>NC_051084.1:57762999-59234666 GCF_004664715.2 Peromyscus leucopus
CTGGCACATACCAACATTATCTCCCCAATGTTGGCATCAGAAAGGCATCCATAGTGATTTCAGTTCTTATCACACTTGAGCTGATGATTAATGCTCATCAACTTCGGGTCCCCATTTCCTCAGGCCTGCCTGATTTTGAGGTTGAAATATGGTTCATGAGGACCATGTGTTAATACTGCTTAGACAGTCCCTCCTCTTCTGGAGTTACCCATGTGTCTCACTCTTAAGCAGCATGCTTGCTTCCCATGCACACAGCCTCCTCAGGACTTCCCCCACTATTATGTGTCTGTCTCTCTTACAGACTCACTCAATAGAAGCTACTTTCCTTCCACTTGGACAAAATGATTGCCTGGAAGTGGGCTGGCATGTGTCACCTTAAGAGTCTCAGCCTCTCCTTGAGCTCAAGAAGTCACCACTCTCAGCCTTGTCACATGATGTTTTTGATGGCATTTGTGACATCAGACTGTCTAGTTTTTAATGTCTCATGATTTCCAACACCTGGAATAAAGGCACTATTCTGTTTCTGTGTCTCTAGTATATAGCTGTTTCTAATACGCGCTAGGCACTCAAGTATCAGTTTGAGCAAATGCATCAGTAAATCCATTACCAAAGGCTTTCAGGCTTGATTATACTGATGCTAGCATTTGAGCTCTTGTATACATGAAGAACCAACTTCTTTTTCCCATAAATTACTCTTATTAGGAAGACTGTTCTTTCCTTACATAGACTGAAATCTTACATAAACATTTACTTACACAGCCATCTGAGGTTTTCAAAAAGCTTCAGGGAAACGCAGTGAAACTGTTGTCAAGATTAATTATTTTGGCTACTTTTCTCATATCTCGGAGAAAAGCAATACAATGTAAAGAAGTAAGGGTTCATTTGGGTTCCCGGTTTGAGGACACAGCCCATCATGGCAGAGAAGACAAGTTGGCAGCAGCTTGAGGGAGCTAGCCACTTTGCATCCAGAGTTGGGTAGCATTGAAAAGTGGATGCTGCTGGTCAGCTCTTTCTCCTTCTAATTCAGCTTGGGATCCCTGTGTATGGCATGGTGCCACTCACATTCAAAGTAGGCCTGTTCTGCTCTGTCAAACCTTTCTGATTGCAATCACACAGAGACACCCAGAGGCTTGTTTCCATGGTGATTCAAAAAAGAAATTCACAATGAAGATTAACTATCACAAGTGCACCTCTAGTAGAGCCAACAGAGCCACTCACATTCAGGATGGGTCTTCCCTGCTCTAAATCTTTCCGAAAGCACTCTTACAGACATACTCAGAAGTGTTTCATAATGATCCTAAATCCTATTACGTTGACAATGAAAATTAACCATCACACTGTTCTTGCCATTAAATATTAGAATAAACCACACAGCAGAATCCAAAATATCAATGTATTAAAACTGCTTCATCAAATGAACTTGGGTTCCAATAAAAAGATAAAGTTTTTAGATATAACATTAGTCTTGTTCCATGGATCACCCTGCGGCTTTGTGCACACTAGGCAAGCACTATACCACTGAGCTCCACTGTCACGCAGATGATACCCTTGTGCTGAATGTGGGAAGGAATCTGCTGTCTGTGCCATGTAATTTCTCCAAGTAGTAACCTGGTCATCTGCTTATCTATGACCAAAAAAAATATCCATCTTTTGTGGACAACAGATGTTGTTGCTTTATACACATATGTTGTAGCACTCAACCTTGACCTCATTTCTGTTCAGCAGCTTTAATATTGACCTGAAGTAGAAATAAATGCATTGTGAATCCTGTGGAAAACAAATTAAGTCATCTTATCTTGGGCCTCAGTTAAAATGCTACCCCAAAGTTATGGCTTAATATTCATTTATTGGCTTTGTTATAAGCTTCACATTCCTTGAAATTTCATCATTGAAAATTATGAGTAGTTGTAGAGGTACCTCATGAGACCTTGCCAATGAGTGGAACAAGGTGGCTTTCAATAAAAATTTATGTGAGGAGGGTGAGGAGAGAAATTTTCCTAAAAATGGTCTAGCTTAATCTCTATGAATAAAATTTTGAAAATGCGTCTTCTAGGATTTACTTAATTAATCACGGCTCATGTCTTCAGGGCAACACAACTCAGTTTAGTAAAGCTGAGAAATTTGTTCACCTTGGAAGAAGATGCTACTTGAAGAAGAGTGAATGTGAAGGCTGCTGTGACTGTCAACTAGATCAAGAGAGATATGGGGGAATAACTAAGACATACCTACGTGTCTGTGGTGGTAATTCCAGGAGAGAATCTGTAGAGACAAGAGCCAAAGGGGAAAGCCCCACACTGTTGACAGCAACATACAAAAGCTGAGGCTGAGGATGGGATAAAAGTGGAAGGAAAGAAAAGCCAGGAAGCATGGACAAGTTCCATGTTGGTGTCAGGGCTTGCAGACACCATAACAGCGACTCTCAGGGAGCTTCCAGGTTTTCAGCCTCAGACCACCATCACTGGTCTCCCCTTCTGCTGAAGCATGAAACTTCTCATACTGAGCAATTGCTACCAGGTTCTACCCTCTCCATCTTGCATGTTCTGTGTTGGATGATCTATCTTCTGACTATGTAAATCAGTCTTTATAAGTAGAGAAATACATTCTTTTCCTCTGGAAAACTCTAAATAATGTAGGAAGTATTTACTACATTAATTAATTAATATTTAGTATACTACAACGGCCCTCCCAACTGCATATCTCACATATCTTTAATCCCACACTCATCAAACACGTAAATATGGTATCAGAATAGGATGTGTTAGGCTTTGGAGACATAAGCTTTCTGATACTGTAACCTCTTTATTGTAATTCAACTTTGATGAAATGACTTTCATATATTAATTGAAGTTATGCAACACATATAATCTTAGTATATATATATCAATGAGCCCATTTATTGCCAAATGCCATGTGTTCTGGACCATGTTCTGAAAAGATGGGGCCATCATCTTGATTCTTAGAAACTTCTCAGGAGCCACTGTCATATGGAATATGCAGGGACTTCTATTTGCTGAGTAAAATAAATGAAGTATCATAAACACAATGTATGTTGAGGAATTCTTGATAGGCATCTAGATTTTCCTCAAGATCCAACATTCTGTATCTTCGTATGTTTTTCTGTACAAGCTTTAGCAGTAATTAGCTCACTATTCATATTTTAATGTAAGAATTCCTATTATAACTTCCCTTTCAGGTTCAATGCCACTGGGAAAAATGGGAAGAAACAAGAAAGTGTCTGCAGTAAACTGAGCACTGCTACTTACCAAGTGGAAAGACTTCATCTATCATCTTTTAGTCTTGACTGCCAGGAAATTCAAAGACTGATTTATATCTAATTGCAATGGACATTTTATCTTCTAATGAAATTTCTCCATAAATAGGATGATTTTTCTCTTTAATATATTTGTTATAGACTTTAAAGCATTATTATTCCCATGTTTATGTATTTTAAGTGTCACTTACTGAGTTGCTATAATAAAAGCATTTTGCTTGTTGGAGACAGCTCCTCCCACCTCCACCTCCTCAAGCTATTTTTCTCTCTCTCTCTCTCCTTCCTCCTCCTCCTCCCATGCCCTCATATCACTGCATCATCAGTCAGAAGCCTGACTGATTACATTTACCTTCACAATTCTAATAAACTGCAGTGAGAGAACGTAATCTTTTCTCTATCCATCTTAGGATTCCAGCTGGGGCTCAATAACAGAGAGAAGATTAATAGAAGAAAAATCATACACGTCCACTTAAGTTTTGTGCAACACAGAATCTGTGATATGGAAATGAAGACTCAAAGAATAAGTATACTTGAATGCTTCCATGCTGGACAAAAACCAGTGAATCATGAAAATGGAACCAGACATGAGAATATTAGACTCTAGAAGCTGGCCTCAGGCAACTGATGGTGCATGAGTAGCTAGGAAGCTAAGGGTTAGTTAACAATTTGTATAGAACACAATTTTCAAAGGGGGCTGCTGACAGGGATTTTACCTTCCTTTCAGTATGGAAAGGAAATCTTCTCTCAGAAAGACAAGTTCCCAGTGTCCTTGCAGTTGCTATTTTCTAAATACCTGTAGCTCGAAACAATCCTTGTACCAATATATTTTAGGGTGGGGTACAATTTGTCACACATGAGTACTTACATTCCCTCAACTAGAAACAGAATCTTTTGATTTCTCTTCCTTTTGTAGTTGGCTTCTACTGTGCAAGGATAAAACACTGACCCAAACCAAGACAAGGGTTTCTCTGCTGATACTTCTACAAGAGCACTCAATGGCTCTTCCAGCCGAGGTTTGAAACACTTGCACAATTTCCAGAAAAACAACATAGGTCAGTCATAGC
Source organism: Peromyscus leucopus (assembly GCF_004664715.2). Taxonomy (NCBI): domain Eukaryota; kingdom Metazoa; phylum Chordata; class Mammalia; order Rodentia; family Cricetidae; genus Peromyscus; species Peromyscus leucopus. Next base: position 57,767,335 of record NC_051084.1, read on the forward strand.
AGTATTTTACTCCCTGGGTCATTTTCTCTTCTAGTTTGATTCCCATAGTTGAGATAAACACCATGACCAAAAGCAGCCTGGGGGAAAAATGACTTATTTCACTTCCATTTTCTGGTAACACTCCATCGCTGAAGGAAGTCAGGGCAGGAAATGAAACAGGGACCTGGAGGCAGGAACGAATCAGAGCCATGAAGGAAGGCTGCTTACTGGCTTGCTTCACGGCTTGCACGGACTCAGCCTGGTTTCTTGCACAACCCAGGACCACTCGCCCGGGATGGCAGCACTCATGGTGGGCTGGACTCTCCCACACTGATCATTCATCAAGAAAATGTCCTACAGATTTGCTTACAGGCCAGTCTGACGGAGGCATTTTCTCAACTGAGGTTCCATCTTCCTAGATGATCCTAGTTTGTGTCTAGTTGACAAAATTTAACTAGCATACTCCTTGATAGGAGGATTTTATCATCCTTTCCTCTAAGGTCTTTCCTTTCCCGCTCCTTTAAAATTTTATATATATTATATAAAATCATATTTATACATTTATTTAATAAATATTTTTAAATATATATACTTTTAAAATATATACTTAATTTTTATTTTTTACCAACTGTCATTTTACCTGGTTGTTACAGCTCAACTCTTAAGAATCCTCCAACAGTTTGGCTGCTAGCCTGTGGCACTATTAAGTGACGGTGAAACCTTCAGGAGATAGACCCAGTGGAAAGAATTCAGTTCACTTGAGGTGTGCTCCGGAATGGACTATTGGGAGTCCAGCCCCACTCTCGCTGCTACCTGAACACCACAAGGTATTTGATCCACTGTGTGATCCCCATTATGCCGTCTGGTCTTTCCAAAAGCTTGTGGTGCAAGCGGAACACGGACTGAAACCTTCAGAATTAGGAATCAAAGCACATCTCTCTTCCATTTAATGTGATTCTGCTCCAGGTTGTCACAGTGACCGAAAGATGACAAAGTGATCAAGCCCGATACATCCGTTCAGTGTTGTAGGCAACACCTACTGTTCTGTGTCTGTGGGCTATTTCTAAAGCAGTACGTTACTCTAAATATCTAACATTCAGAGAGGACCTTTGCAGTATCCTAGAAAACACGATTAATTTAATCTATGTGTGTTTGAGCGTTCAGGCATACGGAGGTCAGAGGACAAGTCTCAGGAGCCCGTTCTCTCCAGGTCACCTTGGGATCCTGGGACAGAACTCAGGTAGTAAGGTAAGGACCGTATGCAATCTACTTGCTGAGCCATCATGCATGCTCATGAAAACATTCTGATATTGCTTTTTTCTCCCTGGAGCTCCTAATCAGTTTTCTTTTTTTATGCAATAAGATTTTTCACTTCTTTGGTACAGCAGCACTGAGCTGGCTAGGAGTCTGTTCCAGGTTTCTCATTGCCCTGCTACATGGCTAAATAAATGAATCACTTTGAAGTTTGCGTGGAATATGAGGGCCCTTGGTCTTTTGGAAACTCAATGCTCTAGATAATCTCTAATTTAGGCATTTTTGAAGGAGGATTTCAAAGGAAATACATTGTTCATTAGTGGAAGTCATAATACTTAGAAATCAGCTTTATGAAAACATAAAGTCCAATGCATTCCATTACACCAGGAGAGGGACAAAGTAGTTTTAGCATAAAGTAGACTTCTAAACACATAGGAGACGAGAGGAGGAAGATGTATACTTAAATTTCGTTGTTTAAATAATAAAACAAGGTAAGCTAAGAAGTTGAACAAAAAGTCCTAAAAGTATATAGAATAATTAGGATAAATATCTCTAAACTTATTAAATAGCAAAAAAAAAAAATCTCAAAAAGGCATATACGCCTCCTGACACTTAGATAAAAATACAGTTTATGTAGGCTTAACCAATGTAGACATGTTTACAGCTTCAAACTAGCAAATTTCACCTATCAAACATGTACTCTCCACATGTAAGGAGTTTTTCTGGGTCCCCAGAACAAAGTTAGAAAATTAGATGCTCTGTACATGGATTTACAGTGTGGAGAAGGTGGAGAAGGTGGATATAGAGGCAGGTAGTCATGATATGCTGCCCCGTACAAGGTCCCCAGAACAGCAATGAATGAGCAAGCATCTCACCTCCTCACGGGTTCCTTAGAGGAGGAATATAATACTAAAGCCAAGGACCGGAAAATAAGAATTTTCTTCGGAGACCAAGGAAAGGCTGACTGGGCATTACAAGCAGAAGGAAAGGTTCAACGGAGTACAGCTGTGAGGAATCACTCATATGAATGCTGTGTGAATGGCAAAGAGGTCTGGAAGCAAATAAAAACACCAGAAAGGCCTTAAACATCACATGAGGGCTTACAGGTTTTCTTTAAAAATAAGTGAAAGCATTTCACAACAAAGCAATGGACTAATTCCTTTTTCTTTAAATGTCAAGAAAAGGCTGAGGGGAGTCAGGACTTGGCAGAGCACCCAAGGAGGAAGTTCAGGAACTAGGGTGTGTTAGTATGCCTCGGCTGGAGGACAAGCACCACAGACTCAATAGCTTGTAAAATGAAAATGTATTTTCTAAGATATGGTAGCCAGAAGTCAAAGAGTAAGGTTCTCCTGAGGTCTCTTTCCTTAGCTTATAGCTTATAGCTTATTGCCTCCTTCTGGTCCTTATATGGCTCTTATATTGCCCCCCACCCCTGCTTCCTGCACATTCCAGATGTCTCTAGGAGGGATTCATTCAACTGCCTAATGGCCTCTGAACAGCCATAGTCTAAGGCACCGGGGTGAGGACTTCAACGTGTGAATTTGGAAAGGACACTACTCAATAATAGCATGGTAAATGGCAGTGAGAACAGACAAAGGAGAGGAAAGTCAGGCAGTAAAAAGCAGCAGGACTTTATGGTGAGCTTGGTATACAAGGCTGTCCTGATGGGCGGGATAATCGGGGAGCCCGATTGACAGGGAGCCTGATTTGCCAATACCAAACCAACAAAATAAAAACCAACAAAGGGAGGCTTAGTGTGCCTGTAATGGGGTTCAACCCAGCTCAATTACAGCAGTAATGTAGATTACCCATAAGTACAACTCCAGAGTTTGGGGAAAAGTAATGAGATCGAGGCCAAGAGACCGTCCACCTGAGACTGTAAACTTAGGGGCAGAAGAGATTGGCATCTAGTGAGCAAGGTGAGGGAGCAGAAGCCAAGGTCAACGTGAAGGTTCTAGAAACTCATCAGGTGAAGCAGAGAATCAGAACAAAGTGCTACCGAAACTCAGGCACAGAAGATTCAGCTGCTGATCGGTTAATTCTTACGTCTTCTCCAGAAGATAAAGGTCTTTTAATTCAAGCAGAACGGTAAATACTGTTCAATGAGTTCTAATTGACATTAGCAAGTTAGATTTTATTTTTCACCACCCAGAACACATTCAGAATATTCCATTATGTCACATTTCTTTCTTTTTCTTTTATAAGTTTCCAAACAGCAAATGAAAAAATAGGTGAGAATGATATCATATATCTTAAAACTCTTGGTAAACTCAATTTTCTGCATTCATTATTCTTGATATTTCCATTTACGATAATACAAATTTCAAAGTCTTCTATAAAACAAGTACTATCTACATTGATAAATGTGCCCTAAATATTCCTGTGGAGGTAGCAACTCTCTCAATGCATTAAGATCCGAACAATTAAACTTCTAACACATCTTAGAATACCATGGTCGTAAGCAGTTTAATAATTTTTCATGAACTCTACTTGAGTTAGACTATAATTTTATGGACAATATTGAAAACAAGCTGCCCATGAGAGCTGCGCTTATCCACGAGCAATATTATGACACTCTGTTCAGCCTATCAGAGGAAGACACTTCAAAGTTTCACATTATTCCAGAGACCCTAAGGCACAAGACAAGTAACTTCTTATGTTCTTAAAAAGCAACAAAGGGGATGTAAATTCTGCAGGATTTTAATAAATTTAACACTATTATACAATAAGGAAAATTTCCACAAACATTCCCTCACAAACCTGGAAATATGGTATTTACATAGTATTATTATAGCAATTTTGTGTTAATCTATGATACAATAATGTTACTTCAGAAAACATAAAAAATATAGTTCTTTTTAATGGCCATGCTCTCATTTTTGATGAAAGCTAGACAGTTCATCCTAATGTTACTTGAAAATGCATAACACATGTTCAGCCAGCTTCATGAAGCCCTTAGGGCAGAAGGCTGTTCACACGGAGTAGGTAGACGGCTCGTCGTCACTCATGTCCGAATCGTCATCCACTCCTTCAATGACTGACTTCTTCCCTTTACAGCAGGAGACAATTAATCCAATCAAGAATACCTGGAAATTCAAACACGTGGTGTTACGAAAATCTGACCACCTAAGCAACGCACTGAAAACCCAGTAGCTGGAGTCAGAGGGACGGCTCAGAGGCTAAGAGTTGTTCTTCCAGGGGCCTGAGTTCAGTTTGCAGCACCCACATACAGCAACTCACAACCTCCCATAATGCCAGCTCCTGGAGATCTGACCCTCTTCTGGGCTCCACAGCTACCCGGCACACATGTGGTATTCCTCACACACATACAAATTCCACCTTGAAAAACCTCTCAATGGCAGTATTGAGATTCAAACAGACTACTAGATACACACAAGCTTATACATGTAACTGTGTAAAGGAAGGCCTAGTCATGCTTGGGCTACCAATACTTACCCCAAGAAAGGCCCAGTTACCAAAATAGTATGCAGCACTGAAGAACCAGAACTTGTGGAGGAATAAGTATGTGCGGGTAACAGTACATTGATCTACAAAAGCAAAGAAACGATTATGTAAAAGCTGTAAACCTTTACAATGATTCATCTGAATCTAAAGTACTGTTAACCAAAATTATCGGCTAAAACAAGGATAGACAGTGAATGTTCCAGAGAGGCTGGGGTCTTCCCCCACACCTACTCTCAATCACAGCCAGGGTTAAACTGCCTGCCATTATGATATACAAAAAATGAATAAATATTATAAGTTTGATCCTAAACATAGACATTTTATTGGCCAGTTCAATTTATTTGAAATAGAGAAATAAGTACAACTTGCAGTGCCAGACATATAAAAGAAAAAAGGCTCTCTCATCAGGAAAAATAATGAGAGTAATCAGATACTTAGCGGACATTGCACTTTTTAAAGGAACCCATTCTCAGGACAGCTCACACTGGAGAGGATTTTCCTGTGTTCCCCATCCCCCTCAGAGCACTCTCCTGAAAAAGTAGTTGGTTCTCCTAAAGAAATACCATTATCACTGTTTACAGAGATGGCTCCTGTTGGAATTTAGAATTATAGCCTCAATAAAAAACAATTCATTTATATGTCTCCTTCAAATAAAATGTGAAAGCAGACTGGTTACTATGGTGGATGTTACATTCACATTACCCACTACATTATATTCATTATTGCCATGAAGTTACAAGACACAAACGCATCCATCGTTAAGGAAAGGCTGAGGAACTATTTCCAGCTCCCCAGCAAGGCATGGCAGCGCAGCAGGACACAACTGTGTGAGACACGGGTTTGCTGCTGCTCACAGGGTTTAACAACCTCCCTCACTTCAGGGGGCCTTTATTCTCCAGAACAAAACAGCCTTACAAAGCACCTTCTTCTCCATCCATCAAGAGAGACAGTATGACTTCTACATACTTCTATCTGAAATGGGCAAGGGCCAAACATCCTATATGCAATTGGGAGTTATTATCATGTAATCATGCTGATTAAGAAAACAGACCTTTAATTTGTATTTTATGAACTGTCTTCTCAGCTTTAATAATGCTAAATGCCACTCTTTTCTTGAAACAAAATTAAGCAGGGAGTTCTACTGTCCATTTAATATTATTTACAGGGTTTAAAAGACTTTTCTAAATTTTACGGCTGACACACAGTTTTCTGAAAAAGTAGAAATTAGGTTATATTGTACGAGAACACAAGACCTGTCCTAGAGATACGTTATGCAAATATTTAAATAACCCAAATCTCATTTACTCTGACCCTTTCCACTGTATCTCAACATGCATTTGTGAATTGCCCAGTACCAATCTTCTGACAGGGAAATACGCAGTCAGCAGGGACACAATGTCCTGCATCTGCCCAGGAGGGTTTCCAGTGAAATTCCCATCTACTGCCTCCCCACGATCCCGTATATTCCTTCGCCTTTTGTGAGAACCATGTTTGCTTAGTTTTAGACAGGTTCGGCTGATCTCAGGATTCTCCCACCTCGGACTCCTGGACGCTGGGATTACAGATGTGCACCACAGCTGGCTCTTCACACTTCTTTGCCCTCCTACCTGCAGCACTCAAGACCACGGTTTTAAACTGGGTGCTGGGGGTCAGTGCACCAGAGGAGACACTAAATACGAAATTACTTCATCATTCACTCTGCTCCTACAACATTTTACTCTCTTCAATTATATAGTTATTCCAATGGCTATCATGCGCTCTTCCCAGGATCACTACACAGATTAAATGAGGTATATCAAAAATCCTGCACTAAGTGACAGCTAGTATTCTTCCTTTTTTTTTTTTTTTTTTGGTTAAATATAAGAAATCCATGATATATCATGAAATATATCATGAAATAACATGACGACAATTCTAGGAGCTGCAAAATGGCTGTGAGGTAACTAGCTATTCTCACACCCTTGGTGAAGAATAATTCCTCTGGCTTGAGTAGCAGCATCTCTAGTTTGCACATGTTCATGGCTTTTGCTCTACGTAGAGTTGAAACAGAACGGGCTAAGCTAAATTCAAAGGTGAACACTTCAGCAACAAGAAGTACCACTTAAGAGTAAAAATCCCTTTAAATTAGTCAAGTAGAATGTGTATAAATGAAGCGAGCTATGGGCTGGAACTTAGGAAAATTTGTTTAAAACTGAAATGATTGTTCTTCATGGTCAACTAGACCGGATTTGGGATCTTCCAGGAGACAATCTCTGGATGTATCTGTGAGTTTGTTTCCAGGGAGAAGGAAGGAGAGGGCTAACTGAAGGTGGGCATCACCTTCCCCTGGGCTGGTCCGAGACTGAAGAAGGAAAACAGGTGGGAGCCAGATGAGCACCGCCTTTATCTGTTTCCTGACTGCGGACAAAAGTGACCAGCCTGCACACCTGACAAAAGTGACCAGCCTGACATGACACCACCTGACAAAAAGTGACCAGCCTGCACACCTGACAAAAGTGACCAGCCCTGCACACCTGACAAAAGTGACCAGCCCGCACACCTGACAAAAGTGACCAGCCCAGCCCGCACACTTGATAAAAGAGTGACCAGCCTGCACACCTGACAAAAGAGTGACCAGCCCGCACACTTGACAAAAGTGACCAGCCCGCACACTTGATAAAAGAGTGACCAGCCTGCTGCACACCTGACAAAAGAGTGACCAGCCCGCACACTTGACAAAAGAGTGACCAGCCTGCACACTTGACAAAAGTGACCAGCCCGCACACCTGACAAAAGTGACCAGCCCGCACACTTGACAAAAGTGACCAGCCCGCACACCTGACAAAAGTGACCAGCCTGCACACTTGACAAAAGAGTGACCAGCCCGCACACTTCACCACCACGATGGAAGGCAACTCTTCTTAGATCTAAGCCCAAACAGACCCTTCCCCCTACACAGCCTTCATCACTGTAATGAGAAACACAGCTAAAGTAAAATTATTTAAAAGCAAGGACAGGGTCTCCTCTGGCTAAGTGTTACATGAGCCTTACATACAGTATAAAACTATCTAGAAAATGTCACTCAAAAGTCTCAACATGAATGGCAGACTAACAAAGAAGAAGTTCTATTCATTTCCACGCTACAGGACACTTAGGGAGTTGAAACCTGACTGAATTAGAAATCTCAGGGCCAAGAGAGGGATTACAGGACAGCAGCTGAGCCGGCAGAAGCCAGTGCAAGTGAAATCAAATCATTCTTCCCCAGAGCCCTAATAATCCACTCAGTGACATTTGAAACTAGCTTAGACCGGATTACTTGGCCCACCACCAAAGCTGGAGCTTCAATATTTTCCCAATCACATTGTTTACGTGCTCTCCACTTTTAAAGGTATGCCTTTGATGCAAGCTTTCTAAAATTAAGGTCAGTGCTCGGCTTTGTTGCTAAACAAAACAAAACAAAACAAAAATGAAGTTTGCTAAAAATCCATACACAAGCATACATTTATTATCTGCTATGTTTAGTTTAGTACACAGAGTGGCATGTACTCAGAGAATAATGCTTGTCAATTAGCTCCTTGCTCATATTTCATCCCAAGGGATGATTCCTCATTGAACAAAGGGAGGGAGATCCTTGTTTACCATCTGCCAGTGACCAGCTGCTCACCTGAATCAGACATCTTGCACATCTCTAACTCTCTAAGTTTTCGGAGGAAAAGACAGTAAAACAATTTAACTTTCTTTGACCTTCAAATCAATTTAAGGATGGAGAGACGGTGCAGTGGGTACAGCGCATGCTGTTCGGGTATGAGGAGCTGAGTTTGGGGTTAAAACCAAGAGATCAGAAAAGCAGAAAGAAGCCAGGCACATTCTCACCACTTGGAGATCCTCTAGATGATAACAGACACAAATGTACCAGGGATGATACACACATTTAAATTTGGTTATGTTGTTGCTGATTTGGTGGTGGGGGCAGAAGGTGGCTTTAAATTTTTGTTTTGTTTTGAGATTGTTTTGTTTTGAGACAGGGTCTTCCTATATAGCCCAGGCTGGCCTTAGATTCTCTATGTGGCCCAGGCTAGCCTCAAACTCACAGTCATCCTAACATGACAGGCTAATAGCTTTCTTCCATATCTATAAGACAATATTCTAACATTAGAGCTGATCACATGTAGAAAACAGGCTAATAGCTTTCTTCCATATCTATAAGACAATATTCTAACATATATATCATATTAAAACTTCACAAATACTTCTGGTCATGATGAAAACCTAATGAGCTAATACACAGTACCCAACTGTGGCTTTTAGAAGCTATTAAGTTATATATTTAGTTGTAATAATAAGTTACATTATATTATGAAGTATACTAATAAGTCACTATAATAATAATAATTCTCTATCTATAAAGGAAGACCCCCCCAAACCACAAGTTGACCAGACTCAGTAATAACTTCAGTAAATGCAAACAGGTTGTTAATAAGAATATTTTACATACTATCAAAAACAATGCAAAACTTTCAGCAAATATGTTCTAATTAAATATGTTCTAATTAAGACTCAAGCTAACAGTGGTTACTCTTACAGCCTCACTATTCTAGAGGCTGAAGCAGGATGACTGTGAGTTTGAGGCTAGCCTGGGCCACATAGAGAATCTAAGGCCAGCCTGGGCTATATAGCAAGACCCTGTATCAAAATAAAACAATCTCAAAACAAAACAAAAATTTAAAGCCACCCTCTGCCCCCACCACCAACATTCTGGGATTAAAGGCGTGCACTACTACACCCAGCGACATGTCAGCATTTTTAAAGCAGGATATTGTCTATGTAACTATAGTACAGGTACAAAAGCCTAGAAATTTACCATTGATAGGACATGTTTTATTTTGTGTATTTTCCACCTGTCCCTTATCTCAGGAATCTCCTTTAGGACTTTCGTCTCCACTAGAGGGTACAATTCAGGACCATGGACCACATTTGAGCATATCTCTTTAATGTTCTTACTTTTTGTTTTGTTTATTTGTTTGTTTGTTTTGTTTTCCAGACAGGGTTTCTCTGTGTAGCTTTGAGCCTTTCCTGGAACTCACTCTGTAAACCACGCTGGCCTTGAACTCACAGAGATCCGCCTGCCTCTGCCTCCTGAGTGCTGGGATTAAAGGCGTGCGCCACCACTGCCCTGCTAATATGTTCTTACTTTTGTACCAATTTCTCCCGTTACCTTTTACGACACTGGCATTTTGAAGCACCAGGCTAATTACTGTAGTTTGCTCTTCAGTCTGGCTTTGTCTGATATTAATCCACTGAGTCATGTTCTCCAGTGTTGGGAGGCTGTCATTTCATGAGGTGCACACAGCTCCTTTGCCCTCAGCGATGCTGATTGTGATTGCCTGATGGAGATTTTGTCCATTTCTTCTGAGGTATAGCTATTATTTTCTTCTTCTTTACAACTCACTCAATGTTGCTTTAATCTTAAGATTTCTATACTGGGTTTAATTTCAGTCACTCCTGTTATACTTATCTCTAAATATTTGATTAGGGTCATTTGTAAATCTGTTAGGGATTTATTTATTCAGTTTTAGCTTGTTGCCTGCTGGAATTTTGAGCTTGTTTTATTCCTTCCCTCCAGTTAGCCCCTCTATTATGTGTCGACAATGCCAACATGAAGTCTGTGCAAGTCTCTCTCTATACTCACTTTCCTGGAACCTCTCATTAGCACCGTCTTTTCTGGTGTTTCCAGACTGTGTCAAGTTGACAGTGAACACTAATACACATAGAGAATTAAGACTATATTCATTTTTGAAAAACAAACAAACAAAACTCCTCAATAAGAATTGGTTAAATAGTAGGCTCCGAAATGTCTTTTAGTATACATCTGGATTAAAAATTAGATTTCCATACAATTATTAAGAGTACTTCAAAGCTACATTATGATAGGGAATTTCCTTCATTTTACAATTTCTTTCCTTTATTCTCTAGTACCATAGCTTAGTATATTCTATGAGAACTGCATTCTCAAAGGCTCAAGGCTTTCTCATCACTAAGAAGTTTGCTTCAAGCATCTACACCACTAACCACTGAACAGGGCATTTTCTTGGGTACTAAAATGCTAGTCTTCTGTTTCCTCTCTTATTTTCCAACCTATGTCTGTCTAATGACCTAGGTTACCTGTCTGTTTCTGTCAGTCTCTTTATATTGTATGTGACTTCTATTATATCTTTGGTTGGAATAAGTTTCCATTTTATTTAGAAAGAAGTAACAAAACTTTATTTTTAAAATTTAAAGGACAAATGATGTAATACTGTTGGATTTCCCCTCTCTTAAATGAAACAGAAAAACATATTAAATGTAGAGGCAAAAACAAGACTTGGAATCTGGCTCCTCAGATTAAAGCTTAACGCTCACCCTATCTGCCCAGCTCTTCTGGCCTTCTCTCTCAGAATCCAGTCTGCATCTGCCACAAGGAGGAAGCGATTGTTCAGGTAGCATTTCTAGATGTTTTCTTCAAAATATTATGGCTAATACTTCTAGAACTGTTTATAATTTGTGTGGCTCTTTTTGGCTTTCTTCCCATTTTTATGATTTCCATGCAAAAAATGTATGAGTACGGATAAATTCTCTAATCCTAATCTATGTGGTAGCTTAGCTAAATGGTTTCAGGGCTACAGGTCACCTTGTATCTGCTGGCAGAGAAAATGGCTTGGCAAATTTTATCTATACAACCTGGATTTTTGAACCATCCTTGGATGATAGGCTTATTTACTATAAAACATAGTGATCCATCTTTCTACAGTAAGATTCAATGCACAACTATTCTACTAACTTCTTTTAACATTAGTATTAGTCATGCAAGTATTTCCCATTTTTCCTTTTATATCTCCTATGTATATTATCATGTTTTAAAATTCTGTCTACTTGGCTATTTAATAATTCATCTAGTTGGGATGGCATATCAATTTATACCTTAGTGTTTGAGTGTACAACCCTACAGATTATCTGATTTCTTTTAAGGCTCTGCTCTGCTATGTGAGCAAATACACTAAACAAAATGAACACACAAAAATGAGGTCTGCTTTACGGAGATGATTACATGTTCAGCTACTCTAACATCCAAACGAGACAATGAATTTACTTCAAGAAAGCTCCAAATAATTGAATGTGACAGCAGCGTAAGATTTTGTGTGTAGGGATTTCTAATGTTAACATTTGGGAACATGGTATTCTCCAAACCTGAACTTGTACCTTATTTTCCATCTTAAATTCGAGCCTCTAGGTCACATGCTCCCAATCCACCCAATTACTGTTTGAAGTCAATGACATCAGCTCTGTCGACTGATTCAAGAAAAGCACAGACTGATAATTTCTTCTCTTTCCCTATACATACTTATCTCCATCATTAGCTTATGTTTAAACAAATTCTTCTGGTCTCTGTCATGAACTATCAGAAACTATTGCCATGTTCTTTCATTGTTTACTTCATGGTCCAATAAATCCTGGTGGACAGTCTGAACTTACACTTAATGGAAAACTGAGATAATGAGATATTAATGGTACTTCCTGCTAACCCTCAGATCACAGTAGTTACTTATCCAGCTCTGTAATCTAGAAAAAGTGGTAGTCACATTCTGTCTTGTGTTCTGTCTTGAATGTCTTTAGTGCCATATCCTCCAGAACTGGGTGACACAGGACCATCATTCATCCTTTCTAACATTTTTCTTCAACCTCTTTTTTTATAAATTCTATCCTATTAACTCCTAAAGCCTCTTGTAATCTAGACAACAAAACCCTTCTTTCTGCATGCATGCCTTTTCTAGTTTTTAATCTATGTCTCTTCCAGTCTCTGCCGTGAATTTCAGAAATGACTTAGGTAAACACCTTCCTTACTTCATACTCCTTTACTCAGCTAGTTTTTGAGCATCGTTAAAATTTCCTGCTTTTCATTCCTCTGTGTTCTCTTTTTCTGCTCTCCTGAGGAAAATGATGTTCTGAGTTCCAGTCTTCATTCCACTGTCAGCCCCTCTCTTCAGTTCTTAGCACACATGTCCAAATGTCATGAGCTCTCTGAATGTCCCTTAAGATCCTCCAGGCCCCTCAACACCCCTTACTCTCTTTCTAATTGTACCAATGTCTTTCATCTCCCACTTTACAGTTTACTCAAGTTTTCCCATCTGTCTTGGGTCACTCTAGAATTCTTCCTTCCCTAATTTACTTCCATTCTCTGATCTCAAATCCCTTTTCTATGTAACTATCAGATTCAACTTTTAGAAAAATAAATTATGAAATAACTTCTATGTCCTTACTTAAAACTTTCTCTTTGTCACTTTCACAGACCTTTTAGGATCGCATTCCTAATTCTGCAATTTCCTTCAGTCATCAATCCAACACTCATCTCCATGAACAAAAAATGAAATGTTAAGAGTGACAATGCTTTAAACTCTTGAGCACACAACTGTGTAACTTCCCAATCATTGTCTGCATACTTTGTTCTTTGGCAGGGGACAGCTTGACCTTGAAATGCTGCTTCAGTATCTCTAGTCCAAAAAACGTCCCTCTGGCTATCATTCTGCCACTCTCCACTAGGTAGAGTTAACCACACCTTCTGGTCAGGTCAGCTACCTAACGAAGTTCTTACAAATTAAAAATCCTAAGACAGTTTGACAATAACTGCTTTACCTTCAGGGGCATCTGCATCACATCTTTTTGGCACAGAAAGGGTTGAATTGCCTTTATGGACATCAGAAGTTATATTGCTCTGAAAGATGAAAATACGATTAAAATAAAAATATTGTAGTCATGAATGTATTTGGATTAATCATATTACAAACTTTCATATTCTTCCTACTAATGGCATCTAATATTCTAAAATATTACTTTAATATAAATTATAAGACAAGAAGTTAAGATAAATTCAATATTAAAGTGCTTTTGCAACACTAATTTAGGTCTTTATATTAAACAATAGGACTCTTTTCAGAAGTAGCAAGATATCAAAAAAGAAAAAGGCAAAAGCCTGGACCGCGGATTCCATTTGAAATTGCAGCAGTTGGGAGTCCAATGCAGAACGATTGTGAAAAAAAGAGCCCTATTCAAAAAGCATCCTTCCCTACTACACAAAAAGAAGCAGAAAAATGAGGGGTGGGGAGAAAAGTGGATGGTGAGAAGCAAAGTGGAAAGGAAGGAAAGAAAAAGGAAATAGGGAAAAATACCTTTTCTCAATACAAAGGAATAATATTCATTTCCACAAGAACATGCTGAGTATCAGCTGGTAAAGCAGGTAAGCGACAAGGAGAATAGCAGAGGCAGTGCATGTGACCTTGTGATCTAGCCTGGTGTTCCCAGACTCATGTACCACACGATCGGACTTAAGTGCTCCATCTACATTATTAATCAACTCATATTCCTTTGAAGTATCTTCTTTTTAATACTTTGCAAAACTAGAGATATTGTTGATGCAAGAAGTGATGTGCATTTATTTATTTATTTCATGTAAAAATAAACAAGAAAATGGAGGCAGTACAAGAGAAAAGAGATCCAGAGGACAGATGGATAATGAAGACCCCATTGAAGCAATGGGCAACACATGGATACAAGGTACACTGCTAGGAAGCACTGCAAGACGCCTTTAGGAGATTAAACTAAACCTGGTGTTTTGAATGAGAAAGTCCACTTCCCCCAGTCCTGAGTATTAGAACACTTGGTCCTTGGCTGGTGCTCCATATGGGGCAGTTTAAGAGGTGTGGCCTTGCCTGAGGAAGTACATCACTGGGGGGTGGGAGGAGGAGGGATTTGAGAGGAAAAAAGCTTCCAGCTACTCTCTCTGCTTTGTGCTCGTAATTAAACCGCGAGCTCTCAGCATCCTGCTCCAGCCCCAATGCCTGCTGCTGCCCACTCCTTGCCATTATACACTAACCCTTTGGAACCATAAGCTAAAATAAACTCCCTTCTATACACTGCCTTGGTCATGGTGTTTTTATCACAGCAACAGAAAAGTAAATAATATACTAGACAAATGTTGAATCCAATATGGCAAAATATTTTAAATTGTCAAAAATCCAAACTTGCTACATTCAATTAAACCTAAAAAACATTGTTGGTTTTTATTAGTCAACCATATCAAGAAAACAGAAAAATAGCACCAAGGAACCCATGGTGTTTAAATGAAGCTCAATTATTCACAGATAAAATATTCAGGAAACCTCTCTCATTGAGTTACAGTAGCAATGCACAAATACGATATACTCTCTAGAACTTTTGGAAACATGTTATTAGAATCACTTAAAAGCACTATTTTTGTAGAAGCATTAGGAGTATTAGTTAATAAAGTGATGAAGAAAAGCACAATAGCTTTGTGTTATAGGATCCATTTAATGTATCTTTATAATGAAATTATGTTATTTTAAAAAGTATGAAACAAACATAAATATGTTCACAAATATTGAAAAACCAGTTTTGTCAATAATAAATTTAATAATAAATAGAATTTGCTTTTAAATGTCTCTAAATTTGTTTTCTTAAATTTATTTTTATTTCTTTTAGTTTTCATCAGTGTTTCTAAAATATAGAAATAATAGAATTTAAAATACCGCACTTACCTCTATTAAGTAATTTTGGCTTCCATACATAACGTATTGAGGAGCAAGACTATAGATCATGTAGCTAGTATGAAGGACAATTAGCAGAAGTATCATGCACAGAAATAAGAGTGCCTGAGGCCTGGTTCGTCCTCTTCTGATCTTATATAACTGGGGAAAATAAAAAACAAACAGCGACAAGTTTCACCAAGGTTATTTTGAAGCTTGAAGTCAGGCTATTATATTATGTGGACATACTGATACAATTCCATTATTATGAAGTAAACACTAGTAACTTAAGAACAAAAGAACAAAAAAGACCATTTTTCCAAGAAAACTTTTAGTGTTAACCTTATGCGTACTTGACAATAATGTCAGAGAACCTACGTCCCAAGGATCTTACTAAGATATTTCAGAAAATAATAAAATAAACATGGTTCATTAGTGATCACGAGCTTATTTATATATCAACTGGCTTCCAGGCAGGGTTTCTGAGCTTCTTCCACAGTCCCTTCCAGCTTGTTTATAGAAGTAAGAGCTTGAACTACCTCATGTTGTATCTACGAGTTCAGAGCATGAATTTAAACATAAGTATTAGAAACATGTTTAAGGTTTTATAGTTCTGGTGTTACATAATATTAGCGCATAAGAACAGATGTGACAAAAAAGAACAGATGTTATGTGCTTATAAATTCTAATTTTTTTTTTTTTTTTTTTGGTTTTTTGAGACAGGGTTTCTCTGTGTAGCTTTGTGCTTTTCCTGGAACTCACTTGGTAGCCCAGGCTGGCCTCAAACTCACAGAGATTCACCTGGCTCTGCCTCCCAAGTGCTGGGATTAAAGGCGTGCGCTACCACGGCCTGGCTTACTAATTTTTATATAATAGTCATGATACTCTCATACTATAGTCTGTTTTAAAAATCATCTTATGATAATTTATGATAATCTGATTACAGATATGATATTTTTATCTGTGCTAAGGGGAATTAAAGTGTTAACTGTAATTTAAGGAATTATATGACTTTTGCATTTTAAAGGTGAGCCCCACTTTATTCTAGTAATTGAAGTGTCATCTTGCTGCTATTTTACCAGATAACAGCATGTTACAGGCGAACAGGATTTCTGTTCTGGCTGAGATGACGACACAGTTGCTTAGAAAGGTGCATTTCCCAGATCCCTTGTGCCCAGGAGTGGTCACATAAGAGAATATTCCAAATAAGAAACAGAAAGGACCACAGCACTATTGGATCTCATACTTAAACCACTAAAGCCTTTCCCCCATAGAAGAAGTTTCTTTCAGTTCAAATGCATATTTACTAGGTTTTCTTTTATTCATATCTAGAAGTAATGTCTATCAGATTCAGCATCAATTTACAATTCATAATAATTATCTCAGGATGAATATAAGAAAATAAGCAATATTCACAGTTGTCTTTGGTATGACACTAAAATCTGCATATACTCAACTCCATCTACCTTGTGTGAAAGGGTGTAGAATTTACATATAGCCTATGCAGACTCTCCTGTATACTCTAAATCATGCCTAAGTTACTTATAACTAACCTAAGTGTGGTGTCAATAGTTAGGTTGTTCAAGGAATAATGAAAGGAAAAAAGTCAGTCCTATTTTGTCTATTTGGTTGGGGAAGCCATGAAGACAGAGGGCGGACAGTAGCAATTGCTGACATCTAACAGGGAAGGAAAGTGTTGAAGGTCAGTGTATCCACTGTATTCATTTGTATGTCCATGCAATCAAACGCTAAGACAAACAACATGCCTTCTAGACAGAGATTTCTCAACCTCAGCAGATAATGTGTAATTAGCAGCATCACTGATACCTGTCCCTTAGATTTCCACAGTAGTCCCTAGTAACCATAACTAAAAAATGTTTCCAAACATTGCTAAATATCTGAGTGTGTATGAAGCACACATGTGCATGTGCGTGTGTGTGTGTGTGTGTGTGTGTGTGTGTGCACAAAACCACCTCCTACTCTAAGAAAGCACTTTTCTGTTAACATGAAACATAATGTTTGTATTTCTATCACTTTTAAGATCATAACATAGTCTAAATATGAGAGTGGGCTATGGCAGTACATACTATATCTATACATAATATATTCTAAATATGAGAGTGGGCTGTGGCTGTGCATACTATCATCCTAGCACAAAGATGGTAAAGGCAGGAAAATCACCAACTTGCGGCCAATCTGGGCTACAAAGACTTTTTCTCAAATAACATACAAACTAACAAAGAGGATAGATTGCCACAATGGAAATAATGTGCAAAGTAATATATAAATATATAAAAGCCAGAAGATATACTTACTCTAATCCAAAAGAACCATATGCCAATATTTCGAATTCCTGCCATCGAAGTAAAAATAAAGTACATAATAATAATTGTTATAAGAATATAATCAAGAGGGAACACCTGGAAAAAAAAAGAAAATTAAGTTTAATATCCAAGCTAGGAAAGCTCTAGAAGTTAAAACAAAATAGCTGGAAACAATTATTTATACTAGATAATTACAATTATTAATCCCCTTTCAGATTAGGCTAATATGAGAATATCATAAAAAGTAAAATATTTTCATAAAATCCCAACTACTATTATGTTACTAGTAACAACATCCTAAGGGAAAAGTTCTAAAATCAATTACGTTGTATTTTTATATGTGAAATAAAGTACTTAATTGAAAATTAAAAACCAAATACTGTTTGGTTCATCTTTGGTAATACTAAGCATCCCATATCAAAAGTTGGCCAATACACAGATATAATTTTCTATAAACCAATGTCAATTTAGGAAGCATCTGCAAATAAAAAATTAGCGCAGAGCTCCAGCACATGTCTGACTTTTGTATAATAATGACTTTAATGGGACAGAATGACGCAGTGTGTTGCTGGAGTGAAAAATGACTGACATGTTACTTACTGTTTGTAACAAAGGCAAAAGCATGTTCAATGGATTACTCAGGTTAGTTCCAAAGATGATGAAACCAGAATCGATCCCAGCTGAATGAAGAGCTTTATCTAAACTAAAACAAAACGTGGTGAAGAAGGAGTTTACATTATGGCATCACTAGCCCAGCCAGAAAGAACAACATGATAACGTAAGCATGCCACCTCTGTTGGGCCACAGAAAACAAACTCAACTTTGCTTGACTGTCCCAGAGAAGCCGTCAGTAGTAAAAGGAAATACTGTCTATTACAAGACCTTTTAGAGACTCTTTGGGTTAATGCTGTACAACACTTCAGGTAGAACAGGCTCCACTAATGGAATTCAGCCCCAAAATGGATGCCATCAAAGAATTTGTGTAAGTGCTTTAGAAAATATGTCTATTGTACTTACTTTGACAGGAAGAGAGAAATTACAAACAGCAATGCAACTAAGATGAAAAATATTCCCCAAATGATCTAAAATGAAAAATACATTTATTACAATACAGTTCGAAACATTGATATTGAAAGCATAAAATCATTAAGCTGACATAAGTGTCTACCACACAGCAATGATCTAATGCAAGGTACAATTTAATTTAGTACATAATCCCAGCATCTGTACCAAAATTCTCATCATAAGACTATTTGGTCAATAATGTGTATGCAAAGAGGCTAAACATTTAAAAAGTCTTGACTAACAAACAAAGAAAACTTTGGTGTGATCAAGAACATTTTGTTCTATTACTGAAAAGTACATTAAAGAGAAAGGTAACTTCACTCACATATATGTGCATGCACATACACTCATGCACAGGCACGTGCACACACACACACACACACACACACACACACACAGTGGTATTTTATTTGTGCTGAAATGTGGTGATATTTTATTTGTATGTTAATAAATAAAGTTTGCCTGGAGATCAGAGGAAATAGCAAGCCATTTTAAGTTAACACAAAAGTCAGGCAGTGGTAGCACACGCCCTTGATCCTGTCACTTAGCAGGCAGGGTCTCTCTGTGTGTTCAAGGCCATACTAGGAAACAAAGCCAAGCATGGTGACACACACCTTTAATCCCAGTACCAACCATAGAGATCTGGAGATCTGTGTAGACAGACAGAAAGTGACAGAGCTGTGTAGGAAGAGGAAGTGAGGTAGATGGGCTAAGAGCCAATGAGAGGGCAGAGCAGCAAGGCAATAAAAGCTTGGGTAGACAGGAAGTCGTTGCATTTGGAAACTGCAGAGCTGGTGAGATAAGGCTAGCTGGTGGCTCTCACTATTTCCCTGATCTAAGGCTTTCATTCCTATATTTGGCTTCGTGTTTTTTATTTCATAAGACCATTTAGAAATTTGTACACACACACACACACACACACACACACACACACACACACACACACACACGCACGCAGCACGCACGCACGCGCACCCCCCCCCCCCACACCCACACAGAGTGTTAAACAGATTGAAAGGAAAGCCAGAGAGGTCTATGTAAGTTAAATTCTTCAGGAATAGCACCAGCTGGAGAAGCTGTCTTAGGTTTCTCTGGCAAATACACCACATATTTTAACTCTCATCCCCTACAATATGAATTCTGTGTTAGGAACGGACATAAAAAGGGAAACAAAATATTGGAAGTGAGTTTCTAAATAACTGTTTCAGAATGGAAAAGACAGAGATTCTATAGCAGCAAAAGCTTGAGTGCTTTTTTTTTTTTTTTTTGCTAGTTTTGTTCAAGGTTGAGTCCCACCTGAGCCAAGGTAAAGAACTGGGAGACCCCAGGAAAGAAGACTCCTTTTAAGTACAGGCCCGATCTGCTGGGCTTTTCCTTTGGAACTGATAGGAAGAGATAAACGTCAAGTTTCATTTCTTTCACACAACATTGAAGTGTGTTTCGGAATGCTGAGGGGATCAAAGAAGTAAACACTAACATATTATTCTATCCGCCATATCAAGACGAGCTTAAGAGAAAGAGGTTCATATTAATCTATCCACATATCAAGACGAGCTTATGAGAAAGAGGTTCATATTATTCTATCTGCCATATCAAGACGAGTTTATGAGAGAGTAAGTTGAGAAAGAGGTTCATATTATTCTATTCGCCATATCAAGACGAGCTTATAAAAAAGAGGTTCATATTATTCTATCCACCATATCAAGATGAGCTTATGAGAGAGTAACTTGAGAAAGAGGTTCAAGCTTGCCTTTTGTGAATTCTCCAGTTCGAACATTGTCCTTGGGTCTTAATGAGTAGGAAGGACAATAACACTACATGGACTTCTCTTAGATGTCAGGACTTCACTGGGAACTCATTATTGAAAAAGGGTTTTATTGACAAGGAACCCTGAAATAGTTCCTTTGTGCTACCAACTGTTGACTATAAAGGGCAAAAAGAAGTTAGATCTTTCTTAGTACTTGATTCAGACACAAGTACTTGCGGCCTATGTAAGGGGGAGGGCCAGAGCATCAACTCTGCCTAACTGTTAACAAGAAATGGCTTTTATAGCTGCCAGCTTCCAATTAGAGGTACTGGAATATGACACAGAAATTGCAGACCTTGAAGATACAAAGATTCTCTTTTGTGACATTTTGGCAAAAACGTTAAATACAAAAATCCTTTGCTGTCTTACCAGTCTAAATATGAGTTAGACTATTTAATTAGCTATTTAAGATCACAGAATAAACAAAGAATCTAAATTCTTTATGATCCTCCAACCTGCATGTATATAAGAAGTTAAATTAGCAATTAAATATCTCCCCAGTGATGAGAATATCGAGTTGACCTAGAAGCCATAGATTATGTTTTAGCCAAGATGCCAATTTCTAAGGGAAAATGAAGCTGTTAGCCGGGGTGGTGGTGGTGGCGGTGGCGGTGGCGGTGGTGGCGCACGCCTTTAATCCCAGCACTCGGGAGGCAGAGGCAGGCAGATCTTTGTGAGCTTGAGGCCAGCCTGGTCTACAGAGCGAGATCCAGGAAAGGCGCAAAGCTACACAGAGAAACCCTGTCTCGAAAATTAAAAAAAAAAAAGAAAGAAAAAGAAAAGAAAAAGAAAATGAAGCTGTAGAGGTGGCGCTAGCAAAAGTCATGGACCAAGAACCTGTGAAGCATTTATTCTCCATAAAAGCAGAAAAGGAGCTAGCACGAAGGGTCGGAATCAACGTTTTCCACACTACGGACATTAACCGAAAGCAGAGAGCAATCTGTGGCTGTGAATTCATGATAATGTGGCTGAACCTGGGCAGGGCACAGCAAACTTGTACTTGTCACGGCTCGAAACCTCCCACTCTAATGCTATGGTCATCCTGAAAACAGCCAGAGGAGCCAGCAGTCTGGAGGTCACACTGCACACAGAGCAGCAGTCTAGAGGTCACACAGCACACAGCACAGTCACATGCACACAGGCATCATCTGAGTCACACAGCACAGCAGTCAGCACGCCAGCAGTACACAGCACACAGGCAGCAGTCTGAGTCACATGCACAAGACAGTCTAGAGGTCACACAGCACAGAGCAGCAGTCTGGAGGTCACACAGCACAGAGGGCAGCAGTCTGGAGGTCACACTGCACACAGAGCATCAGTCTAGAGGTCACACAGCACACAGCAGTCTGGAGGTCAACAGAACAGACATTGAGTACACAGACACAGGGCAGCAGTCTGGAGCTAACACAGCACACAGGGCAGCAATCTCGAGGTAACAGCACACAGAAGTGGGATGAAGCTGTTTTAAAGCATCATTCCCAGAAAAAAAATGTCATCACTTAACCTGCCTGTGGCTCTCAAGAAAACTACTTATAAAGTGGCCTGTACTTGACCTGGATTGGTGTTCACACGGTGCTAAAAGCCTTTGAGTAGGAGTGATGACTGCAAACAGTGACAAGAAATCTATGAACTGCATGGCCTCGAGGGCTAGTGGACAGTGGACAAAAATATACCAACCAAAAAGCTTTAAAAAAAAATGTCTGGGCAATGAGACGTCCACTGGGAGTCTGAAGTTCTCAAGTTCTCCTATTTTCCTAGCAGTCTGGAAGGAACTGTGTCTGCTCAAGGCTACACACATGCTCAGGAACCATCCAAGACCCAAACCCCAGCCTGAGACTGCACAGGAAGGGAGTCTAAGCTGAAGCTGGGCTGAGAAGTAGCTGCTTGTGCCACACTGCACCACCCACAGAGATGCTCAGGCACAGCCTGCGACTACAGGCGGCAAGAATCTGAGAAAATCTCTCTATTAATCAACACACGAACGGGTAGGCGCCAGAGTGAATATACAGCAAAGAATAAAGACCTTGTGGAATTAATTCATAAGAATTACTAAAACAAATGCCAACAAAGATAGTTCAAACACCCAAGAATCTGACAAACAAACAAACAAACAAATAAATAAATAAATAGAATCATGAATAAAACCAAGCCAAGAAATATGGTAAATACAAAGAAGATAAAAGAATTAAGCATTTTGGAAAACCCAGACTTTGAAATTAGTAGACAAAAACTTTAGATTTGATTAAAAATTTAAAACATTAAAATCAATACCTTAAAATGTTTCAGCAAATAATATCAACAAAGATACAAGTGCTATTAAAATGTGAACTAAATTTTAAAGGTGACAAATAGAAAAACTGAAATAAAAAGCTAATTGGGAGGATGCACTGGCAGTCATGAGCAAGCAGCAGAGGAGTTAAAGAGAAAGTATATCAACTGAGGTGAGGAAACTGAGGCACACAAAGAAGAAACAGTGAGGAGAGTGAACAGTTTTACAGACATGGAACATGGAAATCATTAAGTAGACTGATCAATCATGGGATTTAAAGCAAAATCATGGGATTTAAAGAAAAGAGGGAAAACATTTGAAGAAATACTAGGCAAAAACGTTCCTAAACATGAAAATTACTAACCTATATACTCAAGAAACTTTGAGTAGAGTGAATCAAATTACCACATGCTCCCCACATTGAAAATAAGTGAGTAAATGGGGGAGGGGGAACACACCCCAAAGGGAGCTCCTGAGAATGGAGAGAAGAGACTCATGGCAAGTTGACCCCTTCAGGTTCCATGGATTGAAGACTAACAACAAACTAGACAAAGCCAAGTGAAGCGAGGACGTAGCTCAGTTCAGTGGTAAGGAATGTGACAGCCACGCACAAGACCCTTATTCAAAACCCCAAACCAAAAGAAACAAATAACTGCTTAAAATTTACACGTTCCGGGACTAGAGAGATGGCTCAGCAGTTAAGAGCACCGGATGTTCTTCTAGAAGACCAGGGTTTGAGTCCAGCACCCATATGGTGGCTTATAACCATCTGCATCTCCAGTTCCAGGGGATCTGATGCTCTCTTATGGCCTTCATGAACCAAACATGCTAATGGTGCAGGAAAAACATACATATACTTAAATTAAAACTAAAAAAATATACATAGAATCATAGAAAGGTACCCACTATAAAACTGACTTGAAGAAAATAAATCAACAGGGATCTCAAACAGGTAAAGGGCTCATGGGTATGTGCATGGGTATGTGTATATGTGCCTATTTTGTAAAAAATGAAACCTCTGAACTTTACAGTGTACTTGACCTAAGGATTTGGGCTATTTAGATTCATACTGCTGTTATGTTATAAATGCATGTGCACCTTATGGATGTGTATGTTGAAGCCCTCACTCCAAACTCCGCACTTTGGGAGGTGAAGCCTTTAGGAGGTATGAGCATAGATGGGGTTATACGGATGGAGTCCTCACGATGGAACTGTTTCCATGTAAGAGTGAGAGACCAAAGATTTGTCCTTTGTACTGGGGAAGGACAAAGGAAAAAGGCCGTCATGTTCATCCAGGAAGAGACAACTCAGGGGGACTGGATCCACCAGCTTCCAGAACTCTAAGAAATGACTTTTGCTCAAGCATTGCAGACTATTTTTAATACTTGCTCAAGCTTAGACAAATACATTGGACATGCACACAAAACCAGAAAGGAAAAGAAAAAAAAAACAAAACCGTTTAGATGGAACATAATGATCTGTGTTAGAAAAAGCATTAAACTTGTAGTAGTAGCAGCAGCAGCAGCAGTAGCAGTAGTAGTTGTTGTTTTTGGTGTGTGTGTGTGTGTGTGTGTGTGTGTGTGTGTGTGTGTGTGTGTGAGAGAGAGAGAGAGAGAGAGAGAGAGAGAGAGACTGACATTTTTTTTTCTAAAAAGGGAAGCAACAGAAATGGAAAATATGAGAAAATGAAATGCAGACCTCAATATAGTCCAAGTATAGTGTTGAGGAGCAGAGGAAGAAGATACCATTTAAAAAGGGAATATGTAAATTTAAGAACAAAGCTTGGCTAAAAACAAAAACATATAGCTAAGAAGTTCCACATCTGCCTGAGTCTCCAGTTTCTCTCCTCAGTGCTAATAATCATCGGTAGTTTTCTGTCAGTCTGCCTTATGAAATAAAGTCTGCTAGTGTGCCTGTGCAGGTGGTTCACACACATACACTATGAATGAAAGACAGCTCAGCCTTTAAGAGCACTGGTGTTCTTCCAGAAGACCCAGGTTCAATTCCAAGCACCCTAACTGGGCAGAGCCTGTAACTCAGCCCCAGGGGATGAAATGCCCTCTTCTGGCCTCTGCAGGCACTGCACACACATGGTCACAATTTTGGGAAAAGGTGCGGTACACACAGGCGTCATGTTGGTAGAAAGATGTGGCAGTGCTGACTGCCCTAATGCACACACGTTGGCTCTTCCTAAGCAAGTGACTAGACCTCAGGTATCAAATGTATGGAGACAGGAACTCTACTATAAATAAGACTGTGTAGTGCAAGACAGCTGAATGAGTATGTTACCGTTTCTTCAAACATAAGCTCTTTATCATTCTCTTAACATTAGGTGTGTTTAAAGGTGCTTATTAACCCACACAATGCCAAGTCAATTCATTCGAAGAGTTTGAAAAGAACGGTAACTAAACTCTGTTCTCTCTAGCAACCACCTGGCTTTCTGTGTACAGTGAGCAGTAGGCATTCTGGATGACCAATGGTCCCAGTCCTCTAATTGATACCATATTTACTATATTTATCAGTCATCAAGACTTTCCTCACAGATCAAAGGAAATCGCAAGGTTTCCATTGTCCAGTGAGGACAGGACATATCAACGGGAACAAGGATTATGCGTACAGAATGATGTTCTTTACGTGTTCCGAGTGGCCCCACTAATATTATTTTAAATGCTGAAAGATAAAAAGCTTTCAGCTCCACCACGTGTATTATTTCAAAGTTGCAAAGATTTTCAGGGTGATATGTCAATGCAGCATCACTTAGCTCTTGAAGGTATCTATTTTGCCTTGTTATCTACGAGAAGCAATTTATTTAGTACACTATCACTCTAAAAAAGAGACTTTTGTATAGTTGGAAGAAAGAGGGTTGGTAAAGATAAAGGTAACCCTGGGGAGGAAGAAGTATCCAGCAAGAGACACACACATTTTCTTATTTTCATCTCAGCCCTGCTCAAAGACAGTACAAAGAATCCTAGTATATCCTTCAACCTGATTCTCCAAGGGTTGCAGCTTACCTTGCTTTATTATTTTTGCTGTCTATACATATGGAACAGTTTGAGGATTAGTGATAGATAAAATGCTTTGTAGTACCTGTGTCTAAAAAGCAGCAATGTTTTTTAACATAATCACAATTCAACCATAAAAATCCGGAAATTAATATTGATATGACCTTAGCCAAATTTGAAATGAGGCATTCATGTCATTTAGAGAAAAGCAGTCTTTTCTAGTCTAAAATGCAACCCAGCATCTCACGCTGCTCATGTCATTTTAGTAACCTTCAGTTTGGATCAAGTCCTAATTACTTTTTTCTCCATAACCTTGACATTTTGAGACCAGGGCAATTATTTTATAGAATGTCCTTCAAGTTAAATGGTCTATTTCTCAAGAGTATCTTTCTTTCTCTCTGTGTGTCTTTTTTTTTGGAAATGGCAGAGAAATGTTACTGAGTCCTTTGAATATATCTTATCAGGAGGCACAATCAAGTCTATTTGTCCCACAACTAATGAGGTTTCTCCATTGTGAAGTACCATTTCTCCTTCTATAACTAATTAGTTTTGTGGTGTCATAGTTGAGAATAGGCAAGATTTTATTCTCAGCCATTTTTTTGCCTTTAATGAGCTTTATTCTATTTGGCTTATTTACTCCCATCAATTCAGACTCACAGATTTGTATATAACTACTGTTACTGTGTATACTGCTAATACCACTATTCTGTCCCTAAGTTGTCCTACAGTTATGCAGTGGCAGACCCCAAAAGGCTGGCTCCTCTCACCCTGCTTTAACTGTCCTCTGAGCATTTCTCTTTGCTGTCTGGAACATCACTGGCTCTCCTAGGCACAGTCCTCCGGTCCTCATTCCTTTTCACGGAATCAGTCAGGGATTGTCTATTAGAAAACAAATACTCTAGACAGGAGCTCCTAATTGACCTGTCTCTTCTCCTTTGCTCTCATCTTTATTTTCTTGGGTCTTTTATCTTCCGTTAGCTTTTCGGTAGCTTGAAATGTTGTGTTGGAGTGAAATACTTTTTCACTTCCATTTTTACTGATAACTGTGTTTGGGGCTATGTATTTCTCTGATCACCATTTTAAGTTTATCTTCTAGTACAGACAAAGACATGAAGTATTAGCCCCACAACCTCAAGAAACAGCATTAGTTCAACAATCAGAATGAAAGGGAAGTGTTTCCTCCCAGTCTCCAGAAAGGGCCCAGTCCTGTTGAGACATTTCTACTCTAGACTTGAGTATTCCTTATCAAATGCACGGGGCCGGGAGTATTTTAAATTTTACGTTTTTCAGACTTTAGCATAATTATATAAAGTTTACCACTGAGCATCCTTAACTGAAAAATAGAAAATGGAAATCCTACAAAATCTGAAACGATTTGAGTACCACAGAGTGCTAAATAGTAGATCTGCAACATCTGGATCGGGGATGTTTAGCCTGCACCATCAAGTTTTAGAAATTCTGTAGTTGGTTTTATTTTTGCTGTCCACTCACTCAAGAGGTGCTGACTAAAAGGTTAATTTTCAAGTGAAAGGGGCCTTAGTTGATTGATTTTGTTTAAATTTCTAGTTTCTATAATTGTATTTAGGGTAATGTATATAATATATCTACTTTATAGAATTTACTGGTACTCTTCTTTATGATCCAATTAACATGATAAATTGTTTTCCACATGTACTTGGAGAAAAGGCATATTCCTTATTATCCAGATGTAAAGTTCTAAGATTTATACTGATTATATTCGGGTCCTTTCTCTACATATACTTTTATGGATGGGCGTTTTGCCTGCATGTATGACTGTGCACCATGTTCATGCAGTACCCACAGGGGTCAGAGGGCCATGTCAGATTTCCTGGGATTCTCCAGTCCCGATTGTGAGCCATCTTGTGGGTGCTGGGGAAAAAATCAGGAGCTTCTGGAAGAGCAGCCATTGCTTTTAACCTTGAACCAACTCTCCAGCCCTCCTCCATATTCCTTTTCAATGCTGTTTACATGATACCTTAACGTGGACATGGTAGATGTTTCTTAATTGCCTAGTACCATGTTTCAGTCTATTTCTTGGATTTTCTGATGACTTTTGATTCATAAAACATAGTTGTTTGATTTCCACAACAAATATTCATAATTGCTACATTTTCATTATATACTGGAACTTTTCAGATTAAAAATTTGTTCCTTTTCTATTTCAGCTACAGTAAATTTTTCTAAACTCTGTTGGCAAAACCAATACCCATTTTATTCTTTTTTCCTTGTTAGCAGCTGTGGGTGGTACATCTAGACAGGATGTGGCTCTCATCTGCCTCATAGCTTAAGATCTCACAAGGCCAAAAACAAGCTCTCAACAGAGCCATGGCCCCTTCTGGAGACCGTGGGAGGGAAACACTTCCCATTCCCTCCCCATCTCTTTACCATATCATTTCTCTAACTAATGATACCACAGCAAGTCATTCTTACATGTTGATAATCAATGTTATTTGGATGATTTCTTTCTATCTCTTGTCAAAAACATTTTGCTTTTAAGTTTCAAGTTGTTATTCTGAGACCACCACCAAAGTCCCAGATAATCTCTGCCTTTTGAGGTCTATAATCTCAATCACATCTGTAAAGTCCCTTTTGTTACTTAAGGTAAGATATTCACAGTCCCAGCGAAGAGGTCATCAATACATCATCCTGCTTACTGAAAAGAAGTGTATTATTTTCTTCCATTTAATATTTTTTATTGAGTCTCACTGTCAAACATCAGGATCACTGTCTGTTTTCCATGGTTTATGCTTGTTTGTCTGTTTTTAAATACCTCCTTTTGTTTAGTCTTCTTGAGCTGCCGTTTTAAGAGTCTTTCTTTTAAACAGCAATATAGTTGGATCTTGCTTTGTGGTAAAAATGTGAAAACTGTTCTAATGGTGCTTCAGGTATTCACATTTGTTGGTATTATTAATACATTATAGGCAGCTGATTGCATTTCTTATTCTCTTTGCTTTATGTGTCTAGAATAGGTAAACTCTAAGAGAAAATGAGAAGAGTGGTCATGAAGAAATGGAATTACTTTTCCTGGGCAGGGTGTTTGTTGGGGAAATAAGATGGGGAAGAGCAGTGGTGATGGCCGTACAGAATGATGAATGTGCTGACGTCATTCGATACAGGCTTAACACGGTAAACTTTAAAGTACTGAAAGCAATCACAACTAAAGGCTAAAAATATGTGATATCACTGGCAATATTATAACTATGTACAGAAATAACAAGAACTTCAAATTATATTTAAACAGACCTAGATTACTCAGGCCAGTGATTCTGTTAGAGCTTTAAGTGTGCTTTTTTTGTTTTGCTTTGGTTTGTTTGTTTGTTTTTCCAGAAAGAGTTTATCTAAGTATTAATGAACATTAGATTGTATGCCTAGAAAAATGTTTTGCTACTATATATAGATTCTGACTAAAGGAGCTTCTAACTTATTTGAATTAAGTGTTCACATTTATAATTTGTCTCAATAACAGAATAACTGTCTTTAGTTACACTGTTGTATTTTAACAGCTGAAAAGCTTGCATATATAACTGAAGTAAGAGCATCAGAAACAAAGGGTGTGTGGCATCAATTACTTCATTTAACTCCCAGATAAAAACAAATGTAGGTTCCAGTTGAAAGAGGAAAACAGGCTCAGAAAGATGAAGAACAAGCAGTTACATAGCTCAGGAGGTCCACAGCAAGGGTGGAACCCAGCACTGATTGCAAAGCCCAAGCTCAGAGTCATCACACTTTGAGTGGAGGTTTTCATATATCCTGGGGAGAGGATGGATATGAGAAGTCATAAGATCAATGGGCATCTTCATGGGAGAAAAAGTAATGTTTGTGGGTGGGGGGACAGAAAACTATCTCTGAATTTTTGAATACATATTTTATGATTAAAACAAACAGATTATAGAATAGAGCAAAAGGGCAATACTAGTTAGTACCAAATTTTGAGAGAGAACATAATTTGATCATGATGGCTTATGCATACAATCTCATAACTCAGGAGGCAGAGGCAGGTGGATTCCTAAGAGTTCAAAGAAAGACTGGTCTACATAATGAGTTCAGTGTCAGCCAGGACTGTATAATGAGTACCTATCCCAAAATAAATAATTAACCTAATAAGTAAAACATCAGAAACTTTTAAAGTCAATTTCAGCACATAATGAGCAGTACATATGTGTGAACCAACCTATCCAGACCTTCATCAACAAGGCTGACCTGGATGCTTAATGTTTAAAAACCACTAAACAAAAGGTAGTTTTCTATTTCTGAATTATACCAACTATAGACAAACAATGAAGTAAAAATTAATGATTTTAATATCTCATTTAAAGAAAAAGTAAAGTGTTTCTCTCCTTGCATATATGTTAAATTATCTGAAAAATCAGTCTATTTCCCAGGTATTTCCTTCAGACATTCCTGCCTGATTTCTAGCTAAAGAGCAAAATATTGGTAAGAATTCAGATCATTATTCAGGAACATTTATGTAACAAATAGGAATAAATGTCAAGTCAACTGTGTTAGAGGTCTCAGATAGGAAAACTGGAAAAGGGTGAAAACTAGCAGCTGGAAATCTTTCAGTTCATCATCTATCACCATGACAAAATCCTTGACATAATCAATTTCCAAGGAAGAATGGTTTATTTTGGCTCACAGTTTTAGTAAGAGTTTTGGTTCATGGTCAGCTGGCCTCATGCTTTTTGGACTATGACAAGGCAATGTATCGCAGGCATGCAATGAAGCAAGCGGCTCACCTCACGGCCGTCAGGAAGTGGACAATGCTGAGTCCTAATCTCCCCCACAGGGCACACTTCTGGTGGCAAGACTCCTTCTAGTTCTGTAGGGTTTCATAGTCTCCCAGAAGTGCCAGAGTTGGACACTAAGCCTCTAATAACTATCTCCTGGGGACACTTATCCAAACCACAGTCCTTAGATTAGGAGGGAACAGGTAAAGCTGTCTTTTAGTAGATAACACAACTAAGAACAAAAATGTTCTAAGGAATCTACAATAAAGTTACTAGAACTGACAGTCCAGTCAGGCTGCATGATAAAAGATAAATTCTTATATTTTACAAATGAGTAATAAATACTGAAAATTGAAAATCAAAAATACAATTTTCAACAGGATATAAAAAAGAAGTGGAAGCATTTTTCAAGTCATTTTTAAGATAGTATAGTGAAAATAATAAACATTGACAAAGAGACATAAATAGTTCACAAGCTAGAAAATGTTTTAATGCTAAAACATCACTTCTCCACAAATTACTTTTAGATCTCGTAAATTCAAAATAACCCTAATAGACATTTCAACAGGTGTTTTACAGAATTATGAATTTAGTCTAAAATCTAGATGGATATGGAAATGATGTACCACTGTCAAAATAACTCTGAAAGAGGAAGATGAAATTGGGAGAACTTCTGCCTGGCTTCAGAACTGACTATAAAGTTCCATGAATGAAGCTTCAGCACAAGGACACACAGATCAGTGGGGAAGAGCTCGGAAGCACTGGACAGAGCTGCCCAAGTTCAAGGAGGGAAGGATAACCTCTCTGCAAACTACTCTGGAACAGACGGGCACCAATACAAAAATAAATGAGTCACAAAATTAACTCTACACTGACCACAAATCTGAACTTGGGGCTAAATTATAGAATTTTTACAAAAGAATGCAGGAGAAAACTACCTTGAGAGAGACAAAGATTTCTGGGAATACAGCACAAATGGGAAATAAATAAAATGGATTTCACCAAAATACAAGAAGTATTTGCACAATAGTGTTAAGGCTAAAAAAAAAAAAATGCCAAAAATTGGGAAAAGATATTAGCAGTGAATATATCTGATAAAATTCTTGACATAGAATGCTTAACAAATTTATAAAACGTCATAGTAGAAAAATTCAGTGTCATGATTACACACTGTAATATGTACTGAGATGTCACTACAAGAAAGTTTACTATAGTAATTAAAACATGTTTTTAAGAAGAAAACCTTGATTTAGAAAATGGTCAAAAGATTTATATACACATTTTATAAATCTATAAATAACCACATAAAATAATATTACCTAGTTGATAAATGGAAAAAAAAATCATGAACATTCCTTAGTAGAGCAACCCTCAAAAATACTACGTAAGAAGAACAGGGATATGGAACAACTAAGATCTCGCTATTAAATGAAAAAAAAAAAAAGTCTAACCATTGAGGGGGGGAAAAACAAACTTGGGCAGTTTCTCACAAAGTTAGACGTTAAACTTTAGACAGAAAATCTCTGCTGCAAGGTATTTATCCACGAAAAATCAATGAAAGCCCATGCTTGCACAAAGATTTAGTCTCAAAAAAGGAAATAAGCAAGATAAGCCAACTGTGATATGGATACATCAGATTACTACTCAGCAGAGTAAAGAACAGAAGATGAAGCAACATGGCGGATACAGAAACACCATGCTGGGGGCTGGAGAGACGGGTGGCTTCTGGACTTTCAGAGGACAACTCCCAGCACCCACACTGGGTGGCTCACGGCACCCGTAACTCCTGCCCAGAGACATAAAGGCCTCCTCTGGTTTCCAGGAGTGCCTGTACACCCATGGCATATGCTCACACAAAAAGAGATAACATAAATAAAAATAAATCTTAAAAAACATATAACACTGTGCTGTGGCGAAGCAGGATTTTTGTGTTTCACTGCTCTTGAAAGCTTAAACTAAACTGTGAAAGACCACTACACCTGAGCTGAGCTACAGGGAACAGGAGACAAAGTAGATTTAAAAACATATGTGAGTGTTCTATGCATCGACATAATTTTATTTGGAAAAAAAAAATCAATCTGTACACTTAATAAAATTGATTTTAAAATTCTTCTAAACACATGTTCAGTGAAAAAAACATACGCTTACATGAAGGCAGATGATGACAGAGATTACATTTTATTATACCTGTTCATTGGATGCTACAAAGAATTTAGTATTAAAGTTAAGATTTTTGGGACAATAAGATAAATCACCTTGGAAAGAAGGACCAGGGTGGGGTCCTCTACAGTTTTCATTCTGGGCTAAGTACATGGTTCAGTGGCAGAGCACTTGCTTACCATACATGAGGCTCTGGATCTCAGCCACAGTACCACAAAAATCATACAAACAAGCAAGCATGTGGTGATATTTTGTTTGTGCTCTAAAAAAACAAACAAACAAACAAAACAAAACAAAAACGCTTGCCTGGAGATCAGAGTGTGGAGCTAGCCACTAGTTAACCATAAAGGCCAGGCAGTGGTGGCACACACCTTTGATTCCAGCAATTGGGAGGAGGAAGCAGGAAGATCAGGAGTTCAAGGTTACCCTGAACTACACAAGACTGATCCATTCTAACAGAGAAACAGAGCTGGGCAGTGGAAGCTCATGCCTTTAATCCCAGCACTAGGGAGGTGGAGACAGGAAGTCATGTGACTGGACAGAAAGAGGAATATAAGGCAGGAGGAGACAGGAGCTCAGGCCCCCCTTTCGGTCTGAGGATTCAGCAGAGGTAAGAAGTCTTTCTAGTGGCTGGCTGCTTTGCACTCTGATCTCCAGGTAAGCTTTATTTGTTAGAGCACAAACAAAATATCATCACACAAGCAAGCATCTCAAGAGACAGAGAGCTGACTACCTAGAAGAATTAACTGATTTCATGGATAATATATTCTTATTTTTAAAAGTCAAAAGAGGAGCTTTTAAGGTAGTAAATAAAGTAACAAAATTCAACCTGCCTGACCCATCTTTTTTTTTTTTTTTTTTCCGAGACAGGGTTTCTCTGTGTAGCTTTGCGCCTTTCCTGGAACTCATTTTGTGGAGACCAGGCTGGCCTCGAACTCACAGAGATCTGCCTGGCTCAGCCTCCTGAGTGCTGGGATTAAAGGTGTGTGCCACCACCACCCGGACTGACCCATCTTTTATGGCATCCTCTGAAACATTATTTTACTTTGTGTTTTTGAGACAGTCTCACCAAGTAGCTCAGGCTGGCCCTGAACTCACAATCCTACAGTTCCAGTTTACCAAATATAGGGATTGGAGGCATATGATAGCACCCACACCTGTCTGAAACATTTACCTTAAAATTTGGGCCAACCTGTTTTCTACCTTCCCACCTAACTTCAAGTCAATCTATGCCTTGTGCACCATAAATTCCAGCTAGCACATTACTGTGTATAAAACTCTGACGTCTGAAAGCCCCCAGATGTAGAACAGGTAAGCTTGGATCTGCAGCTGACAGTGTCAGTGACTTCTCAGTGTGAGTCACCATCACTGCCTTAGGTATTAAACTCGGGGACCACAGTGGTAAGAATGGAAGGCTAGCAAACGACGGATTCCGAAAGGGAGGAAGTCATGGTTTCCAGTTCATTAGCAGCGCCTTACACGCTTCTCGACGCTCATCTAACGGGCAAGCTGTCACCTTAAGGCGGGGTTCCTGAGTCCTAGTATGTGTCCCCACTCCCCCACGTGCAGCACAGTGCTGACCCACAAAATACGCTCCGGATTATTATACTACTTCTCTTTACTTTCATTTGAATTTCCTAATGACACATTACAAGGAGTGAGTGGATCTCTGATGGTTACATGCCTTATTCAAACCACCAAATCACACAGCAGTGACTCAAACTTGATTATTTCGACTCCAGAGGCCATGCTCTTAAGTTTCGGTGGTGGAATACTGCCAAGGGAGGACTCAACCTCTCTAAGAGGTACTACATAAGCTTGCAAAATACTGACAAGATAATAAGTTTTTTAAAATTCCATTTACCTTCAGGGGGCGCAGGGCACCACAAAATTTCGTCCACCAGCTGTTTTCAATGAATTCTAAGTGCCGGTCTCTTTTCCTAAGTGTCCGTAATCTTTCTTCACACTGCTTTAAGGTACGTCTATCCCTCGCAGGCAAAGGCCGACCATCTTTGCTCTACAAATAATAGAACAAAATCAAGGGTTTTTCCTTTCAAATCATTAAAGTCTTAACAAAATAATCAAGCAGCTTTTCTAAGGCTGGACACTCCACGGGCAAATGCACAACTCAAACAATGTACAGAACCATGTATCGGTTCTGCACAGCCCGACCAAGGCCTGTGCTGAAAAGGAGATGCCTGATGTGTGCTTCTGCAGTATTCCCACTACGTGCTAAAGATATGTGAGCACAATGATTCATAAAAGCATTCCACAAAATCAAACCCGGAAAGGATGCAGAGCACACCTGCTTTTATTAGGAGGACACATATTTGTTGGGGGTTCTATTTTAAACATGCAAAGACACTAAGAACAGGAGGTTATCTGCACTCTTCCTATTATGGCACAAAACATACGCTCAGCAGCACATGCTACTGCAGCCTCAATGTGAAAGATCGAACTGAAAATGGTGCCTGGACTCTGTTCAGAGGAGCCTCCCGCAGTTAAAACATCTCTCCATGGTTGTGCCAGGCCCGCGTGAAACCAACCAACCTCTTTCATAGCTTATCTTAATGG
Organism: Peromyscus leucopus; assembly: GCF_004664715.2. Lineage (NCBI taxonomy): Eukaryota > Metazoa > Chordata > Mammalia > Rodentia > Cricetidae > Peromyscus > Peromyscus leucopus. The sequence continues at coordinate 57,802,535 of NC_051084.1, forward strand.
GCCATTCCAGTTGGAGTTCTGAAGGCCAGAAGGTTGGACAGTGAAAGCAGGGCTCAAGAGTTTTCAGAGGGCAACAGTGCCTCCAACAGGAACCCAGCAAGAGCCCATTTAGGTTCCATTTTGGCAAAGAATCTGGCTGCAATCTGCCCAGGGGCTGAAAACTTCAGGAAGGTTAAGTCCCAAAGTAAAGGACTGCACTGTGTCGTGAAGACAGTCTGAAGACAGCGTATCCTTCAGGCTGTGACAGTACTACTGCTCAGTCTTCTCAGATTTATGCTGAGCACATGGAGCGTAAAGACATGAAAAATGAAGAGTGTGGGGAGGAAGGGAGCACGGGGAGCTCGAAGTTGACCAAGACAGACACAGACTAACGTCCATTGAGTGTTTGTGAAGAGCACCACTGTAGAGCAATCTCAGGCTCGCACTGGCTGGTGGGCTAGGGGCTGGAAGGCAACTCTCTGCCCATTGAGAATCCCAAGAAGTAATACTTCCAATCCATCTGAGAGATGATGCCTGAAAAGATCGTTCCTTCAGGGCACTCTGCCGGGAAATGGCCATCCAAGGAAGTGCTTTCCTAGGTTGTCATAGATACACAGAGGCCACTGCATATGTGGTTCAGGGGACCAGGCTATATCTTGAGCTGGCATCAGAAGGTAGCACTGCACTCACACCGATGGTCCTGCAACCTCATGGGATGCAGGAGCAGATTATTAGGCTTACAGCAAGGTTCAGAAAGTCACGGAGGCCTGCCAATATGTAGCAGGGTTGGTATTTCTGCAGAGAGCTCCTGAGCAGACTGTTCATGGAGGTGTGAAGGGAAAGCTTAAATTGGAATGGAAACCCCACGATACTGGAGCTGCCAGAAACGTGAGCCATCTGCTGGGGAAAGCTGTAGACTCTGAGCAGAAGCAAAGCGAAAGAGCCCACATGTGACATGTGCTACCGGTAACAGAGTAGGAAGAGCAGAGCCACCGAAGCTCATTCTAAGAGATGATGCCACCGTGAGCCCTAGATGCCAGGCCTGGAACTTCGGGTTGGTGTCTGCCCACTTTCCTTGCTATCTTCCTGTTCTTTCTTGTTGCAATGGGAATGTCTGCCCCAGGCCATTGTATGCTGGTACTAACTTGACTGTTATTTTACAAGGTCTCCTAGTAAACAGATTGCATCCTCCTTCCTCAGGACTGAGACACTGCAGCAGCATTAGGACTGTTAAGACGTCAGGGACTCTTAAAAACAGACTACTTGCATTTCATAGTATGAGATGGAGGTAGACTGTTATGGGTTAAAGTCATCTTTTGGGGCATCATGTTTATAAGGGCTGAACTTTTGATGGTTTAATTTCACTGTGAATTTATTGACTTAGGCAAATGTGTACAGTCTTGATGAGACACACTTTTAGATGTCTTTGAGGACTACTCTAGAGAGGTTGAACTGAGGAAATAAAGGTTACCCTTAAATACAGGCAGCACCACCCCATGGGCTGGGGTCCTCAGACTTGATAAACAAGGAAAAAAGAGAAAGCCAGCTAGGTATCAGCATGCTTATTTCTCTGTGTCGTGACCCTCCCAGGTAAGAGCTGCAGACTCACATCCCTGAATCAAGAACTGCCCCAGGACCTGCAGGATGGTTCAGTGAAGAGGGAAGCTTGCTGCCAAGCCTGACGATCTGACTTCAGTCCCCAAAACTCACGTGGTCAAAGACGATAACTGATCGCACAGCTGTTCTACACATGTGCTATGGCATGTGCCCATCACCCCCAACCCTGCCCAGATAAACAGATGAAAACAAAAGAGTTGTTTGGCTAACCCAGCATGCTAACCTGATGCGCTGTACCTTTAAGATGAGTACTTAAGTATGCCCTTCTTGTTTAAAAAAAAAAAAGTATGTACGTGGTATTTGAAGGACAGAAGAAAAATTGTTAGTGTGTTCTTAGAAATACATTTACATCACACAAAATTAAAAGTAACCTTAAGCTGCTCAACAAATACCCCAAATTTGAACCTCTGAGAGGCAAAGAAACACATTACACATAAAATCTGGGTGACTGAGAACTGGAGAAGTCTGGATCATAAGCAAGCAGCAGGCTCTTTTTAGTTGTTAAAACACCAACAGAAATTTGTTAAAACACCAACAGAAATCCTCAAATTGCCAGTATCCTATATATTACCTAGAAAATAAAAAGATAGCAAAGGGACATAATCCTTGAAGGTTTTGTTGCGCAGAATTCAAACAGAATTCTGGGCTTGTCAATGGCAAACTCCTCATGAAGGATCGCAAAGACAAGGTAACTCTGTGCTTCCGATGACAAGCCAGGAACTCACTTTTGACCGAATGGCTTGAATGTGCTGTTCCACCTCCTCGATGTCTTCAGTGTTTTCCAGGCGTTCATAAGCAGCATTCCTAGTGCCTTTTATCAGGTTTAAAGGTAAGGCTGACATGCCATACGCCTGAAAGGAACAACATGAACATGTTTTAATAAAGCTACTCAAAACGTGATACGCCATTTTCAGGTTCAAAAACGATGTCCTTCAGAGTAGTAACTTGAAAGTGAGCAGGAGTGAACAAGTAACGTTGGTCACAAAGCAACATGTCCATACAGCCCCGATCATACTCATCAGCTCAGAATTCTTTTATTTCCTCCAGTTACCCTATACAGTTATGCTTCTAAAATGACTTAGTCAGACTTTATCAGAGTGATAAGTTACAACTTCAGACTAATCATGTTAACACAGTATGAGTTAATACAAAAGCCGACAAAATTATTTTTACTAGTATAAATTTTTATTAGTATAAAAATAATTTATTCCAATTACATAAAGCAAACTTTAGAATATATCCCTGATAATTGATGAATAGACTAATTATTTATATACAACTTAATATTCTATGTACAAATAACCAAACTTTTTACTAATCTTCAGATACATTTCAACAATTAATTTCCAACATTAAAAATAACATACCACTCAGTTCCATATTCCATTCCAAAATGATATTTTTTATTACACCCATCAACATAAAACTCAACGGCATTTGCTATATATGTTAGGTTTCAAACTCGGACAAATGGCTGAGGTGCCTACTTAAGACATCAAAGCAAACCTGATCACTAGGTTCTCCCTGCATCCTTCGGGGTCCCCGCCTGTTACAGGTCCCTCCTCGCTGGCACACCCAGATCCCCTACCCTAAAACTCTCCAGCTCGGGAGGCCGGGCTGCTCTTCCCTATATAATCCCTAAAACTCTCCAGCTCGGGAGGCTGGGCTGCTCTTCCCTATATAATCCAACCATTTTGGTTCCCCACTCACCTTGTACCTCTGGGCCTCCTGGCTGCTGCCCCTGGCTCCCCACTGCCCTCTTCCTTCCCCTCCCCCCTCTCCTCTCACAGCCCAGCTCAGGGTCATGTCCACTCTGGACTCTCCCAGAGGTCCCTCTGCTGCTGTGCTCTCTCACGTGTCTACAATGAACCTTCCCTCCACCATACCTAAAAGCAGTCCTGTTCCTTTTCTTTCCTTTTTTCTTTGTTTCATTTTCTATGTGGTCATCATGCAGACACATTAAGTACTTAAGAAACATTGACAACCATTACCTTGTGGTTGCACCAACAGACTCTGAACCAGAGGCAAACTTGTCATCTAAAGCCTTTTTCGTATTTCTTCTAAGCACACAACCACAGTACCTTACTCATTCTCCCCTGTAGTGAGGAAGGGGCATGAATTGAGTTGCTCATCCAGTGCTGAACAGCTGTGAATTCTTTAACATGTTAACTCCAGTACTGTTTCACGAGGAGTTTATTGTTTTAGCCATTATTTACAACATGCTCCCAATTCACGGTCTGCCATCAGAGCCCAGGCTGTGCATCTCTGCCTGACTGTTCTGCTGGTCTGACCTAGTTCAAGCCCATCTTCTATACCGCTTCAAAGTGATCACGCTCCACCCACACCAGACTGTGTTCTAATTATTAACTTTTAAGAGTCTCCAGGACTCACAAGGATATCATTCAAAATCTTCTCACAGGAGAGGATTCTGGGAAAGTGCTTCCAGGGTCAATACAGAAAATAGGGAAAGAAAGCCAGAGTGGTTCTCCTCATCCATCCATTTTTAACATAAAGATACATATTCTCCAAATCTCACTTAAGATTGCATTAAGAAGGAGTTTTATTACTTTTTAAACATGAACTAGAGTTCTTGTAGTAATCTTGAATTTCTATCATCTTATTAACCTGATCTATCCCGAATCATTCAGCACTGTCAAAACACTCTAGTGACCCACTTCCAATTCTACTGTGCTAACACATGCAGAGCCCTCCCTGGAATGACATTACTACCCTGCCTCGTTAGAAAATTTCAGTGCATTCCAAGTCAGCTTAATTACACCACGTCTGAGGAACTTGGCCTGATTTGCACATGTGCCTTGCTTATAATAAATAACAATGTGTAGTTAACATTATTGGTCTGCCAAACTTGGCTAATCAGATTTCTAAGCTAGAGCTAAGTAACAGGAGCAGAGACTATTTGACATGTTCTGATGAGCTCGCAATTCTTTCCCCTCCTGTCTTAATTCTAAAACATTTACCAAGCTGATAAAATAATTTGCCTATGAGGATCGTACTTGATTAAAAACCTTTAAGAAGAGACCGCTTAACGCAGTTATTTTCCTACACACACTGATGTACTTACTAGAAGAGCTGATGTGAACGACTCAGTAGTGTCGGGTAAAGTACTTTAGAAAATAAAAATACTCCTGCGGTGACCACCTGTTTTAAGAGGACCCCAGGGCACTCCACCTCTCTTTGAAGTCTCACTGAAGGGAGCAAATACAAGAGTAACCGCTGGCGTGGCTACCCAGCTTTGGCCTGCTTCTGAATTGCACGTTTAAGTTTCAATGATTATCAAAAATTTAACTAGAATGTTTAGATTTTAGTAAACTTGAAATAAACATTTTAAACTATTAAAGTTTCTAAATAATCTTTTGAATTTATCTTCATACTTCAGAGGGGAAATGTACAAAAGCATTTTTATTGCTTACTACTGCCCTCCAGTGGATTTCTAGGAAATTGACAAATCTAACAAGATTTGAGTTTAAAATGCCTCTAGGTTAGCCCTAATTGCCTCCAATTTTTGTTGTTTTGTTTTGCTTCCAAGAATAAATCAACAACTAAAGTGTTCAAAAACATTATATATAAAGTTTAAACATTTCTCCCATCTTATTTCACTGCTCAGCTTAGAATGGAAACGTTTATATGTTACTCCTTATTTAGAATGTTTCCAACTCAAAACTCCTGGATTTTTGCTAAGGTTCAACAACAACACACACGCATAGAATAAACAAACACTCTTCATGCACTGTAAACCCATAATTTAATGTCACAGTGTTGTTCCTCAGGCCTTCCTCATAAGGAAGGACACACGCGGGTCTCACATTTGCCGTCAGTCAAGTCTGACTCTGTCCTGACACTGACGGTCTTATACCTGCTGCTGGGACACAAGTCGTGACACAGCACTCCCTAGGACATCGCAAACCCAGTCCTCGTTAGGGGTGGTCACCTTCCCTGAGTTACCTGCATCGCTGATATACACTACTGAGTTTAGCTGCCACCTGCATGTCTATGATAGTCTCAGGGATGACACAGAAGGAGGCCACACAGACCGGAGGAGAAGAAAGCAGCACAGAGCAAACGAACATTCACTCACTAGAACAAACACAACGGCACAGCTTTCGGCAGAGCAACGGTGAGGTGTTCTGTGTTCTTAGAAGGGGAGAGCCTCAGTTAGAAGCTGTTCTGCATTCTCCTACTGAGGCACAGAGAGGTATATATTTTTCTCCTTTCGAATGGTGAGACAAAAAAGCAACAAAATAATACGAATTCACAGAATGGCACCTTAGCAGCTTCAGCGCAGATCCCAAACCTGAGAGTTGACTACTCCAAAACAGACATGTTATTAGTTCTCAACAGCATTAGGGAACTATTGTATTACACTTGCTACTACACATGCCACTAATAACCAATCTCTAGTAAATATACATAGAGTAGGATAATATATGCTTATTAGTTATGAGCACCTTAGAGGACATTCTTCAATCTCGCTGATGAGTATGCAGTTAGCAATCTTGTCTACACACACCACTGGCCATAATTTGTATGGAAATATCTTCATTCAACATTTCCCCACTTGGTGGCACCAAGAAAATTTACAATATCTACATAGATATTTATCCCCAGAGGTTTCATTTGTTAAATCTGAGTGGCATCAGATCTCTTTTCAACTTAAGCTTAAAATAAGTAGATTAAAAATAGTACGTCATTCTCCTAAAACTAAGTGATTACATAGTTAATCCTCAAGATACAGTCCAATGTCAGAAGCTAAGTAAAATTTAAATAATCAAGTCTCTAAACTATATTAAATATATAATATATATGAAATTCATATTTATATGAAATCCACACTTGGTTGGTATAAAATGACTGTAAATTCAATATTAACAATTAGCTATAAATTCTGAACAGACATAATTTTCCATTTAGTTGACTTTATATTCAGGGTCAAAGTACTCTACATCTTAATTTCCCACTTTGATACTTGAGTTAAAATTAAATCCCTTCCACCTTTATGAATATCTACCATGCCTTCTTTCACACTATACGTCACAAAAGACCAATCAGGTCTTTCCATAACGAGGTGGGAGAACTCTGTAGCTCAACTGTAAAAATACAATAACTAGTACATTAATTACATATTTACACTAGAGACACCCATCTACAAATAGTTGGTTTTTTTTAAAATTAATTTTAAAAGGAATTGGTGTTGCTTTCTGATTAGATGTTAATATAGTTAAGATTACTGGTCCATGTCTACCAGGGCAGCACGTGATCAGCCAGCAGCTGTCAAGTAACACCCATACAAACTAACCCAGCTACACACGCTCTCCCTCCTTCCACTGTCAATATCCGAAATAAAATGAGCCAAGCCCTGGGTTAGGTGTGAAATATTCTCTCACTGTGCTTCAAGCATAGTTTCTGTGCTATTTAAATGATATTTATTCCCTTTCCACATCCTCCCAATTCCAGCTAACCATCAATTATGAATACATCTCTGACTTGCACATCTTTGAATAATTCATTTCCTCACTCTTCATGATATAATTGCTTTGTGCATGTTTTTACTGTCACACAGGGAAGAAAGAAGTAGAAATTGCAGTTTGGTTTATATAAAACTAAATATTTAGCAAAGTTAACAACATTTCCCAGGTGGTCAGCATATTCTAAGACTTACTGTGTTGTTTAGTTAAACCATCACATCGAATTTCTGAAATATTACTCCACCTCAATCATGAAGAAACTGAGATGATAAAATAGGTTAGAAGATTCTTGAACGTGAGATCCACAGTAAGAACCTCCATTTTACTGTACGTTCAGCTTACAGAAAAGCTGTAACTCCGAGGTAGTCTGAACCCCATGCTACTCCCAGAATCCTCTTCCTTGGCCTTGGGACTCAGCAGTCCTTCCTTCCTATTCAGGGACACCTCTGTGCCTTTGGTTCCAATCCTAGGATAAGTTCCTCCATTTATTTTATCACTACCTTTAAGGTCACTTTTCCGTATTTGAGAAAAAGTGTTTTGAGAATATCTCAATTCAACATGATCATTCTGTTTAAATGATTAAATGAAAAATTTCAAAGTTTCAATTTGAACAACACAAAACATTAAACATATTTCTCTCTGGGCTGTAGAGATAGCTCAGTAGTAAAGAGCACTGGCTGCTCTTGCAGAGGACCCAGGTCCAAATCCCAGCACCTACATGGCAGCTCATAATTATGTACAACTCCAGTTCCAGATCTGGTTCCTTCTTCTGGCATCTGCAGGCACCGGCAAACAAGTGGTGCACATACATGCAGGCAAAACACCCATGCACAAAATAAAGTTAGTTAATTAACTAAAAACATATTTCTCTACATCGTAACACTGTTGCTGCAGGCGGCTGGCTGTCTTTCAAATGGCCTTAGTGACTTCACTCATTTTCCTCCTCTCTCACAAAATGGAAGTCAGGTACCACCTGACCCCTCCCTCCCACGCACGCCCCAGGAGTCTCATTTTAAGGACATCTGTGGAGCAAACAGCCTTGGCAGATACAGGCAGCGTGTTCCTTTGGAGCAAGGGGCAGCCATGTTTACTGTCCACATAAATGGTTCAGCTTCCCTGAACCAGAACTCCTTTTCCGCAATGCACCTCACCTCACGCTTCCTTTAATTCTACTCGCACTTGCTGGCGGAAACCGAAACCCAGGAAACCTGAACAAGACAACATCAAGTCACGGACTGCTGCTGATGGATTACCAAAGTCTTTTGTCTCGGACTCAGACATCTTGCATCTCTTCAGAATCCACAAAACTGTAACAGACTCTGAGCAAGGTGTTTCATAGTTCTGGGCAATGGCATTACATGTTTTCTCTTTCATCCATGCTTTTATACATGACTCATCTTTCACCCACTGCTTATCTCCTTTCCTTGTCATTACCAAAGCACTTCTATCAACAATACCTCTTGAACTTCACAAACACCTGTGAAACCTTTTCTATTCCCATCTAATCTAGATGACACAGACTCAAGAAACTTAAGACACAAACTCATAATCAGTATGACAGACCAGCCACAACAGTGACTAGAGCCCCAGGTCTAACTGCTGATCGATTTACAATATGCGACTCCTTTATAAAAGACAATAACTACCATGCTGTAAACATACTCTGTGAAGCAAACAGATAACTACCTACTACTAGCAGATGGCAAATTCCTTATCTATATAATACATTAAAACATAGAAAATTGAAAAGAAGTAATAAAACTAAGTACTTACATAAGCACCTCAAGATATTAAAATGTATGTTTGTTAGGCTACTTTTTAAAATATCTTAATACATTTATTTATTTGTGTTTGTGTATTTGGACATGTTAGTGGATAATTAGTGAGAGTTGGTTCTCTCCATCATACATGTTCCAGAAATCAAACTCAGAATGTTAGTCTTGGTGGCGGATACCTTTACCCTAAGCAATCTTGCCAGCCCAAGGTCTTTTAATTATGTAAAACATGAATGATCATGTAGCATAACTTAATTCTGCTACTAGAGCAACAGCCCATTTCTTCTATGCCTAAAGAAAAACATCCAAAAATGTTTCCAAAAGAACAGTATTTCCCATCTTTACAAGAATGAAGAACGCTCTATGCATAACTGCATTAATCTCAAAAGCTTACCGGTAAGTTAAATGTTGCTTATACAGCTCAGTGGGGAAGGGGTAAGAAAGAGCATTGACTATGGCCCTTTTCTTTTTAATTTGACCAAACCAAAGAGCAGTCTGTATATGTAGCAGTCATTTACCATGCCTTGCTATTTCCGGAAAAACTTGAACAAAATCAGAAAGTTAGAAAATCCAGCACCAGGCTATATAGATTAGAGGAGTGTCAGCGTCTGATTGTGAAAGTAGACACCCAGACAAAACCAGTCTGTGAGCTAGTAACATACGGGCCTGTGGTTCAGGGATCCAGCACGTACCAACTCTAACTCCACTGCTGTGCAGCATAGAACTAGTTGCAATTACAGGTTATAAGATTCCTTTCTCAGGATTAATTTTGCAAACAGATGACTGTGACCACTGAAAACTGATCATCCTCTCAAGTATGGAAATCGAGAGCACCGAGAAGTTGAAGAGGACAGGATGGGAAGAGATGACTGAAGTACAAAAGGGCTGCACAGGTGGTGCTGTAAGGAGTTCAGACAGTCCCATTGCACTTACTGTGTACGTGATGGCTGCCAACATTCCAATCAAGGTCAGGGAGCTAATGGAAAACGACAGCGCAGCTAAGCCATCTGTGGAAGAGGAACAACCACTGTTAACGGACATTTTTACTACTGCAATGTTTATATTCATTATAGCAATATAAAACATAGAAGTCAGGCTCCTTTAGGCATTAGGAAGGAGTAGAACATATCTATATCTATATCTACATATATGTATCTATGTTTCTATGTATCTATCTATGTATCTATCTATGTATCTATCTATGTATCTATGTATCTATGTATCTATCTATCTATCTATCTATCTATCTATCTATCTATCTATCTATCTATATTACTATGTCCTTCAAGTGCTAATCCATTTCAAAAGAGGAAAGCCGGGTGGTGGCGGCGGCGGCGGCGGCGGCGGCGGCAGCGCCGCCAAACGCCTTTAATCCCAGCACTCAGGAGGCAGAGCCAGGCAGATCTCTGTGAGTTCGAGGCCAGCCTGGCCTACAGAGCGAGACCCAGGTCAGGCAACAAAGAGAGAGAGGAATTTCTAAAGAGTTCTTTATAAATTGATCTTCACATAACCCTTTAGATCAGCTAAGATTGCCTTTCCTTCACCTTTTAAAATTAGGAATAAAAATCAGTTTAATTGTTGGACTTAAAAAGAAATCAGATACATAAAAAGATAACAAAAACATTGCCTGTTTCTTTTCGTTTGTGCCCACATGTGTGTGCTGGGGTGCGTGGAGTATATGTGCATGTGTGAACATGTGTGTGTGAAGGTGGAGTTGTAATATCAGCATTATGTGTCTTCCTCTGCTGCTCTCCTTTGGTCTTTCATCGAATCTCAAGCTCACTGATTCATCTAGACCTACTAGCCAGCAAGCTTGGGGGCTCCTCTACCTGTCTCCAGCTATTTGTGGTGAGGTTACAGACCTCTCATGCTGGTGGTAGGGTCCATGCTCAGGTCCTCATGGTGCACAGTAAGCACTTTGCCCATCGGGGTATCATCTCCCCAGCCCATGCCCGGATTTCATCGGAAAACTACATAGGAGCACCCTGCCCTTCTCTTTTTTCCTGCCTTCCCTTAGTCTTGATAATATGGGTTAATTTTTCCTTAATTTGAAAATATTGTTTTATGTGTAGTCTAAAATCTTTAGAGTTTATTTCACCTTTTTCAAGATTTTTTAATTTTATTTAAATTTACTGTTTGAGAGTTTCATATGAGTACTGTACTTAAGTCATTTCCATCTGTCCCTCCAATTCTGGGCATGGCTCCAGCCTCAAAGCCCGCCCAAGTTCTGGTCCCTTCTATCCTTACACATATATGGGCTACTAAGTTCATTTAGTGTGGCCCTTATGTACATGGATTTAGGGTGACCTCTTGGAACTGGATTACCTAGTAGGGGGCTCATTCCTGGAGAATGATTCTTCTTCTCTCAGCAGCCACTCATTACCTAGCTCTTCCTCTAGGGGTGGGCCTTGTGAAAGTCCCCAAATGTCACATCAACAGGTGTCGTCACTGTGTAGGTTTTGTTTTGGCGACCATATTGTTGAGAGTTCATGTATGCGGCATCCCTATCATGTCTACAGCAAGTTGTCTGGTCCTCGGGCTCTTACAAACTTTCCATCTTTCTTCAGTGATGTTTCTGAGCCTTAGGTGTAGGGGTGGCCCTCTAACTGGGGAGGGTGAAGGAGAGTAACACAGAGGGAGAGGAAGGAAGGACAGAGAAATAACACAAAGCATATTTCACTTTTTAACTTGAGAGGATCAACTTGCCCACTATGCAGGAAAAGCAAAGCAAACTCGAGCCAAAACTATATTGAAATTTGACATGAAAATTGGGAACAGTATCTGTACTATCTGGAGGTGGTGGTGCGCACCTATATCCTCAGTACTGGGGAGAAGCATGGAATGGAGAGCTGGAGGCCATTCTGGGTTACATGGGGAGGTGAGAGCATGTGCTGATTGGTTCTTTTGTCAGCTTCACTCAAGCTAGAGCTATCTGGGAAGAAAGAACCTCAACTGAGAAAATGCCTCTACCAGCCTGCCCTGTAGGCAAGTCTGTAGGGCATTTTGCATTTTCTTCATTAAGGATTGACGTTAGAGGGCCCTGGCTACCATGACTGATGGCATCCCTGGGCAGGTGATCCTGAGTGAAGCAGATTGAGCAAGCCATGGTGAACAAGCCAGTAAGTAGCGATCCTCCATGGTTTCTGTTCTATTTCCTGCCTTGAGTTCCTGCCTTGACTTCCCTGGATGATGGCCTACAAGCTGGAAAATGAAATCAACCCTTTCCACCATAGTTGCTTTTGGCCATGGTTTTTATCATAGCAATAAAAATCAAACTAGAACAGAGTCTATATCAAAAAAATCAGCAAGTGACAATAATCAAATATTCCAAACAACAACAGCAACAAAAACCCTACCAACCAAATGAAATTAGGAATGCTATGTTAACAAGTTAGGAAGGTCAGCAGAACAAAACTGTATCAGGTCACATAGAGAAGTACTATGAAAACATAGCTATTATTAACTGAGAAAAATAACTTTTCCACATTATTAATATGGGTTCTATTTAGTTTAGATTTATCTGGCTTAAAAGCAGGTCTTGTGAAACCAACTACAATGTTTTTATTAATATGATTTTAAACAGTAACATGTTTATGAAGGTTAATGAACTAAAATGATGTATCTTTTAACTCATCTTAGTTTTATTTAACACATAAAAAGAACATTTAACAAATTCATGAGTCAGGGCAAATCCTTACGCTTTAGTTTTTTAAACTGCATTTCAGGGTCGGAGCTAAGAGCATGCTGGCATCCAGAGGGCCTAGTTTGGTTCCCACCACCTACATCAAGTGGTTTACAACTGCCTGAAACTCCAGCTCCAGGAACTGACTTCTTCCCTGGCTACCCCAGGTACCTACTCACACATGGTACTGGCACAGATATGGCGACACACATAAGTTCTCTCTCTCTCTCTCTCTCTCTCTCTCTCTCTCTCTCTCTCTCTCTTCTCTCTCTTTTTTACTTTCTTTTTTTTTTCTCTCTCTCTCTCTCTCTCTCTCTCTCTCACACACACACACACACACACACAACACACACACAAGCAAATAAATCTTTTAAAAACTTTATTTTATCAAATCAAAGATATATGTCAACTTTTTTTGACTGTCACAGAAGAAACAACAGAAAATGCTTACAATACCAAGGTAGGTCTGGCACCCAGCTCACAGCTATTTTAAGGAGCCATTACTTCTAAGATGCACACTAAAATCTGAGATCAAAACATGTCAACAACAGTCTGAGGTTATGGCTTAGGGGGTAAAGTATCCAGTGTGTAAACATAAGGACCTGAACTTGGATGCTGTGGATGACTGATTGATAAATAAAGCTGATTGGACAGTAGCCAGGCAGGAAGTATAGGCGGGACAAGGAGAGAGGAGAATTCTGGGAAGTGGAAGGCTGAGGCAGAGAGATGCTGCTGAGAAGCAGATGTTAAGATACCGGTAAGCCACGAGCTATGTGGCAACTTATAGATTAATAGAAATAGGTTAATTTAAGATATAAGAACAGCTAGCTAGAAGCCTGCCACAGCCATACAGTTTGTAAGCAATATAAGTCTCTGTGTGTTTACTTGGTTGGGTCTGAGTGGCTGCGGGACTGGCAGGTGAGAGAGATTTGTCCTGACCGTGGGCCAGGCAGGACTGGAGAAAACTCCAGCTACACTTGGATCTCCTGCACTCATGTAAAAGGTGAATGTGGTCGTATGCCACCCTAAGCCCTAGCTAGGCAGCGGAGACCGGCAGATCACAGGGGCTTGATGGCCAGGCAGTCTAGCTGAACTAGTGTGTTCCAGGTTTGTATCTCAAACAATGAGGAGAACAAGTTAGGGAAACATCTGCTGTCAACCGCTGGCCTCCACATGCACACACATGAGCAAGTGCCCCAGTCCCCACACAGGTGCATTTACCACACACACAAACAACATGAAAAAACACAACCTAGAATTGATAAAATGAAGTATTCCACTAACATATTTAGACTAGCAAAAAATTAGTATTACTAAATAATCAAAATGCTTGACCCAAAGAATTCAGTTAATTGTTAAGAATTATTCCTATATATTTAAGCCAGAAAGATGGCCCAGGATGTTAAAGAACTTGGCACACAAACCTGATGACCTGAGTTCAATCCCCAGGGCCCTCATAAAAGTAAAAGGTAAAATTCTGTAAAGTTGTCCTCTGACCTCCACACTTGTGCCATGGTATCCGTACACACCCCCACACATCATACACACCCCCCCACACACACAATTATTTTAAAAAGAAAAAGAATCATTCAATTTTGGGTAAAGGATAACTAAGCTTGTTGAAGATGCTGAAGATATTTCCTTGATAAAATAGTATCAATTACCTGGGCATGGACATAAACAGATTCTATTAACTGAGGAGTTACGGTATATTTATGCAATCTATTACTTTGCTACAAAAAAAGAACCAATTACTTACACAAACTAATTTTAAAACACTGTTTGGTGAAAGAAGCCAGATATCTATGAAAATCACAATATATTGATAATACTTTTAAGCAGGTAAAGTAATATATAGTTTATATAACATGGGAGGTGATAGTAACTGAATAGTACACTAAGCAAATTTTTAGTGTTGACTTGTTTTACACCTTGACTGAACTCAGATATGCACATACACATTTACATAATATGAATATGCATGTGCATAACATGTTTGTTTCAGAACACACTAAGTACATATTTTGAAACAGTTAAATGTACTTATGTCTAACACATATAGGCAGTGGGATGGGGGAAAATGAGACTAGAAATGAGGAACTCTTGAGTAGAAACTGAAGAAAGGCTCAGCAGTTAAGAGCATTTTTATTCCTCCTGAGGATCCGGGTTCGATCCCCAGCACCCACACAGCAGCTCATAAGCATATGTAACGCCAATTCCAGGGGGAAAGATTTGCTCTCTGGCCTCCATGCTACCAGACATGTATGTGGTGCACAGACACACAGACATGCAAAATATCCCCCCCACACACCCACACACAAAAATACAGCTGGAGAACTCAACTAGACTTCAAAAGATACTATATCTAGATTATGTAAAATGTGTCATTTTAGACTTAATACAAAATAAAACCGGGACTAAAGAGAGACAGCATTTCAAGAGAATGAAAAAATCAATAATGCTGTCATCTAAGCACTAATGCTGGGGGCAGAAAAGGAATCCAAAACTGCAAAGGAGTGAGCAGTAAGAAAAGCAGGGGATCAGGGTCAAACAGCTAGCAGCAGTGGGTCACCACCCCCCCCGGTCAAGCCACAGCCCTGCAGTCACTGCAGGGGGCAGTGCAGTCACGTAGGTCAAGGCCACAGCCCTGCAGTCACTGCAACAGTGGGTCAAGGCCACAGCCCTGCAGTCACTGCAACAGTGGGGTCAAGGCCACAGCCCTGCAGTCACTGCATCAGCGGGGTCAAGGACACAGCCCTGCAGTCACTGCAGCAGTGGGGTCAAGGCCACAGCCCTGCAGTGACTGCAGCAGTGAGGTCAAGGACACAGCCCTGCAGTTACTGCAGCAGTGAGGTCAAGGACACAGCCCTGCAGTGACTGCAGCAGTGAGGTCAAGGACACAGCCCTGCAGTAACTGCAGCAGTGAGGTCAAGGACACAGCCCTGCAGTGACTGCAGCAGTGAGGTCAAGGACACAGCCCTGCAGTAGCTGCAGCAGTGGGGTCAAGGCCACAGCCCTGCAGTCACTGCAGCAGTGAGGTCAAGGACACAGACCTGCAGTTACTGCAGCAGTGAGGTCAAGGACACAGCCCTGCAGTCACTGCAGCAGTGGGTCAAGGCCACAGCCCTGTAGTCACTGCAGCAGTGGGTCAAGGCCACAGCCCTGTAGTCACTGCAGCAGTGAGGTCAAGGACACAGACCTGCAGTCACTGCAGATGTCCCCGCCCTGCAGTCCTGACTCTTGCTGCTGCCAGGGGACACTAAGGACTATGGTCCTTTCAAGAGAAAGAGGAGAAAATTAAGAGCTGCATGGCAGATTCCACGGCACAACATAATCATTAGTTAATGCGCCCTCTGGGAAAAAACAAGGAGGCTGATCAAAGGATGTACAGGGCTGTGAGAGAGCAAATACAAAGTAAGAACACTGTGGTACAGTGTGTATCAAAGTTAGGGATCTACATGTGTTTGGAATTCGGGGCTATGTTCAAACACACATAAAGTTTTGAGTAATATTTTAACTCTTTTACCTGACTTATTTTTTAAAAACTAAGGAACTTTGTAAATGCAACCAGCTGAACTTGCCTATTTCTTCCCTTTAAGAATCCTAGCTCATAGGCGGGCGAGATGTCTCAGCAGTTCCTAGCTCTTACAGCTCTTGCTGAGGACTGGCGTTCAGTTCCCAGCACCCACACAGGGGTGGGGGTATGGGCACACAACCACCTGTAACAGCAGATCTGGGGGATCCAACACCTCTGCCCTTCCCCACATCCATGTGCATATACCCATGCCCTCTCCTCATATGTATACAACTAAAACAATTTTAAAGAAATCTTTAATTATTAACCTAAGCAGTATGACCTAGGCTTTGTTTTGTTAGAATTTCAAGAAAAGCAATCCTGACATGTTTTGGTGACATTAAATCTACAGTAAAACATTATTTAAGTCACATGAAACACAAAATTTACATTCTCACTGAAATATTACTCCATCTTTAGTAGCATCAAAGAATATTCTATCAAAAATTTAAAATAAAAATCAATATGCCCAGCACATTTCTTTAACATACTATTTTATGTTATATAAAAGAATTAAAGATCACATTAAAATAATGATCCCATTGAAATACTTTGTACATTAAGTTTCTTTATAACATGGCAGCTTCATGCAGAAGTGAGGAAGCTACCTATACACTAGCTGGAAGGCAGCCTGAATGACGTAAACCTCCTCATTGAAGGAAAGGATGGCGGAGTTAGGTTCTTAGGAAAAGAAAAACTTGCTAATTTTCATAAGTTCCCAAACAACACAAAATAAGAGTTGCTTGAAAAAAATGTTTTCAATACTTACGACTACTTCCAAGTTCTTCAAACAGGAACTTCACCTTTTCCCACTCTGTAGAATTTTTGTTGCTAGGAAGATTCAGTGGCACAAAAGCACTACAAAGGTGAAAATAAATAAGTTAAAGAAAATGGTCTGAAACTCAAATTTCAAGAAGTTTTTAAAAGAAAAATTAACTCTTCTTCCAAATATTAAATCTGTACCAGACACAGAGAGGTATGAGGGGTTTCTCATCTACATACTAACTGTATCCCATATTCGTTCTGACCTATGATATAAGAAAATTCTATGTTGAGTTAGCAGAAAATAAATATATACAATTGTGGCTAATATATTGTGCACCCCAGTAAACTTAACTGGTGGTCAGAGAACAGAACAGCCATAATATTAAACATAGGGGTTAGGCAGTGGTAGCACATGCCTTTAATCCTAACATTCCAGAGGCAGGGATCTGTTTGGATCTCTGTGAGTTCAAAGCCATACTGGAAACAGCCAGGTATGATGACTCATACCTTTAATCTCAGGAAGCAGAAAGGTATATAAGGTGTGAGGACCAGGAACTAGAGCTGGTTAAGCTTTTAGGCTTTTGAGCAGCAGTTCAGCTGAGATCCATTTTGGTTGAAGACTCAGAGACTTCCAGTCTGAGGAAACAGGATCAGCTGAGGAATTGGCAAGGTGAGGTGCCTGTGGCCTGTTCTGTTTCTCTGATCATTCAGTGTTCACCCCAATACCTGGCTCTGGGTTTGTTTTTATTAATAAGACCTTTTAAGATTCGTGTAACATACAATTATTTCAATATATTTATATGTCAAACTGAAATAAAATGCATCATAATAAATAGTAAATATCATACAGTGAAACTTGAGGTGGCTTTTTGTTTTTCTTCTTTTCAATATCTATTAAGATCCTACTCAATACAAATAATATACACGTTTCTCTTTTACTTCATAATCTACAAGTGAGAGGAGCCCTGAAACAGAATCACAGCTACAAGAGCTTACACTAAGAAAAAATGGAAAACAGAATAGTCAATTTATTTTCTAGGCCAGAACAATAAACCAGGACATCAAGACATTAAGGTAAAAAGCAGATGTTCCTGAGAAATCACTCTAAAGAGTAAAAATAACGTTCATACTTTCTTTTTAAACTAATTTAATTATAAGAAAAGTAGTAGGATGCATCCAAATTTTTTTACAGAAGAAATAATGAATATGTTGAATTGAATATATATAAGTGAATATGTTATGTTAAGGTATCTTAACATATTGAAAATTGTTTTGAAAATATTTTCCAAAAACAGCAATTATTTTGAAACCTTAGTTTTAAAAACCTTTACTCTAGCTCGTATAAAAAGATGAATGGGATGCATATGTCGGGTTATTTAATTCCGAAGAGGTCAGCTGCAGATGAGGTCAGTGGCACAGTGTCTGTCAAGGTCTGTCTAGCACACCAAGGCCCCGAGCGCAATCCCCACCTCGTGGAAGGCAACTCTAACGACTCACATTGCTTTGAGTCTTCTTTGATTCTTATCACGTTTACAAAGAAAAGTAGCGACTCAAAAGCACAAGTATAAATGTAAGAAGTTCATTTATTGTTCGGCAAGAAAACCAAACAGAAGCAGCCAAGTAGAATAAGCTTCTAAAATAACTTCTATACACTATGTGTCAATAGTGTTAGTCATTAATTTCACTACTGAGATTTAATTAACAGAAAAATAAGCAAGAAAGGGCTACTTATGTAATAACCTAATTAAACATAACTTTTTCTTGACAGCCCACGAAGTGTATTTTGAAAATTTTAGTTGGGAATAATCACTCTGTAAGCATAGAAAAAAATATTTTACAAAAAAATTTCATTTAACTACAATAAGGAAAAACATATATTACAAATACTTAAAAGTAGTACTCATTCTCAAAAATTTCATTTGATAATTAAAAGTACTGTGCATTGGCAGAATAAACAACCAGTCCCAGCTTCAAGGACCCTCATAGTCCAGCTTCTGAGTTTGGCTGTTCCACAATACAAAAGCAACAGAGTAGCCCCAGAGGAAGTGCCCAATGACTTGAAAATTTAAACTAAACTTTAAAAAAAGATATAAACTATAAGTCAGGGTGACTTGGAAAAGTTAATTATTTTGATGAAATCCATCAGAGACTTAGCACTCATTATTTCAGGCAGAAACTAGAGCAGAGACTCAAAGCCCTTCCCCAACCACATCACCGCTGGGATTTAATCATTAAGAAACAGAACCAAAATAAATGTATGTAAAGAGAAATATCAATAGGCAGAGTAAAAAATAATTCTATAACTAAGTCCTAAATCCTAAACAACAGTACTCAAATATTTAAGGACCAATACAGAAAAGATAATAATGATCAATGTGCACCGCTCTAAGTTGAACTCTTAAATGGTGTTAGGCCAAGGTAGGAAGACTGGAGAAAGCAGATACAACCATCCACTGCCTTCTGGAAATGACAGGAGCACTGTACTCATGAACGTACAGAAGCTGGAGTGGCTGCACACACCCTGCACATGATAAAGCCAGCCAGAATTCCAACACGGCACAGGAAAGGAGTCATGAGCACACACATGGAACTGGGGCTCTATGGACAGCTGATGGCTTCTGGGTGAGGGCGAATCTGTGTGCCTTCAAGCTGAGCTCCTGGTAGGCTGACCATGCTCCTGTGGATGGCTCCACAAGCAGAAGTATAGGAAAGGCACAAACTGGAGTCCATAAGTTATTACATTTTTTTAAAAGGGGGAAACAGGAAGTCGAAAGGGGGACGGCAGTGGGGGTAGATCTGGGAAGAGTTAAGGGGAAGATTGTGGGGTGAATTTGACCAAATATATTGAGTGAAACTCTCAAAAAATACTAACAATATTTATTTAAAGAGATAACTAAAATCAAATAATGATGTGATACATCAGTCTTGAGGAGGCAAAAACAGTTAAGAATATCAGGCATTTAGTAAAATGGTTTATGGCAATCAAGAGTTGTAGTTTAATGGAATGGACACAGCTAAATCAAATCAATACCTTCTTAATTTGTCTTTCTAAAAAACAGCGAATACAGAGCACCCCAGTTTCCACAGCCACCTTAGCAAACAGAATGGGAACATAGTAAGATTCTCTCTCTCATCATTGAAAATAATAAACCTAAAAAGCTGCTTAGGAAAAACAATTAGCTTAATTCAGTGTATCACTGGGAAGAGACAAAGAACAGACTAATTAATGACTTTGGGGATATGAAATTGAAAGGATGAATTTAGCACAAACACAAGATTTTCACCTCCTACCCTCAACCACCACATCACATCCTATCTCTCTTCTTAATGGTTCATCTGTTCTTCTGTTCTCTTGGGTCTATCAGACCCTCACCTCTCACCTGAATTACTAGTGGCTTACCTAGCTGATCTTGCTACCTTTTTTTGTTTGTTTGTTTGGTTTTGGTTTTTCGAGACAGGGTTTCTCTGTGTAGTTTTGTACCTTTTCCTGGAACTCACTCTACAGCCCAGGCTGGCCTCACAAAGATCCACCTGGCTCTGCCTCCCGAGTGCTGGGATTAAAGGCGTGCACCACCACCGCCCGGCAATCTTGCTACCTTTTAACACATCACTTAGCAAATACAACTCCCAAGAGCCCTGTCTAGGCATCCTTTATAGGGCCGTGACTTTTAATCAGAGTCATATATATTAACTTCCCTGGAATCACAATCACACATCTCTATGTGCTAATCACACATCTTCCCATTGCGTAGTAGGATGGAACTCACCATTTCTTAAACACTGCACACCAGACTCAGAGCCTATGTACCTGTCTATGTCACGTGCCCACCGCCTTTGTGATCATTTAAAACATCACATTGTAGTCTGTTGGTTGTTTGCTTGTTAGTTTGAGGGGGAAAGTGGTTTAAAGTCACATACTTTTTATGTCATTCTTCAGCTGAGTGGAGCCCCTGTCCCACGAGACTGTTGTCCTTGAAAGAAGTGGAGAGACCCAACAGTCCCCTCCACATAGCACAGAAAAAAAATGACAGTAATGGGCGGCCATCTGTGAGCCAGGCAGAACTCTTTCCAGAGGCCAAACCTGCCAACATCTTGATCACAGACTTCTTCAAGTACCGTGAAAATGAAATGTCTCCTGTTTAAGGCTTCTGGTCTGTGGCACTCTGTTATGGCAACACAAGCAAACTACAGCCGTCTACACGCCGTTCGAGTTTTCTCTTCACATAGCTAACTGACCCATCAATTCACATGTCAGCTCCACTGCTACTCATTCCTAGTCTTCTGATTATGCAAGGACGAGAAAACTGGCTCCTTAGCACCTACAGCTCGTGTACATCTCTCACTGGAGGCTTAAACACTAATTAATCTACTTACATGAATCCTGGATATGAACCTTGAGAACAGAGACCATCAGCTCCCATTTCTGGTCCTAAAATCTAGCATGAACACAAACCACAAGTACTACAAAAAAAAAAAAAAAAAAAAAAAAAAAAAAAAAAAAAAAAAAAAAAAAAAAAAAAAAAAACTAGACCACACTCTGGCCATACAAATTATCACAGATTTATCAGAAGAAAATGTTTCAAAGAAACTGGGGTGTTATTGTAGGAGCCAGAGGGGTTGAGGACACCAGGAGCACATGGCTGGCAGACATCAACTAACTAAGCAGGGCTCACAAGGGTTCACCAAGACTGAGCTGGCAATCACAGCCTGCATGGGTCTGAGCTAGGTCCTCTGCATACACACACACACACACACACACACACACACACACACACACACACACACACGACAGTTGTTAGCTTGGTGGTTTTGTGGGACTCCTATCAGTGGGAGTGGGGGTGTCTAGGACTTCTGTCTGCTCTTGGGACCCTTTTCCTCCTACTGAGTTGTCTCACCCAGCTTTGCTATGAGGGGTTGTGCTGAGTCTTATTGTATCTTGTTATGCTGTGTTCAGCAGTTATCCCTGGGAGGCCCCTAATCTTTTTGAAGGGAAACATGAGGGAGAGGAGGAGGGGGAGCTGATGTAGGGAAGAAGAGAGGTGGGGGTAGGGACTGAAAGGAGTGGAGGAGGAGAAACTGCAGTGGGGATATATTAAAAACTAAATTTAAAAAATTATCAAGAAATTCAATAAATCAGTTAACTGAAAGGTATGCCTCATTCAAATCAAATCTTTACATATGGTAACGAGAAGAGCACTGTCCCAGATATCATGATTCTTTTACTCTGGCTTCTGTAGAGATAAGTGATTTTACAGGCAGTTCTCGGTCATGTTCTAAATCAGAGATCTGCCACGTGGTAAGTGGTTGTATTTAAGAAAACGTTAAGTTTTACTGTCATTTTTTGTTTACGAGTCTATGATTACCCCAGAGCTACAAAAGGACCCACAAACCACACAAACTAAATGCACTGCAAACCTAAAGTATTTGCTTCATATCAGTCCCTTAAGCTTGCTGACCCCTGTTCTAAGTAACATATTTCTGTGTCATCAGGAAATTTGCATAAATACCTCTGAGTTTCTTTAGTAGCAAAGGGGGTTTGTAAAAGTATATTCTGTAGCTCAACAAATAACAAAACCCTAAACGTTTGGTCTTTCAGTGCACCCCTTTTATGGTCCAGCAAGACAGGCAAAAGAAACAGGAAAGTAACTGAATGGGAAGCATATACTCCATGGTCCTCGGGAGCCACAGAGGCCACTGGCAGATGTCATTCCCATCACAATTACATCTAATGAATGTTTACAGTTTTCTAAGTTATTTACTGAAATTGTAAACACCAAATTATGGGCAGGAAGGCTGGTTAGTGGTTAAGAGCACTTCCAGAGAATCTGGGTTCAATTTCCAGCACCCATTTGAAAGCTCACAATTGTCTGTAATTCCAGTTCCAGGGGGTGCAATGCCCTCTCTGACCTCTGCAGGCACCAGGTACCAGGCACACAGGTGATGCATAGATATTTATGCAGCCAAAACCCTATACATAGAATAAAATTTATTTTTTTAAAAAACCCACCAAATTAATTATAAACAAAAATTATTAAAAGCATATTGCCACCTAATGTATGTCCTCAAGGGGATGTGAGCACATGGGTTTTGAAGGATGAAAGGAAAAAGGAAATGATATAATTGTATTATTATATCAAAAGAGTTTTAATTAAAAAATTTTAAAAACCATGACATTGCAAATAAGGATCATTTTGTTCACCTTTTTGCTATAAAATAAATGTGAAAGGATCAGATCTATTTTAACAAAGGCAAAAATCTCCAATGAACAAGGACAGAAATCAGATGCATGAGTCAATGTGTAAAGCTTCACTGACGGAGCTCACTGACAAAGATCTGACAGGAGGGCAAATACAGGAGCTCTACAGACATGGACTTCCGTTTTGAACACGTGACTATCATGTTAGGAGCCCTGGAAGCCCACTCACATGAACTGCTGTCCCCTAAGAAGTCCCTACCACCATCAACTGATGAATTCACACTTACAGTCGCCCAGAACACTACGGCAATAGTGTCAATACTCGAACATCACCAAGAATTGGGCAAAATACAAATATAGGCTGGGCGGCAATGGCGCACGCCTTTAATCCCAGCACTCGCGAGGCAGAGGCAGTTCAAGGCCAGCCTGGTCTACAGAGCGAGATCCAGGCAGGACAGGCACCAAAACTACACAGAGAAACCCTGTCTTGAAAAACCAAACCAACCAAACAAACAAAAGACAAAAAAAAAAAAAATGTATTTTTGTAAAACCAGTAATAACAGAGGGCACACCCAGAGATTTGCAAAATGGCTAGCAGCAATTACCAGTGTTCACTCTGTCTCCATACAATGAGGCACAAAAGACCATTTGTTTGGTTTTTTTTTTTCACATTTTGTTTTGTTTTCCTTGTCTAAATTTTTCTGAATGAACCTTCAGTTATTATTACTCAAATATTTTTTTCCATTGGCACAATGAAAAATCAAGACTTACCCAACGAGAAGAAGAAGTGCGCAAATCACAACGAATCCCAAAGTGTACTTGAGCGCCGTTTTAATTTGCTAGAGGCCAAGGGGGAAACATATCAGTTAGCAAGCCTTTACATAAAAAGGTACTGTGACAGCATAATAACGCTCTCTTTGATATCAAATACACATTTCAAGTCAAGAGTGCAAGGTTTCAATTGTTGGACAGAAAAGCCTTCAAATTTAAAGAAAATGGCCCGTCGGTGGTGGCGTACACCTTTAGTCCCAGCACTTGGGAGGAAGTCGGGGATCTCTGTGAGTTCAAGGCCAGCCTGGTCTACAGAGGGAGATCCAGGCAGGACAAGCACCAAAACTACACAGAGAAACCCTGTCTCGAAAAACAATAACAACAAGAAACAAACAAATTTAAAGAAAACTATAATCAGTATTCCGCATCTTAAGTGTCTTTGCAAGATTCTAAAATCTGGAATGGTTAGACCCTTTAGAAAAGCACCACACTGAAAGCATAATTAGATAAAATTGTCAAAATACAAAAATATTCCCCAAAATGAACAACATTCAGCATCTACAATACCCTTAATGCAACCACCAAAAGCAGTTATAAGAGTAAGCAATATTCTTTTTATTTGTTTGCTTGTATTTATGTTTTTGAGACAGGGTTTCTCCATGTAGCCCTGGCTATCCTGGAACTCATTCTGTAGACCAGGCTGGCCTCGAACTCAGAGATCTGTTTGCCTCCGTCTCCCTGTCTCTCCAGTACTGGGATTAAAGGTGTGTACCACCATGCCCAGCTAAGAATAAGTAATAGTCTTACAATTGTACATGTTTACATCCATAAAATATCAATACATAACAGCTACATAAACACCTATATGTTTTGCTACATTTGTCAACATAAGTATAGATACACAGTTATAAATCACTATGTAGCCAGACTGGCGCTCAACTTAGCAATCCTCCTGCCTCCTGTGATTACAGGAGTGCTGGGATTACAGGTGTGCACCGCCCCACCTAGCTTGTGTGTGTGATTTAAATGAATGTATCACATTTATCATGCCAGGCACTATTCTAAGCATTTTATTCAAGTTAATTTACCTAATTCTCACACCAAGTGTAAGGTAGGTACTCTCTCCTCTATTTTAAAGGCAGGGAGCCGAGTCCCAGAGAGAGTGAATGGTTTTTCCTAAGTCACCTAAGTCACCAGGCTCTAAACCAGGGCTAGAACAAAGTCAAGTGGAGTCACGTCATTGTTTTTACACTGAAGAAGTGACCTTCTGCACTGAGCCGAGCACCCCAGACTGAGCCAACTCACAGTGCATTTACTGGTGTCGTCGTCATCCTTCTCCTCGTAGTAGAAGTAGACAAAGGGGATCCAGAAGAACACACAGAAGAGTATGACGGAGTACAAAGCTGTGGGAACGGATAACAAATGGCACGATCAGACGACCAGACTGACAGCCTGTAATCCCGACTCTGTTAATACATACAGTATTCAAACAGCCTTTCCTCTTCCCATCCCATGAAATCAACAACACATTAGAATACTATATAACAACACAAGTCAACTTTCAGACAGTGTAGAACAAAACTAATGAAGTAACTGTGGAAGTCAACGTCCAAGTTATTATTACGTTTCCAGTACACAAACCTGTACACTGTCTTATTTCAATTAACTTTACACTCATTCCTGCCCAGCATGTACCAGACACTCTGGCAAGTTAAAGAACAAGCTAAAATGATACTGGAATTTCTATAGAAATAACTGCCCTATGCTAAATATAAACACAGAATTAGCACATTGGTCTTAAATAAAACAAGGTAAGGAAAAGGTAAGAATAGCAACAAATCAGTAAAACTAGATTCTGAGTGGAATTATCTCTCTGCTTTAAAATAATTAGATTTGAGATATTTTCAGATAGTAAAATATTTTCAATTCAATACAAAGCTTAAACCATGAGCAAAGATCCAGTATATTTATGAATTAAAGAAAACAATGTAAGTAACGTTGAGAGACTTTAAAACCCACAAAACTTGTTTTTAAAGCTGTATATCAGCACTTTTCTTTCGTATACATAAATTCAGGAAAAATAATAGCAGTACGGCCTCATAAACTAGTTACCATGCAGCAGCTACCACATTCCTCCATACAAGGAAACAAAGCTACCTGCTCACACACTCAGAATGATGACTGTACATGAGAAATTAGGCGAGGACAGAGAGCCCTGTGTACCCCTGTAGGAGGTGAAATGGTACAGCCATGGGAAACAGTATGATGCTTTCTCAAACACTGAAAGTTACAACTCCCATGAGCGAATGATTATACTTCTGTGTATGCATCCAAAAGAACCAAAAATGGTGTCTGATTTATTCCCACACCCACATCCCATGTTCAAAGCTTCATTATTTATAATAGCAAAAACATAGATGCAACCCAGGGTCCACTGACAGACAAATAGTGAAGTAAAATATAGCACGTATGTGAAATGACTATTACTCAAACTTAACAAACAAATTCAGGCATACACTATAAAATGAATTCTAAAACCACTGCATTCACTGAAACACACCATTCACAAAGAAAGAAGACCTATATAACTAAACCCACAGGAGACACTTAAGTAAAACCCATGAAGACAAAAAGTAGTAGGGGGGTTGTCCAAACCTCCATAACTTATGAGAAAGATGTGACTGCACACAGCTACAGAACATTTAACCACGGTTCTAATCCTGGCCACACGTGATCCTATCTGTAAAGCAATGACCTGTGACTGCTGTAAGCTGCTCTCAGGCTCATTAGCATAACAAGGTACAAACCAAATCCAACAGCTCATCCGACAGCCATGCTGTCCACTGTGGCTGCTGCCTGGGAATCTGTTTCCCAGCTTCATGCTTTATTATGAAGAACCAGCAGATCAGGAAATACACATCTTTATCCAAAAAGAAGACTTCATTTTCAAAAGTTAAAAGCAGAGGAAAATCTTAAACAGATACTCTGCAGCAGAACATACACACAGAGACCAAAAGCACATTTAAAGGCGCTCATTGTCCTGGCCATCAGGAAAAAGGAAAGGAAGCCAATGATGAACTCAAATCAATCAAGCTGAATCATCTGCAATGACTGAAAACAACGGAAAAGGTCAACTGTCCGCCGTGAGGTGAACAAGCAGACTGAGTGTACATTCACACAGAAGACACACAGCAGTAAGCAGATGTGACGCAAAAGAAGCTCACAGACCTTATGCTCAATCAAACAAGCCCCGGACACTGAGGTACACTTTCTATGACTGAGAAAGAAATTCTCCAAACTAGCCAAACTAGTCTCATGGGAAGCCAAAACACTGGCTAGGGCAGTGACTGACTGGTAGGAAAACTCAGAAAAGAAGACTCTCTGACAGTGAACACTTCTTCAAGGCAGCGAGAAACCGAAGACACCACAGAGACTCGACAGTCTACAGGCGGCAGCCCCCAAACACATTAGACACTAGTTTCCTGACAGCCCAGGCTATTTTTCCTCAGTGCTCTTCATCAAGATTTCTGCCTTTAGTCCGTAAATGCTAAACTGTAAGGGAGAACTAAATTAACATTTATTACTGAGTTATTTCTATCACCTGGTCATCCTTCTACATCTACAAAAAGAAAAGCAAAAAAGTTTCTCTACTGTTATGAAACAGAACTGTTTCCTTTAAAGATGTGCCTCAGACCTATCCTCACAGGAAGTCCTCCTTAACTCCACCAGTCAGACACTATCAATCCTGACACCTTAATAAAGAGCACTTACACTTGTGTTTTGATTAAAGACTGCCATTCACAAATTACAGTAAGCAGGTGGGCTAACAGGCCCATTAATACAAAAGATCTCATATGCACAAAAATTGACACAAATTCAACTCATGGTTTCTTTAGAAAATTTAAATCAGTTTAATGTATATATATAAACCAGCAAACCAAGCGAACACAGAGCTACTGGCAAAAACCACATAATAATCCCCCCCCCCCACACTGTTTTTCTTTAGATACACAAAAACCACCTTGTGAATGCTTTGTGTCACTAAAGGATAATACATGTAAAATAAACTTAAATAGACTAGGCTTCTGATGTATTAAAATTCAAGAGCGTTTTCCTCCTGATCACCAGTAAAAAATGGTTAATCTTTAACCCAACGCACTATGATAAAGGAAAACAGATAGTCTTTGTGGCATAGACCTGTAATCCCAGCTAACTTGGGAGGCTGAAGTACCAAGCTTATAAATTCAAGCCCCCTGCCTCCCTCCCTGTACCCCGGGGTGTAAAGCAAGTACAAGGCCACCTTAGACAACTTACTGAAAGCCTGTCTCAAAATTAAAGTAAAAAAGGATAGGGATTTAGTTCAGTGGTATGCTTGCCTGGCCTGCCAAGGTCCAGTCTCCAACACTAAGAATAATTAGTCATTACGAAACTTTTAATCTTGGAGGGTCAAAGTTTAAGGATACTATACTCTGGGAATAAGAACATTTTCAATTTTCTTTAACATTTATCCTACTGAAGAAACCCGGGGTCAAGACCGTGAGCTGCAACACCCAACACCTATCGTCTCTCAGCCTCTTATTCCCTTTCTCCTGCTTCCTGTTTGAAATTGATACACGATGGCTTAAAATAACTCCAATGCCATTTGGACTTGTTATGCTCTTAAGAGACTATGTGCTGAGCATGAAGACCAGAGAAGAAATGAACTTCGGATCCTTCTGATAGGACATACCAGCCCTGGCCAGCCTACCATTCCAGCTGGTGTGATAGCGGCTATTTCCTGGTGGTTCTGCAGAATGAGACCAAAACGACCAGGAAGGAATCATTCTTTCCTCCCTGAGAAAGTGAGTCAGTGAAAACGCTGCTTCGCTCTTTGCTGGAAGCATTCCCAAACAGCTTCGAAGCTTTAACAACCATCGCACAGTTCAGTTAAGAAAGTTGCATAATGAACTACTTGGAAACTTAACTGCTCGTAATGGACTACTTGCTAAGGGACCAGGAATGGTGGTGTAAACTGTCTTGTTCCCTTGGCACTGAGTAACCCACAGGCTATGGATGGGAGAAGCCATGCTGTGCTCTGTGGTCCGTGGCATTCTCCAAAAGAAAGATGTCTCAATTCATTGTATAAAGCTACCCGAGTCTTCATACTTAAACCTGATGAGAATAAAATAAAGAAAAATCACAGGCCTGTATCAATGCAGTTGACTGAAGAATTCTAAACCTGTATCAATGCAGTTGACTGAAGAATTCTAAATGAGAACAAATCAAACACAGCAAAGGACTTTCTAAAATGCCACTACCTTGACCCATTCTGATTTCCTAAGACATGCAAAGTTGGTCTAATAATAATGAACCTATGTAGTATGTATTATTTTTTAAAAGACTTATAAAAGCCCCTAAGTGGAATGATCCTCTTCATACAGAGAAAAGGGCTCCAGATAATATGTATTCAGTTAATAAGCTCCTTGAATATGCTTCAGCCTTCATTCCAGAGGTAGGCAGTATATACCTAAGTCAAACTGCAGAGCCCTATCTCATGAGATCAGACTGTAATAAAGAAAAGATGCAACATCTCACCTCTTGGGACACACTAGTCATTTTTATTAGGAGAACACAGGAAGTAATTAAAGTCACTCTGAGATTACATTCCAGAAAGACTCTGG
The DNA here is from genome assembly GCF_004664715.2 of Peromyscus leucopus. NCBI lineage: Eukaryota > Metazoa > Chordata > Mammalia > Rodentia > Cricetidae > Peromyscus > Peromyscus leucopus. The sequence goes on from NC_051084.1 coordinate 57,832,037, forward strand.
CTTCTATCACGGTTCCTCTTTATCCTAGAGATCCCAGCTGCCATGCTGTACTAAGGCCTACAGAAAAGGGGTGCTGGTCAACAGGCAAGTGAGAACTGGAGGAGCTAATGCTTCCCTAGCAGAGCCTCGGGAGCACCACAGCACCAACAGACACCTCCCCTGCAGCTAGCTTTGCTGGGAGGCCCAGCGGGGATGCACCTGGATCCCTGATGCACAGAAACTGCAACATAAAGTCTATTTTTCACACTGCTAATTTTTCAGAGTCTTTGTTAAATGATAAGAGATAACTGAGACAAATTCAGAGAGAGAAAAGCACAGCCACTCGGGCATTCTCTTGTATATGCACTGAGAGTACAAGACGGAACTAAAATGGCTGGTGAGCATTAGTTTAGAACTGGTAACATTAGCTTAGAACTGGTATCGCGAACAACTGTCATTTTGTTCATGGTTTTGTTGTTTCCCTCTTTATAGTATTTATTCCACAGATCACACTACAAGGCCATTTTTAATAGGAATAATTGATAATAAGATAACCAGAAAAAAAAAAGATTAGGCAATTTCTGATGTTATTCCCAATTGTCTAGCAACTGAGGACTAGAATGTTTGCTTCAAAGCTACAGACATGAAAGAGCAGTAGGCAGAAACAAGGCAATTAACATTACAAACTGCTTACTCTAGGGGCCATGTTTCATGCAAGTCAAAGAACCACATTCCAGTTCATAAGCCTTTGTCTTCGTAACTTAGCCTCATTCTCCTTTCATCTGCAAATTAGGGATAGGATTCCAACTATAGAAAATCATATAAAATGATAAAAACAACAGTTAAGCTGTTAAGCTTCATGTTATCATGAATACCTGAAAGGCTAATTTGGGTAACAGTTTGGAGAAGTCAGTCAAGGAAGGTGGAGCAACCATGTGAGTCAATTGTAAGCCTTGCCAGATGGTAGTGATAGAGAACATGGTAAAGCGTGGTGCTCACTTCATGGACGAAGGGCAAAGGAAGTGTGTGTGTGGGGGGGCAGGATGCCAGGTACCCTAGGAGGGTACACCCCAGTGACCTTTCTCCTAAAGCCATGGTGCCTCCAACTAATGCCACCTGGAATGAGTGCCCTCAATTTCCAGCTGCTTAGCTACTATATAGACTGTTCACCATACTTATCTCTAATGTCAACAAAGGATTTACTATGACAAAACTCATACATTTTACATGTCGAAGAGAAAGAGTTGGTAAACTTAAAGAGTTGTGTGACTATTACTGCTGTCCACACTTAGAGCATTGTTATAAGGGCGGCCTGTGCCAGCCTGCAATCTGAGTCTGCCAATCTGAGACAACCACAGATCTAGAAATTTGGCTTTGGGGGATACTCCACACACATGGAATTACTCAAGATAATCTTTTTCATCTGATTTCTTCACTAAGCTCAGGAGTTGTTTGTTTTGCAAATGCTGACATAAAAAGTAGTATACCTCCAAGTCTGTACATCCATCTATGTTGCAGGTATTCAACTGTGCATTTGTAGCATTGAGAGCGGCCACAGCAGGCAAGTGACCACCTGCCAGGTGCAGATCAGTGCTGGGGTCTTGCTGACCTCTAACTTAGATTTCTGAATATACAGTCCACTTTACGGGGCATGCATTTTATTTAAGCAGTCACCAGCTTTTGGGCTTTCCGATTCACGGCTTGAGGGTACTGAAAACACCCGCAGCTTGTGGGCACTGTTTGCTTCTGTTAGGTAGATTCAAGAAGTGGAACTATGGGGTCACTTAACAGATTAACCTTTTGAGAAAATGACAGGCTGTTTTCCAAAGCAATGTACCATTTTACATTCCCATGGGCAGCATTTGAAGACTTTCTCTATACTCGACACTATATGGATTATAACCCGCTAAGGACTTAAACCGCTAGTGCCCCCAAATTCAAAATAGTATTTGATGATTAGTTAGAAACCATGAACCTAATAAGCCACCCCAGCAGAAATACCTCCAATGTGAAGTGTTGGGGATGAAGGTAGGATGACATTAAGGTAGACTGACAGACTTATCTCCTTCAGGACTCGATCATTCAGGCCCTCATGAGGAAGTTGCTTGTTTAAACCACCTGGTCAGCTGCATTTTAGTAAACAGCCTCAGCTAAGTAGCCCTCTCAGTTGAGGCATATAATTTATATTTCTCTAGTGATTAATAATGCTGGCATTTGTATGTGTTCATTAGCCATTCATTTATCTCCATTGGGTAAGAACGCCTATTCAAAAATTTTGCTCATTTCTGATTAGTTTGTGTTACTAATGATTAATAAGTTATAGTATCAATATACATTCCCTGTCATATGATTTATAACTATATTCTTCCTGTCTGGCAATTATCTTTTTCCCTTTAATGGAATTTCTCTAAGTATCCAAATTCGTGTTTAAAACTCAGGGGTTCAAGTGATCCACCTACCTCAGTCTCCCAAATGGACTAAAAATGTGGATGGACTAAAGATATACACCACCACAACCGGCCAATCATTATTTGTTTGTATCTTGTGTTTTGAGGTCAATTATTACACCTAAAGTCCAATGTATTAAAGATTTTCCCCCTAATGAATCAGACCCACGTACACTATGTCTAACCGAAGCTTGCCAGATTCTATTCTTTCATTTATACATTTAAACATTTGATACTTTTATAGGTTAGGGCATATATAATTACAGTCCTAACATTAATATATTAATAATAACTATTATTCTTACTATATTTTAGTGTACTAGCCATTTAACCACTATGAAAATCCCTTCTTCATCTCATGTAATATTCATCTTAAAGTTCATCTTGTCTGATATTAATAGACTTATTCCAACTGCTATAATTGCTGTTTGTATGGCATCTTTTCCCAATCTTTTATTTTCCTATTCTTTGTGCCCCTGAGTAGAAGCTCTCTGAGAGTAAACTCTTTAGAAGTGATTTTTAAATCCTCTAGGCCAATCAATGGCTAATGTGGATGGAGTAGTTTCCTCATTTACATTTAAAATAATTTGATAAAGATGTGTTGACATTTTCCATTTGTATCTCACCATTACTCCCGCCTTTCTCTCCCTGCCTCCCAGGCCCAGCTTCCCTCCTTTACTCTCTTAGTTTGTATTAAAGAATTGTTTTCTAGTGGAGCATCTTGATTTCTGATTTAGCTCACTGTATATTTTTAGAATGATGCTCTTGGTGGTTGCTATGGGAATTACACACATCCCTCAATTCATGATCATTTAATTCCAACGACTAGTCCCAGGGCAATATATTTGTTTAAAACAGCTATTTTCTTGTATAGTTCCAATTTTTCCTCTTTTTCTTTGCACTATTACCATTAAGTAGTTGGTCAGCCTGCCTACCTATTTATCTATCTATGAAGGACATCCAACACTGCAGTGTTATAATTGCTGTTTTATACAGTACGGCATCTTTTATAAAGATGAAAAGAGAAACTTATCTTCATATGAACTACCAGACATTTACCTTACCAATGCTTTCTGGTGACATGTGTGTGCATGCATGTGTGAATCTGACCTACAGTCTAGTGTCAATCCTTGTCACCTGAAGGGCCTCCTTCCCTATTTGTGAGGAAGACCTGCTAGCAATGAATTCTCTCAAGGTTTGCCTTAGAATGTCTACTTCGTCTTCACTTTTTGAAGGGTAATGTTAGTGCTTACAGGATTCTTAATTAGCTGGTACATTTTCTTTCAGGACTACTGAAATCTAGTGCCTTCTGCTGTCCAGTTTCACATTGGGAACTAGCTATGAATCACACAAATGCTCGCAGGAATTTCCCAGCTTTCAAGATTTTTCTCACCTTTGTGCTACATTTTCAAATGACATTTCAATGGCTCTCTATTCTTCCTATTTGAGCTGCACTGAGGCTCTTAAATGAGTGGGCCGGGTTATGGTTATAATTTCTTCTAACAGTTTTTTCCTTCTCCTTTCTCCTTTCCTTTTGGAACAGTCTGTCGTAACAGTACTTTGAAGCTCTATTGATTTCTCTTCAACCTTCCTTTTCTTTGGATCTTCAGATTAGGTCATCTGTCTTCAAGTTCACTGAGGTTTTTCTACTCCCATGTCAAACCTATCAGTGGGACCTTCCAGCAGAGGTTTCCTTTCTCTATTGTAACTCCTCAACCTCAGAATTTCTATTCGGTTCTTTTAAAAATCGTTTCTAGCTTCTTATAGAAAAATTTCCATTTGTCTCACTTTCCTCTAATGCTTTAAATTTCTTATGCTCTGAACCAGTTCACCGTGGCTGCTTTGAAGTTGGCCACCTAAATTTAACATTTAGAAATACTGTCTGATGAACTGTGTACTTCTTACCATGGAAGGTCCTCTGAACTCTTTACATCTGCACCGAAACTGACATTTGACATACTATCATTTGAGGTGTGTTTTGGGTAGCACTCACCCTGGGGTGCTGCTTTGCCTAAAAGGATGCTGTTTCTGTTTTGTTTCTTTGATCAATCACTGTCTGTGTGAAATCTGTCAACTCTAGTCCCCACTCAGGGTCTTCATTCAACTGTTTGGTTCTTGTTTCAATTCCTGTTTTGTTTTGTTCCTGTCTAAGCCTGTCTTTCTGGTGTCTGTCTTCATGTTTGAGCAATTCAATGATCAGCCAAAGACTGGAAAGTACGACTCAAAATGAGTGCCCAGCAGCTGAACGGAGCACCTTCTAGAGCTGCCTGTCTTTGTGGCCTGGCCTGCCTGGCAGATCACCAGTAATCAACCAGGGGCTCAAGAGCAGGGCAGGCAGGGGGTGGCTAATAGCCAAGGACAAAAATAAAACTCCAATACTGTCTGCAGCAATTCTTAAATTCTCCCAACTGTTATTGACATTACACTTACATCCGAGTACTTCAGTAGTGGGGTTTTACTCAATTTTAGTCCAATTTTCTATTTTTGGGGTGGGCGGGTGATCTGCTAATCTTCTTACATGACCATGGCCAAAACCCTATCCTGGACTCTCTTATGTGATAATACAAATAGTCTCTTCTTCATTTACAAGTGGAAAACTCAATGAGCTGCCCTAGGTTACACAGTTAAGAAAATATTTATTTACAAACATCTGCATCCTATTCTATAGCTATTGAGATGTAAAGCACCTTCTGGGTATGTCCAGATCATGGAGGCTCCGACCTAATTAATAGTGTAACCCGATGGTTATTTTAAATCTAAGGGACTGTCAGGAGGAGGTGAGACTTTGAGAGTGGCCCCCACTGGAGGATGCATGTCTTGAAGAGGATATGTTTAGTCATTCATCTGCACCCAAGCCAGTGGGAGGTGAGTGACTTTGCACTGCATTCCCACCATCATGATGTTCTCTGCCTGACTTCAAGCCCACAGCAATCAATTCGACCCTGGACGGAGGCCTCTCAAGCCTGAGCTTAAGACATCCTGCAAGGTTTATATATATATATATATATATTTCATCACAGCAACAAATATTGATGAAAATACTAGATACTGATGGCAATATATAAACTTCGTGGCTGAAAAGGGCATGTAGAACCCAGCACAATGGTACACACCTGTAATCCCAACACATAGGATTCTGACTCTAAATCAAGCCTGGACTATACAATGAGATCCAGGAGAAAACAGCATCACCCGAAAAAACACAGAAAGTAAATGAAGAACATGTACTGTCATCGATTTTATGGGCCGCGGACACGACGAGCAAAGTTTAACCAAGCAGTCTTCCTCAGAATTTCTCCCACAGCTACAACTGGCCAACTAGCAGTTACTGCAAGGCTCAATTAGGGGAGGATCTGCCTCTGAGCTCACTCAGTGTTGTCTAGTCTATTCCTTGTTGGCTGTGCCTGGAAGCTGCTTCATTCCCTTATTATGTGAGCCACTCTATATAAGGCAGGAGACTGCAAGGCAACATGTTTAATCAGAGCAAGCAAGAGAAGAGAGCCAGGAAGCACACACAAGCCCCACCTCAGAGGTGATACTGCACACTGTTTGCTTCATTTTCTTTGTTAAAAGCAAATTACTAGGCCCAGCACACAAGAGGAATAGGCAACAAAGGGCACAGATATGAAGAAGCAGAGAACATTATGGGCCATAGGGGTCACAACCCACAGGTTGAGAACCACTGCTATAAACAAAGTTCCTAAAACACTATCAGCTTCTCTAGCCCAACTTCCTCACCTCACCATCCTCATTGAACTGACTCTTAAGGTTCCAGGGAGAAAACAAGCTCCAGGATGTCATTATCACCGTTAAAATAGGAACAAGAGCAGTTAAACCAGACACATGAAAACAATAAGCTGTGAGGTAACTGGACAGGAGGGGAGGGAAGACATGGCAAGCGCCAAAACTCCAGACATTCTGAGTCTGCAGCTTAGATCCTTTTCAAAATCCACACCTGCTCTAAAAACAACATTGTTCACATTGGTGTCGAATTATAACTTTTATCAGTATACTTTATGTATATCATTATCCAAGGATAAAGGCTAAATGAGTGTTTAATAGGACTGTTACACCTGTACCACAAAACTTTTACCTGCAAAGTTGTTTCATTAAAGCTAGAAAGAAATTATTATGCTAAATTAATCATTTACATACAATGAAACAAAAGTTGAAAGCTTCCTGGTCTACTTTATCTTCCCTTAGTTCCATGACTCACCTACATATAAGTACATTTTGATAACTTACCCTACATATGTGTACTTTTTCATACTTCTATTTTCACTACTGACTTGCTAATAATCTAGAATTGTTTACACTATAGGAGCATCCATAGAATGCAAAGCAATTTGACCAAATTATTTAATGAATACATAGATCTTTTTGAAAGATGTGTTTCAAAACAACCCCGTGGTCACTGTTAACATGGTTAATAAACTATAGCCTATTAATATAACAGTAAAAATCAACAGAACACTGTCACTTGAACTAACCAGTGCCAAGGAGAAAGTATTTGGAGGTCACCAAGAGGAAAATGACAGATGAACAGAATAAAAAAATCATTCTATAAATTCCCATTTAGGATTTGGGCATTCCTCATTTCTACAACCTCTACAGGTGTCCAAAACCTGAAACAAACGGCTTGGAAAAAATAAAAAATAAAAATAAATAAATACACACACACACATCAAGCAAGGGAAATTCATTTAAATGAAATTCTATACAAAGGTAGGTAGTAAAACTATTGGCTTTGTCATAGTCGATTTTCAAGTATGGTTAAAGCAATCATGAGAATAAAGGGAAGAGTACAAAAAATTACAGTGAAGAAAAGGTAGAAAGATAAAGATGACAGTCAATTTGAAACACTGGAGTTAGTTAGAGAAAGACTGAGACCTGAGGGACTGGAATAGTTTGAATAAGAATGGCCCACATAGGCTTATATATCTGAACACTTAGTCACCAGTTGAAAAAAAAAAGATTAGGAGGTGTGGCCTTGTTGGAGGGGATGTATCACTAGGGTCAATTGGTCGGTCTGTCAGTCTGTCTCTCTCTCTCTCTCCCCCCAGCCCTCTGCCTGTGGATAAGGATATAAAGTCCTCAGCTACTGCTCTAGCGCCTGCCTGCATGCAGTCATACTACCCACCATGATGATCACAGATTAACCCTCTGAAACTGTAAGCAAGTCCCTAGTAAAATGCTTTCTTTTATAAGAGTTGCTTTGGTGATGGTGTCTCTTCATAGCAATAGAGCAGTGACTAAGACAGGGACAAGGAGGACTCCTTACCAGACCTAACAGAAAAATCAAGCGGAACTGAAAATGAAAGTGCCCCTAACAGCAGTCTGTTCTACTGCGAAGAAGTATGAAAACAATGAAGAAAATATGTAAACATCAAGAAGCAGGTAAAAGAATCCTTCAAGTTTCTTGGGTAAGAAACACCCCTATGTGGAACTTCTGCATTAAAGATCCTGGGACTAGAGAGCAAAGAGGCAGGGACCAGCAGGGTACCCTTCAGTCTCCATCAGGTTCCAGGAGACATCTGTGTAGACAGCCTCAGTCACCAGACGAAGTGAGTGGTAGGAACCAGTGCTGGGAGCTATCCTGTTACTGACTATCCAGCAGTCGTCAGCCTTACTTGTAGAAACTGTCTATGAAAAAAAAAAACCACACAATTCCATTAACTTAAGAGAAGATCTGTAAGAATGTGGTTTCTATACGTGAAGGTTCGCCAATGTCCCCATGGGGACTGTTTCTCCTGCAGCAGGGGCACTGGTTATCCCGACACTGGGATGTATTTGCCTTTCTGTTGTGCTTACACTGGAACTGAGGCATGATGCGGAACAACGTGGATAACCCTGGCTTTTAGAAGGGATGACAACAGTGCATCCAGACTATATTATAACCACTGTATTCTTCAGAGGGAGACAAGGGTGGAGACCTCAGTCTCCCCTGGGAAGCAGTAAAATGCCTGTTAAATACCCACCTTTGAGGATGGATCCTTCAATGCTATCCTCGCTATCCAAAATTTTAATCCCACCCCCTTTTTTAAATTTGAGAAAACAACTGAGACATAAACAATGGTTATCCAGGCTGGAGTATATTAGGCAGATTATCAGACATGGGCACGGACACTGGGGCACAGTGGTGTGTAGCTGTAGTCCTGCTCATCCACAGGCTAAGGCAGAGGAACTGGTTCGAGCCTAAAAGCTGGGCTCGGCTTAGAGAACATATATCAACCCAATAGTCCAGGAAAAATGGCTGTCAAATAATTTGCAAGCAGATTTTTTTTGTATATGTTGAAAACTCTAAGACAAGTGAAGGCAAACTAGATGTCAGTAATTCAGTGTTACTGTGTGCAGCCTCCAAATCTCTCTCCACACAGCACATGAGATGTCACATGAAGAGCCACTCACTATACCACGGTTTCTCAACCTGAGTGCTAAGTGAGAATCATGACTTTTTACTAATGGATTACCAAGCTGTCTACCACACCCTGTGGTGGTTTGAATAGGAATGGCTCCCATAGATTCATGTGTTTAAATGTTTGCTCACAGGGAGTGGCACTATTAGGAAGTATGGCCTTATTAGAGTAGGTATGGTATTATTAGCGGAAGTGTGTCACTGAGGGAGAGCTTTAAGGTCTTAGATGGTCAAGCCTGGCCAGTGTGGCAGTCTCTGCTGTTGCCAATGGTTCCAGATGTAGAACTCTCAGCTGCTTCTCCGGCACCACATCTGCCTACATGCTGCCATACTTCCCACGATGACCATAATGGACTAAAACTCTGAACTGTAAGTCAGCCCCAATTAAATGTTTTCCTTTAAAAGAGCTGCTGTGGTCATCGTGTCTCCTCACAACAACAGAATCTCTAACTAAGACATTCAGAATCTCTCTGGAATAATTCTACATTATTTAAAAGGTCCCAGATGATCTTGAAGTTGTGCTGGGGTTTTAATACTATTAATTATTCCCATGAGTTATACTCCCAGAACCACTGACTAGGAAGCACCTCGTTCCCTTAAGAGCAAACAGCCCCAGCTAAGGCTGTAACATCTACTTTGGGCATTGCCACTCACTAACATGATGACCACCAACACCACTGACATCATTTGTAACAAAAGTAATGTGGAAAAGAGGCGGTCAGGAAAATACATTAAGATCCTAAGTGTGAGAGTCTTCAATGCCTAGCAAGGTTTTTTTTTAATTTAATTTTATTTTTTTTAAAGATCTCAGTCAGCTTTATTTGCTGGTGTAGAATCAGGCAGAACTTCAGTCCATAAAACAGAATGGGTATTCAGTGAGCTGAGCAGATGCTTGACAGACCAGACAGTAATGAAAGAAAGAAAGTGAACAAAAGGTAAACTGACATGTCAGGTGACTTCCCTTGTAAGGTGGACAGGGAGACAGAACTGCAGGAAGTGACTGATGGGCTTCATTCAGCCTGCTTAGGTGAATGAGCATCGGCTCAGAGAGAGTTGTTGCATCCGTGCCCATTGATAGCAACTTGTTTGGAACATTGGACCACTGTCTCTCTCCTGCTCTTCCGTAATTCAGTTCCAAGTTAGTGATGGAGTCTTTTTACCACAGGTGACTCAGTTTTGCTCTTTGTTATTGTTGGAGGTGGTTTTTTTTTTTTGAGACAGGGTTTCTCTGTGTAGCCCTGGCTGTCCTGGAACTCACTCTGTAGACCAGGTTGGCCTCACACTGTGAGATCCACCTGCCACTGCCTCCCGAGTGCTAGATTAAAGGTGTGCACCATTACTACCTGGGTCAGTTTAGTCTGGGGTGTTGGGATCTAAGTGTTAGCAGTATTCATTAGTCCTTTGCCTCCCATGCTCAAGGCTGGGGATTCAGTGGCCAGCAACAAAAACCATTTTGTTCAGCAAACGCTTATTGAAGCAACCAAATGAGAGACACTGGTGTGAAGCTGCAGGAAACACAGAGGTGTTTGCCCCTGACCTTTTGTAAAGGTGCGTAAACCATGACCCGGTTTGTGGTCTGGACTTTTCTTGTCTGCTTAGAAAGCTCCTGAACTTCACTGGTTTCACTCTGCTGCTTCTACCCTCTTCCCTCTGTCCTGGAGCATACCTCTGCTAGGGTAAGCATACTGTGAGACGCCAGAGCTTCATGTTCCCTCCTCAAGAGCAGGAGGGGTATCCAGCAAGGTTAACAATAAAAATGTGTTGACACACCAACAGAGATGAAATTCTGAATAGCAGACTCTAACAGGGGCTATGATTAAACCATGCCTTGGACGTTTTGAATCTTAAGATCCAGAAGCAAATCTAATAGGCAATTCTACTGGACCTAACATTTCAGAAGAAACAGCTGGGCTTGGGGACAGTAACTCTATTAGAAGCTGCACAATCCTGTCATGCTCAGAGCTAGAGCCAAACTGAGTCAAGGCTAGCCACAGTCACGAGATAAGACAATCATCACCATTATCCACACTGTCATTCAAAATTGTGTTTGTAAATGACTGACTCAGCTGTCTTAACAGTGTGTGTGTGTGTGTGTGTGTGTGTGTGTGTGTGTGTGTGTGTACACACTAGGGACTGAACTCAGGATCTGGCAATCCAACAAGCAATCTGATGCAGAGCTTCAGTCACCAAGAAAATTGATTTTTCAGCACCCCCATCTTCTGCTGGGAATTCAGCCCTCAACATCTAAGGCATCCCACTCTCAGTAACAGTTGGCATTCTGGCCTGCCCCTTGGGGACCTGCCCTGTGTCCTGATATAAATCCTCTTTTAAAGAAAAACCCCTCCCTTCTTCCTCCTCTCCCCCACCCTTCTTCCCTTCCCCGCCATGAGGTGTGCACATCTCTGCTTCCCCTTTTTCCCTCCCTTTCTGTGTCTTCCTCTCCCTGTTTTCCTCTCTTCCTCTCTTCCTCTCTCTCTCTCTCCTCTCTCTCTCTCTCCCCCCCCCCCTCTCTCTATCTCTAGAATAAACCCTTTCCACATGGACGCTGTGTCTGGGGTGTAAGTGACTTTCCAATGTGCTATGCCACCCACCACTACGTCTGCATGCCCACCACGGGGCACCTCGGTCCAGCCCGCCAAGGCTTCCCAAACGCCATATCATTACAGTAACAACTTATTTCCTCTGCATTTAAAATGAGACCAGGACACTTTATCCTACAGAAGACAGATAATATCCTTGGAAAAATTCAGAAAAAATACTAAAATCCTTCTCTGCAGGTAGATGGAATCAAAGTTACAAGTCTGCCTAAAGTAATAACGTGGTTGACAAGTGTCTTGTGCTCTTGGCAGCAAAAGGTCATTGCAGCGGCCTCCAAGTTCAATGATAAGATATGGTTCCTAGAGTCAGACTTGACTAGCAACTTTGGTTATCTTGTCACATGATCTACAGAGTGGTAATTACTGTAACAGGAGGCAGACCCAGTTCCTTAAAAGAATATTTAAAGAGGTCCTTCATATCATCTCAAAACTTCACACAGAACTATTTATATTTATAGCATACACTTAATGTATTAACCAGAAGTATTAAACCATGCATTGGGGCTGCGGGTTCTTTCCTCAGCTGACTAGCAGCACACCTTCCTCCATTCCTGGGAGGGCTTTATCATTTCTTAAAAGGCACTACTATTTCTTCCTCTCTCCTGGCAGCTGCTGGGATTTTCCCCTAACCTGCACCATGTTTTCCTCTTAAACGCTTGTAAAATGTTCAAAAAGCTCTAAAACTAAAAATAAACAAGTAAATAAAAAATAGAAATAAATAAATACATTATATATAAATACTTTAAAAACCTAAACCAAAGGGATTTCATGGTTTTTCTGGAGCAGGAAAAAAGATAAAGGTTAGAGCCCAAACTGCTAAATTAAAATCAAGTAAGCCTCTTAAAAAGAAAATCATTGGCTTAGGACTAGCGAGATAGAGTTCCATGAGTGAAGGGGTGTGGCCCCAACTCCCGTCGACCTGCGTTCAATACCCAGGATTCCTATGATGGAAGGAGAGAACCCAATCCCACCAGTTCTTTTCCAACCTGACATGCACACAGTAGCGCACACACGCAAGCGCGCGCGCACACGCGCGCGCGCATACACACACACGCAAATAAGTCAATGCCGTAAAATTTTCTTAACTATTCCTTCAGTTTCCAATATAATGTCCTATTAAAATCTTATTCGACATCTTGATTTACTGATTATAAAATACGGCATCCCCTTCTGGAATATATATTTAAACCTTTTTATGAAAGCCTGACTCTGGGACTATTCAAATAAAAGAAAGCATTTAGACGGCTATTTACACCTTCTCCAGTCAAATACCAGGACAGTAGGAGGAAGGGACAGAAAGAGGCCAAACAGCCATGGCCCCTGGATTAGAGCAGTTCCACAGAGTAGCAGAGGCTCCCAGAGTGCACTCTCCTACCCTCAAGGCTTGTGAAGGAATGCTAGAAAACACAAGCATCAAACACAGAGCACAAGGGGAGGAAACGGCTAGTTTAACACAACACAGGCAGGAGATTTGAAGTAACTTGATGAAATGACGCTGAAGAGGAGTTACAAGTGAAATTAATAAACACAGAGTAGATTTAAAATGTCTTAGAATATTAAGAACAACTGCACATTACTTATTCCTCGTGTTCAACACTATACTCTCCTAACTGATATCAAACTAAGAGTCTTCATGTCGTCTGACTCTAAATTTGATCGGCAGGCGGAAGAGAAAATGACACTGAACGGTACTTACTATAGTAGCCATACAGAACGGTGTCCTCGATCTGCACGCTGACGTTGGCATTAGCCCACTCCTAGGTTAAAAGGAAACAGTAAGTGTATTGCCTTTGACAACAATTTTGTCTAACACACAAAGTTACGATTTGGTACGCCTGAGTATCATCTCTGGGGTCTGTCATTGGCTCAAATAAAGTACAGTCTCTACAAGAAATGAGATGACAAATGAACAAATACGCGTCAATACATAAATCTGAGTCGGCAATGGAGTTGTGGGGAAAACCAGACAATCAGGAGTGATCTCCCAAAACTGTCCTAAAAGGTGACACAAGGAAGAGAGGACAGTCTTGGAAAACTGGAAAGAAGATCCAGGGAGGGAAAAGAGAGCAGAATATATAGAGGGGTTCCGGGGTAAAGAAACACCCCCCAAGCAGCTCAAGCAGACTCACCAGAGCTGTGGACAGGTACCACAGGTAAATGCAGGGAGAGGAAGGCTAACCTTGGAGGGCCCTGTGGGTCAGTGGCAGTATTTTGCATTTTGTCCTAAGAGCAACAGAGAATAGTGAGGAACTCGCGCAGAATAACAGCTCTGGTCTGTGCTGCAGGAAGAGCTGGGCATCACGGCAGTCTTCCTTACCAACTTGGCTATGTTTAGAATTGGGTCTTAGAACTCACAGACTGCTGAGGTATGTTGTGAAGGTGTTGCCAGAGAGAATTAAGGAGGGAGTGAGACACCTTGAAAGAGGGCAGCACCGTCCCATGGGCTGGGTGCCCGCCCCAGATTAAGACAGAAAGGAGGGCTTGCCTTCTCTCCGCTGCATTCGCCCACACCAGGATGTCTGTCCAAGTCCGTGACTAACCCACTGAAACGTGACTAAAACCAGCCCGTTCTCCCTTCAACTGTTTCCGACGCAAGCTCACTGCTGTGTTTCAGTTTTGGTGGCTGTGCTGAACCACTTATCAGAAACCAGAGGAGAAAAGGGTTCATTTCCCTTCATGAGTTCCAGTCCATCATAAAGCGAGTCAGGGCAGGAACTCCAGGCAGGAACTGAAGCTGAGACCATGGCGGAACAAGGCCAACCGGCTTGCTCTCATGCCTCACTCAGCTTGCTTCCTTATACACCCCAGGACTACCTACTCAGGGGTAGCACTGCCCATGAGCCCCCCCCCCCCCCCCACACACCTCAATCAATAAGAAAATGATCTCTGGACTTGCCTGCAGGGCAATCTGATGGAGGCAATTTCTCCGCTGAGGGCCCCTCTTCCCAGGTAACCCCAGTTTGTGTCAAGCTGACAAAAGCTAACCAGCCCCATCACTGACACAAATGTACCACACCTTTTAAAAAAATACCTAAAAGCTAACTGAAACTCCTTTGCAGTCATCCTTCACGGCTGTTATTTAAATTGCTAAGCTTAGAAAACATGATTCAAATTCATCATTTGCATAGACTAAAACCGGTACCCCGTGGAGACAGAACTCAGGTATAATGGAAAGTAGACATTCTAAGTCACTTGACAAGAGACAAATGGCAAGAAAAAACATTGAAGGGGATCAACAGTAAGAAATTTCTGAATTACTACACAGATGAAACACCACAATGTTACTACAATAGGAGCCTTCCGCCACTTTCCACAACTTAACACTCTGATAATAGCAAGCAGTTCAAAACTGTGGTGGAAAAACCATCTCTTAAACATTAAGAGCAAGATGAGCTATGACCTACACATTGTGAGTTAAATCCAACATAAAAATAATCTGACAAATCAAGACACGAAACAGCACATAAAGTATTCAAATAGTACTGTCCAACAAATGACTGGATGACTTCAGGAGTCTTACTGAGTTCTTTGGCAACCAAGAAGCCCAAATTGGGTCTCGTTTTCCCAGCCAGGAGCTGGGTAGGAAGTTTCGGTTTCTCCTTGGACCTTAGGAACCCAGTCTTAAGGTGTTGAGCAGTCAGAATATTCTAGCACCCCATGAACTGTTTACACCTAGTTGATACCTAGTTTATCTACTGACAAGACTATTCTGCTTGCCCTAGAGCAAGACATAATAAGAAAAACAGTCGAGCTATAGATGAACCTATATCCCAGTAAACTCCAGTCTGTACCTTTGATTTTGATTAAGGGCTCTTTACCAAAAAATATTCAGTGTAGTGTGTTTAAAAAAAAAAAAAAA
Organism: Peromyscus leucopus; assembly: GCF_004664715.2. Taxonomy (NCBI): domain Eukaryota; kingdom Metazoa; phylum Chordata; class Mammalia; order Rodentia; family Cricetidae; genus Peromyscus; species Peromyscus leucopus. Next base: position 57,847,334 of record NC_051084.1, read on the forward strand.
AAAAGCCGGGCGGTGTGGCACACGCCTTTAATCCCAGCACTTGGGAGGCAGAGCCAGGTGGATCTCTGTGAGTTCGAGGCCAGCCTGGACTACCAAGTGAGTCCCAGGAGAGGCGCAAAGCTACACAGAGAAACCCTGTCTCGAAAAACCAAAAAAAAAAAAAAAAAAAAAAAAGCTGGAGACATCATTGTCCAGGGGAAAGATGAGAAAATGTATATCATAAATTCATAAATTCTTACCTTAAAATATCATGTAGATACTAAAAAGGAAGGCTATTTAAGAAAAAAAAATGCCATAGAGTACTTTAGAGTAAGGAAACAGAACAAGCTACAAGCAACAGCTGAAATGCACTTAACTTCTATCTTTAAAAAATGAAGGCATCCAAACACAGAGAGGCTGAAACTGTAAAGAGGTCCATTGCCTACCACTGAGCCATCTATGACAAGGAGAATGGGTTTGTCCCACTGTCCTAAGTACCCAGATGAGAACGGACACAATAGTAAGTGTCAGCTCCCCAGAGACAGGCCTCCCTGGTGACTCCTTACACATCAAAGAAGAGTAAACAGAATTTTCAATGAAGATGATCAAATCAGTGGACTAGAGGATAGCTGTATTTCTCTCTTTTTATTTGTTACACATTATACAAAGTCCCAACACATCTCCCAGACAACCCGAGCAAGAAGTGCTGTCACCACTTCAAGTTAAAGCTTGGAAATTCCACAAAATATATTGAAATTCCAATTTCAAAATATAAGTTAAGAATAGAAAGTATAAAAGTAATTCAAAGGCCAATATTCATTGAAATTTAACATCTTTTAATTTAGAGGGCTCTTCTGTCTAACCAATTTTTAAGACAATAGATCAGTCTAATTGTTATTATTTTAAAGCTACAAATATAGTGTATAAAATAGACAACAGAGCTCAAGGGCTATTAGTGTATTTGCTTTATACACTTCTCAACCTCCCGAGAAGCTGACGTGCCGTCAGGAGAGCTGACTTGAACAGCCTTCCTTCTAGCACACTTTGAGAACTGCTATGTCCTTGATATGTTTTAGAAACTCTTGTCTTCCAATGTAGAAACTAGTGGGAACTTCAGTTCCTAAAAGCCAGAGGGATGGGCAACAACCAAGAAGTCGGACTAGAGACTAACAAATTGGACTATTTTAGAAAGGTTATGGATTCCACAGATGAAAGGCACAGTTGGTATGTCCGTACATTCCCTTTGCTACTCTCCAAAAGACTTTGGAACCCCTCTGTCCCACTTGAGCTCCAACCCAAGCCTCCCCACTCTCATGTAATTACCTCACCTTGGGAAAGTGATTCTAAGTCGGGAGCGATTTCTTTCTCTCTTGACACCTGGCAATGTCCTGAGCCATCAGAAGCTGGGGGAGGGGGAGGGGAGGACGGTGCCACAGACATCTAGTGTAGGAGAATCTTCAACAATGATTACCCAGGATATAACACCAACCAACCATGGGGGAACAGTCACTTAGAGGTGGGTCTCAGAGTTTGAATCTAAAATACAGACACTGACTCAACTTATTAACAGATCTAAAACTGACCTCTATTTGTACTCAAATTTTAGGCCTATCTTCCTTCAAAGTGGCCATGCTACTTAATAAAGTAGCCTTTTGTTAGAGTAGCAATAAAACCCCACTAAGGAAAAACTCCTTCTGGTCAAGAGAATAGGGTCTGTGGCCTAGATGGAGACCTAACATTCTAGTTAGTCAGGGGACCACCCCTCCAAAGACAGTGAGCTCACTGTAAGCCATACTAAAGATATAGGCAGAATCTTGAGTTCTTGTTGGAATACTGTATTTTCCTAGTGGAGCTGACAAGGCCACAGCCGTACATTCTGTAAGTCAGCCTGCTTTTCCCAGTTAGAGTGACTGATTTCCTTCTTGTCTCTAAGCATGCTTTCCCTATCACTTTGGGTTCCCCAACACTTCTTTTAATCCCCCATCTCCATGTGTCTGCCCTCCAAGCCAGCTTTAATGGCATGGCTTTTAACCTTCAGCGCAGCAGTTTACAGCTAAAGTTTACAGCTGGTCAGACTTGGAGTTTTTCTATAATATGCTAATAAAATATCCCTGAATTTCCATTTGAGTCTATTCTTAAATTCTCTTATTAGTGAAACCAAGAACACTTAGAGGGGATCCCGATTTCCTCCATCACAATCGGACTGAGAGTTCTAGCCCCTTCCCTTCTTCAGGAAATTATACTTGCAAAGCTACCCTTTCTCATCTTAAAAAACCTTGCCTCTCTGATTCATAACATACACAACTCCAATACCTTTCACTAAAGCACACACAGAGGTGAGCACATAACCACTACAGTGTAAGCAGCAATTCCACTTCCCTATAGAGCAGCAGTTCTCAACCTTCCGAACACTGTGGCCCTTTAATACAGTTCCTCATGTTGCGGTGACCCCCAATATTAACATTACTTTTGTTGCTACTTCATAACTGTAGTTTTGCTACTGCTATGAATCATAATGTATGTATTTCTGGAGATAGAGGTTTGTGAACGGGGTCGCAACCCACAGGTTGAGAACCACTGCTATAAACCAAAGTTCCTGAAACACTATCAGCTTCTCTAGCCCAACTTCCTCACCTCACCACCCTCATTGAACTGACTCTTAAGGTTCCAGGGAGAAAACAAGCTCCAGGATGTCATTATCACCGTTAAAATAGGAACAAGAGCAGAGTTAAACCAGACACATGAAAACAATAAGCTGTGAGGTGACTGGACAGGAGGGGAGGAAAGACATGGCAAGCGCCAAAACCCCAGACATTCTGAGGCTGCAGCTTAGATCCTTTTTAAAATCCACACCTGCTGTAAAAACAACATTGTTCACATTGGTGTCGAATTATAACTTTTATCAGTATACTTTATGTATATCATTATCCAAGGATAAAGGCTAAATGAGTGTTTAATAGGACTGTTACACCTATACCACAAAACTTTTACCTGCAAAGTTGTTTCATTAAAGCTAGAAACAAATTATTATGCTAAATTCATTCATATTATCACATTTGGGAAAAAAATGTCACCAGAAACAACTCCGGCATTACTGCACACACCTGGCTTAAAATGACGAGAACCCCAGTAGGGTTGCTAGACAGAACCAGGGAAAACAGTGTGGACTCCCACCCAGGGATAAGCAGCACCCATAATTAAGCAGAGCTAGCAATCACCACAAATAATTAAACTCTGAAAGCAAACCCATGAGTTTGGAAGATTCAAAGTATATGAGGTGGGAATGGCAAAAGCTAGTGCATATAGGACATATTCATTAAGGAACAAAAATGCACACTAGGATATTGTATCTTCCAGTGTGGAAAACAACTAGGAAATTCAAAGCCAGCAGCTCACCTTTACTCAACATGACAACTTACAATGGCAGCATAACGTCTACAGAATAACCATTCCATACTTGGACTTGACTTTCACTAAGCATCAAACAGAACTCACCAAGAACTTGCAGAGAAGACTGAGTTAGGAACAACTTTCGTCCATCTTTTCAGTTTTTACTTTTGTGAGTAGCAAATATGAGGCTCCCGAGGAAAACAAAATTTCAGGAATAAAAGACAAAGTGCAGGCGTGCACTGGAGAACAAGTGTGGGGCTGGGGGTGATAAGGATGATGATGTCTATCTGTAATCCCTGTGCTCAAGAGACCCAAATGGGAGGATGGAGATCTTCTGGCCAGCCAGGGTTACACACTGAGATGATGATGATAACAATAATAATAAAATTTAAAATCAAATAAAGGTGTACCAAGAAAAAAATACTATCACATTATTTACATTATAGGAGTTATATAAATATAAGTTATATTTTGTTTTTATTTATATATATTGTTATATAAATATAAACAAATTAGAGACAATAAGATAAGGAAACCAGGATTCAAGGAAACCAGAGTTCAAGGTCACAGACGTGCTTGGCAAGTGTTCTGCCACTGAACTGCATCCCCAACCAGAAGGAAAACACTTAAACTCTTGCTCTAGGTATAATAAAATCTCCCCAATTAAACTAACACAAAGGCTAGGAAAGCAGCTCGCTGGTGAAGCACCTGCCTGCTCGTACTAAACCCTGAGTCCAATCCCTAGCACCATGTAGGACAAGTGTTAAACAGTTTCATTAAATAAAAACCTGGAGCCAGATATAGGGGTGAAAACCTGAGAGATCAGGGAAATAGGAAAAGCCACAAGCTAACCTCATCTCACCAACACCTCAGTCTCTAAAGCAACCTACTTCCTGTATACCCATGCCCATATGCCTCTCTGTTCTGCTATCTCATTTGGTCTCCTGTTCATCTACATCACTTCCTCTTCCTGCCCAGCTGTGTCACTTCCTGTTTGTCTGTACAGACCTCCAGACCTCTATGGCTAACTAGTATTAGAATTTAAGGTGTGTGCCACCACGCCTGGCTCTGTTCCCAGTTTGGCCTTGAACTCAGAGATCCAGATGATCTCTGCCTTCCAAGTGATAGGATTAAAGGCATGTGCTGCCATTGCCTGACCTCTATGTCTACTATAGTGGCTGGCTTTTTCCTCTAATCCTCAGATAAAGTTTATTGGGGGAACACAGATAAAATATCACCACTGCACCGAGAAAAGAAAAAAAAAATTAATGAATCCAGACTAAATTTTTAAAAACAAAAATAACTGCGATCCAGAAAAAGACTACTCATTTAGGCATGGGTACCAAAAATCAACAAAATAAAACAAAGTTTATATGCTCATAGAAATATTTACTTTAGAAATTCCAAGATGAAAACAGTTCCCTATAATGTATAAATAAATCTTCTAAATTAAAAACTAAAACCAATCTCAGTTCAAACAGTAATTATACAAGGGATAATTACACTGCTTATACTGTATCAGAATAGTTGTGCATATACATACACATATGCATTAATTTCCCAGATTGTAAGGAGAAAAACATCCTAGAAGTTTATAATTATCTACTTCCTGGATTTTACTATACTACTTAAAAATAAAAACACTCCCACATTCTTACAATGTCAGAATCATTTATCTAAGAAACACAGCTGTGTACCCAAACCCAACCACAAGAAATTAGACACTTTCATGTAATTTAATAATAAAACGACATCAGAGAAAATGACTTCATAATGCTCAGATAAATTAATTACCTGTACCCAAAATTATTAAGGGTATTTACTTCTTGACAAACAATTAAAAAAACCCAGAAAATCTAATGAAACCATTGAAAATAATATGTCTAAAATGTCTCAGTGCAAAACACAAAATGTAAATTAAATGAAAATAAATGAAGACAGTAAGAGACTATTTTCTAAACTACTGAGAAGTATATTTCTTAAAAGGGCATTTTCCCCCATAAAAACAAAATTAATGAAGAAGACCTTTGGGGGCTTCAAATTCTTTTATATTATCAGGCTGAACCTCTGTCTTGTCTTGCTTTTTTACCCATAAAGCCACATATAATCTACTACCTCACAGGGTTGCTTGGGAGGTCAAAGGAAGGCAATGTATGTAAACACTTAATAGATAGACACAATGCAGCAGATGCCAACATCCTCTTCACAAAACTACTTTTGGCATGCACTAAGACTTTATTAATACTAACTGGGAGTCTGCCTTACAGGAGAAAAAGGAATTTTAGTCTCTGCAACAGTCAGAATACCTCCAAACATAGCCACAAAAATGTTATCAATTATTGAAGTCATTTAGACCAAAATCAGAGTTATTAAAGCATTACGAATTACTGAAATTCAAAATTACTGCTTTATTCAAGTACCATGCGCCAAACACTGACATACAGTACCCACTTCACAGAGGCTTAATTCAGCTAGTAAGAAACAAAAGAAATTTGCATAACTGAAAAAGAACTTCCTCTCATTCATGCGCTTCCTTTTTAAAATGAGGAACCAAAAGTAGAGAAAAGTTAGTTAAGTAACTTGGTCAGATTTCCTCAGCTAAGTCTAGCAGCCAGCACAGCAAACTATTCTCTGTCCTGTAAGATTCTGGGAAGCAAATGCTGGTCTACCACTACTGAAAGACCTCCTAAATCATTACTTCATGGCATTAATGTCAATAAAATCAAATATGCTGCAAAGGAATTATAAGAAGCACTAAAATAAAACCAACTGTAATGAAATATTTTCACATAAAAAAAACTTATTTCCGATGCTGAGTGGGTTGTTGAACTGATGATTCTCATAGAAGGTGGTTGTGTGCCTCTAGTCTACCACTTTTGTGTTCTCGTCCTCGACGATTCATTTCTATACTTATCTATTCCCACACGAGAAAACAGGACTGGAGGGATCGTTCAGTGATAACGAATGCTAGCTAGCTGTGGAAGCAGCAGAAACTAAGTTTAGATCCTCAGCACCCACATGCTAGCCACACATGGCCAACCACGCCTATATCCTCAGCACTGGGCAGGTGGGGGCAGAGATGGGATGCTGGAAGGCCTGTGAGACCAGCCTAGCCTAACCACCATGCTTCGGGTTCAGGGACAGAGGAAGATGTCTGATGTCCACTCTGGACTCTACCGGTCCATGCAAAGGCACGTGCGCGCACACTGGGGGTGGGGGTGGGGGACGACAAAAGACACTGGTTTGCTAAATGAAACAACTGCTAAGTACCCACAAAGGAAAAAAAAAATCAGATAGCACGATAATACTTACCTTAAATGTACCATTTTGATTTTTCATGTAAGAAACCAAAAATATATCCACTGGCAGAAGTGCTGACGTGATGAGAGCAACTGCCAGTGAGAAAATGGCCGTCACAGTGGAGACAACTTCACTTTCCCGCCGACTCTGGTATTTGCGGACGTAGATCCAGCAAAATGCCAAAATAGCCTGAAACACAGCAAAAAGAAATGCCTATGGTTACCTTATACATCCTATAACACTGTCAGGACATATGTGAAATTTATTTGGCCAAAGGTTCTTTTACATGTGTAAGGAAAACTTTCATTAACCTGCACAAGATAGGAGGATGTTAAGGCCCATTTATGAATGAAAATGCAGTACAATTTTACTTAAGTCCACACACCTTATGAATAACAGTGCACAACTGCATACATCCTCACCAGACATTATTAATAGTTACACACAGTGTCATGCCCCAATGTATCTCTTCAATCTAAAGGAAATGTACCAGAAATTACAGCCCACAGATGCCATCCACCTAGAGGTTAACTGCTAAACACCACACAAAAGCTATAATTCAAACTTTAAAGGGCATTTAAGAAAAGTCAATAATGAGAATGGATTCATGTGCCTAACAAGTTTTCCCGCGAAGACTGTGCCCAGAGGTAATGAGGCTGACATCTCTAGCTGAGTGGCACTCTTAGGACCTCTCTAGGGGCTAGCAAAGAGCACACATAGGTCCAGGGAGTCTACATCATTAGGCAGCATTGAGATCATACAGGGGGCCTGCTGAGGTGGGGTGCTGGCCCACCTTCCAGAGGTCCATAATTAGAGGTGGGCTCTGAACGTCTCCATGTTAATGGACACGATCATGGCAGTGGCGGTCAGGTACTGCACTGGGAGCTCCTATGTTCTACTCTGTCTGCAATAGAAGGTTGCCGATGCATACTAAGTCAGTGTCCTCAGCCCTGCCTGGGAGGTAGAGCTATCTACATAGTTTTTATATACCTGTATGCATCTCCTAAGCCATATCAAGTCAACCAATTGATAAGTCAGCAGTAAGAACCATTGTTCTAAACGAGACCTGTTGGAGTGCTGAGATTAAAAACTTACTTTGAACCATCTAACTAGTTCTGTGGCATCCAAGGTCTACCACAATTAAGATACCAAGAATGGTTCCACTACAACGGAACGTCCTGATTTGTCGTAGATAACCCCACTGTGCATCCTCCGCCCTACCCACCACTACCTGTGACCTGTCCCTACAGTCTCCATCGGTTCTCACACGCCATTGTGTACTCATGTAACAGCTCCTCTTTAGGGCCTAGTTTCTCTCACTTGGCCCAATGCATTTGAAATCCATCAAAGCTGCATGGCATTCGTATTGCTGTCATTTCAACACTGTCATTTACAGAAAGAAGGAAAACAAGTGAAAAGAAGCTAGATGTTAGGACAAAAACATAGTAAGTAAGAAGACAAACAAATACAACCACAACAAAAATGACCTAAGCTCAAATTCTGGTTAATTTTTTTTTGTTTTGTTTTCAGAAAGTTACTTTCCATAAAATGCTGTATTTACAGGTAATGAGTGTTTTAAAGTGAATTCAGAATTCTGTACACATTCCTCAAGTTTGTTTTGAACTCACTGGAAGCTGGGTCTTATCTTTCCATACTTAACAACACTCAAGTCAGGGCTCAGTACATTCTACACAGACTTCAGGAGGGAGACACTGGCATTTTTACTAAGCTGAAACTGACCGGAAGCACACAGAAAGTATGTTACTAACCTCAGTCACAGAAGAGCTGCCAGGCAGAATCGCCGAGCAAGGGGTTTTGACTTCCACTATTCTAAGAGAACCCCCATTTTTTCCTTTAGGTTATGACAGATGACAACAGTAACTGTATCATCAAGTGAACTAATTCTCCTGACCTATAAGGCGAGAATAAGAACTTCTAATGGGTTTTCCAGATGAAATGAGCTATTGTGTAGCATACTGCACAGCCATAGTAACTGCTTAACAAATAGCACTGAAGTTAATGGCACATGAAGAAACACCTCAGAGCGTTTTATTTTCTTTTAAAAAGCTATTATTAAAACCGAGGAAAGAGTTTTAAATAGTTCTCCAATTCTTCCCAATTTGGATTTAATTGTTCTGGGCATTGGGGTTTTAAAAACTCCCTAGATGGTTTTAATGAGTGGCCAAGGTTGGGAACCAACGGGGTATGGGAAGAAATGAGAATACTTAAGAGTTTTGTCACTCTAAGAAGCAGAGATGTTTCCAGGGGGCGTATTCAATGGCAAACGACTTCAATGGGTGGACCCATGGATTGCGCAGTGGTGACAAATCCATCAGTGAAGCCCACACCTTAAGGAACACAGGTGAGTTTGCTTTACAGACATGGAGTTTGCCTCTGTGCTAATGGGAAGAGCAACTGAATGGTGGGGTAGGCCAAGTTACTGAGGATATGGGGAGCTCAGTGGAAGTGCTTACATTCAGCAGCGTGAACAGATTAAGAGCACAAGGGACCAAACGTAATTCCTCTGCATGTGGCACAAGAAACTGAAGTCCATTCTGTTTGTCAAAGATCGTAAAAAGGGAACACTCATTACTTGATCCTTTCTTATACGATTGGCATTTGTTCTCAAGTGTGAAGTCCCCAGACCCTGTTTTTCTGGAGATTCAAAAACCAAAAACTACTCTCACAATAATATATCATTTGCCATTTTAAAAACCAGTTCTGACATTGGATGCATGATTTATAAACCATTACAGGTTAAACTGCTGATGTATTACCATGAAACAAGACAATGGAACCAAACTGCCCTGGAGTCTGCATTCTTTGCTACACACACACACACACACACACACACACACACACACACACACACCTGCGCTGTCCCCTCAGACCAGCACACATATACACCACACAAATGAATAAGTAAAATTTAATTTAAAATCTTAAGCTTTCAAGTGACAATTAGAATTTTGCAAAACTTGTATACCGTACTGTGAGTTTGACAACTTGTCAATACTTAGAACTTCTCAGGACATTTCTGACAAGATCTGTGGTGATTTAATAAATGTAACATCTGATATTACATAATGCAATGTATTCATGTCTTGAAGATGCTCCTCACTTGGTTAACAGTACCCCCTGAGTAGCAAATATAGATCACACTAAAAAACAAAAACAAAACAAAAAACCCACAGGAGTGAGTAAAAGATTCACTCAAAGTACAAGTTGGACTAATGGCCTTGAATGTAAGTGAAGACAACAGCCACTCTTTTAGGTTGCATGTTGCCACAGAACCTGAAGAAGCTGGCACTTGCTGACTTTTGGTGCAGTCACAAAGAACATCTCCAGCTATCAAAAATAGTCCTCTACTTCTGCCTACCTACTGCTCAGACTAGATTTTGTGCATACATTCCAACCAAACTAACTTACTTCACGACTGCATGAAAAGCAGACATGAACACAGATCCATTCTAATAAGGCAGGCACTGAACAGACTGACATTAATTTAATGTTTAATAAGTCACCATTTCTGCACCTCACACATGCATTCTGTCATTCTCCTGTTGTTCCTGATGCAATTTCATTGACTTTCCAAAGTCTACTTCCACCTGCACTTTCTTCCAACAATGTCTCCTCCCAAGTCCAATTCCACTTACAAACCGTGTTTTGTCCTTCAATATTTAAAATACATGTTTCCACTTACCAGCCTTTTATAAAAGCCATGTTCTTATTCCCTTTGTATCCTTCCATGATCTATAAATCTACCATGATTTAAATGTTTTTCCATTAATCAGAATAGTCCCACTATACTTTCATACTGGTTACATGTTTATTTTCTTCTAAATAAATGGACTGGAAAAGCCGGTGAATTCTCCAAGTACAGGACTTGGTGGCTCTGGAGAGCACACCACTAATCTTTGGGGTTTACACACCCCTCTCCTCGGAGAATGGCCCAGAGCAATGGGATTTGTACTGAAGATTCAGTTTAGGATCTCTGAACATGCTGCGCAAGTGCTGCTGTGTGTGTGGTTCTTGGTGAAACACTTTACTAGCGGAACATACTACACAAGTGTCAGTCTAGGGAATCTGACAAACTACATCATACGAGTTTCAAAAATGCAAACACTGAGTAACCACAGGACAGAAGTCCTGGAAGAATAGGGGAAGGGTCTGACAACATGAAAGGTCCAAAGCAAACTAAACAAGCTGCGTCTGTTGCCTTTGGGTAGCAGAGCAATAACCAGAGTACTCCGGGCCATGACAGTTGGGTTTTGTGCACTGGACAATCAGAGGTGAGATGGATGGAAAGAAGGCACCTGAGGTCAGACAGGTAGTAGTACACCCTCCTAACACTGGCTGACAGGAGGGCTGCCGCCTGGCCACACACCTGCTCAACACTGTTCTAGGTGGAATGTGACACCTAGAACGTGACGCTCACGTCATCAAGGCAGAATGGCACAATGAGCCTGGGGAAGTCTGGGGGCTTACCACCCCAAGGGCTGGAGCACACGGGGGAAATGGGGCATTTAGAAAAACAAGCAAGTGACCAAGCCAGCCAGCCAGGGCCCAGGAGGCAGGCGCAGAGGCGGCGCGGACTGCGATCAAAGCCACCGCGCCTTTCCCCACCCCGAGGGTCGCTCGTCCCCAAACCGACCCTCCAGCCACGTCCTCAGACAAGAGCTAGACTAGGCTGCTGAAGTTGGGAAGAAGACGTCGGGCGCCAGCGCCTCCCCCACCTTCCTCGGGGGGATCCTGGCGGACCCAGCAGAGAGCGGCAGGACAGGCGAGGAAGGTCTCCGGGCTGGCAAGGCCGGCGCCGGCCCGCCCTCCTCCACCTCCCACCTCCGCACCCCGGGACAACTCGGAGCGCCTCCCCTACCAGGAGCAAGAGGCCGAAGATGCACCAGCCGATCACCAGCTCGGCCGCAGCCGCCGCCATCTTCGCTTCCGGTCCCGACAGGCCCAAAGGGGAGGGGAGGGGAAGGGACAGGGACGGAGAGGGACCCGGAACCGCGCAGCCTAAAGGTTAAAGGGGTGGAGGGGCGGAGCGGCGGGTTGCCAGGGAGACCCGACCCGCGAGCGTCCCCTGGCGACCGTCCGAACCCGGGGCGGGGCGCGCCCGGCGGGCGGTGACGTCACCACGCTGCCCGCCCACGCGCGGGCTGCGTTTGGCTGGATGGGATTGGTGGGAGGATGCTGGACCCTGTGCCTCTCTGAAGGTCCAAGTGAGGTTCAGGGGCTTCCATGACTTCCCAAAGCGAGGTTCTGATCCCAGTATGCATGCAGAGCTCATCACGGTGCAGGAATGACTCAGAAAAAAAGAATGCTAGCTGCCCAAGTGACTTGATTAACTTGCTGGTGACCAGGCCACGTCATTGTTTGCCTGGGCACTGCGTTACCACGTGATGTTTTCATCGGAGCATACCTGTGAATTTCCATGATGGTTTCACACAAGATATCCGAGTCTATAAACATACTGATAGTGATAATTGTAGATGCTTATAATGCTCTCAAGTGAACAAAACAGACATTGTCATAAACTTTCAATGAAGCAGAGGGAATCCTAGGATGGATTGCCTGGGTCCCGTGGTGTATTAGAGCATATATAAAGAAAACAAATAAATCCTGGTGTGATGTTTAGTTTTGACTGTAGACTTGATACAATGCAGAACCAACGGGAAGAGAGTCTCAATGAAGAACTGTGTAGACTAGGTTGGCCAGTGGATATATGATTCTCTTATTGGGTTAACTGAGGTGTGGATGGTAACTATTTCATGTTCCTGGACAAGAGCTGAGCTTAGCTGAGCACTTAGCATACATGCATGGATTTATTGCTGTCTGTTCTTGACTGTGGATGTGATTAGCCCCTTCAATTTTCTACTATCTTTCCCCACAATGATGGACTGCAACCTTGAATTGTGAGCCCAATAATCTCTTCCACACTTAAGTAGCACTTGACAAGGTATTTTATCACTGCACCAGCAAAGGAAACTAAGACACCTAGGATACAGTCCAAACAAAGTTTATGAATGAAGGTCACCATCTCTACAGTTTATTACATGGTGATACTATTACTCACCCCAGACTTACTTCCAGCTGGAAGTCTTCAGACTTGAAGTTAAGGGGTGGGTGGTGCTACCTATCAGAAGAGAAATGAGAAGACATTAGGAGAGAATGAGTTTTATGTAAATTGGTATCTTTGCAAATTGGCTTCCGTGTAGAGCTTGGTTATCTGGTGGAAATATGTACACATGTTTAAAGATCTCTTGTATTTTCCTTAAAGCAAGCAGAGGCACTTAGGATTTCTCCATCAGCTGCAGTCATATTTGAGCCTTGTTTTCTTTAATTCTTCCCTAGTAGGCCTCCTGGTTAGAAGAGATATCTAAAACAATTCAGGACCAGTCATGCCCATTCTCTTCATATAGCCCAAATCCTCTTCTGGAAACAATTAAATGATCAATAATTTTGTGAGCACAAACTGATGCCTTGAAAGGACCGAGCAGATACCAGAACAGGCTGCTCAGTTTTCTGACAGAGATCAGGCCTCAATTTCAGTTTCCCGAGATTGAATAAGCAGTTTCTGAGAGAACCACAAACAAAGGACAATCAATCTCCAACACCCCTGACAAGATGCAGTACCAGGCCAGGCCAGGCCTGAGTCACAGTCAGCAGATAACCAAATAAGGACAAAGCCTGGGACTTATCCAGGCCTGCCTTAAAATGGAAAAGCTGTAGCCTTAACCAGCTCCTGCCAGCCCTAGCCAATTAGAACATACTAATATGATCACCACTTACTTAAGCCAATTGTAGATAAAATGACCTAACTGCCTGAGGACCTCCCCTTGGCTGTGCTTAAAAGGAGGCTGCAAGCTCCTCTCAGGGTCATCAGCAATTTGCCTTTGTGTGGGATGGTCGGCTCCAGCATGCTGCAATAAAGAATGCTCTTGTTGATTGCATACATAGATGGTGGTCTTTTGTGGGACTTCTCCAGGATTCTAGCAATGTTCATTGAAGCTGCATTTCTCTAGATCTACCATTGAATAAACTAGCCCTTCTTTTTTTTTTTGCATATTTCTATTGGATTCAGTTCCCAATCCACAGTGGGTATATTTGTTCAGGCCTAAATCAGACAACAGCTTTCTGTATATCTCCATCTTGTGTTCAAATTCTCTGAATAGGTTCCCTGAGTCCTCTTACATCAATCAGTTTCCTACTACTAAGAAAAAGTACTTGAGCTAATCAGTTTATAAAGGGAAAGTCTTGTCCTGGTTCATAGTTTCAGAGGTTTCAACCTATAGTTACCTGATCCTGTTGCTTTGTCTCTTGTCACAGTATATTATATAAGACAGCATAGTAGAGAAGAACTTTACCTCATCGTGACTGAGAAGAAAAGAAAGAGGAAGAGAACTGAGTCCCCTCAAAAGACATGCCCTCCAGTGGCCTAATTTTCACCTTCTATGTGTTCTCCTACCTTCCAGAAAGCACCATAGGCTGGGGAATGTAATCTCCTTCAGCACCTATGCATTTGTCTGATGTTCTAAATCCAATTTTTATGAATATTTGTTGTATGAGGTTGCTTCCAATCTGTTGGTTATTTTCAGCAAATGGTGATGTGGAGTTTCTCCATGTCTCATTAGCTGATCCAAAATAACCATCCAGAGACTTATTATTAATTATAAATGATCAGATAGCTCAGGCTGGTTACTGGCTAACTCTTACATTTTAAATTAACCCATATTTCTTATATTTTAAATTAACCCATATTTCTTATCTCTTTGCCACATGGTGGCTGTACCTTTCTTCTTCTTCTTCTTCTTCTTCTTCTTCTTCTTCTTCTTCTTCTTCTTCTTCTTCTTCTTCTTCTTCTTCTTCTTCTTGAGACAGGGTTTCTCTGTGCAGCTTTGCGCCTTTCTTGGAACTCACTCTGTAGCCCGGGCTGGCCTTGAACTCACAGAATCCTCCTGCCTCTGCCTCCCAAGTGCTGGGATTAAAGGCGTGCGCCACCATCGCCCAGCTGGCTGTACCTTTTCCAACACAGCATTTTCATCTTCCCTCTCTCTGCATCTCTCGAAACTCCTGAGACTCCACCCTTCTTCCTCCCAGCATCCTCTGACTGTCCTGCCTATACTTCCTGCCTGGCTACTGGCCAGTCAGCTCTTTTATTAAACCAGTCAGAAGGCATGTTGGCAAAGACACATCTTCACAGTGTACAAAAAGATTATTCCATAACAATTACTATAACACACAAATACACATACATTGTTCTGGGTCAACAGCATAGAAGAGTACAAAGTTTAATATTAATGCTGTGCATTAGCCTCTGGTTGTGAAGCTAATTGCATGGGAAAGTCAAGACAAATAAGGTTGGTTTGTACATTGTTCTCTTTAAAGGCAGGTGAAACTTAGACAGGCTGATTACATAGGAGGACAGCAGGTTAAATCTTAAGTGATCTCAAGGTGTATTTTACTAGTTTGGCTGTAAGGTCGGTCCCCCCACCCAAAGTTCAATTTCTTTGAATGCAAGAGATATTTTCATAAAAATGTCTCACTATGGCTAGCCAACGTGGGAGATTCTTCACAGCTCAAGACAAGAGGGAAGGGAATTGGGGAGGAAAATTGATGTAATCCTCTTTAAAATAAAATGGAGATAGGTAGATGGGGAAGTGTGTGCCCGTCTCCCAAGTGATTGTATACTTCATCAGATTGACAACTGAGATTTCCTAACACAAGGTGCCAAGAGAATGCAACTTCTGCTGAAGTAGGTCTTACTGAGACTTCTCGTGGCCTAAACTGGAAGACTGAAGATAATTACTTTTGCTCCCTAACGTGCTCAAAGTTTGCTTCCTTTTTGAGCTGAGCAGTTGAGTGTATTTGGGGCCCAGTGGGAATAAGTATGTGGTCACCATTATTTTATGAAGCACTTTTGAAAAAACAAAGGTAAGACTCTGATTAACTAGAAGACAAAATTCAAAAGAATACTGATATAAGAATTAGTGGAAAGCACAAAAGACATTGAATGTATTAATGAAGAGGAAAGATGAACAAGCTAGAAGAAAAAGTTATGTCATTAGCATATAAGTAGGAAATAGAAGAAAGGATCTGGTCTCTTCAAAATCAAGAAATGGGACAGAGGTCTTCTGGGCCTGCACCTGCAGAGTGGAAGTAGGCTGACTAAAGCCCCTGGGGGAGGGGTCTGCAACCTAAAAAGGTCTCACAGAATTGAGCAAGATCTTAGCTCTGCATTGAGCGCTGATAACTGCACCGAGATAAATGAAACATGCATGTATATGGTTTGCACCTGAAATTACATTTAGGTCACAGTGAAGTTCAGCTCTGTCTCCAAATTAACTGTATTGAGTTATATGTCCAAATTAACTGTTGATAGTATATTTGGATGCTGACATTTTCATATTTTTAGGAAGTGGAGCATTGAAGTCAAATTTTTGAAAGGTATTACTTTTGTGGCAACTGAAAACACTAGACTAAGTTGAAATAAGCATTAAAATTTGTGTTTCTGTCATTTTTGTCTCAAAGATAATCCTCCTTTTGAATGACAAATTCTTTCTTTAGCTATTTTAATTCCTTCAGGCAGGGTACACTGAAGCTTTGTGGTCTGGTGACTTTGCACATGTCTGTCTTGATTCATAATGTGTTTATCTAGTGTTTAGTTCTCCATGCTCCTGGTTTCCCTTATACTTAATCTTCTGTCAAAAGGATTTAGAGTGATCTAGGGTGAAGACTGATGTGAGACTGAGGGACTATAAGCATGCCAGCCTTTTCTTTCCAATATTATATTAGCTCTTTTATCTCACAGCTATTCCCCCTTAAATTGCTCATCACAGCCCTATAAAGCTTCTTCTTTTCCTCGAGAAAGGGGCTTGATTGTGTTTAAAAGGTCCTTGGCACATATGATTGTGAGGCCCATTTGGTTCTAGGAGCCAGTTTGCTCATTTATATATAACTCAGTGGGGAGCCAGAGAATTTTGCACAAGAGCCAATTCATGAAAAATTATACTTATGTCTAGATTTCCTTTCAAACTCAAGAATTTTTTCACATCAATATATAAGGTATATTTCAAACATAGCACATCTATTTCACTGGAGAGAGAGAGAAAAAAAAAACATGCCAAGAAGAAAATGCCACTAAAATGTTAATACCTGGGTGTTTTTTATTTAAAAATGTGCAGGCAACTTCCCAACCTACCACCCTAAAATTAGATTGCACACAGTATGGTGATGTGAATTGTGACATTCCCATTTCCATGTTTCTACAGTGATGAGCTCTTAGTGGATGCTGTTCATAAACTTCTAATGGAACAAGCGTTTCTGTGTGGACAGGCAATGCATGGTAGTCTCCTTAAGATTTTTCTTCTGGCTAGAAATTAAATGATTTATTTATAGTTCATACATGTCAAAATAATAGAATGCCTCCAAATATTTTTAATTATCAATTCTCAAAATTGGTACTTGTGTGCATTAAGATGAAAAAACTGGGATGTATACCTCATAATGTAAGTTTATAAGTAGAAATGATTTTTTAAAAAACTGATTTTAACTCATGATATTTAAAATTATCCATAGTACACTTGATGATTTTAACAAAAGATGTTTTTGATTTATTTATATATTTGGTAGCATATGTTGCTCTTTTTCCTAACAATAGGGTTCTTCTCCTGATGCAAACATCTGTTCTTTTCATAATGTGCTTTTGTTTGCTTCATTTTTGCGGAATTTGTTACCTTAAATTTGAATTCAAATTGTAACCTTTTGTATTCAATTCCTGCATGCTAATGATTTATAGATCATATAGTTTTCTAAAACCTTATCAGAATATTTGAAGCTAAAGCAGTGGTTCTCAACCTGTAGGTCTCGACCTCTTTCCCAGGGGTCTCCTAAGACCATCGGGAAACATAAATATTTACGTTATGATTCATAACAGTAGCAAACTTAAAGTTATGAAGTAGCAACAAAATTATTTTATGGTTGGAGGTCACCACAACATGAACAACTGTATTAAAAGGTTCTGCATTAGGAAGGTTGAGAACCACTGAGCTACAGTATCTCATATCTAATCATACCTTTAGCATGTGGAGTAGTTTAAAAATTGATAGACAAATGATTGACATTGTCATTCTTATGGTTTGAATGATCAAATTTTGTAAAATTTTCTAATTTCTAGTTTTTCTATAATTAGATCTTTCTATAATTAATATTTCTATCATAGAAACTGGATTTCAACTTCTATATCTGAGTCTTTGCTTAAAATGTTTAAATTAAAAATATGAAACATATCTATTGGGGTTAGGTGTAGGTAACATTGAGAAATGTTTTAAAGGTTGCAAAAAATGGTTTAGCAGACATATCAGAGAGTGAATAAACATCCCGTCAAGGCAATAGCATACACAACAACACAAACTCCTGAAATACCACATTTGGTACTGGACAAAATCAGTATGATTTTAGTCAATTAGAATTTGCCAGTTCAACCTCCACATTGTAGATAATGAGAAACATATGTTTTAAGCAGGCCTTGTGTTTTAGAAAGTTCCCTTTAGAGTAATATGAATTCTTGGTTGCATGTAGGGAAACTTGAATCATGCATGGATTTAGTTCAACCAAACTGCTGTTGCTACAGTCAATGCAAGAGATGATGAAACTACATCAAGTCTGTTACTATAAAAGAAGAGGATAAATTTATGAAATAATAATAAAGATGAACTTTCAAGATCTGGTATCCAGGTGAGAAGGGTGAAGAGGAGTTAAGAGGGGTGCTGTATTAGGGACCAACAAAGAAACAGAACTAGTAGGATAAAGATACGGAGATAAGTGAAAAGCATGAGGAAGAACATGAAGAACGTAGGTAACTAGATGATAGATAACATAGGTGGCAGGTAATGTAGACAAGAGAGAGTGGGAACAAGCAGAATTGGCTTAGCTTAGGGATTTGTGGGAGAGTGGCTGGCTATGTAAATCCAAAATCCATGGAGCAGGCCATCTGAACCCAGTCCAAGAATGGAGTCACATGAGGAGAATTCTAAGTGCTTGTGAGAAAACAAAAAAACAAAAACAAAAACAACAAAAAAACCAAACCAGGGTCTTGTGACCTTAGCTTCTTCAAAACAGAATTGTTCTTGAAACGTGTTTTTGTGCTTCTCTTAGGTTTATCGGTTTCAACTGGGTTTACTTCAGATTACTCTATTGCTTGCTGATGTTATTCAATTAAATCTTTAAACTAGGGCTGGAGAGATAGCTCAGCAGTTAAAAGCACTGGCTGTTCTTCCAGAGGTCCTGAGTTCAATTCCCAGCAACCACATGGTGGCTCACAACCATCTGTAATGAGATCTGGTGTCCTCTTCTGGCCTGAAGGGACACATGCAGGCAGAACACTGTATACGTAATAAATAAATAAATCTTTAAAAAAAAAAAATCTTTAAACTATCCTTCATATGCCTCTATGGGAAAAACCAAAAACAAAAAAACATGTGATTGTACACTTTACTCAGGTGACTCTCCTTAACCCTCAGAGTATAAATTGTCTGATGTGTTGAATAAAGTTGGCTATTGCAAGAGACTTTAGTCTGCCTCAGTCCTCAGTCATTGGCTACATCCTCCCAGGTCCCACTGCCTCTAGAGTGGTACACACGTGGCACCTGAATAAGCGACCTGAAGTCTGCTATGAGATAAGAGAGTAGGAACCTTCACAGAAGGAGGTGAGTGAGAATAATGGGGCAGAAAGCAGGGAAGGATTTGCCTTATGTTGAGCTTGTGAATTTTCTTTTGCTTAAGAAAGGAGGAGCACAGGTATCAAAATCGGAACTATTAGATTACTTGCAAGTTGTTTATGATTATAATCCCCGGTTTCTAGAAGAAGGCATTTTATATGAAGAAATATAGGGCAAAATCCAAAGAATATTGAAAAGGCCAGTAAGGGGGAAGATTCCCATTCATTTTTGTGTCACTTGATTTGGGCTGTTATTAAGAAACTTAAGGAAGATAAAGAGGATATTAATCATGAGAAAGAGATAAACAGTTCCTTGAATGAATATAAACTGGATGATCCAACTTAAAATTGGTAAAAGAAGCAAAAAAGATTTTTTTTTCCTATTCAGGCAGAATAGAAATTAAAAGCAACACCATCAACCTCAACTCTATTACGGGAGCCTCCTTTAATTGCTTTCTTCCATTGCCTGCCAAGGTGGCTACGTCCTACTTTAGGAATACCTAGTTATTCAACAAATCTATTTAAAACTCTAGAAGAAGTGATGGTGTTGGACAGTCCTTGCAATTTACCTGAAGAGGAAAGAAAAAAAAAAAGAACTGAGGGAAATGAGTCTAGCTTTCAAGGTATATCAACTCATTGAATAATGACATCTAAAAGCTCAAGAATATTTTAGAGTCAACTGATTCTCTTGGAACTGTTTTGTCTACAAAATACCTTCACAGCAGCACCTAGTCAGCATCTGAAGAGTTGAATACTCAGCCAGTTTGACAGAACAAAACCAGCCATTAGAGATGCCTTTCTGATTCTTATCTTAGGAAGGTGGCAGAGAAGGATGCCTGTGATTAAGAAAGTGAGCACAATGTGGAAAGGCAAGCTGAAATATGCCACACTTCATTGATGCTAAAAGCGTCCCCTTTCCCTTTACATGTTAACATCTCTGATGCATTCATCTTAAAATTTACTACAATTGCCCTCAATTTTTTCTTAATAATTTATAAAATGGTAGTACATTTTATAATCAATGGCACCTTAAATTTAAGGAAATGAGATAGTGGATTTGATTTGGTATCTTGGATTTGACTTACCTGAAGGCATGGGTGGTCCTTAGACATAGAACTTTTAGGTAGGAAACCCAAGCAAGAGACCTGCCACAGAGATAAAACTTTGGACTTGTCTGCACTCAACTGAAAGTTGAAGCAATAGCCAGGGATGACATTCCTAGGGGAAACAGGTGTAAATGAGACTAATCTACAAACAGATGACCCTGAAAATCAACATAAATTTTTGGTAAAAACAAAAGAAAAAGGGGTGGCTACAAAAAAATAAGCAGAACCTGTCTCAGAAGCAAAGCAAAACCAGCTTGAGAACCAGTGAGCTGCCAGCGTCAAGTGCAGTAAAGACCAATAGAGTTATTAATGGTGTCTCCAGAATGCTTTTTGGCCATGAAGCAAATGCTTACTTGAGAAATAGAGAATAAATTGGGTCAGCAGAATTCATGAAAGTGAATTATAGAGAAGTGTGGATAATGAAAATGGGGGAAAACCTAATTTTTTTTTAACAAGGAAAGAGGTCAAAAGTGGTTTTTGAGAAGTGAATGGGGTGTGAACTTTATAAAATGAATAGAAAGGTGTCTCCTTGAGTATAGCTACCTAAACTTGGTTATCAGATCGCCTTGACCACTTGGACTCTGAAGGATTGAGGTAGCCAAGTAAAAAGAAACAAGTCCACCAAGTTAATATTTAAGAATTAAAAGACTATTCACAAAGGTGTGAGCAGGATAGAGGGAAACTACTGTTAGTGGAGTTAGCAAGAATATACTACCATTCCTAAGATGGTATTCCCTCTTCCTAAATGAGAAATAGTTTTAATGAACAAAATACATAAGCCTTGGAAAGAGCTAACTAGCAGCCACAGAGCATATCAATAAATCCCCACTATTCTCCACTTTCTTATCCTAAACCAGAGCCTCCTTTTAAATGAACTTGGCAGGAAGGCAGAGGGCAAGGGGATGCATTTGGTGCAGAGCCTCATGTCCAGCCTCCTGGGGTTCCCAACAGAGTAAAGGGTGGAAAGCATACCTGGAGGAACAAGCAGGAGACACTCAGCAAAAGAGTCAAGACTTTCCCAGAGGGCATGCAGAATCCTGGTGAAGACAAGAGAGGATTTCATTTTTCACAGATTCTATGATGTGCAGTCGTGGAAAACAAACCTTATTGTATTTTTGGCATAGTTAATGAGAAACTGGTATTTCTTAATAAGAGAAGGTTCAATAGCTCTCTTTAATAAAAACACCATTGTTCATTTTTTATTATGTATAATGAAAACAGGCAATGATGCCCATGGTTTAGAAAAGGCTCTAGTTTTCTGCAGCATAACCAATTACTTGTATAATGTTTCATTTTTATATTAAAAACCAGATTTATTATTAACAATGCTCCTTATTTTAAAAAATTAAACACTTAAATGTTGTTGAGAATTTCAATAAAAAATAAAATACTAATGGTTGGGCTTGGCCCTGAAAATAAAAATTAAAAAAAAAATGTTAAAACTTTATTTTTGTAGATTGTCAGTATTTCTACTTAATTTTTTCATATTTATTTTCATTTTAAAATGATGTATGTATTTGTGTATCTTTGCCTGAGTCTGTGCACATACAGGTGCAGGTGTCCAAGGAGCTCAGAAGAGGATGTTGGATACCCTGGAGCTGGAGTTACAGGAGCTTGTAAGCATCAAGCAGATGGTAGGAACTGCACTCTGGTACTCAACAAGAGCAGTACGAATTGATCAGCCCCCTCAACTTAATTTTGATGTCAAATTTTTATTTATTTAAATTATTATACTTTTTACTCTCTGATATAAGTAATCAAGTCTCAATAGATCAAGTGACTTCAGCAAATATTTTTTTCCATATTCATTTCATTTTAACCTCAATGTTAGTAACCTTTAGCTAGAGACAACTTAAGAATTGTGCCAAATAAGAAGTTAATATTATTGATATGAATGAGACCTTACTGGGGAAAGGCCCATAACAAGTTGACTATCAAATATTGGTTTTTAAAATTAATTTCACTAGTATGTAAACATGTGTGCATCTAATGAGTATTGTTTTAGAGAAGCTTGTCCCCAAGTTGAAGTGCAAAGAAGCTTTGATAGTTAGATGTGATAGAATACCCTCAAGAAATTCCCTTTTATTCCTTTAAGTTTATTTTTTTCTTTTGTTTTATTAAGTCATCACACTAATTAATATTTTTCCAGTACTGGCATGTTCCAAGTATCAAAGAAAAGATGGAATTTTACACAAGTTAGGGAATTATTCGACTTATGCTCACATTTCATTTTCCCTTTGGGCCACCTTTATTTTATGACAACTGTATGCAAATGCACATTTTCAATGGATTTTGGAACACCACTCAGGCTTTCCCATCCACCCAGATCAAGCATCTATTTACTAGGCTCTAATTGCCTTGTAACCTGTGTGATTCTGGGACTCCTCACTTAATCTAGTCTTGTAGGCTGACATTTAAAGAAACACCAACTGGTCATAAAAATATAATTAGAAAGTGGAAACGCCAGGCTCTTGAGAAGTTGTTGAAAGGTAATTGGATAATTAAGCTTCCTTAAGGTCCTCTTTAGATATCACTGTCATTTACTCTCATGCCTGCAGGAGTAAATTCACCACAACACTAATGAAGCTTCCGTTAATGGCCCCACTGACATAGACATTTTTCATGGTCTTGAAAGAGTTCCTACCACAGCCTCCAAGATTTCATAAAGTTTTTGCAATTGATATGTATTTGTTTCCTGGCTCTTCCCATGGCACTATCTTTCCATCACCCTTCTCATAGGAGTGTCTTTTGGGTGGTCACAGACACTAAACATCAGATAGTGTTATTTAGCATTGAGAATGCTGTTGAGTTAGCCCTAGTAGGATATATTCACATGGCTCATATATCCTTTGCTATAGTTAAGTGATTGATGGATATCCAGGTATTTGATTGGCTTCCAGGAATACTCTGTTCTCTATTCCAATTTAATTGGACTATGACAAAAGGCAAAACCTGAGTTGTATTGTGTTGGGAAAATGTGTCCAGTGCCTGATACTAGAAGTTTGTGGGTAGTGGGAAGATCCAAGTTTTTAAAGTGTGAAACCAGAATTCAGATTATGTTATTTTTTTCTGAATTCTATGATGTATGCAGTATTTGTCAGCTATTAAAATTGTCTACCTCCTCTCATTTCAAAAAATGAACATTTATTTTTGAATCTGTTTTGTGTGTGTCTATGTGTGTGTGGGAGAGAGAGAGAGGGAGAGGGAGGAAGGAGAGAGAGGGAGAGGTGGGTGCCTGGAGAGGCCAAATGAGGTCATTGTATCCCCTGGAGCTGGAGTTATTTACAGGTTATTGTGAGCCAGCTGATGTGGGTGCTGAGAAATGAACTCAGGTCCTCTTTGAGAACAGTAAGCACTCTTAACCACTGAGCCATCTCTTAATCCCTTGAGCCTAATTTTGTATTCATAATACTAATTTGTCGTATTAAAAAAATTTGAACACATACAAAGTTAAGTTTTGGTCTCTATACAGCTAAAACAACAACAATAACAACAACAAAATCCCACCCTCCTCTCTCTGACTCCTTCCTAGAAACTTAGAACCAGCAGGCTTTCCACTCCACACACCTCCTCCTGGGCACTCCCTTCACCTCTTCCACCTCCCCAATGAACTTCTTTATTTGCTGCTCCCACTGGCAAACCTGATAACTAGCTGGGCTTTCCTTTTCTCCTCTTGACTGCATTCATCTTGAGCACTGACTCTCCAGTTTCAATTTAAATGAGAATAAAATCCTCCACCTTTTGTATGATTTCAAGCTTTTAAAATACATAGATGCATCCCTTTAAAAGAGAAAAACATCTTTCCAGGAATCCAATGTCAAGTTATTTGATGAGATCATTTAGACATCTGTAACTATGTGTGCAAATTCCTGGAGCTCTTCGACTTTACATGACCCTCAAAAACCTAAAAAGTTCCAACAAAACATACAGAGAAGATTCGTGTTAATGACATTATTTTCATGTGATACATGATGGTACCTTGCTGAAACAAAGCCATCTAGTCCTGGGCTTAATGCTCATGTCTGGTTTTAGAATTAATCTGCTTGGGGACCTTGATTTCAATAACACAACTGTAGAAAATGTCGATTCCCCTAAGTATGTGGTACAAATGGTAATTTCCAGTCTTTGTTTGCTAATTAAGTATAATCAAATTTTATGCTTAAGTAAATCTAGGGAGTAATCCTTGAGAGCCAGTTTTACTGTGGAGTCTTGATAATTGTGTGAACTCTCTTCCTTATTTGGAGATAGTGTGATATTGGTACCAGGGAGGCTTGCATTAAATTGATCCAATTACTATAATTTAAAATAGAACTATTTATTATTGTATATTTTGCTGTGTAATTATCCTCTTGTGTACTGTAAAGATTTGTTACTCGAATTGGTTTAATAAAATGCTGATTGGCCAGTAGCCAGGCAGAAAGTATAGGTAGGATGACCAAACTAAGGATGATGGAAAGAAGAAGGGCAGAGTCAAGAGAGGCCAGCCATGTGCCAAGTAAGCAGGACATATAGAAAATGAGTCATGAACCATGTGGCCAAACATAGATAAGAATTATGGGTTAATTTAAGTGTAAGAGATAGCTAGTAACAAGCCTGAGCTACCAGCCAAGCATTTATAATTAATATAAGCCTCTGTGTGGTAATTTGGGAAGTGGCTGCTGGGTATTTGGGAACAAACAGTTGGAAAAGGAAACATTTGTTTACAATATTTTGATAATAAAGCATTAGAACATGGGTTGTAAGATAAGAATATTAAAACCATTTGTTCATAATATGGCTGTAACACTGACTACCCAATAAGATTCTTGCAAGGTTGGTGAGTCATGACTAATCATGGGATCTATCCATTCTGTTGTATTTTTCTTTCCAACCAAGGAATCACTTTAATACATTTAATTTTATTATCATCTGATTTTACCCAGTGCAAACAGGACAGGAAATATAACGCATAGGAGGTTATTTAACTGGTGCCTCAAATGATTCAATATGTGCTTGTAATTTTGTAAACTTTTAAATGAAATATAAAATACAGAATAAAAATTTGATTTACTGTTTTCTTTGAGAGTTGGCATAGGACTTATGATATAGACTAGGCTTGCCTTGATATAGATATTCACCTGCCTCTGCCTCCCAAGTGATGGGATTAGAGGTAAATGCCACCATGCCTGACCTTACTTACAATTTTTAATTACTTTGATTTACCAAATAAGTCAATTATGCAAATACTTCTGCCAAATTTACTGATAAAACGATGGCTTCCATCTTAGCATATAGTAGCAGTTATGCTCAAATGTCTCATAAGCTCCAAAAGATATTATTTAAATATTACTTTATATGTATTATACACATAAAACCAGAGTCTACTTGCAAAAAGCAAAAATTTTAACACTATGGTGCTCATAGAGAAATTACATGAAGGGCTACATTGTTGCTTTAAGTCAAGAATGTGGAGTCTATAAGGTAGATACCTCATTCTTCAAGTCTTACCTTATAAAACATCTGGACACTCTGGTGTCCTGGATGCCTCCCAAACAGATCAAGCCTCAGTGCATGAGTTGGTTGTTTGAAACCTGGGGCTTATGCAGGGATGCTTGGCTCAGCCTGGGAGGAGGGGACTGGACCTGCCTGGACTGAGTCTACCAGGTTGATCTCAATCCTCGGGGGAGGCTTTGCCCTGGAGGAGGTGGGAATGAGGGGTGGGCTGGGGGAAGGGGAAGAGGGCGGAGGGGGGAGAACAAGGGAATCCGTGGTTGATATGTAGAACTAAATTATATTGTAAAATTAAATTAAATTAAATTTAAAAAAACATCTGGACACCCTCTCTACAACTACTGTGTTTCCAAAATAGTCTTGCAGTAGCGTTTGGGGATTGCTTATGTATGGTATAAATTTTGTAAACAGTTGTCTTGGTTAGACCTACTCTCTGCAACATGAATCTTAAAAGGTCTTAATAAAAAACAAACAACAAACAAAAACAAACAAACAAAAATCCAGAGCCAGATACTGGGGTGAAAGCTGAAAGATCAGAGAAACAGAACAAGCCAGCCACATTCTTATTTCTATGAAATCCTCAGCATCAAGAGTGTGAGTTCCTATTTCCTCATTCCTTATATACCTTTTTCTGCCCTGCCATCTTACTTCCTGGGATTAAAGGTGGGTGCACTTCCCAAGCAAAGGCATGAGATCTCAATGGGATTAAAGGTGTGTGCCACCATGCCTGGCTCTGTTCCCAGTGTGGCCTTGAACTCACAGAGATTGGGATGGATCTCTCTCTCCAGAGTGATAGTATTAAGTGTGTGTGCTGTCACTGTCTGGCCTCTATGTCTAATCTAGTGGCTGGCTCTGTCGTCTGACCCCCGGATAAGTTTTACTGGGCTGCACAATATATCACCACAAAGTTTCCAACATCCTACTGCAACATGCCTCTTGAACCCGAGCATAACTCTGTTGAATGGACAGCCAAACATACTGGTAGGCATGTGTATTCTCTGTGATTCTGGCTATTATTTGGGGAAAGACAGGGGACCTGGAAAGAAGAGAGCAGCCAGTCTGTCTATGGAATAGTAGAACATAAGGGAAACCCCAGAGCTTTGTCCCATGGTGAAAATGGGGATAAACAGAGTACCTACTCTGGAAGCTTTAAGGAAGGTGTAGTGAGGAGTAATCAGCAATCAGAGTGGAAGAAGGATACGCAGAAAGAAGGCAGTTGCCAACATCTGGTGGTAGAAGTTGAAGAGCAGAATCACTGAGTAATCAGACACCACAGTAAGAAGCAAGAAATACAAGCTATGAGTCGGAAGGAAGGAGGCAAACAAAAATTTAGTCAGCAAGAACAGACAGCATAAGGGATGAAAATATTATGTGTGAGTCGTTGATGTTAGAAAGGATATCTTTTTATACTCCTGAAGTCGATGAAACTGAGTCCTACCAAAGAAGAGTCTTGTTCTTCTTGTGGGGCCTGGTTTGATGTATTCCTTAGATTGGCAGGAAGCTAGAATGAATGAGCACAGTGTCTGTTTTACTTACTCCCATGTGGAGCCTTTTAATAAACTCCACATGACTTAAGGCATTCTCAGGGAACCTCTGTCTTT
The DNA here is from genome assembly GCF_004664715.2 of Peromyscus leucopus. Classification (NCBI taxonomy): domain Eukaryota; kingdom Metazoa; phylum Chordata; class Mammalia; order Rodentia; family Cricetidae; genus Peromyscus; species Peromyscus leucopus. Next base: position 57,874,921 of record NC_051084.1, read on the forward strand.
ATAACTAAGAAAAAAGATCTAATTAAAACAGCCTTTTTGTAATTGCCCAGAACTGCACTCATTAGCCAGCATATTCACTGTCTGTGACATATTAAAATCATCTATTTACCTATCAGCTCCCTTTATTTGTACCTCTAGTCCTGAGTCTCTGTCTGTATCCTCAAGGTTGTCATATAAGAATTTAACCATAAATTCTTGTCAAATGAATGAGTCAAATAACCACTCTAAGAAAAACTGCAAATCCAGGCCTGAGGACACACCTAAAATCCCAGCACTGGGGACGCAGAGACGGAAGTATCCTTGGGTCTTGCTGGTCAGCCAGGGTAGCCAATCAGGAAGCTCTACGTTCTATGAGAGACCCTGTCTCAAAAAGAGAGTAATTGAGGAAGACACTCAACAATGAATTCTTGCCTCCACATTCACAACATACATATTCATGTGTGCCCGCTAAAACATGCACATACATACAAGCATGCACACATAAACAAATACATACAAAAATAAAATTAAAAATTATAAAATACATAATAATTACAAATCCTATATATACTGACTTCTATAAAATGGGTTTCCTGGCATAGTAGTTACATCAGTCCTACACATCCATAGTTTAATAAGTGGTTACTGCTGTTTAGGTAGTTTTAGAGAAGCAAAACAGAAAGACAGTCCCAAGCAACTATTACTTTTATGACTGTTTTTAAAAGGTCTCCCCTACTTTTATCATAACAGAGAAAATGAACCTCACTGGAGATGAGACATGTGCAGAGGGCCTTTTGTCTTTAAGCAGTGACCTCCCATTGTAAAGAACATGGGACCCAAGAGGTGGGTTCTGGAGAGGAGAAGCCAGAGCCTTCAGAGTTAATTATGCCTTAGAGATCTAAGAGGAGCAAGAACCTTCTGAAACAAAATCATTTTTGGAAAATTAGGGCCCTGAAATAACATGCTGCAGTTCAGTTTCAAGCTTTCAGTGTGGCTTTACCCCAATTTACACTGGAAGGTGATCTCAACACTTGCATAGCTGTTAGTCTCGGGACCAAGCAAGGGAATTAGTAGACACCACCACATCTCCCAGTGTGAGGCACCAGTATGATCTTTTGGACAATCTTGAACAAACAAGAACACCACTGTGGTGGTAGACAAGACTCTGGAGATCCACTACACCAGCATCTAAAACCACAGAGTATGAGGAAAAGAGACGGGGTTGTACCCTGTATCCGCATCCTGTCCCTGCTGTTTATGGTTATAAACAAAGTTGAATGGTTTCAGAGTAGTGTCAAGTTGTAATAAAATGTTCTCTGAAACATACCTTTAAAGGAGGAAGAGATTTATTTCAGCTTAGAGTTCAAGGTGCAGTTCATCATGACAGAGATGCCAAGGGAGAAGGAACTGGAAGCCACTGTTCACGTTGCATCCACAGTAAAGAAACAGAGACTGAGGGATGGATGCATACTGCTGCTCAGTTGCCCTCCTTCATTTATGTGGTGTAGGTTCCAAACCAGGGAACGGCACCTCCCATCGTGGGCCAATCTTCCCACCTCAATTAAAGCAATCAAGACAATCTCCTACAGGCACAGTGAGAGGCTCATCTCCTAGAAGATCCTAGATTCTGTCAAGTAGACAGCCCAGCATCACAGTATCACCTTGAGGTTATTAGAGAATTGGTGGGTGAAATGGATGAGGAACATCTCAGGAAGGTGGCACTAATCTCCCTGATAAAAGTCACATGAGTTCTTTAATAATTCCTTTGAGCCATTCTTATAATTTATTCTGATTTTAGAAATCTACTATTTAGACATATTTCTTTCCATAATTTTTGCTTTTTTATTAATATATTTTGTCTCACTGTTCCCCTACAGTCTCTTTGGCTTCATTCTTTTATTTTGGGACTTACTTATAAAAGGGAATGTAAGCTCTTTTGCTGTGATATGCTCTCCAGCTTGTTACTCCCACATGGCCTGGGCCTGAGCCAGCCAGTAGCTTTGGTGGCCATTTCCCAATGCATCCTCCTACTCTTGCTTTGCCCATCTGCTCTGTATGCCTTTCTGATGGTATCCAATCACCATTTTGAACAAACTCTCTGAGCCATGTTGTCTTCCAGTCACACTTTCCTGACCCCTGGCTTCCCCCAGTGGCCATGGAGGACAGGTTGGAAATCCCTAAAATCAAAATTACAGTTTCCAAAGGCATCTCAATCATTATTTGTATATGGAGTTTCTTTTTTAAATTCATTCCATGGTCTTACCTGAGTCTGGTGCAAAAGATATACCTCGAATACAAATAACAAGGGTTGGTCTTCCATATTGATTTTCTTGGGTTATATATATTAATCCATGATATATTATCACTTTCTGGTTTAAGTAACATAGATTATCACATTTTCGCTAAATTAAAAGCACCCAGAGGGCTAATACAGCAGCTCAGTGAGCAAGGTGATACTTCAACCTGCAGAACCCATATGGCGGGAGGAGAAATCTGATTCTTTTAAGTTGTCCTCTGACCTCCACACACACACCATAGCGCAGGCACATCACACCCCTTCACATGCAAAATAAATACACAAATAAAAAAGCAAATAATTAAATTTTAAAGCACTCATTAAGTCACAACAGTGATTAATCCTACAACTGATGTAGATTTAACATATATTCTAAATACAAAATTTATCCACTTTATACATTGCCACTGTATTCAACTGGCCGAATAATACTTTTTTAAAATAGAAAAAAGGATTTAAAAGTCTGAAATGCAGGATTTTTTTTTCCTGTCTGGTATGTATCTCCTCTGTTCAGGCATAAGTTCCATTTTTAGTCAGATTTCACCTACAGAAATTAAAATTCAAACAAAAAATTCAAAATATAATTATTACGAATTTCAAGATAGTGATCGCCGAAGCTTCGGCTAAGCCGTGGGCCCCTTTTGAATGAGGGGCTTCCTGAGTGTGCTGGTTACATTCTCTTGAGGTTGTTCCTGATTGGATGTTTTAGCGGTATGTTTTCTGTCCATTTGTCTTACAAGCAATACACCACAGCAAAGCAAAGCCACAGGGGGGAAAAAGTGTGGTGTTGTTTTCTTGAGGAATCTATTTAGCCAAACACTGCAGAGCCTGTAGCTCTGTAAATGGCTTCTCCGTGTCAGCACTTCCTGGGTGCCATCCTACTTCGTTCCGTCCTCCGTGTCAGCACTTCCTGTGTGCCATCCTACTTCGCTCCGTCCTCATTCCTCGGTAGCTACTCCAATGACAAGGAAGAAAGAGCACCCAGTTTCTCTCCTGTTAGGGAAGCAGCTAGCGCCCAGCCTTTTCAACCTCAGAACTCATTTGTTTACTACGTGTTTATCTACAGAAGTAGCGTGCATTCATGAACACACACATATTAGACTACATATCGCATACGTCTATAGGCCTTGTTTTCCTACTGTTTAGATGAAGGTTCCCCTCTCTGTTTGTTACTATATAGCAGCTACGATACAGTTTAAAACTTGACAGTTTATGTTTCAATCAATGTGACTAAATATACCTGGTAGCCACCACATAGGTCCAGCTACAGAATGCATAAATCTTCAAGAATTTAAGGCCTCTAATAATCAAAAACTGCCTGTCCTCCCACTACATTATAATTGCTATGACCTGTATCACCAAAGATTAATGTTGCCTGTTTTTTTTTTAATTTAATACTGCCATACGGACCCATATAACATATATGGCAAGTAACATGAAATGACATCCAAACTCTATTAATCAGCAAAATTCATAAAGCAAACAAATGAGGAATGATTTATATATACCCAATATGAACTGAAGTAATATGTCTAGTGTTTAAAAAAATGGAGAGCAATTAAACTGCTGGAAAGGCATTGTGGAAAATGTGAACATACAGGAATAGACATGGTTATGTTATTGTGTGAAACTGAACATGGGCAAAACCATATGAAGTTTAAATAACCATTTTAACCTCAGATTTTCATCTGCATACAAGGCATGCACATTAATGTTTTAGCCTAACTTAAAGATAATAATGAATGTCCAACCAATATTTCTCTCCTCGAGTGGAGAATTTGCAGCACACCCATACAGTGAAATAGTACATGCAATCTTAAACTATCGTGCACACCTATGTAGAGATTTCAGAAAGCAAATAAAATTTTACCTCTTCATTTTGTAGGTACGGTGAGCTGTTATTCATTTACTTTCTGTTCCTTAAAATGTGCCTATCTGTCATGTATTCTTACTGTGTTTGAAATATTGCACAATTATGAAATTATTTGGTAGAGGCAGGCATGCGCAGGTGCATGTGGACATCAGAAGACAACTTTGTGGAGTTCATTCCAGGGACCAAACTCAGGTCCTCAGGCTTGCACCTTAAGTGACTTTACCAATGAGCAAACCTGCCTACCCTTCCTGTAAAATTGTTTATGAGTATATAGACTGTATCAATATTATAAACATAAAACATATAAATAGTATTATCAAAATGCTACAGGAAGACCTTGGCATTATTTCCAAATAATAAAAACATTTATTGTTAGATTTTTGAGAAGCAATGTTTATTGAAATATCTAAAATAATCTCAAGCATTAAATATACTCTATATACTTTTCAAACTACTAGTAGAAAAGAATAGACTGCTAAAAATAATCTAGATGGGTAAGAGAAAAGAAACTTGGAACAGAATTATAAATAAAAAGTAAAAAATAAGATTAAAATGGAATTATACCAGTAATTGCATTCTGTATACAGGGGCCAAATGTTTCTATAAAAGACAAATGTTAGGAACTGGAGAGATAGCTTAGTGGTTAAGATTGCTTGCTGCTCTTCCAAAGAACCTGAGTTCAGTTTCCAAAACCCACATCTGAGGGTCACAGCTGCCTCTAATGCCAACAACTCCAGGTCCAGGGGATCTGAAACTCTTTCTTACCTCATGAACACCTGCATGTGCATGGCATACATTCACACTGATATATAAACACAAATAAGAAATATAAAAACAAATATTTAAAAACAAATATTTTATGATTGGATTTAAAAATTCTAATTACATACCTTTTATAACTGACATATAAATATGAAAGATAAGTGTAAACTGCAAAGTGAAGAATAACATACACCAAATATCTATACATGGATAATGTATAACATATACTAATATATTTATAAGGTATCATGCTCTGCATAACAATCTTTCAGTCAATAAGGAACTACATGAATGATCGTGTTCTCATAAAATTATGTTTCCTAGTCATGTTGTATCACCCTGGTTTCCATAACTATACTCTAGGATGTTCACAGGATAACAAAATGACTTAAGGACACATTCCTCAGGATGCCTACCCATCATCATGTAACTTGTGCCACATGTGTGCAGGTGCCCATGGAGGTTAGAAGAAGATGTTGGATGCCCTACAACTGGTGTACAGGTCGTTGTGAACTGACTGATGTGATTTCTGGGAACCCACATTCTGGTTCTCTGCAAGAGCAAGAAGTGCTCTTAACCCCTGAGTCATCTCAGAAGCATTTTAAATATTATTTTATAAAATCTTGGATTCTGCTAACATTTTCCTTAGAGGGGGTTTCCATTAAATTCTGGTTTATCGTTTGTGTGTTATGTTGACTTAACATCAGTATTTTTGCTTTACTGTTCATGTCTACTCTTGTTCTTGTTTCTGTCGAAGTACTCTGATATTAGCCTGAGCCTGGGTAATGGCTTATTGAACAATATTGTTCTGTAGTTACATTTTTCTATCTTTCTCCTAATATGCAAAGGTTAGTTGTCTATAGTGTCAAGACATGCATGTAACAAGCATGTGCTATAGTTAGTGTCAACTGCCAATTTAGTACAAACCTAGAGTCACCTGGGAAGAAGAATTGCTGTAGGAGACCCAGCGCACTGTGCTCAATTTCATCCTTAGGCAGTTGGGTCTGGGCCTTATTAAAAGAGAGAGAGAGAGAAGAAAAAAGAGAAGAGAAAGAAAAAAAAAAAAAAAAAAAAAAAAAAAAAAAAAAAAAAAAAAAAAAAAAAAAAAAAAAGAAGAAGAAAAGAAGAAATGCTTACCATGAGTCATACACCAAGCCAGTAAACAGCATTCCTCCATGTTCTTTGCTTTAGTTCCTATATCCCAGTTCCTGCCTTGAGCTGCTGACCTGGCTTCCTTGATGATGGACTGTGACCTATGACTGAAATAAACCCTTTTCTTCCTATGGTGGAAAGGTTGTGTTCATGGGGTTTTTCACTGCAACAGAAAAACAAACTGGAATGGAGATTGGTGCCAGGATTCCTAGAGTATTATTGTTACCGACTTGACCACAATGTTTGAGGATGAGTTATTGAAGCATTTGGAGCTTAGGGCTGAGAAAGATATAGTTAATATGCTGTTCTGTGGCAACTTGGAAGAAAACAATGGCTTGTGAAATTTCAGAGGAAAGTTTGAGTTCCTCCAGTACTCTTATCAGGGCTGTTTCTGTGGTAGCAAGAATAAGAATATGTACTTTCTGGTAAGTTTATTGCTAAAGAATCCACTGTCATTAATAAGAGATCAGCACCACTGAAATGAAAACTGCTTTACTGGGGCAGTTGATGCTGATTAGCTGGGGCTGAAAATCAGCTGTGATTTATAAGAATCATGGAGATCATTGAGGCAAAATGTTCTGGCAAGTATTTCCTCAAGGTCAGTGCACAGAAACTGCAGCCTGCTGGGAGGGCACAGTGCAAGCCTTCTCATCAACTTGGCAAATAAAGTATAGGAATCTCCCACATGGTACTGGTTTTCAAGGCATGAAGGAGTTATGGAGAACAGCCAAGACTTAGTATGGTGTGGCAAGCTCAGAATAAAGCCAGTAAAGGCCAAAAGTGAAGCAGCAGACTTAGTTGTAGTGAAACCCCCACGATATTGGAGATGTCAGGACTGTGAAACATCTGCTAAGGACAATGGCAGGTATGAAACAGAGTCAGCTGCCTGGGTAGGAGAGCTGGAGAAGTGCATCTACCCAAGTCTTTTGGAGCCTAGGTCATGAGTGAGTTTCAGATGTCATTAATTAAGCTTTTATACTGGTGGATTTTATTTTTGTCTTTGTTTTTATTTGATTGTAACAGTGTTCTTATTATTCCCTCTTGGAATAAGAAAGTATGTAGCTTATTTTTTATTTTACAAGCACCCAGTTATGAGACTTTGGATTTTTAAAGATGTCTTGGAATTTTAAATTGTTGAAAACCTTAAAGACTGTGATACTTTAAAAGTTGTACTGTATTTTATATTGCAATATTAATGTGAGATCTTGGGGGCGAACAAGAAAAGGAAAGGTTACGGTTTAAAGTTATGTATTTGTGTGTCAAGGCTGATAGGCAGTGGAACATTTGGGGGAGAGGTAGAGACAGTGAGGTAGAATAGAATGGGTCCTTTACAGGTCTCTACACACACAGGAGTCCATTTTGTGGGGCACACTGATTAATAGTTTTAGTGTCTAATGCTGCCTAAATCAGTGTAAATTGTGAGTGGAAATCAGGTGATGATTGAGCATAGTAGCATATGTGTGTTTTAAAAGATTTTATTTTTAAGTTATTTTTTCCCAACATACTATTTTTATTAATTATTTGGGAATTTCACATCATGCAGCTCATCACACTCACTTCCTCATCCTCTCAGGTCCATCCCCCCACTCTTGTGACCTCCCCCAGAAGAAGAAGAAGAAGAAGAAGAAGAAGAAGAAGAAGAAGAAGAAGAAGAAGAAGAAGAAGAAGAAGAAGAAGAAGAAGAAGAACAACAACAACAACAACAACAACAACAACAAGAAATAGAAGAAAGCACAAGTCCAAATTGTGTTGGCAACATACTCACTAGAGTATGGTCAAACTCCCAGTAGACAGTTCTTTAAAGAAAACTGAGTCCTTCCCCACAAGTAACCCCACCAGAAGCTCTCAGTTGCGGAGAGCCAAACTTTAGCTTCCTTATCACAATTTTAAGTTTTCTTTGATGGTTCCCTGTCTAGTCTGTTACTTTGAGGAGGGTGAGGTGGGGGGGGGTTGTCACAGAAGCCTTCTATGTTTCCCTTTCTCTGCTGTGAGTCTGTAGTCATCGATACCACTACAAAAGTAGCTTCCTTGCTCTTTTGGGAAGAGCATGGATCATGGACTTTTACATGGCATCAGCATATATCACAGACCTTAGCATGGTCCCTGATGTCAGTACAGACCACAGACATCAGCATGGCTTAATGTCATAGCACAGGCCATGGACACTAACTTAGGCAACGGCACAGACCACCAACATCTGCATGACCTTCAGTGGTAATACAGGCCTCAACACTGCAGCAGGACTGTGGATCCCAACGTGTGTGTGTGTGTGTGTGTGTGTGTGTGTGTGTGTGTGTGCACTCTAACGCAGTACCTTTGGAGGTTAGAAGAGGGTATCAGAGCCTATGGAAGTGTAACCACAGGCAGTTGTGAATTGCCATGTGGGTGCTGGGAACTGAACTCGTGTACCCTGTAAGAACAGTTGGTGCTTTTAAGCGCTGAGCCATTGCTCAAGCTACAGGTGTAAACTGTATTCTCAGAATTTTGGTGGAATGAGTTCAAGACCCCCCTAGGCTAAATATCATATAAAGACCTCAAAAACACAAAACAAAGACTGAAACAAAATCCTAGGAGAAATAGTAATTGTAATGGGTGGGGGGATGGGCAAATGGAGAAAGAGGAGAAGGGAGACAGGAACAAATTAGGAAAGAAAAAAAACTCTTCTCCACAGTAAGAGTCATTCTTCAAGGTTTTTGTTTCTTCTCTAATTTTCCTGCTGTTGGAAATTTTAGAGTCTTCGGGTAATTTTTTTTTTTTTAAATACTTCATCAAAGTGTCTGATATTAATCAATGCTGTGGTTTGAGTATGAAATGTCTCCCACAAGGTTATGCATTTGAACGGCGTGTGGTGTTTGGAGACGTTAGGGAACCTTTTAGATGGGAGGCATGATGCTGAAGGTGGGTCACCGGCAGCTATGGCCTGGCCCTGCTTAGAGCTCAGTTCCCTGACCCTCTTAGACGTGGGAAGCCACAACCACACACTACAGCTGCCACGGCCTGAGCTTCTTCATTGAGCTTCCCCGCCAAGATGAACTGTGTTTGCTAAACCACAATCCAAAGAAATCTTTCTTCCTGCGAGCCAGGTTTTTTTTTTTTTTTTTTTTTTCCCTTAGCAATTTGGTTACAGGGATAAGGAAAAAAAAAATACACTCAGTGGGAGAAATAAGTGTAGTGGATCATTTCATCTGAGCTGGGACTAGAAGTCTCATCTAGCATGTGAAATGATGCTTTGCTCTCAGCCAGTGCAGCATGACTGCCTTACCCCCAAGAACAATATGGAGAACATATTCATCTGGAGTCACTCAGAGCTAGGGAATACTCAAATTCATTGCATCCCTAGGAACCAAGGGGCCTGACAGACAAAGACATAATGGAATGATGCCAATGGCTTATTTTCTTCTCCTTCCATGACTTCTCAGAGAGCTGACTCTGCAGGTCACTTAGTGCAATTGAAGAATTGGCTGACACCAGATACTGGTTTCCAAATATTACTCCCTTTTAGCAAGGCCGCTTGCTCAAACACCGGCATCTACTGTTACATGATTATGCCGATGTCCTTTGACCTTCCTCCTTGTAAATCGGTGGAGAGCTGATGAGAGTCTCACCTGGACTGCCAGGCAGGTGCATGCAAACTATTTCTGCCTGACCTAAGCCAATGAGTTCAGCATGGCCGCTATTCTTTTTGTAATTTTTCTCCTAATAAGCCCTACTTATTTATATCTACATGTCTGACATAACTAGTATGCTCCTGAGAGAGACCCATTTGCATAATTCAGGCTGATAAGATAATAATTTTTTCATCATCACTGAATAACTTAAGTATTTCTTCTGACTAATATTATTTCTATGACTTCATAGGTTTCTTAAGATCAGGTTCCTTTTGATGTTTAACTATCCTCCTGCTACAGATAATTTATGCTCATTACCAGAGAATATATCTGCACAAATCCATCAATAGTCAACCTCCCCAACAGCTTGTTAATATTGGAGACTAAATTCCAAACACGTTTCATGAAATACTTAAATAGAAAGCATAGTTTTTGACATTTCTGTTTTTCAGATTTCAGCGTAATTCATGGATGTGTTTGACTTCTTGGAGTCCATTGCAGTGGAGTTGGTCTGTTACCCACATTGAGAAACCACTGAAATACCAAGCACACTGGACTATCAAAACACTTCACGCGGGACTGAAACTATCACTTCAAGCAGAATTATGATTTCAGTGTCTCACACTTCACGTTCTTTTACATTAATTCCACAATAAATTCTGCTAATGTCACTTTATTTAATTCATAAATATTAAGCCATTTAAATTTTAGAAGAAATTTCAGATTCATTCTTTATATCATGTGTGCTAAGTTAGTCAAGGCAGGAAAATCCTGGATGTGAAACCACAGTACAAATTTAAATATCTATCTATCTATCTATCTATCTATCTATCTATCTATCTATCTATCTATCTATATCTTTAACTAAGTTCAATGAAACAACCATTCATATGATACCAAGTATGTTTCAAAAGTCTTCCAGGCATTGATAGAGAAAAAGCACTGTATACTGTTAGGGTCCTTATGATGTCAGGATAAAATATGAAATGTTAAACGGTGAAAAGCACCAGCAGAGATGTAAAAATGACAATCACAATTCAGAAGATGCACATTTTAACTCTAACAATTATTTAGTTCCAAGCAATCCTTTTGATATGGAGGAAACTGTGAATTTTAAAGAAGTTGAACTTCTCAAACAAAAGGTCATTGTTAGTTTGTTTTAAGCAGTTTTACTAGGCAGCCAAGGTAATGTCAGACTTGCTATATTATTCAGACTGACCTTGAACTCATGGTCACACTCCTCAGCCTCCCAAGTACTTAGATTGGTAGTGTGACCCACCATGCCTGGCATACAAGAAAGTTTTTAAAACTGAAAATTCCAAGATTCCATTCCTAGAGGTTTTATATTTTAATGATAAAATCCAAAACTAGGATTGCAAAAATATGTAGGTTGATGTGCCTCATAGGAACTTGGGAGATGTAGTGACTTCTATTAGCAAGTACAAGCATAGGACCCAAACACAAAATGAGCTAAATCCTTATTGTAAGACAATATCATCTCCAACTCCATTCCAATTTAGGCCTCCATCTCACATTCCCAATGCACAACAGGTGGGCACTCCACCAGAAGGACAAGTGGGAAACTTCTTGGAGTAGCACTCAATATTTATGACTTCTGTGTGTCTCCATGTACTATCATTAGCCTGGTAAAAGTATCAGAATCTTCCAGGCACCAAAGATCCTGCATTCCAAAGTCTACCACTCAGTATGATTACCGCATAGCAAAGGAAAAGGAGTCACAGGGTTGCAAAGACTGGTCACAGAAATAGAGACTGTTCATGAAGTTCATTCTTACCAGAAGCTTTGAAAAGAGAAACTAGAATATCCTCTGTGTGGCCCTGTCCTCAGAAGACAAATTTCAAGATGTCTGAAAAATGTTATATATTATAATACGTCTATATAAAGAACACATGGCACCATGAAATTCAGGCCTGATCAGGCGAGGCCATAAAATCTCACAGCTGACTGGCCTCCATGAAAGCCCATTTAGCTGAAATAATGGGACAGGGATGGAAAACAAGAAGTTACATGGCCATTATGAATATTTTCAAATTAAGTTCTTCACTTCTATTTTAGATCATCTGGTCTAAGTTATTTTTCTTTAAAAAAAAAAAGCTTAAATAATTAATGTCTTTAATACTTAAGAGCATATGCAGCCAGCGTTGAAATGACTGACAGAAACAACCCAAGAGAAGTATTTATTTTAGATTCCAGTATCAGGGATTTCAGTCCACCATGGGAGTAAGAGCAAGAAATGGAATAAGGCTGGGGCACAGGAAGGGCTGATGGGAAGGTACAATACCCAAAGACACGGCCCAGCCATCTACTTTCTCCAACTCACCCCAACCTCCTGACCTACATCTCACCGTCTGCCTATAAAGCCATCATCATGCTAGGACTCCATCAAGGAGTTAATTCATGGATTAGTCCATTCATGGATTAGGCCCAAAAACTCATAGTAGGAAGTTCTACACAGACACACCCAGAATCCTGCTTTATTTGTCTCCTAGACATTCCTTAATCCAATTGAGTTCACAGTGACATTGTGAGAAAAGGGACCTCCAAAAGTGCCATGGAGTCTGTTTCCTGTTGGCCCTCTCCTGCTGGGCATGCAGTCTACCCTCAAGAGTAGTTCGGTTCCCCAGTGAGCCTCCTTTGGAGGAAAGTAGGTTTTCATTTGCAAGTGATTACCAACTGGAGATTGCTTCTGGGTTAAGGATGGGAGCATGTACTCATTTCTCCTTCAGCTACAGAACCCCATCTGGTGCAGACCCTTGTAAACCTATGCATCCTATCTCAGTATCTTTGAGTGCATCAATCTTGATTGAGAGAACCTTGTTTTCTTGGTATCTATCATCCCCTCCGGCTCTTTCAATCTTTCTGTATCCTTTTCTTTATGCTTCCCTGAGCACCAAGGGGAGGGATTTGATGGAGATATACAGTTTAGGGCTCAGTGTTTCAAGGTGTAGACGAATTTCTAAATGGTCTTATTAAATAAAAAAAACACTGAGCCAAATATGGGGGTGAAAGCCTTAGAGATCAGGGAAATGGGAATAGCCACCAGCTAACCTTTATCTCACCAGCTCTGCAGCTTCCAAATTGAGCTACTTCCTGTCTACCCATGCCTTTATATGCCTTGCTGTTCTGCCCTTTCATTGGCTCTTATCCTAGCTACCTCACTTCCTTGTTACTGCCTGTCTGTACAGATTACTGGGATTAAAGGTGTGTGTCACCACACTTGGCTCTGTTCCCTAGTGTGGCCTTGAACACACAGATACCGTGTCTGCCAAGTGATCAGATTAAGGGCATGTGCTACTACTACCTGAATTTTGTATTTACTTAAAATGGCTTGCTATTTCCTCTGATCTCCAGGCAAACTTTATTTATTAACATACAAATAAAGTATCACCACATTTCAGCACAAATAAAATATCACCACACCAAGGTCTCTGCTTTTCTGCATAATGTTTGATTATGGTTCTTTGTATTCATTCCCACATGCTGCAGGAGGAAGTGTCTCTGATGATGGCTGAGTAAGGCATTGATTTGAGTATATCAGAATGTCATTAGGAGTCATTTTATTGATACTTTTTTATTTTTAAGGAACAGTAGTACCTAGTTTTACCCTAGGTCCAAGGATCTGATTTCAGGATCTTGGTCACCCAAGCAGTGTTAGGTATAGGTTTCATCTTGTGGAGTAGGCCTTAAGTCAAATCAAATATGGGTTGGTTACTCCCATAAGCTTTGGGCCACCATCACACTAGCATGTCTAGGAGGCGGGACACCACTGTAGATCAAAGACTTTGTGGCTGGCTTGGTGTTTATTTTTCTCCTTTGTAAGCATGCGGAAGCCTGTACTAAAGACACTAGAACATAGGGTGGAGGCTCTATATGGGCATTTTTCCTTCAATGAATGCATAGTGTCCTTCTCTCACTCTTCTGATTATTTCTGACTTCAAGTCTATTTTGTCGGATACTAAAATGACTACATAAGCTTTCCTCTTATGTCCATTTGCTTGGAACATCTTTTCCTGTCCTTCATATCCATAGACATGTCATTTGTCTATCCTTGATGTTAAGGTTTCTTTCTTCAATGCAACATGAGAATGGATCCTGTTTTTTCATCCATTCTGTTAGTCTGTGTCTTTTTATTTGTGGATTTGACACCATTGATGCAGAGAGATATCAGTGAGCAGTGTTTGGTATTTCTCAGACTGCATATTCTCTTTTACTTTTGTATTTCTATTGATTATAAGAAACATGCTCTTTGGAACATTCATTGTAAAGGGTGGTATATATTTTGTATATATTGTAGGGTTTTTATATATTTTTGAGCTGTCTTTCTAGGTTAAAACATTAAAAAATAATTTGGTGGCAGTTATATACAAGCACAGTTTCTGGATTGTGACAATCAAAAAAAGGATGACAATGATTCTACTTTGGAGGAAAACATTTCTGAATTAATTACTTTTTAAAAATAGCATATTTAATGATTCTTTGCTAAGACTTATATACATATTTTAATCTGGATAACAAATAATTTTAGTTCTTGACATTTAAAATATTTGCTGGAGCACTAAAAGCCAATTTGAAAAATAGAAGTGTACTTATACCTGCCAGTTTCACCAAAATATTCAAAATACTCTGATTCAATTTTTACAGAACTAAATTTTGTTTTATCTAGAAAACCAGTGACTAGCCATTTTTCTTCTTAGCCGCCACCTGAATTTTCTTCTTGCTAGCTGATAGGTGCATTTTTTTTTAAAACCTAAAACTCACTCAGTGAATCAGAACCCTAAGCAATGTTTTGGAGAAGATTGGAAATATGGTTTCTATGGACACAAACAATAGGGCACAATCTTAAAGGGCTAAAACTGAAAAAAAAAAAAAAGGGTCAGAGTCAAAAGCATCATGGTTTGCATACCAGGATGGTTTTCTTCCAATAGCCACCGAACACCAGCACCAATGTTAAATGTTTCTCAGGAGAGACAAACACATTTCCAGCTACAACACTAAAGAAAAATTATGTCCTCGAAGTTCAATTAATTATAAGGTAAACAACTGAAGTATAGAAAAGAAAAAAAATTGAAGTGGTTAAGCAATTTGTTACATGAAGTTTACTGTCAGAGAAATGATTCCTTCTCTTGTAATGAGTGATTTAAGTGTTTTTGAAATACTGCCATGCCATATAAAGTCGAAGCATTATGATTTTGAATCACCAATAACATGTCATTTACTTTAAGAAAACTATTAAAAAGATTTTCTGTCAGATTAAAGTGATAATGCTCACTGTAGCTAATGAGAAATTGAAAAGTTTGTATAGAAATTTAGCATGAGTATGAAGAGAGTATTCTTAAAAGAGGAAGTACAAGTGGTCCAAGTTAGTCTTTAGACTCATTCTTTTAAAAGTCTTTCTTGGAAAAATATGTTATTTATCACGCATGGTTACCACAGATCTGTAGTCTCAGGACTAAGGCAGTTGAAACAGAAAGACCCAAGTTCCAGGCTGGTCTGATTATGAAGTTAGGCCCTATCTCAAAAAAAACCAACCAAACAACCAAATAATAAATACTGTTCCCTTCCTTTTAATCTCTTCTCAGTATTTACATATGCTTCGTAAACTCAACTAGAGGAGTGTTCAGATTAATCAAAATTGCACTGTGTCTGCCAGCTTCTTTTTTCTTTCTCAATTCGACACAGGCTAGTGTCATCTGGGGAGAGGGAAACTCAGTTGAGAAATCCCTCCATCCGATTGGCCTGTAGACTAGTCTGTAGGGGCATTTTCTTGACTAATGATTGATGTGGGAGGGACCTGCCCAGTGTTGGTGTTGCCACCTTAGGACAGGGGATTGTGGGTAGTATTTTTAAAAAGCATGCTAAGTAAGCCATGGAGAGCAAACCAGTAAGTGATGTTTCTCCTAAGTCCCTGTTTCCATTTCTGCCTCCAGGTCCCTGCCCTGACTTCCCTCAGTGATGGACTGCTACCTGGAAGTGGAAGATGAAATGGACCTCCCCGTCTCCCCCCCACACACACACACAAGCTACTTTTGGTCATGGTGTTTATCACAGCAATAGGAGCCTAATTATGACAGGTACTACCTTAGTTTCAACAGTTGCTCTGATAAAATACCCTGATTAAAGCAATGTAAAGGAGAAAGATTCAATTATAGCTCACAGGTCCAGGTCCAGCAGTAGGAGCTTAGGGGAGCAGGTCACATAGCATTATCAAGAGCAGAGAGGTATGAATGCATACATGTGTGCTCAGCTAGTGTTCTGTTTGTTATTTAGTCTAGGACCCAAACCTAAGGATTGCTACATTCCACATTAATCAATATAATTAAGATAACCCCCCTACAGACATGGACATAAACTATCTAATCGAGATAATCCTTCACTGAGCCTGCCTTCTCTGGTGGTTTGAGATTATTTGTCAAGTTGACAATTGAAGCTAGCCACTGCTGATTCTATGTACGATTATCTGAAACGCACAATGGAATTGCTAAACCAAGAAGAAATGAAGATGACCAGAATATTGTGTGTTTTAGGTTGTTTGCAAAAAATTCGAGCTAGTTTTAAAATCAAGCTCAAAGGATACTTTTGAAATGAAAATTGTTGTTAAATGAAATCTTGTTCTTCTTATAAAAAATTCTATTTTTTCTCCAAAATACACTCAAGTTTATGCACCAAAATTAAACTTACTATAAACTCACACAGCTGTCTCATGAGCTCTGAAAACAGGTTATAATGAGCTCGTTGATATCTTCTTACCCACACATAAACCTTGAATGTCGTCTTCTGCTTTGTAGCTCACGTTTACTTACGGATCATTTATTTTTCATGAGAAACTTCTAATTTGTCAACTGAAGAGCGGCTGTTTCAGAGAAGGCTGCCTCCCCACCCTCACCCCCTCCGTGGGACTAGAAAGGCAACACCTGTACTTTAGAACCTTAATAATTAAAGAATTCAAAACAGTAAAGCAAATTGCCCCTCTGGCCCGAGTCAGAAACGCAGCTGCAGTTCTAGCAACCAAGACTAGATGGCGCTCTACAGTTGTCTGTACTTGATTTTCCAGCCCTCCGGAGAATTTAAGTGCTCCATGGATGAATGATGTATTTCGTGACTTTCAGATTCGCCTCATCTCCCTTTCTAATCTCATATCCTTCCTAATCCCACCTTTAAAATTCACTTACATTTCTTTTTTGGGGGGCGGGAAGGAGAGTATAGTCAGAAGACAATTTTATGGAGTCTTGTTCTCTCCTTCCATCTCTACTTGGGTTTCAGAGATCACAGCAAGTCCCTTTACCAGCCGAGCTCTCCCGCCATCCCCCTTTCCTCTATGGATTTTATGGTACACAAAGCATGTTGTCTACTAACAACCTTCCTTGTTCCTTTCTTCTATCTCAACGCTACCTGTGATGTCATGTGTAAGGTCAAGACATTAAATCCCGGAGTAATCATAAAGGAAGTAGTATTAGAAAGTAAGTAAAAAATTATAGGTCAGATTACACTCCCACCCCCCCTCCCCAGGTTCAGATGCAGTTCATTATGGGAAAAGGAAGTCAGGAATATGACCTGAGTGGTTTGGTTCCTTTTGACGTTGTAGCAGCGTTGACTCCTTCCCAGAAGAGTCTTGTCATTGCCTGTCTGCACCTCTGGGGGGCCGGTGACCTCAACAAGGAAGAACTAGAGAAAAAGAGGGACAATGGCTTCCAGTGAGCACATCACTGGATTGAGAACATCACATGTTTCTTATACATGCCGAAGCAATTGTTCGTAGAGTGAATGAGTGGCCGGTTTTATCTGTGAAGAACGTGGTGCTTGAAGGACATGACCTCCTCAAGCCGTCTGTAACTGGTAGGTGTGGCCACGCTTCCCCTAGTGACAGAACCAATGCGGCTTTCTACAGTGAAGTTCGACACACTCCATGAAACTATTCACAGTTGGTGTTGTGAGCAATGTGCACACCTTAGTGCTAGGCTTACACTATACAATGCACTGTCCTGTTTATTACCTCACTTGGTCTAATAGCAACTCCAGGCATGGAGAATGAAATTTCCCACTTCAAACTGGCAGTTAGTACAAGTGCCCAGGGCCTAGGTTCCTTAAAAATAAATTTCTGTTTTAACGACATAGAAATGGTACATTCACAAATCCGTGGGGTTTTTTTTCTTTAAATTTGTTGTCATGGATATAACCTATTTGGGTTTGTAACTTTCCTAGTCACCAAGTGATCACAACAAGCATATGTTGTGACCATAAAGTAACGTATCTAAAAATGTAAGCAAACAGCATCATCTAATTCGCTTTTAAAATTAGTGTATGTTCATTATAACAATTTCATGTATATATGTTATGCACTTTGCCCCATGACCCTTTACTCTCTACCCTTCTGCTGCACACACACACACACACACACACACACACACACACACACAGAGAGAGAGAGAGAGAGAGAGAGAGAGAGAGAGAGAGAGAGAGAGAGAGAGAGAGCTAAATTCTGCATATAGAGAAACATGCACTAGTTGTTGTGAAGTTGGTTTATTTGGCTAGGTTAGATGATCTCTAGTTCTGTGCAGTTTCTTACAAACAAGAGGATCTTCTTTATGGGTACCTACAACTCCATGTTGTGTTTCTACATTTTCCTTTCTTATGTTGATGGGTATCTAGACTTGTCCCTTAGCTATTGTGAAAAGCTCTGTAATACTGAGCATGCCTGGAGCTCTGCTTATGGTAACTTGGGTTTCTTTGTGTAGATACTCAGGAGTGGTATACCTAGAACACATTGTAACAACCATCTATATGTTAAAATGTTTATAATTTTATTAAACTTTTTATACTGTAAAGGATATAAACAAAGAGAAGACTCAATTCCTTCCTTCCAGATCTTGATAGTGTATTGCATAAAATGTGTATAAAGGTTTATTCACTGAGCTTTTACTTAAGACTGTTTACAAGACTACCTCAGGAACTCCAGGAGTTAGAAGTATGACTCCATCAGGCCCTAATTGGAAGGACAGCGGAACAAGCACCACCCAGGTACTGCCAAAGCCATTAACAGATACCTTTTTCTAGACACTGATGTGGTGGTTTGAGTGAGAATGGTCCTCATAGGCTCAAATATTTGAATCCTTAGTCACCAGGGAGTGGCACTATTTGAAAGGATTAGAAAGATTAGGAGGTATGGCCTTGTTGATGTAGATATGGCCTGCTGGATGAGGTTTGTCACTGGGGGTGGGGATGCATGGACTTTGGGGTTTTAGAGCCCCATGCCAGGCTCAGTCTCTCTCTTTTGGCCTATGGGTCAGGATAAAACTCTTAGCTACTTCTCCAGCACCATGCCTGCCTGCCTCCATGATCCCTGCTGCCAAGCTTCCTGCCATGATGATAAGAGACTAAAGCCCTGAAACTGTAAGAAAGCCCTCAAAAGAAATGCTCTCCTTTATAAGAGTTGCCTTGGTCATGGTGTCTCTTCACAGCAATAGAGCAATGACGAAGACAATGGACATGAGAAAAATCACTTCTCTCTTGGGGGAAATGCCACTGCCATCTCGGCAAGACCTCATTTCCTATCTGGCATATGAAAAACCCATTTCTGCAGATGGGTTTCTCAAACTGTCCCTTTGCCAGACGGAAACTACTCCCTCCTCAGTCTTTCACCTACTTCTGTCTAGCTTTTATTTTGGTGACTTGAAGAAAGTGTTTATTTTTAGTGTGCAATTCATTCTTGATCATATTTCCTGGGTCCAAGTCTTCAGCTTCTTCACTGGTTTCTGAATTCTGGTTCAATAATTTAGAAACTTAACGCTTCTTTGTGACCATGGTTCCACTCAGTGAGACGTTTTCTGAGGGCTAATTATCAGGATGACTTTACTCCTGACCAGTATTTTTTTTTCTACTTCATGAGTTCTTTTCCCACGAAAATATTACAGTTGACAATTTGTAGTAATCCACTAGCTCTTCTCAGCATTTGATTAGAGTATTATCACATAGCTAGGAATAGTACTCATACTGAAATGGAAAGCTACTGATATTGCATAACTTTGTCACAGGTATAATTTTTAATATTGTCATTTCCCATGGTAGGTGCAGATTAGCCTGGAGGCTTAAAGATCAATTTTGCTTTCTATTATTGTCAGGATAATCTGAAACATATCTCTAGAGCCAGAAGGTATGTGAATACTGGTATCAGGATCAGTTGGCACAAAATATGCTTATTTGATGTCTGATACCAAAAGTTCTTAGCTTCCATGGTCAAAATTTAATCTTCATAGATTACAACTGTGATATACTCGATCAAATCAAACCATGATATTCTTGTCATATTTAGAAAACACTTCAATCCATATTCACAACTAATGGCATCTCTTTCTATTCCTGTTGCTACTTACTTGGAAACACTCTGGCTTTGCACTCAAAGCTCACTCTTAAAAATCCTTCCCCAACTTCATTTTCTCTTCATTTGTATGTGATTATTTTTTCACACAGCATTTCTTTTTTCTTTTTCTTTTTTTCTTTTTCTTTTTTTTTTTTTGAGACAGGGTTTCTCTATGTAGCTTTGCGCCTTTCCTGGAACTCACTTGGTAGCCCAGGCTGGCCTCGAACTCACAGAGATCTGCCTGGCTCTGCCTCCCGAGTGCTGGGATTAAAAGCGTGTGCCACCACCACCCGGCCCCACACAGCATTTCTTTATGTTTTCATTCTTAAATTGTTTAGAAACAGCACAACAAAGAATTCTGCATGTTCTCTCTTATTTGTGGATCCTACTCCAAATATTTGGATGTGACTGTGTAACCTGGAGTAACCACAGAAACAAGGGAAGTAATAGAGGGACCTTGTGGGGAAGGTTGGGGGTTGAGTTCCAGAAAGGGGACCAGTGGAATACAGGTGCTATGAAGCATGGAAGTGTGAAAAACAGGGGAAGGGAGACTTTCCTGGGAGCAGGAGAGAGAGGGCAATATAGAGGGAGAGAAAGAAAAGAGGCATAAGTAAAAGTAAGCATGTTTATGAAGAAGCAGTAGAGAATCATATTATTTTATTTTTTACTTAACATTTCCTATAATATATAAGTGTATTCTGTACATATTAATTTTTTTTTCGAGACAGGGTTTCTTTGTAAACAGCCTTGGCTGTTCTGGAACTTGCTCTGTAGACCAGGCTGGCCTTGAACTCACAAAGATCTGTCTGCCTCTGACTCCCTCCTGGGATTAAAGGCATGTGCTGCCACCGCCCGAGAATTTTTAGTTAAGTTACGCCACTTGAGATGATAATGCACCCCTAAAAGCCATAAATGATTCTAATAAAAACTCCAGTGCCAGGGATAAGAAACTTCATGTTGAGTTGTTGGTCAAGGGAGTCCAGGTTAATGCTATTGCCCTTGGTTTTCTCCTAGAAATTGAGGGTAAGACCCATCTGCTTGTAATACCATGATCTTTGGACCCAGGAATTAGAGGAGTTTTCCTTGATCTGGCCTGGAAGCCTTCTTCCTGAAGACTAGCTCTTATAGCACGGGAAGGTACTCCACAAGCCGCCAAGGGAAAAAGAAAAGCAATCGATAGTTTTACTCAGCAGTAACACTTACAAACCACAATGATGAAAGAATAGCAAGATATGTTCTAGGCGCAATAGTGGCACTTAAGTGCTGGGGGTAACCAACAACTGTTGAATTGACTTAAGGCCATATGAATAGTAGAGGATTTATAACTGGTACTGAAAACATAGCCCATCACCTATGGCAGATGAGGCCATGGATCCTGGAGGAGAACCTAGTACTGCCATATTCTTAAACCAGCTTGCTTATTTTTTTTTTCAGTTTGAGATAGGGTCTTCTGTGTAGTCCTGGTTGGCCTAGAACTCACAGAGTATGCCTACCTCTACTTCCCAAGCACTAGGATTAAAGGTGTGTATCACCACACTCAGTACTAAGCCAGAATGATTTCTAAATGCACTTTAAATACTAAGCCTTATAACCACCAATAATTGAAGCCCTCATGCTTCATCCAAGAAATTTTCTTTTGCAGTAGACTATTACAGAAAGTTACAACTTGTCAAAATGCAGAGAAGGACTTACCATGGGGTGCCCACTCCAATCAATAATCCAAAATGCAGTTCCTACACCTAAGGCTCAGGGAAGACCAGTGGAAGAAGAATGACAGAAAAAGCCAGAGGATCAGGGCATTTCAGTGAGACAGGATCTTTTCTTTATGACAGGGAAGCTACACCCATGAAATCTCAACCATATGGCTGCCTAACCATGACCTGAAAAATGACCACATCAATTGACATGACAATGTGAATGAGAGAAATCTCACAAAGCCACACCCCTAGATGAAGAGCTACAGACAATGGTCACTAAGAGAGGAACTTCTCCAGGGACAAGTCCCCTGATAGGGTTATCCACTCCCATACGGTCAACCCTAAACACATACATAGGAGTAACACTAAATGGACTTAGTAGGTTATATTTATAATCGTGTGTGTGTGTGTGTGTGTGTGTGTGTGTGTGTGTGTGTGTGTGTGTACAACAATAAAAATTAAAGAATAAGAGGCTGTGAATCTGAGAGGGAGTTGAGAGGGACATGAGAGCCATTGAAGGGAGAAGAGGGAGGAGGTAAATGATGTAAATAAAAAATACAATACTCATGTGAAATTTGAGAGAAAGAGAATCCTTGCTCATGCTATCTTGAAATGAAAATCAGTCACCACCTTAGTACATACTTTTTTTTTTTTTTTCAGAAAAATTTTCACACTATTATAAAAACATCTCTGGTGTGTCTTATAAAAGTAAAGTCAAATACATGTTTTTAATGTTTCTTTTACACTGTAATAAAAGTTTCAATTTGTTTACAAAAAGAGTATGTCTTAGAGTTCCTATTGTTGTGAAAAGACACCATGAGCACAGCAACTCTTCTAAGAGAAAACATTTAATTGGGTGGTTTACATTTTCAGAGGTTTAGTCCATTATCATCATAGTGGAAATGGCGGCATGCAAGCAGACATGGTGCTGGAGCAGGAGCTGAGAGTTAATACATCTTGACTAGCAGGCAACAGGAAGTGGTCTGTCTCACAGGATGTAGCTTGAACATAGGAGACCTCAAAGCCCACTTTCCACAGTGACACATTTCCTACAACAAGATCACACCTATTCCAGCATGGCCACACCTGCTAATAGTCCCACTCCCTTTGGGGCCATTTTCCTTCAAACCACCATAGAGTATATCTAATAAAAAAAAACCCTATATTTAATAAGGAATACTTATTAATGAGACATTGAATACTGATCATTCTCACAGACTGTATTTTAGTGTAAACTAGAATCTCCAAATGCTTTGGTAAGGTTGGGGTAATTTGAAGTAAGGACTAAATAAGAATAAAAAGCCTTTGGAGGTCTCGGAACTATAAGAGCAAGAATCACAAGCAGGTTTATTTCATAATCCCATCAATATAAAAAAAATAAGATTTGTGGTAATTTTGCCTTAGATGTGAGGGCCCATTTTTTCTTGGCCACAGATAGATATATTATTATTTTTCTCTCCTGTAAAACTGTTGCTTTGGTGTCTTGTATCAGTGAAATCCAATTTTTGTTTTTAATTTAAAAGTTTTTTTTCATTTTACATAGCAACCACAGTTTCCCTCCCTCCCCTCTTCCCACTCATCCTCCACCTCCCCCTCCTCTCCCCCCCATCCTCTCCTCAGAGAGGGTAAAGAGGCTTCTCACAGGGAGTCAACAAAATCTGGCATATCAAGTTGAAGCAGGACCAAGCCCTTCCCCCACACACAATGGAGTATTACTCAGTGATAAAAAACAATGACATCATGAAATTTGCAGATAAATGCATGAAACCACAAAATATTATCCTGAGTGAGGTAACTCAGACCCAGAAAGACAAACAAGGTATGTATTCACTCATAAGTGGATATTAGATATAAAGCAAAGGATAACCAGGCTACAATCCTTAACCCCGGAGAAGCTAGGTAATAAGGAGGACCCTAAGGGAGACTTTTTTTTCTTTTTTTTTTTAATGATTCAAGAGACAGAGATGTTTTCAAAGTTCATTACTTTTGCTGAGTTTTATCTTTTTAAAATAGTACTTAGTTTGATCAAAGCATGCCCCATGCCTCAAATGTCTACAGTAAAATGTAAATAAGAAACACTAAACAAATGCTAACATTACAATACAATAATTAAAAAAAAAGATAAAACTCAGCAAAAGTAAAAAAAAAGTTGTAGGCAAACATGTAGGGCATTTTCTTAACTTGTGATTGATGGGGAAGCGCCCAGACTATTGTAGATGGTGCCACCCTTGGCCTTGTGGTCCTAGGTTCTATAAGAAAGCAGGCTGAGCAAGCCATGAGAAGTAAGCCAGTAAGCAGCACCCCTCCATGGCCTCTGCATCAGCTCCTGCCTCCAGGTTCCTGCCCTGTTTGAGTTCCTGCCTGGGCTTCTTTCAGTGGTCTGTGGCTCTGGATATGTAAGCCTTTCCTCCCCAAGTTGCTTTTGATCATAGTGTTTCATAACAGCAATGGTATCCATAATTAATGTATTCCATGTTGACTTGTGTTATTATAAATGGCATCTTCTCCACTGCAAAGGTTGAGCAGTGCTCCACTGGAACTCTATACCACAACTTATCTATTGACCCTCAAATGAAGACTGAGATTATTTTCTTACACTGAGTACAGATGTCATATTCCCCCTGGCACTAATATGTACCTATCCAAGAATCTCTTTTTTAAATGTACATACATATTCACATTAAAAACATTTCTTTCTCTCTGTAAAGGTGATATGTAAATACATTTGAGTGGCATTGTATCTCCTCTATATAACACAAGGAGGGGTCTCAGATGGCTCTTATATTTTAAAAATTACAGTCCTCATACCTATGAAGTTGAGTAAGTCTTTGAAATAAAAGGGAGTGTGTAGCTAAAGTTTTCCTGCCTTGCCCACAGTCAGGACAAATCTTTGTCACCCACTAGTCCCACAGCCGCTCAGACCCAACCAAGTAAACACAGAGACTTATGTTGCTTACAAACTGTATGACCATGGCAGGCTTCTTGCTAACTGTTCTTATATCTTAAATTAATCCATTTCCATAAATCTATACCTTGCCACATGGCTCATGGCTTACTGGCATCTTCACATGCTGCTTGTCCTTGCGGCGGCTGGCAGTGACTCCTTCTGCCTTCCTGTTCTTTCTTTTCTCCTCTCTGTTAGTCCCGCCTATACTTCCTGCCTAGCCATGGGCCAATCAGTGTTTTATTTATTAACCAATCAGAGCAACACATTTGCTCTACAGAACATCCCACAGCAGGAGTGTTTCTGAGTTCTCAAGATCCACTACCCACAAGTCGAGGTGAAGCCCTGACACTAACATGTAAGTTTTCAGACATTAGCACCAGAATTACCAGGAGAACTTACTGAATAAGCTAATACTAGACCAAACCCCAGGACTCTAAGTCTGAGGTGGATCAAGACAGTGTTCATTTCTGTAAAGGCTCATGATGCTGTTGCTGTAGCTGAGGAACTCCATTTTGAGGAACATGGCCCCTGTCCAAGCAATGGGCTTATTTACTTATTTACCAGTTCTTGGTTAAAATGTATATGCACATTCATACATGTAATATAAATTTATGTGCCTGTTTTTTCCTCTTGATGAGTAAGTGAATTTGAAAATAAATCAAGATGTTAAAAGCAATATAAAGTAGTCAGCCATAGTAATGGGTGTTTATAATCCACCCCAGCACTCCGAATACCCAGGCAGGAATAGTTTGGGGATAGCCTCTGCTACAGAGCAAGATTTGGTATCAAAAATTAAAAGATGGAAGGAAGGAAGGAAGGAAGGAAGGAAGGAAGGAAGGAAAAGGAAGGAAGGAAGGAAGGAAGGAAGGAAGGAAGGAAGGAAGGAAGGAAGAACAATGGATGACTTTTGCTTACACTGAATTTCATACTTTGTTAAAAACTTTCTTGTAGTCATTACTTGGTCCGTTCCTTTCATAGAGCCTACTCCAGTGAGTCATTCTTCTATTCTGTACATGTATAGACACCAAGGCACAATGAGATTAAATAGCAGGCAACAGAAATCATATAGCTAATAAGCGGCAGATGTGGAATTGGACTCAGCATGGGTTTGTCCTTAAACAATGTGCTTTATTATCCTTCAGTTTTCAAATGGCATAAGGCTTACTTTAATAGCCTTTCAAATAACCAGAGATGAGCTTTTTACCTGTTGGAATCATCAATTAATGAGATTAATGCTTAGATCATAAGACAGCTCTAGGAAAACATTTTATAGTGCTGTGTGTCTCCCAAAGATAATACACCTATTGCATGGCATTTCTTGAAAGGCCCTTAATAAATTTCCAGCACCCTCCCCACACTTCAGTTAGCATCAGTCAATTGTAAGCCCCTGGAAAGATTGTGCATATTTGTTGTTTCTGTGAGTTTGTGTATGCTGTATTTTTAACCTATTTTATTCACTTCTCCCTGGAGGGAGAACGGGTTTTCTCTTCTGTACTCAGCATGCTGTTTGTAACTCTTATTTTTCTGCCTAATCAGAAAGCTTCTGTCACACCTGTCTATTCCCCCGGAATCGAGGTTCTCTAAAGACTAAGCCCCCACCCTCACTCATCCCTGACGCCTTTCTCCTGCTCATGCCTGGTGGTGTTGACTTAGACAGGAATGCTTACCACCTGAAATATACGTCGCCATTGTCGAATGGTCCTAGACCATAAGCAACATGCCGTCTGTGGTCACAGATATTTGGTTTGGGGATGAAACTTCCCATATGGGACCTTCTGATTCATGTCAGATCTAAAGTTTTTCCATTATCTTTTTGTTTACACATTTGGACATTATAACTTACTTATGATCTATACTTACTATGATATTTCTTTCTAATTTTTCCTTTGTATTAATCTATTTACATAACAAAAGCAGCCAGCCACATGGAATCCATTGTTAATGTGTGGAGTTTCATCCATACTTTCATCCATCCATCCATCCATCCATCCATCCATCCATCCATCCATCTATCTTTCACCCATCACTTATCTCATTTCTCTCTTTCTGTGGATCAGCCTGCATTTCTCATTCCAACTTCTCTATCACAGTCAGCAGGCTGAACTGTTTACATTTCAACATGCTATTCATAGCACTACCTCCTCTCCCAGCTCAGTTTCCAATCTTGCCTGAAGCATTCTTATTCTTTCATACGTACCCTTGACTTTGATGAGAGTCTGTGTTTTCACTTCTCCACATACCATGAAAGTTCAAATTTCTCTGCCTTCTGGCTTCCTTTTTATTACGTAGTGTTTCTGTAAAGGAACCTCCTTATATCTGTATTACTATATAGTATATATACTATAGAGAATATATAGTATATACAGAATACTATATAAGTATTCTGTAGTGTTGGCATTAAAAAAAAGTTGTCTGCTAGTAAATCCCAAACTTCACATCCTTTTACTATTTGCTTTTGATATATTAAAATAAATATAGAAAAAATTCTTCATACTGAGATACCCATATCCAATAAAAACAACTGCCTAGATTTTTAAATTGTGCCTGAGAAATTTTGTTTTCATATTTTTTCTCAGGGTAAACTTTCCATATAGCAACTGTCTCTTTTTAACATACACAAAGCTTTTCATGTCATACTTTTCAGTCTTAAAATTCTATTGTCTTTATTCTCCTGCTTGACAATCTTTTCAGATATTTCTTTAGTAATATTTTTAATCATTTTTCTTATTTCAGTCTGTAAGTAGAAGATATGGGTAAGTTCAGTTATGCTAAAGTAAAAATGACATATTGAAATATAATTATTCACCTTTTTATTTTTCTTTGTTCCTTCCTTTCTTTTTTTGTTCCTTCCTTCCTTTCTTTTCTTTCTTTCTTGCTTTTTTCTTTTACATCCTGACTACAGTTTCTCCCATTCCAGTCCCTCCCCCGCCTCTCCTCCACGCCCCTCTCTACTCCTCCATTTCTCTTCAGAAAAGGGCAGAACTCCCATAGATATCAACAAAACATGACATATCAAGTTGCAGTAAGACTAAACACCTCCCCTTGTATTAAGGCTCAATAATGCAACACAGTATGAGGAATAGGTTCCCCAAAGCCTGCAAAAGAGTCAGAGACAGCCCCTGCTCCCACTGTTAGGAGTCCAACAAGAAGACCAAGCTACACAACTGTAGCATATATGCAGAGGGCCTAGGTCAGTCCCATGCAGGCTCCCTGGTTGGCTGTTCAGTCTCTGTGTGCACTTATGAGACTAGTTTAGTTGATGCTATGGGTTTTCTGGTGGTGTCCTTGACCTCTCTGGCTCCTACAATCTTCCCCCTCCTCCACAGTTTTCACAGGATAATGTGAGCTTCACCTAGTGCTTGGTTGTGAGTCTCTGTATCTGGTTCCATCAATGCTGGATGAAACCTTCGTGATGGCAATTGGGCTAGGCACCAATCTGTGAGTATAGTGAAATATCATTAGGCATTGATTTTTTTTCCAGTCCTGTTTAGTTCTATCTTAGGTCTCTAGGCCATCCAATCTCTGGGTCCTGGTCATTTTTACTATGTTAATCCTACTGATTCATGAGCATGGGAGATCTTTCCATCTTCTGATATCTTCCAATTTCTTTCTTCAAAGACTTGATGTTCTTGTCAAACATTTGCTTGGTTAGAGTTACACCAAAACATTTTGTATTATTTGTGACTATTGTGAGAGTGTTGTTCCCCCGATTTTTTCTCTGCCCATTTCTCATTTGTACATCTATACAAATGAGTTTGTTTTGAGTTTCTGTCCATTTAATGTTGGCTGTCAGCTTGCTATAAATTGCCTTTATTATGTTTAGGTATGTCCCTTGTATCCCTGATGTCTCCAAGACTTTTTTATAATGAAGGGGTGTTAGATTTTGCCAAAGGCTTTTACAGCATCTAATGAGATGATAACATGTTTTTTCTTTCAGTTTGTTTATATGGTAGATTACATTGACAGATTTTTGTATGTTGAATCGTCCCTGCATCCCTGGGATGAAGCCCATTTGATCACGCTGGATGAACTTCTCAATGTATTCTTGTATTTGGCTTGCAAGTATTTATTGAGTATTTTTGCATCAATGTTTATAAGGCATATTGGTCTAATTCTCTTTCTTTGTTGAGTCTTTGTGTGGTTTGGGTATTAGGGTGACTGTGGCCTCATAAAATGAATTCAGTAAAGTTCTTTCTGTTTCTATTTTGTGGAATAATTTGACATACTGGTATTAGCTCTTCTTTGAAAGTCTGGTAGAAATCCTCACTAAAACCATCTGGGCTTTTTTTTTTTTTGGTTGGAATACTTTTTTTAATTAAGAAATTTTTATTCATTTTACATACCAATCATAGATCCCCTTCTTTTCCCTCCTCTCATCCACTCCCCAGCCTTCCCTCCCCCAACTCACCCCCCATTCTCTCCTCCGAAAAGGTAAGGCCTCCCATGGGGAGTCAGCAGAGCCTGGTACATTCAGTCGAGGCAGGTCCAAGCCCCTCCCCCTATATCAAGGCTGTGCAAGGTGTCCCACCATAGGTAGTGGGCTCCAAAAAGTCAGCTCATGCACCAGGGATGGATACTGATCCTACTGCCAGGGATTCTCTTAAGCAGATCAAGCTACACAACTGTCTCACTTATGCAGAGGGCCTAGTCCAGTCCCATGAGGGCTCCATAGTTGTTGGTCTAAAGTTCATGAGTTCCCTCCCACTAGCTTGGTTTGGTTGTCTCTGTAGGTTTCCCCATCATGATGTTGATGCCCCTTGCTCATAGAATCCCTCTTCCTCTGAGTATCTGTTTTTACATCTCCTTTTTGTTTCTGATTTTGTTAATTTGGATTTTTCTCTCTGCCTCTTAGTTATTTTGAAAAACATTTGTCTATCTCATTGCTTTTCTCAAAAAATCAACTCTTTGTTTCATTAATTCTTTATATTTTATCTTCATTCATGTTGTATTGATTTCAGTCCTCAGTTTGATTATTTCCTGGTGTCTGTTCCTCTTGGGTGCATTTGCTTCTTTTTGTTCTAGAGCTTTAAGGTGTGCTGTTAAGTGGCTAGTGTGAGATCTCTACAAATTCCTTATGAAGGCACTTAGTGCTGTGAACTGTCCTCTTAGCACTGCTTCCGTTGTGTCCCATAAGTTCGGGTGTGTTGTGCATTCATTTTCATTGAATTCTAGGAAGTCTTTAATTTCTTTCTTTCTTTATTTCCTAACACAGTAGTCATTCAGTAGAGGGTTTTGGGCTTTCTGTTGTTTCTGCTTTTTTTTTTTTTTTTTTTTTTTTTTTTTTTTTTTTTTTTTTTTTGAAATTCAGCTTTAATCCATGGTGCAAGGGGTTATTTCAATTTTCTTATATCTGTTGAGACTTGCTTTGTGAATGAGTATATGAGCAATTTTGAAGAATGTTCTATGAGGTGCTGAGAGGAAAGTGAGTTCTTTTGTGTTTGGGTGAAATGTTTTGTACATATCTGTTAGCTCTATTTGGTTCATAACATCTGTTAGTGCCAATATTTCTATGTTTAGTTTTTGTCTGGATGATATGTTCATTGGTGAGAGTGGAGTATTGAAGTTTCCCACTATCAATATGTGAGGGTAAATGTGTGATTTAGGCTTTATTAGTATTTCCATTATAAACATGGATGCCCTTGTGTTTGGGGCATAGATGCTGAGAACTGAGAAATCATCTTGGTGTATTTTTCATTGGTGAGTAGGAAGTGTCCTTCCCCATCTCTTTTGATTAATTTTGGTTTGAAGTCTATTTTGTTAGATATTAGAATAGCTACACCATATTGCTACTTGGAGCTATTTGCTTGGAAAGTCTTTTTCCACCTCTTTACTTGGAGGTAATGTCTATCTTTGATGGTAAGGTGTATTTCTTATATGCAGCAGAAAGATGGAATTTACTTTTGCATCCATTCTGTTAGTCTGTATCTTTTTATTGGGGAATTGAGCGTATTGATAATGAGCGATATTAATGACTTATGCATTATAACTTGCCAAGTCCTGTTATTTTGTTGTAGTTAGTTGTTGTTTGCGACTGTGTGTGTGTGTGTGTGTGTGTGTGTGTGTGTGTGTGTGTGTGTGTGTTCCTTCTTTGGGTTGGATTATGCTTGTGAGAGATAATTTATTGTCTGTGTTTTCATGGATGTTGTTAACCTCCTTGGGTTGAAGTTTTCCTTCTAGTTCCTTCTGTAGGGCTGGATTTGTGGATAGGTATTTTTTATATTTGACCTTATCATGGAATATCTTGTTTTTTCCATCTATAGTGGTTGAAAGTTTTTCTGGGTATAGTAGTCTGAGCTGGCACCTGTCGTCTCTTAGAATCTGCAGCACATCTGTCCAGGCCCTTCTGGCTTTTAAAGTCTCCATTGCGAAGTTGGATGTAATTCTACTAGGTCTACCTTTAAATGTTATTTGGCATTTTTCACTTGCAGCTTTTAATATTCTTTCTTGGTTCCATGTGTTTAGTGTTGTAGGAGTCTTTCTTTTCTCATCCAATCTGTTTGGTGTTCTATAGTGTTCATGTACTCTTATAACTTTCTTTAGGTTAGGTAAATTTTTTTCTATGATTTCTTTAAAATATTTTCTGGGCCTTTGAGCTGGCATTCTTCTCCTTCTTCTGCTGCTATTATTCTTAGATTTGTTCTTTTCATGGTGTCCCAGATTTCCTGGATGTTTTGTGTCAGGGATTTTTCAGATTTAACATTGTTTTCTTTGACCTATGTATCTATTTCTTTTGTCATGTCTTCAATGCCTGAGATTCTCACTTCCATCTCTTGTATTCTGTTGGTGATATTTGCGTCTGTAGTTTCTGTTTACTTACCTAGATTTTCCATTTCTAGACTTCCAACAGTTTGCATTTTCCTTATTGCTTCTATTTCTGTTTGCAGGTCTTGCACAGTTTTGTTTCCTTCAACTGTTTGTTTGTTTTTCTTGGCTTTCTTTACATTCATTAAGGGGTTTATTGATTTCTTCCATTTTTTTATCTTTTCCTCAATTTCCTTAAGGGATTTATTAATTTGCTCTTCACGGGCCCCTATCATCTTCATAAAGTTTGTTTTAAGGTCATTTTCTTGTGCTTCCACTGTGTTGGAATAGTCAGTGCTTGCTGTAGTGGGATGGCTAGGCCCTGGTGGTGACATATTACCCTGGCTGTTGTTTGTGTTTTTACACTGACATTTAGGCATCTGGATTTGGAGTGATTATAGGTCTAGGTATCAATTTCTGCATTTGTCTTTGTCGGATGGGTGTTTTCTTCCTTGATTTCTGTTTCCTCTCTGGTCTTCTGGCTGCAATGGTCTGTGGTTGAATAGAGGGTCTCTGCCTGAGTTGAGGGCTGAACTTCAGATGGCCTGGATGGCCTCTAATCCAGCAGGGGCTTGCTGCCCAAGATTAAGTCTGGAGTTCTGACTCAATGTGTGGACCCTGATCTGGCTGGAGGTCCTCTGTGGTTCAAGATGCTGGCCTGGCTTATGGAGGAGGCTTCCACTAGAGGTGTGGGCCAGAATATGACGACAAGGAGAGGAAGGGCTGTTGAAGTTATGCTGGCCAGACACAGGCATGTGGGGGGGCGGTCTTACCTGGGGTTCAGGATGCTGGCCTGGCCCCTGGTGGAGTAGGAGCCAGCCTTTTCTGTTTTTAATATTTAATTGCCATTATTAATTAAATTAAGAACTACTTAAGGCATTAATGAGGCATGCGTGTGTGTGTGTGTGTGTGTGTGTGTGTGTGCGCGCGTGCGTGTGTGTGTGTGTGTGTGTGTGTGTGTGTGTGTGTGTGTGAGAGAGAGAGAGAGAGAGAGGGGGGAGAGGGAGGGAGGGAGAGAGAGAGAGAGAGAGAGAGAGAGAGAGAGAGAGGGAGGGAGGGAGAGAGAGAGAGAGAGGGAGGGAGGGAGGGAGGGAGGGAGGGAGGGAGGGAGGAGAGAGAGAGAGAGAGAGAGAGAGAGAGAGAGAGAGAGAGAGAGAACACCCAATGAGATTAACTGAGGAGGGAATAAGAGGGAATGTGGGTGGCACTGCCTTTCCCCTTTCTCTCCTTCCTTGTTGGCACTACAGACCAAGCTCTTCACATCACCATGCCTTCCAGGCTATGATGGACCATATTCTTCTGAACAGTGAGCCCGAAGAAACCCTTCTTCCCTAAAGCTGCTTTTTCTTAGGTATTGGGTACAGCTTCAGGAAAAATAATATACTGGCAAAGTTGCTATAGAAAAAATACATAGATGACTATTTCCAAGGTTCATGGTGAAACCATCTGCTTTTCACATTTAATATATAGATTCATCATGTCTCAGTTAGGGTTGCTTTTGTTACAATGAAACACCATGACCAAAAGCAACTCGGAGAGGAAAGGGTTTATTTCACTCAGACATCCATATTATAACTCATCACTGAAAGTAGGTAGGGTAGAAACTCAATCAGGGAAGGAAGCTGGAGGCAGGAGCAGAAGCAGAGGCAACAGTCTGCTTACTGGCTTGTTTCTCATGGCTTGCTCAGCTGGCTTTCTTATAGAATTCAGGACCACCAGCTCAAGGTTATACCCACCCAAAATGGATTGGGTCCTCCCACATTGATCACTAATTAAGAAAATATGGTACAGGCCTGACTACAGCCCATTCTTTTGGAGGCATTTTCTCAATTGTTGTTCCCTCCTCTCATATGACACTAGCTTGTGTCCAGTTGACATAGAACTAGCCAGTGCAACCCTCTTACATTAGGATTATCAGTGTCAAATTCACAGAAAAAAATGTAAAAGAAGTTAAAGTTTTATAAAATAGATTTTAAAATGCTTAAAGGATTGGAATGGTAGCTCACTGGTTAAGAGCACATATTGCTTTTGCAGAGGACCTGAGTTTGAATCCCAGGACCACCATAGTCACAACAACCTGTATTTCCAGGTCTAAGGGGACACTCCAGCCATCTTGTGCACATATTCTCACACAGACATATCTACATACACGTAAGTACAAAGAAATTCTTAAAGAATTCTTTATTTCCCTGATAAGCAGATGCTGCAGTCACATCACTGAGATCACTAAAGAAGATATTAAAGATAATTGAAATGAAGAATCTGCCTTTCTGTACCTCACAGTTATATTTAATCTGTCTGCTTCTGACACCGCAGGGTGTGGGAGAAACATAATGAAGGTTATTAGAGGATGCATAGGACAGCAAGAGAAGTCAAGTTCATGGGGTCTATTGTCACTAAGTTACATGCATATGTTTTAGTGGTGTTTCCCCAAGGGTTGATGGTTGATTCAGCTCTCTTAGCGATTCTGGAATGTTCTCATGTCATATAGTCCAATGTCATCATTTCA
Organism: Peromyscus leucopus; assembly: GCF_004664715.2. NCBI lineage: Eukaryota > Metazoa > Chordata > Mammalia > Rodentia > Cricetidae > Peromyscus > Peromyscus leucopus. The sequence continues at coordinate 57,908,920 of NC_051084.1, forward strand.
TGTGTTTAGAAACTGAAAGCCCCAGTGGTTAGGTGATGGGTGTCTCCAGTGTTGGTGGTGTAGGTGGCAGGACTGTGTATGTAAACCCAGGTTTCTAACTCTGTCACCTTTGCATGTACCTAAACAACCCTTTAAAAATATATCTGAATGGACATGAGAGTACAAAACAGTGTGGGTAGAAATAACTTTTCATTTACTCTAAAGTAGTTGATGTATAATTTTAAATGAAAGGTTGATAGTTTAACATAATCAAGAGATTAAATTCAATGCCAATGAGGACATAGAAGAAAGGATAGTTGTGTCTGAGTTGGAGGGACTCCCAGATCAGTCCTCTTTATGCACTATTGGATGAAGTCTTCTACATGAAAGAGAATGCTTGAGTCACATCAAAACACAGCACACTGAAAAACAAACAAAACAAAAAACACCAAAAACTATCAACCACATTATAGACAAGCAGGTAAAATATTTTTATTTTATGCTATTATAATAAAACAGACCAAGTTTTACTGGAAAAGTTTTCAATATTTTGACTTGGATAGAATGTAGCCTGAAAGTTTGATTTTTGGTAAAATTTCAGAGCAGTGTTTCATAAATAAATAAACAAAATTCTGCATTTTGCTATGTTATCTATTTATTTTCTTTTAGGGAAAGTCAAAATTTGAGATAGCATCAATGTTCCTATTTCATGTGTGAGCCACTTTGTGAAGGCTTAGAAGGTCAATTATTAATAAAATTCCAACTGATAGTTGATTTTAGTGAAGGAAGACATGAGTTTATTGCTATGATATATTAGCATTGGAATTACATAGAGTAGAAAAGACAATGGACAGCTGTGTTAATGAATTCAAATGCTTGGGGTTGAGCTTGAGTCTCTTTAAAATTAGCCTAGAAAAAAAAATGCCTCAAAATAACAGAAGGCCCAGTTTCAAGCTTGTTTATTTTTATAATGTTCACTTTCTCATATTAAAATTTTGGTGACAGCATACTCAGTCTCTGTTTTATTAAAACTTAGATTTCTTTTGTCATTAAAACTATAAATAGCAATAGGAGACCATATGAACTTTCTATTTTTGTTCCTAATGAGACTAAAGAGAATTGCTATGCATTGCATGAGACAGACTTAGAAACAGGTCTAGCATATCTAATTTTTAAAACAATATCCGTGGTTTGATATTTAATGTGCATGCTACAGTAACTTGGTGAATGTGTTTAGCCTGTCACAGAAATCTGGCAATGAGACATAATTAGACTACACCTCCTTCCCTCAGCATTCCAATATTACAACATATGGCATGTCTTTTAAGATAAACAGCATTGGGGGCTGGAGAGAAGGCTCAGTGGGTAATGGCTCTTGTTGCACAAGCCTGATGACAGACACCCATCCCTAAAACTCATGTAAAGGTGAAAGGTGAGAAGTGACTCCACGGGCTTTCATCTCTGCATGGATGCCTTCACGTGTGCGAATGTCTCTCTCTCAGGCTAATATTTTTGTGAAGGTGAAATTTATTTCTGAGATATTATAACATCCCACCGTTTTGTTAGTGGTTATATCTGTGTTTCCCATGTATTTTAGGTGAATGCTCTTCCACTAAACTATATTCTGATACATCTTTTATTTTTATTTTTTTCAATATTATAACTTGATTACATTTTTTCCTTCCCTTTCCTCCTTCCAAACCCTCCCACTTAGCCTCTCCTCTCCCCTTCATTCATTGCCTCTTATTTTTTTTAAATAATTGTGACTAATATAGATATATGCATGTATTCCTAAATATAACCTGTTCATTCCATACAATAGCACAGGTATGTACATTTTCACAGCTGACAGTTTGGTACTATACAACCAATTGGTGTGTGCTTCCCTGGGGAGGACCACCTCTCCTGATCCCAGCTTTTCTTAGTTGACTGTAGTTCATTGTGTAGAGCTGAGGCCTTGTGGGATTTCCCATCTAGTTTGGTATGTCCATTGGTGTCATCCTTGTTCAGCTCACATTGGTGAAGCTCACATTATTCAGCTCACATTTAGTCATGTTGGAGAGACTTTATGAGAATAATTTCTGATATTACCTGGACACACAATCTCACAGCAAACTCCCAATCCTCTGGCTCTTATTGTCTTTCAGGCCCCTCTTCCGCAATGGTCCCTGAGTCTTACATGAGGGAGTATTTTGTAAATGTGTCCATTGAGACTGAGCTCTGAACTCTGCACTTGGATTGGTTGAGGTTTTCTGAAATGGCGTCTATTGCAAAGAAAAGTTTTCTTGATGAGGGGTGAAGATTATACTTATCTGTGGATATAAGGACAAATTGTTGTTGTCCAGTGCCAGACAGTCAGCCCTGAAAATATACAGATAGGTTACATTATACAGTCTGACCATGTGATATTTAGAAATATATGTACACACACATACATATGTATGCGATATCAGTTAGTGACAAAGGGCAAAGAATTTGAAGGAGAGTTGGGAGGGGTAATTTGGGAGGGCTTGGAGATGGGGAAGGGAAGGAAGAAATGTGATTATATTATAATCTCAAAAGTAAAAGTTAATAAATTGGTCTATAATCTTCTAGGAATATTGTAAAAATGTTCTAGAACAAAAACATTAAACAATCTGTAAGTCAATGTTACTAAAAGCTTTTAATTCATCTATTGACCTACTGGCATGCATTTTAAATGGTGCTTAGATCTGATGGGTTTTAAAAAAAGAGCAAAAATATGAATTTGGGTAGGTATACAGATCAGAGGATTTGGGAGGAGTGGGTGGTGACTATGATCAAAATACACTGTATGAAGTTCTCAAAAAATTAGTAAGAAGCTTATTTAAACAAACCCAAAATGTTCCAGGGAATGGGACTAAGAAGAGTGATTCTCGCTGTTGAATGGGACACAAGTTCGGTTCCTGGCGTCAAGGTCTGCAGCTCCCCATTGCCTCTAATTCCAGCTCCAGGGGACCCAGCACCCTCCTCTGGAATCTCTGGGCCCTGCACTCACGTGTGTGTGTTTCCCCGCACAGACATAAACACAAATAATTAGAAATACAAAAATTCTCTAAAGGTCCAGGAAAAGAGATAGGTGAGGGCAGGCGTCTTTTCTAGAAGAAGGGGCTAGGATGTAGCAGAAATCTGTTTCCTTGGTTCAGAGATTTACATCGAGAGTAGGGGAGACCGAGTTGGGAGGGGTACCTGCAGCAACAGTCTAAGGAGGCACAGCATGCTGAAAAGGTAATGGCTCCTGAAAGGGATGAAATAGACCAAAGGGTTTATTAGCATCACACACGAGCAGCAAATACACACGAGACAGCACACACAGAATGAATACACTGGTATTAGCAACCCTGGTTTGTATTCTTAGGCACCCATGCTGTGGTGGGCTTTAACTGTTTCTATTGTCACCAATAAAGGACAAAATTCCATTGGCTGGTTTGTCAATGCATTCTCAAGGACTAGCATGAAGCTAGCATGTCCCTTCTTCCCAGAGTAATGACATAATTTAAACATCTCTCCTGAAGATCTAAATAACACATAATAAAAGAGACATAGAGGAAAGATGATGAGGCATTCATTGTCACGGGATTTTAAGATTGCCGTGACGAGCCTGCTCAGATACTTAGATTGCCATTTGAAGACTAAGCTTAATCTCCTCGTTCCATTTTCCAATGTATAGGTTAATTAGGGTAATGAAGATTTGATCAATTATAAAGAAATAAAGTCACATTGCTTGATGATCTCAATTGTGGTATATTTAAATTTGCAGGCCTAACATGCATAAATCAGGTTTAAGTGTTAATTCATATTATTAGCCAATTATTTGCCCATATATGTTTTCTTGGGATCTCTGTGTGATGCTAATATTATTTATGACAAATAGGAAGCCTGTAACTTTTCTTTTTTCCAGAGCTAAGAACCAAACCCAGGGCCTTGCGCTTGCTAGACAAGTGCTCTACCACTGAGCTAAATCCCCAACCCCGTAACTTTTATTATTACACAAAGAGTGATCATTTTCATAATGAAATGGGTGCACATTATATTAGTTACTTCTTGCTGTGACCGAACACCTGAAAAGAATCATAAGACATGTCTGCTTTGGTTTGTAGTTTAATATAGTCCATCATGGTGGAGAAGGCAGCATGGCAGGGATCTGAGGCAGCTAGTCACAGTGTGTCTTCAGTCAGGAAGGAAAGCACAAACAGAAAGGTCTGAAGTCATAAGGGTGTGTCTGAGTGTGGGTATGTGCACATGAGTGCAGGCGTCCACAGAGGCCAGGAGAGGACATTGGATCCTGTGGAGTTGGAGTTTTGCACAGTTGTGAGCCATCCAACATGAGTGCTGGAAATGGACTCAGGTCTTCTGGAAGAGCAGCAAGTGCTCTTAACCACTAAGCCATCTCTTCAGCCCCATGTAAGGTGTTTTATGTTGCTGATTTCATTGCATTTTTAAAATAGTAATTAGCATATATATATGAGAAGTCATAAGAAGGTAGACAATTTGAGTAAGAGAAATGGTCTTAAACATGAGAAAGTATAGCTTCACAAGTATGTTCAACATGGTTTTACATACTTAAAAAACAGACACAAACCAAAACTTTCCAGATGAGACAGAAATTACAACATGTAATTGTTGAGCTTCTATGCAGGCATTATAAATAGAGTTTTTAGGACCAAAACAGAATTTTATTTGAAGGGAAGAAAAATTAACTTAATATTTTATATTTATTTTTTAGAATGCAATATAAAATATAATAAATATTTTATATTTGATAGTATCAATATAGTAATACTAGTACTATACCTAATAACAGTGGCATATATACACATATGCATGTATATTTAACACAATATTTGTGTCAGAATGGAAGGGGTGTCAGGCACTATTTTTCTGTTTTCCAAATACGGTGTAGTCTGCAGATGTTCGTAAATGACTAAAGTGCATAAAGAAAGGGAAGGCACCATCTGACCATGAAGAACTGGGATTCTCTGCTGGTTCTGACATTACCCATCTCAAAAGACTGTGGGGAGAAAACTGAATATCCTTGAATCCCATTGGCTTCACAGTACCCTTCGGTCAGTGCAATCTCTCCAGTCAATTCTTTTGACTCAAAAATTCTGTGTTCTAACATGCCACAAACTCGCAGTTTTGTATTTCTAAGGTCCTGTGGAACAGCTTTACCACGAGGTGAGAGCATTTATAAACATGAAGAAAAGTTAACATATAAGCAGCACATTTTAAAAGTTTGTAATCTACATGTATGTCCTTGTAGTTTTATGTCAACTTGACACAAGCTAGAGTTTCTGAAAGGAGGAAACCTCCATTGAGAAAATGCCTCCATAAGATCTGGCTGCAGTGCATTTTTTAAAATAAGTGAGGGCCCAGCTTGTTGTGAGTGGGGACACCCCTGGGCTGGTGGTCCTGTGTTCTACAAGAAAGCAGGCTGAGTAAGCCCGGGGAAGCAAGTCAGTAAGCAGCTCCCCACCATGACCTTTGCATCAGCTCCCGCCTCCAGGTTCCTGCCTGAGTTCCAGTGTTCACTTCCTCCAATGATAGATTATGGTCTGGAAGTGTAAGCCACATAAACCCTTTCCTCCCCAGGTTGCTTTCGTCATGGTGTCTTATCACAGCAATAGTAATCCTGATTAAGACAACATGAGCTTCAAAAATTATATGAAGGGTTGAGTTTTAAAGCAGAAGTTTTAAATGCCCCATGTTACATAGGATTATTTATTTATTTATTTATTTATTTATTTATTTATTTATTTATTTTTGCCTAGTTTATGATTGAAATTTATCATAGGTATCTATATATAAGTAAAACACTATGTACAAGGTTCAGTAGTAACTGCAATTTCAAGTTTGCTCTGGGGTCTTGGAGTATATCCTTTCTATATGAATACAAGAAAATGGCAGCATCTAAAATATTATGCATAGTCTAAATTGTTATATTACCCATAGAGGTCCTCATTTACTTATTTTCTAATTCATATATGCTCTATTCCTTATTGCTTTAATATTTCGAGCACTCCTGAATTTCATTTTCCCCATTCCATCAGCTATGCATTCTTTCACTAATCTGTGGAAGCAGATAATCTAATAAGTGTGTCAAACTTTCTGCCTTCTGAAGCCCACCTGTGAGAGGTGAATATGGCCCAACACAAAAGTATTGCTTAAAATATGAGATGTTCTTAAATGAAGTTTTGCAACTTGATTATGTCATTCTTTTTTTTTTTTAGCTTTTTTTTTTTTTTTTTTTTAATAGTTATTCTAATATCAGCCAGTTCTTGTTCCCCCTCTGCCTCCCCCTTTCCCTGCCCCCCATTCCCCTCCTCAGCAAGCTTCCTGAGATTGATTCAACTGTAACTCAGTCCGCAGTCAGTCCCCTCCTCCCAGATTAGTCAGTCCCTGCATAAGTCCAGTTCAAACAGCATCTCATGCAATGACAGACCACTGCTGATGCCTCCAACAGATCAAGCGATCAAAGTCTCACCTATTCAGGCCTATCCATTCCCTCAGCTTGTATAGTTCATGTTTTCATTATTTGGCTGTTTGCCTATGATCAACTTGTTCAACATTCTTGCTCATATAATCTCCTTTTTGCTATTAGACTCGGAGTACTGCATGATCTGATAGATTATATTTTTTAGCTTTTTTTCATTAAGAGATCATTGCGTCTTATGCACATATGTATTGAGAAAAAAAAAAACAAAAAAAAAAAACAAAAATATGCATGAGAGACTATTATGTATATTTTTAAATTTATATTAGTTATTAGACATAATTTACTTTTGCAAAACAGCTCAGTAAAGTTTGAATGTCTTACTTACCTTCTTTTGTGCTATTAAACACATATCGATATTCCATTCTTTTTTGCATATGTATAATTTATGTACATATAATGATACAGATATCTTTAAATTTTTTTTAATTACACTTGGAGCTAGAGAAATGGCTCTGTGGTTACAAGCCCTCGTTGCTTTCCCAGAGGACCCACAGGTGGCTTCACAAGCACCCGTAACTCCAGCTCTGACACCTTGGCCTCTGCACCTGCACTCATGTGCACACACCCGCATGCAGACCCATCTCAACACACAGCTCAAACTAATAAAAATAAATCTTTAAGATGTCTAACGACATTTATTTGTTTATGTGTGTGCTGAGGGTGTGGGTGCACTGAAGTGCAGCACGTGTGTGGAGGTCAGGAGACAACTTGAAGGAGTCACTTTCCCCCTTCAACCAGGTGAGTCCTCGAGACAGAACGCAGGCTCTCAGGCGTGGCAGCAAGTGGCTTTCCTAGCTCAGTCATTCTGGCAGCCCCAAATACATGTATCTCAAACTAAAATAATCTATTGCGTTTTGATTCAGTCAGTCACAGCCTATGTGATTTTACTTACTTATTATCCTTTTTGTTATTGTCCTTCCTCTGTTTCTGAATTTTTGTTTTGTCAACTAGGATCATTGTATCTGCAAAATATACCTTAAATAGATTCTGTGAGTGTGTACTGGGCTGAGAAATACCTTATTTTTTGTTTAGAGATGTTTTTGTTTTACTTAGTTTTTATTTGTGTGTTTGTATGTCTGTTGCGTATGTGTGTGCAGGTGGCTGTGAAGGCTAGGAGGGGGTGTTAGATCTCTTGGAGCTGGAGCTTTATGCAGGCGATTATGGGGGGTGGGCACACTCCATCCTCTGGAAGAGTAACTGAATTTTCCCAAGGGCCTGTCCTGAGAAAATTCTTCCCAGGGTCCTGGGGAAGATGCTACTTCTGGCATGGGGTTATCTGAGGGAAAAGAAACTATGTAAACCATACTCTTTCATTTGTGGAAAGGAATCTATACACACCATGCTCTTTCACCCTTTTACTCTATTTCTCTAAGACAAAATTCTATCTAAATAACTTCAACTCCGTCCTCACATTCAGCTCCTCTCTGTATCTACTTGGCCTGTCATAGTCCTAACTAAGCTACTATGCTTTCGACCTCATCTTCATTCTCTGTTCCTTTGTCCTCCATCTTTTCTTCCTTGCTCTTTTCCCCTGCTCCAAGAAACTCTGCTCCTTCTCTTGTCCCTGGCCACAGGCTCTGCCTGGACCAGGAAATCTGCTCCAGTCTTTACTGCACCTAGTTATACAAGAAGTCCTATTGTCCTGAGTCAATAGCTCTGAGATGCTACTAGGCCTGAAAGGCAAGGGATGGTCTGAGTTTCATTTGCACAAGAAACAAAGCTATGCATCTACAGCCCACCTGTCTCCTAGGCCTTGCAGGGGTGTTACCTAGTTAATCAGCAGAAGGTCTGAGAAGCTTAACTGTTTGCCATATGGCCTAGTAGTATATGGGCATGCAAGAATTTCATAGCAAAAGACAACTGATATATCTTAATAAGCTAAATAATACCAAATATTCCTTGATAAATGGCTTCCGCTTGAAGGACTCCTTGGTTGGTCAAGGTATAGCTTATTATATACAGCTGAATCTCTATAATATAGTCTTGTGGCCTGCTGCAAAAGAACAACAAGCTCTCTTAACAGCTTAGCCATCTCTCCAGCCCCTGAAATATTATTGTTCTGTCTTTGGCTTTCAGACCATTTTGGCAGGAGGTGGTGATCTGAAATTCTACGGAAGTTATTTATTTCAAATACTTTCATTTTTTCTATTACATTGCTGTTTGGATCACATCATTTATATTAAGAATCATACAATCAAAACTAGTTGCCCATTTGAAATTCTGACTTTCCCCAACCCCTATATGCTTTTAATCTTGTGGTTTTACTTGTGATTGTTTCTTTGGCTTGTATTCTTGAGTTTCTACTTTGATATCTTTCATCAGAACAGGCTGGCCTCGAACTCACAGAGATCCGATTGCCTCTGCCTCTCAAATGCTGGGATTTAAGGGGTGCGCTATCACCATGGCTTTCATCAGACTTGGAAAAACATGAGCCACATTGTCTTCATCCATGTTATTGATTTATTTTCCACTTCCTCTTCTTTGGAAACTCTAATTACTCACAAGTGGTACATTTCATTTTTTTCTCAGATTACTTTATCTTAATCAGTTCTCACCAGTTTTACCAGTATTTCCTTCTACTGCATGTAATTTTTTTTATTAATTTCACTTATTCTTTCACTTTCTATCAGTGTGTGTGTGTGTGTGTGTGTGTGTGTGTGTGTGTGTACTTGTAAAGTTTTCATTTGAGCATAGTTTATGTAATTCAATTTCTGCTAAGAAGTACTTCATCTGTTTCAGGGTTTTATGTCCATAGTTACTTTAACTTCGTGATTTTCAATCCTAGGCTCTTCCAATACCATACCTCTGACCACTCTTTCTGGAACTGAACAATACAAACTTCCTACTTTGTTGTTTATTGTCTATCAGATAGTTGTCTTATTTCACAAACAACACTGCTCTGATTTTGCCACTTGAAGCATCATCATAAAATGCTGATCTATCCTTAAAATTTAATTGAAAGTAAAAAGTTTATACAAAATTATCTGTATGTTCTTTCCTAATTTTATAATGCCACTTTTGGGGCTGTTTTGTAATATCCCTAATATTAGGCTTTATCCTGGATGCTGTAGGGACACTTTATCTAAATTTAGTATTCAAGGCAGTGCAATTTAGAATAAAGCTTAATGGTACCTCTGTGTCCCCTTTGTGGCTCTCTTTGTGTTCAATAAGCACTGCTTGAATGAATAAATGAGTTCTTTGGTTAATTGGTTTGGAAATTCAGACAAAGAAACCAAACTCATATCCCTTCTGGTGAAGGGCTAATAGGAAATGGCAATTGGCTGAATTTAGAGATTAAGAAGCATGAAGGAGATAAGGAAAAGACAATTACTATGCTCTGTGGAGCAATTAATATATATTTTATAGTTTTCTGAGTTATTCCATATTAATTATTTGAAGAAATCTTTACAGATCATCTGTATGTAGGCATTTAGAGTAAGATTAAGTTGCTTACTTGAAAGTATCAAAAGTTGACCTCGAACCCAGCTCTCTCTGGTGCTACAGCTTATAGCCATCTATCTATGATGCCTAACATTCTGGACATTAAGACTAGAAAAAAATGTGTCTTGGTTGATGCTTAGAATGCTGTAGCCCTATCTATATTTTTATGTCACATACCTATGGCATAAATAATATTTGTTACTAGAGATTTAATTGTCATTCCTTGGTGCTGTGTCTCTGCTGGAAGAAAACATCTACTCTTTTGCACAAATCCTAACTGCCAAGGAGCACACAATATAAAAGGTTGTGTGTAATTTGTGCTAAGGCTAGTTTCTTCATTTGCTAGGAATACATTTTAAAATGTAAATATCCATATTACATGTGCATAGCTAAATAGTACATACTTGAGAAAGAGTGTTTTTCCTTCCCATAGCGGATAAGTCAGGCACCCTTTCATGTGTCTAGCACCTAAATACATCAAGATTTCCAGGACTGGAAAAAGTGTTCCTGCTTCTCCTTTGAATGACACCTCAATTGAGTGAATATTATTATATCCTTTGCCAAAAACAAAATTCTAAAAAAAAAAAAATCAAGGAAATCTTATTTTATATATACAACCCCAAAATCCCAAGGATTAGAGTGAAAAGGGCTGGAAAGAATTTACCAGGATAAACAGACCAAAGTGAACATTTCTTCTTTATCATCAGCTGGATTTCTGCAGGAGACTACTCTTTGGCGACTGGCCACCACACAGTCCTCTGGTTCGCATACCTTCTCTCAAGGCCTTTGCTTGTTTCAGCAGTTGCTGCCATCGCTGCTGCTTCTTGCATCCATCAGGCACCTTCCCAACTGAGGACTTTCACTCTAGCTTACCCTTTTGCCTACCACACTCTCCTCCTCCTCCAGCTATCTCTGCACTTTGGTGCCCTTCCTCTCTCAGGTTTCACTCAAACGTTGCTCTTCCTGGGAGGTCTCCTGGAAATCCTTCATAAAAGAGAAACTAGCTCTGCCCTGGCTCAGCCTGAGAAGCTCTGTGCCATTCCTGCTCATCTTTTTCTGTTGCACATGTCACTTTCTGACACAATAAATATCATTCCTTTATTTCTGCAGTACTCTCCACCTTGTCCCTTGGTATATAAACTTCACCAAGGCAGGAAGTTAATTTTTTTCAGTTCTGTATCTCTAAGGCTACAACAGAGCTTGGCACATGGCAGCACTCCATAAATATGTGTTGTAGAAGTCCATGTTGAATGCACACTAAGAAAGCATTTGTGGAGGATTTTAGATCGTCTGAGCCATTTGGAGGTAACTGCTCACAAAACTTGAATTTAGTCTTACAGAGCATTGGCCCATGGGGACACTGCCATGTGTTTATTTAACCTAGAAGATCATTCTGCCACTTTGTAATCGGTTAGTCTAATATTGATAAAAGACTTGGAGTTATCTCTCTCTAAAAGAACTTTTCCATCACTGTTTATGTTGGGATCATGTAATCCTGTCTATTCCATTAATAGCTATTTCAAAATAAAAATTGAAAATATTTTTTGAATTGGGGTTTAGGTATGATACGTGTGTGTGTGTGTGTGTGTGTGTGTGTGTGTGTGTGTGTGTGTGTGTGATGTATCATCGTATATAGAAAGTTCTGTAATATTTGAACCTTTTCAGCGATTATTTGATGAAAAGACATTTTATTTTCTCTTGTGCCTCCAATTAAAACAGTAAGTCAAATGCTTCAACCTTGTAAATGACCAAGGTATTAACCAAAGCCAGCTGCAAATTGTAAATGCCCCTCTTTTAATAAGAGGCCAGCTTGGGCATGTGTTCTCCTTGGTATTGCATAGCATTTGATCTCTTTTGTCCATGCCCTCCAAATTCTTTATAGTACACAATCTTTCTTTATGGGGATTCCTTAAGCCCAACAGTACATTCAACATTCTCTGAGGAAAGTACACACAACTTGCATTCTAAAAGGCCATTCTTTTTACACTGAATGTGGTAACACAATCTGGAGTTGAGGTATTGGTTTCATTGTAAAAAGTGTCTACAGTGATGATTAAGTCATTTAGATGGGGGTCAATGTAACACCATGAAGAAACTGGACAACAGCGTTAAAGACTATGGTATTACCTTAGATATGCATCAAGCAGGTGTTAGAATAGGAGACTCAGCTTGGCTTAGAAGACAGTCATGCTTGCAAGCATCCGGGGAGTTATTTTAGAACCGTAAGACACACAACCCAGTAGCATGAATACGAAGGAGTGATAATGCCTGGAGATAAAGGCGGCACACTGACAATATTTGCAGACACTTGGAGTCCCAGAACAACCACCAGGGTTCCGGCTGATCCATAGCTACTTATATCCCACATCTGGTTCTTGGAAACAAGTCCTAAATCTAAAGGTAAGTAGAGTAGGCCCTTCTGCCTTTTGACATGTTGTTAGTAAGTTGCGTGCTTTAAATATTGGGCTCTTATGTGGGCATCTGTATCTTTTGTCCTATTATAACATTCATAAAGCTTCCTTTCATTCTTCGAAGAGTCCCTGTTTGGAAAAAATAATTCTCTGCCCACTCTCTTTAAACCCTTCTGTGTGTAATCAAGTGAAAAGCATCTTTGTCACAGAAGCAGGATCATCTCAGATTTTTTTTTTAACTGCAGACCACACCCTTGGAATGACACACTGAGAAGGGAGACATAGAAATCTGTACACTTGGCAAACTTTTGATCATTTAAAAAAAAAAAAAACAACCCTTTCTGTTTTGTTTGTAAATAATCTCAAAATCATATTTCCATGTCTACATATAAACTATTTTAAAAATAAAAACAATTTTTACTTTACCTTGTTTATATGAACCCTGTTGGGATCTCGATGTTAAAAAAATACATCCCAAATACTAATTTTTCATAACTGGCTTATTTTCATCTTTTCTTAAAATAAACTCAGCCTCTCATACATTCTGGGATTATTGAATAAATGAAGACATGTTAGGAAAATGACCTCCCCCCCCCACCCCGCAATGGTTGCACTAACTGTTTAGGAGGTCTGGGTTTTGTGCAGGGCAGAACAAGAACAGTAACAGAGGTGCCGGGCTGTCTGGAAGCTGAGCTCTTCAGGACCCAACCAAGTACTAAAACGTACCTCAATAGTATTTTGCCAAGTCTTATGCAATCAACTTTATTTTTAAAAAATCCCCAAATACTGGATTAGTATGTTATTTTAAAGTTGATTTATTTCTCTAAGCCCATAAAACACAAAGCTTAATTTTCTCTTTCATTTCTGTATAACTGCAAGAGTCTCTGTGCTGATAATTATGATTCATGAACAGCAAAAGGGCTCACTGCTTAAGATCTTTTTCTGGAATCCTCTTCCACTTCTCCCACAGTCTCCTTCTCTTACTTTCATTTGTCCAGTGTGATTAGAAAAAAGAATCATTTTGGGCTATTGCAGCTTCAGTTGAAGTTCAGGGACCAAGAAGAGCTATTAATAGCCTCCCTTCTGTGGGAAAAAAATCTGGTTCCCTTGCAGACCTCACTCATTCATTCTGGTTAATATTGGAGAGGTTCCTGTGATTCCTGTTCATCCTTCCTCCCCTGAACCCACCCACTCCCAATGTGCTAATGAACCTCTTAGAAGCACTCTGTACCTCCCTTTGGTACTCTAATGCAAATTGAAACACCTGAGCTATCTATCATTTGTACTTAGATGTTTTATCCTTCACTCATTTTACTAAAGGCGGAACATTTAAAAAATAGCTTTCTATTTATTTTTTTGTTGATTGAAATGCTCTCTGATGAATGGATAAAGATGTGGTATGTTTTCACAATGGAACATTATTCAGCTGTTAAAAACTGAAATTATGAAATTTGCATGTCAATGGATGGAACCAGAAAAATACTGAATAAGGTAATCCAGACCTAGAAAGACAAATATAGTATGTATTCATTTATATGTGGATGCTAGCTGTTAAATCTTTAATAAGAAATCTGTACATCTACAGAGGTTGGGTATAGGGTAAGGGACTATGAAGGAGGCATGGTTCTCCCTAGGAAGGAGAAATAAAATAGTTATGGATGGATTGGGGTGGGTGGGATGGGAGGATCAAATGGAGAGAGGGAGGAAAGAGGGATCATATAGGAACCTAATATGTTAGAAGATTCCTAAATTATATGAACATATGAAGGAAATCTAAATGAAATACAGCAGAGACAGAGCCTCAACCAGTCATCTCTCATCACCAAATGAAGCCTCCAGTTTGAGTGATAGGTTACCTCTAATTGAGTTGTTGGCCAAAGGGGCCCATGGGAACCCTCAAACAACCCAGGCTATTGTCAGGCTATTGGTTGCTCTCCACAAATTGAGAGCAAAGTACTGATGCAGACAATATTTGCACAGCTAATTGAACATGAAGAAATTGAGCTGGTGATCACCTAGAGCCTTCATCACTACTGGCTAGTGTTCATGATACTGGAAAGCACTCTGCATGCTACCAGGGGAGAAAGGCAATCACCATCCCAGCTACAAACCCTGTGGTCTACAATGGTGACCTGCTGGCTGGATGCATTGATGCAATAATCACACAAAGCTTGTGGAAGTAACCAACCACTATCTGGTTAGATTTAAGTTCCATTTCATGAGACAGAACTCATTCTGGGTGGAAAAGAACCTGAGACTAGGTAGTCTAGGAGCCTAGGGGGAAAACCTAGCATTACTGTTCTGCTAAAGGCAGATAGTAATAAATTGACTCCTAACAGTGTTCTGCAACACTCATATATCAGTGTCTTTCTCAGCAACCATCAGAGAAGCTTTCTCCTGCAGCAGATGGAAACAAATACAGAGACCTACAGATGAACAATGTGCAGAGAGTAGAGACCTTAAAACACCCAGTCCTAAATGGGTTGTCTCCATCAAATCCCTTCCTTCAGGTCTCTGGGAACTTTGCAGAAAAAGAGATAGAAAGACTTTAAGAGTCAATGGGGATAGAAGACTCCAAGGAAAGGAGGCCTCTTAGATAGGGAAGTGGACACAAGTCTCCATCCCTAATTTAGAAGCTATCTCCAATTGATAATCTCTCACAAAAGAAAAATTAGTTTTTTCCTTGGGTCTCAACCGGTAGTGAAACCACTCTTAAGGCCAGAACCCATGCCCAGCAGTAGATAGTCAACACAGATTCAGTTGAATTTTTGGAAGTTCTTTGTCTCATAATGTTGTGTCAGGGCATTTTAGAAAATACCTTACAGGTCTTTTGTGTATGCATTATTGTTTCCTGTTTTGTGTTCTTATGGGATTTTTGTGTGGCAGAACATGTGTTTCTCTGCATCTACATGTGTTTCTTGTGATTTTTTTTCTTTGGCTTTTTCTTATGTTCCTAAGTTTAAATGTCAGCTTCATAGTCTTCTACTATGTCTCTGTGATCTCTTGGGCCAGGTTACCTTGTTAGAAGAGAGGCCCTTTATCCCAAAAGAACAATCTTTCTTTCACCCAACTCTCATCAGACCTTCACCAGTCACTGTACTACCAGGAGGTTGTAGAAAACTCCAGAGGTAAAGAGATCATAAGTCATGATTAGAGGGATGTTTTCAACAGGGCTTACCGCTTTCCAGCCATGAAGTACTGTTTCATCACCTAAAACCAACACAGCCAACTGTCCAGGGACTGAAAACTCGAAAACCCTAAGCAAAAACAAACCTTTCTCTCTCATTAACTTCATTTTATTGGGAATGCATTACAGCAGCAGAGATTATGAATACACTGGACAAACAGCAGAAATCTCATGATTCTGGAGGTTGAGATGCCCAAGATTAAGGCATAAGTAGATTTGATGCAAAAGTTCTGCTTTCTTCTAGATAGCTGTTTTCTTGATGTGTACTCAGATGATGGAAGGGCCAAGGGTCTCTTCAAGCTTTTTTTTTTTTTTTTTTTTTTTTTTTTTTAAATAAGAGTACTAATGTTCATGAGGACTCTACTATCATGATGTGACCTATCATAGGTCCTAACTTCTTGTACCACCTCTATAAGAGTTAGAATTTCGGCATGAAGTGGGGGGGTCACTCACATTCAGACTGTAATTTTTCTGCTTCGGCTGGCAGCAGGCTCCTGAAGCCGTCCACATCTCCAGGGCTGGAGTGATGACAATGCAGCAGACGTAGTTTAACAGTGACCACGCTCGAGGTACGATGGCAAGGAGGGGATCTGCCAGGCAGTTAGTGAAATAAAGCCTTTGAAAAGGAGTGGGTTTAGGAAATTTCACTGTGGCTATCTGAAGTACTAAAACCTGCAATGGATGAGGCTTTCATTTAGAATAAAACAGATCGAGGCCTGGTGTAGTGATGCCTGCCTTTAATTCCAGCACTGGTAGGTGGGTTTCTATGAGTTCCAGGTACATAGTGAGATAATTCTTGTCTCAAACAACAGCAGTAGCAACAACAAAGATGGAGGGGTGTGTGTTTGTGGATAAAACAGATCTATGCAGAAAAAGAAAAAAAAACGTGGTTTTTTGCGAACACTTGAAGTAATATGTATAGATTTATAAAAATCTCATTATTATACTCATGTGTAAATTTATAAAATCTCATTATTTTTCATTTGTTGCATGACCTCTCATGATTACTTGAAAGGGGCTCTTATAAACACAAAAGTTTATATTTCAGATAGGTAAAAAGAGGGCTTATGGTAACATTATTTGACAGCAAGAATGTTCTTGAATATTAGAAAGATAGGTAATTCTGTCATCAGTGACGGAAAGCAGAGTCTAGTCAAATTTTCCTACTTTGTCTTAATGCCTTAGCTGAGTACTCAG
Source organism: Peromyscus leucopus (assembly GCF_004664715.2). Lineage (NCBI taxonomy): Eukaryota > Metazoa > Chordata > Mammalia > Rodentia > Cricetidae > Peromyscus > Peromyscus leucopus. The sequence continues at coordinate 57,925,649 of NC_051084.1, forward strand.
CTGGGAGAGGCTCTTTGCCTCGTTTGCTGTCTTATAATTCTCATTCTTTATTGGAAGTTGCTAAAGCACATTGCAGCACAGCATCCGAATAAATAAAATAACTTTAGCTCCAATTCACACCATTCCCAGTTTTCCACTCCTTGAGATGACTTGCTGGCTCAGGGTGGAGCTCCGTTTGCAGCCTTCTCACCTAGCATGTACAGAGCCCTGGCTCCAGTGCCTAGCACCACAGCAAACAGATTTCGGTGGTGCCTGACAGTGATTCTGGCTCTAAAGTGGCGACATTAGCACCAGAAATCCAAGATCATCATCACCTACATGCTACATAGCCTGAGCTACCTGTGAAATAAAATCAATGCATTTTAGGCAGGACTGCATTATTTACTTCATGTGTTTTCTTTTTTGTAACATTTAGGGAGGATCCGGCTGTACGTGTGTCAGGGCTTGTGGGTCTCCGCTTCTCTTGACTGCCCGTCAGTCCATGCCCCTGACAGTTGTAGCACTGAGAGGCAAAAAGTCACTCCAACAAGGTCTGATGGAAGCTGCCGAAGACAAGGTCCTACATCCTAGTGAAGACGACACGGGGCTGTGGAACGAGACAGGCGTGCTCGAAAATCCTCCCTCTGCCTCTGATTCGTTCACAGCCCAAGGTCTGCACCCTCAGAGCAGGACAATGGGGCCACTTCACATTCTAAAGGGCAAAGTACTTAAAGCACTTAGCATCGTGTACAGTACTTGATGAGCTCTCTAGAAACACAATTTTGATTTTATGATGTTTCTTGATCAAGCTAAATAAGTTCTGAATGAAAAAACCAGTGCCCCTCTAATGGACTTGCAGTGAGAATAATCACAACTTTGTGGCCATAAACCTAGAATAATATATAAATAGACTAATTGCTGATGATGGGCCAACATTGAATTATTATTGAAATTATTTTGTTGGTGGGATGAGTTGCTTTAGAATGTTCAGGAATCATGACAAAGTTCAAATAGAGATTATTTTATCCTTTAAGAGTAGTAAGAAATTAAATGCTATATTCTCATTTTCATATTGGAAATTAATTTTGAATTAGGAAAAAGTGAAGAGTATACACAATGACATTTTAAACTAGTGACAATGTTGTCTTGATGTATTGCTGTCCGCACAATCCCAGTACTCTAGAGGACTTTTTTAAGGTAAGAGTACTCTGTCCAGTGATTTTTTTATCAGTGGAGTAATATAATTTCCTCAGCTAGAAGGCAAAAAAAAAATGAGCCTATCATTTTTTCATATACTCAATCCATACTTGTCATTAAAAATTGTGTGTCCTTGGTTATTTGACCTCAACCAGACAAACAGGTACAGAAATGTGGGAGAAGCCAGGCAGAGGAGCATGTTGAGGAATAATATTTTAAGGTATGTTTACTTTTTTTTATGTTGCATTTGTTTAACTCTATGAAGCTGTGTTACTGTGCCTGTCTAAAACACATGATGGTCTAATAAAGATCTGAATGGCCAATAGCAAGGCAGGAGAAAGGATAGGCAGGGCTGGCAGGCAGAGAATATATAGAAGGAGAAACCTGGAAGGAGAGGATGGAGCTAGCAGCCAGAGAAGGAGGAGGTCTCCAGGGGCCAGCCACCCAGCTACACAGCCAACAAGCCACCGAGTAAGACTAAGATTTACAGAAGTAGGTGAACAGGAAAAGCCCAGAGGCAAAAAGTAGATGGGATAATTTAAGGAAAGCAGACAAGAAACAAGCCAAGCTAAGGCTGGGCATTCATAATTAACAATCAACCTCCATGTGTGATTTATTTGGGAGCTGGGTGGAGGCCCCCCAAAAGAGTAAAAAATATAACAGGAACGCAGATTGTCACTGAAGCAGCATGCACTGTACACAGTGCTGTACAGAGGGAGGGGAGGGTGCGTGGAGGACAGCAGGAAGGGAGTCATGCTAACCTCGACACCTAAATAATCCTTGACTGATTGGCAGAATTTCAATGGCTCTTTCCCAGCTCGAGGCAGCAGCAGGAGTAAGCAATAGACATGCTCTGCTGTGGTTACGAGTCACCGAATCTGATCGTGATGAAAATGTACATCAAGGGAACAGATCAGAGTCGACTGGGGTGATACAGTTTTTCCCTTGAATTCCAGGGGAAAGGGTTTAAATCAGCGGGGAACGAGAAGCTTCATGTTCTCATCACGAGAGACACGCACCCTTGCCCTCTGTTGATGCTTTCGGTAAACATGTATAAATGAAATGATAAGCTTATAATTTCACAAATTATGAAGTACAATGTCCTTCCCAGAATGAAATCATGCAATAATTTGGAAGTGTAATTACTTAGATCAACAAACAAATGGCTGTATTTCATCTACTAAAATTTTAAGATCTTGATGGTTCACAAGAGAACACGGTCTTCTCTGATGTGTCGTCTGTTATAACTCCTTTGTTTAGGATGTTTTGCATATTCTCTTAGTGTTAAATTAAACATGTGAGCGTGTGTGTTCTGAACAAATGTCAAACACCAAGAAGTAGGGCTACATTAAACCTACCTCTGGATTTAAAAACCTTTTGAAATATATATGTTAAATGATTTGACGGCTTGATTAATACCTGCTTCCTACTGAATTCACTAGGCCCAGTTTAAATAAATCAAGTTACATATTAATTTATATCTGAAATACTCTTATTTGATTTTTTAAAAAGTACTGACAAAGCTAATTTCTTGACTCCCTTAAGATGATAGCTTTATCAACACACAGAACAACACACACGGTTGTGCTTATTACATTTTTATTATAGTAGGGTTGCATGTGCACTGAGAAACTTTATATGTTACAGATAAGCAAAAGAAAGAAAATCCCTATAATCCTCAGCCCCAAAATAGCTAGAGTAACTGTTTTATAGGAATCTACAATGCAATCGACACCTGCCCCACCCTGCTTTTTTCTTTTCATTTAAATGCATGTGGCTAAGTTGCCCTTTAGCAAGCCTAAACTATTTTATACTTCTAGAGTTGTTGAGAATGATCTTTGCTTCTGCCAACATCACAAACAATCACTAATATTTAATCCCGGCAAAAGAGGCGAAAGAAAAACAACTTAAATGAATGTGTATTTTTTCTAATGCTAATTAAGTTAAATATTTCATCATGAGTTTATTGAATATATATTTCAGAGTAATTTGTCTCAGTGTTTTGTTTTTGGTTTTGTTTTTTTTCCTGGTGGCTATATTTTTCTGCCCGGACTTGTCACTCTGTCTTCTTAAATTGCTTTTGAGAACTTAACTCGTGCCACTAAACTGTCCCCATGAGTAGGCCAGTCATTTGTCTTTTATCATATTTCCTTTCAGTGTCACTGATCCCAGGACGAAGGAACCAAGAGAAAGATGCAGCTGTGATCCCCTCCTCCAGTCCCTTGTAAACCGAGTACACGTCATGAGCTATATAGTGTCTTCCAGGAAAGGAAGCACATGGAAAGGCGAACCATGGGATATTAATTTCTCTGGGACAAGAAGTTTTCAGAAACAGTGGCAAAACCGGGCTTTAAAATGACTAGATGCCTAGCCTGCTTTGGATAATCTGTGAGAATTTAGAACTGATATGAATAAAAACAGCATACTGTAATACTGGCCTAGAATTACACAGGCCAGTATGCATTGCATCAAGGGCAAGTCAGATTCGGCAATTACAGTTAACAGTAAGTTCTGTTCATCCACTGTGGACGCATTGAAGTATTTCCATGGGACATGTAGGAAAGTCATCTATGGCTGTGCCCCGAAAAGTCAATAAAGAATGAACACTTTCATGTTTTGGTAACTAAGAAATTAGCTGGGGGCAAGGATGGAATTCTTTCTTCTTGGAAGAATTGGAAACTATGAAGGAGAAAAGTAAAGAAATAACAAAAGAGAAGAGATGTGGCATTGCTGGGTGTCCAGATGCAGGGAATGGGAGAAACTGAAGGAATTCAGAAGGGAGGCTTAAAAGAAACACATTGGATAAATTTAATATACCCAGATTATCAAGATAGGTTGCAATGTCCACCATAAAGTGTTCAGCTCATGTAAGTGGAGCATATATACAGATATGAATCCTTTAAAATGCTTCAAAAGGAACTGTCTCTCCCGTGCCACAGATAGTGAGCTGTGAGGTATACATGTTGAAAGTAGTTTTGCTTTTAAATTTTAAGCAAAAATTTAAAGGGTGGGGAGATGGAAGGAGAGAGAGAGATCGAGCTAGATGTTGAGTTGCTGTGGGAATTTAGCCATTTAAAATTCCTCAGTGATTTTGGGATACTTTCCCCCCAGCAGTGGCTTCAGAATCAAGGGGACCATGTATAGGTGTATTTGACTTAAATAAATAGGTGTTTGGTTTAATGGTCTTTCTATCTGAAGTCACTTTAAAATTCAACAAAAAGAATTTGATAAAATCTCAAAACTTATGGACATAAAACAGTCTAGATTCAAACCATTTCCTGAAGTAAAATGAGAGGGGGAGGGGGAGAGGGAGAGGGAGGGAGGGGGAGGGGAGGGGAGGGAGAGAGAGGAGAGAGAGAGAGAGAGAGAGAGAGAGAGAGAGAGAGAGAGAGAGAGAGAGAGAGAGAGAGAGAACTCTCGCAGGTGTGTCTAGGAACACAGCTGGGCCAATTTTAAAGTTCTTTATTGGTTTCTGAAGGTGTTCAAACTTTTGTTGGTTCAATGTTATATGTAACAAAAAGAGAATTGTAACAGAAACAAAACTGTATTTAGCTAATTCATAAACACTTTAAAGGTTATGAAATTATTGAGCCAATGGAGTCAAAAATCACGGACTTCTTGCCATATAGCTTAAAAGTTTTCTCTTAAAGAGTATAATATCATGAGTATAATTTAAAAAATAAATAAATAAATAAATTTAAAAAAAAAAGAGTATCAATAGGATGCAAATACCTGAATTTAGTAGTCTGTAAAGCCTGGGCAGAAAAAGAATATGAAGTGTAATTGACAAATGAGAAAACCAGTGAAATAAGGATCCTTGAGCAAATGGAAAGGTTCACCAGGCACCCAGGAAAGGCTCGTGAATCATGTCTTTAAATGGGCACCAGAGCCGTTCCACTCATGTGATAGCTGCCCTTGGCCTCTTTCCACAGTCAACCAAAAATCGGTGACGGAAATCACATGAGGTGCAAACGCATCAGATGGCTTGAAATCCCGACGGGAAAAGTGGTTCGTGGCACTCTGAGAACTCTCAAACTCCAAGTGTTTTCTTTGGGATGACAGGTAGGTTTAACAACCACAGCCAGTTGATGCTGTAATTGTCTCCCTCTGATAAGGTGAAAATGAGCTATCTTAAAACTTTTTTCTGAGCATTTTTAAAAAATCTTTGCTACCTTGATTTTTATGTATTCCTTGGTTTGTGAACTCAGTGTGTGAAGCTTATGTCTACGGCTCTGAGGTAACACTTTCCTGAATTCCATCATTATGGATCGACAATACATCTTTTATCTACAACTGTGGCAACACACAACTAAAAAAAAAAAAAAAACATTAAATATTCTCTATTCCTTGGCTTAATCTTCCAAATTCTAGACTTTAAAAAGTCACATACACTTTATGTATATAAATATTTGTATGTATCTACTATGAATGGATACAGATCTGAAAATACACATACACTGACTGTCTATTTGCTGCTATACGTACTCCCTCCACATGCTGAAAGAGATCTCAAAGAATTAAAAGACTAGTATTTGCAACATCACTCCATTGAAGGACAATATATTTAACAGTCTCAACACACCTTTATGCAGACACAAACCTGCATGCAGGATGATGATTAGAACTCAAGCTGACTCGATTAACTTTAAATAAACTCCAGACATGGAAATGAAAAATAAAATATACACGATACCCTTTTTTTATTTTTAGCTCAACTGTTAAAAAGCCAATTATCTACCTGTGAATGTGTGCCACACATTGTACTTTGAGGACACTTCTTCATAGTCAGAGGTGAGAAAAGGTCTGCCTCCAACTGTCACTGCCTCTGAGATTGCTATTAAAACAGAAACCTGAACGACAGAATCCCCGGCTCTGTGTGATCAAGGAAAATCTGGGCACGAGTTGGCTGAGGACTGTCTTGCGGAGTCCTCCGTGCTCACCGAGTGGGAGGGTCACACTGGAGGGACGAATAAGGGCAGAGATGCGTCCCGCTTCCACTCGCTGGGAGCTGGCGCGGGCCACTCCGCGGTGGTGCGGCAGCCCTGTCCGGACTCCACCGCGCCTCCCAGGGGCTCCGACAGCAACCCAAGGTAAGCTGTGCGGCTCTACCACCGGCCGTTTTGCTTGATGTCGCCCACACAAGCCCGGTCTCTGTCATCTGCTGTGTTTCTGGTCATTTGCCTGCATCTGCTTTTTAAGAAAATGTCAAAAACGGTCCTGCACGTGTGCACGTGTATTTCGGGGGTACATCTGCCCACCTGCGGTTGCGCATTCCCACGCAGAGCCGAGGGGGACCGAGTGCATTTTGGCCAGACCAGGCCACTTTGATACGCTACCTATAATGTGGCTCGTGTTTGCGCGTCCAGGTCACGCGGGCTCGCGCGTTCCACTTAGGTTCTCGGTGGGTTTTCGGGGTGGGTTTGGGAAGCAGAAGTGTGAGCGATGCTGATGCGGGTGGGACGGACCCCGAAGAAGGTTCCACAGGGTAAACGCACGGAGCAAGCTACGAATTCTGCGGGGCTGTGGGCTGGGGCTGGGATGCTGTGCCGGGGAGAGGCGAAAGCCAGGACGCGCAAGCTCAGACGCCCGAGTCCCCCGCCACGGAGTTACCCACTTCGACCCCCGCGGGGGTCCCCGAGAGCCCGCTTGGGCTGGCCGGGGCGCGCGGATCTGGGACTGGTTCCCAAGTGGCGGGCCCTGTGCCTCCTCCAGCCCGCAGAGTGCGCAGCGCGTCCGGCCGGAGCGCAGCCGCCGTCCCCGCCGTCCTCGCTGCCACGGCCGCCGCGGGGACGTCAGGGTCCCGGCGCAAGGGGACGCCGCCCCGCCTCTGCCCGCGGCGGCCCTCAGCTCTGCGGGAATCCGGCCGGCGCCGCAGCCACCGCGGCCGGCCGGGAGGAGGGAGGCGGCGCGCACCGGCCGGCCGGGGAGAAGTTTGTTGGCCCGGAACCAAGCGCGCCACCGCGCAAGCCAGCTCCTTTGAAGCAGGCGGGCAATGAAGCTTAACCTTACCCCAGCGAGGTCTTGGAGGGCTCTGGAGCCGGTCGAGTGGGTGCGCAGGTTACCCACAGGGACTCCACTGCGTGGGAGGCGAGGGGGGTGAACGCGTGGTAGTGGGTCTCGGGGGACAGTGGACTCGGCAGTAGAAAGGATCGGACCCAGCTGCTGAAAATGTGTACTTTTAATAGAACCATCCAGGAACTGCGACAGTGGGTGATGTGAGACCTAGCTCGAGGCTGGGAAATGGAAGGGTAACAGAAATAAATTGTGCTGCCTCCTCCCACCCCATCACCAATTCAGAGACTACTTAACTTCCAACCTCTCCTTGGAGAGGAGGGCTGAGGAGCAAAAAGATGTGAGGGTGGTAGAGGCGCTTTAGAGAAATTTACATCTGCCCGCTCCTCACCCCCAAGAAAGCGAGCTAGTGAAAGCAACACTCCCGCACAAACCAAGGCCTAGGGTTTGTTCTCTGAGAGAAGGGAAAGAAGGCTGGCTCGATAAGGGTGGCCTTCAGGTTCTCCTGAGAAGGCCAGCAAAGCTGCAGGGCCCTTTCTAAGTAGAGAGCTCTTCACCAGGCGCCTGCAAAGGAGCAGCTGGGACGTCTACGTGTTTTCATGGCGCAAACTGTAATTTCCCAGTCCTGAGACAAACGGACAGGATTCGCTGAGGGATAATTGTTCAGGGCACAAAAGAGGAGGTAGCCACCGGGGTTAGAAAACTCATTCTCCCTCCAGGAGAAAATGTTGGAAGTGACTGCCAGGTGCTTTCATGTGGTTTTGACCAGGATGATTTCTGCCCGTGTCCTGAAAAAAGAAATTCGTGATAATAGAGCAGGGAGAACGGCTCCATATGGACAGGTAAGAGAAGTGCCAAACGGAAGGGAAGAAAGCCGCGTGCAATTATGTTTGTATCTGAATCATTGTTATCCCCAAATCCTTCCCCAACAGATGGGAGTCCACGGTATTCTTCAAAAATGGAAACTTTCCATCTATTTTTCTGGTCCTGCAGTTTGGTCTCTTTTGCTGAAATCTCAGTTCGTTTTTTTTTTTTTTTCCCCTGAGGCAGCAGAAATGGGCAGTAGGTTCTAAGCATGTGATTCTAGAGATAGAAGACATGGACAGGAACTATAGGAATGCGACTCATAGCGTCGTATGTGGAGATCCAAATGAAGCATGAAAAGCAAGCAGGGGTGAAAAGAAGGGGATAATAGATACACTAACACATAGCCTTGAAGGGATACTTCCGGGTGGGAAATGGAATGAATGGGCTGAGTTCAATTACTCCAGGCAGGCTTTGCTGAGAACTTGTGTCTCAAAGAGGCTTCTGCTTAGACAGGCTTAGCAGAGGAGAGCAAGCAGGGAAGACAGAAGGAACAGCCTATAGGAAGGCTTCAGGTGTCAAGGGCTGAGCACAAGGTGAAGTGAAGTCTGGGATGAGGAGAGCTGATCACACCTGCCAAGAAGACTGGAGAGGGAGGCTGAGAAGCTGGGGGCACTGGATGCTGCTGTTGTGTGGACCAATAGCAAGACAAGCAGGTGAGGAAGTTGCATCTTGAAGTTAACAGGAAGATGGTGATTGTAGACCAGCAGGCCTATCTTATTCGTATGTAGACTGTGAATTGGAAATGCCCCTCCCATGTGTAAGAAATCAAAGGCAACCATGCAATGTTAAGAGTTTCATATCAGCAAGCCAACAGAGCCATTCAGACGAAAGAGAAACCAGAAAAGGTGGATGAGTTGAGATAGTATACAAATCTATCAATATGACATTCTGTCAGAGGCAGGGATGTGTCTACAGAAAACAGAACCAGAGCTTGTAATCAGAAAACAGTGTGGGTCAGCTGCAGTTGTTGAGATGGAGGGTATCTGCAGAGTTATTGCAGACAGCTGTCATTGAGAGAGGCATGTCAATGAGGCAAACTCACTGTCAGGAAGGGAGAAAGCCACTTCGGTATGTTCAAATAGAATCTGAGGGTGGATATCTTCAGGGAAGTGGACATTGTTTTTGAAACGAAAGGAGAGATCCTATGGAACTTTGAAGCATTTAAACGAAATTGGTCAGTGGTACAAATGTTAGCCTACACACAGAAGATGGCTTTCAAACTGCAAATGAAAGGTGGAATAAGAGTACCCAGATGGCGAGAGGACTGGAATGGAAAGATACTTCTGAAAAAAGAATAAGCAAATAAGTAAATACATAAATAATGTATGTTTATTAAAAGCACCATCAAGGCCTGCAGTTACAGTTCAGAGGTAGTATACTTACTACGTACAAAGCCCTTATTTAGATCCCCAGCACACACCCCAAAAACATGGGCAAAAGCGTGTATTTGGGGTATTGCTTATAGTTTGATGGAACAGTTTGGAAAGCAGTAGAGTAGGGGAGATGAGACTCCTTGATTGTTCCTGAGTCTTAAGTCCCTTGCTTCGTAGTACACAATGAAATGCCGCTGGAGATGGAAACGAGAGCCCTAACATGATCGGGCCAGTTTCAGAAGTAGAATTCTTAGCCAGGACTTCCCACACTTTGCTGTAATCTGGTACTCCACTGGTGTGGATGGTCACTAGTTTGAAGCTGTCCCGGAATACCTAGCAAAGCCTTGTCAGGAGAGAGAGGGAGAAGGGATTAATTTTAAGCAGTTGGGAAATAGAAACTAGGGAAACAAGAGTGGAGGAAAAGGGTCTAGCCGTAGCTGTTGCAAGAACTAGAAAAGAGTTTTAGTTGAATCTGTTGTAACTTTCAGGACTAGAAATGACACCAAAGTGAATGAACAGTTTTTGTGGAGAGAGTGTGCATGGTTTCAAAAGACACGCTTTGCAAGGATTTGACAGGCTTCTCTCCAGGTCTGAAGTACCTAGGGCGTGAAGAAGACATTGAAGATTGTTTTGGAACTTAATGCGTTCCTACTCTGGTGGTATTTGTAACTAAAACATAAAGGTGAAGAGATTTCTGTGTGGTTTTTAGGAGGATAGAAACCTTGCTCAAGTTGTGGGAGATTTCTGTGCACTTATTTCAATTTCATGAGTAAAATAAATGATGAAATTATAAAATAACTACACATCTATACCAAAAAATATTGTATCTGATTATTAGCTTTGGGGTTTAGCTCTGTATTATGTCTTTTCTGCTGGCTTTTTTTTTTCTTTCCATGAAAGTTAGATTCTCAAAACTGACGAAAGAACAGATGTGTGGCACCTGCTGTTTTGCTTATTTACACAATGCCTCACTTCATAACAGCATAACGAGGTTTTCCTGCTTGAGTTATGTATGGACATACTGGAGAATAGTCAAGAAAGTTTGATTTAAAAATCAATCATCTACCCTATCATTTAGCATTCCCTCTGTAAAGAATGCTCTGGAAATGTGGCTTCTTGCAGACATATGACAGGTCAAACATATTCTTTCTTTTTCCAACAACAAATCCTTTATTGGAACAAATGAAATCTCTAACAAGAATGATTTTTTTTAAAAGAACAAATTAGATACACACATTTTAAGGACTTCTGGGATTTGAAACTTTGTCTAATTCATTTCCTCATCTTTCCAACTTACTTGTTTGAAAGTTGAGATGTGTTACTTTTAATGTGATAACCTCCAAAAAATGAATCAGCATCCTTTCCCATTATCTCCTTTCTCTTTTAATGTGTATTCTTTTCATAATTTTTGTTTGTTTGTTTATTTGTTTTGCTTTGTTTTTATTTTGGTGACAGCTCTGTTGACCCACCCCTCATGTAATACATAACTTCAAAGATGCACCATGATCACATAAAATGTAAAATGGCAAAGCAGTAAAAACACTCATATTTATTCTGATTGACTCTTCCTTTTGGTGACAGGCTTCTGTACAATTTCATCTAGTAAAACCACCATCATTCCATCCACTGGTTCGTCCACTTATCCATCATTCCATCCACAGGTCCATTGTTCTGTCTTTTCAGATTTCCTGTCCTTTTGTTTTTTCTTAAAAAACTAAGTGTGTGCTTATTTTGTTCTCCTGGACCACAGTGACATCAGGCACTTATTTACTTATTTATTGTTATTATGTATATACACATTACATAAGTTTACCTATATAACATGCAAGCAGGTGCCCATAGAGACCAGATGGTATCAGATTCCCTGGACCTGGATTTACAGCCAGCAGTGATCTGCCTGATGTCCGTGCTGGGGACCAAACCTGGGGCTTCTCCAAGAGCAGCAAGTGTTCTTAACTACCTAGTCATCTCTTAGCCCTGACACCAGGAAATTTTATTTGACTCACTGCTATATCCCCACCATTAATTCCCCCCAATTAATGATACATAATAGGGCTCTCATCCTATCAGTGAAACGAAGGAGTAAAGTTTTCAATTGATCCTTCCTTTGCCGTTTATGTTTTCTATGTACAACTATAGACTTTATGTTATAAATCATAGCAAGGGATTCTCCAAAATCTGTCTTCCTTAGAAATCCATTAGATTTTATAATAGCTTTAAAGTTTTTGAGAAGTGGACTAAGAATATTTTAAGAGATATTATCCAAAATTAATCTGGTCTGTAAAAGCTGAGGAGAATAGTGGGTCGCAAGTAGTGGTCAGGACCAGGCATTCAGACATCCACTACATTGTTGCTGTCATAGCATTGAGAAAAAGGTTTCAGGCAGGCCTATCTGAAGGATTTCAGACGGTTTGTTTTAGAAGGTCTACTGGTGTCTGTGTAGGCCTGTCAGTGCTGAGCACACACACAAGTATGACTTCACATTGTGGTACTGGATAGAACTATAAAGGTTCTGACTGGGCTCTTGATAGGGGATAAATGAATATTTATGAGGAAGTGATTTAAGATATAAGGATCTGAAAGTCATACCCTGTACCCTGCATTGTAATAACAAAAGCTTTTTGATCAAGCAAACCTGGACTTGAACCCAAGGCTTCTGGATAGATCAATCTATGAGCATTCATGTCTGTGGAATGGGGACCTGATATCTACGTTCATTACAAGACTTAGGACCTAGGCAAGAGGGTCTAATCTTCTTCTTTCAACCATGTGGGTTCTGGAAGAAAACTCAGTTCCTGAGGCTTGACAGCCAATGCCTTCTTGACTGAACCATCTTGCCAGCCCAAGATATTTGCTTGGATAAAAGGAGAAAAATGTGTGTGTTTTTAAAATCGATATTCCCAGTCTCTTTGAATTTTTTTCAAATATTTAGGTATATGTTACATAGCCTTCTTACTCTGTACCTTGTAAATATTAGAGACAGGCATAGTCTATTTCTGAGCTATGAATATTAAAATAAATACTACACACAAACTATGTCCTATTTTAGAAAATGAGACCACATAGAACCAATGTTTTCTATACTTCTATTAAAAATGTACTGTAGACACTAGCTTTGGACAGGTTCTCCAGAAAGCAATTCCAGGGTGTTGAGAAACTTCAACCTCTGCATACATTGTCCTGTGGCTCTATGTTAATCACTGAACTGGGAAGCAATGGACATCTGTCTTAAAGCTTAACTTCAACTGTGAAGAGCAAAGCACTAAGCAGTGATAACATTGGCTCAAATTAATTTATCAAACTGTCTTGATAATCATCTTACGAGACCTAAGGGGACAGATAGAAAACTGCTGTATTCCGATAGTGGGGTTGGTTAAAGCCACAGATGAAGAAATCCAAGGAGGGAAACCGCGGTAAACTCAGGGCAGCAACCAGAAGCCTGAGCTCAGTCTATGTCTGGGGACAGTGATAGGGAAGAAGGAAAGGACAGATTCAGAAAGATATGGTGACGTTTTTCCATGGCAGTTTTATTGGGGTCAACCCAGCAAATACCTCCAACATAACTTTAAAAAAAATCTAGCAAATACATGCTAGTGAAATAAGGAAATGAGGTATCCAACTGGACAGAAGAGAGAGAGGTAGATGTATGTATATATAGGTAGATAGATAGATAGATGACAGATAGGTAGATAGATAGGTAGGTAGGTAGATAGATAGATAGATAGATAGACAAATGAAAGACAGATAGATAGACAATAGGTAGGCAGGCAGGCAGACAAACAGATAGATAAAAAAGTAAAATAGGAAGCAATGGGTCTGTAGGGAGATTAGAAGGGATTCTAAGGTAATGTGAAGTTGAGGAACCCAATGAGTGTTTACAGAAGGATGAAGAGTTGGCTGTTGGAAATTCAGAAGGTATTGAGTTAGGATGGCGAGGGAATGGATTCTTGTACAAGTTTCTGCCGATCTCACTTAGAAATAGTGGGAGGAGGTTCAAGTACCCAAACATTTGATCAACTAATCATACAATCTTCTACTTCAGACACTGTGAATAAATAAGGTTAATGCTAAGTTCTGTTGTGTTCTGAGTGTCTCAAGGAAATTGTTGGGGGAATGTCAAGACCGAATTCATATCAAGCTTGTGACTTTATAGCTCCCCGGTTTTTTGTTGCTGTAACAGGAACCAAAGTCTTGATGAAAATGAATTTATAAAACCATTTAGCACTTCTACTTTTCAGATAGCAACTCAACCTGAGCGGAAGAGATAAGTGTAGCTGCAAATTAGACTAATTATTCTTTAGCAGCTATAATAGCAGACATCTTTAGAGTACATAGTTCAATGTCAGTGCTCCTAGCTTGCAGGTGAATGAAACAAGACTTTAAAATGTTCCAGAACTTACATACAAGTAGCAGAACTCACATAGGAAGCCAAGGTTTTAACTATTATGTTCCAGTGCTAATTGATCAACTGAGAGAAATTACCTCAGTTAAAAAAACAGTCACAGATCTCCCTGACAATGGATCAACATTTGATATAGAATTTATTTGAACTAGAATTCATTTATTTAACAGTTACGAACAGACATGAAATAATAACTGTGATCCATTTGCAAGGTCATGTGAGGATCAGGACTAAGTCAGTATCTAGAATTCAAAATAAATAAGACATAAGACCAGATGTTCGATATTTAGAACTACACATGCAATTTTGACATTGCAATTGCTGCATCTAGCTATTCATGCAGAAATATCTAAAATCTTGAATTAATTTTAAAATGCTGAACTGAGTATTTGGCGTGTGTACATAGATTATCAAAGATGGTGGGCTTATTGTTCTCTAAAGAGAGTCTATTGGCAGAAGTTAAACACTCGTGTGATGAATTCTTTCAAGATTGGCTCTTTATTAAAAGGTAGGTAATGGCAAATAAGTGATTTATGACTCTTGAATAGCTATTTCTAATAAAAGAGTAATTGTCAAATAAAATTGAGGGCTCCAGTATGTTTTTTTCTTTCAAATTATTTCTATTTTAGCTAATTCACTACAGTAAATTAATTTAAACAATGTTAAATTTTCTGTTATAGGATCTAGAACATTTTGTTTTATTTTACGTTATTTTGTATGTGTATGGATATTTTGCCTGCATTTATGTATATGCAGCACACATGTGCCTGATGCCCATGGAGGCAAGAATAGGGCATCAGATCGCCTGATAGCCCTCTACGGATTTTACCTGCTGAATCATTCATTGCAGTACCTGCAGAGGAGGAATATAAATTCTTAAAGGCACTGATGATGTTAACAGAATATTATAGAATTTATAATAGGCAGTGCATGTATCAGTTTCCTTTTAAAGAGAATGGAGGTTGTATATGTGTAGTTGTAGTTATAGGAGTAGAAGTCAGTCCAGTAACAAAATAGATTATGTAAAATATGATGATGTCAATTAAGCCATATATATAAATATAATTTTCTCAAACAGAATCATGAATGATAAAATTGTCTTTAAGAATTCTGAATCATGGTATTTTATACCAAATAGATAGCAAGAAATGAAAAAACATAATAAACTATGTTTAAAAGTCTGTGTATGAAAGGATACAGTCAGTAGACTGAAATGGAACCCCATGAAATAAGAGAGAGCATTTGTTAATTATAAACTGATAAAGGGTCAAAATTTAGAATATATGAAAAGATAACAAGAGCTAACTATTAAAAAAAACAGAGAAAGTATCTGAGTGCCATTTCTCCACAGAAGACATACAAATGACCATAAGTAAACATAAAACATGTTTAATATCACTAATCCTCAGGAAAATACAGATCAAACTCACAATGATCCACCCTCTAATACTCATTAGTATGGTATTGACCAAAAATAAAGAAAATAACAAATGTAACACAGGATGTGGAGAAATCAGTACACCTTACTAGCAGAAGTGTGAGTGGTATGGGTGTTATGGAAAAACAGCATGGTGGGTCCTCGGGAAATTAAAAATAGGAGAACCATATGATTCACATATTTTCTTCTTTGAGCATATACCCAAGAGAATTGTAAGTAGTGACACAGATTGATGGCTGTACATCTGTGCTCATAGCAAGTGTTCACAACAGCCCTAAGATGGGAACAAACGAATGTCCGTGGATGGATGATGAACAAAATGGGCGTTCACAAAAGGTGAAGTATCATCTAGGCCCCAAACAAGAGAAAATTCTGACACACGTCTCAACACAAATGAACTTTTAGGAGCTTGCACTGCTGGCCAGGAAAAAGCTTAGTCAGTTAAATGCACCAACATGAAAACCAGAGATCAATACCCAGAATTCACATAAAAAAAATGGGTGTGGTGGTGTATGCGTGTAAACCCAGCTCTGGGGAAGAGAGCTTGCTGGCCAACCAGCCTACTCTAACCAGAGAAAATGAGGTGGTGAATGAGAGACCTTGTCTCAAAACACAAGGCAGGTGGCTCTTAAGGAGTGTGACACCTGGGTCTGACCTCAATCTTCCACACATACGCATGTATAGGTGTACCTATGAACACACAACTGTAGGTACCTTTGGGTATACGCACACCGCCAAAGACATTTCATTGAGTAAAACAAAGTCACCAGAAGACAAAAGCGGAGTGATTCTGCATATGAAGATACCTACGATAGTAAATCTATAGCAGGGAAAGTAGAATGATAATGAGGGATTTGCAGACAATGAGATGGAAACATTTGTTTAGTAGTCACAGACACCCAGTTCTGCAAACTGACAAGAATTATTGAGCTGAATGAAGGAGGGGACTGCAAATCAATGGCAATGCACTTGATTACACTGACATGCACACTTAGAAATGGTCAAGATATGAATTTTATAGGACAATCTATTTTACCACAATTTTTAAAATTAAAAAAAATCATTTGAGTGGTATGGCTTTAAAAACTATTGAAAAAGTGGGAAAATTTAAGTGATAAGAATCCATCGTCATGAGTAATTAATTGAATAATTAACGGAGAAAGAATCTAGGAATATTTCCTGAGTACTTGTAAAGTTTAAAATATGTGTGAAAACACTCAGTTCCGTGTTAGAGCATCATATACCCTAATACATAGTCATATGGTATGTAGAAATTGATTGCTTTCTCTTTGCTGGTTCTGTGGCTGTGATGGAGCAAAGTACAAACTCTCACCTTTAATGCTTCTGCCATTACAGATCTGTGGTCCTTGGTTCCCATGGTTTCAAGGCACAATGAAGCACACTGGCTCTTGGAAACTGTGGACTTGGGTGGCAATGGTCCTGCTTCCTGTTTCCACTTGTGTGACTGTCAGGGACAAGCCAGGTATGTGGGTCACCTCTCTTCCTGATTGAGAAGTGTTATCTATCGTCCTTAAACCATTTTAAAAAATCCATCAAAGCAAATCTTGTTAAGGTTGGAGAGGCTGCAGATTAGATGTACTGATATAGAAAAGAGAAATCATTGTTTTCTACCACCGACCTTCACACAATGCCCAGGATAAACTTCCAAACGTTTCATACACTTGTTATCTAACTTTTTCTGTAATTGGAACTTGTAAATGTGATTATATGCATGTATGTCTCTGTGCATATATATGATATTATCTCACATTTTAGCCTCTAAGAATTATTTGTTCAAGTTATGTCTTAAAATTCACCATTAATTAGGATTAACAAGGACATGTCTTCCCTTAATTAAGAAAAAGTGAAAAACAGATTCCGAAATGTAAAAAGAAATAGAGTTTAATTATATGACAGCACTGTGATGTCTCAGATAATAGAAACAAAGGGTGAACACATCTTTACAGTATCCAATAAATAGATATTTATTCTCAACTGTTACATTTATTAATTTTCTCTTAAATATTCCCAAAGGTCTTTCCAGAAATTTGGAACATTTATTTTCATAACTGACTTTTAAAATTAATTGTGCCTGTATAGATTATTAACCTACATGTACTTCATGTTGCAAAGTTGAAGTGAATATGTAAGATCAGTTGCTAAGGAGTGATCAGATGGGATGTATTCTGAGAACAATCACATAACGGTGATGTATCTTGAGATCTGAAGACTGACTCTTTCTGTGTATGTTCTCTTGAAATAGTTCTTAATAATTTTGATGACAAGGCACAACTTCCCTCTCATAGAGATTTTTGAGTTTATATACACACAGAATAAAAACTGTCATGTATAAACAATTTTTGTCCATTTTGTCACTGATTTTAGAGGAAGCCCATTTCCTAAAACAGTCCACATGAAAATTCAAATATTCTATTAACATATGTATGATAGCCTGAGTCACATAGTCTTAGGGAAAAGCATCTTTTCTGCAGTGAGAAATAAATAAACAGTGACAGCTAACAACTAAAGCCATGTTAAAGTAAAAAGTTACTTAGGGAGATCATTATATGATATTCTGATAATCTGCTCTCGTAAATTTATGTTTCTTTAGCAAGAGAAGGTGCTCTGTTTTGCAATTTCACATGAGTGGGTGGGCTTCCTTTACCTAGAATGGAGGCTAAATCTTTAGCTGAGTGGTGCAGTATTTTTGGCCATGCTAGTATGTAGGAAATGGTTTTGAGTAGAACCACAGTGTGAAGGCTCTGCACAAATGACTCTGGTTTTAGCAAGAGCAAGAATCCCAGAAGGTACTGATTCCTGACTGCCTAGCAGAGATTCCTGTTTGCTGTTGAAGCCATGGAAAATTCAGTTCTTTACATCTTTGACAAGTCAACCAGTTGAGTCTAATGCAGGATGACTGGGGAATGCACTTGGGGAAATACTCACTTTGGGGATAATTAAATGCCATTTTATTTTTTTTTCTGATCTACTCCTTAGCCAGTTATCATCTGCCATTTTATTTTAATCTCTAGCTTTAATAAGCTTTTATTGTAAGAAGACCACTTATGGTCTCTACTTTGTTAAAAATATGCTTTGCTCTACAAGTACAGAAAAAGTCATTAACCATAACAAAACTGTCTATTGAATATCCCCAGAACTCAGTCATTTTACATAACCAAACTTCCATATTTTAGAATTCCTCTAAATATTTTACTTTTCTACATTGAA
Organism: Peromyscus leucopus; assembly: GCF_004664715.2. Classification (NCBI taxonomy): domain Eukaryota; kingdom Metazoa; phylum Chordata; class Mammalia; order Rodentia; family Cricetidae; genus Peromyscus; species Peromyscus leucopus. Next base: position 57,944,145 of record NC_051084.1, read on the forward strand.
TATCACAGTTCTTTGATCAAGTTATACTGTATATATAACTACCCAAATGTATTCTAGCCCCAAATATTTTACTGAATTAGTTTCTTGAAAGATTTTTCTAAGAACCTGAATTGTAATAAGATTCACAAAACATGCAGCACTAAAGGAAATAAAGAAAGAAAGCACTGTGTTTTCTTATGCCACTTGGTAAAGGGTGCCTGTAGAGCAAGAAGTGTATTTGGAGCATGTCATGGCAATTACTTCACCTCAAATATCATTTACATTAATTGAAAATGTCAGCACAGTACCACCACAGGGACAGTTGGAGAATGTGACACACTAGACCTGGCCTGGCAGGCTACTCTCCTTGTGTCTTGTCTTGTGTGTCTGATTCATGGGGCAAGGTTCCCTTTTTAGTTTTCTCATGTGCAGACCTGTGTGTGTGGTCACTAACCATTTACCGGAGGGAAGTGATTACATCTAAAAATAAAATCGAGCAAATCTGAGGGAGAGGCTAGGGTTTCAGTTCTGGACTTGGAGAGGTTGTCAACAGTTTACAGTTAAAACTAAATGTAATAAAGGATACCTTGTGTCTTCATGACTGTCCTCCACTCACTCTATGGCAGCCTTAACGATTACCTGGAATATCATGGCAAGTGGGACAGAACTCAAGAATAATCTGGAAGAGTCAATAATAATGCAAATTGAAAAATCTTGGATTCAGGCATTTCCAAGTCTTTGATCGATTTGCATTATATTCACATTATGGGCTAAGATACATTTCTGTGTTTTTACAGTGACAATAAACTTCAACTTGACTATGGTAGCTTCAGCTCAGCTGCCAGGGTAGAGAAGAGAAACGTATTAACATATATACAATGCTCAACAAACTTCAAATTTGCTTTCATTGGTTGCTTAAAGCTGGATCCTCTGTGATAGAAACTTGCATATCACGTGGCTAGTATCTTCTCTTAATGTGGCCTTAAGCATAAGTTCTAAGTTATTATAAGGGATCCTTAAAAACACACACACACACACACACACACACACACACACACACACACACACACACACAGAAAACCAGACTGAACAGACTGAAGCAGACGGCAGGATGCCATCGAAGAGAATACTTTTTAAACCAGTTTCAAGCTTCATACAAACCATCTAGCTGGTATGGAGGATATTCACAGGACCAAAGCTAAACACAGAAACCTCGTTAAGTCAATTCTCTACTAACTTAAGGGGGAAAGTTATTAATCTTAATATATAGCTTATAATTGTTGAGAGAAAAATCTCCTATGAACCCTGTGTAGAAATTTGTCTTCTGCTCTCAGCGTTCAGAAGGGTACCACCTCAAACTCTTCGGAGTGACACATGTAGAACTTCACTCCTAACCGTGGAAAGAGCAAGAAACCATCCCAATGACTGGAGGCCATGCCTCCTAGCCAGGTATTTTCTTTGGAGAAAGAGTTTTGGATTAAAGCTAAGTAGTGAAGGTACTTGTGTGACCTCTTGTGACCTTTTCCTAAAATAGCTGTGTCCCATTTTTTTTTTCTCATTTGGCAGCCTTTCTTTGTCCATAGTATTTTTGTTATATCATAGTCCAGCATGCCTTGTCTAGTTTTGTTAGCATTGATTTACTCTCAACATAGAATAGCGGATATTCTGTTCTCAAATGCTTTGGCAACAAATAAAATAAGTGCACAGGGGGTCTGAAGCACAGCCAGAAACAGTGAGTCAAGAAGCCCCTCGATGACCTCTACCCAATACGAATTCTGTCTTTGCCTTTAGAAGATATGAGAGATGGCTCAGTCAGTAAAGCGCTTGCCTTTCAAGCTAAATGACCCGAGTTCGATTCCCAGAATTCACTGGGTTTTTTTTGTTTGTTTGTTTTGTTTTTTAAGCCACCTATGTTGGCACAACCATGTAATTTCAGTCTGGAGAGACAGAGACAGAGTCCTGAGGCTTGCAGGCCAGCCAACCTAGACTACATAATGAGTTTCAAGGCAGTGAAAGAAGCTGTCTCAAAAAAACAAGGTGGATGCCTCCTGGATGGTCCTCTGGTTTCTATAAGCATGTGCACACATGAGTACACACACCCATATGCACATGCGCAACTGGGCACACTTACATTCAAATGTACACCACACACACACACACACACACACACACACACACACACACACATACATATATAGAATACCTAAGGGATCTTTTCCATCCACCTATAGAAGACAGACTAAGTAGATCTACATCTGCACACAACTGGTGCCTTCACCTTCTCCACCTCTGATCTGGAGGAGAAGTCCTAAGTAGTATCCTGCCTAAGGAAAGCAATTCTCCTTAATGAAGATTTGAGATTGATGAAAGAAGTATCAAGTGAGCTAAATTTTCAATTATGACTTTGTCAGTAAACTTTGTTATGTACATATGTATGTGTCTGTGGTATGAAGAAAAAGGGAAATCAAGGCAGGAAATGGACAAGGGAAGTAGCGCAATTCCTGAGGTGATCTCCGACTCCTCTCTTCTTGTCATACTCCCTGTGTGATCGTCTGTTCCTGTGCTTCAAAAGTGAATTATGTCAGTTCCAGGTGTGCTTCACAGCCTTGATCTGTGTCAGCTTTGTAGCTTCCTCTTCCTCCCTCCCTCCCCCTTCCTTCTTCCCTCCCCTTCCCTCCCTCCCTTCCTTCCTCCCTTCCTTCTTTCCTACTTCCTTTCTTCTTTTCTTCACTCCTTCCTCTGTGGATAAAGATTTTAATTGGCATATAACATTTGCACATATTTCTGGAATGCAGTGTGATAATTCAATATGTGTATATATATGTGAAGATCAAATGTGATTCAAAGGATTTTTATATGCTCTTAACCATTTCTTTGTGTTGGGAAGCCTTGAATTCTGTTTTCTCATTATTTATACAATTTCTAATACATCATTGTCAACCGTAGCTATTCCTTCTGTAAGACAGAACACAAATCCACCCCCACCTTCGATTCCTCTGTCCTTCAGTATTGCTTGTTTTTCTGGGTTTTGAGACAAGCACCTGACATGAGCAGCTCAGGGTTTTTTATTTTGGCCCATACTTTAAGGGTTCGGTTCCCAGCACAATACCAGAAGACTGAGGCCACTGGCACATTAATGCTCAGTCAGGAAGCAGAGAGATGAATGCTGGTGTTTTGCTTGTTTTCTCCTTTTTGATCATTCTGGGACCCCAGCCTAGGGAATGATGCTGCCCATACTTAGGCTGGGTCTTCTCATCTTCATTGACCTACCTGAAGTTCCCCGATAGATACACCAAGCAGTTTGTCTTCTAGTGATCCTAGATCCTTTTAGGTTGACATTAACCATCACACCTTCTTAGTTTCTTGTGACTACTACTCTACCTTCTACTTCAATGAATTTGACTTTTCTTTTTGAGTGCCAGCATCTGAACAGGAACACACAGTTTTTTCTTTTCATGGCAGGCTTATTTCACTTAATATAAGGCTCTCCGGTTCTACTCATGTATCTACCAATGACAAGACTCCATTTATCTTTATGGCGGAAATCCATTGTGTATGCATGTGCTGCATTTTCTTTGTCTAGTTATTTGTCAATAGACATTTATTTGTTCCTATAGCTTGGCTGTTAGGAATACTATTGTGATAGATACAGAAATAGACATCGTTTTGGTATAAGGATTTCACTACATTTGAGAATATCGTGTAGTGGGGTAGTCTGATTGTATTTAGTTCCATTTCATGTCTTCCAAGGAGTTCCACACTATTTCCCACAAAAAGTGTATTAACATATTTGTATCAACAGTGAGCAAGAGATCCCCTTTCTCTTCATCATCTCTGTCTATTTCTTATCTTTTTGATAATTCAAATTAAAGTGAAATGTTCTCACTAGGTATGAATGTGCATTTCCTTGATGCTGAGTTTTATATATATATTTGTTCACCTTTTGTACGTCGTCTTTTGAGAAACTCAGACCATTTGCATATGGTTTTAATCAGATTCAGTGTCTTTTCCACTATCTAGAATTTAGAGTTCCTGGCATGTTCTGGTTATTAACCAATCACCTCTAGTTGGTTGAATAGTCTGTTGATGTGTTCTTGCATTCCATGTGTTGTCCCCTTACTGTATTGATTGCTTCTGTTGTTGTACACAGCTTCCCAGTTTCACACAATCCCATACCCCTAATTCATAAACTTCCATTCAGCCATTTGAGTTGTTTAATGGCTTCTCAATCTTAATACTTCTGGGTACTCCTAACTGCCATTGATTAATACACATGGTATCTAATGAACTCTTATTTCTATGGGAAGACTTCAGTGTGTCAGACTCTTATCTAGTTACACAACTAAGTCTCCTTCCACCCTCTGTTCATCTAACTACCATGGCTTGTTGATTTTTGTATCTCATTTCTTCTGCCTTTTCCCATCCTCACTGTTATCTATGTAGTCCAGGCTAACATCATCTCTGGGCTCACAGAGTGTGGGAAAGTGGCCAGATAAAATCTCAAGCTAAATTTGAAGTTTAGATAAATAAGGGATGATGTTTTCGAGTATGCCTGGATGTTCTAGACATTGTATCAGACATACTTATGCTAAAATATTATCATTATGTATCTGATATTTGATTATGAATCTTCTGTCTATTTGGTATTTTGGGCAATCCTATATGATGTAATAAGAAGATACAGATGACCAGGGAAGGAAGGCTGGGCTCATGTAGGGGCATTTAAGTGAAGGCACAAAGGCTGTGAGAATAAGGTCCCTGGGCACCTGGAAAGCAGCCAGCACAATGGTTCTGAGGCAGATAACTGCTCAATATAAGGGAGAAATAGTACGAAGTCCAGGATGCCAGAGTCATGGGAATGAAGGGCAGAGTGATAGGGGGTGGGAGTAAGGGCACATGCTGCTATGTTTGGTGATTGTAAATAATCTGATTTCTAAGTCTGCAAAGTCGAAAGCTAGATGATGGACTCTGGCACATTTACCAGAGCAATGGACACTGTCCTGTGAGTTCTCCTAGGAAATGTGCTTCGATTGTTTATTCGCAGATAACATACAAATAGCAGGCTTCTGCGTTTATAGTGTACAGTCTGTCTCAGAAAGACTTAAATCATGATTATCTGAGAGCTATGATAGATTCATCCCTCCTTATCCTCAACAGACATATTGCAAGGCTTTCCGTGGGTATCTGAAGTTATGGGTAGCAGTAAACCCTACATAAATGTTTTTTCCTATACCTATCCATTACTTACCTATAATGAAGATCAATCTATAAATTAGTCACAGTAAGAGATTGACAGCAATAGCTGGCACTAAAATAAAATTTAAAAAATCCTCAATATTCTGAAATTAAATTTAAATTAAAAAATTATTTCTGCTCAAAAAAACAAAAAAAAATTTCTGGAATAGTTTTCATTTAATATTTGCATATTTCAGTTGGTCTTGAGTTACTAAGATTTCATGATGCAAAACTCACACCAGCAGGACTACTGTTAAAATGCAAATGTGTGGAGATGTTGTACTCTTTATTTTTATCTATGTTTTAATTTTTTTTAGATTTTTTTTATTTTATGTGTTTAGTGTCTTGTCTGCAAATATGCATGTGCACCACATGAGTGTCTGTCTGGTGCCTACAGATTTCAGAAGACCGTGTTGGATCTCCTTGAACTGGAGTTTCAGATGGTTGTAAGCTATCACGTGGGTGCTAGAAACCCAATCCTGGTCCTTTGAGAGAACAAGTGCTTTTAATGGATTAGCTGTCTCTCCAGCCTCAGATATGTACATTTTAGCAAAGTTAAGATATAAATGATATCCTTACCAGGAAAATGGCACATTTTCTTTTCCTGTCATTCTGTAAGTGATGCTAAGACCCTTCAGTAAACTACAAAATGTCTAATAGAACACACTGGCATTCTTGAAGAACATTCTTCAAGACTCTGAAAACTCAGTGTTTCCCTTTGCCTTTGTATATGCAAGAATGAATTTGCCTCCTGCTTTTCCTAAGCTAGATTCACAAAGGTTACTAGCTCGTATTTGGCATGACCATTGGTAAATAAACACAAACTGCTTAGGTATTAAATCAATTGAAAAGACAAAGCTGAAACAATAGATTTTAGCTGGTCTTAGATACAAGAAGAAAGGGGAAACTGAAAAAAATGAAATAAAATAAAGCGAAAGAAGAGATTTTAACATGCTGTCAAGTATTTTAGTGAATGCTATAATAAAATGAAAACTTACATAATTTGGAACAGAAAATTCTAGATGATAGAAAAGAGCATGTATTTAAAGATGTGCAAACATTTTTTGACAAAAAAAATGCTGTTTGTCTGGTTCTGTTTTCATTTTATATGTTTTAGGGATCTTGTCTAAAAATCCTTGTCTATAGCCATAATGTTTCTGTGCATCACTAAAACCATATTTTATGGGGCTGGAGAGATGGCTCAGTGGTTAGGAGAGCACTGGCTGATCTTGCAGAGGTCCTGGGTTCAGTTCCCAGCATCTACAAGACAGGCTCACAACAGTCTGTGACTCCAGTATCATGGCATCCAATGCCCTCTTCTGACTTCTGAGATTACTGCAGTCATGTGGTGCACATACATACATGCAGGTAAAACCCTCAAAACACACATATATTTTTAAAATATCTTTAAAAAATAAGTGAACTAGTTCCAAGATATAGTAGGCTCTGCCTCTGGTAAAATCAGAACCAGAACCAACAGATTAGATCATGCGCGTGTGAAAGGGGATTCATCTTTTAAGCACATAGTTAAAACAGCTGATGGGAACAAATACATTTCATTAATGAATTCTTAGGTATGTTATTGTTTTGTTTAAAATATGTTTTTGAGAGATGTTCAATACAGGAGAGAAAGTTGATTTGCAAGAAATGTGTTTTTCCGTACCCTTCCATTGAGTAGCTGCATGACCTATTTCTCTAGGGTGACTCATTTTCAGATGACCAGGAATCAGAGAGCTAAAAGCTACTGTTTAGATAAGTCATGACATACGCAAAGCCGAGATGGATGACTTTCTCTTTGTTTCCTGTGGCTCCTTCCACTATCCCACCAATCCTGTAGACTTCACGGGTCTTTCAAGGCATGTAAAGAGGAAGTTAAGTCTGACAATCATTAACATTAACACTTTAGCATAAATTTGCTAAAGCTACTTTTACTTGCTTTTGAAAAACTGTTGAGTTCTGCAAGCAATGCATCTTCCTTAGAAACATGGCATTCAATACTCTGAAATACTTCAGAGAGCCCCTGAGGGACAGAGTTGCTGTGCTTGCTCCGGTCTACCAGCAATAATCTTTGAATCTTATGCATAAGTCTAAAGGTACATTAATATTAAAATGCACATGTATGTTTATATGTTTATATTTGAATAAATTAACATGCCCAACCTGTGATAGTTACTTCCGCTGTTTTATATTAAAAAGTTTATGTCAATATTTAAATTGATTAACATATCTAGCTTATGACAGGCATCCCCACTGCTTCTTTCTTCATTTTTATGCAATGGATTCATAAATCTTCATGAATTTATCTTATTGCACCTCAAATCTTAAAACACTTTGTTTTGTTCAGCTGTTCACGACAAAACATGTGTTCTAAAGGTAGGAAATGGCATTAATGTTTTATAAACTAAAAACTTTCAGTGGAGGAATACATAAATATTGCTGGAAATGTTGAATCCCATTTATATCAAAGCGGTGTGTTTATTCCGTTGACATCAACATATATTCACAAGGAAGAATTTAAATGAGATTTACAGTTTCCTAGTGGAAACAGTCCACAAACCTCCCGCCCTCTTCCGAAGTCTCACAGCAAGGAAGCCTTTCTGCTGTCCAGAGATTTGTCCTGCCAATCAGGCATGCACTGTGTCTTTCCTCTATGTGCCCATGTTATGAAGAATGCCAGGTTCCTCTTACACTTTATTGCCAATATAGATATTCACAATCAGTATACATGTTTTATTGAGATTTTGGTTTTTTTATTTAAAGTTTAGAGCTGTTTTTAGATTAAAATATTTTCTTAAGGGAGCTGCTGTTTTTCTCCTTGTATTGAGATTTTGCTTAAAGTTAGTAAATGTTAAAAGCACAACACACTGAATTTTTACATGTTTATATGTACACTTATGTAGTTATCACTCAAATAAAATCATAAAATATATCCCAAATTCTAGAAGATTCCTCTACACTTGCTCTGAGGTGGTACCCCTTCCATGGTAATCATTTCTCTAACAGAGATCAGTTGTATAATTATCACAAAAATGGAATAGGTAATGTGTATTTAGGGAAAATGATACTCCCCCCACTTATATTACCTCTAAGATCCAAATATTTCCATAGGTCAAGCCAAATCATTTCTACTGTTATCTAGTTTTTTTCATTGTTTATTGTGCAGTATGTCCTCTTGTTGATGGACTTTTAGGGTGTAACTTTATGAGTAATGATAGCACAGACATTCTTACCTCACAAGGTCATTTACATTCATGTTTTGCTTTCATATCTCTTGGGTCATTGAGTTTCTTGTAGAGTTCATGCATCATTAACTTCAGTAAATACTGTCAAACAGTTTTCTCAAGTGGTTGTACCACTTTCTACCACCACATGAAATATAGAAGAGCTGAAAACATTAATTGTTTGTCACATCCCCTTCAACACTTGGAGTGATAGTTCTTCAATTTTGGTCATTTAATGGAATCTCAGTAGTTTCCTCTACATCTCTCATTACTGGTGAGGTGGTACACCTTTGAATAGGTGAGTTGTTAATTTGGAGATTCTGTTTTGTGAAGTGCTTAAAAATTTTTTGAATGTATTGGAAATAAACTTTGTCGTCTTTTGCTCATTTTCGGGAGCTCAGGGTTGGTCCTGGATTCAGTACATCCTTGGATACTTTCTCCTTATGTGTGCGTTGCCTTCTCTCTTTAAGATGCATGAGTTAGAAATACCATCTCCTATTCTCTGGCTTGTCTTTTCACACTTCTGATCTTTTGATTAACACAAAACTTTTGATTAACAAGTGTTTTAATTTAATGAAGCCCCATTTATCAATATTTTCTTTTGTCAGTAATTCTTTGTCTCTTTCAAGAAACCCTTGGCTTCTCCAAGTTCACACAGCTTTATGCTTACCAAACTTGCTTTATGTTTTGTTTTTCACATATATAATTTTCTCTAATTTCTGCATGCAGTATAAAAAAATCAAGATTCAATGTTTTCCTGTGTCAACATCTAATACCAGAACCCACTGATTAAAAAGGCCCTCCATCTCCCACTGGACTGCTGTGGTCGTTTGCAGTAAATGGAGCTACATGTGGAAGGGTCTGCGTTTGGACCTTCTATTCTGTTTGATTGGTCTGTCTTTCTATATGCACACCAATGCCATGTTAAAAGGATTCCTTATATCTCATGGTTTGCCTCCAAGTTATTGTTTAGCTTTACCTTTAGCTATTTTTGTTTCTTTGTTCTTCCATTTAAACTAGACAATGAGCTTGTCAGTTTTGAAACACACATGCACACACACGCACGCGCGCACACACACACACACACACACAACAACACACACGCACACACACACACACACACCCTGACTGATCTATTGGAATTGGGATTTTAATTGTCATTCAGAAAGAATATGTTATTTGCTTTATCCTTGCAAATTATATGATAGCATTACTTAAACCTTGAGACCCTTCTAGTCAAATATGCAATGGTGATTCCTTGTCACAACTCTAGGTCTGAGGTGTATTTGTCAACTGAAGGACTGAGGCATTCAGTAGTTATCTGGAAAATTCGAGGTTTTCACTTTCAGCCAAGCAGATGGTCAGTTTGGCCATAAGCAGTTTATTTTCTGTCTATACTATGAAGTTTAAGACACGAAACACAAACATAAATCTCGACGATGGAGAATTGAACTTGTGACTATACAGTGTAAAAGGTTTAATGTACTTAAGTATAGCTGCATTTTGTTGTACAATGGTGTGACTGGGAACGTGGGTGGCACCCTTGTCAGCATTACTTCATATGTAACTCATTGTCTGAATTAGATTTAAATATGTTAGTTTGAGACTAATGTGTGCACATACATTACTACATTTCTATGATGTGGCTTCATTGGACATGTAAACTCACCGAGTAGAGATGATGGATGTCTGAGTAGTTGTGATAATAATAGCCAGCATCACTGTGTTCTCACCATGGGCCAGGCAATAGCCTAATTTTTTTTATATGAACAAACATTAAATCTTCATAGAAATACTGTAGGATGGGGATCATCATCCCCAATTTCTAGAAATTTAATAAAATAGTTCAGTTTATTTTTATTTTCACTTCATCTTGTTTATGATTGTAGCATTCAACTTTATTTGGAAAAAGTAGGATGGGAATGTTAGTTCAAATCAATTGTGCTTGTCTTTTAAATAGAAACAACTTGCCCTGTACTGAGAATGGAGGGATATCAAGACAACAGAAACAAACTTGAAGTTTCCGGTAAGTATTCTTGGCTAAGTAGCACTTTGTGCAAAGTGTTCATTCATAGTGACCAAATGCTATGCGATGGCAGCCCTGTAAAAGACTTCTCTGGGGAGTGGGAATTCAGGGAGAGTAAAGTACGATATTTCATTAAAGGAATAATGATTTCCCTATCTCTTTAGTATGGCTTATGGTGAACCCTCCATCCTCCCCACTTCCCAGGCAGGGGTGGCTCCACAGCCAGCTCATTGACTGCTCAGATGGAATGCTAGGTCTCCACCAAGCCAGAGATTTTATCCTCCTAACAGGAAGTTTTACCTAGGTGGTCCTGAGTGCTCCCTAGGTGGTCTCGAGTGCTCCCTAGGTGCACCTGAGTGCTCCTTTGCCAACATTACAAGTTAAGATCATAAGATCCATATAGAAATAGAAAGTAAATACTGCAGGCCAGGTGAAATACTGTCAGCAGTGTTCTCTGTTGTTTAACCTCGGGGTAACAATACCTCACCTTGGTGGAGAACAAAAGCTGTGTAAAAATCACAGAAGTTGGGCATTCTGTTGCAATTCTGAAAAGGGAAAAGAATATTTTTGAGATGTTTTAACATCCAGACGTAGCCATAATTTCAAGACTATTTTGGTGTAACATTTTTATATTTTTCTCTTTCTTTATATTTTCTTTTGTTATTAATGTTGCCTTTGCTGGTTTTGTTATTGCTGTTTTGTTTTTTGTTTGTTGGTTGGTTTTTTGACAGGATCTCCCTGTGTAGCCCAGGTTGGCCTCAAACTCAGGATCCTCCTGCTTCAGCCTCCAAAATGTATCATAGGCATGTGCTGCTACCATACCTGGGTCAACATTCTTATTTTCCTTTTCCTTCCTCCCCTTCCTTTCCATATTCTCTTTCTGTTTTTCTCTAACTCTCTCATATATACATGATGATAACACACATATTGCACTTGAATTCTAAGCATTTCCCCACATTCATATAATTCTCCTGAAGTATATATTTGTAAGAGGCTGTTTAGATTTGAAAAGAATGGCTACGATTTTTATTCTGGCTATATTCTGTTTATACTTTAGAGATGGTACAATGAACTACCATGATAATTTGCTTAGGTCAATTTCTAAATTAAAGCAAAATGATAGTGCATTCTTTTCCAACACCTGTGAGAAGCAAGGATGGTGGTTGGTGTACATTTGCAGTCTTAGCCCTGGGGAGGCTGAGGGGGGAGTTCTGCTGTGCAATCAGACTAGGCAGAGACAAAAAGAACTATATTTATGAACCGTTCTTCAGAAAGATAGCTGTGCCTTCTACAGGCAAAGAAAATTTTATTTCCCTGTACCCCAAAAGGAAAGAATGCAAAAAAGAAATTAAGCGCCTTTGTTGATTTCAAATAGGAGGATTTTATTTTAAATCAATCAACCTGTGGATATGGATAACAAATTCCTGTTTAAAAATCAATATGTCTGTGAGTTTATTGCTGGGTTTAATAACACGTCACATTTTACAGGCTTTGATCTAGGAGAAAGCTTTGCTCTGAGGCATGCATTTTGTGAAGGTGATAAAACCTGTTTCAAATTAGGAAGTGCACTGCTTCTCAGAGACACTAGGTGAGTAAACTTATTCGTTTTCATTTTAACAAAACTACAAAAATTATTTTCTAAGGCTATTCCAAATTCTTGCTCAAAAATATAAATGCTCAGTAGTGCCCCCCCATGCTGCAATGACTATACGACTTATGTATTCATTACTGATAAAACTCTGCAATCAAAACTTACTTGCATAAAGAAATAGTCTTTAGAAAATTAAATACATTTTTGGAGTAATCTTATTGGCATTAAGAGTAGACATAACTGGTATCTGATTTTAAAAGTGAACTTTGAAATATAAGGTTCAACATAGATTCAGAGACAAAAGACGCTGCTGTATTTATTCCCATATATACTATGTTTTGTGGTAAATTAAAATAACAGTTGACCTTAGGTGCTTCCTCTATGTACCAAAATGTTTTGAAGGTTTTTTGTTATTTATTTCTTGTGTCAAACTTGAGCATCCTTGTGTGTAAATGCACCATTAAGGAAAAGCACCATAGTCCCCCTGGGTTTAGCATTCAGCATACATGTCTTTGTGTGAAGATGAATACAGCATGCATGGATGTTCTCACTTTCGACACACATCTTATTGCTTATCCTCAGATTCTCCACATAGACTAAGCTCATAACTCATTTTCCCCTCTAGAAATGTTTCTTTTAAACTTCTTGTTTTGTGATGTTTTGGAAGACTTTAATTTAATAGCATTCTTCTGTTCATTTATTGATGAGAAATAAAGATGTTATGGAAGAGCATAAATTGATATTGGAAGTATATCAAGAGTGATTGTCATGTGGGGTACTTTCATCAGGTACCATAAGGTATGGCTGTTCCAGTGACCCCAAGAGCAGTAGTTCCTTGCTTTTTTATGCATATGCTGTAAGGAAAAGCAAGATTGTGTGTGTGTGTGTGTGTGTGTGTGTGTGTGTGTGTGTGTGTGTGTGTGTGGTGTAGGGAGGGAGGAAAGTTAACTACTGGTAGATAATATTTCTTAATAAGTTTAAGAAAGGCAATACATTCTGTTAAAGCATTAAGATGCATTATTTTTCTTGCCTATATTTTTTTTCTGTTGATTTAAATGCCTGTAAATCTGGTAATGTGAGGAAAGAATTGACTGAAATGAGTTATTTTAAATTCACTGGACTTGTACAAAAGCAGAATAAGCTGATTTTAAAAGTACTGCCACTGTTAGGTGATGCTGTTCCCCCTTTGAGTTCACAGGATTATAAATGAATTGAAGTTTGCTTTCCAACCTTCGGCTTCAAATCACTCCCCAGTCTCTGGACAATCAATGAAAGCAAATTTTCTGGCTCTGCAGAGCGTAAGCCCAGGTTCCTCCACGGCAGGAAACTGGAGGGTGTCTGGTTAAGCTGACTACCGAGGGTCAAGTCGCTTGGCTCCTCTCCACTTACATTTCATTCACTGAGCCAAGTATGCTAGGATGCTTCTCTTGCATGATGCCATTTTGATTTTTCAGTGGGCCCGGAGTAAAGTTGCAGCTATTTATACATTTGTAAATAAGCTGCCTTGCGGAGTCAGCATGGGAAAAGGCAGATGCCGTTTTATATGGAAAATGAAAATGCTTTCTGTGCCTGAACTTGTTTTTTATTGTTCTGGCATATTCTACTTGACATTCATGAGGGAAGAAGCCTCGTGAATGTGGGGATTTAGAAACCTATTCAAGTACATTCAATATCTTCAGCCTGGCTTCCTGTCTGACACCCAAAATTTGCTCAAGCAAGGCTCTTCAAGATTTCCATACTTTTGCCTACCTATCTATATCTACATTATTGTACATTTAGAGGTCTATTGACTCAAGGGTGTCTTGAGAACTTGTTGAGTTTTTTTGTGATTTGAAACTCCCATTCATGTCTTCAGTATTTTTTGAGCTAACAAAGGGTGAGTATTGGTGCTGTAAAAGATTCTGGGTGGCACACTAGTCGTCTGAATTATCTTTTCAGGGGAAGGTTTTTTCCCCTCTTAGGGTTCTAAGTCTTATTGCTAAAAAGAATTTAAGAGTGGACTCAAATGGAATCTTGAAGACAAATTCATTAGACTTTAAAAGAAAAACCCTCAGGGCGGCCAAGCTACCAGAGAAGCAGAATGTGAAAGAGAGAGAAAAGAGAGCCATGTTTTATGAAGCAGCATGGAGGTTAGACACATGGCAAGGAGTAAGGAAGCCCAGAGTGTCAGGGAAAGTGTGCTGAGAGCACAAACACAGGGAAAGCCGCACTTTTCTGTGTAATTCAGGAAGGTGGGAAGACTGCACTCCGTAGGATACTGTGCTGTGGAGAGGAATCCGGGGGAAGGAAAAATACAGTATCTCACTAAGGAGAACATGCTCCACTTATCTCTTTAGATTGGCTTAAGAGGAGCATACCTTCCTAGGAGCTAGACCTCGGACAGGTGGCTGATCTGGCCCAACTGGAGTGTCATGTCACCTCCAGGCCAGAGATGCTGTTCTCTTGAATGAAAGGAGTATTTCTCTTTTCTTTTGTTTTTAATGTAATACTTCATATTTTTATTCATTTTATATACCAACCAGAAATCCCCCTCTCATCCCTCCTCCAGCTCCTCATCACCTCCCCTCCACCCCCCATGCCCACCCCACCGCATCATCCCCTCTTCCAACAGAGTAAGTTCTCCCATGGGCGGACAGCTAAGCCTGGTACATTCAGTTGAGGCAGAACCAAGCCCCTCCCTGCTTTATCAGGAGTGAGCAAGGTATCCTACAATAGGTACTGGGATTCAGAAAGCCAGCTCATGCACCAGGGATAGATCCTGATCACACTGCCAGGGGCCCCTCAAACAGACCCAGCTACACAACTGTCTCCCATATGCAGAGGGGTTTAGTCCGGTCCCATGCAGGTTCCACAGCTGTCAGTCTAAAGTTTGTGAGTTCCTTTGAGCTTGGTTCAGTTGTCTCTGTAGGTTTCCCCATCATGATCTTGACCCTCCTTGCTCATAGAATCCCTCTTCCCTCTCTTTGACTGGACTCCTAGAGCTTGGAGCTCACTCATAAGTGGATACTAGATATTAAAGCAAATGATAATCAGGCTACAACCCACAGCTCCAGAGAAGCTAGAAAACAAGGAGGACCCTAAGAGGGATGTACAGATCACCTTGAGAAGGGGAAACAGAGGAGCTCTCCATGAATAAACTGGGGATAAAGGGGCAATAGAGAGTAGGGGATAGGGATGAGAACATGAGGGAACAGGATGGTCGAGCTGGGGGAGGGATGGAATGGGAGAGCAATGAAAGAGATCTTTGTTTTTATTAAGAGATTTTTCCATTCATTTCACATATCAACCACAGATTCCCCTGTCCTCCCTCCTCCCCCCCCAATCCTTCCCCTGCAACCCACCCCCTATTCCCACCTCCTCCAAGGCAAGGTCTCCCATGGGGACTCAGCAGAGCCTGGCACATTCAGTTGAGGCAGGTCCAAGCCCCCCCTCCCTGCACCAAGGCTGAGCAAGTGTCTCACCATAGGCCCTAGGTTTCAAAAAGCCACCTCATGCACTGAGGACAGGTCCTGGTCCCACTGCCTGGGAGCCCCCTAAACAGTTTAAGCTAAACAACTGTCTCGCTTATCCAGAGGGCCCAGTCCAGTACCATGCAGGCTCCTCAGCTATTGGTTCACAGTTCATGTGTTTCCACTAGTTTGGCCAGTTGTCTCTGTACTTTTTCCAATCACGGTCTCCATATCTCTTGCTCATAGAATCCCTCTTCTCTCTCATCATTGGACTCCTGGAGCTCCACCTGGGACCTGGCCATGAATCTCTGCATCTGCTTCCATCAGTCACTGGATGAGGGTTTTATGATGTCAGTTAGGGTATTCAGCCATCCAATCACCAGAGTAGGTTAGCTCAGGCACCCTCTCAACCATTGCCAGTAGTCTATGGTGGAGGGAGACATTATGGGGTAAGGGAGAAAACTGGTGCTAGGGAAATTTCCTGGAATCCATAAAGATGACCCCAGATTAGACTACTAGCAACAGTGGTGAGGGGGCTTGAATTGGCCAACCCTGGTAATTAGATTAGTGAATACACTAATTGTCATCATAGAGCCTTCATTGAGTAACTGATGGAAGCAGATGCAGAGATCCACCACTATGCACCAGGGGTATTTTTCTTAATGAACCTTTTTAAATATTCTAACAATACAAAGATGATAGTTCATAAATTTTGAGTTTCTATGTATTGTTGATCATAAAGTCATCACACTCAGAACTGGATTGGGAAATGGGGAATAGATTTCAAGGAATGAATTTTCTGATTTAGTATAGAATCTGATATGGCAAATCGCTCCAACTCTCGGGTTATTTATGTAGTGCTGTCTGGCATACTATGCTAGGGTGGATTTTGAGGCCTTATTGAGTTCTGTAGACTTTTAGCACTATGACCCATTAGAGGAAAGAAAAGTGTGGGGAGTTCTAATGAGTTTCAGAACTGCAACTGTTCTGATTTATGATAAAAACTCTGGAAGCTGGTGGGTTTTGCATTTGAAGTGACACCTATGAAGAGGGGTAAACTGATGTTAATCATGAAAAATATCTAGATACTAAGACTTTGAGAGCTAGACTAACATACTTTACTTTTTATTTATTTAACACATATGTCACTGGGTATGTTAAAAAAAACTTAGTCTTTTACAATGCTAAACATATTCTACTTAGAATGAAATAAATATATTCTGATTTTTGTTCCCAAAATAAATCTCTAGTGAAAAGAAATCATCTTTCTCCATCTCCTTAATGAACTTGGTGGTTGCTTTATGAAAGCAGGGTTATATAGTTCCATACTTTTACATGGAAGTCAGGCATAGTCAATGAGAGTAGAATGGTGGTTTTGAGAGACCAGAAGAGGTGTATTAGTCACTTTTCATTGCTATAAAAAAACACCATGACTAACAAGGCTCGTGGAAGAAAGTTTATTTGGACTCACAGTTCCAGAGAGAGAGTCCATAATGGCTGGAGGGTGAGAGGGGAAGCATGACAGAAGGTGACTAGACCAGGGAGCCAGGAGATTACATATTCAAGAGCAAAACAGAAACTGAATAAACTGGAAGTGGGCAAGGCTATGAACTCTCAATAAAGTCCCTCAGTGATTTACTTCCTCCAGCAAAGTTGAACCATCTCCATAAACAGCATTGGTATCTGGGGACCGAATGTTCAAATACTTGATCCTATGGGAGGATTCTTCTCACTTAAACTAGCACATTTGGGCAGCAGGAGGGATGGAGAGGATACCAAGTCACGGTGAGATAGGAGTAGCTCCTGGTGTTGGATAAATGTACATTGTACATTTCAAAAGGCTAGAGAAAAAGATTTTGAAAGATTCTCCATAAGGAATTGATGACCCACTTGAGGTAATAAATACATTTAATTTCATTTTAATATCATTTAATTCATACATGTATCAAAAAATATATGACTATACCATCTAGGTATGATTTTTATATATCAGTTAAAGTCAACTTGAAAGATCAAAGGACAAGTAAAATTTTTATAGGGACTATGCTTGCAGTCCATTGAGAAGATGGAAGTATCAATGTATAATCACCAAAAGCTAAGAAAACATCATGCAAATAAAGCCTGAACACGTCTCAAAGAAAGGGAAGAAGTAAGTAGAAGCTAGTCTAATTTGTGTTTTTTGTGTTTTAGACTTTTTAGGGGCCTCTGGAGTTTAACATCTCCCTTGGAATTCACCCTGAACCTGACTGGTGCTCTGGATAGCTTGTGTCAAAATTTACATCTTGTCTTTGCTAGTTTTGAATGATGGATCCTGTGAGCGTGGCTTTTCACATGGGCTTTTATACAAACTCAGAGTTTTTTTTTTAATTAATTAATTTTTTTCATTTATCTTACATCCCAACTGCAGTTTCCCCTCCCTCCTCCTCTCCTCCAACATAACCTGTCATTAGTCAAACTCGGGCTTTTAGTATTAGAAATAGCACTACAAAATATGGGAAGGGGATTTTTCTCTATATGCATGATTATTTCCAAAAGACTGATGTTTAGAAATGAAAGCCATCTTCAGGGATCCTGATAGAGCACTAACTCTGTCCCATCATATTCATATCCATGTATACTTCGTATTCTCTGACGCCTTCTGTAGCATTAGGGCCCATGATTCTAAATTCATATGCATTGTTTTTTAAACTTAAATTTCATGCAATTACAAATAGGAGCTAGAGTGTGTCTTCTAACTACCATAGGTGTTCCTAAATGGTTTTGTTCAGTGAAAGGATGAATAAGAAGCATCATTAGTAAGTCCCAGAAATTCAGGCAATCAAGGCTTATTTCAGTCAACAAACATTGAGCATCCCATGACTCAGCACTGAAGGATGTTCCAGGCTTCCACCGGTAAGGGATTTGGTCTGTTTTTCCTTCCTGGAACTTGTTAGAGAGATACAGAATACAAGGAAAGTTACACTTCCCTAAAAACTTTACAGATCTGTCCATTTCCCTACAAATGTCATGATTTCTTTTTTAAAAAAATATTTATTTTCATGTGCTTTTTTTTCTTTTCTTTCTTCTTCTTTTTTTTTTTTTTTTTTTTGTCTGTGTAGGGATGCACAGTCCTTGGAACTGTAGTTACAGACAGTTGTGAGCCACCATGTGGGTGCTAGGAATTGAACCTGGACCCTCTGGAAGAACAGTCAGTGTTCTTAACCGCTGAGCCATGTCTCCAACCTGAATGTCATGATTTCATTTATCTTCACAACTGACACAGATTCCATCACGCCACATTTTCTTTATCTGTTCCACTTCCCAGAGAAAAAGCAGGTCGATTCCACTTCTTAGATATTGTCCACAGAATAGCAATAAACATGGAAAAGTTACATGAAGTGAAGTATCCCAGACTGAGAAAGGTGAACACCACCTATATTCTCTCTTATGCACATACATAGTAGAATATGTAAATAATATATGATAATTAATCTCTCTATATATAATTATGAAATTATAAAGGGGACCATGAGTGGCAGAAAGTAAGGGAGAGGAAAATAAAGAGACGGTAATGGCATACATGTGACATGAGAAGGAGAAACGTTGCATGGGGAGGGGACTTCCAGGAGGGGGCCAGGAGGATGGGGGAGGGAAGAGGAGGATGAGCATCAACAGGAACCAAGTATGTATGAAATGCCATAATGGACCCCATCACTTTGTATATCAGAAAGAAACAGCAACCATGGGCTGTAGAGAGGGCAGCTCGGCTGTTAAGAACACATGCTGTTCTCACAAACATGAGTTGTGTTCACAGCACCCACATCTAGTACCTCACAGCACCCTGTAACTCCAGCTCCAGGAGGACCCAAAACTTCTGGCCTCTTAGGGCATTGGCTCTCACATGCACACACACACTCACACATAGAAATAATTAAAACTAAAGAAAGCTTTTAAAAAAAACCAGTGAATAATAATAATAATTAACAACAATAGTAACAATAATAATAAAAAGTTTTGCAGAAATAATTAAAACTAAAGAAAGCTTTAAAAAAAACAGTGAATAATAATAATAATTAACAACGATAGTAACAATAATAATAAAAAGTTTTGCTTTCTCTTTGTGATGACCTAAGAAAGCTCTGAGCCCTGTTGTCTTTCACAGTTCAGCATGGTTAAGCTACGTGACTCAAAGCCCAACCCTCTGTCATTGAGGCTAAACTTTAAGCATCACGCCTATAAGGGCCAATTTTCAGTATTTTCATTCCTTCCCTCATATGGGCCTGTTTTCTAACCCGTGTTTCACTTTTTTTTTTTTTCTCTTAGTTGGGTCCTTTCCAAGTGCTTAGAAAGAGCTAAATTCTGAGGCATGAAACCATGCTCAGAACTCTGACACAAGCTTCTAATTCCTGAGCGGTTTTGAAGGATCACTTTGCTGTTCCATTAAGCTATGGAGAGTGACTATGCGTCTCCTGGGCTTTCCTTTGGGCATTCTTTGGTTTTGAGATAGGAAGCTTCCTCTATGAGGGCCATGTGACTTAGCTAAAGCCCTGCCCAGCTGTTTTATGAGACTGACTGACTGACTGTTACACATGATTCTTTATGTCATCACAGTACTTCCTTAATTATCATCTGGCATGCCAAGAATGTGAGATGAGTCACTGCTCATGCATTCTAAAATGGAAGGGAAGACCAGAGTGCTGGGCTCAGGACAATGGAATTGTTTAAGTCAAGCTCTTTAGCAAAATTACTAGTGTTAGATCTGACAGAATTTAAAGATAACCCTTGTAGAAGTTTTAAATAATGTATGGAAATATAAAATTACCTCAATTTAATGACAACTTGCATTTCTTAAAATACATTCACTCTAAAAAAACCGGTGAATATTTTATAACCTTAAACAAAAATAAAATATTCAAATAATTTACAAGAAAAATTTGATTTGCTGTGACTAGATATTTTAAGTGAATTTGTCATAGATTTGTCAGTGAGAATTTTAATCAGTACTGATACACATGATGGAACCATGAAGGATTAAGATCTGGATGCTTGAATATAAGTTTGAATTAGGCAATCTTACTTGAACCCTCTCATCTCCCTCTTAAGTCTTGGGATCCTTGTCTCAGCAATTCCCCAGAGGTGACCTTTCCGCCTTCCTCATAGTGACCTTAGTCTCCCCCCAGTCAGCCCTCTCCGAGACCTTTATCCACCGTTAATTCTTTGCTCTCGTGTTTTCAACTCATCTCTCCATAGTATCTTAGCCTCTTATTCTTCAAATACATACTTAATCCCACCCTAGTCTAGAAACATTTTCCTTAACAGCCCCCTTCACTCACAAGCCTCTCAATGTTACTGACATATTGTCTTATTCATCCCTTCACCCATTCACATCTGACCAAGATTTCTTCAGCCCTCTAAAATTTCTTTTTCTGAGATACTGACAATTATTGTTCTTTTTCCAGTGCCAATAGCATCAGTATTACAATGTCTCTCTCATACCTATGTTTATCTTTCCTGCCAACTGGGCTACTATGTAGCCTAGAAAACCTACTGTATGCCTTGTCTTCAGCATTCAGCCCTTTCTGATGTCCTCAGTCAAATTTGATTCAATTTTGTGCTCCAATACACTTCACTTTTGATATAATTTTGTACACAATCCTGACCTCATTCTGACCTGAGTCATAAGTCCCAGAAGACTCAATCATTTGGAGGGTCCAAATGACGTCATGAGCACATGACTCTGTTGTTGCAATACCTACTCCTTACCTGATTATCTAGGGGTCCTCAGTTCCCCCTAAAAGGCTATTTAGGTTAATTTTCTGGGAACCACAGGGTTGTTCATCATGTTCATGTTTAAAACAAGAAAGGTATAATTGAGCTGTGGATGTAGCATATGCAATGCCCTTGGGTGTCAGTTTAATTCTTAACTCTACAAGGAAAATATAAATCAAAACAAGAACAGAAGAGGCAAGTACATCCACTTCCATCATTGTTTTTTAAATTGTTTGCCATGAATCCTGCCCTTGCTGGAATTTCTATCCATAAAAACGTTGCTTCCCGAGATCCAGTCAAATTCTGCTCAGACCTGCTCATCATCAGGTTTGAGGTACCAGAATTGTCCTGTAGCTTATGACCAGAGTGCTGTGTCTATGTGCATGAGCACACACACACACACACACACACACACACACACACACACACACACACATTGGAGGGGTATAGTAAGGATCCAATGCCCCTGACTCTGAGGCACTGAGGCGGCATTGTGTCTGCTCATAGTCTCCCAGAGTTATCAGTAAATATAGTTCTACTGACTTCTGGTTCTCCCTCCATGGGGCTCAAAAGTTAGAGCTTTGAATGTGAGCAATTCTTTCAATTGCCCTCATGTTGCCTTGCTCTTTTGACACACACAAATAAGCATATAAAATTATCTGTGCTTAGGAGGGCTATACAGAAAAGCGCTTTATGATAGTATGTCACTGTTGAGTTCAGCTTTGATGCTAGCACAGAAAAAGTTCTGCAAAGTATTTCACTTGATTCCTAAATGATCATGGATACTCACTGTGGACTGAAAGATGAATAAAGGCATAGTCCATGCTTTCAAGTTATTTCTGTCTCAAAAGACAGAGAGGCCAACAATTAGCTATTATGGAATGTAATGTCATATGTATGTGACATGCACTCTGGGAGACCAGATGAGGAAGAGTTTCACAGAGGATTTGAAAGGTTGAGGCTTAAAGCATGAATGTGCCAGGTGAGCTGGGGGGACAGCATGTGCTATGGCTGTTAAAGGGAGGGTTACATTGGTTTTTAAAGGCCAAGGCAGCTGGAGGGACACAGAGAATCCTGTGTGGTTAGTAAACACGGGTGTGAGAGCGTCTAGATAGACAAGGCTATTCTGAATGGCCATATGTGCTGGTCTGAAGAGTTTGAACTTCATTTATCTAAAAAGCCAAAGGTGTAGGAGCAGCAGCGTACACCCTAAGAAAAGAAAAAATAGGAACTGTGTAAATGCCATTGAGAAATCACAGCTTTCAGTTAGGTGTGAGACTTCCTAAGTGGATCCTGAAGCAAGAGCTGAGCACCCAGATCCCAGAAGGACATTTCTGATTTCCAGGGACTCTTGTGAAGACTAGGTTAAATCAGGATGTTTTGATCTTCCTTGGGTGAGAGACGGTGGACAGGACTCACTTGCAATGGGTCTCTGTTTCTGAACAGCAGCTTCCTTAATTCACCCTCATGTTTTTGGTTGTGTTTTTTGCTTGGAGGCTGGATGGCTTTTGTAAGGAGGGCTTGTGTTCCACAGGAAGTCATTTGTAACATCACAATGAACAAGTGCTTACCAGAACAGGCGAGAAATTATTAGAGCATCACCCAAGCTTTGTTTTCCCATTAACAACCTATCTGTCTGAATCCTCTTAGCAAACACAAAAAGGCTAAGATTTCAGACTCTCTGTGGCTCTGAAAAAAAAACATTATCCCCAAGCCCGAGGGAAGGCATTTCAACAGACTCTCCAGCCCAGCGAGCCAAATTGCCTGTAAGTGGACAGGTGATGTAGATGTCAGCTGGGAAAGAAATGACTTACTATAAACTCCAGGCATCTCTCACTTCACTCTCAGGAAATGTAACTTGTATCATATTTCTCTTCCTGGAAGATGTTCAGCAAGGCAGAGTCCTCAGTGATACTGGTAAATACGGAAGTTCTTTATAAACCCTGCCTCACACTTATTCGGAATGGAAGAATTAATTTGGAAGCCTGTTCTTAATGTTTAAAAATAGAATTTTTTTCCATGTGGCCACTCATTTTGAAAGGAAAAATAAATAAACAAATGTCAGTCTTGTTAACTACGATCTGGAAAACTCGCCTTAGCTCTACTGGAATAGCACTTCCTGAAAGGCAGCTTTACTTAAGGCTCTGGGCTATGAACTGGTTGAAGAATTAGCACTGGGACCCCCATAATTGACAATGAAGCTGTTCAAACAAGTCATTATTTGGAAACAAATTACACTTGGTTTGGGGCACATAATTTACAAAGTGAAGTTTTTCTAAACCAGTTACGGCCTCCTCCTTATAGCTTATGAGCACTGAAAGTTTGAAAACGTGCACATCTCTGTTCTCTTTCATGGATTCCTTCTTGCCTCGCATTACACAGTGAAGAAGTAGGCAGAAGGAAATGGCAGTTAGGAGGCTCTTTCCTTCCTGATCTTTGACTCTGCAGTTTGGTTTTATCTTTTGCTTTGTGTGTGAGACCGAGATGTGGTTTGCCCCCTTGCAGACTGTAATTCCTTTAGGAATACAGAAAACTCCATCAGATGGATCTTCTTACATAAGGACATGACTTAATATACCAAGAAACATAAATTGATGATATTTCACCATACTCTTTATTTTTCTCATCAGAAAAACATCTAAGCTTGTGATGAAGAATAAATCAATCTGTCTTACACTTCATTCTCTTCATAAAACAACTGTGCCAATATATAATTGAGCATATTTTAGAAGTGAGTTCTTTTCAGTGTTCTTCTTCCTGAAGTTGCCAAACTGTCAGTGCTTGCCACCTGGAGAGGAGGTGGAAAGTGGAGCCTTGTCGCCTCGAGATGGTCCCTACTGGTTTCTCATTAGGTGGTCAGCCAGGGATGCCTTCCAATCTGTTCACTTTACACCTTCCATCCTTGAGACCTTCATTAAGTTCACTTTGTGGGTTCAGAGCAAATCAGACCCTGGTTTGGGAACTCAGTGGATGAATGGGGTGGAATAAACGCTGATCTGCATTAAAGGACACTGACCCAGGATCTGTGCAAAGGGTTCTCCTTTCAATCATTGCTCAAAACAATCAGATTTATGATCATTATTTTACATCCTAAAGAGTTATTCATTGTCTCCCTCAGCCCTGGCAATAACACAGGTCTACAGTGTGTGTGATGGATTCTTAAGCAAGAGAAGAGGATGGCCTTCCTAATGCATAGCAAACTGCCCCAAAGTGGCTTCTCTGTTTCTAGGAGTACATCAGCTCCTGGGTGGAAAGGAGTTTTATCTTTAAAAAATTAAGCCACCAATCCTTTTTGATTGCCATCGAGTCAAAGCCACCTTGGATGCCATCTCCAAGACTTACAGCTACTTGAACCCTGACCTCTAGACTGTGTTCGATAAGTCCCCTTATCAGGAATTCACTATCTTGTGAAAACCCAAATCAGTTCTCCATTAAATGACCCAGGCTCCAGCCATTACACATAAGGATGGGTTTTTTATACAAGACAAAAAAGTGAATTAACTTTTTTTTTTTTTTTTTTTTTTTTGGTTTTTCGAGACAGGGTTTCTCTGTGTAGCTTTGTGCCTTTCCTGGAACTCACTTGGTAGCCCAGGCTGGCCTCGAACTCACAGAAATCCACCTGCCTCTGCCTCCCGAGTGCTGGGATTAAAGGCGTGCGCCACCACCGCCCGGCTAACTTTTTTTTTTTTAAAGAAAAGAATTATTCATCTTTTTATTTAGGTTACCATTCCATTCCATTCCATTAGTTTTCTTCCCAGGGTGTTACAACTCCAATCTAGTATTTTTCTTCCATAAGACACAACGATGCTCCTCATCAAAATTCTTCAATACTTTTTGTTCCACTATGTAACTATTGATGTATATACTGCCCTTGAGATTTTTCGCTCCTCCCTGAAAGTTGAGTTATGATTAAAGAAGGAGTTGTCCAAAATATATAAGTACTCTATAAGGGAAAATAGTTCTGATTTTCCCCTTCTTTAGCATGTATCTTTCCTAAAATCCAACAGAATGCAATTAGCCCATTTTAAAGATATTACTGTGTGTTTTGTGATACTTCCTGGTGTGCTCAAATAACAAGAGGGGAAGGAACTGTAATTATCAACCTCAGGGATACCAGGCACCTAGGAAGTACAAATGTCACCGCGAACATTTTCCTTAGAGACCAAATAGGATTTGTTGCTGTTGCTAGTATCACTGTGTGATGGTAAACATTGAAATGATTCTCCTTTTCTTAAATTTTATAAAATTAATATTTTATATTTATATACTCACTCCCCAATTCTCAGGAAAAGAAATAGAGACTTCTTTTCTTCATCAGACTCTGAAAAGATGACTTTTAAGTCAGGTCAGCAGTGACGAGGAGAATCTTATTTGTAACCAAGAGGATGCCAGCAATTTGATAGCCTGGAAAATACTGACCTTGGAATAAAAAGTCAAGAGTTCAAGTCCCATCGTGATCTCTGCCTGGCAGAGGGATGGAAGGGTAGTCATTTAACTTCTGTAGCTTTGATTTCTCACTTAGGAACTAAGGTGGTTGATAAAAATTGCTGTCAGGATCCCTTGAGGTTTAAGAGTACAGTGTATGGTTTCTCATGACTGAAACATTTGGAAGAATGCAAGAATGATACTGAATAACATTTTTGTTTAAATCTTCAGCTGTTAAGGTTTTCCTGCCAGTGGTCTTAAGTCACTGTGGGGAATTTACATTTTTCTTTGGGAATGACCTTCTCATGGGCTTGTTCTTGGACGGTTTTTGTTCCTAATTTTTTTGATGAAACTTTAGCATCACCTGGTACTTACTCGTTCCTTCTGCCCTTTTCCTGCTGAATAGAATATGGTAGAGTTTCCACAGGTTAGGCAAGTAAATATAGATTTTTATGCTCATTCAGCCACGGGGACAGGATCGCAGGCATTGTGTGTTTCTGCAAATGGCACAGGTCACAGTCCCGGTGGCTGTGTAACAGAAACAAGTGGGCCGTAGCCCTGTTTTCATGGAAATCATTTTATGATGGTTGGAAATAGGCAATAAATGTATAATATATCGCTTCTCGGCCTTTTGGCTAAGATCAAGTGTAATAAATGTATAATATGGTAAATTTTTGAGACTCAGAAGACTAAAGAAAGTAGAGCAAGGCGATGTGTCAGGTAGTGACTGGAGCCAGGAGGACTTTACGCTTCTCAGAGAAAATGACATTTGAGCTCAGACAAGAGTGATGAGGAGGATTTGTGTAAATGAAAACTCTGGAAAGTTTGTCCCATGAGAGGACACCAAAGATACAAAGGACAAAGGCCTCGAAGACCACAGTGTATTCAAAGAATCAAAATCCAGGTCACTGTGGCAAGTCATAGCTGCCACACAGAATCTGGTATAGGAGGCAATGTGTGAGAGGCAGGACCTCATTGACTTCTGGACCAGCATCAGGAATGTGCCCTTTACTCTGCAAACTTGATGGCATGTTCTAAAAATTTTAAGTCATTTTTTATTTTAAAAGTTGATTCTGTCTACCATGTGCAGGCCTGACTGTAAACAGCAGCAAAAGGAACGTGCTTAATCACAATAATGCAACAAGAGTTCTGTGGAGAGATACTGTATGCTTGGTCTCAGGCAATGCTAGAGTAGATGGAGAAGAGTGGATAGAATTGGGGTCTGTTTTGGTAGTGGAAAAAGTAAGACTTGCCAATGTATTGGGTTGATAATGAAGGAAAGGCAAAAATTAAACTGACTTCCAAGAATTTGACCAGAACAGCTGGGCAAATGGCAGCATCTCTAATGAGTTGTTGATTGTTGATAGAGAGATGTGTTTGACTAGAAAAGCAAGAAGTTGAACAAAAGGATGATTTTAGCCTCTGAGTTGAGATGTCTAGGAGGAACACAGGCATGTGAGTTCAGAGTACACGAGAGGGAGGTTGACCAGGGTTTTATCTCCCTTCTAGCATATCTCCCCTTCTTCTTCTTTTTTCCTTCTACTCCCCCGCTCCATGTCACTGGCTCCCCCTCCCCTCCATACCTCAAGGGGACATTTTGAGTGTTCAGATCTCATAACAGTGATGTGTTGTTTGGTCTGGCTAACTTAGAGGTGTTTTGGACTCCAAACTTGGTCTTCCCTCTGTGTTCTCTACTAAAATTTCTTCCTTTATAACAATCCCTGCAGACCTCAGCTCTCTGCTTTCCAAAGTGAGAACTGATTCTTAGATAACCCTGGTAGCAGCATGTGGCTGATTCTGATGGATTAGTGTTGACTAAGGTCTAGGGTTAACAGAGCTTGTGCTTTATAAACAGAAGCCCTGTCCAGGGAGGAAGAGCAACCTACCAGTGGCTATCACAACCTTGGACTTTCAGAGGAATAATTGCATAATTAGAGAGAATGCTGGCACCTTCCAACACGTCTTGACCTCCTACCAGACATTTAAATGACTTTGGAAGCAGAATTCCATTTCACAATAGTTAAACATACACAGAGTGATCAAAGCCATTCTTTATCTCTTGCCAAGAGCTTTTCTACAACACACAAACTATCTAAACTTTATTACCTTATTTGTTCTTTCTAATGGTGTTAAATAAATTTTGCCTAGCAAGAAATCTCATTAATCAGCAAGGGAAAAATCACTAGAGAGTACAGTTAATGTAAAATTTGGATAAATATAGTCTACTCTAAAGTTTTGAACAATAGCCTCTTTCATGGACACTTTAAATGCTATTTTTAAAAATGCAGGTTCATAGGTTTTAGTGTTTTATCATTAATTATTGAATTTTAAGTATATGGAAAAATATCCACTCAGGTACATTTTCAGTTGAGTATTTTTTTTCAACCTTTTCTAATGCTTCAGGGTTTTCCTCAGTGTAAAATGGTAATTACAGACTTTATTGGCTTAGTTTTGCCTATTATAGTAGAAAAAGATGAATTTATTTGCCTACTTATCATTGTTTAAATAACTTGCCTCACTTTCATATACTTTCATATTATCCCATATGGCGTTTGGAGGATTAGGAAGAGGTAGTGGCGTAGTTAGTCTATACTACTCTTTTGTCTAGGTCTCTGAAAAAAATAAGTTAACTTACAGGTAATTTTAAGAACTAGTATTTTTTTTCCCAAATGGAAACAGTTGTGTTTTTATTTGTTTGTTTTAGGTTTTTTTGTTTTAGTGTTTTGAGACAGGGTTTCTCTGTGTAGTCCTGATTGTCCTAGAACTCACTCTGTAGACCAGGTTGGAACTCTCTCTGTAGACCAGGTTGGCCTCAAACTCAGAGATCTGCCTGCCTCTGTCTCTGAGAGCTGGGATTAAGGGTGTGTGCCACCATTCCTGGCTCATTTGAGGTTTTTAAATGATCACTAATAGGATTCATACTCTTTGGAAAAATTGAGTAAATATAGAAAATACAAAGAAAAAATGAACTCTTTCTCAATTTGACACCCAAAAAGAAACACAGTAATATTCAGATAATTAGAAACGTATCTTTTTGTTACTGTCAAAACCCCACAGATGCAAGTTCTCAGATTTGACGCCATTTTCTGCCCTCGCTGGTCATTTTTTTTTATTCATTTTACATAACTATTACAGATCCCCCTCTTCCCTCCTCTTGCCCCTCCAGCCTCCCCCCCCTCCCCCACCAAACCCAAACCCTATTCCCTCCTACAAGAAGGTAAAGCCTCCCATGGGGATTCAGCAGAGCCTGGTACATTCAGCAGAGGCAGGTCCAACCCCCCCCCCCCAGGGCTGTGTGAGGTGTCCCACCATAGGTAGTGGGCTCCAAAAAGCCTCCCTGGTCATTTCAACGATGCTGGTGCTTGATCCTCACTAACTCCTCCCCATCAGCTTCATGCTATCTCCTTTCTCCATGTGATTGAATTGGGGGCTGCTGTACAGAGAATGTCAGAGAACAGATGAAAGCTAAAAGATCTCGGCAACCCTGAAATAAATGACAAGTTCAAAGTCATTGAAGTCATGTGAATCATGAGACCTCAGAGGCACTCAGGATTCTACCTACGCTGCCTGCTCTCAGCAACCTACACAAAGGGGACATCATGGAAGCAATGTTTCCTGGCACCTCTGGATAATTCATAATAGCTTTAAGTTCACTCTCTATGACCATTAGTCATTTAAAATACTGATTTTATATAGATCGTTCTTAATTTGATATGCTTGTGTTCTCACCTGTCCATAAATATTTATATAACACAAAGTAATGTGTAGCAAATAGACATAGGAAACATATGATGGATTAAATTCAAAATTCCATGGAGCCCTCAAAAGTAGGTTAATATTAATGCCTGTAGGTAAATTTTACATGGATGATACTGAACGAGAAGCAATGAATATAAAATAGTGTGAAGGCAGAAAATATTCCATTGATAATTTATAGCATAGCTATATATATATATTCATTTGAGTAAAGCTTAACAATATTTTTCTTAATGGGAATATCACCAAATAAGCAACGGATAGGGTTTCTTATAGGAAATTACACTCCATTCAAAAACGTTCAGGCTGGATATCTTGGACACAGCAAGCTGTCATTGTATTTCTCTGGTAGCACACAAGTAATCCAATAGGGCCTCTTTTATAATAGAAACTTTGGCAAGGCCCAGAGAAACTATTCTGTGTCACACTGAGGGTTTGTGAGTGTGTGTCCTGTAAACATGAAGCCAAGTTGGTAAGAGCAGATATAGTTTTTAACATCTTCTTTTTAAAACACAGACTTTTTTCTTTAAAACTTAAATTCTTGGTAAGCAAAAAAAAAAAAAAAACCACTGTTTTTTGTTTTTGAATACTGAATATAAGTTTCTGAAAGAGAAGTATGATAATTATAATGATCTTCATCCACTATGAATGCACACCAGGGACATTCCACCACTGTATGTTTTGAGAGTGTAATTATTACGTGTTAACTAAGCTGCTTAGTCATTTTTTGTCACAAGAGAAGCTTTACAGTAGAAAACATTTTACATTTTAAAATTAGATGACAAATTACTGAAAAGAATCATGTTGAACCTTTATGTATAAAATATTCAAGTTTCATCCTAAACTTAAATGTGCCTTTGCCTGTTTTGTTGCTCGGTCACTTATTTCTTTAACACAAAGTCACCAGGTGTCCCATCGAAATGCTGGTCAACTTTGTGACCATAATCATTTTCATGTTTGCATTCAGTGTCGATCAGAGATGAGCACAGGGATAATGCAAGCAGAAGATGATAAAAAGTTGTTTTATTATTTTTTGTTTTGCTACAAAATGACGTAGAATAACTGTGTTGCTGTTTTTTTGTTTTTTTTTTTTGAAAGATTAAAAAAAACTGCTATACTAATAGCAAAAAGAACATGGACTAAAATCGTCTGAGTCAGTGTTTTCAGAACTCTGTCAATAAACCAGGGCTCTCAATAATCTAATGACTGTTTAAGTCTAGTAGGCATTGACAGCAGTGTAGAAGCCACTGGAGGGTGGCAACAGGGGACTCAAGGTTCTTAACAGACTCCTTCCTAGAGAATTCCCATTGCTTTATTTGATACAGTTTATTGTTGTTTTACCTGGTCAGAGCTCACTCAGTAGGAATTGCTTCTTCCTTTGGGAAATTGTGGGAAACAATCAATGACTATTGTTTAGAATTGCAACCATCATTTGTGGGAAAGCAAACACCCGTTGTTGTTCATAAAGTTGTGTGAAAAGACTTGAGAAGGTCATAAGACACTAACTTTGGACAGTTTCAAAGCTCTGGATAAACAGAACCAGAAGACTAAGAAGAGCTGTAGACTACCTTCCTGATTAGTTATCCAGTACTCTCTGAGTGTACCCCCTAGAGCAGAGCTGGGATGCTTCAAGCTGAGTCTCAGGGACCCTCCCTTCTCTACCTCCCCTGTGCTGGGAATCACGCCTTGCTTAAATGTGTGTGTTGGGATTGAGCTCATGTCCTCTTCCTTGTGTGCTAAGCTAATAATTTACTGAGCTATCTGTCCAGCCCTTGTTTTTTTTTTTTAACTCTTCTATTTTCTTATTATGTTTAAAATACATAGGTACAAAAACATATGTATGAACATATATCAATAATTATAAATCTATGTTGATAAGTATATAAAGTATAAAGAAGAATAAATAATACAATGCAAAGGAGAAGAAATGATTATATAGGAGCAAAGTTTATATATATAATTGAAACTAAATTGTCTTTAATCTAAACCACAGTGTTGTAAATCTCTGTTAGGTATAATACTGAAAGAAGTCAGTAAGGAAGTAACATAAACAATATATTTTTAAAAGGAGTAAAATGTCACTGTAGAATAAAAATTTAACATAAGTAGTAGAACAAAAGAACCATATAGTAAGTGGAAAACAAACAACAAATGATAAGTATAAATCTTAACTTAGTGATAATTATATTAATTGTCAATATTTACAAAGGGAAATATTTATCAAATGTATAAAATATATGCTATACATCTATATACTATTTAAAATAGACATCTTTTTTTCAAATTTGAGTAAAAAGAAATCATTAAAAGTAAGAGAAGTATGCCACTCAATCTGAATTAAAAGATTGCTAAAGTGAATATAAAGATTGTTATAGTGGCTATTCAAATGTCAGACAAAGTAGACTTTAAGGAAAGGCTATTTTTATAATTTATCATTTTTATAATCTTAATCCATCAAAAGGTGATAGCAATGATCATTATGTATTCACCCAACAACACAGCCCTAAAAATACACAAACTCCAACAGATTTGAAGACAGAAATAGGTAATTCAATAAAAAATGTGGAAAACTTCAATACCAAATGTAAAGACTAATGGACCACCACCACCATTAGGTAGAAAATTCTCAAGGAAATAGAAAACATGAAGTTTTCTGGTGGACATTCATTCCTGAAATAGAAGAATACACATGCTTCTCAAGTGAGCATGGAACATTGTCCACAGGCTGTAAATATATTTAAAAAATTCAAATATTTCATATTCACATTAAATATGTTTCCAATATAATAGGCTCAGATTAGAAAGAAGCAAAAGATAATTTAAATGTAAAAACATGTGCATATTAAATACCTTGCATGTAAATAACCCATGGGTCAAATATACTAAGATTCATCAGTAGGAAACACAATTTTCCAAAATTTACCCACTACAGATAACTCAATGCTTATAAGACCATCTTTGGCATATTCTATGAATTGCATACCACAGCCCGGTTCCTATTGCCTGGGGTCTCTAAAGTGAAATCATGGGTTGAGAGATTATCTCTCTTAGAAATATTGGCAAAAGCACAGAAAATATAGCCAGACATTGAGACCTTGAGGGGAATGGGAAAAACAGTCTAGAAAAAGAAACTGAGTGAGGAAAAAGAGACAAAGAGGCACACAAAACAAGGAAGCAGTGAAGACAGGCTCCTCCCACCCTCCCTATACACTTGGTATTTGCTCTGGAAGCAAAGCTGGTGAAAGACTAGGAGACCTAAGCACCGTTCTCCTTGAGTGTACCTATGAACCCCACAGCAGGAGAGACTGCATCCAGTTCAGAGTTCATAGTGTTTTAAAATGTGCCTTTAGTAAATGTCTTTGGAGTGGAAATAAAGGTGAGGGTATCACTCACAAAGAGGTTGCAAATGAGGAGTATTAGAGAAGTAGGTTAAGAGATGATTTTAGTTAGCCCTTATATTTTGGTGAAAATGGAAAGTAGGAGTGCCAGAAGCATAAAGTATCACCAAGGCCAAGAGATACAGTTGGCAGTGAGCCAGGGTCTGCAACTCTGAGACAAGGTATTTTAAGACATCTTTCACTACAGCCTCATGGCTATATTCCTTTCAACAGATCAGTGTGAGAATCTCCAACAGCATTAGTAAGGGTTTTTGACTAATTTTGCTTTCAACATTTTATATATATGTTCTGGGATATATATATATTTATATATATATTATATATATATATATATATATATATATATAATGTTCAGAAGTATATATATATATATATATATCCCCAGAACACTTCTCCAGTCTCAAACCGTTTGAAGAAGCAACAAGGGCAGGCTAGGGGCCTTCCTTCTGTCATTTTCCAAGTTTTACAGTATTCCGTACCGGATGAGAATTCACCTGATGGGATTGTGTAATTCCAAGTTTACTAACTGCTGTTCACTGGCTTTGTTTGGCTTGTCCATTATTGATCTGGACAGAATTTATGAAAAGTGTGGTTAATTGCCAACATTTAAAACTCTAAACTTTTTAGGTATAACTCTAGACTTTTGGCTTTGTTGGAAAAACTGGATGATCTGGCAACACTGACTCTATGTTCCCATATGGTACCAACTGGCTGGTACAATTTAACAGCTGTCCCTGTAGATGGACTGGGCTGTTGCCTACAGTCCTCACATGTGTCCTCTACATGAGGAAGGACCAGTGTCACTTACTATTATTAACTCATTGCTCCATTTTTCATGTAGAGGGATAAGAGGAATTTGGGAAAGTAAATGTCTTATGGATTCACAATTATATAAAAATGGAGGAGGTATATTGAGGGTCAGTCATGAAAAACTTCCAAGTTCAGTTCATGTATTGATTGGCTTACATGTATTATCTACTTCATGCAGGCACTGCTGTAGTTGCTAAGGCCAACCAGGTGAGTGGCTTAGACATAAGCACCCAGGGAGCTTACATTCCAGGCTTCATGGCAAGGATCTGTAGCCATTGTGGTATAAGTCTTGGTTTATATGAACAACAACAAGTAAATATGCCAGTAGTCTTAAAACCTGCACAAAGAGTGAGAAAGGTGATTGAGAAGAGGGTAGTGGGCTAGCTGATTGTAATGATGTTAGAATTCGGGGGGGGGGAGTGGGTAAGAAGTGAATGGATGGCAAAGATATTGATATATGGAGTGTGCATTTAGTTTGGTGAGTGAATGAGAGGCTACCAGTTGTACAGCCAGGTCAGAGGAATTCTGATTTACAGCAAGAGAAGACATAATTTGCAATGCAAGATTGTAAGACCATTTGAAAATGACACACTAAAGATTTAAAAGGAGGTTTACTCTTGAATATGCAAATATGCCTATAGGATGGGATATTAAACAACAGAAAACATTACAGTACATTCTAGAAGAGAGAAAGCAATTGGGGAATATGTACCTGACTGAACAGTAGCAAGGAACTGGACCTTTAGAGTTGTAGGTGGGAAGTGTTGGTGAGGAGTGGATCTACCTCACCGGATTCCTGAACCATGCATGGTTAAGAGGAATCAGCCTCTCAGGAACCAGTGAGGGGTGTATGTGTAGGTACATGCATGGGTTTGTGAATAGGTGTGCAAACACTCCCGTGTGTGTGTGTGTGTGTGTGTGTGTGTGTGTGTGTGTGTGTGTGAGTGTGATGGGCATGTGAGTCTAAAGCCACAAGTTACCAGCTTACTACCTTCTTTACTCAACCACAAGGAGGTAAGGGTCTTATTAGCTAAAGATTTTGAGATAGAAATCTTTCAGACTGACCTCAACAAGAGAGTTAAGACAAGAATGAGCCAGGACACCAAAACTAGGGTGAAATCAAAACTCTACAATGAACACTGAGACTCTTTCATTACCCCCATCACCCCCACACTTGCAAAAGGCTTGTAGCCAGGTGAACATCATTTACCAAGTATAAAACGAAAGTATTCTTTTGGGATAAAAGGAAATACACCTGAATAAATAATCACCATACATTAGCATTGGAAGAGCCCTCGGCAAAAACTCCCAACTTATCATGCTGGGCAGTGAGTCATGCCCATTGATTCACCGTGCCAACACAGACAATACTTTTCACATTGAAAGCAAAATAGAATATCAACCATTATTACATGTGATAAGGGAATAACATGGGGCTTGGGATTTCCTTCGATAGTAGTTTTGCTGTAACTACCTTAAAGCTTCCATTTGGAAGTGTATTTGGTGTTGTCTCTTTAATAGTCCCAAAGAGAAATGGCAGGTATCTATGCTTGCTTTTTGTTGTTGTTGTTGTTATGTTTAAGCCAGCAACACTCTTAAAACAATACAGTAATTATCAATAGTAATTTAGTAAAATTTTATTTGATACTGGAAAAATTCCAGAAGACACAATATCCCATTACAAGGACTTATTTTGAGGGAATTGATTTAAAAAAAAGTTGTTTTCTAATCACTTAATTAAAGGGATATAATGATGTAGTTGTGATAATGTCTGTTGCTTCTTTTACTAAACCCTCAACAAAGAAAGTAAACCTAGATTATATGTAAGTGAATTTATCTATTTTTAAGATTCATTTATTATTTTTTAATTTTATGTCTCTGAGTGTTGGACGGGATGTATGTAGTATGTGCACTATGTGTATACAGTGCCCATGGAGGCCAGAAAAAGACATTTGATCTCCTGGAACTGGAGTTACAGACAATCGTGAACTTCCATGTCTGTGCTGAGGATCAAACCTGAGTTCTCTGCAAGAGCAAAATAATGCTTCTAAGTGCTGAGCCATCTCTCCAGCCCTAGATAGATGCATTCATAGAAATGCAGATGCTTTTAGTAATTTGAATATATTCAAATTGAAGGATGTTTTTTATTCACTTGTTTACCTCATATCATAGCTCAGCAGCATAGTGCACCCTAGATCTGACTTCCTCTCATGGTCATGTGACTGATGGAGCCCTGTGGCTTCCTGCTTCTCTCCAGCATCACAAATGAATATAGTGCATCACTTATCTGGACCCAGAAAAGATCAAAGTGGAAAATTCAACTTTCTACCGCTGTGATAAGCATCATAACCAAAAGCAAAGTGGGGAAGAAAGGGTTTATTTCAGTTTTCAGGTGCTGGTCAGTCTAAAATCAGGGAAGCCAAGGCAGGGACTCAAGGCAAGAGAATATAGATAGCAGTAACCATGGAGAAATGCTGCATACTGGCTTGCTCTTAGGCTCACATTCAGCTACCTTTTCTCTTTCAGTTCAAGCCAATCTGCTGAAGGATGGCACCATCCACGGGTGAACCTTCCTGTATATATTAGTAATTAAGAAAATGTCCCATAGACTTGCTCACAGATTAATGAGATGGAAGCAATTCCTCATCTGATGTTCCATTTTCCCAGATATAACAAGTTAACAACCAATATTAGTAAACAAACCAGTTTGTCCCAAAGAACTACGGTTTTGAACCATGAATTTTAAATCATTATAACTAGGCTCAAATATATCTTCATTAAGTAAAAGATGAACCATTGTAGTCAGCACATTTTTGCCAATGAAAAATGAATTTTCTTGTTTCTTGGCATGGAAATCCATGCTTCAGGATTTGATGGACTCTTGGAAAGCATTTCTTCATCCTGTTGATTGTGGAAGTGTTTTTCTTGCAAAAGTTGCTGAAATGCTTGAAGAAATAGCAGTTGGTTGGCAAGAGGTCAGGTGAATATCACAGATGAGGCAGAACTTGATAGTGCAATTTGTTGAACTTTGAAAATGTTGACTGTGCAATGTGCAGTCAAGCATGGTTTTGAATTGTGCCCTTTCTGATGAGATATGGTGGCTGCAAACATTGCTGATTTTGGCGCCCGTCATCAGTTTGTTGAGCATACTTCTCATAGGTAACAATTTCTCTAGAATTCAAAAGTTTTAGTGGATGAAACTGGAGAAGACTACCAGTGACTATAACATATATATTTTTTTTTTTTTGGTGCCGTTTGGCTTTGGAAAGTGCTTTGGTGCTCTTCACAAAGCATCATCACTGGTTGTTGTATACAGTCTTCTTTTGGTTCCACATCACAGTCTGATTGAGAAATGGGTTTTTGTTGTTGTTGTTGTGTAGACTAGTGCAAGATGACAGTTCAAGGGAACTTTTAAATTACTACACGTCTATTTATTGAGCTCTTCTGCCTTTCCAATTTGATCAAATGTTGAGAGAACACTGAATTAGATCCACTTTGCATTCTTTGTTAACTTCTCATGTACTTGTAAGAGCAGCTTAGATGCTTGCTGTCAATTGGTTATCACCAACTCCTGATGGCTCTTCACTAAGCTCCTCATCCTCAAGGCTCATCTTTTCTTGCAAAACTTCTCGTACCACTGTGCTAGCAGTTCCTGTGCCAAATGCATTGCTTACATTGCAAATGTAAGTTGTCATCACGGCTTTATGACCCATTTTGAATATGAAAAAAATCACCTGCATTTCCTTTTTGTCTAATATTATTCCCAAACTATAAAATAGACAGGGAATAAGGAGCATTAGCAAAAAAAGTAAAGTAGAAAGTGCACATTAAATGATATAGAACATATTGTATTTATTTAAAAATATATTCACATAATAGATAATATTTTAGCAATATAAGAGTTTCAATTAGTTTCTTACCAACCTATATTACTGCTTCCCCTTAATGTCTATCACCTTACCACTATCATGAAGTCAAAACTCTGTCAGGCTGGCAGCTTAGTATGTCTGTCTCTAGATGCACACATACATATATATGTGTACATATAAATAGATCTATAGGTACATATGTGAACATTCTACTTAACCAAGTAAGTAAATTAAAACCTTAAGCAAGCACATCTTTTTCATATTTTCTTTGTAAATTCCCTACCACATGTGATTCTGTGTCTAACACAAAGAAAAAAAAAGAAAGCTTCAGTGTTCTCCATAACAGTCTGGTTGTCAGTGTCTCAATTATCACTTCTGGCAGAGCTGAGTATAATATTTAAAGTTAGTAGTTACGAATTAAGTGCATAGTGCTTTATTTATGTATGACAACTTCAAGTTTGTTTGTCTTTAAGGGACATGATTTCTTATTGAAAACAAAAGAAAAGAAAAGCAGTATTACCATATTGCAGAATTCTCACATCCAATGAAAAGAAATGAACATGTTAGTCATTGTCTAATCAAAATTAAACTCAGAATATGTGGATATGTATACTGTGAATTTCTTGTTTCCTTGTGTTTTTTACCAAGACCAGTATTTTGAACTTGATATTGAGGTAAAAGGATACTGGGGACATGTTTTGGCTTCTACCATCTAGAAAGATTAATTTTTCCAAGGGAATGAAAATAAAGCTAAATCTCATTTAATTTAGTGTCATTATAACTTAGCAGGAAATCAATATTAGGAACTCATCTTCAAGAGTTGAATATGGTAAAATTTCTTCAAAAAATATTCATTGGTTTATAATCAATGTTTTTAGAATTATCTCTATTCTTCTCAACCAAAAACCACCAAGGAAGCCTACTGTCATTTTGATAAATCACTGCTGTTCATCCAAATGCAGTGAATTCTGAGCTTGTATGTTAGACATCACTTTAGATAAGAGAGCAACATATTACCGTAGCCAACCCACTCATTTACATATCCCAATCTTTAACGACACCATACGATTACAAAAAAAGGAGAGAATGAAAATAAAAATTACATAGGAATGCCAATGAGACTGCTTCTATATTTCTAACACCTAAAAAAATGAATAATGAATTATAAACTCATTGAGAGTAGCTATGACTGAGAGATCACATTTCACAGAGTTTATATTTGGATTTCTTCCCTGGCCACATCAGTCTCCCCACAATAATTTTCTGTTTTCTTCCCATAGCAAGGTATTTCCCAAAGGCCTTCCTGAGGAGTACTCTGTAGCAGTCACGTTTCGAGTACGAAGAAGCACCAAGAAGGAGCGGTGGTTTTTATGGCAGATTTTAAACCAGGAGCATATGCCACAGGTAAGATGCCAATTTGCTTGATTAGGTCAGGTGGTTCTTGTGCTGTGTACCCAAATCTGGGAATAGATGTAGTTAGTACTCAAATCCTGTGTTGTTTAGAGGAATCATCCATAGAGAAATCAAGCATTATAAGTAGGATAGCCTTGATCATATCAGTGATCTGAGAATCTAGTGGATGAGAGGTTTGTGTTTTGTTTTGTCTTAAAGATTTATTTTTTTATTTTTATGTACATAAATGTTTTCCTGTATGTATGTATGTATGTATGTATGTATATATACCATGTGCTTACCTGATGAGCAGAGGGGTCATAAGAGAGCTCAGGATCATCAGGAACTAGAGTTATAAACAATTTTGTGCCACCAAGTGGGTGTTGAGAATTAAATCCAGGATTCTGCAAGAGCAGCTGGTGCTCTGAACCACTGAGCCACACCTCCAACCCTGTTTTTATTTTAACTTAAGGATTCATATTTTATCTGAAGACCATGGAACCGTGTTCCTTTAACAGGTGCTTATTGGCTTTGCCCCATTATTAACTACACTTCCTCTCATCACTAATACCATATATTAGTCTGATACTTACATATTTGTTTTATCAATAAAAGCAAATATGGACCTTGTGCTTTATGCCAAGAAGTGATAAGAAGAAGACATTTGGGGCTGGGAAGATAGCTCATTGGAGAAAGCGGTTGTCATGCAAAAATGAGGACTAGAGTTCAGATCCCCAGCACCCACATAAATGGCAGGTGGAGGTGGGGGTTCACCTGTAAGTTCAGCATTCACCAGGTAGGAGATGGGATACCCAGAGCAAGCTCGCTAGCAAGACTAGTCAAGTCAGTGAGTGCTGGGTTCAAGGGAGAGGCCTGGCCTCAATACAGAAAGTGGAAGGCACTTGAAAAAGGCACCTAGTGTCAGCTTTTGTCTTCCATTGTGCATATGTGTGCATCATACTTACACACACACACACACACACACACACACACACACACACACACACACACACTTCACATATAGGAACACATATACCCAAGCATACCACATACACATACCCATGCCAAAAGAAAATAAGAGATTTTTAAAAAGCAGAATTCATGTTCTTATGGAGTAGAAATTCTATAATAGGAGAACTTATATAGCAGTTATATAAGGGGAGGGAATATATATATATATATATATATATATATATATATAGAGAGAGAGAGAGAGAGAGAGAGAGAGAAGTGTGATGGGAGGTGTCTGAGCATAAGAAGGAGAGTGGAGAAGCTGGCAGACCTTGTGGAAATGGCAGTAGAGCTGGAGTGGTAATGCAAGCACCCTACAGACCTCAGGATTGCTTGTTAACATCACACCTTTGGTTCACATCTATACATCACCATTGAATGCCTTTAGCTTTGGTTCACATCTACACATCACCATTGAATGCCTTTAGCTTTGGTTCACATCTACACATCACCATTGAATGCCTTTAGCTTTGGTTGGTCTTCTCACTGTTGATAAAGGTCATGATTTTATGATGGGATGATCATTTGAACTGAAAGAACATGTCATCTATACAATATCTTCTCTTTGCCATGAAAAGGTTTAAAGGGTCTGTGTCAGTTTCCACATAAAAAGAAATGCATATATTGTTTTTCTTCTTAAGTTAGGAACTCCATTGTCTATATACTCATAGAATACTAACATATATAAATATTTTTAGGTATGTGATTACTATTATTCACAAGTATAATTTAAAACCATAACGTTTCTACTTCATAAAATTACATCTTTATGAATACATAACACAATTATATAGCTATGATTGCATTTATAAATGTAAAATACATTTACATTTGTGTACACATACACTCCTTATATGTTCTTTTGTGAAGGAGCAGATTACACAGCATGCTTCACACTAACACACTTGAACAAGGTCCTTGATCTTCTGTATCCACCAGTGCAGTGGGCAGAGGTACTGGCTCACGTTTAACCAGCTCCTCGGTTATGTATGCAGTTGTACATGTGGTGCTTTTATTTGAGTGCTTTACAAATTCTGAACATTTAGTTTTAAGCCATCTAAAGATACTTCTGCTTATCTTTCTTATTTTTTTTTTTTCAGATTTCTATAGTGATTGACGGCACAAAGAAGGTGGTAGAATTTATGTTCCGAGGTGCTGAGGGAGATCTGTTGAACTATGTTTTTAAGAATCGAGAACTCCGTCCTCTCTTCGATCGTCAGTGGCATAAACTTGGCATTGGTGTGGAATCCCGAGTCCTTTCTCTCTACATGGACTGTAATTTAATCGCAAGTCGGCACACAGAAGAAAAGGACTCTGTGGATTTTCATGGAAAGACCGTTATTGCTGCGCGAGCTTCCGATGGCAAACCCGTGGATGTAAGTTGTAACAGTGATGCTAACAGGGAGCTTCAACATCCTGAAGTTCAAGCCAAATCTCTTATTAAGAGTGGCTTCCTGGGGCCGGGCATGTGGCTCCTTAGGGAGAGAGAGCTTGCATAGACTGCATGGCACATGGGGTTTGATCTCCAGCACTACATAAATTAGGCATGGTGGTTCATGCTGTGTGCAGCCAACCCTAGAACTAGAAAGGTATAGGCAAGAGGATTAGCAGTTCAGTTCAGGATCATTCTTAGCCACGTTGTGAGTATAATGTCAGCTGGGCTACATAAGACCTAGTAGAAGGAAGGAAGGAAGGAAGGAAGGAAGGGAGGGAGGAGGGAGGGAGGGAGGGAGGGAGGGAGGGAGGCAGAAAGGAAGGAAAGGAGGGAGGGAGAGAGGGGAAGAGGAGGGAGGGGAGGGAGAGAGGAGGAGGGAAGGAGAGAGAGAGAGAGAGAGAGAGAGAGAGAGAGAGAGAGAAGAAGAAGAAGGAGGAGGAGGAGGAGGAGGAGGAGGAAGGAACAAAGGAACTCATTTCTTCCTTTAATGATTACACACACAAAAGACCTCTCTCTCATCAATGTTTTTAATGTCACTAGATGTATGAAGACTATTTATTTCCAACTCTATTTTCACACATAATTATATTTTCAACTGCATTTTTCAGTCAGCAAATTTAAAATAATTGGATTGTGCTTTTAAAAACTAAGAGTATTAAGAGTAACTTTTAGTAAAACAATGAAAATAGGACACAAAGAAA
The DNA here is from genome assembly GCF_004664715.2 of Peromyscus leucopus. NCBI lineage: Eukaryota > Metazoa > Chordata > Mammalia > Rodentia > Cricetidae > Peromyscus > Peromyscus leucopus. The sequence continues at coordinate 57,986,191 of NC_051084.1, forward strand.
GTATAAACTTGGCCAAACCTTTATGTTTTAAATAAAAGATTAGAAAAAGACAAACTTTAAGTGGTTCCAGACTATCTGATGTTTTCACTCAAGAACAATAGGCAATTCATTCAAGCAGCTCTGCATTTTCCACAACTCATACTGTCTTTTTAGAGTTCCTTTGGACAGAAATACAGTTAGTAAATCTATCAGTGGGTGATTTGGATGAGGAAACAGCTAGAAAAACTCAGATGAAAGGTCCTTTAAAAATTACATTTTGAAGCTAAAATGATATAGATTTACTGTTGATTTTCTTGCAAAATAAGTCCTGTAATCTTTAAGGAGTAAGATCTGACTAAATTTAATAGGAAATATTTTCTTATAGGTAAAATGATAAGAAAGTCTCCAAAAATCTGAATTCATATTTCCAGTAATGAATGCCAAAGCTGTAAACACAAAGTGCTGACAGCGAAATTACATTTCAGAAATAAAGTTTTGAGCAAATATGCATTTGGGAGTGTGTCATTTCTAAAGATCTCTTTGGAAGAAAAAAATGTATAGATGCATATATATATATATATATCCAAGGAAAGATGATTTTTAAAGTATTTTTCTCTTAGAGATTGTGTGTAAGCAGACCAGAAAGATAAGAATGTCAGGACTTGTGGTCAGGGATCATCAGGAGTATGGGCAGAGCAGAACAGCCTGTCCTGGGGATATGTCAGGGCCACAGGAGACCTTGCTGGCTTGAGTCAGAATCCTAGCTTGGATCTGTTAATTTGTCAGGATCTTTATTTGCAAAATAGATTTAGTGAAGTTGTTTGTTGTAATAGTGTAGGATTTGTGCCATGGTTCCTTAATCATAATCTGTTTTCTATAGGTTAGAACATGGAAGAAAACAGCCCCACACTCTTACACACACAAACAATAAAACAGAACCAATCAAACAACTCAAAAAATCCCACTGTTCTTTGCTCTCCATATCTCCAAGCTAGCAGTAGGACTAAAATCTATCAATAAATGGTTGCTGTTACTACTAATATATCATAATCACTGTACAGTGGTACTAGCTGGGTCTTTAAGAAAGTTTCCACAAAGAGAGATCATGAGGCAGTCAGTCCATTAGCACTGTGACTCATCCTTATAATCTACAGACTAGGGGTTCTTGCAATAGTACTGGAGAATGACATCAGCATTGCATGCACTTATTTTAAGATACAGCATACGTAGTTTAGCTGGATACGAATACTTTTATTTTCTTTTACAGTTAAAAAATGTTGTTAAGAGATATTAATACTCAACAAATATGCATGTTACTGCCCATTTAATCACTTGAAAACATGTTTATTTCAAATGCAGTGCTCATTAGATTTAGCTATATTATGTGTATGAGTGTTTTGCTTGCATGTACATATATGCACCATATCCATGCCTGGTGGCTTGGATAGTCTGCAGGAGGCATCAAATGCCCTAGAACTGCAGGTAAAGATGGTTATAAGCTGCCATGTGGGTGTTGGAAACAACCTGTGTCTTCTAAAAGGTCATAAAGTGCTCTTAACTGTTGAGATATCTCATTCAACCCCCAAAGTATAGTCTAATTTTTCTCTTTCTGATGGGTGAATTTGATATTTATTGTCTTTTGGTCAGGTACCTATTGTATTCCTAATAACAGCCACACTAAAACTTTAGCATCTATTTTTTAAGTAGCCTTTGACAGTTTCATACAATGTATTTTGATCATATTGACCACAATCCTCTATATCCACTTTCCCACTCCATCACATCCTCTTCTAATTTCATGACTTTTTTTTAACCCACTGTATCCATCTGGTGATGCCAGTACATACATGATGTAAAGAAGGGTGTAAAGCCATCTATTGAAGCATGGGTGGCCTCTCAGGAACCAGATCCCTGAAGAAAACTAGCTCCCCTTCCTCTAGTACCATCAATGGCCAATAGTTCCTCACACAGTGGTGATGCTTCACCAGGGAGTTAGAGTCCCCATGAGTTCATGTGTGTAGAGGCCCCTCCATGTCTGGGAAACATGTCACAGGACTCCTCCCCACCTCTGGTTCTTACAATCTTTCTGCCACTTCTTTCATGATCATCCCTGAGCCTTGGAAGAAGTTCTATGTAGGTGTCACATTTAGGGAACTCTCCACAGTTACTTATTCTCTTCATTTTGTCCTATCATGATCCTCTTATGAACAACTATCTGCTGCAAAAGGTAGCTGCTTTGATGAGGGTTGAGAACTGCACTCACCTATGAATACAAGTATAAGTATATGGAATTAAATTTTAACCCTTTAAAATCGATGATCTATCTTTAGTTAAGTAAAGTAATACGTAGTGCTGGGCACGGTGTGGCACATGATTGGATTTTAATCCTTGGTGCATATGGGTGGTGTATTTGTGTGTGGTGTATTCATATGTGGTAAATGCACATGAGAGTGCAGAGTGGTTTACTGTACAGGTACATGTGAGGAAAGAGTAGAATATTAAGTGTATGGGATTTTTTCCCTATCATTCTATGCCCTGAGACAAGATCTCTTGGTGAATCAGAAGCTTCATTTTTCAGGTAGGCTTCCTGGGCAGCGAGTCATCAGAACTATTTATCTCAACCTCTGACAGTAGAACTGTATAAAGACAAACATAACCATGTCAGATTTCTTTCACATGGGAGCTGGGAATTCAAACTCAGCAGGTGCTCTTACCACTGAGCCCTCCTACCAGCCTCCACTTACCCACTATTTTAATAACAATGATTGGAATAAACATCAGTTATAAGCAACATTAGCTCATTATAATCTTCATTCTTTACTTTGCATAATTTGTATGCTATCACCAATATTTCATTAGACTAATTTCATTGCACTTAAACTTTTCAAATGAAAATTTATCTCAATAACCTTGTAAAATGCTGCTTAAATATTACTTGTCAAATCTCATCTATGCACATTTTTTTGTGTTACCCACAGACGGGAGGCTACACATGAATCTACAAGTTTTTGGGAATGCCCGATGCTTTCCATGAGCCGATCAATTTTGTTCATCTCAGTATAGTGAACATTCTAACAGCCCTTCTGATTTTGGTTGTGTGTGTTGGATGGGAACAAGTTAGAGATTCACAGATAGCCAGATGTCTGTTTTCTATGAACACAGATAAATTCTGACAATGTCATAATTTGGTTTTTCTATACAAAATGGTTATTTATCAACGTCAAAGTAACTTCAAATTAATCTCAAAGTAATGCACAACCAAGATCTGTTACACTGGCAATAAAGAACCATAGAGAAGGGGACAGGAGAAAGGAGTGAAAGAAGGGGGGGATGATTAAATCTGATTCTGCTGATATGCTTATTTGTTAATTATATCCATAAATTCACAACTGTATGCTAACTTCAAAGCTCAGTCAATGCCTGCTGTTATGCAGTATTATTTAATATTTCAGTGGACTAAAAGTTAAAGAAGCTGATTTAGGCATTTATCATATTGATATTTTATCAACAGTAAGTACTGTTTACCATTTCCTAGACAATTGTTCGGATCTCTCCATTAAAGGTATGGCTATCGTTTTAATGAAGTGTAGTGAACATTCTAACAGCCATCCTGATTTTGGTTGTGTGTGTGGAATGAGGGCAAGTTAGAGATTCACAGATAGTCAGATGTCTGTTTTCTATGACCACTTTTCATCTCTTGTCTAAATGCCAAAAAATAAAAAATAAAAAAAATGAATCTTCTGCAAATAGAAGAAACTTTCATAAAAAAAAACTGTGAATCTTTTGTTTAGTGCTGTTGACACAGGATTACTCTGGGTAGTCCAGACTGGTCTGGAACACCACATATAACTCAAGTTAGCCTCTTGCACCAATGTTAGTATTGCAGGCAGGTTCAGCTTTTGAGTCTTGCTCAGGATTGCACTAATATACAATCAATGGGCTTTATGCAGACTTCATTAAACACAGGTAAAAACTAAATATCTTCTTCTTACTTCATTGGGTATGGAACATTTACTTCATAGTTCAAACAGGACATTTGGACCGAAAGAGAAAGCCTTTTCCATCTTGTATTCACACCTTTGAGCACGTTCCTGCAAAGTTTTACTTAAATGTCACTTTGTACAGTAGTATATTGTAGCACATAGCAATACATCTCTAATTAAATATTTGTCTTTATTGCCTCCTTAATTCAACATTGCATTTTTATTGCTTGAGACAATTAGCTAAGCTTTGCAATTGTTTTCATTAGCTCAGTTCCTGTCTGAAGATCTTCCTGTGTAGCTGACTGGTTCTCAAATAACCCTCAGTCATGAATCATAAATTAAAATTAAACACTATAAATATGTATCTGTCATTTATATGAACTTCCCTTTTCTTTCCATTTAAATTGCTGTAGTTCATAATGCCTACGTTCAATTCTCAAAACCAATGATGTGCTTTACTACTGACTCTTCACAGATTGAACTTCACCAACTCATAATCTCGTGCAATGCAAACTTCTTAGCTGAAGAATCGTGTTGTGATGTATCCGTTACTAAGGTAGGCTAATTTTCTTACCATGTGAAACACAAACAAATGCTAGTTATCATTTAATTCATGTTCCGTAGATTCTATGTGCAGGGCGCTATGAAGTTCTCAGCTGAATCTGGATGAATGATATATCCCCAGTAGGGAGCCCTTCTAAGTACATGCCCAAACTTCAACCACCGAGTTGTATACTGAAGTCTGATGATGACCTATTCTCATTTTGGACTCGACATAACTTGAAGAGGACTTACATCTTCTCTGTATACCCTTCACCCTTGTTTCATCTGAGGCCCCAGTGATTGGAGGTGCTGCCCACATTAAAGTCAGATCTTTCCCCCTTAATTGGCCCCACACCTTAAGACCATTCAACCTGTCTCTTTTGTCTAGTTGCTTTGTGACACATTTCATCCCTTTCTTCTTTTCCTTGTCCTTGCCAAGTTCACTTTTACCTTGTGCCTAGCTTTCACAGCATCATGCGAGCTGCTTTTCTAACACACACTCTTTTCCTTGACAGTATCACGTGAATGAGTCTCTAAATCACCGAATTATATGTTTACTTGTTGTTTTCTTGTAGTAAATGTTTGTTATTAACCATTGATCCAGTAGACACTGCACTAAGGAAAAAGACTGACTGACAAGAAGAATGTCCCTGTCTGTCATCTTTTTCTCGAAGTCCTAAGTGATTCCTTTATTGGCAACAAAATATCAACCCAGTGGATTAGTCTCCCATGTTAAATATTCTTGACCTTGCTGTATAGTCATCATTCCCACATCCATGTACTCCATTCCAAGAAAAAAAAAATCAGTGCTTTCTGTGTCTCGCTGTAATAGTCGCCCATACCATCACATATTATAAATATGATGATATTTGTTTTTAATTGATTGAAGTATAAATTAGACAGCAATGGAGAATTTACTTTCAAATTCTTTACATCTAGCACATTGTTAGCAAAAGACTGTCAAAGCATGTATTAGTTTATTTTCTTCTGCTCTGATAAAATATCACGACCAAAGGTAGCTTATGGAAGAAAGAGTGTTTTATAGCTTATGGTTCCAAAGTAAGAGTCCATCATGGTGGTGGGGGAGGGTAGGCCTGGCAGCAAGCAGCTAGAGCAGGAAGCTGAGAGATCACATCTTCAGCCTCAAACACAAAGCAGAGAGAATGAACAGGAAGTAAGGGAAGGCTATGAACTCTCAAAGCCCTTGACAGTGACATATTTCCTCCAGCAAGGCAGCAGCAGCACCTCCTCAAACAGCATCACATCCTGGGGACCAAGTGTTGAACTATCTGAGCCCTTGGGACCATTTCTCCTTCAAATCACCACACAGCAGAACCTCTTCCTTTGCTCACTTGTCAACTACAAAGTGAAAGACTGTGAGAAGGGAATAATTCTAAAACACTCACCAAGAGAACATATGAAAAACAAAAGTCCAAGATTCAAAGTTCTGTTTCTTTGAATATTAAATTTCCTCCAATTTCTACACTTGCTAGAAAGTCCATATTAAATTTTAATCAGTAATTTTTAATTCAAAAACTCTTGTAACTTCTCTCATGCAGTTTAAGTAGTAGAATGAAAATCTAGCCAAATAACTCCAAGTCTTTCAAATATTATGTCTTGCTTATATAACTTGGCTGTACAAAGCACATCTCAAACCCAGTTTATAGATTTCATTCCAAGCGAAGTGAAAGTCTGCCAAATATCTTTCTATAAATACCTAAAAAGATAGCTTGAATGCCAATCTACAGACTTGAAATACCAAGGCTGCCTGAACCTATACCTTTAATCATGAAGGTTTTCTTATTCCAAAAGTTTGTTTTTAGTGGTTATGGTTGTATTATATTAGGGTTCTTAAAATAACCATTTTCTTCCATTTAAAAGTAATGTTTTGATGTCTTGATATCTGTAAATGTTATATTCTTGACCAATATTCATTGCCTTTTGTTAATATATCACTATAAAAATGGCTTATATACGTATAGTCGAAGAATTGGGTAAAGTAACTTAGTAATTAAAGTCAGATATGACTTCACAATTGTTAACATTTTTGATTAATTTCACATGGCTAACCTTAAAATTTAATTAAAAAATAGTGTTTATTATGATAATTTGGAAATTAGTTTTATAGTTGAAAATAAGTTAGGAATCCAAACCCGGTATGTAAAAATAACCAAACACAGTATTTTTCATGTTGATGAAATTATTTGTGGTGATGACTTCACCATCCACACTATAACTAAAAGTAAACAGAAATCTGACACATTTCATGAACACTTAAATGAGATAATTATACAAAAGTCCTTCAAACACAGTTGGTGAACTTTTGCTATCAACTGTCTTCTTTGCTTTTTATTTTTGAAAAATGTTTTAAAGGGGGCTAGAGAAATGGCTAAGAGTTCTTGCTGTACAGCTTTCTGACTTGAGTTCAGAACCCGCCACTGGAGCAAATGCCACATGACTGACAAAGTGAAAAAAAAAAAAAAACTACTCAGAAAAAATAAATTATCTGAGACGAATAAACTGTCTGAGCAGCATTCTTATTTCATCTGCATATAATTTTTAGGATTTTGGATCTGAAAATTTGTTAGGATACCCAATGATCACCAAATCTAGAGGCAATGAGCATGAAATCACTAGTACTAAATACAAGACTCTGGTCCCAGTGTATCGGGTGCTGTTCATTACAGGTTTCATTGTTACCAATAGTATTAGAGTGCCATCTATTAAAAAACAACTCGTGAATTCTTATTTTAGAAAGTAAAATGCAAGAAGTAAATAAATAATCAGTTACAAGAGCGAAAATAGATATCCACCATGGTCTCACACCACAGAAGAAAACCACTGAAAGAATCTTTTATATTCATAATTTGGAAATGTTTTCCCATGTATGTATAACTTGTAGTATATAAAGCAACTGGTCAGTTCCTCCACCTGTTGTTTACCCTTCACTGAAGTGGCAAATAAAGAGTTAACCCCAGGACCCGTGTGGTATCAGATGTCAAGGGGAGTCATTCTCTTTAGAATCACCTCATGATACATTATGAAGTATTTATTTTAGTTAGGTATGTGTATTTGATATGCATGCATGTGTATGTCGGGGGGTGTGGACATCTGCTGTGGGTGCAGGCACAGAAGAGCAGAAGTGAGCATCAGAGGCTAGAGGAGCAGCTGGGTTAAGTCCCCAGATGTAAGTGCTTAGACCTGAACTTGGGTTCTCTGCAAAAGCAGTCTTGGCTCTTAAATGCTGTCTCTCCTGCCTCCTGAACTAAATTGGGGTGAGGGGGCAGGTGGTAGAGATTCTGTCTCTTTATAACTAAACCTTACTTCATGTTGTTCAGCATGTTCTAAACTTGCCACATTCAGCTTCCTCCACTTTTACATCGTTAAAGGACACTGGAGTAGAATAGGGTATACATTGATTAAATAATTATAATAATAATTATATTATTATTATAATCTTAGATGCTGTGGAATAACCCTTTTCTACACTATGAATATGCATTATTCTCATTGGTTAATAAAAAGCTAACAGGCTGGTAGCTGGGCAGGAAGTCAGTCAGGAAAGCCAAACTGAGAATGCTGGGAAGGAGGTCTGAGTCAGGAGTCACCAGCCAGATGCAGAAGAAGCAAGATGAGAATGTTGTACTGGGAAAAGGTACCAAGCCACATGGCTAAACATAGATAAGAATTATGGGTTAATGTAAGTGTAAGAGCAAGTTAGTAATAAGCCTGAGCATTTATAAGTAATATTAAGCCTCTGAGTGGCTATTTGGAAAGTGGCAGGTGGGAGAGAACCATCTGTTTACAATTAGAGTGTAAAAAGAAATCATTTCCAGTTTAACTTATAGTTATAACCAGCTTGTTGTAGTACCTATTTTTACCAATTAAATGTATATGTTTTTAAACTTTTGTTTGCTAGATACTATTCACATTTTGCTTGTGTAAAATCTTTTACATAATTATTGTAAATGTACAATATTACTATACTTATCATAAGGTCACCTAATTTAACTAAAATTTTTTCACTAAAATAACCAGTTTTTATATATTCTTTGTGTATTGCCAATGTGCTTAAATATACTAGAGATTTAGTGATAGACCAAAAGTGTGATAATTTTTCCTACATGGATGACAATGCTTGGTTAATAAGAAGGAAGTATGGCAACCAGCTATCTCTGGTTTGATTAGAGCTAGCATCAAGAACTGACATCATTCTCTAAATTCTCTTTGGGGAGTTTAGTGTCCTGAGCAAGACAGCTTTGGAAGTACCACTTCATCATGGGTGACCAGTCACGCTGGTAAAATGTCTTCATATCTGCCAGGAAAGCAGGAACTTAAAGACCCATGCCAGTGTATTCCAAGCAAGGTATGCTAGCCTTTGTATGTACATAATGAAAGGTCACTCCTCACAGTGGTCTAGACTCCTTGGCTGAGGCCTGTGGTCCACAGAAGGTGCCTTTTCCTCAGTGCTGGTAAAAATTAAATCTCAAGAACAATACAACCACCAAAGTAGGTCAGTAAAAGAAAATTAAAGATTAATTTCTTGGATTTTTGCTTACTTTTTTGAGATACTATTATTATTATTATGTATTTTTTTTATATCAGACCACAGTTTCCCTTTCCTCCTCTCTTCCTTCCCTCAGCCCCATATCCCCTTTGCTCTCTACCATCCACCCCTCAGTTTCTCTTCAGAAAAGGGCAGGCCTCCCATGAATATCAAGTAAACATGGCACATAAAGATGCAGTGGGACTAGGCACCTCCCCACTTCATTTTAAGGCTGGACAAGGCAACCCAGAGTGAGGGAAAGGGTCCCAAGAGCAGGCAAAGAGTCAGAGATGGCCCCTACTCCCACTGTTAGGAGTCCCACAAGAAGACCAAGCTACACAACTGTCACACATATGTACAGGGCCTAGGTCAGACCCATGCAAGCTCCCTGGTTGTTGGTTCAGACTCTGTGAGCCCCTATGAGCCCCAGATTAGTTAATTCTGTGGATTTTCTTGTGGTGTCCTTGACCCCTCTGGCTCATAGAATTCTCCCTCTCCCTCTCCCACAAGGTTCCCCCTATCTCTGCCTAATGTTTGGCTGTGGGTCTCTTTTGCTTTCCTTTCGATGTATGAACGTTGCAATTAATAGAAAAAATTGGGGAGAAAAAACACTGTATGACAGAGAAGTGTGAAGTATATAACAAATGCTAGAAACAGGCTGCCATTCATGAAGTCCTGAGTGCACAGCACATGCTAGGAACAGGCTGCAGTTTGGGAATTTGGTGCTGGAGGAAAAGTGCCTGGTCTTCAACAAACATGTAGAAAAACACTCTGCATAGTACTTCCCCTTTTCTGACTGATGACTATATTTGTGCAGCATCTGCAAATATCCAACCGGCTGCACAACCTCTTTTCTATTAATTGATTGTCTCTGCGGGGCATATTTAATTTATTAGCTTCATATAAACCTATATGATTCTTTGATCTGTGATGCTGGGCCCATGGACTTCCATAAATATTCTTTTTATGTTCATAGGAACCATTAGGTCTGTTCTAAAAACAGGCAACTAGAGAAATAAACAATGGCAGGTAAATAAGATAAGTGATAGGTAGGTTGGTAGGTAGGTATGTAGGTAGACTATATAGATGATAGATGGATGGATAGATAGATAGATAGATAGATAGATAGATAGATAGATAGACAGGCAGGCAGATTTGGCTTTAGAGCAATGGAACAGAATGATTTTGACACAGGCATTCTTTTCCCCCCCTCAGGAGGAAGCAGGATCACCAGAAACTCTGGGCTCCATTGGTCATAAGGGGGACAAAGGAGAACCGGTAATGTGCACACAACTAACACTCTTGGCATAAAGGGGTTTATTCAAAAGTGATTTAAAAAGATTTTTCCACCCTATATTTCCCATAAATATATTTCAAAAAGGCTTCCAAAAATTCAACTGAGATGAATATTTTTGTAAACTAGAGTCCTGTCAGCATTTCAGTCTGCTTCTGAGATCACAATATTAGGAAATTCTGAGAAATCTAGAACAGCAAGTCTTCGTACCTCTATGTTCTAAACAACACTGTGAAGCAGGCATATGTCCCAGCTGCTTGCTAGCCTTCCTTATTACTCTTTTCTCCAGATACCTAAGAAACGTATCCTCCTCGTCCACTGACAGGTTCCCACTGAGCAGGTTCCAATGGCTAACCTTCATTTAGCATCTGTGAGAAGCATATTACTGCACGTTCTAGGGGAGATAACGAATAGGGTAAATTACTTCCTGGGATGCCACTCTTAGAAGGGGATAGAGAATACCCATCTTAGATGCTGTATGAGAATTTCAAGAGTCCTAAGAAAACTACCCAGGGAGACTGGGAAGAAGTGAATGGGGGATATGCTGCATGCTCTTGACCTGTCAGTATGCAATCAATCATAGGCGATAACCCATGTGTCAAGATTAGTCTTTCCTTTGACAAGCTCAAGCTTAGCTGTAATGCTTTCTGGTCTTTTGAATGTGTCTTTTAGCTAATCATATAAATTAGTTTGTACTGTGGTCGGGTGACTGTGCTTTTCAGTCAAAGGAAAAAAGGACTTCAATTCCTCACTTGGAAATTCATGACCCCAAATCATTTACATAATCTAGTTGGCTTTTTTTTGAAGGAGATTAATGCCTAAGAGGTCCTCAAAACTTCCACAAAGTAAGTCATTTGTGTCTCAGAGGAATGTAGGTCCATCATACCTTCCATAGCAAGTGCTGGAGAAGGGTTTTTTTTTTTTAAGTGAAATGGGTATTTTTGATTATTTCAGTTATAAATCTTGGGCTCCTTTGCTTTTGGTATCATTATATGAAAGTTCAGAAAAATTAAACACATAATGTAAAAGCTACTTAAATCAAATTAAGCATTTAAATCATTACAGACGGTAAATGCACATATATACTCTTCCCAACGTGCAAACACTAGACCAATGCTTTTGATGCTATCATATTTGATCCTCAAACAAATTTTCATGTTGGGAATTAGTATTGTCATTTTACAGATGGAAAAAATGAGGATTAGTGAGGCTAAATTATTTCCCAAATAGCATAGGTTGAGGCTGAGAATGGAGCCCAGGTCTCCCGAGTCCATTATCCTTCTCTTGACTAGTATCCATTTTGAAAGCAGCTCCCTTTTCTAAAATGCACCTCAGGATTATATGTGTTCTGTCATTGAGATATTCTCTACTTTGTACTATTTTACCCTTATAAACTTGTAAAGAGTGTCAGCCTAGTATTGATACCTTCATCTTACAACTGGGGGACCATGCATAGGTAAATGGTGTACAGCGGTAATACAATGAAAAGGACTCAGCGTAGAAAGATCCAGGGACCAGTCATAACACTTCTTTGCTCAACAGTGTGAACTTAGCGACACCTCCCAGGCCCTTTGTGGTTCATTTTCTTAACAATGAGGCAAGTGTTCTGAGAATTGAAAAACTGTTCGTCAAATACACCCCCAGGTACCTTGAGCAGTTATCTTTTGCGTCTGGATTATTTCAGTTGCTTCTAAGAGCCTCATAGGCTCCAGATTCATTCTGCTTCCAGGGGAGCTAAATACAGTCCCAGCTTAGGTTGCTTTCTCCATAGCCAGTTTCATGCAGCTTAGAGACCCTACTTAGTGGCTAGCATTGCCCTGGTATTTATAGAAACACTCAGTCTTTGACCACATTCTCTCGCTGGGGTCTGTGTCGATCGATGGTGGTGCCAGCCTGGCTTCTAACCACTTTATTTAGCTATGAAAGGGATTTAACACTTATGTGTGGGAAAGAACTACCACCTGCAGGGTGTTTTCTCACTTCCATAATCCAAGGTTTATAATTTATTTTAAATCATTCTAATGAGCATGCGCAAAATAAAAATAACAAGAAAGTCACTGTTATTGTATTTGGTGGTATAGTTGATACATATCACAAATACTTGGCTCTAATGGAGAAATGTCAGTCTTTTAAATTTCAAAAGTTTTAAATCATACTAGAGTTAAATATTTCAGATAGAATACTCCGATTGCTTTATAATGGAAATAACCTATTTGACTTTTGGTATTTTGGGCTGTGAGTTTAACCTTTAGTGGCTGAGCCATCTCTTCAGTCTTGATTTTTATAAATAAATTTCTGAAGAAAATGATTAGTTCACATATTTTTGTGATTAAATGATTTGCTCACATATCTTCACAGCTACATTTCCCACATTTCCATTAACTGAACATATGGTTTCTTCCATGTCACCTAAACAGCACCACTGAGCTTTACTTAGTTACTGCCTCTCAGTATTATTTGATTTTTTTCCCCTTAAAATTAGGAGTTCTTACAAGTACTGTCAAAAACAGAATAAAAAATATGACTTGTTGAAACACCTTGGAGAAAGTAGGTAGGCAACATGCCACAGTGCATACACCTCTGGGACATTATTTTCAAAGGGAACATTTTTTATATCTAAGCCAGAAACTGGTTTATGATGATGGAATGAGGCATAGTCTGAACAGTATTAAGTAGAATTTGCATAGAGTTTCATTTATATTTCCATCTAGTATGATATTGTAACAAATTAAATTATTCACGTGCAAATTCTATTGTTGCGAACTAGACCTGCACTTTGAAGTTTGGTGAAATGACAGCAGTAATTATTTTAAGTGAAGACCCTGAACAAAGCAGTACTTCACCACAGCAGCATATTTTTTTTCCCTTTGGAGACAGAAGCAAATTAATACACTGTGTAGCACTGTTTTGTGAAATGTATTTTGGAGAATGGAGTCATTTGGACTTGAAGGATAAAGAGTCATTGCATTTAATTATATTCTTTTACAAATTACCCTTATCAGCCAGTGCAGACATCGAGTAGGCGTTCCTCACCTTATACACACAGCCTTTCTGTCAAATATCACAAAACAGTAACTGTCCGTATTACAGTGATCCAGCACATCTACAGTTCTGCCTAAGTTTGGTGAACCGACTGCTGTTGGTTCATGGGGAGAAGTTCCATTCTATAAGCAAATACCTGGTTACTTTTGATAAACGTAGATAGATAGGTAGGAGCTACTGCCAAGAAAAGTGAATAAAAGGAATGGATTCATTTCCAGAAGAAATGAATGCTTGAATGCATAGGATCATATGAATACACATACCCACACACATGCACTTGCCCCCCACCCACCCACACACATACTTACAGGCACAACTTTTTCCTTGTTGTTTAAAGTGGGAACATGGTGTGAGGTGAACACTAGGTGAGCGTTCTCCAGATCCAGCTCTGGAGCAAGTGTGGCTTTTACTGCCTGCATATTTTATACAAAAATGTCCTTTACTTCCTACTTCACTAATGTGCCAGTATAATGCTCATTGTTTGGGGGAGACGTAGAGACTTTTTAAAAATAAAATTATTTTCCAATAGTGTCTATTTGGTTAAAAATATAACCAAAATAGCACCTAAATGATGCTAAAGTAATATTTGCTTGCTAAGTGATTAACTTTTTCCTAAGGAGGAAACCTTTTTTTTTTTTTTTTTTTTTGAGATAGAGTCTCACCTTGTAGCCCTGATTGGCTTGGAACTCACTAAGTAGACCAGGCTGGCCTCAAACTTAGAGATCCTCATGCCTCTGTCTGCTGAGTGCTGGGGTTAAAAGGTGTGTATCCCCATAAGCAGGAGGAAACAGTTATAAATTAATTTTATTCCTTCTAGAGTATGTAGAGGGTAAATACTAGACTTCAGTTATGTACTTGACAATAAGCAAGCAGAGTTACACTACTTGGATTTGGGGCTCTAGTATAAAAATCATTCTCCTTTATCAAACGGAAATTATACTTGGACCCACTCTTGATTTATCTTAGTGACAAAATTAGAATTTCATGAAAGAGACAGCTTAGTGACTGGCATGAATGTTTGATAACTAGAAGAGACATTTTAAACATACAGCTTGATGATGTTCCTGCTTCAAGCTCTGGCTTAAAATGAGACCAAATTAGAACTCACTTGAGGAAATTTATTTTATTCAAAATTTACTTAGCAGTAATGTTTAAAAAAAACTCAAATATCTTCTGTGTCTTTGGCTTTTAGAGTTACAAACTTGTATCATGTTGATAAAAACAACCACTTATGCAATAAATATTATGTATCAAACAAGAGCCTCCTTTACATGAACTCATTCAATACTTATAGACCTTTTAGCTCAGATTTACTATAGTTTCTGGACTTAGAATCTAATATAAGAAGAGAATTAGAACTTCCCTAAGTTTCATAATTTGCAAAGAGTAGAATTAGGAGGTGAAGCTCTGCCCATATGAACCTCTCTGCTCTGGCATCATCTGGATGTTGCCAAAGACCCAGATTTCGTTTCGCACTCAGTTTGAATTAGATCGCAAATCCATTCGCCTTGCAGCTTAGGGAGTGGATTGTGAAGTTTGCTCTCTAAATTCTGCTCCAGGGAGTGTTGTATCCCTCATCTTTACGTCTATGGATGATTTTAACATTAGATCCTCTAGCTCCAACACCTGCAGAAGATTGTATCCATTTCCTAAGAATTCCTGGAAACCAGTTCATTCACCAAATGAGAGAACTTTATAGTTTTACCTCCAAAAATAAAATTATGAAATTATGATGATTTAATTTTGCTCATTTTCCAAATTCAAAATTGGATTTGAAATATTTTCAAAGTGTCCAAAGGTGACTCTGAAGATCTGTAGTCTGTCCTCCATGGTCAGTAGCTGCTCTCTGGGTTGACCTGAACACCAAACATAGGAAAATCTACTTTTACACTTTTTATCAAATATGCTTTTGATGTATGTACATGCACACACATGCATATGTACATATACATACAGAGTACTCACTATCAAAGACACTAAACTTAGTACCATGACTTTATTAAAAATAACATGTAATGGTAAAACGCCATATGCATTAAGATGCTGAAGACTTCCATCTAATAACACAATGAGCCAGTTGCTAGTTCACCTGTCATGATAAGCAGCTAAACTACCCTCATTATATGGAACGTTGGACGGTGCAGCTTTTCTCATAAACTCTGGGCTCCCAGTCATAGCACTTGCATGAGCACAAACAAGGCCGATCAACTGTTCATTGTCTTTGCATCTCTGTTCTGCTGGGAAACAAAATGATGGCGATGTTTGAATCTCGATTTTCCCTAAGAAGGCATTTGTGAGAATGCTGCAGCTCCAGGAAATAAAGGCAGATGCTGCTTCAGCTTATGTACGTGCAGACAAGTCCTGTAGCTGTTGTGAATCCTAATGAGTTCCGCTCTAGCCTGGTCCAGATGTGGCGTTAATACCTCAGAGACTAAGAAACTTATAGGCGTTTAGTGAAAATAATTTTTGTTTAAGTCATCTGGCTTCCTCTCTGCATTTCTACTTTCACCTAATTTTTCCACGGACAATCAGAATTAAGCCTATTTCCACAGTTTCTCCCTAAGTTAATAAAAAAATCTTAATATGTATTTGCACATAACAATTTATTCTAGAAACTGAAATCACTAAATAAGAACACACAGCTTTATCCAATGAGAGGGAAAAAAACTGTTTTAGATTATAGTATAATTACATTTCTCCTTCCCATCCTCATCCAAACATTCTCCTGTACCCCTCCTTGCTCTTCTTAAATTCATGGCCTCTTTTTAAATTGTTATGTCATGCACATATATCTATGTACATACCAATATAATCCTAAATATAGCTTGCTCAGTCTCTGTAATGTGACTTGCATTCGTGTTTTCAGAGCTGGGCGTTTGGTATTGGATAACCCGAAGGGAGACAGTTTCTCCCGCTCTCAACATTCCTTAGTTGATTGCAGTTCTTTGTGTAGGGTTGGAGCCTCATGGGCTTTCCCCCATCCAGTGTGGCATGTCTATTGGTATCATTCTTGTTCAGCTCATCTTGGATGATAGAATATTTTGTCGAGGCTGATAAAATAAATGTGACCTTTGTACTAACAAAAATACAACAGCTCATGTTGGACGATAGGATATTTTTGTCGAGGCTGAAAAAATAGATGTGAACTTTATGCTAACAAAAATACCATTTTTACATTTGTATCAAGCATTGCCAATCAAAAATGTGCTGTTTGTAAGAAAAACAATGAAATCTCAATGTGATCATGTTTTACCTTCCATAAAAACTGATAATAGTTTTTTAGGGTTATCAATTAGTTATATAATCAACTTGTATTTTACAAAAAAATCATCTGTATGCCTGTGTATTAAAAATATGTTTATAATGAAGATCTTATCAAATCCAGACATAGTATCAGAATTCTTATAATAAACAATATTTATAGAAAATAACCACAAAAAGTATAGTTTCATCACTCTACTTTCTAGATGTACTGACTAAAGCTCCAAGGCTAAAACTTTGTTGGTGAAAAACTCTGGCTTTTATGTGGAATGTCTTGTCATTGTCTTCTAAGGAGGTATATGGTGATACATCACCGAAATGAGCAGAAATGTAAGAAGGACAGAGGTAATAGAGAG
Source organism: Peromyscus leucopus (assembly GCF_004664715.2). NCBI lineage: Eukaryota > Metazoa > Chordata > Mammalia > Rodentia > Cricetidae > Peromyscus > Peromyscus leucopus. Next base: position 58,003,195 of record NC_051084.1, read on the forward strand.
ATAGGAAAAAGAAACCTGCTCCCTCTGCAGCTGACTTCATCTCTTAATGGTTTCTTATTCCCTCTAATGCCTTCCACTCACATCCCAAGTAGAGCAGTTGGCGGAGACCGCGACAGATGGATGACGAGCTCAACACATGCAGCGTATCTGGCACCCAAGCACTTGACTTTTATTTACCAAACAGCCAGATTTCAGGAACCCAGGCTGCTAATGTCCCTTTTTGGTTTAACGTGCAATTGGTATCTAGTGCATAAATACTACATAGCTTAATGGCTAATTAATTATCTTATTCTTGGTGTAGATTACTGATATACTGAAGAGTGGATTTAAAGAAAAAAATGCTGTTGTCTAAGACATCTATGACTTTAAATAGTACAGTTTTCTTGAAGTGACTGCATCAGAAGCATCTTTCAGCCAGCCAAGCCAGGGTGAATTGTACCAGTATACAATTAGGTAAAGCTGTCAGGTAAATTGGAAAGCCTGAAGATGAATCCAGATGATTGATATTTGGATCCTTTACAACCATTATCACAGATTACTACATTCAAAGTTCATGCAGCTTTTTATGAAACCCTTTGGTCCAATAAGCAAACTTGTAAGCTCCTCCATTCTCCTCACATAGTACTTTGTTTACATCACCGATATTTCTGCCTCTATATCCCTGGGAGCTCCTGGAATAAGAGGAATCATTGTCTCTCTCATCTCTGTGATGCTTACGCTTGGACCAACAGAGGACACCCATGCTGATAGAATCTGGAAACTTAGCCCCAAAGTACCAGAGGGAAATAAAAGACAACCGTCAGACAACTATGTTGAAGGATGAATGGGGAAGGTGCATTAGTAAGAACTCCCAAGGCTTTATGCAGAAGCAAACTTCAGGGAAGTCGCTGGGAAGGAGACTCTCTACCTAGCAAAGCTTAGAAGTGCTGCTTCCTAGAACAAAATGTAATAGGGACAGTGCGTACAGTTCCAGAATTTGCTTCCCGTTTCCTCGTCACCTGCCCTCCCTGCTGGCTTAAGCAGAACCTGTCTTCATTGTCCAGCTTTCTTCTCACCCTGTCTCAGACTGAAGATCTCCTTAGTTTCTTATATTGTTGCTAGGAAATTTTCATCCTCCAAGGCTCCATGATCGTTTACTGCAAGGCTAAAGCTAAGTTAACTGGTGGCTTTGGCACGGCTAAGCTCTAGTAGAGGTAACTGATACGGAGTCACACTCTAAATTACTCATCACGAGGAATACTCTGGACAGGAAATGGCTTGCAGTGACTGGTGTCTCACTGTCCTCAATTAGGAGCTGCCTGATGGCACTGTGCTCTATATCTTAAATCATCTTTTACTTGGTGGACTGCTCAATGCCGGTGTTGTCAGTGACCATGCATCAGGTCTTTCAGTAGATGATTCAGATTAAATGTCTTGATTTCCCTACCAGGGTTTTGCAGTTTCAAATTTATGAAGTCTGTCTTTAACCCTGTATTTGACAATATAATAAGCCCTAATCTTTGTTTCTGACAGACCCACTTTAAAAAGATCATATCAATTTCATGGGATCCCAGATTTTTATAAGATCCTACAAAAGTCCCTGTCTCCCTAATTTCACTAGGTATGGGAGGAAACTTTTACCATGTCCACAAATAATTTCTAAATTGTTCAGTTCTTTTTAAAGCTCAATATAACTTACATTTGTCTAATTTGAAAAAGGATTGGAAATACAATTTTCCCTTTGAAAGGAAATATTAGTAGTGCTTATATTTGGATGCAAACTCAGTATATGATAACACATTTTTAGAAGCAAACTATACTAATAGAAGCACACTTTAGCATCCAAAACAGCATAGTATGTGTGTGTGCATCTGGGAGTGTGTGTGTGTGTGTGTGTGTGTGTGTGTGTAGCTTATGGCCTTGCTTTGTGTTCTGTGTGGGACCATTTCTGACACAATATGCTGAGTTTTGAAAGCCACATTTTAAGAGATGTATTGACTGGCTAATGTATACCCAGAGAGCAGGACCATAATATGAAGACTCCAAACTATTGCTAATGGTTTGCTGAATGGAAGCCTTGATATTGACCCAAATGAATATTATATATCTATAAGATCTGGAAGATTTTTTTCTCCCATAATTTAAGATAACAGAAATAAAACTAGTGGGAAGGATTTTAGGTTCAGAAAGCTTTAATTTGATAAGCATATATGTATCTTTTTTATTTGTGCTCCATAGTGTGAATCAGACAGAAAAAGTTAATTGGAAGCTTATAATTATGTTTGGTGTACAAATATAGTTTATGTGTTATTTAATTTGGGAAGAGTGTGTGTTCAGTTGTGAGTGGTACACACGGGGAGGTCATAGGACAACTTTTGGGAGTCAATTCTCTCCTCACACCATGTGTGTTCCAGGAATTAAAAGGACTGTATTAAAAAGAATGTCCCCAGAAATCAGTTTTGAAAGGTATGATTTCTTTGAAACTATTGATGGTATTTTTTTCCAATAATGAACTAAAAATCTTGATTGAAAGGTAAAAGAGAAGCATTTATGCCTTCTTTAGGATGATACTGGCAGAAAAAGGAAGCAGGAACTCAGAAACACACACACACCACACATACATGTAAAATAGATATGTGCTTTTCCAGTAGTGATAGGCAAGTACTGATTTTGAAAGTAAAATCAGGTCTACCCCGACTGCCTGCACATCTGTGGGCTTTTCTCCCATGTTCCAGAATGAGAGGATTGCTGCTATCGGCATAGACGTTTTAAATAAAATTTTACAGAATCAACACTTGTCATTAGCATGCTTGAACTATGTATGTCCTTTTAAGTTTTTATGGTGATTCATACGTTTTTTCCCCCTTAATTTGAGATAGTGATGGGAACAATTATGCTCGCACTGCTCTCTTGGATTAAAGACAATTAGAAGTGATTTTAAAAAGCTAAGTAGGAAAAAAAAAAAAGCTAAGTAGGGAAAGAGGAGAGACCAATTAACACTTGCCATGGGGGAACACCATATTTTAACTACAATAATCACAAAACATCAACTAAAGACACACCCATGCCAGCACTCTGGGAACATGATTTGTAAAAGTTGGCTGCTAGCAAGAAGAGAGGAGGAACTATCACTACTTTCTTTTCTCCGAAACGGGCTGTTCAGGTTCGGGGTAAACACCATATTATTGTGCTTTAGTGGATTTTATGCCGTATCTTGTTATCTCGAGTAACTTGCAATATGATATAAAATATTATATTGGATCAACTGAGGAAAATAATCTGCTTCTTAGAGACAAGTGGACATACTTCAGTGATGAGTAATAACAGCTCATTTCCATAGAATGTTCTTGGCGTCAGATACTTAATGCGATTTCGTTATCTCTTTATCAGATGTTACTGCGGCTTTCTACTAGTCTTGCGTGGTGCCTAGGGTCAAGAACCATAATAACTGTTAAGTGCTAAAAATACTTAGTACGCTGATAATTATGCTGATTTTTGGTGCTCCCACATGTAATTACATATCACAACCAAATTTTCTGCTTACTCTGCCAACAGCAGCTACACTATAGAATACTTTGATAATTTAATCTAAACCAAGAAAAACCTTAGGTCTTAAAAAAAAATATGTGTGCATGTATATGACAGTACACTCTGGCTTTAAAAAAAAGAAACAGTAAAACTTTCCAAAAATGTATTAGTAATAAAATTAAGGTCTCAACATTTAGGCAGAGTATCTCATTGTTATTTTAAATTTCAAAGACATGATGTTCTTCTTAATATACTTAAACTTCCTTCACATAATTCTTAGAAATGATGCTGCATTTTCAGTAATGCTCAAAAACTACTATTAAGTGAATTTTATAAATATGTCACAGCGATAGAGCGGATCGTAGCATTGTTCGCTTATTTTGAGCTGCCTGAATCTGGACAGGTGGGAGCCATGGTGAATTCCTAGACCGAAGTATACGCCCAAGGGTTTACTGAGAATGCTTACACCCCCTGTGGAGCATCTCCTTCTAGCTGGTGTGCTGTTCACAGAGCAGACTTGTCAGTGCAATGACCAGGAATTCCAGTAATGGAACATGATCGGCATCTGCTGAAAATGTTCATGCCCATGACAGGAGCCAGACAAGCGGAAAGGGAACTGTCTCATGCAGAATTGCCTTTGGTATGACTTCAGAATTGACCTCACAGCAGTCAACAGATACAGATAAGGAAATAAGCGTGTCCATTATGTGATGAGAATCTGCATATGTGCATATATGATATCTCATATTAGGTAAGAAGACACATAAACCACAATTAAACCGGTTGCCAGAGACCATCTACAAAGGCAGGACACTGGCCACAGCTGAAGGGCAAGAGTTTGAAGTCCAGTCACTGTGTACCTATCTATATAAGATGATTATGAGAGTAGTAGCTTCTGATGTTTGTTCAGGAAATGATGCCTACTCCATAAAAAGCATTTATTAATATGCCCAGAGAAGCCAAGAAAAAGAAAAGAAGGAAGGGGAAGGGAAGAAAGGAAGAAAAGAAGGACATAAGAAAGAAAGAAGGAAGAAGAGAGAAGGGGAGGGAGGGAGGGAGGAAGGAAGGAAAAGAAAGAAAGAAAGAAAGAAAGGAAGGAAGGAAGGAAGGAAGGAAGGAAGGAAGGAAGGAAGGAAGGAAGGAAGGAAGGAAGGAAGAAAGGAAGGAAGAAAGAAAGAAGGAAAGAAGATACATTTTACTAAATAGCACATGGAATACACAGGCTGTGGAATCATTAAGCACACACTAGACATCTTAGGTGATATTATAAGTTGCATAACCCTGAGACTGGCACATTAGCATCTCAGAGCCCCCATTCCTTTATGTTAAAATTTGAGATGATTGTCCTGGAGTTGTGAAATGACAGAAAGTTGGAAGACCCTACATGTGACAGATATCTAGAAAAAAGTTGCCTGTCCTCATAACACTACAGCTTTCCCAACACCTGGGAGGCAGAGGCAGACAGATCTCTGTGAGTTCCAGATCAGCCTAGTCTGCAAAGCGAGTTCCAGGACAGCCAGGGCTACAGAGAAACCCTGTCTTGGAAAAAACAAAAACAAAAAAACAATCAACCAACCAACCAACAAACAAACAAAAAAAGAGGTGTGAGTGTGTGTGGAAGGGGTTCTTTTTCGGTATCATTTGTGACTAATGAAATTTATTTTGATTACTCTTTTTAGGGTGAAAATGGCTTACATGGTATTCCAGGCTTACTTGGTCAAAAGGTAATAGGTTTTATAAATGTTTCCCACAAACTAAGCTAATAAACAAGTCTTTCCAAAGAGGCCTCAAAGAAGCACTTCCTTCTGGGAGACCTCTTAAGGAAACATTTGTTCCAGGGTGTTAACAGCATGCCTTCCCGAAAAATCAGTAGTGATGCCTTCTAAGGGCCACAGAGGTGTTACAGCTACACCAGGAACATGTTGACTTATCATCAATCAGAGTGAACAATGGAACAGTGTCTTCCGCTGTTATTCCATATTTGAAAGTGTTGTGCTTCTCCAGTTAGGTTAAGCAAAATGCTTGTAATGACACAAACTAACAGTACAAGGATCACACACAACCAAGCTCTTCAAAACACACCATTCTGCTTTTGCCTGGCAGTGCAGACCAATAATCCTAGCTACTCAGGAGGCTGAAGCAGGAATATTGCATGTTCACAGCCTGCCAGCCTATACAGTGAGTCCAAGGCTAGCTCAGACGACTTAGTGAGATCATGCCGCAAAATGAAAATCCAAAAGAGGGGCTGGAAGGATAGTCCAGTACAGAGTGTTTGCTTAGCTTATATGAGGTTATAAATTCAATCCCCTATAAAGAAAAAAAACCCTTCAGAATGGTACATTCATATTCATGATGAAGGAGAAGTTTTTCACCTTCCAGGGTAAGTCTTCCTGTGCCTGACAGCTTACTCTTCACCAAAATGAACTTCCTCTGCATCCTTTACTATCTGTCCAAGGGCTGCATTCTTTCTCTGGGAACAAGCTCAACTCCATGTGCCAAACACTACTGGATGCACAGAAACTAATATACTCCAGATTCCTGGAGGGAAGAGAAGTCACTTCAGGTGGAGCCAGCTGCCATGGTACAGCCCAGACAATCCCACCACAGGGAAGAGCATTATTGATGCAATTTTAGATGTACCCCGAAGCCAAACATGTTGTGGCGAAGCGTTACAGGTCTTAATAACAAAATGTCTGAAGTTGCTATGCATCTATGTTTTGTTTTCTCCATAGCTGGAAATGTCATTTGAAAAGATATACTTTCATTTATAGTTACAGCTTTAAAAAAAAAAAAGTTTCTTTGCATAGCCCCATAGAGATAACAAGATTGGACCCGGAGCTGTGAAACCGCACGCTCCGGAGTCTCTTCACAGCAGTTCTAGACAAACCCCACTGGTACAGCATGTGCTGCATCTGTGAGCTGAGTTACAAGCCAAGGGATGTGCAGATTTATCTGCTGGGAAATTGTTTTGGACTTTCCAGCAGCTGTTTGTGGTGGCCGCATCATACTGACGTCGTGGCCAGTGTGCTAGGGGCATTTAACAGCTTCAATATCAGCTTGAGTTACCAGATGGAGTTAAATTTTAGGGGCAACACTATTAAAAGAAAGGTAGACCCATGCATTAGTGATAAAAAATACCTATGAACTAATCTGTTGTTTGCTGATAACATTTTGAGAACAAAGGAAGCAGGAAATAATTATTTAATCGTGTTTCTACACACATTATATACATTTACTTAGCTATATGCGAATGCTAATATACTGATACATTTTCTATATATAGATAATAAGAGTGAGTTAATCTATATAATACGTGTGGATTTTAATTATATCATGCACCACTTTATGGAGGCAGTAAAGCTGAGATCAGAAACTTTTCCTCTCTAGCTAGGTATGGTGGCATGTGTTTATTTGTTATCCCAGCCTTTCTGTGTTCTCCATCACAGGATCAGGAGTTCAAGGCCACTGTGAGCTACATAGTGAACTCAAGGGCAGACTGGTCTGCACAATGTTTTTCTTAAATAACTTAAACACAAATCAATCTCTCTCTCTCTCTCTCTCTCTCTCTCTCTCTCTCTCTCTCTCTCTCTCTCTCTCTCTCGGCAGGGTTTCTCTGTGTAGCTATGGAACCTGTCCTGGAACTTGCTCTGGAGCTTGTTCAAGGCTGGCCTCAAACTTACAGAGATCCACCGGCCTCTGCCTCCCGAGTGCTGGGATTAAAAGCGTGCGCCACCACCGCCTGGCTTCAAATATGAGTCTCCTAGAAAGATGCTGTCTGGATGCTTTATGCCATGATCCCCAGTGAGGGAAAGTGCAGACAAAGCCCCTCTCTCACACTCATCTCCCAGCTATGCAACCATAGGTCCCTGACATGTAGGAGGCTCTCCGTGAGCGTTCACTAAAGGTTTGATGGTAATGTCATCAATCTATCTATGGCAAATTAAATCAAAAAGTAAACATGAAATTAGAAAAAGGATCCAGCAGGGGGGGGGGGGGGGCGCGATTTGTACTTTTTTAGATTTAAAGGATGGCATAGAAAAGCAGCTCTTTTTGTGACTGTGAGTCACATGAGCAGAACAGAGAGGAGCCTGGGGCTGCAGGCTGGGGGAGAGAAGTTGGGGGCTCTAAGGTTCAATTCTAAACCTACTCATCATGAACCTCTCATTAGACACTTACGTGGAAGGGAGGGTTCAGAGAAGTCTGTCTTCTGCATTTAATGAGATGCTAGTGACAGCGAGAATGTCAAAGTTGGTCTCCACTACTTAATTCAATTCTGAAAGCAAATCTAGATGGTACCATTCTCAGGTGCTTAACATGCAGGGTGCGTGGCTTTAGGGAGATGAGATTTTTCTAGAAGGTAGGGAAGTATCCAAAAAGCTGTTCCTTGAATATTTTGTATTATTCAGACTTTGTGTTGTAGCTAGAGTTTTCCTGGTCCTGCCTGGCCCACAGTCAGGACAAATCTCTCTCACCTGCCAGTCCCACAGCCACTCAGACCCAACCAAGTAAACACACAGAGACTTAAATTATTTATAAACTGTCTGGCCATGGCAGGCTTCTAGCTAGTTGTTCTTATATCTTTTTTTTTTAGATTTATTTATTTATTATGTATACAGCATGTATGACCAGAAGAGGGTACCAGACCTTATTACAGATGGTTGTGAGCCACCATGTGGTTCCTGGGAATTGAACTCAGGACCTCTGGAAGAGCAGTCAGTGCTCTTAACCTCTAAGCCATTTCTCTAGCCCTCTTATATCTTAAATTAACCCATTTCTATTAATCTATAAGTTGCCACATGGCTCGTGGCTTACTGGTATCTTAACATCTTCTCATGGCGGCGGCTAGCAGCATCTCTCTGCCCTAGCCTTTTATTTCCCAGCATTCTCCTCGTTTGTCTCATCTATACTTCCTGTCTGGCTACTGGCCAATCGACATTTTATTTATACAGAGCAATATCTACAACATTGTGTTGTCTAATGTTGACTTAGAACTTCATATCCCAAGGAATTATTTAAATCACTGATTTTATTCTTAGAAATATCGCTATTATTATGAAAATTTCCATGAACTGTAAGTACTATTCTTATTGATTTACACCATGTTCTTCTTTTACAGGGAGAACAAGGACTTGAAGGCATCAAAGGAGAAATTGGTGAAAAGGTAATCCTTTCTATATGTGTTTGTAAAGATGAGTTATGCTCCCAAAATAGTTTAATGTGACATTTAGTTTTTGTATGTTCTATACAACATATGTTATAACTTTATAGTGAAACTAAAAACTTTCCATCAATTAGAGGAGTCTTCATATATTGGTAATTGACAGAAATTGTTCGAAATTTACTTAGTGGTCAGGCATTTTTAGTTACATTTATTCGATTTATAGTAAAAGATGCAAATATTTATTGGGCATTGTATTTGTATGTTATGGTGCCATTGGTCCACTATGAGTATGTCTCTGGCTAAAAGTTTTGTTAGCATGGACACTGGTTTATTAGTGGAAGTTTTCCCAAGGGGAAATTAAGAAAAAAAATGTTTTAAAGAGCTAACTATTACAGAAAAGACAGCACACACTAAAATCAGAATTATTACAAAAGGTTTACTTAAAGGGGTAATTAAAAAGTATGGATGATGTATAAGATACTCATTCACAAAACTTTTAAATAACTTGAATCACCCTTCAGCAGACACTTTTATCAATGACACAAGGTTACAGATGCAAAGACAGAGAAAAGTGTGGGGAAAGCTTCAGACAAGGAAGCGCTTTTTCCAAGGCAGTCAGTCCCATGTGAGAATCTTGGCAAGAAGTACCCCCATTCAGCCCAGAGCTCCTGCTAGTGAAGCAAGCCGAGACAGTCAGGTGGTTGTGGTTCACAGACATGGGTACCCTGAGGCTCAAAGGAAGATAGATACTGGTAGACTGTGGCCTTGAGGGACCAAGGACAGACATCATCCCTGTAACCCAAGTGTCATCATATCACACTCTCACCAAATTGAACTCGGCATTTCATACCTTTAAGCAGTGTTTTATTCTACGAAATAATCACTGAGTCATCTTGTAGTCCTTGAAAAGCATTTAAACAATCTTTTCTTGACAAACCTACAGCTTCAGCAGGTGGAAAGGGGGTCCCAAATCAGCCAGCATTGCTTGGGTGTAGCTTGCTTGGCAGCGATCAGTTATCTGCCTCTCCTATAAGTATTTATAGAGACAATGAGTATCTTCTATAATTACAGGACAAATTACATATGTTGTAAGCTACATGATAATTACTTTCCCTCACTGAAGTGAGAGGGGAGAGAGGGGAGAGAGCGAGAGAGAGCGCGAGAGAGCGAGAGAGCGAGAGAGCGAGAGCGAGAGAGAGAGAGAGAGAGAGAGAGAGAGAGAGAGAGAGAGAGGAGAGAGAGAGGGAGAGAGAGAGAATAACCATTCACTAGAGGGAAAAAAACCATTAAAATTATAACCATTTTAAGTGGATCTTTTAGAAATCCCTTGAATATTTTTTGCTTTAGAATAATGGTTATTATCAGGCCATGTCTTTAGGTCTTATTTCTATGTTTTTTTTTTTGTTTTTTTTTTTTTTTGGTTAATTAGTAGGATTTTATCTGTAGAAATAAGTGAAACTAAGCAAGGCATAATATGCTTTCTATAACTTAGTCACCAATACCCTTAAAACTTGGTTATTTTTTTCTCTGAATATAGCTGGTATTTTGTGGTAATAAACAGATTCTCACAGACTGCATATGAAGAAAATACATTATATATATGCATCACAATGCCATAATAAAATCCATTATTATGTATAATTAATCTATGCTAGTCAAACATTTAAAAAGAACACACATTCAGTGCATTTTGCTCCTAAGATTTTCCTTCTTTTTCCTCATGTTTCTTGAGTGATGCATTCAAGCAGTCCCTTCTAGTAAGGTGGGAACATTTATGGAGACTACTTTAAATATGGTAGAAAGAAACAAGCATCAGAGAGAAAAGGCAGTGGCTTTAATGAGAATCATAATCCTGACAGTATATAGTCAGACTTAATATTCATGTAATCACCTTTATGCTTAGAAAGTTATGCTTTGATTACTATTTACTATACATTAAATGTTTGACCTTTTTCAGTATTGCAAACTAAAAAAAAAACCACTTGAATTATGTCTATGTCTGATCCATAAAACATGTATTTTTCCATAGGATGAATAATTAAGGTCATGTGGTTGACTTTGGCTATAAGATAAAAAAAAGTCTGTGACAGCTCTCAATTTGGTGTAACAAGAGCGTAGGGTTGTTGGGTTGCTTGTAACGCATTCTTTTCCGAACAAAATCAACCAGCTACACTTGAATATCAATTCCTTGTGGAAGAATAAGTATATAATTACTTTCAAAACACCTTCTTCTTCAACTATTATAGTTTCTTCTTTCCCATGTTGAAAACTTGGTGATTTTGAGTGACACAATACACTGATTGTGGACTAAATAATGCAAGAAGTTGTGAGGAATTTCATATCTACCAAGGACACATGGTTATGGTAAAAGATAACATTGACTCTGATGGACAGCATGCTGTGTGTTGGTTTCCAGGTGTTGCTTCTGCAGGCAATGGAAACCAAGTTCAGAAATCTGCTATTTTGTCATAGCTAGAAAATAAGACTTCAGCCTAATTTGCTCACTAGAATGCCCAAGAGGTTCCACAAAAGTTCAGTTTACAGATGCCCTGTTTTTAGTCCAGAGAATTTCTGATTTATGAAGTACAGGTCTGTTTGTCCCTTGACATCCACGGGGGATTGGTTTGAAGACTGCTCTGAACATGTCGAAAATCAACACTCAGAAAGATGTTGGTGACCTCCATGTGTCACCATTGTGTCAGTGTTAATATCTTACTTGAGAGATCCATATTGTGTAACACGCAGGTCCAGTGCTAAGACCATTGACGTCTTTCTCTCACCAGAGCCTACATAGCACCTTCAGGCTCTATGAAAGCCAGCCAGCAGAGATGACATTTCCCAGTAAGTTCAAGATTGGTTTCTCTGTGTTCTCTAGCTAAAATACATGGTGTCTTCAGCAAGAGGGGCTTACCACACAGTGGGGCACAACCAAGAGCAGCAGCAAGAGCCTAAATTATTTTGTGAGTCTCTGGAGGCGCCATGACCAATACCTCAGGGAGGTATCACATGCCAAGTAATAATAATTTTCTTTTAATAGCCCTTGTCTTGTGGGAGAAGCGTTGTCAACCTTTATAGGGTGCCTCTATTTGAACTCTTTTTTTTCCTTAATTAAAAATTATATTTTTAATTAGTTTATTTCATTCAGTATTTTTTTCAGTTTGATCTGTTTGCCTGCAATTTTATTTTTCTTAACATCTGAATAAAATTCTGTTGTGTACATGTATCCCACATTTTCCTTATGCATTCATTAGTGGATGGACATCTAGGTTTATTCTATTCCTACATATTATGAATAGAGTAGCAATGAACATGAGTGTGCAAGTATCTCAATAGTAGACTTTAAATTCCTTTGGCTTATATATTCATGAGTTCTATAGTTGAGTCATATGGTAGTTCTAGTTCTAATTTTTTGAGAGGCCTCCAGACCAATGTCCAAAATAGCTGCATAAGTTTATGCTCATACCAATAGTGTATAAGTATTCCCTACCCAACACCCATATCATCCAGGCAACTTTTTTTTCTGGATAGATTTGTTCCTTGGTTGAATCCAAGGATGTGAATTGTAGATACATAGGCCTGACTATATTCCTGTGAATGGCTACTTCTAATTCTATACAAGAGCCTTGTATAGTATTGAGCGAAGTTGTTTCCAAAGTGAAACTCATCATAAGAGTGGTTAGTCGTCTCAAAAGCAGTTATTTATAAGATAGGATTCTCTAAGAAGACAACTTTTTTTTTTTTTTTAAGTTTTCCATGCCATGTCCCTTGCTAATGTTCTCTGGCATCTGCAGGCACCAAGCACACATGTGTGGTACATACATATATGTAGGCAAAACTTTCATACACATAAAGTAAATGAAATTGAAAAGTTGGCCCTGCTAAACCTGTTGTGAAACACCATTTCAGACAAAGAATGACAGCTGCAGCCATTACTGTAGCCACACATTTCCTGATTTATTACCTAAAATGCACTTGGTTTTGATTTAGTATTGAGTGATATTGACCATGGACATATATAGTAAGGACCTCAAGTTTCCAGCTACTTTCCACATTCTTGTTTGGGAAACAAAAATGAACAAGATTTCCAAATCCTTTAAATTTAGAATAAAACAAACAAAAAAAGGAAAAAGTGAGTTATTTCTTTGTAAACCGAGCCAGGGAGGTGCTGACAGCTTGTAGCACTTGAAACATCCTCTAGCCTTGAGTGTCCACGATGTGGTGACTCTTGTTTAGGCTTATAGAAATGACCTGTTTTTGCTATGCTGTTTATTGATGTTTTCTCCCACACTAGGTTAAGCTAATAACAATAAAGAGGCTACAAAACTAACAAATGCATATGGCTCACATGCTCTTAAAACCACTGCTGGAAAACTAGACCTTGTAAATTGCCAGTGATGTGATTTTTATTGTCCTGCTGTTACAGAGTCCTCTTTACATGCTGAAATTCCACATGATATATGTTTGTAAGTCAGAAAATTATGTTTAGCCAAGTATTCTTCTGGTTGTATAAAGGTTGTACGTATCTTTTACTGAAAAGTATCTGCTGGAAAAATATTTCACCAAGCTCTATTTCTACTTAGTTCCTTTAAATACATACCATTTAATTCTATAAATTCTATAAAATGTATAAAGTTCAAATAAGTAAAATTACAAAAATGTGTGTATAACCTCAAATTATATACCTACATGCATATGTATATATTTACTTTAGTACTAGAAAACTGTATGATGTCATTTGTAATTAAGCCATGTATTCAAACATTTGTATCTTTAATCAGAAATCCGCATCAGGCAATTTTCAGCTGATATAATTAAAATTTTCAGCTACCAGCTTAAAATGTAATGTGTGTGTGTGTGTGTGTGTGTGTGTGTGTGTGTGTGTGTGTGTGTATAGTCCTCCTGTTGATTTTATTAATGTTGAGTTCATTTGCATTACTTACATGCAACAGTGTTTTTCTCTGGTGTTTGCTTTTGTTGTTTCAATGGCAGAGATGGCCAATGCGAATTAGAAAATGTCTCCACGCATGTATTTGGCTTAGTTCTTATGTTGGGTTTTAGTCGAGTGAAAAAGCAGTATTGAACCCATTCTTACTACTCTACTGATTTGTTAGAATTAGAATGTAGCAGCATCAGCAGATACTATGTCTAGCATGTAATAACGATATGCAAATACTAAGCTAATAAGTAGGAGTGGGCGATGGGCAGTGGTAACACAAGCCTTTAAAACCAGCACTTGGGAGGCAGAGGCAGGTGAATCGCTGGGAGTTCAAGGTCAGCCTGGTCTACAAAGTGAGTTCCAGGACAGCCAAGGCTGTTACACAGAAAAACCCCATCTCAAAAAGAAAAAAAAAAGTGGGTTTGGTATGTACTTGGTAGAATTTTGTTCATTTATTTCTGATAGATTACAACATACATTTAACTTGTAACCAAACTTAAAAGATGAAATAATATTATTTTACACTAATACCACAAATGTCACCCATGAATAAATAACTGAAACACAGACTTCTAGCCGTGTATATCATGATTATACCCAATCCAACAACCAATAGCAATTATTTGCCCCAAGAAACAATGATTATGACTCCAAATATTCCAGGATCTCGTACACAGAAAAATTTGGTCACTTTAGTCAGCTGTTTATTTAACTGTCGTCATGGTAAAGGAACAAAAAACTTGAGTAATTGAAAGGAAGCCATGACATTTTGGCCACTTAAAATTGAATGAGAAAATGGTCAAAGAAACGGTTTATGCAGTGTTCATAAACTTTTCTTCTGAACATTTTAGGGCAGTCAACAAGTCTCTTTATCAGCCGGAAAAGTCCACACAAGCTGAGACATTTTATATCCTTGGCTGAGTTTGTAGATGTATACCCACAGTAAAGTGAACTCATGAATGGACCAAAATCAAGCACATTTCATGTTACAGAACAGGGACATATGCTTCTGGCCTGTCCAGTAGCACTCCAAAGAGAGACTAGATTGACACCTTCTTCTGGTGCCTGTGGTGTGCTGTAATTAGGGTAAATGAATCACACATTCCTATATGCTGTATTGTACCCCATCTTGTCATACCAGCTGTGTGAATCTGTGTGTGTTCTTTACCATGGGCTTTTTCCTTTATAAGACACTCAATTCCTACTTAACAGGAAAGCTGTAGGGATCAAAAATATGCCTAATGAATAAAAGATGTTCTATAAAAACTAATTCATTAATAACCAAACTATGAAAAATATACAAAATATTGGTATTTTGACATCATTACTATGCTTAATTTTTGTTTGCATAAAGTTAATTCTTAACTTTCATTCTAAATGAGTAAATAAAATATTCAGGGTTATTAGTTACTTGTACAAAACAAATAACCCCAAACCAACATTGACGTTTTTAGCATGTTTTCCTGTGGCTTAGCTCAGGGATTCTTTAGTCACATTGATCCTGCCTGGTTTGCTAAGATATCACTTCTAAGCTAGGATGTTGGCTGAAGGTAACTAATCTATGTTGGATTTTAAAAGACGCTGTCTTTTTTTCTAGATGGCTGCTCTATTTCAAAGAGTGATCACAGACTTTTCTCAAGGCAAGGGTCCAAAGACAATATGCAGAAACTTGTAAGAGCTTTTGGGGTGCTTGCCTCTGGACTAGTAGGCCGCATCTCCACAGTGTTCTATTAGAAAGCAGGTTCTAAACCCAGCCCAGGTTCAAGAGGTGTGATGCCAGACCCCACCCACCTCTTGACTGCAGAAAGTATAGATATATGAAAGAATGCAAAATCTCTAGATTTCATAACAAAAGTAACACAAAGGAGAAAAAAAAAACCCTGCTTTACCTTTAAATCAATAGTTCTGAATAGAAGTGGATTGACTTAGCACTTTTATTGTTTGCATCCTCCCATAACCTGAAGTACATTAGTTGTTCTTAGTAGGATTTAGACACTATGAAAAATATGTTTCCAAACTTGATTGGCAGCACCACCTTTTATATAAAACCATTATATAAAGATAAAAGTCATTGTAGTGCTGACAGAAAAGTATTCATTAGCTATACACCAATGGAGTATGTTCTACTTTTATTTAATATCATGTGCTTCTTAATTTTAGTTACAATAAAGCTGCTAGAATAAATGGGGAAAGCAGGTCAGAATTGAAATGTGTTTTCAGAATATTACTATTAAAGCTTTCTTGGCAGTTATGCTTAATATTTAATATTTAGAACTAAGGCAAGGCTGCTAAACCCTGTTGTTACACTGGGGCACTTTGCCATCATCATTGCAAAGCGACTGTCAACCTGTCATTGTACTTCCTGTGCAGTTTCCTGTGGCTCACCTTATGGAACTTTCCTGAACATTAGCCTGATACAGAATTATTTCATTTATCCTGATAAAAATGTGCAAAACTTCTCAAACTTTTAGTTGGGACGCACGTGTTTCATTTGACAACTGACTTTGAAAAATGAAGAGAACAGATGGAGTGGAATAAGTATAATTTCAAAAATCAGAGCAATTTATGTGTGGCCATTGAAAATTGGTATGGGAGTAACCATGCCAACTCTCAATTATCCATGGTGACAGGCAACTGGGACTCAGGAACGGCAGTGCCAAGTCAGAGGCTTAACATTAGTCAGTACAGATTGCATGTTATTTCCCCAGTCCTTACAGCGCTGTCAAATAAATACGAAAATGAAGTAGAGTTAACTCTCTTTGACTCATTAGTAATTACAGAAAATGGAATATTAAAGAGAGAGGCGTACGTACAAATAAGAGAATAATTGTCACTAATGTTAGTCTTTTCAAGTATTATTTCCGATAACTATATATTGTTTTATTTAATGATTCCCTGATTGGAAACATGTCTTTCCTATGTGTTCTTGGTGACTTTGGCTAAGTCATTTTGCTGTGGTGATGTTTTGTTGAAGACTAAATAGCTATATAAGTGACCAAGTAAAGACATCATGTGGAACCCTCTCAAGGCTTGATGTGAAAGACAATAGTAACAGTGCTGGAGGGCAGTGTCTGACTCCAGAGGAAAATATGTATGCATCAAAATCCAAAGCATGATCTTTGAAAGGAAATGTTTTTGAGCAAAATGTAGCCAAAAATAGATGAATGCACTTATAGAGAATTACAAATGTCCTATAAGTCCTAAGGACTGTCAGTCTAAAGCTAGTAATACCTCACTTGTAAGGAATTTCCACTAAACTATGACATTATAACACTGTCTATTTAATATGACTAACACATTATTATTTAATTGTACCTGAGATTATTTTTGAGCACTGTTAATTTTACTTCTAAACTATGTACAACTAAAATCTACCTGTTTGTCATCATCTGCCTGAACACCACCACATACGAACCACTCATGAGCTACATCTTGTTCTCTCATCCACTCTCCCAAACTGTGGCCAGATGGATCTTTAAACACTAAGCACATGGCTCCTATTTTTAAAACGTTCTTATGGTTTCCCACTAGGTTGCGGTACAGCCCCTAATACAGCGTGTAAATCCTTGTAGGGTCTGACCTGTGCTGTACCCCTGGAAACTTTCTCCCCAAGCCCACTTGGTTGCCTCTCCTTCTTTCAGTTCTGACTTCACCAAACTCTTCTGTCCACTGTTGTCTCCACGGATTTTTGAAATACTGTCCCCTTCACTGACTGCTTCTGCTCTGTTTCCTGGTGCTATGATAACTACAGTCCATCATTGTATGGGAAGTCTAGACAATAAGAACTTGAAGAAACCAGTCATTACATCCACAGTAAAGTGCAGAGAGCAGTGAATTAATGCAACATGTGTGCGCTCATACCACTCTCCCGTTTCATTAAGTTCAGATCTCCTGCACAGGGAATAAGTCACTCATGATGGACAAGTCTTCCCAAAAAATCCTCCATAGACAGGCCCACAAGCCAACTTGATCTAGACACTCTCTCACTGAGATTTCGTTTCAAGGTTATTCTAGATTGTATCAAAATAACAATTAAAACTAACTATCACAATTACCTTACTTCTATTCAGTCATTACACTTTGAAAGTTGCTATTCCTGCTGTCATAATTTCTCATTAAACCTTTACCACTATAATCCACTTTTAACTACTTATCCCAGTTTACAATTATAAGTTTCATAGCATAGAAATTCCATGACAGGAGATGTCAGCCAACAGTTCTGTTTTTTATCTCCAACACCTAACATAATTCTTAGCACATAAAAGAATTTAATTAATTAATTCATTACCACCCGGGAATACTGTGGACAAGGTTTAGTGTTTGTTTCATCCTCTTAAATTATTTGATGAGTATTTTGATGCATTCATCATGTCTTTTCAAATTCCTTCTATTTAACTTGTGAGGCAGAGTTACACGTACATAATATTTAATGTGTGTGCATGTGCACTTCCTCTATTACACTAATTCTCTATGTACAACTATTGTAATTGTATCTCTGTGAAGAAATAAACCATTCATATATTCAGCATATGCTAAAATATGCATAGAATAAATTGATTAAATATTTCAACTTTTATTATCTGTCAAAAATATATAATGCATTTAATACCAGATATAACACTGTCTTTTAAATTTAATGGTAATATTAAAAGTTTTCTACTGACTCCTGTGCTGTAATTTTTTTAGTTATAATTATGATGTAATTGTGAGCTTTGACTGTAGTGACCTTAAGGTACTTTGGTTAAAGAAACTTATTCATTCATCTTACATAATTTAAGAACAAAGCAATATGGAAATCTGGTGCATTTAACAAGGGGCAAGCAGAAGGACCTGGTCCTCATTTGTAGGTTTGAAGGGTTTTTGTTAATCAGTGCTTAGTGGTTTTGCTCATATTTTGATTTTCACTCCAGCCCTCCCCTCTCTCCGCACCCAGTTCCTCACTCAGGCCCCGGGCTACCCAGGTTTCCCTGTTTCTGCTCTGTCTTCTGGTTCTCCTTGCACTGGTCATCCTGTGCTACAACCCCTTCCTCTGCTCTCTACTGCCTCCCTTTCTGGCTTCTCATTCATTTCTTGACCTCCACCCGTTCTCTATACTCATTTTACTTTCCTGGCATCTCTATCTGAGTTTCTCCTTAAATATTTTCATTTCTAGCAACTCTAAGAAGAGATCATTTTTAATATAAATGCATGAGTTCCTTAGCAGCTGACTTGAGAGTGATTTCTCATTCAAGGAAAAAAATCTGCTATACAGTCCTGGCACTGGTACCACCCCTGAGCTTTTTTGCATTTCTGAAGATTGAACTCAAGGCTCTGACATGCTGGGAAAATACTCTATCGCTGAATTGTTTTCCAAGTCTCTATTCTTGAACATTTCTGAATGAGACCATGTTCTAAATTAAGAGTAAGGTCAAGGCTGTCTTCATGCTTGATGGCAAAGTTTAGTGTATAAAATAAAAATATGTGATTTAAAAGGTCAAGGCTGCCTTCACATTTGATGATGGTGTTTAGTGTATAAAATGAAAATATGTGATTTTAAATGTTTTAAGTGGAATGGGTTAATAATTATGGAACCTTGTAATTTCCTCAGTTCATAAAAATACATTATTGATAGAATTTATTTGGCATTCCAGATGCTAGAAAAACAACCCATGTCACAAAATATTAGTTGACAGGTGCATCGTTTTTATTTAAAAGCCACTGCCATGAAAACTTCTTTCATAATCATTGTGTGAACAACTCATTGTATAGCAACTACTGAATGATTGTGTCTCATCAAAACAGTAGATTTCCTGTAGAGCAAGCAGAGGCATTTGCACAGCTACCATTCCACAAGAAGTGTGTGCAGTGGCTGGCTGTGTGAGCTGACCATTAAGCTTATGATCATGTTCCACAAGAAGAGTGTGCAGTGGCTGGCTGTGTGAGCTGACCATCATCAAACTTACGATCAGCCTTCCCTTCTTAGTCTAACATCTTCAAGAAACCATCTTCAGACTGCTTTTCCTTGATAATCTTCACAGTCCCCTTTAAGCCATATACCTCCTTATCAAAGATCTCCTTTAATAGCAGAGGAAGATTGTTGAAGCAAAGAAACAGAAAACCACTAACATTAGCTTCCATTTTCTATACCTTTCCTCATTGCCTCTCACTGTCTGTTGATCATACTGCATGATTAGACACAAGGACAACACTGAGGCTTGGAGCAAGGATTTCATAGAATGTTATTTTATATAACTACAATTGTCCAGCCTGGGGAGTGTAGCAAAGCAGATGGCATTAGATGACTATATCCTAGGAGCACAATGATAGGGACATTGCTTCCCACTTAAGGTTTACTTATGTGTAGTGATGATTCATGAAGATAATATCTTAGTAGCAGTTGTGGTGAGGGCACACAATAGTCCCCCATAAGCACATGTTGAATGAAAGGCTCGTTCTTAGTTAACAGGAAATTAGATGGTCACCTGCATTGGCTCTCACCACTTATTTATATTTTGTTAGATTGTCTTCAAGGATTTTCTCATTAATGCTGATAGAAGACAATTATAAATTATTTGCTTTAAGTCAAAAATCTGTTATTTTTATTAATCCACTTGAGTTCTGATAACCTTTTGGACAGTTCAAGGCAGTTTATGTACTCTCAGGTATATTGTTAACATCTCAGGTGAGAGTCAGTATTGCATTGTGCTCATTGATAAGTTTACAGACTCCTAATATTTCTCATCGCTGCCTTTTTAGATACCATACCTCATAAGGCTAATGATGCAGTTCAGAAATTTCTAGAGTTATTTTTTTTTGTGTGTGTGATCACTGAATCACCTAGGCAGCATAAAGAACAAGGAACAGAGTCCTAATCTGATTCCAACTCCAGTGAATTGTATGGCTGTTTCAGAGTCTTCACCTGGAAAAATAAAGAATGAGGCTGTGTTGCCTCATCTAAAGTGACAGGTGTGTTGAGATAGAGTCTGGGAAAATATGGAGGGGCTATACTACCGGAAGGTAACCGTCTTGAATCGGAATATAAGCATTTATGTTTATTCGTGGTCACTTCTGTTTTGAAACTGTGGCCTTCTAGTCATCACTGTATGCCTTTAACTCTGTTTTATTATGATTATCCCCCTTTTAGCCTTGTAATACTTGTGGTTTTATACATAGGAATTATGGGTACTTGAATCATTAATAGAAGTAGTATATATGAAAAGGCATGCCACTGTCACCAAATCCTCTTTCTGGGCAACAGCTGAACACATCTGAAGATAAAAAAAAAGTATTGTTACTTAACCACTTTCTTACCTCACTGACATCTGTTAACCCATCCCTTGTTAAATGTTTTAGTCAATTAAATAAACAGAAATCATCACACAAGAGTTTTGTTTTAGAGATCATCTTATTCCTTATGAATTCCTTAAGAACACTTTAAAAGTAATTAAATCCAGATATCTACCAAGAATCATTATTAAAGTATCTTTAATGTATGTATATTTTTGAAGTGAAGATATATTATTATATAGCAGACTAGCCTTTCCTTAACATTTTCAGAGATTCATGTCAGTGGGTGATTGGCATGAATTCTTAGTTATCTGTCCTTCATCTGTTCTCCCTATCTTAATATCCATCTTCGTTTCAGGGGGCTCTAGCTGCAATCAGTTAATTACAAGGCCTTCAATTTCTTTTCCAACCTGTTTGATGTCAGTGAAACTCAGCAAGACAGAGAATCCCTTCAAACACACACTGGGTTTTGGAACAGATTTGTTTTTTCAATCATTCATAGATTTGAGGAATTGCAAATTAATTAATAAATTGCAAATTAATACTGTGTTCAGCACTAAGGTAACATGAAGGAGACAAAACCTACTCTCAAGAAGGTATGACATTTTTAATGGGGGCTTGTGTAGGATGCGGCATGAAGGAAGAGAAAAGGACACATACTGCCTCGGAGGTGGAGGTAAAGTTAGGTCAAATTTTATTCATTAGTGAGTCCTGAAGGGTATGCCAGAGTTCTCTGAATAGGAAGAGGCAGATGAAAGCTCAAAAGTTCAGTGTAATACATTATGTGAAGCATAGGGAATGTGATGGAGTGTATTATGTTTCAAAAGGGAAAGCAGTGGCCACTAGAGGAGAAATAAAAGCTCTTTGGAAAATGATTGAAGCACAGCTTTGGGCAAAATGTCCAAAGATGGTGGATGGGGGAAACATCAAGGAAATAACATCAGAGGGTTACTTGGAGCATTCAGTTGCTGACATTTTTACCTACTTTCCTCAGTAGAGGTACCACGAGACCCCCAAGCAACCAACCACCTTGGTAAGGAAGCTGGATGTTTCTGGAAGAATTCTCTCACCTGAAGCTTCCAGACAGAAGATTAGAGGCCAAAATCCTTTTGAAAGCCTCAGGGTGGCATGAGTAGGACTTTTTTTAAGCTCTTCATTTATTTTCACCATTTACAAAAACTGAAGAGCTTATTCTAGTGTGGAGGATAATTTTGAGTTCTAGCATAAGTTTATTCTGCTGGCCAAAATCTTGAGGCATTTTAATCCAATCATTTAATCTTCCTTTGAGTACGTGTGTGTGTGTGTGTGTGTGTGTGTGTGTGTGTGTGTGTGTGTGTGTGTGTGCTGTGTGTTGTGTGTGTGTGTGTGTTGAAACATAGCCACTTCTTTTATGAATCAAACATGATTTGATTTTAATTGTCAAGTGCTAAGTAGGGAGTCACTGACTTTACCTGGTCATGAGCAGATACAGTTAACAACAACAACAAAGCCACAAGAGAAATAACAGTAAGACTGGCCTAAATTTCAGCAGTCTTCCGTCTGGGTGTTGAGTCTTTCTTCATGGTCTTGCTCAGCTCTACTAATTGTCAGAGAAACTGCAGGGATTCTGTGTTACCTCTACAAACTGATCAGCATGTTATTCAGCAGTTTCTTGGCTGAGATTCCATCTTGGTTTTTGACAAGTAAATGATGCCAGGTATTACTGTATTTACCAAGCTAACCTAGAAAGAGAGAGACAGACAGACAGACAGAGAAAGAGACAGAGAGACAGAAGAGCCAAGGGAGGAAAAGAAGCAGAAGTAGGGGTGCAAGTCAGAACATGAAAAGTGAGGAGAAGAAATAGAGAAGAAAAGAGACGGTTTTACACTTTATCTGATAGATTTTTTTTTCTCTGTGTAGCTTTGGAGACTTTCCTAAAACTCACTCTGTAGACCAGGCTGGCCTCAAACTCACAGAGATCCACCTGCCTCTACCTCCTGTGTGCTGGGATTAAAGGCCTGTGACACTACCACCTGGCTTTATAGATATATATTTTTTCTATTTACTTCTTTTTTTTTATTTTACAATACTATTCAGTTTTACATAATAGCCACAGATTTCCTTGTTCTCTCCCTTCCTGCCTCCCTCCCCTTCCCCCCAGCCCACCCCCCATTCCTACCTCCTCCAGATCAAGGTCTCCCCCAAGGACTGGGATCGACCTGATAGACTCAGTCCAGGCAGGTCCAGTCCCCTCCTCCCAGATTGAGCCAAGCATCCCTGCATAAGTCCCAGGTTTCAAACAGCTAACTCATGCAATGAGCCCAGGTCCTGGTACCACTGCCTAGATGCCTCCCAAACAGATCAAGCCAATCGACTGTCTCACCTATTCATAGGGCCTGATCCAGTTGGGGGCCCCTCAGCCTTTGGTTCATAGTTCATGTGTTTCCATTCATTTGGTTATTTGTCCCTGTGCTTTATCCAACCTTGGTTTCAACAATTCTCGCTCATATAGACCCTCCTCTTTCTCACTAATTAGACTCCCAGCGCTCCACCAGGGGCCTAGCTGTGGATGTCTGCATCCAGATTCCTCAGTCCTTGGATGGGGTTTCTGGCACAACTATTAGGGTGTTGGCCATCCCATCACCAGAGTAGGTCAGTCCCGGCTGTCTCTCGACCATTGCCAGCAGTCTTTTGCGGGGGTATCTTTGTGGATTTCTGTGGGCCTCTTTAGCTCTTTGTTTCTTCCTTTTCTCATGTGGTCTTCATTTACCACGGTCTCCTATTCCTTGTTCTCCTCTCTTTTCTTGATCCAGCTAGGATCTCCCGCTCTCTTTCCCTCAACCCTTGCCCTTCATTGCTCCCACTCATGTCCAGGCTGTTCATGTAGATCTCATCCATTTCTCAGTGTCTTTCTTGGGGTCCCATTTTCCAGGTAGCCTCACTGGTGATGTGAGTAGCAGTCCAGTCATCCTTGTTCCACATCTAGCATCTTCCTATGAGTGAGTACATACCATATTTGTCTTTCTGAGTCTGGGTTACCTCACTCAGGATGATTTTTTCTAGATCCATCCATTTACCTGCAAACCTCATGATGTCATTGTTTTTCTCTGCTGAGTAGTATTCCATTGTGTATATGTACCACAATTTATTTATCCATTCTTCAATTGAAGGGCATCTAGGTTGTTTCCAGGTTTTGGCTATTACAAACAATGCTGATATGAACATAGCTGAGCAAGTGCTCTTGTGGCATGATTGAGCATTTCTTGGGTATATGTCCAGGAGTGGTATAGCTGGATCTTGGGAGAGATTGATTCCCAATTTTCTAAGAAAGCATCATATTGATTTCCAAAGTGGTTGTACAAGCTTGCATTCCCACCAGCAGTGGAGGAGAGTTCCCCTAATTCCACATCCTCTCTAGCATAAAGTGTCTTCAGTGTTTTTGATCTTAGCCATTCTGACAGGTAGTATCTCAGAGTTGTTTTGATTTGCATTTCCCTGATGATTAGGGATGTTGAGCAATTCCTTAAATGTCTTTCAGCCATTTGAGTTTCCTCTGTTGAGAATTCTCTGTTTAGTTCTAAAGCCCATTTCTCAATTGGACTGTTGGTCGTTTTGATGTCTAATTTCTTGAGTTCCTTATATATTCTGGATATCAGTCCTCTGTCACATGTGGGGTTGGTGAAGATCTTTTCCCTTTCTGTAGGCTGTCGCTTTGCCTTGTTGACGGTATCCTTTGCTCTACAAAAGCTTCTCAGTTTCAAGAGGTCCCATTGACTGATTGTTTGTCTCAGTGTCTGTGCTACTGGTGTTATATTTAGGAGGTGATCTCCTATGCCAGTGCGTTCAAGACTACTTCCTACTTTCTCTTCTAGCAGGTTCAGAGTAGCTGGATTTATGTTGAGGTCCTTGATCCACTTGGACTCAAGTTTTGTGCACGGTGACAGATATGGATCTATTTGCAGCCTTCTACATGTTGATATCCAGTTATGCCAGCACCATTTGTTGAAGATGCTTTCTTTTTTCCATTGTACACTTTTGGCTTCTTTGTCAAAAATTGTATGTTCATAGGTGTGTGGATTAATGTCAGGGTCTTCAATTCAATTCCATTGGTCCACATGTCAGTTTTTATGCCAATACCAAGCTGTTTTTATTACTGTAGCTCTATAGTCGAGCTTGAAGTCAGGGACTGTGATGCCTCCAGAGGTTGTTTTAATGTACAGGATTCTTTTGGCTATCTGAGTTTTTTGTTTTTCCATATGAAGTTGAGTATTATTCTTTCCAGGTCTGTGAAGAATTGTGTTGGTATTTTGATGGGGATTGCATTGAATCTGTAGATTGCTTTTGGTAAGATTGCCATTTTTACTATGTTAACCCTGCCTATCCATGAGCATGGGAGATCTTTCCATTTTCTGATATCTTCTTCAATTTCTTTTTTCAGGAACTTAAAGTCCTTGTCATGTAGGTCCTTCACTTGCTTGGTTAGTGTTACCCCAAGGTATTTTATGTCATTTGTGGTTATTGTTAAGGGTGATGTATCTCTAATTGCCTTCTCAGCTTCTTTGTCCATTGTATATAGGAGGGCTACTGATTTTTTTGAGTTGATCTTGTATCCTGCTATGTTGCTGAAGGTGTTTATAAGCTTTATCAGTTCCTGGGTGGAATCTTTGGGGTCACTCATGTATACTATCATGTCATCTGCAAATAGGGAAAGCTTGACTTCTTCCTTTCCAATTTGTATCCCCTTAATCTCCTTATGTTGTCTTATTGCTCTGGCTAGAACTTCAAGTACTATATTGAATAAGTATGGGGAGAGTGGACAGCCTTGCCTCGTTCCTGAATTTTAATGGAATTGCTTTGAGTTTCTCTTCATTTAATTTGATGCTGGCTGTTGGCTTGCTGTAAATTGCCTTTATTATGTTTAGGTATGTTCCCTGTATTCCTGATCGCTCCAAGACTTTTATCATGAAGGGGTGTTGGATTTTGTCAAATGCCTTTTCTGCATCTAGTGAGATGATCTATAGATATATTTTTTAAAGTGTGTATCTGAGTCTGTGTATGCATTCACATGTGTCAATAAAGATATGCCAAAGTGGAGGTCAGAGGTTATCCTTGGATGTCAGCCCTTGCCTTCCACCTTATTTGAGACAGGATCTCTTGTTCACTGATGTGTACCAAGTTCACTGTCCCTTGAGTCTCTGGGGATTTTTCTGCCTCTGATCCCATCTCTCCATCAAGAGTGCTGAGATTTCAGATGTGCTGTATCACATCTGGACTTACATGGCTCTGGGAATATGAACTCAGGTTCTCATGCTTACATAGCAAACATTTTACCCTCTGGGCCATTCTCCAGCTTCTAGTGTGTGTGTGTGTGTGTGTGTGTGTGTGTGTGTTTGTGTGTGTGTGTGTGTGTGTCTTTACATACATAAAATTTTATGTTTTGATGGCAGAAGGTCAAAATAGAATGTAGACATTTTGTAAAACACATTCTTGTACATAATA
This sequence comes from Peromyscus leucopus, assembly GCF_004664715.2. Classification (NCBI taxonomy): domain Eukaryota; kingdom Metazoa; phylum Chordata; class Mammalia; order Rodentia; family Cricetidae; genus Peromyscus; species Peromyscus leucopus. Next base: position 58,029,543 of record NC_051084.1, read on the forward strand.
ATAAAACGGGGAAACAGAGAACACACTAACTAAAAAACAGAGCAAATGAAGTAAAGTTAATAAACATCAACACACAGGGAAAGATACCCAAACCCACTGGGCAGATCCAGAGCTGCAATGAGGGTGAAGCAGTGCAGTACAAATGTTGTTTATTTCAAAGAAACAAACACAAAATAGAGAAAAAAAAAAAACAGATTTTATCTCAGAAATAAAAAAGCAGCTCCAAAGTAAAATAGTAACAGGGAATTAAAAAACATGGTCAGTAAAATTTATGAAACACAACAAAGTTGTTTGAAGGGAAAATAACTTTAAAAGTTGGTCTAATGTGTGATCAATAAAATGGATAAATAAAATTCAAGTAAATAAAGCAGGAAAAAGAAATAAGACAAAACAGGTATAGAAATTTCCTTGGGGGCCTACCTGAGGAGATTTCCCCCAGAGTCCTGGGGAAGATGCTATGACACTATGGATGGTGGGGGTAATCTGAGGGAGCGAATCTAAGTACACTGAGTTCCTTCATCTGTCCACTTTATTCCCCTGAGATAAATTCTGTCTGCACAGCTTCAGTTCTGTTCTTATACTTAGCTGCTCTCTGTCCCTTCTCCTCCTGTTCTCTCATAACTCTAAGTTCTTTTCCATCTCCATCCTCATCTTCATCTTTGTTGTTCTCTATCTTGGCTCCTTCCTGTTCCTCTCCCAGAACTAGCCTCTCTTTTACCAGCAACCTGACCCTTACAATACAATGCAAGGCTCCCAAGGTCTCTGCAACAGCAGTGATAGCCAGTTTCATTTGCAAACCAAGAGGGGAGTGAATAGAGGAGGTGGGGTCAGAAGGCCTGGAATAAGTCAGAAAGGGAATTTATGTGCTCAAAATATATTCTTGTAAGTGATTAGGTGAAATGTTACGAGTTTATCACAAATGTGCTCAATCTACAATCTTACAGGTAGTTAGGTAAGAGAATCTATAAGCCATTAAAGTGTAACTGCCTCTCTATTTCTATGTCACTGTATACTGGCAGGGCAGGGTAACTCTGCTCAGAGCTAGGAAATCTGCCTCTTAGCTACACTCTACCTGGTATGCAAAATCCCTTTTGTTCTGAGTCAATTGCTCTGGAATTCCATTCAGGCTGTGAGGAAAGGAAGGTCTGAGCTTCATTTGCACAAGAAACAAAGCTATGCACCTATGCTTGCCTGTCTCCTAGGCTTAGGAGACAAGTGGTGTCTCCATAAGGGTGTTTACCTTAATTCAGTAGACTCAGTGGTTGGTCTGAAATGCTTTGTCCTGTATGCTTTTTGACTTTGAATACTATAGAAATATATCAGATAAAATACACTGCCAAAAGTTCTTGGAGAAGCTATGAGAGGGCACAAGAAATTCATAGCAGGAAACAGCTGATGTATTAAAGCCAAATAACACCAAATACTCCTTGAGATTTGGGTTCCTTTGGAAGAATTCCTTGCTTTTTTTTTCCAGATTTAGCTTTATCATATTCACCTGAATTATTACTACATACTCCTATGGCTCATAGCAACTAGAAACAGAAGGACACAGACAGTAGGTGGCCTAAAAGAATGTGGGGTCTCTAACACACACCCCCAAAGAGCAAACTAGATACCTGAAGGATGTAAAAAACTTAATAACAACTGAAAATATGGCTATGTTAATTACTATGGAAGAAACCAGAGAAGTAGCTAAAAGCATACCAGTAAAAAAAGGAGCAATTGGTTTTCTGTTGGACTTTATGGACCCAGGATTTAAATTGTTTAAATATTTAAAAAAAAAACTAAAATGCTCTAAGATAAATAAAAGATAGTTTCCAAGAAGTTGGCATAATTCAACACACAGTTAATGAAATGTAAACTGCTGCTGGAATTCATTTCCAAGCACATATACAAATGTATCCAATAAGACATTAACAGAGAGAATTGAGCTATTCAGCAAAATGTCAAGCAGGGCTAGAGTAGGATATCCATGGAGATTCGAGTTAAGGGATTACCAAGTGCACTGTCTTATCCAATTAACGGGTCTAATTGAGTTGTCCTGTTGGCAGAGATTGAAGCTTTGGATAGCATCAAGTAGTCACTCTTAATAAAACCCCCAGATAATAGGAACTGATAAAATCTCTTTATTGAAACCCAACAATAAATATTGATTGTAAAAAGATGAAAATGTATTAGAAACTTAATAAACAACTTTAATTCCTAAAAGTAAAATTTCCAATATCATTATTTCACATGAAAATTAAATCACATGAATCAAAAAAAAAGATAATAATCTCCTCACTGTAGAGTGAGTTTTAAGAAACTTAGGAGAACTTGCTAGAAAAAATATTATAATAATTTATAAAAGAAGCTACTTTATTAATAGTAGATATACTGAAAATTGATATTTTATCCAGGAATAACTAAAGGAAAAATGATAAATTATTAAATATTAAAATCAATAATAATTTGGAGAAATAATAAGAAGAGACAGAATATCTGTTAACAAACATAATGAGCCAGGCAGTGGTGGCACAGGCCTTTAATCCCAGCACCCAGGAGGCAGAGCCAGGCGGATCTCTTTGAGTTTGAGGCCAGCCTGATCTACAAAACGAGATCCAGGATAGGCACCAAAACTACACAGAGAAAACCTCTCTCGAAAAAACAAAACAAACAAACATAGTGAACATAGACTAAAGTCTAAAGGAATGCATGTTGATTCTACTCTCTGATATAACAATAAAATAGTTCAATGACCAAAGTTAATGCATAACCATAATAATAAAATAGCAATTCTAAAATGCTTTCAATTATTTTTTAAAGTTGGAGACTATCCCTTGAAATTTATATGGACATTTAATAAATGAACACAGCCATTGGGGTAGCAGGGGGCCATCATCATCATTATGGCATTATTTTTCTTTTTAAAGTTTAAAGGCATTGTTTATTATTATTACAGGGGACAGGTGGCAGCCTGTGAGTTTATTATTACACAGGAAGGGTGGCACCCTATGGAGGTCAGAAGAAACTTTCAGGTTTAGTTCTCTCCTGCCACCATGTTCACGGACTCAGATCCAGACAGGCTTGTACACAAGGGCCCACTAAGATAATCTGCCAGCCCAAAAGATCACAGCATTCTTCATGTCTAAGACAAGGCCGGGAAGTACATCATACTAACATTCCATGAGATGTCTGCACTGCTGTCAATAGTACATCACATGCAGAAGTAAGACTCGGAGCCCAGAACCTGACCTCTCTATTCTATCATTGGAATAACACTCACATTTCAATCAAGTAGGGAAAGGTGGATTTTTCTATTCAGACTCTGGAAGTATTGAACTTATCAATGTGAAAGATACCTTACAACTAACAACAATAAATACCAGATGAATGAAAGACTTAAGCCAAAATCAAAGCCAAGTAAATACATCGTATTTGTGAAAACTAAGAAAAAGTATGTATACCAAAATACAGAAAGATAGGATTGAAAAGAAAGATTGTTGTTACCTATATAAACATTAAACATTGCAATGATACAGAATCCTCTTAAGCAAAATCAACTAAAAATGATAGTTATATTAACACTGCAATTATTAACATTTGCTAATTCCAGAGGATATTAAATGTTTGACAAGAAAAAAACCAATTAACTCAGTTTTTAAGTGTGTAATAAGATATATGAAGAAGCAGTCACTAAATAGCAAACTCACAATGTTAGCACAGTAAAGCTAGAGCTTAATGGCAGTCTGTGATGTGTAATTTAAAGCAATTATGAGACGTGGCTTAACACCCATTTGGCACCTGTTGCTGGATGGAATTCAAGGGCAAAGGCATGCCCATGCATTGCTGGTGGTATGTGCAGAGCTATATTCTCTTTGGGAAAGCAATTTGGCAACATCTGTTCAGAAATGAAAAATGCATAATCCTTTTACCTAGCAATCACCATCTTGAGAATCCTACTACTGTGAAGTATGTCACAGGCAAATGATGGTGTTTATGGCTTTAAGGCATATAAAGCTTTAATACAAGTCCCAATGGAGTGAGCTGAATTCAGCCATTTACTAAGATCTGCACAGTTGGCCCACAAATGTCATAATATAAGTATCACTTATTAGTTATACAGTACAAACCATGTAGAGTGCTTACTTGTGGGGAATACAATGGTGTTTATTGCAGTTTTACTCATAATGGCAACAAAACTGTAAACAGTTAATATTCTTAACAGGAAATAATTGAATAAATTATGATATAGCTCTATCATAGAGGATTATGGAAAAACAAATAACAACAAGAAATGGCTGCCTGTTTAACTTAAAAATATGCATACTATATTTTTTTATATTTTGAAATACAATACTGCAAATGTGTTGTGGTGTGTGTGTGTGTGTGTGTGTGTGTGTGTGTGTGTGTGTGTGTTATATGCATGTATGTCTGAGTGCACATGTGGTGACCAAAGGTTAATGATGGGATAAAGGGCATCTTCCTGGTTTTCTCTCTCCACTTTATTCCTGAGACAATGTCTAAGACTTTCTAGGTCACCATCTGTCAATTATTTGTCATTATCTACCCTGAACCTCGGAAGACAGAACCTCAACTGAAAAACTGCTTTGAGCAGACTGGCCTGTGAGCCTGTGAGCCTGTGAGCCTGTGAGCAGGTCTGTGAGGCATTTTTTTTTTTAATTGTTAATTGATGTAGGAGTGACCAGCCCAATGTGAGTAGTAGCACCCCTGGGCAGGTGGGCCTGGGTTATACAGGAATGCTGATTGAACGTGAACCAAGGATAGCAAGCCAGTAAGCAGAATTCTTCCATGGTCCCAACTTCAATTCCTGCCACCAGGTTCTTGGCTTGGGTTTCTACCTTGGCTTTCCTCCATGATGGACTGGAACTTGAAAGCCAAATAAATGCTTTACACCCCCAGGGTGCACTTGCTCAGAATGCTTTATCAGAGCCACAGGAAGGCAAACTAGAGTACCATGCCATAGGAACAAACACCTCTATACTTCCTTTCAAGTTCTTATTTCCTAGCTTTCCTTCCTGCCAGTATGCAAAACAGTGTGCACACAACAGTGTTGAGGAGAGCTGCAAGGGGCAGATCTTTGCCAGTTTTCCACAGTCGAGAAGGAAGAACTTGATATTTAATATTCTTCATTCACAGGGTTCAAAATATAAAGTGCACCCCAACACAGGTCTTTTAAGGAGGAATTGCTTTCACCTGCATTGCAAAATTTGAACTCCTCTGTGTTGAAATCCCAATGGTATAAGGTTCAATGGGACCATCAGCCTAAATTCTGCAGTGGAGAAGTGTTCTGATCTTGGCCTGCATGATCCCATTCTTTGAAGCAGCAAGTTCTGACTTGCAGAGGAGCTCACCTCAGAGAAAGGACTGATGCCAACCAAGCATGAGACAATACAATCATTCCTATGGTCCAGAGGGATGTGGTGACTCCTGTGAGAGTAATAAAGAAGGATGAAGTGAGACCCCAACATCTTATTTTGACCCATTTGTGAGTAACCTAGTCAGAACAATTAAGACCACTTACAAGTGAATGATAAAAGTGGAAATGTGGGTCACAATGATAAACTATAAATACAGTTATTAAAGAAGAGTTGAGTATTAGTTCTGATAACCTGGGTCCTGGAATGAAGCTTCATTTATCATTTCTGAACATTTTCAAAAATACCTTAGGCTTATATTCCTTTGTTCACAAAATTGTAGGAATTCCTTTATTTCAACACTTCACTAAAAAAATAAATCTCCCCTGAGAATCTTTAAAAGTTTGGATCATTTAAGAGGCATATTATTAATTTTACTGAGTTAATAACCATTATGGTCTTGTACTGAGGATAATATTTATCATGGGACACCTTAACATGCATATTATCATAAAATGCATAATAAGGACTTTCCACCTATATAAATTGAATTTAATAGATTGTAGCAGCTCCAGGGGCCCAGTGGGGTCTTTTGAAAATGTGGTTTAGGGCCTTGTTATAACACACATTCTTTTCATGTCGTATTTTAGTTAGAGATCTTGCTTTACCTACTCAAGCTTGAACCTGTTTGACTATATAAATGCAAAACGCACATAAAATGAAGATAAAAATACAAAAGTTTCCAAGTATGTTAGCCTACTAAAGGAAAGAAAGACAAAAAGACATTTTACAGTGAATCTTACTGTTTTTAGTTTTTAATAACACACACAGAAAGACATCTATTAAAATTAGTAGTTGCTGTGCAAAGCATTTCATGACATATTGCTGTGCATTGGAAAACTAGCTTTTTTGCATGTCAGAATGTGAGTGAGTGTGTGTTTCTGTTTAAGCTGAGGTTATTGTTAATTACCAATGGCTATACTTTAATGAGAAGCACCAGATACAAATTATACTCAGTGTCTTTCATAACGTGGCTTGTAGACTGCCTACATCAAAACCTCCTGGCCCACTAGATCAGAAGCAGCCATAGGCCTTAGAAGTTTGCATTGCAAGAAGTGCCCTCAGAGATCCTTGTACAACAAGAAAAGATGGAAGAGCTGTGGTCATTTTTATCATGTGTGTGTGTGTGTGTGTGTGTGTGTGTGTGTGTGTGTGTGTGCCTAATACAGTAAATACCTTGAGTCCCCTCTAGAATGAACGCTGTCCCCTAGCTGTATGCTTCCACTGCACAGTGTATGTAGCAGCTCGGTAAACATTCAATTGGGAAAACTATCACAGCAGGCACAGTATCCTTTTCTAAGCCAAGGAGCCATGGCCAGTTTGGCACATTTGGGAAATCACCCAGCTTTGTGAATCTAATAAGAAACCATGGCTCCAAGTACAAATTTGAATGCAATTATGTACTATAGATTCTCTTTACTTCTAAGATTCAGGGTCTTTTGCAAAATCCATTTTGATGGATCAAATCAAAACCTACACCTCTATCCACTCAAGTCCTACGAACTTACAGTGATTGTAACTGACTCGACAAGCTATGCCAACATACACATACAAACAGACCAAAAACCACGAGAAGTCCAAATCCTCTCATGTTCTTTCATTCTACAGTATTCCCAAAAATTGAATTATAAAATATGGAAATGTATGATGTAATAACTACAACGTTTTATTCTTTCTCATAGTAGAAATGCACACAATACTGTACCCAAATTCAGTAAAATTGGAGTTCTTCCCCATTTGTTCCTGAAAAGCTTGAACTCTGATGCTTGATATCAACTTTAAATGAAATATTTGAAAGAACTGACCATTGCTTTCACACATGGCACAGCGGTTATAACATGGATTGACTCAGAAATCCTTATGCACTTGCAACTGTTTCCATGCATTAAAGACAGCAGCAGCACACTCGTACCTCTACTGGCTGGCTTTGAGACTTGACTCCTTCCATGCTGCCTTGCTGTGCATAACCACCTCATGCAGTGGTTGATTGGTGTGCAGGAGTCCTGGTTGTGCTTACTCTGGAACCTCTGGCAGTCTTCATCTGCTCTAGAAGGCCCTGACTGGAATCGAGTTGTTAATACCACAAAAGTGCCTTGTAAAACCTACTCAGGGAGTGGCTTTTAAAATGTGCCAAGTTTGAAACCAAGTTTGAATCTGAGTAGGTAAAAATGAAGTTTTAAACTCAATAATCTAACCTGGGGGTTTTCTATAAGCCTCACAAATGACTTGTTATTGGCTCCCCCTCTAAGAAACAAATCTTTACATTTTAAGGGAGTTTTAAAAGTCAAATAAGAAATGATTTAAATATGGAAATGCAGCATTGTTTCCACATTTTCTCTCCATTATATAGGTTTACTAATGCAGTGTTAGCTAGCTTACGGCACTGAAGGAATGGAAAACTCAGAGGTTATTTATTTCTCATGCGGGCTACACTTGACTAAAAATGCAGCCGTGAGTCATGGGACCACCACTACTTGGGAAATATCGACTAGACCATAAAGTAGAATTTTATGTATGAATTACCAGGATAAGATCTGTCTCCACTGTCAAGTTGTTGCTGGAGACTGACCTTTCCCTAATAGATCCCAGATGAGAAAATAGTAGAATAAACTATCCTTACAAAGGCAAAAAGAGAGCCAATCTGGATCATTTGAGAGTGTGTTTCTCTTGCAAAAACTCCTGGTGTCTCTTAGACATCTTCACAAATCCAACAAGAAAGTTTACTGAGTTTTCCTGCTATATGATCTGAGGAAATGAAATAGAAATAGACAACAACATGCATCTGGGAAAAAGCACACACCATTGCTCAGAGGGAAAGCATTTTTCTCTCACAGATGTCTTGAGCCATTTAACTATTCTGTACATCTGCCTCTCAGGAGAAAAGTTTCCCGATCTGTACCCCAAACCTGAGTGCTTTCCTGGAATGGGGTCCGTGTTCTCAGTTACCTACTAGACATGTCTTCATGGATGTCCTGTTTATTCCTTCAATGTAGAACTGTATGTTCAAAGCAACCTCCTCTTCCTGCTCACAACTGCCTCTCCTCCTACTTTTCTGTCTTCTACTTGTGTTGAGAGCATTGCCATCCTCACAGGTTTTGCCCAGACCTGAAACTTGTCATTTTTGTTAATGCCACTTTCTCTGTACTCTCTATCATACTCACTTCTCATAACTGCCTTCATTTTTATTCTTGTTTAATCTCCCCAGATTCCATCTTTCTGAATTTTTCTAACAGTTCTACCTCAATTAATATCCCAAAAAGTACAATGCCAAGATTCTTCTCATTGGGAGTCAATAACACACTAATGACTACAAGATGTCCACATAGTCCTAACTTTGATGTTACAACCAAATCCTGCCTGCCCTTTCCAACTTCATTTCACAGAATGTCTCATGTTCAAAATCCCATTCCCTAACCCAAGCCCAATATATTATTTAGTCAGTCATGCTACTGATACTCTATGGATGTAGCTTCTGACATCACTAGGAGACAGACTCTCACAGAACACACTGTGAAACTCTGGCTCTTACAATCTTTCTGATCCTCTTCTGCAATGTTCCCTGAGGCTTAAGTGCAAGCATTGTGTTGTAGATGAATCCATGAGGAAAGGCTCCAAAACTCTGCGCTCTGATTGTTGCGGTTTTCTGGGGGGGTGGGGGTGGGGGCTCCATCTGTTACAAAGAGAGGTTTTCCTGGTAAGGGATGAGGACTAAACTTATCTCTGGGCATAAGGACAAATGTTTAGAATGCAGGGAAGGATGACATTTGTTTAGTAAAGTAGTTAGTGGTTGTAAGTTCTTCTCCAAGATCTGTGACTTCACTAACCATGAGTGGTTGGGCTAGATTTACAATACTAAGCATGGTTCCTCTCTTGGGCAGGTCTCAAGTCCAATTAGGGAGATGTTGGTTACTGCCAAGGTGTGCACGCCACTACAGTACCCTCAAGGGTTATTATGTCATGCTGGTCTCTAATGTGTTCCCTTGATTAGAATAAAGTGTCCCTTTTTAACTCTTCGGACTAGTTTAGGTTTGAAGTCTATTTTTTTAGTTATCAAGATAATAATGCCTGCTTGCTTCCTAGTTCCATCTGATTGGAATTTTCTTCCTTCCTTCCTTCCTTCCTTCCTTCCTTCCTTCCTTCCTTCCTTCCTTCCTTCCTTCCTTCCTTCCTTCCTTCCTTTTCCTTCCTTCCTTCTTTCTTCCTTCCTTCCTTCCTTCTTCCTTTCTTTCTTTCTTTCTTTCTTTCTTTCTTTCTTTCTTTCTTTCTTTCTTCCTTTCTTATCTTTCTTATCTTTCTATCTCTCTCTCTCTCTCTCTCTCTCTCTCTCTCTCTCTCTCTCTCTCTCTCTCATGCAATACATCCTGACTGAAGCCTCCTCCCACCCCCTTCCCTCTCCCCCAAATCTACTGCTCCTCTTTTACCCTTCAGAAAATAGCCAACCTTGATTGGAGTACTTTCAACCAGACTTTTACTACAAGGCTGTGCTTATCTTTAAAGTTGAGATATGTTTCTTGAAGAAAACAGATAGGTGGATTGTGTTTCTTAATCCAGCCAACCATCCTGTGTCTTTTGGTTGGAGAACTGAGGCCACTGATATTGACACTGAAATGTGTGTGTTAGTTACAGTCATCATGTTGAACTTGCGTGGAGGTGCATTTTCTGGGCTGTTCTGTGCTTTAGTAATTTCAGCTTCATATTTCTTCCCATAATTTCCCCTACTATACTCTCATTCCCCTCTTTATCCTGATCTACTGCTTCCTGTTTTTTTTAGGTTTGGTTTGGTGGATATAAACTTTGTAAGGCTGTTTATACCATGAAACTTTCTCTTTCTCCTTCAATTTAGCATATAGTTTTGCTTGGTATATTAGTCTAGGCTGGCTGTCACAGTCTTTTGGGACTTGGAATGCATTGCTCCAGGCTCTTTTAGCTTTCAAATTTTCCTTTGAAAAAAAAAAACATCAGTGTTATTCTATTGGTTTTCTTTTACATGCGGCTGTGCTTGCTCTATTGTAGCTTTCATGACACTTTGTTAAGCATACTTCGTGTTTTAGCTATGATATGCCATGGGGGTTTTCTTTTCTGGTCTTGTCTATATGATGTTCTGTGTGTTTCTTGTACTTTGGGGAAATTTTTTTCTATGATCTTGGTGAAGAACTGACTTGGGCTTCTTCTCTCCTATCTATGTTTACAATTCAAAGGTTTAGCGTTTTCATGGTGTTCCATATTTCCTTTACCGTGGGTATATTTTTGTTTTTCATATTTCTTGCTTATTAGGTCTAATCTTCTACTTCAGGTTAGAGTTCTTCTGTTCTGTCTTTTGCTTAATTCACTCTACTTGTTAGACTTTCCTGTGAGTTTTCTAGTAGAGTTATTGGACTTTCCCATTCCATCTTCAATTCATGTGTGTGTGTGTGTGTGTGTGTGTGTGTGTGTGTGTGTGTGCTTGTGTGTGTAAATATGTGTACAGGTGTGTATACATATGGAGCCCAGAGGACATATTTTGGTGTCTTTTCCAAGTACTCTCCACCTTATATTTTGAGACAGGTCACTCGCTGAAGCTGGAGTTCACTGGTGTGGCTAAGCTGGCTGACCAGTGGGCCCTGAAACCTGCCAATTTATGCCTCACCAACCCTTAGACTATGGGCATGCATCTCACACAGGGCTTTGATATTGTATTTGTATTTTTAAAGATAGGATTTCTCTATGTAGCTTTGGAGCCTATCCTGGAACTCACTCTGTAGACCAGGCTGGGCTCAAACTCACAAAGATCCACCTGCCTCTGCCTCCCGAGTGCTGGGATTTAAGGTGTTCGCCACCACTGCCCCACTATATTATATTTGTAATGTGGGTGCTATGAACCTTGGGTCCTCATGCTTGTGTGGCTGAGACACCTCTAAAGCCACCTTGAAATTTTTTTCTGTGTTTAACATTCGCTTATCATCAATACCTGGATCCATTCATTTTTTAAGGCAGCAAAAATAGTGATATTATAACTTTATTATTCCCTCTATTATTAACTGTGATATTTGTACCAAAGAGACTTTCTTGAATCAATTCCCTAATTACCCCATGTTATACATCTGTAAGAAGATTTTATTAAATATTATTTTCACTTATATAAATTTTCAAAATAGCGAGTTAATTTTCTAGCATCTACAAATGGTTACCGATTATATTTTACCATTTTGTTTTTGATATTGTGGATCTTTAATGCTTTAGTGCATTGACCTTGTCCTTGTTGACACTATAATTGTCCTGTTTGGTCAGTTAAAGAACCTTCACCTAGCCCCTGAGTCACTTCATCATGAGTCATACGTCTATGTAGCCTCCCATTCATAGGATGGCAGATCATTTAAGTGTTAATGTACTGTAAGGGCCAACTTAGCTTTTGTTGACAGCGTTTACTACTTTCTTTACTCTTGAACTCATGTGGCGTTCAATGGTTGTGGTTTTTCCCTTGAAAATTACCATAGATTGTTCTTCCCCAAACAGCAAGGTTGAGTTCTTATATCCCCAGCACTAGCATGAGGCTTTACATAAAATGGTGGTGCTATCAAGTTGTTTGATTATTTAGCACTTCACAATTTAATCATAATGTATCCAACATAATCATATAAATGTATCCAACATTCAATAGAGGTACTTCCGCTTGCTTTCTATAGCAATTTAAATCTAATTTAGTTGAAAGTGTTTTCCAACCTTGAACGCAGAGTTGTGTGTGTTTCTTCAGTCAAGGTCCAGTGAATAGAATTAAGCCACGCAATTTATAATAATACCAACAAAATAAACTTTTTAAAACTTTATATTTGAAACTAATTAAAATGTCTAAGATGCTGTAAAGGTAAAAGTAGTGCAGATGAAATAGTCGTAAGTGGTACAGAAAAAGTATTCACATTTTTTCCCTACATGATTCAATAATAAGCTACTTAAGGTACGACCTTACTCTTAACACACCAGAGCTCATTGTTAGCATTAGGGATACGATCTCATTTTACCGTACATGCTGTAACCCTTTGGGTAGACCTGACCATAGAACAAGGAAATGACCCCATCCAGGCTAGCTTGGGGAACCAGTGGATTTGTTAGGGTTTCTTACAGGAGCATGGGTGACTCAAAGGCTGACATCCCACCCCAGCATGGGAGAAGATCTGATAAAGTGTTGCAGTGAAGAGTCGTTCATCCCCACAGTTGTCCAGTGCTTTATAAACTTGGGGAGCAGCCTTGGGAATCCTGTAACTTTCCAGGCTTCCTGAGCCTCATAAATTTTGTTAGTTTTTTTTAGTCTTTCTTCCTCCTTCGAGAATGGAATGTTTCAATGCAGAGGAAAGAATTACGTGGTTCATAGTACAGTTTTCAGCATCATGAAATTTACAGTAATGGATGCGTCACAAAAACAATTTATGGGCAGTTCATGAACACCTTTCACAGGTTAGCGCAAAATAAGCCAGGAGGTCAGTGATTCTCTCAGCTCAAGTTTATGGATAAAGAAACCACAACTCAGAAAAAAAAAGTCATGGTTTTCCTATCAAAACATTCTTTATGCTCAGCCTCTTGTTAATTATAAGTGCATGGCAACATATTTTAAAAATGTTTTTTTAAGAGAAACTTGCATTCTCAAACCAGCAAAGAAAAAAACTCTCATCCTAGTGAGACACGAAATGAGTTAGAGACAGCAGAGAGAGCGATGCTTCCTGGAACAAGCTGCGACCGGCCCATGATGATCACAGAGAATTCCCTGGATCTGTCATTCTGTCTGGATACCAGGCAGCAGCTGCAAGAGACTGAATTGCTTCTCCCAAATGTGGATCACGTTTCGTTTCCTTTCCGCATCAGCAAAATAAAATGAAATGGGGGATTTTGGAAATGGCCTGAACTATTATTGCTGACATTGCTATAATTTGGAAATGGTCAGACTGTTACACAGGAGGTTTGGCAGTGTGGGGGGACTAAGTAAGCCTGACACTGTTATTTCCTGTTATTTCAAATTGCACTGTTTTACACAGGATTGCCTGTGACCTTCATCTAAGGGGTGTTTGTGGGAGACCTACTGTGTGCACTTTGGAGTCGAGTCAGCCCAGATTTGTAACTTTGAGGAATGGGCCTTCCTCAAATGGGTCTCATTTGATATCTTGCGTTTGCCCATCATCTATCTCCACCTTTAGCCATCTCTTTGGACCTGGCTTTTTCCCAAAGCACCACTCTCTTGTTCTTTCCTTTAACCAGGATTTATTGCTGTGCTTCCTCCTCCTACATAAAACATGTCCCTCCCCCACTCCCCTTCTGCCTCTCTCTTTCTCCATTCTCACTCTTTCGCTCCCTCCTTTCTCAACTAATCTGCAAAGGACTTGCTTCTTATGGTGTGCCATTCATAATATAGAAACTGCAATTGTAAGTGATTGGGAAGGCATAGGATAATAACGTGCAGTTTGCTAATACCCTATACTGTCGTGATTCCCATGGTGCAATGGTTAACTGTGGCTTGTCATCATCAGAAGTTATGGCAACAATTCTGAAAATGCCTCTTTTGTCTCTATTTCAAAAATTCAGGTTTAGGGGATCCAGAAGCTCTGAGAGTGCATTAGTGAACATGAGAGACCCCTGCCTGCTTGTATATTTCTCAAAGGCTGACTCTAAGGGCCTTGAATTCTGCACTGCCCATGTAAATGTCAAGTGGGCAATTTTCCTTCTGCAGCAATTAGCTGAGCTAACTGTTAGCTAAGACTATGGGAAAAACAGTAGGCTTTAGGTGAAACTGTTTTAAGGAGCAGGTTAAGATCAGAACTGTTTCATGTTTATGTCGGCAAATCATCACAAAGACTGTATCTTTCTGGATGTGTTGTTTTCGATGCTTGTTTGTTTTTGTACAGTCCTGGCTGGCTGGCCTGGGACTCAGTTTGTAGATCAGGCTTGAGTTCACGGATGTCTACCTGCCTCTACCTTTGAAGTGTTGGCATGAAAGGTTTGCACCACCACACCCAGTCTGTTTTGAATACCAACAACCAGAGAAAAATTTTAGCTATACAAGCATTTTGTGTTTCAATTTATTTGAAGTAATGGACTTTTACAAATAGTCCTTAGAAATATTTTTATAGTACCCCACTGAAAGTCTCTCTTGAAAGATTTAGTCTTCAAATATAAACTAGAAAACAGATCTCAAGAAACAGGACTGAAGTGATCCAGAGACTGTGCTAGAAGTCAAGGAAGGCGGGGAGTAAAGGCTGTGTTTGTGAGCTGTTTATCACTGGGGCTGAATGCTGCTGAGTTCTCCTCAGGAAACCAAAGGGGTGGCTTGGAATTGTCCCTCTCTAGAAGCTCACACGTTAATGGATTAACTCTTGTCACCCTTTGATACTCCAGGAGCATCAATTGCTCTCACCCTTCTATGCTATCTTGCCAGGGTCAAACTAATCAACTGGCTTCAGAACAATCCCAGAAACAGAAAACCAAAGAAAGTAGGGAGGACGGAGTTTGACAAGAATTCTGACAAGTGTATAGAACTTTCAGGAGCTGTCCACCAGCTGCAGCTGAACATCAAAGCAGGCCCTAGGCCTGTGGACAAAGTGAAATTAATCCAAATGGATGAACGTTTTTATGAGTCTGTACTTTTATTGAACAAGTAACTTGGAATAATGGAAGTTCTCTGACCATGGAAGTGACTTACAGTCTCTGAGCTATACCAGTGAGAAGGGATGAAAATACTAATCGTGTGTAGTTTCTGATAGAACTGAATGCAGCAATTATGGAGCTGGAGAGAGAGAGATCAGTGCTTAAGGCTGTCCATTATTTGTCTATTGTGACAAAACACCATAACCAAGACAACGTTACAAAAGAAAGCATGTAACTAGGCTTATGATTTCAGAGAGTTAGAGTCCATGATGGTACCATAAAGGCACAGTGGTAGGAATAGCTGAGAGCTCACATCTCTATCCACACAGGTAGGAGACAGGGAGAGAGAGGCACACTGGGAATAGTCTTTTGAGGTTCCAAAGACTGCCCCTGCAGCAACACACCTCTTCCAACAGGGCCATACCTCCTAATCTTTCCCAACCAGTTCCACCAACTGGAGTTCAAGTTTTCAAATATATGAGTCTATGGCGCCATTCTCATTCCAACTGCTACAGAGCATATTTTTCAGAGGTATTGAACGTTTTGTTTGGAAGGTCATTAAGTTTTGATATGATTTTAACATTCGTTTCATGCAAGAATGGGCAATGGAAAAATCATCAATGGAACTTAATTCCCATGATAATCCTCCATATTTCAGTTAAAATTGTTTTCAGGTTCCCATCAGTCAAACGTTTCATAGTTTATTATATTTTTAAAGAAATCTTCAGATATTCCACGTTTTTTCATATTTCATCTTTTAAAACTGAGTCAAATACCAAGAAACAATCTATGTTCATCCTACTTTTAATTTCCTCTGATGTCAAAGTAAGTTTTTTTTTAAAAATTTTAGATTAAATTTTTTTTTTTTTTTTTTTTTTTTTTTTGTTTTTCAAGACAGGGTTTCTCTGTGTAGCTTTGCGCCTTTCTGAGTCACTTGGTAGCCAGCTGGCTCGAACTCACAGATCGCCTGCCTCTGCCTCCCGAGTGCTGGGATTAAAGGCGTGCGCCACCAACGCCCGGCTAGATTAAATTTTTAATGCTTCAGTTTTGTTCTTAGCCATTTTCCTCCAGTGGAAAGAAAGAAGAAGCAGCTGGTTACTATTTTCAACTTTCTTTTGTTTGAGATTTATTAAATATGCAACACATGAATGTATGTTTTTCTTGTCTGGGTTTAGAGCTCACAACTTTTTTTGCAAACAATAATAGAATTTAAAACAGAGAAGGCATAGAGATCATCTGGTCTCAGTATAGAACTTGCAATCTTATTATCTAGCATTTCCTTTTGTACTTCTCTGGTGTTTTGCCTACACACCCTTCACTTGACTACCAGTTGAAATAGTCTTCTTTTTCTTATGAATGCTGAAAATTATTTGCCTATTAATTATGTTAGGTTATCTGCCACCAAATAATATTTTCTAATTTATTGTTGATTTAGACTATAGTAATCTTATTAGTTTGTTAATAATTTATCAAAATTACTTGAAGAGCAGCGAGCTCTCTAGACCACTGAGCCATTTCTTCAACCCCGGTGTCTCTGTTTCTAGGACCCACACTAAGAACATTTGGAGCAATGTTGCCTCGTTCTTTGAAGAGATCCAGCCAGATGTGCTGTATTTCAGCTTCACAATTGAAGCATTATTTTTAAATGAATTTAATAGGTTAAGAATGCTGGCTGTAAAGCAGGGTACCTGAGTTGAATTAGGGACCTTGGCATATTACTTAAAATGTCGTGTCTTTAGTTTCCTCATATGTAGAATGTTGGTGCTTATCATATATTTTTTTTTAAACTAGAGATCAGTTTGAAGCAGTATGCTGCTTCTTTAGATCTCTGTCATGCCAAATCCTCTTGCCCTACAGAATGAATTTCATCATACTATCAGCTATGTTCACTGCATCATCATCACAGTATTCTATTGGTAGAATTATTAAGGCAACTCCACGTAGTTAAAAGGAAAGTTTATTTTGTGGGTAACTTACAATTGAAGGGATAGGTTACAGGGTCTGGGAAAGGTGAAGCACAGTCCAGCGGTGTTCTCTGGAGAACTCTGCTCAGTCTACCTCCAACTTCCAGGCTCTAGCAACCAAGAGAGCCAACCCCTCCAGATCTTGAGTCTTCAGGGGTCCTGTCTCAGCTCCACCTTGTAGGTGTGACAATTACCAAAGCCTCAATGGAGGTAGTACTTCCAGGTCAAAGCTGGAACAGCTACCCACTACATCTCCCCCTTTTGTCTAAATAAGAAGGTTCTAACCTAATACAAGACTATATACAATAGGAATGATTATCAAATATTGTCCAGGAGTAATAAAGGATAATGACCTAGATAAGATGGAACCATAACCAAAGCGAGCAATATCAAATAAGAGACACATACCAAAATCCAGAGAAATCTAGAGCATAAATAAATGGCATGATACAAAGATCATTCCAAAAAGTGTCCTATCCTAAAGAACCTAAATCTAATAATTAATATGTTTTATCTAAGATATTATAATAACATAAATATATAATATATATATGTATATATATAATAATATATAATAAAAATATAATATAAAAAAATAATACATATATATATATATATATTAAGTTGTAACTATAACTGCTAGTCTTTAATCCCATCAAAGACCTGAGAAGGAATATAATGATACCTGAGAAATGGAAGATGGATACAAGCAACTTTTGGGAGTCTTGCAAGAGTAGACAAAGACAGGTGGCAGCCTGGACAGTCACCTAATGTTTCTCAGCATTGTTGGTGCATTCAAATTGGCTACAGGCCTAGAGTATCTGACAGACCATTTTTAGAAGCAGGAATTCTGAAAGACCATCTTACCCTGTCTTGGCAGAGTTCAGTAGTCACTTTTCCTTGTGTCCCACTTGTCCAGAGAGGACAGCATTCGTACTGTCATCAGTTGAGGCAAAGGCAGTTCTTTGTCCAGTAGGCCATTTTGTGCTAAGAAGACAAACTTCCAAATGGAAATGTCTTAGAAGCCCAACATTCTTTTGGGATCAAATTGGTGCTGCCAGGAGCAATTGTGTCTCATGTTTAACAGAATTCTAAGTTATTTAAATGCCATATTCTCTAGGTCTATAAAGTGTTTGAAGATTATCTGTCCATCCGACCTATGTATCTATAAATTTGGATAACCTAACTAACATAAGTATAGAGATGACAAGCATAGATATCTATAAATCTGTAAGTCATATCTACCAAAGTAACATAAGGACTAAGGCTTCATGTAAACAAGGTAGACAGTCTGTAAGCAAATGTATCTGTATCAACATATAAGAATCCATAACAGTGCAAATTATCTAAGGCTGCTTTTTACTAAATTTGTTTACTATTATATACAATAATCTACCATAATATCTTATACCTATCCATTCCACTTTTCCTTTTTGTTTTGTTTTTGAGACACTTTTTATTTTTTTAAGGAGAATACTGAGTCTAATATTTTCTTCCACACCCAACCCTATAACCATCATCCATAACCCTGAGAAACATGAAACCTTTGGGAGAAAGGGCATCGTTTTATTAGATGGTATCTCTGTTGGGTACTGTAAGAAAGCTCAAATAGTTAAGTCTCAGTTATACTAACTGTAGATTATGTAGCAAGTCTCACAGTAATGGGTAATATTGTCTGAAATTCTGGCTAGAAGTGTAGTATGATGATGAGTACCATGGCATCATTCTGGACTGGTAGAGTTGTTGTTGGGGCCCCATCTTCCTTCTGGAGACTTCAGAGATTGCTATGGGAAAAACCTATTTTTTATCATGGAAAACTTGAACATTATTAATATATCAAAATGGAAAATTTGGATTTAAAGATGATATGACATGTAAGAAAGGATTCTGAGAAATCAAGAGTAAGCATAGAGAGAATTAGAATCTTGAAGACAATGGTTCCTTTTATTGGTTTCCTTCTGTCCCACACCAGAGGGCTCCTCTGATATGGGACTGAAGAAGCGCTCAACCTTTCCTTTTAGTAATATGCTTGGGTTTAGAGAAGGAGTGAGCCAATTCCATCTCCAAAGCCAGTTTGGTTTATAATTTAATTGGAACCACAACTTTTCTAGATTGAAAGAGATATAGATGTTAGACAGTAAGATTTTACCCTGTGTAGATTGGTACCAATAGATTCTTTCTTTCTGATGTAGATATCCAGATATCCAAGGCCTTATGATTTCTGGAAGATGGGTATTTACATTATTCTGGAAAGATAAAAACAGAACCCTACCCCAACCTTTGATTGTTAATTTTTTTTACAACTTGTAGGGATGTCACATTGGTGGATGAGCTTTTACTTCTCCTCATCAAGGGGTTTCTCCTGTTCGAATCAAATTTTTATTAATTTTGTTGGTATCCATAGCTTTTCTTCTCCTGCAGAAACAAAAGCAAAACCCCTTCCCCAACATAGGACATATCCAGGTTTCCATTCTGAGGTCAACACATCTTTGAAATAAACCGGTTGGTTTAGCTCAAGAGTTTTGTCTGTCGTCCAATATCTCTCCGCAGCTGTTGTTCCTTTCTCATCAGAATTGAGAAAATTCAAGGTTAATAAAGCACTATGCATTCTATTTCTAGGAGTCATTGTTACCTGTTACTGTTTATTTAGCATATCCTTTAAAGTTTGATTGGATCCTTCTATGACTGCTTGGCCTGTGGGATTGTGTGTTATACCTGTAACATGCTTTATATTGTAATAAGCAAGGAACTGTCTCATTTTATTGGAGACATATGCTGGGGCATTGTCTGTCTTAATTTGTACAGGTATTCCCATGATGGCCATAACTTGTAATAGGTATGTAATCACAGATTCAGCCTTTTCAGAACTCATAAGAGTTGACCACTGTAATCCTGAATAGGATTTTTTAATGCCGAATGCCATTTATTGAAGGAGGGAGGAGGTCTTAAATACAGGCTTACAGCACAATGGGAGAACCCCAGAGGGTAGAAGTTCACTACCAACATTTTACAATCTTGCATCTAAGCTGTTAAAGCCCATTATGCAGGATACACAGACAAGGAACTTCCCTTAAGCATTCAGGAGGGTGGAACGCAGGAGGGAATTAGCATAGGGAGGATATCAAGGTCAAGGTCAGCAAGCAAGGCAACAGTTACCCAAAACGGGGGCCAGGGTCCTACAGGTCCCCTTTTTACTAATACATGAGGTTCTTATTTAGGTTGCATGGGACGTCAGCAGGTCACCTTACACCCATCATGGAGACGCCTGCCCAGACCACACAGGCGCTCTGTCTTAGGTTGGTGAGTGCCCCTCCTGGGTATTACCCGTCTTTGAATACTCATTATCATACAGACTCAATCCTGTGTGAGCTGCAGAGTTAACTGCTGCCAGAGATCTCAAAGTGGTGCTGGGCTTGCAATGGTATGGTATGGTGTACATACTTTAATCTTCCAAAGCAAAATGAAACACATCCTTCTTGTTACCATCACCATCGATGCCTCTACCATCCTCACCATCAGCATCACCACCACCATCCTCACTAACACCATCACAGCCACCATCCTCACCATCGCCATCATTACCATCATCACAAACACTGTCATCTAACTTTGTAATTTTTTCAGCTAGTACCAAGTTTTCAAATGTCCTTGTAAGCACATATACTTTAAATAGGTACAGGGCTTAAATTTTTTTTCATCTGTAAGAACCATCATTTTCTTTTATTCTGTTTTGGGGTGATGGAAGCTGAACCCCAGATTTCACATAATTTAAGTTAGACATATAACATACCACAGAACTGAATCGCCAGAATTATTTCAAACTCGAGATTGTGTTTGTTGTCAACTAAATGTTAAATGTTGCTGATGGTACCCATGGAATTTTATTTGGCTTCTTGTGCCACAAATTCACTGCATCTTATTAACAACTGTTATATGCCTTAAAGGCAATATTTTTATTTCTTAAGTAATAAATATTTTCTTCCTCTGCCAATGGACTATTTTTTCAATTTTTTATTTGTATGTGTCTGGGTGTTTTGCCTGCATCTATGCTTATGCAACACATATGTATCTGGTACCTTTGGAGGCCAGAAAAGAATATCAGATCCCCTGGGACTAGAATTACAGACAGTTGTGAGCTGCCATGTGGGTGCTAGGAACTGAACCTGGGTCCTCTGGAAGAGCAGCCATTGCTCTCAACAGCTGAGTCATCTCTCCAGCCCTGTTATGACAGTCCTTTTGTCATTTTTCATCTGTGGCTATTTAGATCTTTTGCCCACTCCATAGTACCATCCCACAGTGCTATACTTACAACCTCTAAGCTTTCTGTCATACATAAAATTCCCTGTCTACATCATCATTTTCAATGAAATGTCTGTCATGATAGAGCTCAATAAATTGAGATCACTTCAAATGTGTCTAGGATAACAGAGAAATGATTTTTTGTTTGTTTGTTTGTTTGTTGAGACAGAGTTTGTCTGTGTAACAGCCCTGGCTGTCTTAGAACTCTCTTTGTAGACCTGGCTGGCCTTGAACTCACAGAGATCTGCCTGCCTCTGCTTCCTGAGTGTTAGGATTAAAGGTATGAGTCACCACTGCCCAACCTGAGAAATGATTTTTAAAATTCGGTTTGTTCATGTCTTTTGTATGGAGGGTCCAGGGAACAGAATATGCAAGCCATCACACACAAGTGGGCATCAGAGGATAGCTCAGGGAATCTATTCCCTCCCTTCCTCCCTCCATCATGTGGGTTCAAGAGATTGATCTCAGGCAGCTGGGCTTAGTGGCAAGTGCTCTTACTCTCTGAGCTGTCTCACTAGATAGTCAATTTTTAACTTTTTAAGGTATTAATCCAAAGAGCCACATGGAGCCACTAGGCATTGCAAATCTGGAGTAACTCCTCGCCTGATGTTTTAGCCTTAAAATCCTCCCTGCATTCTAGTGTCCACGCACTGTAAAAATTAGATTTGTGCATTTTATTGTTCCTGTATGTGTGTTATTATATACCAATGATTATTTATAGTTCATTTCATTAGATGCTAATAATCTTATAATAAAGGGACTACACATATGTATTTCTATTTGTAGAGTATTTCACTTTTTAATGTACTATTTCTTAAAATTGGTGCTTAATTTAATATTTTTGCAAGTAAAAATAATAATGGTCATTGAAAACAATTTAGAAGGAATAGAAATAAAAAAAGTCACAGTAGATATAGTACTACTATGTTTGTGTCTTACACACACAGATGCATACACACACATACATTATACACACACAACCTACACTATATATACAACACATTATACAATACATACCCACACATACTATACACATGAACACACAATACATACACGCTCTACACACAACAAACATTATAAACATGCACACACTGTACTGTATACACAACACACTCTACACACAACAAACACTATACACATGCACATACTATATACATGCTATTAAATGTACTAACCACTTACACTATATCACACAACACAGACCCATGGGGGAGTGAATTCTTTTTATATGTATTTATTTTGAAGTCATTACTGCTAATACAGCTAATACATATTTATTGCTAGGAAAAAGAAGCCGAAAACACTAACGTGTGATCTGAAATGAAACTCTCATAATCACTGGAATGCATCAAGCATCTGCTTTAATTGCTTTGGTGTGTTTTTCCCCCACTATTATTCCCAAGACCTGTAGAAAGCTGATGTGTAGATAATTAGATAGATGGATAATTAGGAAGATAACATTTTTAAGAAATTGAATTGTACTATAGGTTTACATGGTATGCCAGTAAATAACATCTTTCAGACAAACACTAAACAAAGATGGGTGTCACTATTGTTATATATTATCCACCCTGCTATTCATGGCCATTTTGAACAACTGTGACTTCATCAGAATATATGGTGACGGCCAGTAGCATATATTATTAAGGGCGGGGCCAGCAAAGCATCTTCACCACCTATTCCAGAATCCTGATTGGCTTGGTCTAGTGCAGGTCAGGTCCTCAGCAAGTTACTGCAGCCCCTCTGTGTTCATGAGTGTGATATCTGTCTTGTCCAGCAGACTTTCCACAGTACTCCTCCCCATCCTCCAACTCTTTCTGCTTCTTTCCCATAACTTCCCTAAGGTTTGAGTGGGGATAAGGACATAATAAAGATGTCCTAATTGCAGATGAACACTCTCTTAAAAAAAAAAAAAAAAAGAAAGAAAAAAAACATGTATTAGTTAATATGTACTCATTGGATTTTTTTCAATTTGTTCATTGATCATAACATAAAATCATAACATGACTTTAGTGGCTGCACCATAGTCCATTTCATCCATGTGCTGTAATTTATTGCATCATTTCTTGTTCTTGAGCACATGGAATGTCTCTCATAAATACCACTGCATTTACTACAAGGTGCCTTAAGCTTCTCATCTGACTATTTCCTTAGGATACATCTTAAAGAAAAATCACAAGGCCAGGTGGAAGGAACTGATTTAAGATCCTTGATACATATTGCCAAATTGCCCTCTGGAAAGTTATTCCTTGCTTATAGAAGGAAAGAAATAATCCCTGTTCAAATTCTACTCTAATCATTTTTTATGCAGCATTCCTTTGAACCTTTGAACTTCTTTGGTTTCAGGGCTCAGATCTGTTTATTTTTCAAATACACATTTCTTTCAGCAGATTAACAAATTAATCACTTTGTTTCATATATATCCAAACAGAATAAAGCTCTTGTTTTTCCTTAGTAAAGGGTTTGAAATACATTTTTTTTTCTTGTATAAATTATTTCTTTCTAGAGTGAACCAGAGCCAAAGGTGATACTGGTCTGGCTGGCCCTAATGGATAGGATATAAGCCTAATTCTCTTTTTAATAATGTTCTGTTTATATTTTACCACTGAAATATTCTATCTAACGCAATTAGAGTTGGCTCTCACTGGCAGAACCAGCCCCAGTCAAACAAAATGAAGGATGAAGGTAGGTTTTACACAACGTAATTTGCAGCAGTGTTTTTAGCATTATGGCAGGGCTCCTTCAGGCTTCCTTGACCCATGCACGTCCTTACCCACACCAATCCTCTCTTCATCTTTATTTCCTGCTTGATTTTTTTTTTTAAAAAAAAAGTCTTGTTTTCACTGTCATTTTCTTCCTGCATATGTTCATAAGTGATTTTTGTTCTCAGCCAGGGTTCACAGTCCACATCACCAATGTCTCCCTCTAGGGAAAGGTTGTGTTTGGAGGGGGGTATTTATGTAAACGGGAGAAAAAAGAGAAGGGAGGCTGTGTGCTAGGAGTATACACTCCTCCAGGAAGCAATGACATTTACCACCCCATGCAAGAGTTCTTCAAGCTAAAGTATACTAGTGCCTTTAACATCTTTGAATCCAATCCATATCCTTCCTTTTTCCTGGAGAGTTGATGCCCCTCTTTCCAGAATGTTACCACAGATCTTAGAATGAGATTTGAACAATAGCTTTTTTTGTTTGTTTGTTTCTTTTGAAATGGCTGTTGAAATGCAGATTGTACTAGGAGCTTAGAAAGTGACAACCCTTCTTTCCCTTAGTGTCTGTTCTCATTCACATACACACCATTTAAAAGTCTTACACTTTTTTACGGTTTAAAGGGCCACATTACCTGCCTTTATGAGTTAAGAATAAGGAAACACTATCCAAGGCTCTGTTCAGTTCCATAATGCCTGGTAAGCCTTTGAAATCCCTGCCATGCATAGAGATATTATGAAATCCATCTTGTGCTCAGTAAGACCTTCACAGCAGGAAGGAAGGCTGAAGATCAATCTTTTGGGACTGTGGAGAAAGTAATTTGAATTCCTGAGAGACTTGCTTCCAAAAGAGTAACACCCAGGAGTTCCCCCGGGCACAAGTTTCTGATTTAGTGCCTTGCTTACTTTCTGAGAATCTCCACTCACATCTTTACTGTGACACTCCTCCTTGTGGGTCCTCACCTTCGCAGTAACCTTCCTCTACTGTGGTAGGTGCTAGCACCCGTGGCTTCCAGCTGGGGAGTCTGTGTCTACCCCCATCGCCTTCCCTTGCTGATTCAGGACATTGACCCACGGGTTTATATGCAGCACCTGACCCACCTTGATGTCACTGTAGTATGATGGTACCTAGTGCAGTGGTAAGAGTTCTAGAGAATAAGCCAAGGTCCAGTTTTTACCTTAGCTATACAAGTCACTTCTCAGTCTGCTAAGGGCCACACTTAACATAGGCTACCAAAGTCCCCTCTGCTAAAGTATCCTCTGGTTTTATACAACGATGATTAAGATCGCAGGCATGGAAAGCATCATGAGATTTTAAAGCACTCATGTTTGTTTGTGAACCCCTCCTGCCTCATGAAAGGCACCTCGGAGGAGGCAGATCCAGAACGCGCTGAGAAGCAGAGCATAGAAAGCACTGCATTGTCAGGGTTAGTTTCCTTTCTCATTGCCATGGCCGACACCCAGCAAGAAGCAACTGAAGGAAGGAAGCATTTGTTTCAGCTCAGCTTGAGGGTTCAGTCAAAACGTTAAAGGAGAGTCACCGTGGGAGGAACAGGAGCTAGATAGCTAGTCACACTAAATCCAGAGTCAGGAAATAGAGAAAAAAGGAAGATGGTGTTCAGCTCTATTTCTCCCTCTTAATCAATCCAGGAATCTGGACCATGGATGGCACCACCCACACTTAGGGACTTCCCACCTCGTTTAACCCAAGCTAGAAACATTCTCGTAGACATTCCCAAAGATAAGACTCCTGGGTGAATCTAGAACCTGTCAAGGTGTCAAAACCTGGACTTCCTATATGTCCCACCTTATGTTTTAGGAAGTTTCATTTATAAGAGATTCTAAGAGAGATACAACTTGGGTCTTTGCCTAGTTTTCTGACTATTCTATAGTACTATCAAGGAAGCAAAGATGTTATATTACCGATTCCTTACTGGGTGCTTGGGGTAAGTTTTCAGCTGCTGTTTGCAGAGTCTTGCTTTTTTTAGAAACTTTGTCACTGTGTTATGCAGCCTAATGTGTAAGTAATTAAAGTGCGACCTAGGACAATGATAAAAGAGAAGGTGCTAGAGGGACCACTACAGATGTCTCATACATCTGGAGCTTGGTCCTTGAATAGAGGGAAAACTCAAACACATCCCCTTTATCATTATTAATGAAAAAACAATTACTTGTAAGAAATACAAGATTTTCAAAAGAGAAAACACTACAGTGTTGAAAGGATAGCCAAACTCCCTCTGTACAATATTTCTGAGGAAAAGGAGTGAGCCAGTGATCTCTAGAAGTTCCCAGACACAGTGGCTGGGGCTGAAATAGATACAGCATTTTTTTCACACATTTTAATAAAACTTGAATTTAAAGATTCAGAATGCCCCTCATGTTGTCCGGAGGTAAAATGATTAGGATTTTAGATTTGATTGATATACCCAGACATTTGAATATCTGTATAAATATTCTGGTAACCACAGAAAGTGCCCCAAACTTGAATAAGGCCAGACCTGTGGAGAACGCACTTGTGGGGACCTTTTCTTCTATGTGGGATGATCCTGCAGGAGGCAAGCTCCCGTGCCAACAAGAACAGTTCTATTTTTTTCATGCCTTAATTCCTTGACTATTAAGCATGCCACCAAACACGGAAAAGCACATTAATTTGCTTTCTTGGTTACTTAGTTGATATGTAGATGGTGTTTTCCTCCCTTGATTTTCCCAAAGATATTCAGAAGTCATGAGCAAGAACTAGGAGTAAGTAAAGAGTCTGTGTTCTTCTTTAGTCTCGTTAGTTCTGAAGAGTCAAGTGCTGTTAGGACATTGCCAGCTGTGCCTGTGGTAACATTGTTTTTACAAACTATTTTTATTAGAAATTTGAAATGTAATCTTGTAGGTGTAACAGTCTTATTAAATAAGAAACACAGAGCCAAATGCAGAGTTAAAAACCCAAGAGGTCAGAGTAGTAGCTAAGAGCTGAGACTAAAATCCCTTTCTTACCCTTCGCTGCCTCTGTCATCCTTCCCCTCAGAAAGAGACCTACTTCTTGTGTGTCTTTTTACTGACTTTCTGTTCTGCCTTCTCATTGGTTGTAAACACAACCACATGACCTCCTCGCCACTGCCTGTCTATACAGACCTCCAGGTCGTCTATGGTTGGTATTGAAAGAACCCCCAGGGGAGATCTTCCTTCAGGAGAGACCCCAAACCCCAAGGAACACACCGAAACCACCGATCAGATGCAAAAGCAAGAGGGTTTATTAGATACACGGGTACCCGGGGCGAAGTCTCTCGGAGGACTTGCGCGCCTTCCTAGGGCAAAGGGGACTTTTTATGGGATTCCAGGGCAGAGGCGCAGTTACAGAAGCAAGAAGCATAGTTACAGGGTTCCTATTGGTTGTTTCAAAGAAGGCCAGGGT
The DNA here is from genome assembly GCF_004664715.2 of Peromyscus leucopus. NCBI lineage: Eukaryota > Metazoa > Chordata > Mammalia > Rodentia > Cricetidae > Peromyscus > Peromyscus leucopus. Next base: position 58,056,939 of record NC_051084.1, read on the forward strand.
GAACTTGGGGTCGTATGTGTGTGGCTGATTTGGCCTTGCCAAGGCCAGCTGCTTATTCCTCAAGGCCAGGGGGCCAGCCATAAAATATCCTGATTTGACTCAACTGTCTTTCTCCCAAGGCCGCCTACCACAGTTATCTCTCTCTCCCAAGGCCGGATGGCTGGCCATAGTTATCTCTCTCAAGGCCGGGTGGCTGGCTACAGCTGTGAACTCCTGTTTTTCTGATTCCTTCAGAATGGCGTTTCTTAGGCTAAGTTATTGGGGGGGGGGACATTTCATCGGCCCAACGCCCCATGTCCTCATAATGGAGCGGGGGTCTTTCAGTATTGAGATTTAAGGTGTGTGTCTCCATGCTGGCTGTATCCTTGAACATACAGAGATCTGCCTATCATGTAATCGGGATTAAAGATGTGTGCCACCACTGCTCTGCTTCTGCTATGGCTTGCTATTAGCTCTGACCCCCAGGCAACTTTATTTATTAACATACAAATAAAATCACATTTCAGTACAAATAAAATATCACCATATAATCTTCTGTCAGCATTATGGGCTGGCTAAATCAGGACATTATAGCAAGTTATTTTCTGAAGAAAAAAAGTAGCTTGAGAAAATTAATTTTATTCTATAAAACAGTAAAATCATCCTTCAATTCTGATTGCTCAACTAAAATAATCTCATTTTCCCAATAAATCATGCTGTACACCATTGCCTGTTGTTTTATTCTGAACTCCTAACTCCAAACCAAAGTGTTTCGGCACTTGTGACAATTCATGCTGACCTTGTAATTGCAGGCATTTACAGGATTTTATTTTATTTTTTTGAGACAGGGTTTCTCTGTGTAGTTTTGGTGCCTGTCCTGGATCTCACTCTGTAGATCAGTCTGGCCTCTAATTCACAAAGATCTGCCTGACTCTGCCTCCCGAGTGCTGGGATTAAAGGTGTGTGCCACCACAGTCCAGCCTGTGCAGTATTTTAATGGTGATTTTAAAAGTTAAGTCCCTATAGGGATTATAACTTCCAGAATATTCAGTTAAAATGCAAGTGAGAAAATTCATTACACCAATTTACCACCTTCTAAACTACTATCTACAATATAGTCAATTGTAATGATTCAATGGTTTCACTAAATGATTCAAACAGCATGGTTTTGATGGTTTTTGCTGTTGTATATTAGAATTTAATTTGATGTGATGTATCCTAAAATATATTTTTCTGTGCCAACTTTCTTACAAAATAGCTATCCTACTTAGTTTAGAAGGAACTACACTGTAGTCCATTCTTTCTCAGCTGGGTTCTGTGGGATTTAGGACAAGGCAATTCTCTGCCATGTGAGATTGTCTCTATTTATATGCTTTTGCATATATACATGCAGTAACTAAAAAAAAAGCCATGAATTCAAAGGAAAGCAAGGAGAGGTATGTGGGAGGGTTTGGAGGGAGGAAAAGGCACAGCAAAATGTAATTATATCATAATCTCAAAAAGAAGAAAGAAAAGCAGAATGTGTTGTGTCTTTGAGGATTCTGAATATTTGTGTGCACATGTGCAAGTGTGTGTGTGTGTGTGTGTGTGTGTGTGTGTGTGTGTGTGTGTGTGAACTTTGGGTTAAATGCCAAAGTACTAATAAACATATTTCCATTGCAGTTTAAGTGATATACACTAAGCAATATAGAAATTATAAGATTTTAAAATTTCTACAATTTACCCTTCAAAACATAAGATCTTATTGTAATGTATTGAAATGTAATCTTGTAGAAGTAACAGCCTTATTAAATAAGAAACACAGAGCCAAATGCAGAGTTAAATGCACAGTGATTCTGACTATGACCTACTAGTATGGAATGTGTTCAATAATAGTGTCTTAGAACAAACTTGAGAGGGAGTGCTATAAATGTGTTATTGTAAGCATTAAAGCCAGGCTGTCTACTTCAAATCCCAGTTCTTCCAGTAACTACATGTCACACTACCCTATGTATCCTCTCAGTTTCTTTATTTACTCATGGGGTGATAAGATTATTAGTACTTACAGGTGTCCTGAGAGGATCAAAGACATTATCATGTGCACAGTTTTAGAACAGTGCTCAGCATACAGCAAAAACCTTGTAATTATCCTCTATTAAAAATGTTGAAATGTGACATATTTAGCTTTAATAGATACCTCTTTTGCTAATTTGTTTTCACGTGGCATTACAATCTCAGAAAAGTAGGTTTCAGTCATTGAGTTTAGTCTCCTCTACACGCTCGTTTTGATCTTTGAAACATCCAGGATCAAAACTACCATATCCAACATTTCTAAAATAATCAGCAAAATCTCCTTCCTTATACCAGTGCATGCTGCACCACTACTTATACAAACCCTGAAATCATAAAACTAGAGATATCACATGCTAGCAGATGCTGCCATTGCTAGAAAATAAGATTTGATCAGTAGATGGGACAAGGAATTAATTAATAGCTTAGATTTGTAAACAAATAATATTATTTTATACCATCTGATATTTAAAGATGCTATATCACATGAGCAGTATATTTTCCAATAAAAATCCTGCAGTCCACTTGCTTTATATAATACTCTCCCTCAGTCTTCATTTTTCCTGTAGAGAAAACTCCCTGTCTTCACATTACATGCAGATACAACAACCATGCTTCAAGGAATCCCTATGTACAATGGTATTAATGAAATCCTTAATAATAGATATCCATGCATGTCTTAAGCTAAGATTCTGTTACATTTGGTGTTTTATGCTTTTTAACTTAAAGTTTTTATAGATAAAAAAAAAACTTCCCTAGGTGAATACTGTGCTTACATCATTTCTATTTCACTCTTATATCTCCCCCACCACTCCCTCTCATGTTGATGACCTCATCTACAATTTTCTTCATTTTACACACACCCCACACACAGAGGACCTACTGAGCCCATTTTATGATGTTCTTATGTAAATGTGTTTAGAGCTGACCACATTTTAAGGATTGGATAAATTATCAGTGGACTCATCCCTAGGGGAAGAAGAAGTATTTTTTTCCTCTCTTGCAGTCATTGATTGCCTGTAGCTCTTCATCTAGAGACGAGGCCTTGTGAAATTTCCTTTATCTGCACCATCAATAGATGTTGTCATTATGCAGGTCTTGTTTAGGCAACCATCCATATCGTCGAGGTTTTCTGGTTGCAGCATCTCTCCTATCTAGAAGGCACAGCTCAGCTGTTAAAGGTTAATGCTCACATTTCTAAACGTGTTTTATACTTTTGTACTGTCTTTCTTCCCCCCTCTGGCACTCAGTAACATTGATAGCAGCATCAGCATGACAGGAAGAGAAAAATCGTAGTTGCAAAAAGCATTACTGAGCTGCTTTTCAGAGCCTATCACAAAGCCATAGCTTTAACATCACAGTACTTTGTCACAAGGGACATGAGTTTCATGGGTCTACTTCCACAGCCATAGCTGTAGAAACTTGATGAATACAGTACTTCTCAACTGCATCTTATTCTCCATGACTTAAAGCACAGTTGTTACATATCTGTCAACCCGAGTGTGAAACAGAACAAAAAGCACTGTTCATTATCCTCACCTGTCCTGAAAATCATAAATAACCTTTGTTAAGTGCCAGCCCTCTACTAACTGTTCTTACCACTATGATTCTGAGCATCTCTTCAAAATTCCAATTGCTTATACCTACTTTATGTAGTTGCACTAACTACTTAGGATTATGCAATAAACATGAAAAGAACAGTTTTTAAGTCACCAGGAAGACTTTTTTTTTTTTTTTTTTTTTTTTTCAATTTTTTTTTTTTTTATATTTACTCTAGAATCAAGAATCGTTCTGTATTAAGTCACCAGGAAGACTTTTTATTCAAGACAGCTGTAACAGAGGCATTGCAATAAGGGAAGAGGGTCAGGCTCATCTCCAGATACAACAAAGACACGGTTTGAGTTGTAGACAGCAGCATAAAGGGAGCACTGTGTGGGGGAAATTACTAAAAGGAAACATCAAGTGTGGTACAGTTCTGATCTAAAAGAATTCTTACTAAAGCCAGACAAGAACAAGATGTCAAAGTAGGGAGATGAAGAACAGATGAGAAGAATGGGGCGGGGGGCGTTATAATCTAACTTAACAAGTTTTTAAAAAAGAATAACTAGGTTGAGCAAGCCAAGGACAGGAAAGGGGCATGGTCCAGACTTAGTTAGGAAGAGTGCTCAGAGGATCCTGAGTAAAGTTAGGTCATGGAGATTACCTTTGTAACCTTCTTGTTCTCTTGGGTCTGATCTCCAAAGTGGTGTAAAAATATAGGGAAAGCTACAAACACAAGACAAAAGTAAATATGTGACATTTTCTGTTAGGCACGTGGAGAAAGGAAAAAGAAACAGGCAAAATTACTTTTGATAATATACTATACTTGATCCATTGTTGGCAATTTTATCACTTCTATGAAAAGTAATATAGTACCTATCCTAATCTGAACTGCTCAGTAGTAAAGAACTTGATGGCATGAGCAAGGCTCTGGGCTCAGTCCTCATCACTGAGAAGAGTGGGGTGGAAGGAGAACATCAGCCAATGTGCAGCTACTGCATCAGACGGTGTGGGTCCAAAGTCTAGGACAATGAGTGACCACGAAGTACCTGGGAAAGGCTTATTGGATAAATGAATGGTAGAAATCCATTCACAGAAAAGGCACTTGTCTCCGCCTAAGTGGTTAAGATGTTCTTTTGCCAGGTTTTACTCTCAAGTGTCTACTGTTAGGGAAAAGGATAGATGAATATTACAAATAATAGTAGAGTAGTACACTTCAAATATATTTATTAAACACTAAAATAATGATTAAAATATGTTAAGGTATTTATTCATTTCAAAGTTGATTGTTTTCATTTTGTTTTGGGTTTGGGTTTTTATTTTTTATCTTATTTCTTTAATTGCAATACTGAATTATTTGCAAAATGAAAGCTCTGGTCTTTATCCTTCTTTTGTTGTTGTTAATGTCTAAAGTGGTTTCCACATTCTCTGTACAACAAAATTATTTTATCTAATTTTTCCCTTGGATTCTATATTGAATACCTACCTGTGCATTATTTACTCACTACTAAAGACCAAGGTAGTGATAGCTAGATTCCTCAGCTAGGAACAGTAAGATGTTTTGACTTACACTGTGTGTAATATCACTCCCGAATGCTTCTATTTTCCATTATCCTTTCTCCCTCAACTAATGTGTTAAAAATGAAGGCAGATGTCTTTCCTATTTGCCACCCAGTTAGGATATGTCCATCCGACTTGCCTTCTGTTTCCACTGTGAACACATTCAACTATAAAATTGATGTGCCTTCACCAACTAACCTCTAAAACAACCAAGAGTCCAAAGATTTGTGAAAGTATTTATCTGACAATCTCTCTATGTCTCATGTAGCTCCATTTGATGGCTTTGTAGATCCAAGTTCAAAAAAGGAAAGGAATTAGAAAACTGAAACCTACTTTCAAATGGGCAGTATGCTACATTTTTGTTCTTGCCTGGTGAGTGACAGGAAAAGAACGTAGCTTCTGTAGCCCTCCTCCCAATAATTAAATTTCTTGATAGAGACATGAACATGTTTTTGATGTAACTCATGAATTCTTTGGCAAGCTTTATAAAGACTAAATCAATGCTAAATCAGAGGTATTTACAACATTCACAAATTTAATCCAAAGAGGATACTTAAAAGCTCATATAGATCTAAATGATGTTCCCCCAGATGGTGAATTAATGTAATTTTAGCAGGAAGCAAAGTTGCACAAATATGCAATATTGAGGCCTCGCACTGGTTTAATGCATCTGAAGGCACCACAGCGCAGATGTTGCTTATCACATTGGTGCCAGTTGCCTGTCTCTCTCCACACTACAAAGGGAAGGATGGGACTTGGGAGTTCAGGAAAACATGATTCATTTTCTTACTAATAATTTGTCAGTAATTGAAGCTCTTGGTGACTCTTATATAGAAAATGATTTCGTTATGTTCTTTTCAGGGTTTGAAAGGTGACTTGGGTCCTCAAGGTCCACCTGGCCCAAAAGGAGAAAAGGTATTGTATCTACTCCCAGAGTGTCCCAACTTTATTTTAAGATTCCCCCCCAAAACTGAGTGACTTCTTGTAGATCCCATCCAGTTGCAAAATCATCCTGAGATGAATGGAAGGCTGTTCTATGAAAAGCCTCTGCGTGAGGAAAGCCTTTTGGTTGCTTTAGTGTGAGAGACTGTGTGTGCCATCACTAGTTGACGTTAACACACGTATAAAACCAGTTTCTCACCTTAACTCAACAGCATGAGGTGTTCCAACACCACATTAGCAAAGGTGTCCTATGTCAGGAAACTCAGACAACAACACGAAGCTGTCACCTTAATAATCAAGCAGGTGGCTTCGGAGGGAAGGAAGCGAACTTCATACCTCAGCTTTAGATTAAATGCTCCATTTCTTGTGTACCATTCTATATCAGCATTTTGGCAGTGACCTTTCAGTGAGAGCTAACAAATATTAAAGGTAAGGGTTGTGTTGAGTAGGGTAATTAAGCAATTCTGATTCCATGGGAGTTGTACATGTCTGCATTTTATTTCTCCATGGTCATCAGATGCAGAATTCCTTGTCCATCTTAAAACATTTATCTCTGAGTTAGAGATGATCTCACAGAGCAATCCTTGGGGACTGATTTTAGTTCTATAACAACTGTTATTTTAGTGCAGTTGTCCCCAAATAATGAATATACAATGCTGTGTCTTAAAACTTGAGATAACTAAGTTTAACGATAAAAGGAGAAAATCCTAGATATACTTGACATGACAGTCCCACGGCACGCAGGAACATGGACTCCATAATGTTCAAGGCAACAAAAAACACAGCAAGGACACTCAGTCCTAATGACAGAGTTCTCACTAAATGAGTAGAGAACCTAGACAGTAGAACACAGAAGTGACATGTCATGAACTTGTGGGTACTTTTTCAATGACTTTTTGTTTTTAAACAGGGTCTCACTGTGGAACCCTGGTTGGCCTGGAAACTGCTATGCCAATTAGACTGGCCTTAAAAATCATGGCTAACCTCTACCTTCCCAGTGCTGGGATTTAAAGTGTACACCACGACCGCCACAGCCAGCATTATCAAAGACTTTTTCACAGTCAGTACACACACCTAGAAACCTGCATTCACACAAGTCAACAAAGCAGTTCTAGCACTGGAAGTTACACAGATGGAGGAAAAGCCTTTGAACACTGAAGGCAGAAGTGATGCCCATTCAGCAGAGCCTAGGAGAGGTGGTGGGAACCGTTCTTTGCAGCTGGAAGGCACAGAGTGGGGGGGGACCCACTTATTATTTCTGCTGATGCTCATACTAACTTTGTCAGATAAATTATCTGTCTCTATGACGCTTCCCAGCTGCTCCGTTGGCGAGTAACCATATTTGGAAAGATAATTTTTTTTTTCTAATTTTGGATTTGTAGTCAAAAGAATAGAAAATTAGATTATTTTAGTTTTTCAAAACACGTTTTGCTACCGCAGAAAGCACAAGGGCACACGAGGCGATTTTTATATCATAAGCCCTAAAATGAACATAATGAAGCTCTCATCGTGCAGAAAATTTTTCAAGGAAAATTCTATTTTTGTGTCCATTCAGATTATGAATTTGGTGGTAGGGAAATGGGGGTAGGTCTGGGAGGAATTGGAGTGTGGGGGAAGAATATGAGCAAAATATAGCATATGAAATTCTCAAAGAATAAATAAAACCATAAAAAAGATTTATCTGTATATATTGCTTCTTCCAGAAACCTTTAAATAATGTACAAAAAGGTGCTGTTGGTAATTGCAACTTTTCTTTCACCTATTTTAGGGTGATATGGGACCTCCTGGGCCACCAGCCTCAACTGTAAGTATTCTTAAAGCAAAAAAAAAAAAAAAAAGAAAGAAAAAAGAAAAAAATTAAAATATTTTATTTTCTATTCATATAAGCCATGTAGTATTGTGGAACTGATAGTGAAATCTGAATATGCCTAGCAAACCTTCTCATTTTAAAGATGGATTCCTGCCCTGAGCAGTGAAGTACTTGACCCAAGGTCTTAAGGTAATTTCTTACGGGAGTCTGTAATCAGTATCTACCTCAAACAATTTTCTACATCTTTCCCATGGTTAGTAACCATGCCCCTGTGTTTTATTACACATTATTTTGTAGTAAAAATATATATTATGTGTAAAAGGAAGTAGAAAGTTCTACTTAGCCTAAAAATTATAAAAGTGACACTAGATATAACCATCCAGTAGGAAAAACAGCTAGCTCCTTCCTCCCTTTTCTTTTATTCCCTTCCTTTCTTTCCTTCTTTCTCTCTCTCTTTCTTTCTTTCTTTCTTCTTTCTTCTTTCTTCTTTCTTCTTTCTTCTTTCTTCTTTCTTCTTCTCTTCTCTTCTCTCTTCTCTCTTCTCTCTCTCTCTCTCTCTCTCTCTCTCTCTCTCTCTCTCTCTCTCTCTCTCTCTCTCTCTCTCCCCTTCCTTCCTTTCTTTCTTTTTTAACATGGTCTCACTACTGAGCACGACTAGCTCACCAAGAACTCAGAACTCACTATGTTGTCCAGGCTGGCTTTGAACTCATAGAGACCCACCTGCCTCTGCCTGCTGAGTGCTATGCTTAAAGGTGTGTCCCATCAAGTGCAGCCAAGAGCTGCACTTTCGCACTGATGGTTACTTTGCCCCAAAGCCTGCCAGAGGCTATTGCTAATTCCCATGATTTACTTGTAAGATATACAAATGATAAAATGGCAACAGATTCATGAGAAAATTTAATAATGTGCACATGATAAGGTAGTTGCTAATTAAATTTTCATCATTTCTTAAGCACGTAATCATAAATATATGGTATCTTCCCATTTAGATACGATGTATTACTGCAGATTTTCTGCATAGAGCATAAAAGATTCGTGTTTAACTTAAGAAAGACTCTAAGCTTAAAGGAAAAGAAGCAAGTTTTTTTTTTTAAAGATCAAGTGTAGCCTGATGTCTGTCAGATTTCATGTTGATATTATGAAGTACATAAATTAAGCATGAAGTCACTAATATTCAAACTCCCATGATGATGCTAGCAGGTCAGGGTTAAGGATGTCTCCCAGCACTCTGAATGGAGCTTTGCTATCTGTAGAACACAGGAATTTGAAGGGTTTTGATTTTGTACATGTGTATTTTTCTTAGAAGTTGAATACCCCAAATGGAATGATAGTAATGTCTTGCTCACATTTTCCAACTGGCATTTAAAGAAAAACTATTTCTCGGGGTACAGGAAACTCAAGAAGCCAAAAAGGGTCTTACTTAAGAAGAGCCAAATTCTATAAGGTTTTTCTTTTCAAAGTTGAATAAAATGATTTTGAATCAAACTTTTACCATTATGCCTTCCATTTTATACATTTTGCAATTAAAATTTTATTTGGCATCATTTAGAGCTAGGCTTGCTTATCTTGTGCAAGGCACATGACTTTTTCTTCAGTTAAGTTATATGTCCAAGTACTTCACTTAGTCATTTGATTCCCTAGCCATTTTCAACTTTTGTTTGAGGGCTGAATTGTGACCTTTGTTTATCATTTCACTTGAGATGGAATGTTGGACCCTTAGCCAGGAAATTATATAGGACTCTATCTACACTGTGCATGTTTCATAGCAGCTGGTTCCTTTTGGCTAATGGAACACCCTATGGTGGCCTCCGCCATTCATCTAAGATGCACTTTAAAGAGACAAAGCTAAGATACTTTTGCTTTATGGTGTCTAAAGATATGGCAAATCCAAATCCCAATGAAAAGAGTTGCATTTTATAAAATAAAATAATATTATGTGAGTATTGCTATTTGATGTGTTTGCCGTTAATTTGTTTCCTTATGTAGACAATCAACCTTCATCTATAAATAGGGGTGAATTGAGGTTAATATCAACCTGAATACTCTAAATATTTAATTTATCTTATAATGCAGGTTAATATTTTATTAATTGAAGTAACTGATATCAGTCTTCCGGGAAGCCAAAATGACTAACTGCTCTATATTATATTAAACAAGACAATGATATATCAGTTCATCCATAGTAGTTCTTAAAACCAGTTGCCCACTAAAATTCACTGGAAGGTTTTAGAAAATACCAGTTTGGGCCTCCATCACCCCAAATTCTAATTTAATTGGTCTAATGTGGGACCAGTACATTTTTTAAAAGTCCCATAAGTAGAGCTAAATATGAAGTTGGAGTGGAAAACCATTGTTTATGGAAACTGTAGTGAAATAACCTTCCTTCTGCCTAGAAAATTTTTAGAATGTTGAAGTACTCTGGCTTTGAAATCCGACTTAATGCACAGCAATAAAGAAATATCTCTATCTTGGGGAGGCATACTGGTAAAAATCAAGATAGAAAATGGCTTGGCTAAGTAGAAGGGTTAGGGCTAAGAATGCCTTTCAACTACAGCTTTAATCCAGCTATTCAAGTATTCCTGCAGGGCTAGATGCCTTAATGCTTCTCAAAATTTAAAGTGCATAGGAGCCACCCAGGAAATCTTCTTCAAGAGCATAGTTTTATTCTGTAAGTGTGAGGTTGAGAATAGAAATTATACATTCTCAGTAGGTATCTTCATAAAAGCTGATGGCACTCCTGGTTCATGGCTCAAACAAGGCTTAACACTCTTTCCAGCTCACCACCTTATTTCATAGGTCAGTAGTTCCCCATCTTTGCTTCATATTCAAATCACCACAGACACTTTGAAAACTTATTTAACTTTAAGGCTGTAGTCAATGTCAGTGATGTCAGAACCTCTTGGAAAAAAAAAATCTATGCAGTCACAGTTTAAATTTTCCTAAGGTAACTTCTACATGGTGAGACCCACAGTCTTGAAAGCACACCTAATGATTTCTGCAGCTTCCTCTTGAAATTCTTGAGCAAACATTTTGGAGTCACTCATTAGTTAGTATTTGTATCAGAAATACCCAATGATTACTTTTGGGACTTCTGAGAGAGACTAGATGCTTCAGTAATACCAAATATTTGGTTCCTGAACTTCAGCCTATATATGTGCAATCTACCAGCAAGTCCAACCGTGATTTTTCCTTTTCCTAAGCAACTTCACAGTCATTGACAATTCCAAGGCAGAGAGTACAAAAGACTCTCCGCGTTTACACAGCTGAGCTGAGTAAGGAGAGTGACCAGGCTTAATTGCTTTCCCCATCTAAACCACAGTACTTACGCATTTTGATTTACTCTAAAGCTTTGTTTAACTATGAATGGAGAGAGATAGGAATTGAGTATAATGTCTTTGCATGCAGGAAGTTTGTGGTAAGTTAAGTTTATTGCAGTTATTTCTCTATCCCTGTGAATCATCGTGCTTTGGCTATTGGTTTCAAATTGAAAACTCAAGTGAAACCGAATTGTAAATAATCCAAGACAGGATACAAAACCATCTATTTTCATTAAGTGTTATTTTTGTTTCTTATTTGGACTTTATAACTTCTCATGTATGACTGGGTCTCAGTGAAAAAGTGGAAGCCAAATTTGCAAGGAATCGAGAAAAGTCAAGTTGATGAAATGGTATGAAGGGCAGAACCCTGGAGCAGGTTCACTAGAAAAGTTCAGTTGCAGCAATTCTTACGCTTTCCACCACCTCGCAACCACTGACTGTTTCTCCTTGTACAGAATGCCTTAGAAAATACAGAGAACAGGGCTACTGAGAAGATGGATCAAAATGGCACTGCACTTTCCAAATGTAGTCCATACTAAATTAATTGTTGACTTGGTGGACATAGTTCATGTTCCAATTCCAGAGCTGAATCCCTTTGATAACATTTGGACCCTTCAGTAGATTCTTCTTCACAAGTCATATGAACAAAACTCCAAAGTGACCACATGAGGGGGGCGTATTTACCCAAAACCAAACAGACAAACAATAAAGAAGGAGGTGGGGAAGAAAGAAGAGGCAGCAAGGAAGGAATGAAAGAAAAGAGAAGGAAGAAAGGACTGGATAAATGAGGGAGGGAGGGAGGGAGGGAGGAAAGAAAAAAGGGATAACCTGGGGACTGAAAACAGAGATGAATTACCCCTATGTCTCTTCTATCTTTGACCTCTAATTATTATGTCAGTCTCCTTGGCTTGACAAATCTGAATGATTTTTGATATTATGTAAGTAAAGTTGCAAATCTTCCCAGATACCTTCTTTAAAGCATTTCCAGATTATTCTAATAACAAAACATTAAGTAATAACCTCAAGAACAACCCGGTGAATCTGAGAGTGGAACACAGTCTACAAAACCTTGCCCAAGAATCTTCTCTAAATACCTAAGCCCAAAGGAAGGTAACCTCCCTTCCTTCAGCACCCATCAACCAGCAGTAGCTCCTCATACAGGTCTCCAGAGTCCTTCTCCTTCCACACTAGGAAAACATTTTCTTAAGATTATAATTACATTATTTGGTCCCTTCTCTTTATTCCCTCCAAACCCTCCCATATACATACCCTTGCTTTCTTATCCATGGCCTCTTTTTTCATTAATTGTTGTTACATACATGTATGCATCACATATATGTTGATGTATGTATACTAAATATATAAATATAACCTGATCAAGGAAAACAATAGACATGCTAACATGAATAGGAGAAAACTCAAGAGGCCTCAGTCCTACACAAAGAACTACAGGCAACTAAGGAATGCTGAGAAGGGAAGAAACAGTCTTCACCAGAACAGAACACACCAATTGGTAGTCCAACACTAAATGGTCAACCTTGAAAACATGCTTGAGTTTTTAACTGCCTCAATCCTGTGCAGGTCTTCCAAAGATAAACATGGCCACTGTGATTTCATGCCATGCCATGTCCAGATGACCACACTTCATAGCACCTGTCCCTATCCTCCAGTTCTTAGATTCTTTCTTAACACTCTTCTTAGACATTCCCTGGGCCTGTAGATAGGGGAGATGAGAAAGGTGTCCCATCTACACCCAAACACTCAGTCTCTTGCACTCAACAGTTTGAACAGTAATCCTCCTCTGTGTTATCCACTGCCCACTGCAATAACAAATGTCTCTGACCAAGGTTGGGAACAGAAAAAAAGGAAAAATCTAAAATATCAACACAAATATTTAGAAGGTAGTTTGACAACATGGCCACTTAGAAATCAACATCAATAGGCCTATGAATTCCCTATTCTTGGGGCTTGACTATGTTTAAAATACCAGTCATGAATTCTGCCTATAGAACAAGTTTCAAATCCAATCAGGGTAGAAATTGGTCACTGCCATAAACATTTTCTCCACTGTTGTACCAGTGGACACATTCTGGCTGGCAGATGCAGTATCCAGTACCGGGCAAGACCATCGGTGTCTGTTCTCCCCCAGTATCCTACACAGTACCTTAGAGCGCTGTGAAAGACGGCCAGCAAGGAGAGTTTCTTGTCAAGTTCAAGACTAATTCCTCTGTATCCTGCAACCACAATGTGTGGTGTCTTTAGCAGCAGAGCCTTACCATCTAGCTAAAGTAGGTAACCAAGAGCAATGGCAATAGTTTCTGTTGCTTTCAGTATCTCTGGACCCTCTCCAGCCAACAACTGGAGGGAAGTAACTGCTACCCACTGAATGAAGGAGCTACTATGGCCAAGTTTTAGAGCAGCACAACTCTATAGATACAGATCAATATTTAATAAGCAATTTGACAGCATGACCATTTAGAACACAGTAATAGGTTCTTATCTATGGCCTGATCTCTACAGCCATAGGCTTTTGTCCAGGTTACAATAGTAAGCATGAATTTTCTCCTGTTTAATGAAGAATATGGAGCATAATGCATACTGTATTTATTATTTAAAGTAAACAAGTGCTAATAACCTATAATATTGCATTAGGTATTTTTTAAAAAAGAAAATATTAATAGATGTCTACTTTTCTTTTTTACTCTAAAGAAGTCATTATATTAATAATAATGTGTGATTACTACTTGTCTATGTTATAGGCATGTACTTAAAATCATGTTGGGCTATATCTTTTTCATACATGCTGTTCTTTGGGGAAGAAGTATCTCCTGTATGCTATTTCTTACCAGGTTTTGAGCTTTATCCGTGTGGATGTTGTAGGTTATATTTATTCTTTTTAACTGATTTACAATCTTCCAATAGGTACAAAACTTTCACACCAATAAAGATGTGAGAATTTTTCTGTTGATATTTTCATTTACTAACAATGTACAATGAATCATTTTGTGCTTATCTCTCATGAACATGAGTGTTTTCTTGGTTATATATCTACAGGTAAAGTCATTGTGTGATAAAGAATGTCCTTTGTCAAATTTAACAAGATACTAATTTCCCTCTCCAAAGTAGCTATACAAACTATTGGCTTGTCAGTTTATAAAACTTCTAAAAGCAACTACATCTCAACAATATTTAACACCGTTATATGTTTTAGTTCCAGGATTCTCAAAGTCCTGCAACAGATTTAAATACTTATGGTGCTTTGGGTTATAATATGGGAGGCATTAAAAATCAATGAGAGAAAGAACAGACCACCCCAAATATTATACTGAGGCAGCGGTTTTTCCAAGAGGCAGAAAAATATGTTACTCTCTCATAGTATTTCTTTTTTCATGCTGGCATATATTTATGACCTTAGTAAGATAACAAATTTGTTTGTATAGTCTCACATATTTACTTATAGCTAACCATACTGTCCTCGTTTTAGGATGATTTTCTCATCTTTCCAAAATGTCCTCGAATGACACAGGCATGGGAACTCATAAGTTTTATATTAAATGTGATCCTTCTGTTTCTTGTTTTCTGTTTGATTTTTTTGAGGGTAATTTAAAGAATATTGGATAAAGAAGATAGCAGAACTGGCCTTTTTGCATCTAAGTGTGCCAGAGTTTTACATTAAACCTGGAACTTTTCTGATTGTTTTATTCTGTTTTTAGATTTGGCTAAAGAAATTTCTTTTTGCTTTAATTTGGCAGAATTTTTAGGTAGCCTACACATTGAATTTATGGTCTTTTCTGCGTATGTTAAAATAGACAAGTATTCTTTTTTCTTCAACACCTCAATATGGTAAACTACCTTATATATGAGTGTGTGCCATCTCACTGCCCTAAGATAAGACCTACTTTGCCATGTTGGATATTTTTTCACATTAATGAAGGAAGTGGGCTTTGGTCTGACCACTCATTTAAAGGCCCTCCCCTCTCTTCTGGGTTCTGTTACTTGTGATAAGAACTCACCAATCAGAATGTCCCATTTTTCATAGGCAGCTTTCATCGTTTTTTTAATCACATTTTAGGTCTTTGATGCAGTTAGGTGTATGTGTGTTTAACTCTGTCCTAAATAGTCTCATGAAATTTTCAATTTATATCTTTCACATAATCTGGGGAAATTCGATCA
The DNA here is from genome assembly GCF_004664715.2 of Peromyscus leucopus. Taxonomy (NCBI): domain Eukaryota; kingdom Metazoa; phylum Chordata; class Mammalia; order Rodentia; family Cricetidae; genus Peromyscus; species Peromyscus leucopus. The sequence continues at coordinate 58,072,308 of NC_051084.1, forward strand.
TTTCCAGTATGTCTTCTGCCTCATTCTTTTTCTCTTTTGAGATATTAGTTTCATATTGTTGAGTTTTTAAATAGTGATCTCCTTACCTATTAACCTCTGTTCATTGTTTTCTTTTTTCCTTCTTTAGAAGGGATAATTTCTAGTGCATTTTTGTCAGGCTCACTAATGCTTTGGGTATCTTTGGTCTATTGTTAAATCATTGAATGAATGTTTTTTAACATAGAAAATATTTTTAAATTGGTGAATCTCTTTTTAAGTGGCTCTTTTTCATTAATATTTTCTACATTATTATTTATTATGTCTATATTTTCCTCTAGTTCTTGAGAACTTAGTTTTTGTTCTTGAGTGTTAATAGATGCCTTAAAATACTCCTTTGTTAAGTCTATCATGAGGAATGTCAGGCTGGTTAATCTGATTGTACTGTTGGTAGAATGGGTTATGTTTATCCACTTACCTGTGTGCCAAGTAACTTTCTTTTACATTTACCTGTCAGTGATGACTTAGAGGACCTCTGTTATAACTTGTTTTCTAATGATGTGAGAAACATCACACCATAACCAAAAGCAACTCAGAGAGGAAAGCATCCTTTCATCTTACAATGGAAGTTAGGGCAGAAACTCAGAGGCAGGAACCAGCAGACAGGAACTCAGGAACCAGGAGGCAGGATGTGAAGCAGAGGACATGGAAGAATGCTTCTTACTGGTTTATTCCCCTTGGCATGCTTTCTTGTACAGCACATCCCAGGGTGGCACCTCCCACAGTGTGCTAGGCCCTCACACTTCAATAATGAATCAAGAAACTTCTCTACAGATACAGCTAAGTGGATGGTCTGATAAAGGCAATCCCGAATTGAGATTCCTTTTTCTCAGATAGGACTGAAGATGTATCAAGCTGACACAAACTGACCAGCACAGATCCTGTATTCTTTTTACTTCTCTGGAGATCAGTAATAGTTTTCATGTGTTACGTTAGCTGAACTTGAATCACAAACTCTTTCCTTTCCAGTTGGCACTAATTCTAAGCCCACTTTTAAAAAAAATTTCCCCTAAATTGGAGAAGATCAGTCAGAGATTTAAACAATGCTTAAGTTCAGAATTTGTGACAAACTTTTTTCCAGGGCTTTGTAAATCCCTTCCATCCCTAGCCTTTACTTTCCAGGGATGGCTTTTGCCCCAAACTCTAAACTTGGATCTTTCAATTCAGTTGCCTGCAGGCCTCTCTTTTAGCGGCAGTACGACTTAGATATGACCTTGTGCTCAGACTAAACGTCTTCAAAACAAGAAAAGGGTCCCCATGCTACTTCACTTTTCCAAATATTGACTCCAGTCCTGTATCTACCAACTAATGTTATATTTCCAGTCTCTTCAGGTGATCGTTAGCACACACACACACACACACACACACACTTTATGTTTAGAAATAACAATTTACATATTAGACAAAGCTACAATAGAATGATTTGATATTGTTTTAAACTGGAAAAAAACAGGTGAAATTTTCAGATTATAGAAACCCCTCACCCTAGGGGGAATCTTTAAATCACTTATGCTGAGAGAGTCAATGCAACAGCTGCATTCATTGACTCACTGTGTCTAACGCCTCTTGCACTAATGATCAAAGGAATGAAAACAGGAAATCCAGCCTTCACAAGTGTTCTCAAAGGAATACGCATGATTGATACTTCTGGAATTCCAAAATGGAAAGCTGAATTCGCATAGTCACCAAGAAATGATAAAAAAAAATTATAATGAAGTTGAAACTAGGAAAAAATAACTTTATATCATTTTTACTAATTCATGTGTCCTTTTGCCTACACCCCATCCTTCTTCATCATCTGTGTCTTTATATTTGGTCCATAGTTGATAATTATCTGTGCATTAGTCCAATAGGAACTTATAGATCATTATGGATACTTATGATGCATTTTCATGTAATACTGAATTATACATAATCTTCTTGGTTGTGTTGACTGTGTACACATAGCATTATAAACTTACTTCTTCCATGAGCCATACCTTTGAAAACTATGTAGGAGCTGACTAATGTTCACTTTCTCTTCTACCCCCATTGACTCATAGTTATATATAATAACTCATAGTTATTATATATTATGTGTATTGCAGTTACTTCAGTAACCAATCTGTCATCTCCCCACTCCTCCCTTTGTCTGCCTTGAGATTTCTTTTATCTACTAGGTGTTTTCTACTATGGCTTTGCACATATGGGGAGAAAGAAAAGCTCTCCCAATGAGCCCTTGTCCTTGAGCCTTTTCTAAATAGAGAAACCAGAACACTCCTGGTCACTCTTCTGTTTAATGTCTCCAGTGTCTTCTCCGGCTTTGATTTAAACTAACATCCACACGAAATACAATGGCCTACAAAGTCTTACAAAATTAAATTCTTGCTGAGTTTCTGAAGTTGTGTTATTATTTTCTTTCTGGTGTCATAATACCCCTCTCTACCTGCTCCCTCCCACCTCCAGGCACACTCCCACCATAGGAGCCTCTCTCCTCCTCCTCTTTGCTCTGCCCGGTGAATACAGAGTTAACTTCCTTACCCATGGGCAATTTCTGCTTACTCATCATCCTCTCAGTGACCACACAGGCTCCTCTTCTGTTCAAAGGACACAAGAGTTTCTAATCCCCATCATGTAGTCCAGGTTTCTTATTTCACATTTCTTCTAATGTTCTACTGTATTTAGCATTTCTGTTTATTATGTTTATTTTGTTTTCACTTTCCTTCTGCATTTGAATATTAACCCCAGGGAGGCAAGAGTCCTTGAGAGTTCTGCTCATTCACTATTATGAGTTAGACATGGAGAGACACTGAATGTAGGTCTTACATTGACCCACTTGGAAAAGTTATTTATTCGGAACTCCAAACACATCTAACAGTGCTTAAAATATTGTTTGCCCTTAAGAAATAACAGTTGTTTAGTGAACATTATCTTTGTTAATTTTTTAATGTTGTATCAGTGTTAGTAATTTAGCTTACCAGATTCTTTCTACTCTAACAGAGTTTGTATAAATACGAGCTGTTACAAAAAAATTGGTGAAACTGATCAAGCGGTGTATTTTTTAAGGACTTTTCTGCCACTGACTGTTTTTTAACTCCTCAAGGTCACTGTTTATTGAAGCTTGCTGCTGCTTCTTAGGTCCCAATCTCAAAAAGTTGTCCACTGATCAGATTTTTTAAAAGCAGAATAATGACCAAATGCAGTGCATTGCTGTGCCTATGCGCATCAGCTCTGCGTAATGTTCTCAGGTTTACAGTGAAGGGAGAGGGGGACCAATGCTGACTTCTAATCCCTGTGATATGTCTAGTAATTATTAAAGTATACACTGAGTAAGTCTTTCGCTTACAGTTTATGGAAACTTTGCCTATGGTTTATAGTAAATCTTGACCCTACTCATTCATTCATTTCTTAGCACTTCATTGAACTCTTAGAAGGTAAATGTATTACTTAGTCTATCAAAATCTCAGACAAACTGCCACCAGCTGGCAGCTTTTGCTTTTATTAGCCCACATAAAGTCAAATAAATTCAGATAGTGCCATGATTCTGGCTGAAATTCTCTAATTGAGTAGATTACTGACAACAAAGAATAATTCCATACGAATGTATTTTTCATATTGATATAAACATCTTTAAATTTTGAGTTTAAGAATTGTGTTTAAAATCATAGTTTTTCTCACACTTGTCTGGTCACCACTAGAACAAAAATGGTATTATTTCTGATATCATTGTCAAACACTGAGACATGATAGATATCATTCAAGGAAAACAATTCTGAATAGCCTAATAAGTAATGATAATTTATTTCATAAATTACTTAAAATAGTATGTTGAGAAAACTATTTTCAGAATCAGTTTGTTTCTAAAATATCATATCCTGATTATAGGCAAACTAAGGACTTAATATCAAGATGTTTTAAAGACCAAATTACTATTGAGTTCAAAGTACCTCTCCAGTTGATATTTATAATATACAAAGAAGATAACATCAATTCAAATTGAGAACATTTTTATTATAAATATTGAGAGTTCCTTGATTGTGATGTGATTTATCTAAGATTATAGCACAAAGGAAGATTTTGATAAATTATTAGGAAACCATGAAGATTTTAAAGATTTTAACCTTGAAAATCTCTATTAAGGTTAGTGATTTTCTTTTTTTTTTTTTTTTTTTTTTTTTTTTTTTGGTTTTTCGAGACAGGGTTTCTCTATGTAGCTTTGCGCCTTTCCTGGAACTCACTTGGTAGCCCAGGCTGGCCTTGAACTCACAGAGATCCGCCTGCCTCTGCCTCCCGAGTGCTGGGATTAAAGGCGTGCGCCACCACCGCCCAGCATAAGGTTAGTGATTTTCTTATTTTTCATTTTGTTGGAATTATAACCAGTGATAAGGCTTTTTCTTATGTTTGAATATTATATGTAAATCCTTATATTTAAATAATTATCACTTGCCATTATTTATTTTATGTAAATATGGAGTCTTTGTGTGTAGACTCTTAAACTGTGGGTGTTCTGTGTTCTTCCTACTCTTCAAGGTTAATCAGATTCCCTTTAAGTAAAAAAAAAAAAAGTCACTGCTGTTTTGAACTAGGGGTTTGCTAAAATACCCAATAGTGGCTTCAGAAGCAAGATGGGGGCTGTGATTGAAATGAGACAGTTGGCTGGACCTCTCCTTCCCCGATCCCATCACTTCTGGCTTTTGTGTCTCATGTCAGAAGAGAGACAGGTGAGGAAGGCATAAGAGTGCTATTTCATGTAATGTATATATATATATATATATATATATACTAATTTTAGTTCCCAGGAATATGACTGTGTTGCTCTGGCCCTGTCTCATCAGGAAGTTGTTAAATATCCATCCACAGGGCACCACATGTTTTGACAAAGGCCAAAGGTTAAGTCTGTCAGGAGCAGAGGTGCCTTCTCCATGTTCACTAAATGATACTTAAATACCAGCTCCCTGGGGCCCTGATAAACCCTGCTTAAGTGAAAATGAGGTATTGAGAGAGTGAAAGCATGTCTTTATCTCTCAGAAAACTATCCTAAATACTGTAGGCAATGGAGAGAAAAATTTCAGCTGGCCATTTATAAATCAAATTGCACTTACTTAACAGATGCGCAGATCCAAAAGCACACACACTGGGGAAGTCTTGAAATAATTCTTTCTCTAAGTTGGTGTGTAAAAAGACAACTCTTCAGCAAGGGATGTGACATCTCCCTGCCTTCCTCCCTCACTTGAATGCTTTGCTGTAAGCACAGCGAACACAGAAGTAAACAGCTCTGGCCTTGCCTTCAACTAGTTTAATCAACCAGTTAGTGAAAGTTGGGTCCTTTGTAAACTGATCATTTGCAACTAATGCACAGCGAACACAGAAGTAAACAGCTCTGGCGTTGCCTTCAACTAGTTTAATCAACCAGTTGGTTAAAGTTGGGTCCTTTGTAAACTGATCATTTGCAGCTAATATACAAGTAGTCTATAAGCATTTGTTCAACTATAGTGAGTTGGTACTATACACAGACATTTAGCTATTTCCAAGCAAATTGGTTATTTATATTTTTTTTACTTTGTAATATAAGAAGATATTTGCATTAGAGTCACAAAGTCACTTACTAAATAATGCTTTCTAATTAAATCTCCAAAGAAGCTCTGGGCAGCTCTTTTTAGGTAAGGGTTTTCTTATATACATTTCAGTCATAATACATTTTTTTTTTGTTCTGACTAGACTCAACATCTGCTCTGTAGAATATATGTGACATAAATATTACACGTACACATAAATCTTTATATCATAGCATAATAGGTGAGGAGCGATTCTACTTAAGATTACTTTGAATCTTTGATATACTGAACTGGATTATTTGCATGTTTTTTTCAATGACTTGACTAAACTTACATAAATAACAATTGTCTTAAAATATTTTTTAACTCTCTGAAACTAGTGATCGAACTCAATATTGGAAGTTTCAGAGCACCTGTGAGCTTTTGGGGAAATCAGTAGAAATGCTCTAATACTTTTTTAATCAGTGCTTTGGGGAGCTGCAGAGATGCTTCAGTGGCTCCAATCACTTGCTGATCTTCCAGAGGACCCAGGGTCAGTTCCCAGCATCCACATGACAGCTCACAATCATTTCATTTCCAATCCCAGGGTATCCGATGCCCTCTTCCCGCCTCCACAGGCTGTATGCACATGTGGTGCACAGAACCACAGGCAGGTAAAATATCAACAAATATAAAATACGAGTAAGATTGAATTTTAAAGTCTTACTTTTAAAAAAAACAGTGTTTTTAAATTTGTGAGTCAAAGACTTCTGTAAGTAAATTAGTTGATCAAAATAGAAGCTGCTTGGATGGGTGAGAAAGAGGTGTGGAAATGTTGCAAACACAGTATTCCTGTACAAAAAAATCTCAAGAATGTAAGTAAAAAATAGAAACTGCCTATATAATATAAAACTTATATTTTTCAGAAATACAGGCAAGTCAATGCTTAAAGGTTTTGAAAGGTTTATGCTTTAGCCCCAGAGAAGATTTATGTTTTTGAAAAACCTACAGTCAGTTTGCTTGACATGGGCATGATTTATATGTCTTTCATTAGATAAATGACTTGGGAATAGCTTATTCTGCCCTTCAGTTTATTCTTTGCTTCTTTTTCAGAACATATTTTGAATTGTTTTCATCAAACATCTAAATTACACATTTTAAACCTCAACAGTTAACTTTATTAAAAGTGAAATAAATTGGCAATTCAGGACTTTTATGGTAGACTATTTCATCTCACATTAAAGAAATGCTAAGCAATCTAGGAGAATGAAGGAAAATATACCTCATGTGCATTAGAGAATTATAAAGAGGACAAAAAATTTTATATGCACCAGTGTATACAATTCAAGCCATAAATCTACATCAAAATTAGTCTAATTTCACCCCATTCTATTAAAGTATTTTAAAAATATGTGTCGTAGTCAGTCGGGCAGTGGTGGTGCATGCCTTTAATCCCAGTACTTGGGAGGCAGAGGCATGCGGATCTTTGTGAGTTCAGGGCCAGCTTGGTCTACAGAGTGAGATCCAGGAAAGGCACAAAGCTACACAGAAAAACCTTGTCTCGAAAAACCAAAAAAAAAAAAAATGTGTAGTCAAGCCTCATATTGATTGACAAAGTGGAACTTTGTCAATGCTCACTTTCTCACAAGGCCTAGAATCATATGCACACTGATTACCTATTCCAACCATTTGACAACATAGCATGAACCCATCCAGTGTATTTTGGGCAATATACTGACACATGTTTGAAGTCAGCTATGTGTCCTAATCATCTATGCCTTAGTTTCATTATCTACAAAAATGTGATAATTCCTGTGCTTTACAATATTGTAGTTAAATGAGGTAGTATATTAAATGTTTTAGAATAATAACTTACTCCTAAAAATCACTCTTTGACACTTATTCATGGTTGTTATTGTTATTATGCTGATATGAATCACAAATAAATATTAGTATGTATGAAGATAGAAGACCTTTATGAAATAATTGCTAAAATGTTTAAAAAGAAATTTCATAAAATCACAATGTCTGCAGTAAATTTTTTTGTTTTGTTTTAAGAAGACTATTGAATGTAAGATGCATCCCAGGTGTTTCTTCTTTTCCCATCAGCATGTGACCTCTAAGAGGACATGGTCCTTGTCTATCTAACGTATAGCTGCATCTCCCAGGATTAACAGTACTTAATGCTGGCTAGGTACTCAATACTATTTCTTCATAGGTATAGAAAACAAATATATTTCACTGCACTGACAAACATATTGTTATAACATCACCCATTCCTGCACTGGAAACAAACAAACAAAAAAACCAACCCTCTGGAAAATGTAAAATACTGCCTTGAGCATCACATGGAGTACAGGTCCCTTCTTTTAGTCATTAAGGCTAATTAAATTTGGACAGGTCATCAACTTCTCTGTACTGAAACTTTTCAGCAGTAACAATGCTGATGTCAGCTATCGCCAAAATTGTGTCTGGTTGATTTCAAAGCCATGTTTTGGAGTAAATAGCATTATCTCCTTGATTGGAAAACCCTACCGTCTGTTAAATATTCTGCATGTATAATCCGGGCCTATATGTTTAAACTATTAATAAAGTCATCATTTGAGAAAAAGTTAAAGAAACACTGTCCATAAGGTCAAGAATCAGACTCTATCATGAAATATGCAACTTATTTTATTCATTTTTCCCTCCAGCATGTCACTTATTAACATTTAGGGGTTAGACCAAAGATTATGAATCTCATTGCCAACTCTAAATTTTTTATTATAGCCTCCTTTTACCATTTTCCTTGGAAATTTTCATTTCTTTAGCTACAGGGCTGGGGCTGTAGCTCAGTGGTTGGTGCTTGATTAGCATACACAAGGCCCAATTCCCATTACAACAAGGCCCAATTCCTATTACCACAAGGCTTAGTTCCCAAAACACAAAGGCCCAATTCCTAATACCACAAAGTTCAGTTCCCAATACCATAAAAAAAAATCAAACAAACACAACAAAAAACAGTTCAAGCATTCTTTAGCTGCATACCCCTAATATCTATCCCTTTAATAATTTATTTTCTCTAAAATATCCTTTTCATCACTCTATGTATAAGGAATGGCTTCACTATAGATTCCTAACATAAAAGATCACCAGTGTCAAAAACTATGAAAGGTATGGCACTCTTCTATTTAAAGACAATTTATCCTGTTACAGTGTCATGAAACCTCAAAGCAGACATGAGACTCCTGAGTCAGAGGAGAAGGCATGTGAGTGCTGGAGTACACTTACTGAGAATAAGTACCGTGAGCTTGGGGGTTTCTCTGCTGCTCTCATCTCATGTACTAAGCACCCAAGTGGGTGCTGCACCAGCTGTGGATTTGTCAAGGCTAAGCAATTCCAAAATTATGGAACCCAAATAGTTTTATAATAGACTGCAAGAAAGTTTGCCCTTAGCCCAGAGAGTGTCCAGAGAGAGGATTAACCTCTGATATTTCCAAATAATAAGTGCCTTTTGCATTGTTAGGAAAATATATATATATTTTAAAGGAGAGTCCACCAAGGCATGGTGGAGAATGCCTTTAATCCCAGCACTTGAGAGGTTGTAGCAGGAGTATCAGTTTGAGGCCAACCAGTCCTCAGCACTGTGGGAAAAATTACAGAACAAAAGGCAAAAAGACAGTTAATATCCATCTCACAAGACAGGCAGACACAGAGATGGCACACAGAAAGACCCACTGTCTTCTCCCATTTCTGTTCTCCTTTCCGATGCTGTCTTGGCTTCTGGCCAGTTTTCCTGAGTATATCACACCATCAACCACTTGCATCTAATCTCACCAAAAGAAACTGGCACTGAAACTTGGCAGCTTACCTCACATGCTATTTAATAAAAGGTACTGATAGCAGGACTCTAAGCAAGTAGATGAGTCAAGTTGGTGCTTCTTGGGAGCCCACATTCAACCATCAGAGCCAACCCCATAACTGATTGAGACCTATCTTAAAAACCCACATTCTCCTTATGTTTCTGTATTGAACTTTCTTCTTGACTGAATACATCCAGGAACATCAATGGCATGCACAACTCTTTGTAAAATTTAGAGATTCATTCTGTCTGCTTTGGCCTAGGTGGACTACCAAGGGGAATTAATAGTGTGCCTTATCAGGTATTTATTTTTATTATTTTTATTAAGGGTATATCATGATCAAGAATATTCAGGTAACCAATCCAAAACGGTTTTAATCCTCATGATCTCCTTTGTCTAGGCCTCTATTTGAAGAGTAAAATAATAGAGGAATTAGCCACTCTGCTCATTAGGTTTTGTCAACTTGAAACAAACTACAGTGACCTGGGAAGGAGGAACCTCACGTGATGTACTGCTCCATCAGATTGATCTGTGGGCATGTCTTTTTGGGGCACTTGGGGCATTTTCTTAATTGCTAGTTGATATTAAAAAAGAAAAATCCAAGGCCACTGGGGGCAATAACGACCCTAGGCAATAGGATTTAGAAGAACTGTCTGTATAATAAAAATAGATGAACAAGCCACAGAAAGCAAGCTAGTAAAAAGTGTTCCTCCATTGCCTCTGCTTCCGTTCTTACCTTGAGATCCTGCATTGGCTTCCCTTAATGATTGATTCTAACGAGTAAGGTAAAATGAACCTGTTCTTTCCCAAGTTGCTTTCATTTTATCATAGCAGCATAAACTAAGACAGACACTCACTAACAGGCTAAATGGAAATTCATGAGCTCATAGAGAATGACAGCAATAACCAGGTCTTTGTATTGCATTTCTTTTTAACCAAGACCTAGGGAAGGGTTGTTGCTTCCTTTCCTCTGTGACTGCTAATTGTACTGGGGAATCATTCGACTTCTAAACAGCTCTGATCCTCGAGTTTTTTTCTTCTCATGCTTGGCTATCTTATTTCTCTTTGACACACTGTTGATTTTTCATCCTTTTGTTGCAGAATGTCATCCAGTTTTACAGCACAATCTTCCAGTGACCTTCCAAATATAAAACATTCTAGAAGGCTTAACACATGCAGGAGTCAAAAATGTCAAGAGTTGTCTCATTATTAAGTCGGGTAATAATGACCTGAATCCTCATTAGCAGGTTAAAATGAAGCATATTCAAATATCTCTTAGATTTCCAAGGGTTTCTTTGAAAGTACAAGTTGAATATTTTAGAAGTACAGTAGTTTTGATGTCAGACATATTTGAGGTACGAGCTAATATTCACCACTGATTCATAGGGTTATCTTTAGAAAGTTTTCCTTCACATATAAATAAAAGGGAATAATTTTGTTTCTAAGCATTGTTAAAGTTAAATAAGATTGTGCATGTAAAGTGACTAAAAACCATTATCACATAAGCCAGTGTTCAATTAAATATCATTTCTCTGTCCCCTTTCCAGTTTATTATTGTCAATGGATGAAGGCCATGCAAAGACATGTCATGTTGGTTCTATATTCTTCAAGGAAGAGTATTTTATTTATTTATGTATTTATATACTTAATTATATGTTTGTTTCCTTTTAGTGAAAATAGATTTTTTTTTAAATTTAAGACTTTTTCCCACTTCTTCATGTCAACCACAGATCCCCCTTCCTTCCCTCCTCCTGCTTCCTCCTAGCTTCTGCCCCCAGCCCACCCTCCATCCTCTCCTCCAAAAGGGTAAGGCCTCCCATGGGGAGTCAGAGAAGCCTGAAGTACATTCAGCTGAGGCAAGACCAAGCCCCTCCCCCTGCATCAAGGCTGAGCAAGGCATCCCTCCATAGGTAGTGGGCTCCAGAAAGCCAGCTCATGCACCAGGTATGGATCCTGATCCCACTGCCAGGGGTCCCTCAAACAGACCAAGCTATACAACAGTCTCCCATATGCAGAAGGCCTAGTCCATTCCCATGCAGGTTCTAATGCTGCTGGTCTAAGATTCATGAGTTCCTACGAGCTTGGTTCAGTTGTCTCAGTAGATTTCCCCATCATGATTTTGACACCCCTTGCTCATATAATCTCTCTTCCCTCTCTTTGACTGGTCTCCTGGAGCTCGGCCTGGTGGTTGGCTAGGGATCTCTGCATCTGCTTCCATCAGTTACTGGATGAAGGCTCAATAATGACAGTTAAGTTATTCACCAATCTGATTATTTGGGGTAGGCCAGTTCAGGCACCCTCTCCACTATTGGTATTAGTCTAAGTTGGGGTCATCCTTGTGGATTCCTGGAATTTCCCTAGCACCAGGTTTCTCCCTAACCCCATAACATCTCCCTCTATCAAGATATCTCTTTCATTGTTCTCACACTCTGTCCCTTCCCCAGCTCAACCATCCTGTTTCCTCATGTTCTCACTCCCCATCCCCTCCCCTCTATTGTCCCCTTCTCCCCCAATTTACTCATGGAAATCTCATCTATTTCCCCTTCCCAGGGCGATCCGTGCATCTGTATTGGGATCCTCCTTGTTACCTAGCTTCTCTGGAGCTGTGGCTTGTAGTCTGTTTATCCTTTGCTTTACATGTAGTATCCACTTATGAGTGAGTACATACCATGTTAGTCTTTCTGAGTCTGGGTTACCTCACTCAGGATGATATTGAAAATAGATTTTTTTTTTCTTATACAATATATCCTAATTGTGAGTTCCCCTCTTTAGTCCTCCCAGCTTCCCCCACTGCCACTCCCATCCAAATCTATCCCCTTTTCTGTCTTTCATTAGAAAACAAATTGGCTTCTAAGGGACAATAATAAAGTAAAAGAATATAATATAATATAATATAATATAATATAATATAATATAATATAATATAATATAATATAATATAATATAGTAAGACAAAACAAAAACTAATACATCAAAATAGGGGGAAAAAACAGAAGGAACGGAGCCCAAGAAAAGGTACAAGAACCAGATATAGATGTAGAGATCCACTCATACCATACTCAGGAATGCCATAAAAACACTGAGCTGGAAGCCATAGTACAAACACAAAGGACAATCAATTTTCATCCTCTTCTGTAGGGTTCCCTGAATCTTATGGGGTGAGATTGAATGGAGAGATTCTGTTTCAGGCTAAGCACTCCAAGATCTCTCATTCCCTGCATAACGTCTAGCTGTAGATCTCTGTATTTGTTCCCATGCTGCAAGAGGAAGTTTCTCTGGTGATAACTGCTCAATGAGAATAGCAGAATGTCATTGGGAGTAATTTTATTGCTACGTTTTGTTTGTTTTGCAGGTGCAGCATTAGTTTTACCCTAGGTCCTTGGGATATCTAGTCTCAGGTTCTCAGTGTCAGATACAGGTTCCATCTCATGGAGTGGGCCTTAAGTCAAATCAGATATTGGTTGGTGACTCCCACAAGCTTTGTACTACTGTTGCACCAGCATATCTTGCAGGCGGGACTATTGTAGATGAAAAGATGTGCAGTTATTTCAATTTTCTTGTATCTGTTGAGACTTGCTTCATAACCAAGTATGTGATCAGTTTTGGAGAAAGTTCCATAAGGTGCTGAGAAGAATGCATATGCTTTTGTATTTAGGTGAAATGTTATATAGATGTCTGTTAGGTCGATATGCTTTGTGATGCCAGTTACTTCCAGCATTTCTTTATTTAGTTCTTGTCTAGATGACCTGTCTATTGGTGAGAGTGGGGTATTGAAGTCTCCCACTATCGGTGTGTGAGGGTCAGTATGTGATTTAAGCTATAATCATGATTTTTTTATAAACTTGGGTACCTTTGTGTTTGGTGTATAGATGTTAAGAATTGGAATGTCAGGAGGTTGGGAGGGGGAATGGGGGAGAGGGATTGGGAGGAGAGGATGGGAGGGTGCTATGACTGAGATGTAAAATAAATAGATGAATTTTTTAAAAAAAGAACTGCAATGTCCACTTGGTGAATTTTTCCTTTGGTGAATGTGTAATGTCCTCTATTTCTTTTGATTGGTTTGGTTAGATGTCTATTTTGTCAGATATTAAAGTGGCATAGCAGCTTGCTTCTTAAGTCCATTCACTTGGAATATCTTTTCTAAATTTTTTATCCTGGGGTGAGGTTTTTTCTTGATGCTTAGTTTTGTTTTATCCCCCCAACCTTGGATGTAGCATCCACCTTGGATGGATCCTGTTAACTCATCCATACTGCTGGTCTGTATCTTTTTATTAGGAATTTGGACTGTTGATGTCGAATGAGATCAGTGATCAGTGTTTCTTAGTGCCTTTATTTTGCTGATGTGTGTGTGTGTGTGTGTGTGTGTGTTGTGTGTGTGTGTGTGTGTGTGTGTGTTGTGTGTGTGTGTGTGTGTGTTTCCCTCTTTTGATCTGCTATTCTGAGATTACTTATCCTTGTGTTTTCATAGGTGTAGTTAATCTCTTTGGGCTGGAAATTTCCTTCTAGCACCTTCTGTAGGCATGGTTTGTAAGCTGATATAGCTTACATTTGGTTGTATCATGGAATGTCTTATTTTCTCCATCTACTGTGGTTGAAAGTTTTGCTGGGTTCAGTAGTCTAGGTTGGCATCTGTGGTTTCTTGAAGTCTGTAGAAAATACGTCCAGACCCTTCTGGCTTCCAGCATCTCCACTGAGAATTCAGGTGTTATTCTAATGGATCTGCCTTTCTATATTAGTTGTTCTTTTTCCCCAGCAACTTTTATTTTTTTCTTGTTCCATACATGTAGTGTTCCATGCGTTTAATGTTTTGATTATTGTGTATGAGGGGACTTTCTTTTATGCTCATCTATTTGGTGTCCAATATGCTTCTTGTACTTAATAGGTATCTCCTTCTTTAGGATAGGGAAATTTCCTTCTATGATTTTGTTGAAAATATGTTCTGTGCCTTTGACCTGGATTTCTTCTCCTTCCTTTATTTCATAGTGTTCCAGATTTCCTGACTGTTTTATTGCAGGAATTTTTTATATTTAATATTTTCTTTGACTTATGTATTTGTTTCTTCTATCATGTCTTTAGTGTCTGAGATTATCTCTTCCATCTCTTGTATTTTGTTGGTGAGGCTTAACTTTGAGGTTCCTATTTGAGTTCATTTCCAGATTTCCCTCAGTTTGGGTTTTCTTTTATTCTGTTCTCACTTTCAGGTCTTGAAATTTGTATTCATTTCCTTCCACTATTTGTGTTCTCATTAATTTCTTTAAGGGATTTATTTACTTCCTCCTCAAGGACCTCTGTCAATTCAGAAAGGCTCTTTTGGGTCTTTGTCTTGGACTTCAGCTACGTTGCAATTTTCTCGGGGCCTACTATGGCAAATTTGGGGGCTACGGAGGGGACGTACATTGTCTCTGCTGTTATTGATTGTGTTTTTACACTGGCATGTAGGCTTCTGGGTTTTGCAAGATTGTAATGCTAGGTACTGATATATGTCCTGTCATTATTGCACAGCTGTTTTGTGTCTTGGTTTCCGTTGCCCCCTCTGGTACTTAGAATGTGGTGGCTGTGGGCTGCCTAGTGACAAATTCTTCTATGATCCCAATAGGTGTGGCCACTGGAGGTTCCTGGTAAAATGTGTTTCTAGTTATTGGGAACTGACACTTAGGAATGGGCATGGGCTGAGTGGGACACACTGAGAGGGCCCATGGGAGGGAGGAAAGCAGGATGGTCTACCAGGATCTGCTTATTCTTCTGGGAATGAGGGCAGAGAATGAATTGAGGCCACAACAAGTACTCTACTACAGAGCTGGCCACGAGACTGGGAGATTGGATGTGGAGGAGGAGAAGAGTGATGATCTGAAGCTCGCCCACCTGCTTTGTAGCCCTACTTGTTTCTCTGGCAGGCTTGCCTGGCTGGTTCCCAGGGGATGCCACTGGAGTTGGGGGCAGGGATCAAGTAATGAGTTGGAGGAAGAAAATTTGGAGGGTAAGACCTATGTGATTGGAGATGGTGGTAAGGGTAGGGGAGTGTGCAGCAGGTGGTCCACTACAGAGCTGGGGATGAGACTGGGGGACATTGGAGGAGAGAAACAAGAGGTGAAGATTGATCTACAGTTAGCCTTCTGCTTCCCTGGCTAGTGGCTGGTCAGTTCCCAGGGAGTGCCTCCTGGTGTTGAGAGCTGGGATAATGGGATGAGTTGGGGAAAGGAAGTTTGGAGAAGGTCTGCATGGTGCCAGAAGAGTTTTTACAAGCCATGCTTATTTGCCTCTTCTTCAGTATTGTATATTTGCTTGAGATGCTCTGTGTGCTCCTGACTTCAGAGTCTATTGACTCAGATTCTCTTGATTTTTACACTAGACACACCGCTTACTCTTCAGAAGCATGAAAATAATTTTCTGATTGCTTTGCTTCTTTGAGATACTATGAAAACACTAATTATAATTTACTTTCATGCCAACTTCCCAGGGTTTTGCAAATTGAAAATTAGGTGGCTTTGGTAGCCTTGCAGTCTGTTTATTTGGAGAACACACCCAGCCCATTTAACTAACCTAATAAACTGAAAAGTGACTCCAGATATCCTAGGGGTCTGTGTGACATGCCATGATCAATCTTCTTGATGCTACTGACCCTGGAATTAAGAGTGGCATTGCCTTCACCCATCAGCCTGAAAAATAGATGCAGTTATAGAGCTTGATAGTATGACTCTTATTTCCAAAAGGCAAAGTTCTGAGAAATATTTGTACATAGATATTTGCCTGTTGATATGAAATATAGTTTCTTCCAAAAATGGTTGGCCCTTGAACTCATTTGTTAGAGTAACATTATGAAGGGTCAGACAGTTTTCTCAGGATAAAAACTGCTATTATATGTTTCCCTACTTAGCATCCCAAAAAGCCAAAGCAGAAGCAATGCAACCACTTTTTTTTTTAACTAGTGCACAAATTATCAAAATCTACCTTATGGTATAAATTCACAGAGTACTTGGCCAGCTTGTGAAAGAAGAAGTTGAGTCTTCAGAAGCCACCTTGGTATGTGGGTTTATTCAATCTATAAAGCGTGTTTCTCTGGTTCTGGCACCATTAAGTACAAATTGAGTCTAATGACAAGGTGATAATTAAACACATATTTTACATTATAATAATAACCATTTCCTATTATCCAAATTAGTAAATTATTGCAGTGTAGATATCACTTTTCCCAGTGAGAGAATCTTGTCTTCAGCATGCTTTAGGGTAAGTTGCCAGATATGAAAATCAAGGCACTTCTTTACTATTCCAAGTGCCAAGTTCGGTTCTGTACATAATATCTTTGAGAATTAGCTTTATTAATTTTACTGCATTCAGTGTTTTAAATAAAATTTTAATTCTTCCCAAATCAATACATTTACAGAGTCAAAAGTCAAGTAGCACTTTGACTGACTTATCATGAAAATCCGATTTTAATAAATGGGGTTGGGACTAACTATGCAGCATTTGGGAAAAACAAAGTTGGATGTCTTCTAAGGAGTATGTCAATAAAAGTACTAAATAGATCAAGACTTTAAAAAATGGACAACTGAACTGGAATGTTTTACAGAAATGCTGAATTTTTAAGAGTAACAAATAGATTTTTTGTATTTAATTACTTATACGTCAGCAGGGGGCTGTGTAAGTGTGTGGGGCAGGGGCATGCTTGTGGATGTCAGAGACAACCTGCATGGAGTCAGTGCTTCTTTTTTACCTTGTGCATTCCAGAGTCAGAATGCAGGTTGTCAAGCTTGCCAAGTGCCTTTAACCCCTCAGTGATCTGGCCCAAGAAGTGTATTTTTAATATCAAAGAACAGAAGTATAAATGAAAAAATGCACATTTAATCATATGAATAAACAATTATCTGTTTTTTGAAAAAGATATACCATGAAATTGCCAAATGGGAAATGGTTATCATTTATAATAAGGGACTAAATTTCCTAATATGCAGAAAGGCTCTTGAAAGCCAACAAAAAAAATTAAAACTTGGTTAAATAAAATAGTTAATGATGTGAACTCAGTTCCTAGATAAAAACTATTGGTTCTTTAAATAGAAGGTGCCTCTTAGACATACCAAAAGTACCTGTGTTCATTCATAAGAGTAAGAAACTGAAACCCATCAAAGATGTTTTAAAAGACTGGTAATTCATTATGTTGATAAAGACGTAGAGATACACCCTCACACTTTCTAGGGCAAGTATGTGTGAATACAGTCTCTTGGGGGGGGTGTTGACAACTTCATACTATCATCAAATTTTCACATTTACTTTGAACGAGAAAATATAGCAATGTGTAGTCTCTCATTTATGACATCACGTCAATAGAAATGACATACCTGTCCAGCTAGAGGGAAGAGTGAACAGTGGTAACACAACTTTTGTTATTAAGATGCTTGCATTTTGGTGACTGTAAACATCATTTACAGAGTCAAGCATTATAAATCTCCCTTCTTGTACAGGTATTTTTTTTTTTTAACTATCTGCTCTTTTTCCCAGCATTTGTGACTGTCTTGTTTTCCTGGGCTGGCCTTTCATCTTTTTCACACTGGTCACCATTTCTTGTTTTCTGGAACTCAACTCAGGCCCTTTTCTCTACAAGTGATTAGCTTTCCAGGTTATGTGGAAAGCAAACTCATCTGGCATGTCCCTTGTTTTCATTTGTTTTGTCGTTTGTCTGGATATTATCTGTCATTTTGTTGATTGGTTGGTTGGTTGTTGGTTGTTTTCTTCTTGGTTGTTGTTTTTCTTTTTTGTTGTTGTTGGTTGGTTGGTTGTTGGTTGTTTTCTTATTGTTTGCTGGTTGGTTGGTTGGTTGCTGGTTGTTTTCTTATTATTTGCTAGTTGGTTTGGTTGGTTGTTGGTTATTGGTTGATTTCTTATTGTTTGCTGGTTGTTTGCTGGTTGGTTGGTTGGTTGGTTGCTGGTTGTTATTGTTTGCTGGTTGGTTTGGTTGGTTGTTGGTTATTGGTTGTTTTCTGATTGTTTGCTGGTTGGTTGGTTGCTAGTTGTTATTGTTTGCTGGTTGGTTTGGTTGGTTGTTGGTCATTGGTTGATTTCTTATTGTTTGCTGGTTGGTTTGGTTGGTTGGTTGGTTGCTGGTTGTTTTCTGATTGTTTGTTTGTTGGTTGGTTGGTTGGTTGCTGGTTGTTATTGTTTTCTGGTTGGTTTGGTTGGTTGTTGGTTATTGGTTGATTTCTTATTGTTGCTGGTTGGCATCGATTCACTGCTGTTTCCTTTCCTTGTCATCTTGTGCTTTGCTTCTGTGTCTTCATTTGTGTAGACACGTCTTCAAGCAAATTATGCAAAACATGTGAAATGAAAGATATTTTCCTGAGACTTAGCATGTCTTGAATTTTGTTTTCTACTCATACACTTGAGTGACAGCTTGTGCCAGTATTGAATTGCAGACAGAAAAATATTTCCCTTAGAATTAAAGTTTTCCCTGCCAAGAAGTTTAACTTCTGTTTTGGATTCCTGGTGCTCTTAGTTTCCTCAGAAGAGGGAAAGTAAGAACAACGGCTTGTTCCATTCTTCTGGAACCTCATACAAGGGAAACCAGAAGGAAAGGACTTTTCTACACCTGCTTTCTGATAGGGTATAACTACCCCTGCATCTCCTTCCTCTGCACCGGGTAGTTCATGGCTTACAAGAGAGCATATGAAAGCATATTCTGGGATGTAGGATGGAAGCATGTGGTCTTTAGTAACACTCTTATCATAGGAGGACCACTTTCCAGGCTACTACTACCCTGGGTTGGTTAAACAGCCCTTTGCTTGCTATAGAAAGTCAAACACTGATTCTCTCATTGTCTTTATTCAATCACTCCTCATCTTTACTACCACCCTGGTCTGCTCTGGGAAATGGCTTCCTCTGGCATGAAGGAGGAGGGCCAGTAGAAAGAATATGAAAGGGAATTGTACTTCAAATTTGTCATTAACACTTTTTAATGTCTTTCATAGAGCACAAAACACTTTTCTATGTTTCACATGGTTTTCATAACCATAATCAGTTGCAACTCACTCATCCTGGTAGCTTTGTCATCTGCAGTAAGTATGGAGGTATTTCTCGTGGGATGAATGTCTCAGCACTAATTTCATTTTAATTCTGAAATTTCAGAGAGTTTCGTGCAGCCCTATCACGTATTCTGCAAAGCTCTGATTAATAAGAGTTGCTAATGATGTTAAATTAATTTTCTACCACAGAGCCAATTCTTTAGAAGATATTTTAGAGCAGCATATGTCTGAATTGTTGTTTATGACAATCTTTATGTAGCCAATGATGTATGAAAAAGCTAGCCCCAAACGCTAGATAATTATCCTAATTAGAGTAATTAAAAATGGAACCTGTCACTAAGCATGGTGGCATGCACTCACAATTATGGCACACAGGAGTTGGAGGCAGAAGGGTTGTGAGTTCAAGGCCAGCTCTGTACATAGCAAGACTCGTCTCAAGGAAACAAACACACAACAAAGGGGAAAACACGGAAGCTGCCGTATGCCCCTCACGTACGTCATCAAAGCGGATGATACAAGTGGTTGGACAGATGATGGACTACTAGTTTTGTCAACCGAGCACTGAGTTAACTGCATCCAAACCATTTCATTCATTAGATTAGAGTCAAGATAAATAAATCTAAATAACATGTATGTCAGCCAGGGTCAGAGAGGATATTCAGTGGTCAAGAGCACTGGAAGCTCTTCCGTAAGACCCAAGTTCAGTTTCCAGCAGCTACACCACTCATGTCTGGTGACACACAACCACCTGTAAGTCTAGGTAGACCTGACACCCTTTTGGCCTTCCAGGCACCTGTGCACATATGCACATATGCATTCACACACACACACACATGCACATAAATGAGTAATGAAATAAATAATTTTTAAACGTTTGTACAGTCAAGAATAACTCAAAGGTGAAATTACCACCCTATCAACATGTTTGTAATAAATAAATGAGGGTGAATTTAAAAGTCATTATCAATGCAAAACCACTTGGTGTTTTAGATGATATGAGCATTCTTTCATTTATTTATTTGCATGAATGTAGATGTGTTGGCCTGCGGCATGAGTATGTATGTGCATGCAGGTACATGAATGTATAGGTGTGTGTGGAGCCCAGGGATCAACCTTAGGTGTCATTCCTCAGGATCCATCCAACTAGTGTTTTGGATCAGGGCCTCTCACGGGGCTATGTTGACTGGCCTGGGAGCTCCAGGGATGCTATTATCTCTATCTTCCCAGCACTGAGAGTCTAATATTGTAAATAGGATAAATGAGATAATTATTTGCTTGAGACAGGGTCTTGCTGTGTTCAAATCTGGCTTTGGACTCACAGTCTTTCTGCCTCCAACTCCTGTGTGCCATCATTATGGATATGTGCCACCATGCCTGGTGACAGATTCTATTTTAATTAATCTAATTGGGATAGTTCTAAATACAGGCATCAAGGCCTGGTCTTTATGTGGGGGCTGGAGATATAATTCCTGCCCTCGTGATTCCAAAGCAAGTATTATACTAACAGGGTCATTGCCCCAGCTAAACGCACAGGCACTTTAAATAACTTTATGGATTCTGTTTCTCACTAATTAAGAATTTGCATAGATACTTCAATTTTCTGTGTTATTCTATTTTTCAAGAGTAAATACTTTCAATAATAAATCCTCATCACCATGAGACAAGTTAAAGAATACAGGTTATACTTCTTCCTGTAATGAAGGGCAAACTTCTCCAAGTGCAAGTCTTGTGTCTGCCTTCACCCTCGACCCCATAAGAAGTAAAAACTAGCTTGGATTATTTGGCATTAACTGGGATTTGTGGATGAATAGTGTAATTAGCTAAGTTGGATTTTCTGTATCTGCATCAATCGATGTTCTCACTGCTGCTTACTACAGAAATACTGTGAGTCATGTAAGGAATTAGAATCTTAATAGTCATCCATCCATTCACACCTACCAAATCAGGGTGCAGTGCAAGATAATGTGGCCACAGGAAGGAAGCTGAAGGTGTCCATGCAACATCCAAGTAGAAAGTGCTACAGTAAGAGCAAAACATCAGTGTTGGAGGGATGTTTGTGGGGTATATAATGTCTCCCTTTCCAAATTCAAAGACACGCTTGATCTTTTAACATATACTATGCAAATGCACATATAGCATCAAAGACTAGCCATTTCAGAATCTATAATGTAAGATAATGTGTTTTCTGAATTCACCTAACATAGGCTGAGGTTACTTCCAAATTGTACCTCTGAAACCATGGGAATGATTAACAATCATGTGTCTGGTGTCTCAAACTTCTGGGGCTTTTAGATTGAATTGCTAGGATTTGAAAGCACTGTACTTAACTGCTGGTAGGAATCAGTTGTCCATCCAATTAGAAAACTTAATTACAGAAGCCGATGATCAAATCATTACTTCACATGCTAATATTTCAGAAGTCACAGATTAAAAAAAAAAACTGTCTCATGTTCTTGTTACTGGGAAGGTTTATAAAGACCTTTTTAATTTGTGGAAGGAGTCGTACTGTTCTTCATTTTAAAGACATCCATTTACTAGTATGCACTGAAAACTTCATATAATAAAACCATAGACTTTTGATATAAACATAGACTTAATTTTCTTAACACATATCCTAAGGAAATTGTGTATGTCATTCTAATTCTTAAATATAATATAAACTAATGATTCCTTTAAATTGTTCATATACATTTTTATTTTACTTTTCATAACTACTATGAAAACATTTTCTGTGATTGGACCATGTACCATGTATATTTTTATGTAGTCACTTTGTCTTAAATAAAAGAGATTTCCTATCAAAAAAACCCACTAATTTTCAAAAGAACCAACTATACTTATAAGAAATAATTTATTCTGATATATATAATTAAGAAAAATTTGTTGTTTCCATACTAATGATAAGAATTTTTTACATTGACAGATAAACTGTTCCCACCTTTAATACTGTGCATTCTACTTGGAAAAAAAAAAAGCCTAGTGGCATTTTAAACTTATGCAGATACGTTTAATCTTATGTTTCAAGCCTATGAAGCATATTATAAAGCAATAAACATAACACTTAAAGTATGCTTATCCATGTAACATTTTAGTCAAAATGGCTATTAGGTGTTGCATGTACTTCAGCACTTCTGACAAGAGGGTGCAGGTAACACTTGCAAAGAAAATGCTTTGATTTAATTCAGCTCCTTTCTTTGATTGAGAAGTTATAAACATATCTTGCCTCTTTTCACAAGTGGAAATATGTTCAAATGCAATTAATCTATCCTATTAACTTTACTAAACATCTGCTATATTTGCCAAACATTTCAAAATGCTGTTCTGAACCACTTAATGCTAAGTAATTTCTCAGCTAAATATTTACACCAGCTTCTATAATGATAAGCCCTAGTGTGTCTTAAATAATCAGCCAATTGTCCAGAGAGAACTCTGTGAAATGTAACACATTGTAATAGCTACTCTCTGGAACTTGAAATGTGTTAGCTGGCTAAGACCACGTTTTACATATCTCTGATTCTAGCCAAAAGATGTATCAGTCTTACGAATTCCATTCTTTGTCAAGATTTTTAACATCCAGAACTCCACTGACTAGCAATGAATGCCTACATAGATGCTTCTCTCATAAAAATGAATGCAATCTTGGGTTTCTCTTTCACAAAAGTA
This sequence comes from Peromyscus leucopus, assembly GCF_004664715.2. Lineage (NCBI taxonomy): Eukaryota > Metazoa > Chordata > Mammalia > Rodentia > Cricetidae > Peromyscus > Peromyscus leucopus. The sequence goes on from NC_051084.1 coordinate 58,095,372, forward strand.
AATCTGTACATCTGTAACATTTTAGAAATAACCTTATTTCTGATATTTTGATAGCAGACTAAATAAATGAAAGGAGCGGATTAAAGGGATAGGTACTCATTACCTAGTTAAATGAATAAGAATATATAGAAAGCATATAAATGCACCATGTGTCCAAACATTTAATAATACAAAACTCTAGAAAAATATGCACAATAGCATGAGGAAGTGACCAAAGATTTTACTAAGTTTAATACATGAGATGAAATTCAGTCAATGTGTGATTAGTAAATGAACTGTAAGGCAGACTTTAACATCAACACAATGATAATTTCAGAATGAGGAAGATAAATGAGAGTTAAATTTCTCAATCTATTAAGAAAATATGACTATAAATCCATACGCACTGAACACTGATGTATCCAGGCTGCCTAAAACAAATGCTGCTGGACACAAAAAGGCAGACATACACAATAACACTGAGTGATTTCAATACCCGACTTTCATCAATAGTTATCAAAACAAATGTCAGCAACGGATCTTCAAAGTGAAACTATATTACAGATCAAATGAACTTCATACACATTAATGGAATGTTCTGTCCAACGGCTGCAGAATACACATTCATCTAAACAGCCCGTGGAACTTTCTCCAAAATGGACCACATTTTAGACCATAAAGCAAGCCTTAACAAATATAAAAGTATGGCAAAATAATTCTTCTTTATCAGACTGTAATGGAATAAAATGAGAAATCAATAGAAAGAGAAAAATTTAGAAACTGTATAAACACATGGAGATTAAGCAGGTACTTTTAAAGGATTGGTGAGACATTTGGGGTAATTTTTTAATTTCTAGAATAAATGAAAAAGTTTGGGGAAAATTGATTTACAGAATATTTAGGAAACAACAAAGACAGTTCTAAAAATAGCTGTGGGTGCTTCCATTAAAAAATTCATAGAAATTTCACATAAATCAATTTAAAACGTTCCACTGTGATGTTTCAGGAAAGCAAGAACAAGCCAAACCCATCATTTGTGACAAGAAGAGTGAGAGATCAGGTTCCCGCTTAATGAAAAGCCTCAGAATATTGCAAAGAAATAATGGAGCAGAATTATTTCTTTGAAAAGACAAGCAAAATAAAAAACCTTTAACTAAATTAACCAAAGAAAGTAAAAGACACAAATTAAAATTGAGTCCAAAAGGGAATCACTGGGGCTAGAATGATGGCTCAGAGTTTTCAAGTGCTTCCTGCTCTCATGGAGAGCCTGAGTTTGTTTCCCTTATTGGGTGGTTCAAAACCACTTTATCTCTGACTCCAGGCTGATTCCTCTGGCCTTCATGGGCACCTGAGCATGTGTGCAAATACCCACATGGAGACATGTGGGTATTTGCACATAATCAAAATAAAATAAAATAAATGTTTTTTCAAAGATGTTAAGAACAAATACCACTGAAGTAAAGTGGGAAAACCAGAAGAAATGGATAAATTCCTGCACTGACTGGCCTACCAGAATTCAGTTTAGAGAATATAAACAAATAACAAGAAGTGTGATTGGAGTATTATTAAAAAGTCTCTAAATAAAGAAAAGAATCAGATTGGATAGAATAGAACTCTACTAGGTCTTTAAAGAAGAACTAATAACACTGCTAATAATCTCAAATTATTTAATGAAACTGAAAGGGAAGAAACATCACTAAACTTATTTTATAAAGTCAGTAATAATCCTGAAACAGCCCCAATATCAAGATACAAAAATAAAAACCTATAGGCCAATTTTATTCATGAACATAGATGTGAAGGATTTTTCATAGCATGCAAATAAATGTAACATAACATAAATAGATGACGGAAAAAAATCACGATTTCAATAGACTTGCAAAACAGTCCAACATTCCAAATAATGATAAAATCCCTGAATAAGCAGAAAGGTTGGGAGCAGCATACTCCAAAATAATACAGGATATACCTGACATGTCTATAACCAATGTTGTCAATGTTATATTGAATGAGGAGGAAAAAACCTGAAAACATCTCCTCTAAAATCAGAAATGAGGCATGATCATCTACTCTTTATACTCTTATTAGATATAGTGTTTGATTCCTGAGCTATCGCAGTATGGCAGGAAAAAAATAAAAGAGATGTAAATATAAAAATAAGTCAAATTGCTTCTATTTACAGACATTGCGATCCTATTTTTAAATACTCTAGAGAATTCATTAGAAGACTCTGAAACTGCATAAACACTTTTAACAAACAGAATGCAAATTCAGCTTGCAAAAATCAATAGCTTTTCTATGAACTGTAGCAAACAAGTTCAGAAAGAAATGAACTGGAGATAGAAACTGAAGAAGATATCAAAAGATGTAAAGATTTTCCAGCCTCATAAACCAGCAGAAACAATATTGTGAATATGGCTGTGTTATTGAAAGCTATTTACAGATTCAATACAATCACTACCAAAATTCCAATGACATTATTCACAAAAATAGAAATTAATCCCAAGATTAATATAAAAATATAAAAGACCCAAAGAGCCAAATACATCCTGCACTAAAAAGAGCAGTTCTGGAGGTATCACATTACCTGATCTCCAAATATTAATATACTAAGAGCCACAGTAACAATGGCAATATGGTACTGACTGGCTCAGAAACAGATATGTAAGTCAACTGATTATAGCAGAGGACAAAGAAATAAATCCACATAGCTATCATCATATGACTCATAACAAAAGTGCCAAAGATATGTACTAGATAAAAGTCAATGTCTTCTACAAATGTTGGTGAGAAAATTAGATATGCACATAGAGGTTGAAACTAGAATCTCTATTTCTTACCTTGTACAAAAATCTATTCAAGGATCAAAGACCTGAACCTTGGAAACACCTGGAGAGAAACACGCCCAGATGTTGGCATAGGCAAGAACTTTCTGAATAGGACTCCTCCAGCTAATAAATGAAATTGTGTTAAATTGCAAAGTATCAGCATGGCAAAGAAAAAATACCAGCAGAGTGAAGAAATAATCAAAAGAAAAGCAAAAAAAAAATCTTGCCATCTAGTCATCTGACAGAGAGTTAACAACCAGAGTAAAGAACTCAAAAACCAATACTTAAAAAGCAGATAGTCCAGTCAATAAATTACCAAATAAACTGGACACATTTCCAAAATAGCATCAAATGATTAATAAACACATAGAAAGTCTCTAGTCACAAGAGAAATGAAAACAAAAACTACATTAATATTGCATTTCACCCCAGTTACAATTTAATCCAAGTACACAGGAGGCAGAGACAGGTGGAGTTCTGTGAGTTGGAGGTCAGGACTGGTCTGCGTAGCAAATTTCAGGACAGCCAGGGCTAGATAAAAAGAGTCTGTCCCAAAAAACTGATGGAAACAGGGAGGAATGATAAATGCTTATTATACTTTTGGCTGTAATGTAAATGAGTAGGGTTACTATGGAAATCATATTGGAGACTTCTACAAGAGAAAATAAAATTCCAATATGATATCCACATATAGGCTTCTTTGTCAGTATACAACACAGAAACCTGCATACCCATGTTTGTTGCTGTATATTGACAGCAGCTGAGTTACAAAATCAGTCCAATGTTCAACAAGAGGTGCATAGATAAAGGAACTTTGGTACCCAGTGGGGTTTTAGAAGCCACATAGAAGAGAGCAATTACATGGATGGCCCATCATATCATCATGTTAACTGAACTAAGCCAGTCTCAACAAGACAAATGTCATCGGGTTCATAAGAAGATGCAGTCGGTAAAGGTATGAGCTGCACAAGCCTGACAGCCCACATGAATCTGGAAGGAAAAAAAAATTACTCCACAGAGTTGTACTCTGACCTCCACACACGTGCCAGGCCACACACTTCATTCACATGCAGTAGTAATTATTATTATCTGTAATTTTATTTTATATATGCATACAATGTATTTTGATCAAGTCAGCCCTCCATTCCCTTGTACCCACTTTCCACTCTACTTACTTCATCTCTCCATCCATGTGTTCCTTTTGAAAAACCCACTGAGTCCACCTAATGCTGTCAGTATGTGTGTGGTACAGTGTAGGGCCATTTACTAGAGCATAGATAGTCTCTCGGGGGCTGCATTCTTGGCCAAAAATCAAAAAATCAAAACCTGACTTTCCCTTTTCCAGCAGCCACAGACTATCCATAGCTCCTCAGCTAGGGATGAACTTCCTGGTCACCTTCCCCCTCCATAATGGGATTTTGTATGGTTCGATCTTGTACGTGTCTTGTGCATGCAGTAACAACTGCTGAGTCATGTGCAAGTGTCCTGTTGTCCCGCAGATCCCATTTCACTGCAATCATCCACCTCCTCGGGCTCTTAAACTCTTTCCAACTCCTGTGTTGTGATGATCAATCGTTGAGCCTTGGGAGGGGCAGGAGAGGGTGTGATACTGATGTCCCATTCAGGGTGGGGCATCCCACATTTGTGATTGTCTGCATTGACCCATTTTGAGTCTCTGTGTTAATCACTGTAATTACAAAAAAAAAAAAAAAAAAGAAAAGAAGCTTTTTTGATAAGAGTTCAGAGATGCACTAATCTATGTGCATAATGAGAAGTCTTTAGGAGTTGGTTCAATACCGTGACTCATTTTCAGAGTCCCTTTTATGGGGCAGGGCTTAAATTCAGGTAAAAATAGAAGAGGTTAGCTATTCCCAAAATAATATCCATGACACTTTTACACCAGAGAGCCTATCATGCCTAGCTGGCCATTATTGTAGCTCACAGAGTTTATTTCTGGGTACGATTGGTGATTATTTCTCCTGTAGTAGGGCACATAATACTTCCAGCATTGTGAAAGCTAGCCAGTGGGCATGAAGCTTCCAGGTCAGGATCAGTTTGATTCCTCCATGTTCTAAAACTCAATCATATAGAGTCTTCAGCAATAGAGTCTTATCATCAAATTTTGGAGGATAACCTAAAATAAAGCATCACATGATTTCTCTCACTTGTAGAATTCAGGAATAAAGAAAGACTTAAAAGTAAAAGGATGATATTTAGGAATATCAAAGGGGGAATGAAAGGGGAAAAGTTAGTTCTCTAATACAATATTGAAATCTAAATCATGAAAACAATAATAATTATATGTATAGTGAGTTGTATTCCCAATATCATCACCAAGCATTGCTTTATATTAATATTTTCTTCTTTGTGATTTGACCTACTATGCATTTATTGAGTAGATTCTGTAAGGGAGGTAGAAATAGAATATATAATAGATTCTGTCCTCCAGAACTCATAATCAAAGGAAAGTTAAGTACAGTAAATATAGAATGTCATTTACAAACCCAAGTAAGACAGAATAACAGAGTGGTTCCAAATCAAGTGCTGAGTTCTCACATTTAATTCAGGCAACCCACTGCTTAAGCAGATCTCTAATTTTCATAGTAAGTGATGAATAAATTTATTACTTGACCTTACTACATAGAAAGAATATAGGCTTGCATAGCTGTAAATAATAAAATACCCCCAAATTATAACTTCTCTGTTTGGAAAAACGTTATGTGTGTGTAATTAATGGATCTGTTTTACTTCTGTCAATATTAAAATTAGTTTTCTTTGTAAATGTCAGCTAACGTTCAGTACTGCAGTATAAAGTGTTCTGGAGCTGGCTTAATGGCAGGGCATTTACACATAGCAACCTAAGTCTTGAGTCTGAGAGCCAGTCAGCACACCAGGAGCAAAATTTCTGAACATTGAGGCAGCATGGCTAAGATTAACTATAAGATGTCATGGATGACTTTAATAGGAAGTTATTTGTTAAAGATTAAATAGAATTTTCTAAGCTTTCATCGGTCTGTTGTTTGGCTCCTTCACTTAGCAAAAGTGAAGTGGGAACAAAGCTTGTGGCCGTGAGGCACTAAAGAGTCTCGTATTTCTTAAAATGCTGAACTCTTTCCAAACAAAATGTACTATTTTGCATTGTACAGACTTCGCAATATAATTTTCAAGACTTGTAAAGGGAATAGAATTTTAATTATATTTCCAAGAATTAAGCATACTCCTTTGATGAAAGTGGATGTGTGTGTGTTTCAGAAACTCATGTTTTTAAAAAACATTGACGGAGTTGTCAGCATTTGGATGAGTATCAAAAATGTTGTGTATTAGTTTGACTATTCATGAAATATAGTAGTTTTCCTGAGGGCAAAAGAGAAGAGTTTAAGTGAGAGCCAAGATTGTGCCAGTTTTGTATAAAATGGCACATCTCTGTAATTATGCTGTAATTAATATTGGTATATTTTAATTTCAACATTTGGTTTATTCACAAACATTGGGAATTTGTTTTCATCTTGGAGTTAGCCTAATGAGCCAACTTTCCTTGCTTATATATCATTTTATAAGTGATTTTATAATTACAAATAAAATTGATGTTTCATAGTCTCCAAGTTTTATTCCTGCCTAAGTTAGTAAAATGCAGGCTCACCATACTTTTATACAATTATTTTCCCCCAAAATCAGATAAAATAATGACAGTGATAAATGTATAGCTTTAATTCATCAACTATAGTGAAGATGCCAAGGATTTGTGAATTCGCAACAAGCAGAAATTTTATACCAATGTTCAAAAATCTGTTACAATAATTTATATTGAATTTTGTTATTTTTAATCAAATTACAGCTATATGAATAAAAATTTAAGATACATTGATCAAATTTTTATTAAAAATAAATGTCCAGATGGTAAAGTCATGTATGTAGGCATATGTCACTACTGGTTGAAATTTGAGCCAGGTGTTTTCAGATATGAACCAATAGGCCTCATTCACAGAGCTGAAATAAAGGCTCACACAATTATAGGGTAGCAAGGGGACATTATTCAAAGCAAAGTTATAATATGGATCATAAAGAAATGTGCTGTCAAGCGTGGTGGCAAGTCACAAGAGTAAAGGCACTTAAAGCCCCTGATGATTTGTTGGGCAGGGATTTATAATGGAAATGGCACAGGTGGTTCTCTATTTTGATTGGCAGGCTTAGATTCTGTAAACATATGCATCACCAGTTACTTATAGACATCGATGGTAAACAGAGGATTCTCACTATTAAGAGCACTCAGAGGACGCCCTTTGCTTTACAGCTCATGCACCACAGTGTACTTGAGGCTGTATCCTCTCCCACCGTGTACTCAGGCATAACTAGAATATGAATGAATATGGAATGAATATGAATGAATATGAGGTACCACATTTCCTTTATCTATGCAGTTCTGTGGTCTAATGGTTATTAAGGGGAAGAAGATATATTCTATTGTTTAGAGCGGGGTGTAGGGTGTGCCTATAGCTCAGTTCAGGTGGAGATCTTCCATTGTGAATGAGAGGGTTGGGTGTAGGTATTGCCTGTGGGTAAGGGCCTCAGGCTTCTAGGTGCGTTATTACAAGAGGGGTGTGCACACAGCCCAAAACAAGTAGAGCCCCTAATTGCCAAGCTATTACTGTGCTTGCCTCTCTTACATCCTTTTTCTTTAAAAAAAAATAGTTTCTATAGAAAATAGAAATGACTACATTCATAATAAGTAGTTATGGGTCATCACAAAAATGCCCAATGTTTACTTAAAGGTAGTCATGACTTTTAAAGAAAAAAAAGATCATGTTATAAAAATGAACTCCAGCAGTGCAACTCAGTGGAAGAACGTATGCTTGGCGTACAAGGGCTCTGAGTTCAATTCAGAAACAGCAACAAAGAATCCCAAGCCTCTGTTCTTCTAGATAGAGTGCTTTTAGATTTAATTAAATTGATTGTTTACCTCAAATCATTTTGCGTACTTAATATATAAGAAGTTCATCGTAAATATTTAAAAACCTGTGTCTTCATCCATTTTTTTATTATGGGGTTTTGATTCTCCAATAACATTTGTTTTTCTATAGCCAGTAATACTCCCATACTATGTTGAATAAGATAGACTCCACCTGTCATAGCTCAGAGCCTGGCCAAAGGGACAAATCATTACATGAACATCATTTTTTTAAAACCATAATAAGCAACAGGGAGTCAGGAGAGACATAGGGAGGCGAAGCTGTGTTTTCTGAGGTCCAGGTTGGTGGTGACAGGATCATCAGGAGGGCTTGCAGACAGGCAGATCATCTGACAGCAATGGAAATGGAGAGAAATGGATTCAAAAACTGAGCAGGCTTGGTAATTATATGTGAGGAATGAGCGTGAGAGAGGAGAGGGAAGAGTGTGAGCTTGATTTCTAAATTGAGCAACAAGACTGTTTAGATCCTGACGTGGGGAATACCAAAGAGGAGTTAGGGAGGGTTGTACATCCAGTGTTCAGATATGCCAAATTCCAGGTGTCTGTGGGATATCCAAGTGGGTGTGTCACACAGGCATTTGGCTGTTAGATCTGCATATAGATAAACTAAGGCTATGTATGGGTCTAGGAATCATCACTGTAAAAGATGTGAAGCCCACAGGTAGAGGAGGTCATGAAGACAGGGCAAACTCTGAAGATGAGTGTAAAATTCCACATAAACCCCATTTGAAGGTTCAAAGGGGAAGGATGAAGGATTAGGAAAGACCAGGAATAACCAACAATAATTGCCGAAGATGAAGAATAGCAATATAGTCTGAGTTTCAGGTTCAGCAGGAAATCTTGTAATAACGAATACTGTAAAATTCAAGAGACTTGACTTTCAAATTAACAGCACCTTGGATTTCCTCAACATTTTTTATAATCTGAAAAATAATGACTTTCCTTCATCATTTGATAAAAATAAGAGAAATCATTTAATAATATGTAAGATACTAAAAGGTGCATATTATAAATAGACATATCTAAAGCCAGTGACATAATCATGTGTTTTCTAAAAAGATACAAAGCTACTCTCAACAAAATTATGGTTTTGTTTATAAGGTTTAAATACGTAAAGGGTACTTTTTCTGCTTGCAAATATTGTTAGTGTCCATGTATGATAGTTTGGCAATACTGGGGTTTCAGTAATGAAAAGATTTTTTTAATCTCTTGCTTGATTCAGAACTTCCATTTACTCTTTTCTGGAATCAGGTCCAAAAATAAGCCAAACAATGAAGAGCCATTATCATTATTAATATATTATTAGACTGATAGACTGACCTTGGAGGAGCTCAAATGACTTAAATTTGTTTGGTCTCATCCCTGAAATGAGTATCAGTTATCACTACATTCTTTCATGGCAGACGCACTGGAACTAGAGAGTTAACATGTGTTCCGTTTCCCTCACAGGGCTCCATAGGGATTCAAGGCCCCCAAGGTCCACCTGGAAAAGAAGGGCAGAGGGTAAGTAAATGAGGAACAGCTGGGAGAGTTTGCTAACTAAGACGATAATTATTTTTGAGCACTAATGAAATAAAATAAAAATATAGCAAACAGGTGCATGAAGAGTATCAACTACCAAAGACAGACTGTAAGATGAGATATTTTGACAGAAGGTTAACATCAGAAAAGTCTACATATTTCAAAATTGGCAGCACAAATGTACAGATGATTATTTGTACAAAATCAATTAGCTCTAATTTGGTTTAGAGTGCTTAGCCTTAGTTTTCGTCCTTGAGTTAAGTTAATGAGTATTTTGGTAGAAGTCCATCCTAGTCACACATTCTCTAAAAACTGTGGATATTAGCTATGCTCTTGACCTAAATTAACTAATTGACGTTAGTGACTCTTTGTAACTCTCATTTAATTACTATTTATTGATTCTAACCAAGATGAAATAGGCAATAAATGAATATTAGTTGTAATTGGAAATACCACAATAACTCTATCCTTGGCCAGAGCGGCGTCTCTGTGTCTCCAGCAAAGTGAATCCCTGAAGGATTCTGGCAACTGGTCCGCTTCGCTGGGACTCTTGACACACCATCCATGGGTCATATTACTGTTTCCTGTTGATTCTGGAGGCTCGCATGTTTTTACATGCTTTTTCATATGTGTGCTTATCAAGTCTTTGAGCTAAATGAAGCAGGCATTATCAGTGCTCCAGCAGTGTGGATGAGGGTTCTGTGACATGGTTTTAAATGACTTGACTTTGGCTCCTGAAGTAGAGGTCATGTTTTCTCTCATTGTCTGGGTATATTTTAAATCATTCTCATTCGTTCATATGAATCTCATTTCTACCCTCTATGAAATAATCCAATCTTTCAAATATATCAGTGTACTTCAAATATCTAAGGACCAATTTATCAAGATTTGCCTTTTGTGGGTTGATAAAGAAGCAATTCTCTTTATATTATTTCCCCTCTATTTTATGTATTTCTGAGCCCACTGCAGGCTAGTAGTTTGTCCCAGGAAACACTTATTGACCTCCTGTAGGTGTCAAGAACAGGACTAGAAATATGCACTCTTATTAGTTTGCATTACAATATGACAGGTAAGCCCCATACTGTGGACAGTCTAAGCTGCTTCTAGTCTGGGATGATGCTTTGGGCTTGCACTGCCTTGTGCTCAGGCAAACACTGCCCTCTTTTGTTTGAATGAAAACATCTGCCCAGTCATGTTCTCCCTGTTGTGTTAGAACAATCCTTGTTATATTTCATCTTCTGGATTTGGACACTTTTTTCCCAGAGATTTTGTTGTTGTTTTAAAGGATAAAAATCACGGTTTCCAGTCAAGCAGCCCCCATCTTTATATTATTGAAATCATTAATAAATTCTAAACAGAAAAGGACCTGCCAACCCAGGCAATACCAACATAGCCTGCCATCTTCTCATGAGTTTGTGACATGCTAATCGAAGTACATGCAAATGCATGTGAATTCTACTTCCTTCACACCCACATTTCTTAATTTGTCTTGTAAGATGATTACGAGAGACTTGTCAGGTGCTAGCTGAAATGAGAAACTATTCAAATGAAGGTTTTGTTTTGGCTTTTTAAATATACTTCAAATTAAAATTGTGCCTTATCAAAGCTTTCATTTCAGGAAAAAGAAAGGTCAAAGGATAAATGAAGCTGATGTATCTTTCATAATTGCAGAAGCAATTATTTGAACTATATAGCTCAATCACTATTTTAATGCAAATATACCCCACTTATCAATGTGTGTATCCCAGAACATTTCCTATTACTTCCTTTTTATTTTCTGTGAAAAACAACAGCATCAGGCAGTAGATAATGAAACAGGATTTTACAGTCACTGTTCTGTATAGCTTGTCCCTGTTGCCACTGCTCTCTCAAAATGCCATGTATTTCAAAGAAAATAAGTGGCATTATCCATAGTAAAAAATAATTTCTGAATGTGTTCAATAATGTTTCCTCTACCATATGAACTACTTAGACAGGAAGTGAGTTAACGTAAGGCATGCACTCTTGTAGATTTATGTTTATGTCCCTAAGTGTCAACATTCCTCCTCTTCATGAGAGCCAGGTATCACTCATCCTCAAAACACATTAACTATATGAATGGGTAAGATGTAGACGTGTCTGAATGCACGTGCATACACATACACATACATATACACACATCACACACATATACAAATGCATAAACATACTTACAAACATGCACGCCCATCTTCAGAAATTAAGACTGATAATTATTCCATTTCATTGAATTTTGACATAGAATACTATAAAAAAAATCCATGACTATAAAAAAATATATTGATCCACTGTCAACAAATGTGTAAATTTGATTGCAGGTTTTTGACTCTTGTTAAGATTGTTAAAATGGAATATAAAACATGTGGCAAGACCCCAGGACTTAACTTCTAGGCACAATGTCTTTAAAGAGAAACATTTAATGATATATGAATCATTAACTTCTTAGATTTCCTCTGTATTTAAACATATAACAATATCTCAGAATTAAGATGAGTATAAATCACAAGTCTCACATAGAGCCATACTTTGAAAAATGCCAAATATTGCAGGAAGCATGTATATATTGCACAGTTATTTTTATTAAGACACTGTGTGTGTGACATAAAGATATCTATTCAGTGACAACACTACTTTTATGGGTACTTAAATAGAACTTTGTTTGAGTTTTAATTAGTTGATTTTATTTGTCTTTTAAGCTGTTAGACATTAGCTTATAAAGTATTCATTTAATTAACTATAAAATTAATGTTCTTATACTAAAAACTAATTTTAACTTTAACAATATTCTATAGCAATGTGTATTTTAGATGTATGGGGATGTTTACCCTCACTGATTTTCATCTTTGTTTTATGCCATCAATTTTACCTTAACTTTTTTTGAAATCTTGTAAGTAAAATATTTGATTCACAGTTTTAGTCTTATACACTTTATTAATCAATGCAAGTTTTAGAATTTAGCTAATAAATATTGATCTTATGCTATGAGTACAGTGTGTTTGAGAGGAGTGAGGGAGGACAGCCTATGTGGAGGCCTGGAGAGTATTCAGCCCATGATGAGAACAGAGGACAAAGCGGGAAGGTACCCAGGACACAGCAGGACCAAGAAGTCAAATGAAGAGTGCTTTAATATTTATGGAGAGGGGCTGGAGTGATGGCTGCTTTTCCATAGGACCCAGGTTCAATTCCCAGCACCCACATGACAGCTCAGAATTGTCTGTAACTCCAGTTCCAGGGGACCTGACACCTTCCCACCAATGCACATAAAATAAATTTAAAATAAATTATTTTAAAATTTATAGAGAATTCAATAGGATTAAAACTCACATCAGGGCTAGAAAGATGTCTCAGCGGTTAATAGTTCTTTCTGCTCTTACAGAGGTTCCTTGTTCAGTTCTCAGTACCTACATGGTGACTCACCATAGCACAACTCCAGATCCAGGAGTTCGGAGCCCTCCACTGGTCTCTACAGGCTCCTTAACACACATGGTACATATCAAAGTTATATGGATGCGCGCGCGCGCGCGCACGCACACACACACACAACACACACACACATAGTGTAGCAAAGTCAGCAAAGAGATGTTTGTTAAGAGAAACAGGCCGAAGCAGTGCCAGTTGAGAAAGGAATTTTAATTGATTAATGGACAAGGCATTAGAAGAGAAAATGGAAGAGGTGAGGTAAGGAAACGAGAGGGGTCATTGTGAGGAAGCAGAAGCAGCAAGGAGATTGAAACCGAATGGAAGCCCAGAGAAGCTTCCTGGAAAGTGACGTAGTTCAGATGGCAGGTCACGTGTTCACAGATGCTAAATGAAATGCCTCAAGAGAACTGACTTTGATAAAGATCCCCCTGAGGCGGCAGATTCCCTGAGGAATTCTTCATAATGCAATCTCTCAAAATATAAAGAGAACAATAATTACTTAATGTAACCTTCTACTTTTCTTATACACACATTGAATACATGTCAGAGCAATATCCGTTTAAATGTGAAACTAACATGGATTTTTATAAAAGAAATCATTCCTAGTGTGAAAATGAAGATTTATTAGTGAGTCAGCTAGTTACCGTGTTAAATGCACTTTGCATGATTAGACAAAGATGATATCTCATTCTTACTCTCTGTTACCAGAATCTAATTTTAATACTAACCAGAAATACTCATTCAATTTTCTTATAACTTTCCCCCCTTAGTTACATTCTCAGGTTATCCTGTGTACCTGTGCCTGTCCTCAGGCTAGGAATCCTTTGTCTTAATTGCTTCCTTTGGCATTTTGGTGCAGATTTTATTTTCCCTCACAGAACTAGACCCCAGTCCTATCTGGCATCAGAATGCCTCGCATTCAACAGAGCACACAGAACTGGAGCTGCTCAGACTCCACCCCATTGCACTTGCCTAGATTTGGTGGCAAAGGAATGAGATCATATTTCCTTCATGAAGCTAGAGCCAGCAAAATTATGGGAAGTGGAGGGTAGCACGTCTGCCTGCTTCTCCTGTCACAGGCAAGATGGTGTTTCGTGTAGAGTCACATGGGCTTTAAGTCCAGACTGATGGAATTTAAATCCTGGCTTTGCCTCGAACGGGCTGTGTGATCACAAGTGAGTTCCTCTATCTCTCTGCACCTGCTACCTCATTTAGAAAATGTAGAGTATAATACTACCCACGAAGGCCTGCTTATAAGGAGTACAAGGTGTATGTGCCAGGAATCACCATCATTCTCATCTCCAGCCTGGAGAGTCAGAGATGTTGGGGAAAGGGGAGGCAGGGCATAGCACTGACCAGAACTTGATTAGCGATACTGTGTAATTAATCAAGAGAAGTCATTTAAGAAAATGACTTTTCACTACGACTTCACCGAACCCACATTACTTCACTTTCACTTGAATTCTTGCTTTATCTGATATCTGTCCCCATGTTTTACAGCCCCATGTTAAAGACCAGTATTTATGTAGCTTGGTAATAAAACTGCGTATTTCAGAAACCTTGACCAGTATGGAACAGATGACTTCCTTCCTCTTGAAGGAAAATACATGAAGATTGATGTTCTCATTGTAGGGAAGCCAAGGCCTCGTTCTTTGTTTTATGAGTAAATGGTGTTCATGTATAAATTTGCCAGGATTTCCATGACAAACACCTGGCTTTGCTTCTTGCTTGTTCCTGATCTGGTTTATATGCCGTACCAAAGATGGCATAAGGAACACAGATGATGCTCCGATAATCACTGGCTTTACAGATCCCACTAGGACAAAGGAAATCAAAATCACTGCTCCTAGGAAACCAACAGATAGTTCAACACTCATTCAGGCAAGTTTTTCCTCGAGCTTGTTCGTTTCTATGGGACTTAGCATAAGTTTCATGGGCAACTGTGCCTCTGTGTCAGCAGTTCCCAACCTGTGGGTCACGACCCCTGTGGGGGGTGGGGGGTGGACGACCCTTTCACAGGGGTCGCCTATCAGATATCTTGAATATCCAATATTTACATTACAACCCACAACAGTAGCAAATTTAAAGTTATGAAGCAGCAAAGAAATAATTTTCTGGTTGGGGGAGTCATCACAACATGAAGAACTGCATTAAGAAGCTGAGAACCACTGCCCTCCATCCTATCCTTGTGCTTTCCAAGACACAGCATTCTGGCAAGGTAACTCAGATCTGACAAACTCGTTGGCTTTGTTTTTACAGCATCATCCTGTCTCATTCTTCAGGATAGTTTATTTAGAGGCAGTAACTTCACACCTATGCAAATCACCTCATACAGACAGGCCAGTTAAAGAAACCACTAGTTAAGTTAACCTCTAGTTTCATATACTTACATGGGCTTAAATATAAATTGTAATGAATTTGCAGTTTCAGGAAGTCATTTGATTAATTTCTCATACGACAAGAAGGAAGCTGCCAGGCATTGTGGCACATGCCTAGAATACCAGCATTTCAGAAAGCTGGAGCAGGTGGATTTCTGTGAAGCTGAGGTCAGCCTGGCCTGCAAAGCAAGTTCCAGGGACAGCTAAGGAAATATACTGACACTTTGTCTAAAAAACAGAAGAAAGAGATAAACTTGTCATCTTTATCTATTAAAACTGATATTGACCTTGAAAATGTACCCTGGATATATCCATAGTTCTATATTAACAGTGTGTACTACCAAAAATTATTTAAAAAAACTATTTTGACTTTATTCCTTCTTAGAACATAAATACAGAAAAGGAAGTCATTTTTTGAGTCTGTATGTAAATATGCTGTGAACAACATCTTTAAGATTCTGAACTCTACAACCCATGGTTCATGCTCACTGCAAATATCATATGCTTGCAAACACACAGATGGTATATTTTTCCACTATTTTCTGAAGATATTTTCCTCATGAGGATTACCTTGATATTTCATGAGAAATACCATCTTTAATTCAGTCTAGAATTTCTAGATGAACAAATGAAAAGTTAAGCATCCTATGCAGGATTCAGGCAAGAGGTATGTGATTTCAGCAACATTTTGCTTTAGTTTACAAAACTCGATATCAGACTCAATGTATAAGAATGACCAAATCATCGCTTATCTCATATTCTATTCTGCAGATTCCATAGCAGTCTTTGGATATTTAGTGTCTCCCAAATCCGAACCAAATAAAAATTGTATAGATGTGTGTATGTATGTATGCATGTATGTATGTATGTATATCTGCTAAAGCAATAATTTAAGACAGGAAGGAAGAGAAGATGCCCATGTCTGTTAATATCAAATAAATATCTGCAAGGGTGCAGTTGTGTATCAGCAGTAAACATCTTCTAGCTTTGCTTCTCGCTCTTTGCCTGGTGGGAACTATAAATCCAAGAAACAAGATGTAGGGAGACAACTTCTAGCTCAATCTAATTGAAGTCAGGTGAAAGGAAACAGCACCAGGCATGGACCGGACTTCGTGAGAAAAAGGCCATCCTTTTAGATCCAGTTAAATGTCACGTCTAGTTAATGACAATGTGTCTGTGGTCCACCGTGGTAAAACTCACTCCAATTAGTGGTGCCTGCTATGAACTTAAAGCAAGAAAGACAAAACACTCTGGAAGGACTGTCAATGAGGAAGAAAATTATTGTAGCCTATGGTTACAACCCAATACATATGTAGATAGCCAAGGTGCAATGAGCTAAGGCTCTCACATTCATTTCAACAAAGGGCCAAGTGACATGCTTTGTAACAGAATAAAGTGACTTTGTAAATTATCTCCATTTGGTGATTAGCAAAGGAGAACCATTTCATAGTTTCCAAATGGGAGGCTGACTGTGACTGGTCTGTTTATATGGATCCATGTCAGAGCCGTTCTGTGTCATGGAAGAAGTCCATCATGGAACCTCACCCACTGTGGCCAATATCCAGAGATGCTGAAGACTTCAGAAGGACTGGCCTGGGAGAGAGTTGCATTCCACATTTCCAGAACATCAAATTACCACAACTTAGAGCAAAACAAACAAACAAACAACAAGAGAGAGAGAGAGAGAGAGAGAGAGAGAGAGAGAGAGAGAGAGAGAAAGAAAGAAAGAAAGAAAAAAAAAGAAAGAAAGAAAGAAAGAAAGAAAGAGAAAGAGAGAGAGAGAGAAATGGTAGGGTCATTCCTGCCCATCAAATCAAACTAGAGCCATAAAAATCCAACAATGCATTCAAGGAGGTCAGAAGACAAGTTATATTTTTTAATCTAAGAAGAAATACTATCTATTTTGTGGCTCCACATTAAAAAAAGAAAGCAGATTTGCATATCCTTCAAATGGAGAATACTGAGAATGTAACTGAAACACTGACCTAAGACCCACTTTGATTTTCATTTTAAGAGCACACATTAGAAGAGACAATGGTGCAGCTGATCCTTTCTGGTCTCCATGCAGAGAAAGGCGCACATCCTCTCCGCGTGCCCTGCTTATCTGGTCAGCAGTTAATCGCCAGAATTGTCTGGTCCATGGGAAGGAAGCTGGAGGGGTGGCTGTCAGAGCCATCCTGTGCCAGCTGTGGTATTAGTTTAATTCATAACTCCAGGCAAACTGCTTCACATTCTAATGTAAATGTATCTGTTTTATCACAACTTTGCTCTCAGGTATATTACAGAATTAAGCCAGAGGCACTCTGAATGCTCTCTGGTGACAGGTGTGTACTGAAGCATCCTATAAACGCTACCTACTTAGTCATAGAAGCACTTATGGGAACGAGAAGAAGCAGTTTCTTCAAAGTGGGCGGTGCTAACTCACCCTCCTGTGTCACTGTATCTACATCACACCGAAAGATTTGCTAACTTTGTCAGGGAAAATGTCGAGTCGAACATTTTTATCCATTTGAGAGACAGTGAATATCTGTAAGGATGGCTGCCAATGCGAGAAGAGTGTGGGAACTATAAACAGAATTTTTTAAAGGCAAAACATGAGGGACAATGGAACATTTTTTTATGGTCTAATGATTTAAAAGCCAGAAAGTTACATTTTGAACCTCAGTTTTCAAGGCTCCAGTATCTTTGGTAACTGTCAGTAACAAGGGAATTTTGAAAGCAAGTTTAATGCTTCATCTTTTTTAATGTGTCATACTAAAATTCTCAAGAGATAGTATCAGTTGTAAAATAAATGTGATGATGTAACAGTTGAAAAAAATGGACATTTCTTTCACATGAGATACACATTACTATTCAGAATCATTTTTAAAATCTACAGAAAAAACTAATTAATGGCCTTCCTTTTCTCATTTTCCTTTAAAAAAAAAGTCCTTTAAATTGTTCTCATTAGAAATTAGGGATACCCACTTGTTATATTTAATAAGTTTAATAAAAATATTATAAATGTTCATATTGATGTGACCATGTTCACCATGGTGGTCTTTATAATAAGTCACTACAGTATGAAGGATACGCTGCATAGCTACCGTTTATGGTTCCAGAATAGAAACTATGTGCTAGAATACATCCACCTCACTGAGCACTAGCAAACATTGCTATTTGCATTGTTATGTCAGAGATGCTAACAATAAGTCTATAGAATTATGAAAGCATGATTAATGAATATCTAAAGAAACACCTAATACTTGAATGCACATGAAATTCATTATATGTATATATATATATATATATATATATATATATATATTCCCATAAATAATAGGCAAATGTTGTATATGCCCAGTCATAATGACACGTTAGGAAAAGCAACCCTTGGAGAGATGGCCCAGCCATTACAGGTTGGCTCACAACCAAAACATCAAAACAAGCCAAAAAAGTGCAACCAAGTAAGATACCGTTGAAGAAAATGACTGTATCCCTGTGATCATGTCTTCACACTTTCTATTGATGACTTATCTTGTGAAGTGTTCTATATAAAATATTTGCATACTTTTATACATGTATTTAACCATGTTAGTACGTTTTTGTCCTTAGCGTATTTGAGAGTATTCTTATAAAAGAAATCAAACTGAACTCTATACACTAAAGGGGAATAATCCAAGAACTAGTTAACTGAAAAAAAAAAAATGGGGCCGAAACACTTGAATTCCTATTTTCTGTGACACGCTGAGGAAGTTAGCTACCCTGGGGCTCATTAAAAGCAGAGGTAGGCGCTGTCCTTATTCAAGTGACTGATTACAGTCACTTGTGAGCAGCTGAAGCAGACAGGACAGCAAGAAATATGGGACATGTGACTTCAAGAGGGGTCTAGAACAGTTTGGTTCCACAAGGCTCTCTGGGGCACATAGACCTGTGCCACATTAGGGTAAACGGTTGTGCCTCCTCTCTCTGGGTTGGAATATGGGCAAAAAGGCTGGCTCTGTACATGGATGGAACAAGACACAGAAGTCGGTGTCAGCTGTGTGGAATGTGATGGCTTCTGAGCAGAAGCAAAGACACTATAATAAATTTGATAACCCTAATATGACAGGGAAGACAGAGGAAGAGGAAACCTATGCATCTTTCTTGTAAGGTAGATGATAGGACATAATTTCCTAAGCAAGTGAAATAGCCAGATGCCGTGAACATTGAGGAGAGCAAAGGGAGAGAAGACACAAAGTAAAAGACTTAAGTGTCGATGGGTATTCAGGAGTGAAAGTAACTAAAATTCATTATATACATGCATGAAACTGACATAGAACAATCAAATTTTAAGTTATTTCTGAACTAACCATTTGAAAATAATGATAGTGCCTTTAACGACAGTAGGAAATGATGGAGGATCGTTTTGTTTTGGAGATAAATCCATTTAAAGTCCACAGCTAAGGCACAGGCAGGAAGAGCACCATCCCTTAAAACCTAGGTTGAGCAGGGCTGAAGAGCTGGCTCCTCAGCTAAGAGCGCTGGCTACTCTTCCAGAGGACCCAGGTTCGATTTGCAGCACCCACGCTGTGGTTAAATGCCATCCATAGCTCCAGTTCAGAAGATGCAATGTCTGCCTTTGTCCTCTTCAGGTGCCAGGTATGCCAGTGTGGAACATACATACTTTCAGGCCAAACACTCATGCACATAAAATAAAAAAACAAATTAATCTAAAAGAAAAAGTATTTTGAAAATAAAGATAAATTCATCTGATCCCTCAAGAAAGAAGGACAGAACTGACTATGAGGAAGTCTCCAGAGGAAGCAGGATACTGAAGGTGGATTGCAACAAAAGGACCGAATTCCGAAAGAAAAGTACTGGGGACCGGGCCTTGAACTTGGGGCAACCCCTCCATCTAGAAGTAGATAAGGAGGATGTGGTCTGAGGAAATGCTACCAATCTTGAGAAAGTCGGAGGATTGTGGACTATCATTTTTCAGAAGCTAAGACTTCTCTTTTTCAATTTGCATGTGTGTGTGTGTGGTATGTGAGTATGCATGTTTTCATGAGTGGGTACACATGTATGGATGTGTGTGCACATGTGTACACTGGAGGTTGGATGGAAGCTGGAGGTTGAAGTCAGGAACCACCCTTGTTTAATGAGGCAAGGTCTCTCATCAGACCAGAATTCCAAGACAGGCTGGTTTCACTAGCCAGCTGACTCTAGAGATCCTACCTCTGCCTTCAGAGGCTGGGAGTACTCACCACCAAGCATGTATATGCATGTGAGGATTAAAATTCTAGTCCTGGTGCTTGCAAGTGTGTGTATTAACCATTGTATCCTCTCTCCTGCCCATAAGATGGAATTTAGAGGGAGATAGCTTAAGGCCATATTTAGAAGGTGAGGAGATTTTCTTTTTGTACTTGAATGACATTCATAAGCTAAAGGAAGAATACTAACAAATGGAGAAATGGAAGGTTCAAACAGCAGTACAAACCCTGTAGATGTCCAAAGGGAGTTGGGAAAGGAAGGATTGCATAATCACTACTCAGTAACTCCATTGGGAGAACCCACAGGAGGGTGGAGAGCAGTGGTTCTCAACCTTCCTAATGCTGCAACTCTTTAATCCAGCTCCTCATGTTGTGGGGAACCCCCCTAACCATAACATTATTTTTGCTGCTACGTCATAACTGTAATTTTGCCAACATTATGAATTGTAATGTAAATACCTGATATGCAGGGTATAGGATATGCAACCCCTGTGAAAGGGACATTTGACCCCCAAAGGGGTCACAACCCACAAGTTGAGAACCAATGGTGTAGAGGGATGTGAGCATTCACTTTGGGGACAAGAGGGAACCAAAGCAAATGTCATTTTCCTTTTGCATGTATATGTTTGTCTCCTACAGAAAAAAAAATCAGAGGAGACAGACTTATACAATTTTTTTTTTTTTCGAAACAGGGTTTCTCTGTGTAGCTTTGTGTTTTTCCTAGATCTCGCTCTGTAGACCAGGCTGGCCTCAAACTCACAAAGATCCACCTGCTTCTGCCTCCTGGGATTAAAGGCATGAGCCACCACCACCTGGCTACATTTCTTTGCTATTTTTAAGAAGCATTTCTGTCATGACTGTTAATGATAGTTCCTGCCTGTTTCATTCATAAACACGTCCAAATCAGTGAAGAGAAAACAGAGGAAACTATAGTTGCTGAGAAGGCCAAGGTAAGAGGACAGAGAACAGCTGGTCACTGAATGGAAACAAGGTCTGTGGCTCCCGTTCAGAGTGTTGCTGGCTTCTCCAAACTTCCAGTGAAGTCCAGGCACTTCACCTTAACCCTCCATGTATTCTTTCCTACATAAACTACCAGGGATGCCTTTCCTAAAAATCCCTTTTAGCAGCTATTTTAAAACAAAACATTAATTTTGTTTTATGAATCTGTTTTGCTGGAAGATAATTATAATTTTTTTACAAAATTCTTTTGACAAAATTTAAGTGTCAGGGTAAAACACTGTTAAAAATAAATTATTCTCATATTTACTGCTTCTGAAGATTTTCCCATCTTATATCTCTGAGTGCGTTCTTTAAACTCTCATTTTCTTGAATCCTATAAAATGTCTGAAGCGTGCAGATTAAGTGACTTTACCAAGTCAAGAGACCAGTTTACTGCTTGAGTATTTCTGGAGTCTTAGATCTGTGTGCTATTGTGCTCATTTACTCTAAGCTAGAATTCCTTTCCATGAGCGCTGATTGGGATGAATATTGTGTACTCCTTTGCAGTTGTTGCCATAGAGATAAAAATGTTTTCAGAGTAAACAGGGATGAAATAAAAAATTCCTAAGTGAAAAATTATGTTTCTAATGTAAGATTTTAAAGGTGCACTGTTCACTTTCATTTCTTATTTTGTCAAAGTTGTGTGACTTGAGTGTGTCTAATTTGCTTTGATTAAATAATTTCTCATATAAGGAAAGTGGAAACAATGAAAATGAAATAGGTAAACTCTGTGACACTGGTTCTCAACCTGTGGGTCACTATCCCTTTGAGCTCACATGACCCTTTCACGGGGGTCACATTTCAGATATCCAGTTTATCAGATTTTTGCATTATGATTCACAACAGTAGCAAAATTACAGTTATAAAATAACAACAAAATAATGTTATGGTTGGGGGGTCACCACAACATGAGGAAAAGGGTCACAGCATTAGGAAAGTTGAGAACCACTGCCCTATGGTGTTCAGTAGCAAGAAGCTTTCATTTTTAATCGTTTATTCTTAAGACTTACAACATTCCTAATTATTCCCCTGGCACACACACCAGCCATACTCCTTTATATTTTGCTATTCAACTTCAAATATAATTACCTATAATGAATTTTCTTAAAAACAGTTTTTCTGCCACATCATTTTCAAAAGTTAAGTAGATTTTCTGGTATGAGCATGATTAGGAAAAAAATGAACAAATCTATGAAACTTCCTCAGCTCTTGTTATTCATGACCAGATTTAGAGAGGTTTGTAGACTTCCTGTGAGAATTCAAATCATAACAGACATGGAAAATATATGGCTCAGAAGCATTTTGCTTAGGATCCTCGGTGTTATTCTCTTAGAAAATGTCTGCACCATCACTTTCTAGAGACACTGGGATGAGCTACATCACCACTAAGACTGATGATTAATTAAATAGGAAAAAAAAAGGCAATGGAAAAGTTAGTCATGGAGGCCATGCCTACAAAATCCCTGTGGGAACAATGGGAAAACCCGTCAGACTTTCTCGTTGCTGTAGGAGAACACCTGACATAAACAATTTTAAGGCAGGAAGGGCCTGCTTTGCCTTGTTGTTCCAGAAGGGTTGATTAATAGCCTTTGACTCCATTGATTTCGGGTCCATGAGGAGTAATGTGTGACACTCTTCCTGGGAAGACATGAACCAATGTGTGCTCATCCCAGGATAGGAAAATGAGGACAGACCACAGTACAGATAGCGCCCAAGTCCGAGTTGGTGAACCAGTCGAGTTTTATTGGGGTTACTTACAGGAACAGGTGTACGTACGAGGTGACTCATGGACAGGCGCATCATCAATGCCTACTCATGCATTCACAAAATGCTGAAACCTGGAGTCTACGGCACAACCTGCAGGCAGCTCAATAAGAGACTTTCCCTTCTAGGTGGCTCAGTTGGTCTTAGCCTTTTTCAGGCAGCTCAGCTGGTCTCTGCTTCTTCCAAGTGCCTACGCCTGGCTAAGAGTAACTCTTAGAAGGTTTTATTGCATATATATTCTTGAGGAGGGGAAAGATCTAGAGAATCTGGTCAGTTTCAGGAACTTCCGGAGTTATTTTGAGTTGTTTATATCCTGTCTTAATGAGTTTCTCTGCAGGACAGAATTTTTACCTCCCCTTAGAGCACCTTGTTTTACTTCCTTGTGAGCAAATAGTCCTAAAATACCCTGTTGTTCTCCTTTCCTTTTATATTTTATGTCTTAAGAAATTGCCCAAAATGGTTTTAATCTTGGGAAAAACTGCTACATGACAGGGTGGCAGAATCTCCTAGCAGTAGGAACATGTGGAAGGACCACCTGTCCCATACATCACAGACAAGAAGCAGAAAGAAAGAGGAGAGAAGTGGTACTTGGTATGACCTTCACAGGTATACCCTCTGGAACTTATGTCCTCTAGCTTCCTAAAATCGGACCATCATCTAGACAGGAAACAAGCAATGTATCCACCCTTGGAGGACACTTCATATGCAACCACAACCGGTAACCAAAGAGGAAAGAGGATGAGGACAGAGGGAAGCACATTCTAGTTATCTGCATTTCCTTCAAGTTAGCTGTATATTTGCTTTCTCTTAAAGCCTGGGCTGTTGTCTGCCTAGTTAAAGGGAACCGGAAGAGTTGAGAGGCTGATCCTCTCTCAAGTGACAGGAGCTGGTAAACCATCCTTGTAGTGCAAAAGACGTGGTTGTTTTGTGGTGCTCAGGAAGCCATAAACAAGTGGAGATGTGAGCAGAAATTGAACGTGCTTGTTTGGAAACTTTAATAACGATTAACTACAACTGTTTAATCTCAGTCTGTGATCACTGGACTCTCCTGGTAGAACAATCCATCAAGGAGTAGCACTGAACTCATGGAGAGTTACAGCTTCCGTTGCCTTCCTCTGAGTTGTAAACAGCAGGTCCACACACTTGTGACTTTTATTAAAGTGAGACATTAAGATAGCATGAGAAACATGTGCTCATTTGTTTTTACAGGGTTTTTTATGATTTATATCGTAATTTATTTACATATTTGAATTATTAATCTATATTTCATTACAGATTTTGTATTCATGTTAGAGAAGGAAAATGTATTTTAATCCTACCTTAGGGCAAAACAATTTTCACTAAATTTCTTTACATCCCATTATAATAGAAATAAGCTAAATGAGAGCCTTGCAAAACAGTCTGTGGAAATGCAGACCAAAATAGTTAAGTATGGTTCTACTAGGCAGTGTGATTAAACATATACTGAGTCTGTTAATTCGTGTAGAAACATTAAATCACAGCATGCTATCTGCAGTTGTGTGCTGGGTAATGAGGCAGTGGAATCATAAAAATATTAGCAACATGTATGCATAAAACTTAAATATAAATTCAAAGCCAAAAAGATTTCTGGAAGAACAAATACTGGTTTTAAAAAGCCAATTAAAGCAAATGTACACTATTTCAACTACAAACATTAGTATTTTCTCAGTAATTTCTTAAATTGCTGCAACTACAAAAGACATATGCAATTGCTGAGGCAATTGTGAACAAAGGCATCAAAGATGTTTGCTTGGAACCATGACATGAATATGCAGAAAAATTCTGTGGCTTGACATACACAGAAACTAGCGAATATCAACTTGGGAAACCAAGAGAACTCCAGAACTGTGTTCCGTGCATCTTGACTAACACAGCTAACATCCAGGTGGCAGTTTGTGGTGATTGCAGGGGATGGTCATGTTAAAGAGCTTTCCTCTTCATCATCTTTCCCACAACTATGACTGCGCTGCAGAGAACTACAATGGATGGCCTTGCCAAAAAATATAATTTGGAGCTTAATTCTTGTACAGGACTTTGGTCTGATGATGCAGCTGTGGGGATGGGTAAACTTCTGAAGTTGTCCCCAAGTTCAGGTCCAGCAACTACATGTAACTCCAGATTCAGGTGACCCCACACACTCTCTGTTCTACACACACACACACACACACACACACACACACACACACACACACACGCACATGCACACGCACACAGAGACATATGTACACATAAATAATAAAACCTTAAAAAGTTTATTCTCACCTTCTCAAAATTAAATATAAACATTTAGAAACACAAATTTGATCTCTTGATTCATATTTTCTATCTTAATATCAATATTTCCATGTAAAGAAATAATGTAATGTGATAGCCAGGTGGTGGCACACGTCTTTAATCCCAGCACTTGGAAGGCAGAGCCAGGTGGATCTCTGTGAGTTTGAGGCCAGCCTGGTCTACAGAGTGAGATCCAGGACAGGCACCAAAGCTACACAGAGAAACCCTGTCTCGAAAAAAAAAGAAAGAAAGAAAAAGAAAAAAGAAAAGAAAAAAAAGAAAGAATGTAATGTGACTCTCAGTACAGGAAAACAACTATGAAAGAAGTATGTTAGTCTTGGTGTTTTATATCAGTGAAAACTTTTTTTGCCAAATATACTTAAAATCTGATCAGTTGCTTGAATTTTACATTTTTCACCAAAGGAAGGTTCATATTATAAACATTCCAGGTAGCCAAATTCATTTACTTGATTGGGATAAAATTTAATGACATATTCTATCACAATAGGTAGATTCCTAAAGCTGCTACTAATGAAAACCTCAAGATAAATTTTAAAAATACATCATCACTTTTCTAGTTTTACAAACGATTGAGTTATAAAGAATACTTTGAGCTTGTGAAAATTAGTTTGAATTTTTCTTTTCCCATCCCTCAACTAACAATACTCAGCTCATTTATACACCTCTTCATGGTGTGAAAACACAGCTATGAAGCTCATTGGATAAGAAGTACCATCAACTCAACTTGGTCTGGAAATGATAGAAATCATAAAGCAAGCTCATTTTTAATGTGAAAAATTTTATGTACAGTTATAACTGTTTTTGTTTGTTCAAAGAGTGTACATATTGATGGACTTTGTGTAGACATTTTCCTTCAAGTATATCATGATCTTTGAGCATATTCACCTTCTTATATCACCCCTTCTCCATCTTTTCTCCTGCTATCCCATTCATCCTCTCAAGAGCCCCCTTCTCCTTCCAGGATGTGTGCGCATGCACGTTCCCATGCATGTGTGATTTTATGAATTTATATTAAATTTAAGATCCACAAATGAGAGGAAACAATACCTTTGCCTTTCTGACTCTAATACATCTTCTAATATGATGATCTCTGCTTGTGTACATATGTCTATGAATAATTTAGTTTTATTGTTCTTTGTAGCTACATAAAATTTCACTGTATGTATATACAACATACTCTGTATTCACCCATCTGTTTAAAGACACCTAGGCTGACTTCATCATTGCTATTGTAAGTAGTGATGCAATAAACTGTGGAAGTTATGTTCCCAGAAATTGGCCGTATGATAGGTACATTTTTTTAAGCTTTTAGAGGAATGCCCACACTGATTTCCACAGGAGCTGCACCAATTCACGTTCTCACCAGCCATGTATAGGGTTCCATTTCCACAGAGCCCGCATTTGTTGTTGTTTATTTATGTTTTATGAAACTATTCTGTCTGAGAGGAGATGGTATCTCAACGTAGATTTTATTTCATTTTCCTAATGACTAAGGATGTTGAACATTCTTTCCTGTTTCTTGGCTGTGTGTACATCATCTTTTGAAAACTAGTTATTTGTTAGCTTGCTTACTGATTGAGTCGCTTGAGGTTTTTTGTAATTAGTTTTCCAGTTTTTTATGTACTCTAGATAGTTGTCCTCTGTCAGACATGTAGTTAACAAGGATTCCTCCGTTCAGTAAGCTGTCTTTTCACTCAATTAAATCTCCTTCAATGTTCAGAGGTGTAGTTTTTAATTTCATGAAAATTCATTTGTCAACTCTTAGTTTTATTTCCTAAGCTACTGAAGTCCATTCCAGAAAAACCTTAACTTGGCATATATCTTCACAAATTTTGCTTATTTTTATCCTTTAACAGCTCAGAGTTTCGGGTCTTACATAAAGAACTCTGATTTTTTTTAAACAGGTGAGAAATAAGCCCTAGCTTCGCTCTTCTTCATGTGCTTGTGTTGATTTTCCAACACCACTTGAGAAAAGATTCTGTCTTTTCTCCAATAGATATCCTTAATGTCTTTATCAGAAATTAGGTGGGGGTATATATATTTAGTTTTATTTCTTCTGTTTAAATACTACTAGCCTTTTAAAAATAATTTAATTTTGTAATAATTAGGAGAAATGTCCACACAGTCAGGTCATCTCTCAGAATTAATGAGTAAGATGTGCAGGGAACTCTCAACTGTGTCCTGTGTGCTAACTCGACTTGGGATGCCAACAGCCACCTCTTTAAGATGAGGCTAACCTGTTTTGTTATCTGTTCTCAATTATTCTGGGCGACTTGGAATAATCACCCTGAAGTATATATGCAGGGCAAAACAACCAATATATTGGTCAAAAAGTGCCTTTTAAATGGAGTCTCTGAAAAGATATTTTAAGAAGAAATAACTATTAGCTCTTTTACTCTTTGGGGTGTTTTCCCCTGTGAGGTAGGACATAGAATGATCCGGAAGAGGTGAAATGTGGACAGTCTGACTTCTCTTTGTAAGATCTGAAGATTCGTCTTACACAAAGAGCTTCAAGAGATGACCCACTGTGTGACCTCCCAGAACTAAAACACCTTAAAAGCTCAGTAGAAAGGCTGGGTGTGTGATGGCTAAATACAGGCAGGCAGGAACTTACAGTGTAGGG
Source organism: Peromyscus leucopus (assembly GCF_004664715.2). Taxonomy (NCBI): domain Eukaryota; kingdom Metazoa; phylum Chordata; class Mammalia; order Rodentia; family Cricetidae; genus Peromyscus; species Peromyscus leucopus. The sequence goes on from NC_051084.1 coordinate 58,123,415, forward strand.
CATCCTGGGAAGGTTTGGCGGGGGGAGGTGTAATTAACTCGTTTTACAGCGTTTAGATGTATGCTGACAGGTTGTTTTTAAAGGAGGATGGACAAACTTGAGTTTGGGATACATAGATCTAACTAAATCATAAAACTGAGCATTTTCAGAGCACTTTACTGGTACTGATAACACATGCAACGTCACAGCAATAAAAATAGCATTCATAACATGTAATTCTGCATTTTCCTAGATTATCCCCACAAGGGATGTTATCCCTTAGCAAAGCACTCCTGTGTGTTGAGGGTTATTATTTCCATTTTTCAGATGAAAACACTGAAATTTCAAGAGGTTGCAATATTGTGCTTGGGTCCACAGAGCAAGGATAGAGTTGGCTTCCAACCAATAGCTCCTGACCAATTCTGTTCTCACAATAGCTAGGTTTTCCAAAGGGTGTGTCGTAATACATGAATAAATCACAAATTAGCTCATAGTATGGACACCATTAAAGATATAGAAAATAGTAGGGTATTTTTTTAAGTGTAACAACACAGAGAAGAGTTGTAAAAAGCCACACATGGTATTTATACAAAACTCTTTACTCACTTACCTACGCCGAGCCCACTTTGGAGAGCGCCTTGAGCATTCTCCTGTTGACCCTTCAGAACCACCTCCCCTTCACACCCCTCCTTCCCTTCCTTCCTCCCTTCCTTCCTCTAGCCATCCATCCTTCCTTAATTTTAGTACTGTAGAATAAACATACGACCTCATGCATGCTGAATATGTGTACATTGTACCATTAGAACACATGTGTGCGTGCGCATGTATACACATGCAACCTTTGACACTTTTCAATCACCCTTTACATAGAGCTTAGGTGCTGAGTAGTGGTTGATGGGGAAAGAAGTTTTCCTTGCTATAGGCAGAGTAGCTTTTTTGGAGCCCCTCCCCAGGCCCCAAACCTTGCCGGCAGAAACCATTCACTTCTTCATTAATTAGTGCTTTCTATAGAAATTTGGTTCCTTGAATTTTTTATTAATAAAACATTAACTTATGTACAATTTCCCCACTGTAAATCCCAAAGGTATGAATTCTCGAGGCATGCAGACCGAGGGTAAGTGCAGCCTCCAGGCAGAGGTAACATTTCCTATCCTGTCTATGTCTCAGTTTTACAGTTATTACAAAGCCAGAACCATACTAATAATATTAAGCCTAGAGCTGTGATTGGGAAAACACACACACATACATATGCACACATATAGTAGCTAATATTGGTGCTTATAATTGCTAGCTATTACATCAGAATTACTACATTAACTACTGATTTGCACAGCGAAATCATCTAGCACTAAATCCCAGGAAAGTTTAGTGGCTCATATAGAACCTCAGAGATATTTCTGGATCTGTTGCCTAGCACACTTACCCAGGTTATGCTCTGAAGAAGTGAGACTAAACTCCAGATAGTTGGGAGGTGAAACTCAGCTGACTCTGGCCCTCAGGGTAGGGCCACAGCTAAATGAAGAAGACATTTCCCCTTAAGCCCAGCAGCTCTATCTGTGGTACCTGGTGCCCCTGGCTCCTGGCTCATTAAAGCCAATTAGCACCACCATATGGAAACTTGCAGGTGCTCTGGGGTAGATTGTCCACTTACTGAGGTGCTAAATAAACATTTACCATCATCAGTTCCCCCAGAAAACTATCTGTACTTTTAAAGCTGTTACAGAATAGTTTTGAGTATTCCTTTTGTCAATAGACAGACACTCATGAGACCAGCAGCACACCAGGACTAAGCTATTTATAACACAGAATGACATGGAACTTTGGGGAATATTTTATGGACTACAAATGCTTCATACAGACTCCTCATTCTTCTTCCCATGCCTTGATGTTATGAGATATGTCAGGAGGCATTAGTAAGGTCACCATATCTCAGACCTCTTAGAACTGTATACTCTGTCTCAAAGCTCCTAGACAGGGAGACTTTTCAGCAGTCAGTCTACATTTAATTTCAGCTTGCCCAGTTTGTATTTAGAGGTAGTTTTAAAATGTTTGCCATTATTTTTGCTGTTAGAGAGAAATGCCATATGATACTCAGTTTTGTGTTTTCAAAAGCAGCTGGATAAATTAAAATATTGAAAGCGAGGTATTCTGTTGGACCACTTAACACAAAATTGACATTACAGGATAAGGTTTTCTAGAAAATAATAGAATGTTGCTAACATCTACTATATCTTAGTTTGTTAGTTCTTTTATTGGATGAAAGGTTTGAACTTCTCAGTGTATCCCAATATGGACAAACTCAAAAGCTACTTTAAACTTTAGCTCATAATATGATAACTTCTGTATTCCTTTACTTAGTGATAATTCCACTCGGAAATTTCACCTACTAACAATGTAACTGAGCATTGGCAAAACTTTAAAATATTGAAACATGAACACAAGGGTGAATGTTACAATGTATTACATAGTATGGATTAATATGACATATTTACATAATCCAGAAGAGTACCATGGACCAGAAGAATAACATAAAACTTGTGAGAGTAGTTACCCATAGGCAGAGATGATGAAAATAACGATAGGTGATTTTATAAGGAGTTATAACCAGGCATGGTAGACATGATTGCAATCCCAGCTGGGACAGGGTGATTGTGAGTTCAAGGCCAACATCTGCTTCGTAGTGTCATAGTGAAAGGGATTTCCCATTAATCTGTGTTGTTTTGTTTATTTTTAAAGGAGAGTTGAAGAAAATACTCTGAAATTATCACTAGTTGTTAATTCTAAAATTTATCATTTATTATGCTACTCATTTTGGATAAGATCTGCTTTCAAATTTTTCTTTGCAAAATAATTTCAAAAAATCTACAAAGGCTTGTATTTACTATAGCATTAACCAAAATAACAACATAAACATCACCATATCCTAAAGAATTTTCAAGGTATAATTAATCTCACCACTTTGATATTGATGCTTGTCTAAAGAATAGTAATAGATGCAATCACAGCTTTCCTCATTAGTATAAGCTCATCATTACAGAAAGTTATATGTAATTCCATTTTCCTTATTATCTCAGTACAAAAGCAAAAACAAACATATAATGAACACCAATTATGTTCTCATGAATTTCAGCTAGAGCAACAAACAGAATGAGGGTCTTTAACTCTGTTGCCATTGGCTTTTATAAATAAAGTTTTATTAGAACACATTATGCTCTTTTGTTCTTGTAGCTTCTCTGGTTGCTCAAAAGTAGAAATGAATAATTACGTAAAAATGTGTGACTCTCTAAGCCTAAATTACATGCTGTTTTTTCCTCTGCAATAAATGTTCCAACTTCTGCAATATACAAAAGCCTGTGTGCTTCATAGCACCCGTTCTAATACAGATAGTCACAAAGTAAGTTTTGTATGTATGACGATATGAGACAAAGTGTAATAAAGCCGGAGAACGAGACAGTGAGTATTGGGAAGGAGGCATCAGAGAAAGTGTCCCTGCAAAGATGACTTTTGGCCAAAGATCTTGCAGAGGTGAGGGAGCAGCCTCTAAGACCTGGGAAAATCCATGCAGGCAGAAGGAGCAGATGTAAAGTTTCGAAGCATGAATTCTAAGGAGTTTCACAAGGCCATGGTGGCCAGACTGGGATGAGAAGAAAGCAGAAGTCGGCGAGTCCATGCGACTATGCTGAACCCAGCCCTGCAGGTCACTGAAGAATCGAACTGCTACCGGCTAAAGGCTGCTGTTTGTCACTTTATGATTCTAGAATGCCCATTTTATTTAAAGAATGAGGCTAAAACTAAAGATGCCACCTCTGTCTGTAAGACACTATATGCTCCTAATCTGGCAGCCGTCCTTCTTATCCACACTGAGAGGAAAAGAGAACCAAGAGCTGCTGACCACGTGCCTTGTCAATTTAAAGACATTTCTGTTGCCTTTTCCATAAGTTGTTTATATCAGTGTCAGACTGTACATTCTATAGGCTTTGTTTTCTCTTAGGCTAATAGGCTCGCCTAAGTAACATTATGTTTTACGAGGTAGGAGTATAACTCAGTAGAAGATTGGGTACTTAGTACTTATAGATCCTGAGTTTAATTCCCAGCACCAAAACATACAGTAATAACAATAATCTAAGTTACAAATGGAGTATGTAGGATTTATTTCTCTAAGGTTGATTCTAGGGAAGTGGCTGACTCACCGTGCCTACAAGTAAAGGAAACGGTTAACTTCTGTAGCCCCTTGCAGATTTAATCCTCTGGAAATTGGTAGATATTTATAGAGAGTATCACTCAACTGACACCACCCCTGTCATAAAGAAATTTACAGTCTAGTAACAGTGAAAAGCCTACGGAGATGCCTTCACAAAGTTGTACATTTCTGCTAAAGAAGATATCTCTAGTGTATTCATATATTCAGCCCACTGTCTCTATGTGGGTATTTTAATTCCTACAGTAGAAACATCAGAGACAGAGATCATGCAGTTTGGTCAGAATTGCTTACTTAATGAGTTAGAGGGAATGTCCATAGCCAGAGCTCCAACTTCTCAGTATGATGCATATTGTTTTCCATTTGGTTTCTGTTAAATTGGTGACATTCTTTTCTAAAATATAAAATGTAACCACAGCCAATAAGTAGACCACATATCTAAAGTATGGCTGAAGTGGGGCCATTGCTACTCTAGCCATTCATGTTGCTGCATAAAATAATGGGCAACTGGGCTTTTTTTTGTGTGTGTGTGGGGGGGGTGTCTTTAAACAGCCTGAACTTACATATGGAGGGGAAAAGCATACAGCAAAAAGAAAAATATACTTCCAGATCATACTACCAGATTATGAATGTGTCAAGGACCAGATCTGTGTGTGAATTTCTCTTTAAGCTTCAATAACTGACACATATTCTTCATTTTGTGAATGCACAAATATTTATCATTCATGCAAGATTGTCTTTCTTTATTTCTCTACTTGTTTGTGTTCCTCATTACCAGATCATTTCTCACTGAATTAGTAAACAAATATGTAATTTTGCTTGTTTCTCACATTAGCTTTTAAAGTTTTCTTTACTGATGATCCCAAAAGAATTGGAATTCTGCTTCAAGAGCCCCCAAAGTCCACATGAATATGTGAATATAACCATGTAATTTTGGAGAATTTCACAGACAACTGTACACTGAAATTTCCTTCTTGTCTTTGAGATTTTGACATCAAAGGGATTTCACTTGCATATGTTTTGAATGGATTTAAACCAGGTTTCTTTTTGCAATATTAAAACCAGTTGTTTTTATTTGTGAGTGGTAGTTCATGTTCTGGATGAAATCATGATCTGTTTAGCCAGACACTCACTGGAGAATATCTGCGCTATTTCCAGTTTGGGGTTGCTGGCCACAAAATATGCTTTGAATAGTTTTTAATTTTTTTAAAAAAATGTTGAGTGTTATTTATCTAATATTTGTGAAATTCATACATGCAGACAAAGCATTTTGATCATATCAACCCCTTCCCCCCCACAACTTCTCTATTGGCTGCCTGCATCTGATCTGCACAAGATCATGTCAGCCAACATTCCAGCATGGATGAGTGAAGGGTCATGAGATTGCTCTCTAAGAGCTATGGAGCTATTGGCAGGGGGTGACTGCAAGTCAGTGTTCTGCAGGAGTGTGGTCTCAAGTAGGTTTCCCATGTTCCAGTGGATGGCCCTTCATTATAAGGGAAAGATAGCAGCACAGCTTTCTTAATTCTCTTTTTTTCCAGCGATTGGTCTCCCAGGCACAATCCAATATGGAGGGCTTTTTCTGTCAATAACTTCTTAGTGTTCTCATTTGCAACATTATTGGGATTGTTGGTTGTCATACAAGATCTATGTTTTGAAGTACAGACATTGCTTCCCTCAAGTTCCCTAAATTATAGGCTAGTCATAATGCAAAGGGGATTATAAACTACACTTATATATTCCCCATGTCTGAGTTTAAGTGGCCTTTTCCCTCCACGAAGCCTTCTGCTTTAGTTAGACCAGCCAACTGACATATTGCTCATTAATCATGCGTATTAACTGGAGTAGTTAACGTTTTGAAATCCAAATTCCCACTCTGTCCAGAGGGACTAGATCTTGTTTTCTCAGTGTGATGACACATGCCTCAGACCCTGCTAATTAGGCCTTTCCCTTGGAGATTCATCCTGACATGTTTCAAGAACATTCTTCCCCCTGGAGTTCAAGTTCATTAAATTATTAATATCCTTGTATAAGTCTTGTAGGACTACTTACATAATAAAACTTTCTCCATTTTAAAAACCATAGTTCATGGTAAAGAGAGAAATTGATCTCTCTCCCTCGTATACCTTTTCTGAGTAAATAGCAAATAGTAGCTGTCACAATTATTAGCCCACACTGTTCATATAAAGTAAAAGTGTCTTACATATAATTAAGTCCTCAGCGGATGCACAAATGTAAGGAGGTCTTGTTAAACAGTCTAACTTGGATCATCTAAAATCAGTTCTACTGAACTCCTGTGTTAAGTGGTGAGAGTATAGCAGGCTGACTATGCAAGCAACCATCTACCTACGCAGGTGCTTAGAGCACTCTGACTAGATGGCCTTTTAAAGGCAAAACTCTTTGGCTTCCAATGACAATCAAGGAGTACAGCTCTGCGTCCTAACTAGGAGCCTTTGCTGCAATTTGCAAAGCCCAGCATAATCCGGCCACTCTACTGCTCTCTCTTCACCAGTCAGCTGTTTCTCACTGTTCCGTGAGCAAGCCTGTATCTGTCCCCTCTGCGACTGTCCCCTCTTCAGACCTTGCATGGCTCCTAGACATGCTTGTCTCAGAGCTCCCCTGAAGCCTTTCAGATTACTCTAAAACAATTCACCTTCCTGTGAAAGTGATGCCTTCTTGCCTTGTTCTATTTTTTTTTTGTAATTTTTGTCCCTATACAACATTCCTATATGTGTTTATGTATTTTAGATGCAATAAATATAATATAGAAATAAAGATCAGTGATGGTGCAGCGAGATTGCCTGGATCTGAGTCCTAAATCTGTTGCTCATTAGTCAAACGACCTTGGATAAATAGCTGTGTCGCACATTCGTCTCATTTATAAAATGGGATCACATCAAAGGGAATTATTAAATGAATATGTATAAATGGCTTTTACTGGAGTCACCAAGGCTAAGGTCCTATGTTATCTTTTACTTCCATTGTCCACAGTGGAACATAAGCTTCACGGTTCTTCCAAAGCTTAAATGTTTCTTGGGTGGTTAATAAAAGACGGGTATGTATGAGCTCAACATGAGGAAAATTTCTACAAAACAGTGAAGAGGCAGCAGGCAAGCAAATGAGATGCTTACAAGTCAAAATCGACGTTTCATGGAATCGAGGAAGCTGACTCTGGTACATTAGTTTTAGGATATGTATTAGTAGATATAGCTTTACTAGATGTTGCGATCAAGAGACTTCCCTGGAGGGGAACAGAGCAAGAGTCACAAGAGAACAGAACAAGAACAGAGAACAACACAAAGGAGCTGGGAAGTGGTCCAGGGGATTTTCAGCAGCAACAGCCTTTCCAGGAAATCTCAGTTTTATTCTGGAAACTAGAACTGATGAGAGCCTAGAGGAGGTAGATTGATAAGGACAGAGTCTAAATTACTTTTACCAACTCGAAGTTTCAACTGACACTATATGTTAAGTTTAAGGGAATGAAAAATAACATTCAAATAAAGAAAAAAAGCATCCCCAGTACCTGTAAAACAGTATGACCCAAGTGTTCGGGTTTTGAACACCATCGATACATTTCCCTGATATTTAATCAATTATGCAAGAAAAAAAAAGAAGGTGGGCTGAGAGATGCCTACAGGACATACTTGATCCACAGCTCAGTGGTAAGAGTCAGAAGAGAAAACCAGAGGTGACACATGTATCCCAGGTGTGCTGACACAGAGGCATCTAGTCAAAGCCACCCCCTGGGAGACTGCACATCTCATCTTGTCACTCGGGGTATATAATCAGCTTTTCCTGCTCATCCTTTCCTATCATCCTCATGACTCCTCTGCCTCAAAGTGACAGATGGAGAGAGTGCCACAAGGTAGCACATTGGGGGAGGAACTTCCTTGTTATTTGCCCACATTGGAGTATCTGAGCTGCCTGTAACCAAATGAGCAAGGCTCTCCAGGTATCACTAAGTGGCTGCCACCCCTTCTTCCTAGGGGGCAGAATCCAGGACTCTGAGATCTTGGCATATTTCCCTCCAGCACCACTGTGTAAAACACTGATGGTCAATTTTTCCTAAATAAAAGATATTTGTGTCAACTCCATGGGATTGGTTTCTGAAGGCAGCATTTAAATATCCAAAAGCTCTTCAACCCACTAAGTTCAATTCAGTTAGTCAACAACTGCACGATGAAAAGCTTTGTTTCTTAGAGTGTGACCTTCAGTTTTGTCTTGGGTTTGATCAACTAGGGCGTTCACTTCATTCGTCAAAAATGTGTTAATAACTGAACTGTATTCCTGGGGATGTATTTGGTGCAGGTCAATTTGGTCTTTAAGAATGAACATGCAGTTCTAAAGTCACAGCTTTTTCCTTTTCCTCTCATTTTATTTTATCATGTGTATGTGTGTATACACGCACTGCAGTCAGAGGACAACTTGCTGGAGTCAGTTTTCTCCTCCTACCATGTGTGTCCCCCAGGATTAAACTCAGGTCATCAGGGTTGGTGCCAGGCACCCTTATGCTCTACACCTAAAATTCCAACTCCTAAGGATAGGTCTTCTAAAGTGTGTAACTCGGAAACTCTGAAAACATGTCTTATCCATACCCTGATGGAAATCACAGTGTAAGTGTCATGGGCAGTTTCTTGGTGCTGATGCTGGCCAGTAATTCAGGGCTTGTTCTTGTGCCTCTTGACTTAGACTGCAACCTGTCTGACGTTTTCACGGGGGAAATGTCACCATATTGTTTTCACGTTAGCATTTCTAGTAAGCAAGACACTAACATTTATCTGCATCTTGTGTCTCTCTACATGCCGATTTTATCTGCTCTAAATCTGAAGCTATATACTTGATACACATCAAAGATAAAAACCCCACAGTCATGAGGCATGATAAGGTTTTGGAGATGAGGGAAGCTGGTGGTCCCATTCTCAGTCCCTAAGACGGCGTGTAAAGCTGAACACACACACACACACACACACACACACACACACACACACACACACATACACGCCGCTCCCCAGTCTAGGAACATGCGAAACAGGAAGGCAGGCACATTTAACCATGTCGTGGCACTTGCGGCTTCCACTCATCCCCTGTGGCACCAGGATATTAACACACATCACAGCATGCTCAAGATATCATCCAGCCACACTCTACAAATATCATGTGTAAAATAAAAATAAGTCATAGTAAAAAAGAAAGAATTATAGAAGCAGAATAGCTGAATTGCAAGTGATCAGAATCTCCGCTCTGAGGGAACATTAATCCTGTTTTGGTAAAGTATTATTATTGATTCGGGTCATTATTTATTCAGTGTAGCCCAGGGGGCTTAGACAATAATGTCAGGACAACTTGTAGTTTGTCTTGAAAAACATCATTAGTTACTAGTGAAGTCCATTTAATGCAAAGAATGACTCAGCAGATAAAGCCATTTGCCACCAAGCCCAAAGATCCAAGTTCAGTGCCTGGGGAAGTTGTCCTCTGATTTCCATTTGTGTACCATGGCTGATGCACGCACGCGCGCGCGCGCACACACACACACACACACACACACACACCAGAAGTATGGTAAGAGAGAGAAGAGAGAGAGAGAGAGAGAGAGAGAGAGAGAGAGAGAGAGAGAGAGAGAGAGAGAGAGAGAAGGGAGGGGAAAGGCAGGTTGGGAAATTGTGGAATGATCTGAAGAATTTAAGATCGCCCGCGTTCCAGGTGGAGGAGGCAGCATATGGATTCACCTCTCGACAGTTCCAGACTTATTTCAAACCTCTTGTTCATACTGAATTACATCCTCTCTGCCGTCCTTACAAGAACCACTTGTCTGACCCCTGAGGTAACAAGACCTTTATGACCAGAGTCCGCTGCTGTCACAGATGTATTTTTAAATATCTACTGAGATAGAAAACGCACTTGGGATATTACACATTCCTCACATGAGAATATGCGTGTCTCATTTTTGCACCTATCGTTGATTTTGAAACGTGGTAACTCTTTACGACATCAGCCATAAATCTTATTTCCGTTCACAATGTAAAAAAAGAAATTCAAACTTCCCAGATAGACACTAATGTTTTCCTGTGTAATTAACACCTCCTTCACAGTTGTGTATGCCACTCAAAGTGCTGTCTGCTCTTCCTTGACATTTCCCTGATACCTGTTCAGGCTGAGCCAGTGCTTAAGAGTGTGAGAAAGACAGACAGGAGAACCGAGAAAGATTTGAAAGGAGCCACCTGCATTTGTGACCAGTCATTCGGAGGCAGACACAGTTGGACACATATTTCCGCTTGTGGGTTTGGGGGCCTCTGTATCACCCTTGATTTGAGTCTAATTATGCTGTAACTCCTTCTTTGTCCTCATAACCCTTACCACCACCAACAAAACACCACCTGTTATATAAGGACCAAGAGTCCATTATTTGCATTCTTCTCTTCGTAATGCCCCTGGAGGGCGAAGTGTTTATAAATCAAGTGTCTAATTTAAGATGCACGTGCACTCTTACTGCAAGTTATCCTGGAAGGATCGGGTTATACTTCTCTGTTGCCCGTTTGCAAATGCCATTCTTTTAAAGAGCCCAGCCTGCTTGACAGATTGCTGACAATAGTCACCTTCTGCCACTAATAATTTTTGCCTTGAACATGGCAAATACAGATGGATTGTTATTAGATTCTATAAATAAGTTTATTCCAGTGTAAAAATATCTTGGTTTCTTTCTTTTCTTTTTTTTTTTTTTGGGGGGGGGGGTCGTTGCTTTTCGAGACAAGGTTTCTCTGTATAGTTTTGGAGCCTGTTCTGGATCTCACTCTGTAGACCAGGCTGGCCTCGAACTCACAGAGATCCCCCGCCTGGCTCTGCCTCCCGAGTGCTGGGATTAAAGGCGTGTGCCACCACTGCCCGGCTCTTGGTTTCATTTTTAAGGTTTATAGAAATGTGCATTAAAAAGATAGGTCTCACTATGGTGCGGCTTGGTACTTTTTTCACCAAATGAACACACTCAGTGTAACCAGCACCCACTTCAAGGAGTGGAAATCTCCCTTGTGCCTCCTCCCATAAATCACCCTCATTCGCATGGGTAACTCGCATTGTAATTTCTAACTGTAGACTAGTTCTCCCTGCTTGGTCATTCACATAAACTGATCAACACTATGCTTGTAAAGGTTTATATTTATTTTACTTTTTAACTGGGGCATGAGGGGGGCAGGGGGGATGTGCACTTGAGTGTAGGTGCCCATGGAGGCCAGAAAGGGACTTTGGATTCCCTGAAGTTATGGATGGTTGTGAGCTTCCTGCCGCGGGTGCTAGGAACCAAACGCCAGTCCTCTGTAAGAACAGTCCCCATCCCTAACCAGTAAGCCATGTCTCCAGCCCCAACGTTGTGCTCTAAGGATGTATATTGCTCTATATCGTTCAATTTCATTCATTTTAAAATGTTATGTACTATCCCATAACTTACTCATTTTATTTAGACTTCTTATGGGCATTTGGCGGTTAGATTAGTTTTTATAAATCTGTATGTATAGCTCAGAGTTGATTGTGCATTTTTAAAGATATATTATTTATTGTTGTTGTATATTTGTATGAGGCAGGCGTGAGGCTAGCATGTACATGCTACAGCACATGTAAATATCAGAGGACAGCTGTGTGAAGTCAGCGCTTCCCTTCCATCTTTATGTGGATTACTATCGTCGAACTCAGGTCATCAAGCTTGTGTCCAAATGTTTTACCCACAAAGCCATCTTGCCAGCCCATGATCGTATTTTTGTAAAGGATTTCTCTTGCATTCTTTAGTAACTTAGCTTTTGATATTACAAACAGTGTCATATGACAAACTAGAAAATTGGATAAAGCTGTAAAAGAATAGAGAAGGGGAGGAACTGGCAGGTATTGTTGCTACCACGTTGCAGAGACTATAGCGTGTAACATAAAATCTGCCATCCTTCCCATTTTTAAGTATATACTTAACTCGCATTGTTGCAAAACAGATCTACAGAACTTTTTTACCTCCTAAAACTCAAATTAACCCTGTTAAGCAACTGCTCTCACCCTCTCAGCTCCTGGAAGCCACCATTCTATTTTCTGTCTCTATGAACTTGAATATTTAACTAACAATATGAGAGGTGCCGTGAAGTATTTGTCATGATTTGACGAGTTTGGTTCACTGAGTCATGTGACCAAGTTCCCTCCGTGCTATACTGTATGATAAAATGTCCGTACTGTGTGATAAAATGTCTGTCCTGTTAAACTAACAACCCACTATGTGTGCACCCCACATTTGGTTTAGCCATCTGTCCATGGAGGGAAATGACTGGTTCCATCTCATAGCTGTTGAGAATATTATTGCAATGAACTTTGTGTTACCAGAGTCCTAGGACAGAGGCCTGACTCTGGGGGACCCAGGAGACCAAGGTCAGTTACCCAGCACCATGAAGTTCCAACCAAAGAAATAAGTGATGGTAGAAACAGGAAAATCACTTTTCAGTGTGGTCACACACGGGCAAGAAAGCACGTCTGGTGACTTCCTCATGCTGTCTTCATGGTCCTGACAATAGAAGAACAAAAGCTGGGACCAAGGGGCGTGCACAATCAAGCAGCCTTGCAAACTATGGATTGACTGATTGTCATCTCAGCTCTGGCCGAGCTGGGTTTCCTGGCACCAGGGGAGATGATTGCCTGCCTGCAAGGCTCATTGTTCCTGGAACTTGCTGTAAGCTGCAAAGGAGAGATAACTAAAAAAGAATATGTGGCAGAGTGAAATGACGGTGGCTGGGGCCATGACCACAGGTCCTTCCCCCAGGCTTAGCACAAGGACTGGAGACTTTTGGTGCCGCTTCCATGGTCTAGAGCGGGATATTGTAAAATCGAGTGGTCAATGGTCCGTTGGACATGATATTCCTCTGAGTCAAGGAAATATCATACTCTTTAGTGCCTTTAACCTCAAAATGAGAGGACAGTAATTAGGTTAATTTGGGGTGCGTGCATTAGGAGATTTAGACACTCCTTAAATGATGAACATGTCTGCATGAATAGTAGGACAGGAAGACAAATGAGAATTAGCAAAGGCAACAGGTCAAGTGTAGACCTGTAGGTCAAGTTTGGTCCTGCTTTGAGTTACCCCAGGACATCTGTGAGCTCAAGTGAAGAGTCCGTGCTTCCAGCCTGTGCATCCCAGGGACACATTCTGCTCCAAGAAGGATGAGTTGGGGTCTATTCCCAGAAGATCGCATCCCATTCTATTTTCAGCTTTCTGAGGAGCTCCATAATATTTTACACAGTGATGGCCCCTTCTGGCAGTCCTGCCAGCAATCTATGAATGTTCATTTCCCCGCATGCTTGCCAACACTTGTTATTGCCTGTTTTGTTTTATTTTGTTGTTGTTGTTGTTTTGCTTTGTCTTGTTTTTAAGTAATCTCTTTTGGAATCTTCAGCAAACTTGTGGCCACATATAAACACTATTGTATAGAAAGGAAACTGTCACACATACACAAAATGTTTCTATGAGAAAAGACACACTTAACGCAGCCTAGCTGCTTCTGAATTTGACAAGGATCATTTTCAGTTTTGCACAGTCGACCAACTGCATTACTTTCTTCGGGCTACATTTATGAGACTTGTGGGGCTCTGTAGGACTTACTGGAGATGCCGAGACCCTCCACTTTGGAAATTCCGGCATAGGGCGGAGACCATTCATGTTAACTGGTGTTCCCGGTTTGAGCAAACACTGGGCTTAGATCATCAGGCAAAAATCTGAATTGTAATTCAAAATCTTTCTACTGTTGCCAAACAGAAAACCTCTCTGAGGTTTCCAGGGTAACCAGCGGGAGTCAATCTACGATTTTATGCTTTCCACTTTGGTTTTCAGGAATGTATTAGATTAGCGTGATCATAATAAGGCAGGAACGCTAGATCTCTCTGTGTTGGGAGGTTTGTGAAATGAGATTTATCAAAGTTGCTTCTGAACAAACAACCCCCTGACAGCAGCCACCCTAACGAGGAGGGCGGTCTTTCCTAGAGCTGCAGTTGTCTGAGGTATCTGCAAGATTTCCCTCCTTGCAATACCCAAGCTCCCACGTTCTGCCTTCCTTTGCAGTGGGTCTCTAAGAAGCCCTGAGATGAAAGCAGAGAAACAAGGGGAGACAAGCCTGGAGGCAGACCTGTAATAAACATTCCCCCACCAGCATGGCAGACTTCTCCCCAACACTCCCATCTACAGCCCCCACCCCCAAGACCCATGTGGCCCTAGTCAGAGCTGCAGAGCCTTGTGAGGAAAATCCTGACACTTTCCTAAAATGGAGAGGTCTGATTTTAGTCTTCCTAGGAGCCGTAGAGGTTTGTGCCTGTTGTGCTGGCTAAATTATTAGCAATAAAGTGATCCTTGTATTGTCCCCCAAACAGTAAAATTAGCAGGAGAGAGACAGACAGACAGACAGACAGACACAGAAGAAAATCTCTTAGCTCTGAGGTAGACTGCACAGAGATTTTGTTGAAGTGCAGGAGATGATGCCATTCATGTGGGTGCTGCTGTGGCCTTACAGGGGGGGAACAAGAGAGAGAATCCCAGAGTCCTGGGAAGGAAGAAAGACAATGTCTGAACATGAACATGAACGATTACTTCCACAGAAATTCTGGCCCCAATATCCCTCTCATGCGTTGAAGCTCCCCTCACGGTTCTGTCCGCCTTGTACCAGAGTGCCCTCTGCAGGGCAATGAGGCCCAGACCTGAAAATCCAAGGTCTTGCCTTGCCTATTCCCTATGCTATGCGTAATAAAGCTAGAATAAGGGGGCTGGAGGTTGCTGTAAAACACACACTTAAAATTGTTCAAATATGCTTCTGGCAGTTACTAGACACTCAGGCCTTAAGCTGAAAATATGTGTTGGCTCAAGTTACCCTCACAAATATGTTCCTTTATGTTTACAACCCTTGCAAATATCTTACTTGCTTGTCCACTCTTAGGAAGGATGTACGAGCGAATCGGCCCTCCCCGCACTCAGTGGGCTCAGCCGGGCTCTGACAAGGCTAATGTAACACAGCGTGTAAATCAGCGGAGAAACGAGAGAGTCTGGATGCTTGCCCTCACCATCAGAACTGGGAAAGCTTTTTGTTCCTCAGAGTA
Organism: Peromyscus leucopus; assembly: GCF_004664715.2. NCBI lineage: Eukaryota > Metazoa > Chordata > Mammalia > Rodentia > Cricetidae > Peromyscus > Peromyscus leucopus. The sequence continues at coordinate 58,138,689 of NC_051084.1, forward strand.
GCACATCAATGTTGTGTCATAGTATCTGACACTGGGTTTGTCTTAACATAAACTCTGTGATAAAAAGTGATCAACGGCCTCCTTTTCCCTACCTCCAGTCCAAGCAGATATTCATTTCTCTTTTGAAGAAAGGGGACTGTAAACAAACTTGAACCCGCCAGTTTGAATTTAACTCAACCCAAAGCACGCTTGCAGAAGGAATGGATCATCTGCTTAGGAGTCTTTGATTTCATTTCTAGTACTCTTGCAAATTAGTAAATTACACTGCTTCTACTTCTGAGTAAACTCTTTATTCTCACTTCCTTCTCAAAGGCAATGGACTTGCACTTACTAAAAATCAAATATATTGATTTTCAGAAAATATGTACTTTGAGACTAGAAGATGTATGTATGTATAATCTGTACTGAATACACAGGATATACAATTACATATTCATTCCAATCTTACAGTCCCCCAAAGAAAGCCAAAGTTTCCATCACTTAAATAGGCAGCATATGAAAACATCACTATGGCTTTCGTAATTTAACATTTTTTTTTTCTGTTCTGTGGATGTGAGTTTAGAAATATTGATGGAAAGGGTGGGTTTTGTTCATACATGTGTATAATGTATTTTAATCTTGTTTCCCATCATTATGCTTTCTCCTCACCTCCCTCTGAACTCATTTTCCCCAACCAATCCCCCTCCCGTTTTCATTTCATAAAAAGGAAAAGAAGAAAATAAAAATGACTCACTGGGTTTAATTAGGGTGGTTTTCATAAACATGGTTAGATAAGCATGGGTGTGGGAGCAAGGGCAACTTACCATTGGCCACATCACTGAAGACCCCCACCAGCCATTCAGCTTCCCCTCTAGGGCTAGGACCTCCTGAGATCCTCTCGTATTCCTAACAGAATGTCTACAGCTCAATCTTATGCAGGTCTTGCATAGGTAACCACAGCTACTGTGAGTTCTTGAATGAAATGATGTCCTTAACAGCTTGCCCTTGACTTATCTCCCATCGCAATTGGAACATTCATCTCCCCAGCCACAACATAGTGTTTACTTACCTCGCAAAGCTTAACCTAAGTCTAAACAGGTGCTTCCTACCCAACTTCAAGCCTGAATAGAATTTGTCAATGAAATGGGCCTTTTTGTACTTATGGTTGCAATTCTCCAACACATCAAAAGCATTGAAAAGGTTGACCCAATGCTTTTATTCTTTCAGTATCATTATCCTTGAGCCATGATGTGTATAAGTACTATCAGTGAGGCAACCACACTCTTAGTAGCACCAATGGGATGGAATAGTGGTGCTTAGGAAACCTAAGCTCAGAAACATTCCCCATTCAGAACATAGAACGCCAAAACGTAAACTGATTTTCCTTGTTCTAAGGGGAAAAGATTAAGAAAGTGATTCTTTTAAACAAATAAATAGCGGCAGAGAGAGGACTCAGTGGATACCCTGGAAGCCATATGGAAAGGTGGAGAGAAGACCTGACTCCAGAAAATATATATTCTGACCTCTGCTTGGGTTCCATGGCATGAGTACCTCCCACACATATACAATAATAGTAAATAAAGTTAAAAATAATAATAGCAACTAAACTCTTATATAATATGAGACATGTAATTTATTAACCATATTACTACAAGCCTGTATTTCTGGCCCCTGCAATTGTAATTCAGCTGATTATGAATTTGGAAGTGTGGACATTGAGCTACAATAATGAGTAATATGTACGAATTATGCAGTTAGTTCACTTGTCCAGATAGAAGGAAAGAGCTAGTTCATATACTGTAGTTAGGATATATAATTTTATCAGTGCAATGCTCTTCAAACTTTAGTAAATGTAAGAATTACTGCAAGTAATTCTGAAGTACAGATTCATGGCTCTGAGCCCCTGAGATTCTTAACCAGCTTCTTAATTAATCAATCTAGTCCTTGGGTACCTCCTATAAAATTAGAATTCAGACCCTCTTTTGGAAAGTCTTTTTTTTTTCTTTTTGAGATTTTATTTTTGTTTTATGTGTTTGAGTGTTTGCTTATGAGGATGTAAATGTACCCTGTACTTGCAGTACTCATGGAGGCGAGCAGGGGGTGACAGATCCCCTGGTTGTAAGCTTTCATGTGGGTGCTAGAAACTAGACCTGGGTCTTCCGAAAGAGCAGTCAGGGCTTTTAACCACTGAATTCTCTCTCCAACCTCAGAAAAACATCTATTATTTCATCTAAATTGCACTTTTTATTTGAACTGAAACTACAGAGTCATGAGACAGAACACTGATCTGAAGTCATCTTTCCCATACTGTCCTGACTTGGCTGGAGTGTCAAGATCACTTGCATGGGAAGGGTCAACAGCAATTAGAACCTGCTCATCTCAGGCAGTGTATCTCCCACTGTGATCGTGGAGAACTGACTCACTGCTTTATAGAGTTCAGTAATGTTCAAAAGCCGTGTGGACTTGCAATTTGTTTTTTAAATTGTCTTTAAAAACAATTTTACTATCTTTCATATTGCTGCCTAATATGGTTATGTTAAAATGAAATTAAATCACAAAACTTACTCTATTTTCTTTTCATTTCAAGGGAAGACGAGGGAAAACAGGACCCCCAGGAAACCCAGGACCTCCAGGACCACCAGTGAGTAAATAGACTGTGGTCACGTGGCAAAATAAACATACCCGCTGCCACCTCATTCATTTTATTTCCCTTTATCCATTCAAGGGGTTAGGCTATCAGCAGTGCATTGGTGTTGATTAATATCGATTACAAACAAACAAACAAAAACAAGAGGGCATAAATTAAATTAGATAGGATGTTGACTTTTATTGCACTTTTTTAGGCAAAATAGAGAATGCTTTATAAAAATTTCAGTAACTACTTTGTGTTTTGAAGAAGAAAGTGAAGGTGTGCTAACAGGCAAGGGGAAGTCTTCCTGTCATTTCTAGTCATTTGACAAGGCTTCAAGACAAGTGTCTCTGAGAAGGAATTTACATGATGAAGATGCGTGCACTAAGTGGGCCGAATGCCTGGGAAGAAGATGAATATGCTGGACCCTGGAGTGAGATCTCAACTGCTGATAGACACGTTTACTGAAGAGTCAGGAAGATTAAGAAATACGTGACCATGTGAAAGGATTTACAGTTCTCTGCTCCACAGGTTTAGTTTATTGCTATGGTGTTAGGGGGAGGTGTGTGCATATTTTAAGTATTAGCATTTCAACTCAGCAATGGTTCTGATTCAGAGCGCTCGTTAAATCTTGTATTTGGAATAAAAATGGTTTATGAACTTTTTAATATAGTAAAATAGCCAATTTGTTAGACTAAGAAGAAAAGAAAGCAGTTATGTAGACCATAAATGGGTTTGATACATAGGTCAGCATTTACTTAAGAAGAAAACGTTGGTTCATTTCTGCTTGGTAATTGTGATCTAAGGAAACCGATTTCCCTAAATGACTGAAACCTTTCCTTTCATACACACATCATCCAAACTTCATCTAAAGGTACAGTCAGCCTTTATCACTTTGAGGTTGTCTCCATCATAGGATAAACTGATGACCTGTATCTACCCTACTCACAGTGTAGTTGAGGACAGCATTGAAAAGGGACAGTAATTCATTCCCCATGCTTTCTGTCACTGAACACTTACTTTTTCCAAATGTAAAATCCTCCAAAAAGAGAGCTGCTGGTTCCCAAATGATTAGAAATGAAAAGAGTTCTTCAGAATCAATCTTTTCAAGGTCATAATAACTAACGTTGTCAATAAATAGCTCATCAAAAAAATCTAGTTGCACTTAATTCACATTGCTCAAGTGTTTCACATTTATTTAGGGTCCTACTGAACACTTAACTGGGGCTGGACTTGAAAAACTGAATAAGACACCGTCCTTCTTTTTTTTTTTTTTTTTTTTTTTTTTTCTCCCCAAGACAGGGTTTCTCTGTGTAGTTTTGATGCCTGTCCTAGAACTCACTCAGTAGACCAGGCTGTCCTGGAACTCACAGAGATCCGCCTGACTCTGCCTCCCGAGTGCTGGGATTAAAGGTGTGCGCCACTACCTGGCCGTCCTTCCTTTTTATGAGGTTCAAGTTCAGGTGAGAGAAATGTGCAGCGAGGAAGAGAATTCAATGGAGATAACACGGTTAGTTTCTTGGAGGAATTTACAGCAAAGAATAAAGATGGAGGCTTGAAAAGTCAAACAAACAGAGAGGAGAAGGAGCCAGCTGGGTGCCCCCTGAGGAAGGAAGACAATGTGAGCCAACACCCAGAATGTAAAACCTCTGGTGGGTAGAGGTGGGCTCCCTGCCACAGACGGCTGAGGCACAGCCCGAGGCCAACAGGGATGAAGTCAAACCTTCCCATGGTCCTGGCAAACCTCATGGAAAGCTCTGAAAGTAAACAAAGGCCTAAACTGGAGAGGACCAAGGCCAGATTTCACTGATGGTCACTCTAGCAACAAACTGAGAGCAGATTGCTGAGGGCAAGCGAGACTCACTGTAGCTATTTATTGCCCCTGGAGTCTCTTCTCTGCAGGATGTTTGTTACCTCTGCCTGCCTGCCTGTTTGTATTTGATTTCCATATAGAGTGAGAGGGGACTAAGAGCAATCTAGTCTATTTTTAAATAGTTTTTCTTCTTTTCTAGCACTGTAGTCTGCGTTCCAGGCGCCCTACTTCAGGACAGGGAGCAAGGCAGCTAAGAGAATGCGTGGTAGGGGGCTAAAATTCTTCCAGTTGAGATCTGAGATGGTGTGTGACTCATCCCAGGAGCCCAGACTGAGACGTTCCTAAAGCAAGTATGAGAAGGCCTTATGACAAGTTCAACTATAGAAAGGAAACAAAGAAAAAATCAACTTTACTTCTTATCAAATAGCAATTAAGCAATATATCTCTCAAATGAATGAATAGCTGAAATATTTATAACATTATGTTTGAGCAGTTTTCTTTTTTTTTTTTTTTTTTTTTTTTGGTTAAAACTTCAGTCAATTTGAATATTTGAAAGGAACGAAGGAACGGGAGTCTTCAGGAGGCATTGGGCAAGGCTTCAGTAATAGAGTACTTGACTCAGTGTCCTCAAGAGAACATTCTTCCCTTTGGGGGGTTGGAGGTATTTGCTGAATCAAAGCAGTGGTGTTATTTAGGTGAGTGTCAGTGAAGATGAAAGGCATTGGGGAAAGTCTCTGATGGCCTGAGGCAACGCAAAGTAATTAAACCAATTGAGTCCCTCCTTTACCCCAGGCTTCTTTGTTCTGAGGCCAAATTGGGATTCTCTCACCTCCCTAAGAAATCTTTACAGCAAAAGACACATCATTTACAAAGAATAATTTTCTCTAACCTTAGTGTTAGCAGCGGGTGAGCTGTGTGTATGTGTATGTGTGTAGGTGGGCATCTGCAGGCACACATGCATAGAAAGGACGATATAGCCACAAAGTCACCATAATTTTAAGAGAATCAAATCTCCTAGGGAAAAGAAAATCCCAGAAGGAGATTTTGACTATCCTTACTTGCTTTTCTGTTATTGTGATCAATCACTCTGACTAAAGGCCACTGGGGAAGGAAAGGGTTTCTTTGGCTTGCGCATCCAGGCCACACTCAAGGAAAGTCAGGGCAGGAACTCAAGCAGAAACGACAGAGGCATGCTGCTTACTGACTCATGCCCTGGCTTGCTCAGATAGCTTTCTTATACAGCCCAAAACCACCTGCCTATGGATGGTACCACCCACAGTGGGCTTGGATCCTTCCATACCAATCATCAATCAAGACAATCTCTCATAGATATGATCATGGCCAATCTAAGGGAAAGAATTCTTCAGTTGAAGTTCCCCATTCCCAGGTGACTCTAGGTTGTGTCTAGTTGACAATAATCACTACCCAGGACATTTACTGAATCTATTGAAGAATATTACTAAGTTATGAGTGCACTGTATCAATGTCACATGTATTACTCCAGATTCGCTCACCACATTTCAATTTTACCATCAGGGAGAATTCATCTTTTCAGGGAAGACTTATTTGTAGTTCATACACGCAGTGTGCAGTTGGTTGCCAGGGTAGCTATGCTCACTTATGTTGAATATATTTCTTAAAATGATTTTTTCATAGTTTCCTATCAAATAGCAGATATATCTATACAAAAGCAAATGCTTCCAAATTTCCTAAATGACTTTTGCCAACTTGTCCGTTTATTTTTGAGATGATAACATATTTTCCCCTTCCCTTTCCTTCCTTCAAGCGCTCGAATGACCCCTCCCTGCTCGCTTTCAAATTCCTGGCCTTCCTTTTCATTCATTGCTGTTATATACACATGTATATGTGTATACATATAGATTCCTAACCATAACCTGCTCAGTCTAGAGAGCGTTACTCCTGTGTATATTTCCAGGACTGATCATTTGGAATGGGAGAGCCAATCTGTGTTCTCTTCCCTGGAAAAGGCTATTTTTTTTTTTTACAATTCCCTATGATGCGATGCCTTACTCAGCCTTGATGCAGGGGGGAGGGGCTAGGTCCGTCCCCAACATGGTATGACAGCCTGTGTTGGCTACCCAAGGGAGGCCTTATCCTCTATGAAGACGGGATAGGGGTCAGATGGGGTAGGTGTGGGGGGGTAAAAGAGGAGGGAGGGGGAACCAGGTTTGGTATGTTAAAGGAAAGAAATTTTTTAAATAAAACATTATATAAAAATAAAAATGAATATATAGATAAAAAAGAAAAAGCTGTTTTTGTCAGCCTCCCTGAGGAGCCTGTAGTTCTTTGTGTAGAATTGAGGTCTTACAGCCTTTCTCTGTCCAATTTGACGTGTTTATTGTTGTTGTCCTTGTTCAGCTCCCATTTCAGCAGTCATATCGGTGAGAATTTATGGGTGTAGTTTCTGACATTCTGCAGAGAAACAGTCTCACGACAAACTCCCTGTTTCTCTGGCCTGTCCGGTCTTCCCAGCCCCTCTTCAGCGATGATCCCTGAGCCTCAGTTAAAGGAGTTGGATTGCAGATGGGACAGGACTTCATAACTCTGCATTTCTGTAATGGTCTCCATCTGTTGCAAAGAGAAGCTTCCTTGACTACACTTATCAGACTAGATATTGGAAACGGATGTGTGATATCTGGCTGGGCGGAGAGGTTGGATGTAGTTCAGTGGTTGTTTTTTACCATGCCATAGATGTCGAGCCTGCAAAATCCAAGAACATGGTACAGCCATCTGGTAAGGGCATTCTTGAACAATAGCATAGTGGAGGCACCAAGGCTCCTTTCTTCCTCTTACAAAGCCACTAATTGTATCATGAGGACCTCACACTCATGGTCCCATCTGATACTAATTATACCCTCAAAAATCCCACCCACCTCCAAATACTGCTAAATATGAATCCCGTGATTAAATTTCCAATACATAAAATTTGGAGGACTCATTAAACAATAGCAGAAGGAAAGTATTACATAGCGATACCTTAAATGAATAATACCTTCAAACGTGCTGAGATTATAATTGAGAACAATTTTTCAGAGAGGCAAAGTATACCAACACTAAAGTCCCTCGTGAAAGTTATAAGTCCAACAGAAAAAGAAAGAGGTGCGATAGAACGAGGAAGTCTGATTACAACACCAGCTCTGTGCTGGATGACATTTCCAGTGCCTTATGGAATTCTCTCAACTACCTCAAAAAGTCAAAATTATCCTCGTTTTGCAATAGGATAAGTGGTGCTCACAAACATCCAATAAGTTTCCCACAAACACAGGGGTGCATGAGGGTGGGCCAGAATTCAGACTCAGGACGTGAGCCCCAAAGGCACCTTTATTGTGTTTGGGCACTTCCTGGTTATGATTTGGTATGAATCAGCCTTACACACACACACACACACACACACACACACACACACACACACACAGCATTGCTTGACTTTTTGATGACAAGTCATGGCACCCACCTCACAGGAAAGTAAGGTAGCATGGGCTGTGGGGTGCCATCCCTGTCCTCTCATGCAACTCTTCCTGGCCAGTGCACCTGACACTGTTCTCTCTGTAAATATGGAACCATAGTACATGACGCACCCACTACCCACGGTGGTTAGGAGCAGCAGCTGCCATGTATGTAGTGGAACTTTCTGCTGTATGTAAATAAACTGAACGTTGCTCTGAGCACCACCCATTTGCATTACATGTAGAAAAGCCTGTCTAAAACTACAATGGAACCAATGTGGTTTGTCTCTTTTCTAGTTGTCCTAAGATCCAGTTACCAAAAATTGATTATCTATCCTTGAATTGCTTAAATGATCGCTCTACATGCCAAATGCTTACTCTTCATACGTAAATCCACTCTTGAAGAGACAGAGAAATTATTTCCAACTCCTGACTACAGCTGAGACAAGGAATATAATAGTATTTTTCCTCCCGCAGCTTCACAGTGTCTCTCCAGCTTATGGAGCTGCTTTACCCACATCTGAGACATTGTATTTTATTACTTGTGATCTTCCCCAACTCTCAGCCACATGTCCCTCACACCATAATAAAAACATCTTTCTCAGACAGCTTTCTGGTGAGCTCAGAAGACTATGCAATAGAAAATAGGGGCCTGGTGTTACTAGAATGAAACGTGGAGACACTCAGGATGCTTGAGTTTATCTCTAAGTATTTTCGTTTTTAGTTTCCTTAGAGAAGACTGGAAAGCTGTGGAAATAAGTTGGAGTAGGAGGGAAAGCCGGAGAAGTTAATGATCCATTAAGTGAAGCATGTAACAGCCCGCCCTCCTGACATGAACTTCTCATTTATCATCCCTGTAAGGAGCGTTGACTAACAGCCACATTAACTCTAAGACATGTTATTATTCTTTCTATCACAGGAATAGCTTTAAACCGTCTTCATTTTCTCTCTGCCGTTGTTCTGTGCATTGTTTCATTATTGCGGCATAAGAATCCAGCAGTGGGCTCAAATATGTCACATTTGAAAGCCGAGCAGTTTAGGCTGAAACACAGAAATCCAAGAAATATGTAACATAGGTCAGCAGCGCCCTCTACTGTTTCCACTGGAAATTTTCTAAGCAAAGACTTCTCGGGGAAGCAGAGAAGTGGACATTTAAAAAAATAAATAAATAAAAATAAGACGTGTTTTGGGATTTATTGTGAATAAATATAATTTTAGAATTTTATTTTCATGATTTGTGGCACTTAATGTTCTCTTGTACTTTAAATATATTTATCATCCTATCAACAGTGGCTTTTAACATCAGCTTGATACTTCATTATGTTGAAAATTCAGCCCTATCTCTAGGTTCTCTGGAATGCCCATGTATGGTAAAATGCTGTTGGAGAGCTTACTCCAAAGAAATGCCTACTTTCTGGGCCAACAACGTGGTTTTAAATATTTATGGCCATCTTATTTATGCTTTGATTTTAATGTCACTGTAAAATAATTTCTTTTACCTTTAAAGCAAGAATCATCACATTGCCCTAAAGGGTATGATCAATTAAACATCAAGTTATGTCATTAAAAGAGTAAATTTGGGGTGCAAAAATCTAATCCATTTTCAACAGTACTCCCTTATCTGTGGTTTCATTTTCTGTGATTTCAGTTAACTATGTTCAAACCATGTCCAAAAATGTTAAGTAAATTCTAGAAATAAATAATTCATAACTTTTCTGTTTTACCCCCATTTTGAGTGAAATCTCATGCTGTTTCATCCTGCCTTGCTCGGGTTATACATTACCTCCCTTGCCCGCTGTATCCGATGTCTATGTAGCACCTCCCCGGGAGTCATTGTGTCATGAGACTGACCACCACAGTATCACAAAGCCCATTCAAACAAACGACAGTTACTTTACTTAACTCAAACCTCAGTGGTAGTAAAGCTGCTGTTGAAATGCCAAAGAGAAGCAATAACGTTCTGTCTTTAAGTGAGAATGGCAAAAGTCATCAATTTAAAGGAATTATATGCTGAGGTTTCTAGGATCTATGGTAAAAAGTCTGCTATTTGTGAAATCATAAAAAGGAAACAAACACTGCTTGTTCTGCTTGTACCGCCAGCTTCCAAAGCATGTATGCATCATGAAGATTTAGTTTAACTGGGGCAAGTGTTAGGCTATAACTTCACTGGTATTAGCGGTTGCCTGGCACTGGCTGAGGGGCGTACGCTTACTCTCTGCAGATGAGGGTGGGCTAACACAGTCATCATTTCATCACTACTATCAACAGTGTGTGTACAGTGCCTTAAAAAGCAAAGCAGCAAAGCACAGAGGTAGCTGCTTAATGATTACACTCTCTCATGGGGAGGGGAGCCTATAGCAGTGGTTAATAAACAATTAAATGGGACAAAACAATTTCAGTATTATATATTATTTGAGGATCTCTATGGGAATAAAGAGATTAATGTGGTAAGAAATAAAAGAGGCGTTCTTCTGGTCAAGCTGGCCCCAGGAGGTATCTCTGGTCAATGACATGATTCTAGAAGGGACTGGCCACACAAGGAAAATGAACCAGCACGTTCCAACCAGAAAGATGGATGTGTTCAATAATAGAGCAGAACTGAACATTTAGTTTGAGAGAAGGATTAGTGGTGGGAACCTTCATCACATTAAGGCCTTAGAACTTATTAGGGTGCACAATATTTCGGGAAACACAATACCACCACATTTCCCCTTTTTTATCTAAAATTTAAAAAAGAGTGGGAGTTGGGGTGGTACAAGCGGACTGAGTGGTCAACTGCTCTCTTTTGTTAAATCTCGTGTGTGTGTGTGTGTGTGTGTGTGTGTGTGTGTGTGTGTGTGTGTGTTTTTCTGCAGAAGTTCATTATCTGGTTGTCTTTTGCTTTTTTTCTGTTTTGTTTTCATTTTAATGTGATGAAATAATCATTTTTCTGATTCAAATCATTATTATGAAGATGATTAAATTTCAGCCTGTCAGTTTTGGTCTTTGAGTAGACAGACAGTAGACTTGTTTGCCAAGAGAAAAAAAAAATGAAACTTGGATTGTAGCCCCTTTAATTTCAACCTTGGGGTGAATACTGGATTCAATTTTTTATCAACGATGGGAATTCTATCACAAATAAGTCAGTCTTTTTTTTTTCTGCTCCTAACCATGATGTTTTCTTTCTAATGGGCTACATGTTGCCTCAGATGAACAGTCATAGCCTCAAAACATCACAGACCCATAGAACTTCTGAATGTGTATCCTCTTTACCACACTGTCCTTTACCTGTGTGTCCCTCTCCACCTGTCGGAGTGCACTGAGGGTGCAAAAGGAAAATGTCATCATATTCAATATAATGACCAACTCCCTAAAACAAGGTAGTACCTTAAAACACACTTGGACTTTTGAATAAGGCAGATGACAAAATGTTTGAATGCAACATTATTTCTTATTAAATACCCTGTGCAGGACTGTGTGCATTTTGAGGCACATGATGTTTTAATGGGAATCCGGTTCATTTGCAAGCCTTGAATTCATCAAAGCTTTTCTCAGTGTTCATTTCAGCAGTGAACCTGGCCTCTTCTGTCTATCAACTGACCAAGGCCACGAACTTTAATGACGATATCTTCAGAGAAAATAAACCTAACCATTTATTTGAGTCAATGGGATAGTAATTTCATTCCTTACTGAAAAATAAGATGACACCCGTAGATTTAAAAATACAGACAATGGAGACCTGACCCATTAATTATTTTTACTACCACTTGTCCCTTATTGGAGTCAGGGTTCCAGACAAAACAGCTGTTGTCAACATTGCCGAGATTCCAGTGTCACCCTGTGACCACAGAGTAAGTAGGCATGCGTGTGAGGCAGCTGGGTGTCAGGTAGAGATTTCAAACACCGGCGCTCACATCTGCTTTCCTACCCACCCCCTTTCTCTCTATGAGCATCAGTAGTGGGACATTATTAGCCCTTTTCTCACTGCTAAGCTTTTGTGGCTACGGCTAAACAATGGTAGAAGAGGTCTCCTCTTCATCTGCCACTGACTACATCTCCATCTTGGCTCATATTGACTATTTGGACCCATCTATGTTCTTCCTATCAACAGTGAGGCAGATGTTTGAAATTCTTGGTCTGTTGGGACTAAACTTGTAATTAGTTGGGCCATTGCATGAATTTTTCATGTTTCCTTTGTGTTGGGTAAATATTAAGCAAATATTAAGAAAGCAAAGTGCAATCAGATTTATTAGAACCTTTTATGTTCAGAAAAGGAGACTCGTTTCTGAAATAATTTTATAGTTCACAGTTGGTGCCATAGCTCCAAAAAGATGCCAATGGGATGTTTAGTTTTACTGCTATCTAGCTTTGTGAGGTCATCAAAAAAAAAAAAAAAAAAAAAAAAAAAAAAGACCAGCTCTGTTTTAGCAAAACTCCAGGTCCAGCAAACAGGGACTCAGCTCTGCCTGTGACATTCCTTTTGTCTGCACAGCAACTACAGTGCAGCTGAGCAGGAGGAAGGACCAACAGGCAATAAGTGAGCAGAGAAGCAACAGGTTGTCAGTATTGTCTCGGGGAGTCTGGAACATGGAAGGAAATCTGAAGAAAATAAGATGTGGAGCAACTTCCGATGTGTCTACTAATCTTGTTAAATGGGACAAAGAGCTTAGCAAATGTGGCAGATGATTAATATTCAGTTATAATATTAGATTGTGGATTCATGAGACATTTTAATATAATATTTATTAGTTCTTTGAGAACGTGAGCATTTTGATCATATTCAACCCCTGACTCCTGCTTCTAACTCCTTCCTATCCCCAACCACATCCCAAATAAGTGTGTCCTTCTCTTTTTAATACTATAAGTATAATTTGTACTGTCCCTATACTTATGGGGTATTGGATCATCCACTGGCACATGAACCTACCAGAAGTTACACCCTTAAAGAAAACTCTCTCTCTCTCTCTCTCCCTCCTCCCTCCTCCCTCCTCCCTCCCTCCTCTCTCTCTCTCTCTCTCTCTCTCTCTCTCTCTCTCTCTCTCTCTCTCTCTCTCCTGGCATCCATCAGCTGTCCACTGACACTAAATTTAGGGTGGGTCCTATGAGCCTCCACCTCCAAATTCATAACACTTTATCATGTTGTTTTCTGTACCATTTAGTGTGCTTACAGTATTTCAAATTCATTTTGAAAACCAGGAATCCCACCCTACAGAATTAGTAAAGGTCACTCACTGTCGCTAATCATGTCTTTGCTCCCAAGATCACCAACATTCCCTCTTCTGGAAACCCCATGTGCAGTGGCACTAAATGTTTTTAAACTACAGCCATCAGGTTCTTTCACCCCTAGAACAACCCTGAGTACATTTTATGTAGTGAAGGGGTTCAGTTGAGCCCCAGCTGTCATTTGCAGATTTATCATTAGTACAATATGGGGATGAGAGGAAAACAGTATCAGACATTGGAGTTGGAAGGGAAGAATTAGTCTTCCTATAAAATAAAACCTGCACTTTTTCCATTGTCTATAGCAGTCCACGGCTATTTGAATGTCCCACATGCTCTTAGCCTCTGTGTCACTCGGTTGTGGAGGAGCCACCAACGTCAGCCTGGTTATCTTGAGTCTCAGCAGTGTCCCTTTAAAAAAAAATGCATTTTCTCTGCACAGGAAGTATTGTCATTCTCTCAGTGCTTTTAAAGGGAATGAATGTTATCAGTTAATTACAGCAAATGGTAGTGCAGAGGGCTGATAGATGGAGGCTGCCTCTGTGGCCTTTGGGAGCCAACTTCAGTCCTGATTTGGGTGGTGTATGGAGAGGTTTCCAGAGGCCAGACAAGAAGGTTGGAGACACAGCTGTTCCCAAGGTGTGGCTTTTGTTGGTGGGGATTTTTTGGGGACACCACTGGATACAAACAGTTATTTTCACACATCCCCATGCTTGCTGGTTTTCATGTGCCCTGGTTTTTATCACCTTATACTGGATCATTGATGCTGCTTCCGTGGGTGGCAAGGACTTGAAAGATTCCTGCTGCTCCTTATATTGCAGGAAGCTGACAAATAGCATTTTTCTTTTTTTCGGGACATACTGCAGAGAGATGAGTATGGGACATTTTGTGGATGGGTAAGCAGAATGGCAGTATTAGCGGGGGGAATCATTTATATTTCCTAACATTCATGCCATGAGTATCAGTCAAAAAGTACTGTCAATAATACAATGAGACTTAGATGAATTAGCTTGATCTCTGGGGAAACATCCACCTTCCAAAATGATGCTTCCCTGACTTGGAGTGTAAAGGGTTAAAAATGTTTGCAATTCACAGCATAATTTAGAAAATCTGTTTTCATGAAATGGATTAATTATACTCATTGAAAAGCATTCACTGTCACAGCCTCATCCTCCCACTCCTGCTCCAAAATGACAAGTGAAACCAGGGACTGTGCAATTTTGGAAAACAATCAGGTCACATATTGAGTAGTCTGCTTATTCATACAACCATGAACTGCCTATGCTTGAGTTCCCTCAATTACACAGCTCAGTATGCAGGCCAGAAGCAGACAAGCCCAGCGCAAGTGAGCACTTTCCTAGAATACACAGAGGAACAAGTTTGAAAAATGTCCAAAGTGGCAGACGGGAAAAATTCTCATTCAAGATCCAGAAGCTGCCTCTTCCACAATCCCTCACCTGTTAACCACACAGCTTCTCAATCTCAGAACCAGGGCACTGGCAATACCTCAGACCAAAACCCTTAAGAGCTATGGATCTTTAAAGGTAGGGTATAAATATATGCCACGGTGGGGCAAAGCAGCTGAGACAAGAGAATGTGAGGGGTACAGTACTGAGCATCATGGGTAACAGTACTCAAGATAGTAGGGCACAGTACTTAACACCATGGATCACAGCACTGAGGGCTACAGTACTGAACATCATGAATCAGTAATGAAGATGGTGGGTCAAAGTACTTAACATCATGGATCACAGTACTGAACATCATGCATCACAGTACTGATTATCATGTGTCACAGTACTACTCAGAAGTTCCAGAAACTCACCTGAAATGAGCATGTGGCTGCTGTAAATTTTGTTTAACTTTTATAGGGGAAATCTCTCCCGAATGTTGAAACCAAAGTATTCAGCTGCATCACTTGATCAGTCTCCTCGGTGCTGATGTACCCACCTCTCCTCAAGGACAGACCACAGCGGCTCTGCTGTGTTCTCATTGGGAGGATATTTCTTTCTCCCTGTGTGACAGCTTCACAACTAATCTTCTCTGCGGTTTCATGCTCACAGGAGTTTGAGATCAAAATCCTCCCCAGGTGATTTTACTTCATTTGGTTACGGAGTCTCTCTTCTGCCTCCTTTGCAAACTGCTCTCTCTCCTCTTCTCTTACCATGGTGTAAACGCCGAGGCTTCCTACCCCTCGTCGGTGTTAGCCTCAGAAGCTCGGTTAGCTGCTGACCGGGGTCAAGGTCTTCCTACCTTGTCCTCTGCATCTGCCCTCTTTGCTGCCTTGTCTTGTCTTTCTAAGTCCTCCGTGATCTCGTTGTCCCCGTGTTCTTTCCTTTCTCCTCACTCTCTAAATCTTTTCTGGCAATTTTCCCTCCATCTCTTCTTCTCACAGAAGTCTTTGAGATGCTACGCCAGATTTCAGAGCTGTCCCTGTGTGGCCCTCCTTGATCCTGTATCATATGGAGAGGTCCTGTCCTCTTTTACAGCAGAATGACCCGATCTGGATATTTTTTTTAACTGCCTTTAGAAGATGGTTTTTGAGATTTTATTCTCCTGTCAGTTTAGGGAAAAGAGTTAAAAGGTTAAAGCTGTGGGCTCAGACAGCACCTGGGTTGAAACCGGATTCTCCCTCACTGGCTGCCCCTGAGTAAGTTATTCGATACAATGCCACATGTAAAAGGAGAGTGTAGTTGGAAGTTTTCCTGTGTCCTGCCCGGTCCCGCAGCTGCTCAGACCCAATTAAACACACAGAGGCTTATAATACTTACAAA
This sequence comes from Peromyscus leucopus, assembly GCF_004664715.2. NCBI lineage: Eukaryota > Metazoa > Chordata > Mammalia > Rodentia > Cricetidae > Peromyscus > Peromyscus leucopus. The sequence goes on from NC_051084.1 coordinate 58,154,550, forward strand.
CTGTATGGCCTATGGCAGGCCTCTTGCTAGCTAGCTCTTACATTTTAAATTAACCTATTTCTATTCATCTATATTTTGCCACATGTTTCCTGGTTTTACCTGTGTGCCATTGCATGCTGCTCTCTGCACAGTGGGATGGTGTCTCTGTCCAGACCCCAACTTTCTCTTTCCTGTATCTCACCTTTCCTGCCTGCCTCTAAGTTGCCTTGCCATAGGTAAAGCAGTTTATTTATTAACCAATGGGAACAAAATATATTCACAGCATACAGAAAGACATCCACCAGCAGGAGAGTATCCCTCGCTCGGTTGCTGAAACAGTTAATGCCATAATAAAAGTACACCTATATTGTGGTTATTAATGTGTCCTCTCCACAACTGACATTTTCAGCATTGGAAGGTGGTGACTTGGAGGGATAATTAAACCAAAGCTGCACCATAGCTTTGCTTTCAAAGTCTTAGTCAAATCTAAATCTGTTAGCCTTTGACCTCATTAACAGGATTAAGGCAATTTATAAATGAAGCCTTCCCGGCATGCGGCTAGCTCACTATCATGGCCTTCTGCCAAGTGAGGATACAATAAGAAGATCCTCATCAGATCAGAGGTCAGAACCTTAATGTTAGAGCCACTTACTTCCTCCCCCCCCCACCACCACAGCCTCAAGAATTATGGGAAAATAAATCTATTGTTTATAAGCCACCCTGTCTCGGGTATTCTGCTACAGCAGCACAAACAGCTGAAATGAGCTATCACAGTTATCATTCTCACGAGTAATTGTTAGGACTTACTAATATTGTTGTTACAATTGCCTTCGTTTTATCATCCCCTGCCTTGTTATTGTTTTTGTCTGTCCTGGGATTTACCCCTGGATCTACTAACATATTCTGGACAAAGGGGCTGGCAGATGCTTGCTTTTTGACATCTAATCAGGAGCATCTGCTAACAGCCTTTTCTATTTGCTTTGCTTTGCTCCTTTGTACCTTCCTCTATTCAAATCATTATAAAGAAACTTGGTCCAAGATCGTTGGTATAAATACACACCTGGAAACCTTGTTAAATCAGATCTTCAATGAGAACCAAAATACCTAAAGAAAACACCTCAGATTTCCTGTCAAAGCCCTTCCGGTTGTCTTTCTTTGTCTCCGTGTGGATCTTCTCTCAGAACCCAACTTCTGGATGTATTCTTGTCTGAGTTCCCACCTCTGATGATGGAAGGTAACCTTAAGACTTGGCTCCAAAGAAGTGACTCCTTTCCATGGAGCCCAGCATCAGAAAGGGAGAAGCTCTACCTAAGGATGGCGCAATCGCGTGATTTTAGAGTTCCTGTACCTTTTACTGAACCACTTCCCTCTCTTGGTACTGGCTTCTCCTGTTTCTCTTCCTAGTTAGTGTTCTCCGTTCCCTTGGTGTGGATAACTACATAAAGAATAATTCATATGAGCATATTAGAATGGAATGCACTGCATACTTGATTCTGGCATTGTTTAATTGTGTAGTTTGGAGGGGGGGAAAAGCACTTGGTTTTCCCATCCTCCAAGTGAGGAATATAAAAGTACCTGCTTCACTAAGCTATCACAAGCTCAGATTAGATTATTGTCTTTGCAATCACACCATTCTGCAATCCTAGAAAATATAAGGGAGCAGATACTTACAGGATTACCATGAACTATGAAATATGAATCTTTAGAATTGCATCGTCCAAGAATATTTGCATCTGAGATGCTGGTAAAACCTAATACCAACTAAATAAGGATTATTTGTGGAGCTGTAACATAAACCAGAGAGTAGGTCGAATGCATGAGTAAAAAGACTCCTCCCATCAGCCATCAAATATGGCTTAATATGAAGTATCTGGCCACATACCTAGGATGTTCCAATAGAATCCCAAATATGAACACTCAGTGAGTCTTCTGATTCCAGAAATCCTGTCTTGATATTTGAGTTTCTGGGATTTATTTTTTGGTACTTGTTGTTGTTTTGTTTTGTTTCAGGAAGAGTTGTTGTTTGTTGCTGGCATGTGTGTGTTGTGTGTGTGTGTGTGTGTGTGTGTGTGTGTGTGCATACACATGAGCATGTGAAGCCTGGTGTGTATACATATGCATGCTTGCATTCACATGCACAAACATGCATAGATGTAGGAGAGAAAGCCAATGTCAGCATCCCCTCTCTCACTATAATTCAAATGGTTTATTGAAAGTTACAACTATTCAATTTACAGAATTAAATCTCAAGAGACACTGGAAAAACCCATTGAGAGCAAATATTAAGACAAATGAAAGGGTCTATGTTTCATTTTTATATTTATTTAATTTTATGTGTATTTTTGAGTGCCTACACGTAGGTATGTGTACCATGTGTATACCTGGTGCCTACAGAGGTCAAAGAGGGTATTGGATCCCTGGGAACTGGACTTATAGATGGATGTAAAAAACACCATGTGGGTACTGGGAACCAAACCCAGGTCCTCTCTGGAAGAACAGCAAGTGCTCTTTCCTGAACCATCTCTTTAGCCACAGGGATCTGTTTCCTAAAAACAAAACAATGCTTTCTCAAATTGTTTCTCTCTAAGGAGCCTTATTGATTTTTTCCTCAGAGTTACAGTACAATCTCATTTATATATATATATATATATATATATATATATATATATATATATTATTTCTAGTCAAATTCCCACACATGAACTCTTCTCTACTTGGCCAATGTTACCTACAGCTTTGCCTCCAATTGACATGCCAAGTTCTCAGATTAATCTCAATCTGTGGGGCCTGTCTCCTACGAATCCAGAAGCAGCAAGCTCTCTGCTCTTTGTGTGACTATCTATAAATGAAGCCAAAGGAACAAGGGGGAAGTAAGCTTTTCCCATGAACATTTTCTTGTAAAAGCAATGATTTATTGAATTCAGACACTATCTGGTACTGGGAATGTGTGGGGAGAACATATATTGGAAAGCTTCCCTATGTCACAACTGGTGTTATATGCTGAATTTCAATAGTAGTTGGAATTCTGTCCTCAAGGAGTTTTCATCTTAGCAGACAACAGATGAATACATGAGCCACTGTACTCAGTGTAAATGGACTGTATTAAGTCATGTACAACGTGTCATAAGTGGAAACACATATGAGAGAAAAGTCCATTTTAACGTTAGCATTTCCAGTCATTGTCGCTATTCCTATGTCTGAGATCTTGTGACTTCCAAATGAAATTTGTAATTATCTGGGGAAAAGTAATTACTGTTCTGCCTTTCTCACTAGTCATTTGAACAGTGGAAATGATCCTTGGAATAAGAACCCAAAAAACTGACCAATACTAAGCTTCCCATTTGATCTTAAAGTAAAGTTAATTTTGCAGAGTATTTTTAGCACAAATTTCTTCACAGAAGTTTCTGGTATTTCAAAGGTCATTATTGAAGTTACTTAGAAATCCACAAGGCCAGAGATAGTTGTGTATTACTCAGAATACATATTTATGAGTCCTGGGAAGACCTCCTTATACTAATAGGACATTGAAGGGCTATGGTACATTGAGATAAGTGGCATTGAGATAGTTCAAGGATGCTGTCAGCAAAGCTATGAGGCAGAAAAGAGTGGGGTTTTTTTTTTTAAACAGAGATAAGAATGCTTCACAAGCAAGGATCAGTGAATGCGCAGAGGTTGAGGAGCCACTGAGATCTTGACTCAATGTTCAGGATGGGCTAAATCTGCATCATTCAGATGTGCAAACAGAGTTCATGATTTAAAAAAAAAATAGTGGGGGGACACACAAGACGATATTCCTTTGTGCTGTATATTCTAGGTGAACTTGCTGCAAAGTGAGAGTGTAGCTAAGCCACTAAGAAAGTCTGAAACTTAACAGTAGATTCACCCTACCTTTCAAACTTCAAGAATGTGCAGCCCAAACTGAAATCTACTGAAAAGCTGAGAACAACAGTTCTTCACTTCACACTATGATAGTGTGATATGCTATCTGTGATAACTGGGTGATAGACATCATGGTATTTCTACTTTTCATATCCAGCAAGAATTTAGCCAAAGACTCCCTAAATGCCACTAAAACTGTTCGTACTGAGAGTGCGAACTTCCCAAATTGAGTATCGCTTTTATTCCCTGTATCAACCAGGCATGGTTCTTTGCAACCTCAGCATCTCTACTCATGCTAGGTTGATAGACCTCTCAAATCAGTGTGCATCAGTGCAGTTGAGTTCCAGGCAGGTGTGCTTCCCTGGAGTTCATTAGCCGTTCAAAGCTGCTGTACAATTGTGTACTGCTCACATTAACTCTAATGTTTTTTTTTTTTTTTTTTTTTTTTTTTGGTTTTTCGAGACAGGGTTTCTCTGTGTAGCTTTGCGCCTCTCCTGGAACTCACTTGGTAGCCCAGGCTGGCCTCGAACTCACAGAGATCCACCTGGCTCTGCCTCCCATGTGCTGGGATTAAAGGCGTGCGCCACCACCGCCCGGCGACTCTAATGTCTTTACCTTCCAGTGCTAGCCAAGTAACAAATCAGAGCTACACACACACACACACACACACACACACACACACACACACACACAAAAGACATTTTATAGCTCTGAATCTACTTTAGTCATGTTGTCAGTCTCTGTTGTGAGCAGGATACTCTGATATTCTTTCTATACTAAGCTATATTCAGTTTAGCTAGAACTCGTAAGTAGATTAACCAATGGTGGGATGCCCTCTGTGACCATCCCCTCCTCTTCACTGAGTGTGACTTGTCTCTCTCAGTGTCTTCTCAATTGGTTCTTAAACACAAGTCTGAAAGAGAAAATGACCTTTCAAATGCCCTGGAGCTCATGTTGCCTGGAGACTTGTCACCATAGGTTTTTAACTTCTCCTTTCTCAGAATTGATTGATGCACTATAGGACTGGGGGCACTTGCTAAACTTGAAACAATTGATTCCTTGAGTCTTCTCCAGCTATCTTGCAAGCTAGAAGAGAAGCTAGGGAAAATAGCACATTTCTTGGTGACGTGGTTATAGGAATGCCTTTCAGTTCTAAGACCACAAGGTCTATATTGTTTTTTCTAACTGTACACTGAGCTACTCTTGGCACATAGATAGTTGGAGTTTACCCATGGTCATCATCTTCTGCTTCATTTGAAGTTGTTCTTTTCTGAATGTTTCAAAACAATCAAGTGAGTCTTCTTTACACTGGCTGAAGTCGGTGTCCATGTACTCTTCCCTGTCTGTGCCAGTGTTTGCTTTCAGACTCAGCCTGGTTCCTCAGCTGTCTGGGAGAGCTTATTTAAAGCACTGCTGCACCAGTGGACTGTCAACAATAAATCTCTATTATATTAGTCCTTGAATTTATGGCACCCAGAGTACGACACTGACTAAGAAGTTCGAAGGAAAATGTCACCATAAATGCCCATCATCTGATTAAGTAGTAGAGCTTAACACTTCAGATCAAACCCACTTGGAACACTATTTTGTAATATGGCATTTTATGACAAGAAGATGTGAAAATATGGATGTCACTTTTGTAGATGTGTTGATCACCTGGGTATCTGAATAATTGTTTTCACTTTCCTATCGGCTTGTGGCTCTTTAAGGTGGGCTGTATTCTTGCTACTGTTTTAGAGGGAACAGCCACACTGAGCCACCTATATTTTTCTACTATACTCCCAAGAGGAAGTTCAACAAGATCAGGATTCTAGATCCAGAATATACTCTGTGTCTATGGAGTACAGCTGTATTCATTGGGGAGATAACTGTCTACAATAAAGCATACCCAGTTATCTCCTATCAGCGCCATCTTGTTTTGGTCTTCTGTGGGCACTGCCTTGTTTACCCTACTGCTTGATTTTTCCCTGCCTTCTGAAGCCCCTCCCTACACACACACACACACACACACACACACACACACACACACACACACAGCTTGTGTTGTTCAGACACCTTTTCTCCCAACATGCAATAGGAAGCATTTTTGACTACAGTTGTATTCTGAAACGTGCAGGCGTATGCTTTCCTATCAAGGATGGAAAGAATGCATGAAGGTGGATGTGAGAGGCAAGAAACAAATAATTCCCAAAGATCTAATGATTAAAAAAAAATAAACAAATAGGACTTTCCCTTAAGTGAGCAATAGGGTTATATCTAAAAGCAAAGCACTTCCATCCTCCCACCCTGCCAGCAGAGCTGGCTAATCAGAAGTGATAACTACCAGTTTTGTTGTTTGGGAAGTAAACCATGGAGAGTCATCATCTTGTGTTCTCTAGTGCAACACTTGATTTAAAAAAATATGATAGTAGTTACTACAAGTGTGATTTGAGATAGAGAGCAGCCCTCTGTATTCACTATAGCTATTGAAGTTTTAGGGCAAAAAGACAACAGAAATAAAGGATATGAATAATAAAGGAGGAAGTCATAAAAATCTATGTGTGCGTGATGTGATCTATATAGTAAAAGGCCCCCAAAGACTTGGGAAAATTCTTGAAACGGGTATACATTTCATCAAAGTAGTAGGATACAAACTCAACATACAAAATCAGTCTCTTGTTTACCAAGAACAAGCATGTTGAGAAAGAACTCAGAAAAAAAAAAGGCACAGTCATAACAGCCTCAAAGAATACAAAATATCAAGGAATAAATTTAATCAAGGAAGTAAAGGCCCTCTATAATTAAAGTTTTGAAATGCTGAAGAAAGAAACTGAAGAAGGACCCGTGTTCTAGTTTCCCGGCATCCTCAGCTCTGGACTCTCCACCGCAACTGAAATTAGGCCTTCACCAATAGCCTCCTGGCCTCTCAGGCACTATGACCCTGCCTCACGGTGCTACATCTCAGCTTCTCACCATTATCCCTCTGATTCTGCAGCTTTCACATGATCAAAAACAGTACCATGTGACTGGTTCATAGTGCCCAGTTAGGCTTGCCAGCTAGGAAATGCTGCGTTAGCCTCCGGTGGACCAGCGCTTGTATGTTGCCCCTGAGGAAGGAAACATACAATCTTTCCAGAAGATTCCGCCTTACTGATGCTGGTCTTTTATTACTCACCATGGGTTTTTAAGCTCCAGATGCCAGCATTGATTATCCCAGAGAAGCAAAGCAAAGGTTTCACTTCCACAGGTTCCGCTCCTGCCCTCCGGAGGGAATAATAAAATTCCTTTATTTGAAAAACTATTGAACCTCAGAGATCAGTTAAAAATCCACTGCTGGAATAGGGACTCTTTGTAAACTGCCGTCCCCTCTCTACACACAGCTGTGAGATGGAAAAGCATTTGGTCCAAAGGCAGCAAATCCGTGTTTTCCAGGCCTGAATTCAGCTCCCACAGCTCCAGTGTCTCCGTTCATCTAGATTTTGTTTCTTCTTTGCATTGACATTTTTGCAGACCCAGGTCATGCCATCCTGGACGGCCTTGCCTGTGAAAGCTGAGCAGGACTGAATATCCTGACTTGGTCCAGGAGGGTGTGTAGGTTCAGCCCTTCGAAGTCTCAGAGGCAGGCCAGGGCTGCTGTGAGCAGATCCAGCTTGTTAGCAAAGATGGGCACTGGCACACAACTTAGCTTTTCTTCCTACAGTGATTCCGTTAGTTCCTGGTCTGTCTCTTAGAATCTTTGTCTGTCTGCACTGTCAATTACGTATACAAGAATACCGGTATTTTCAAAAGAACTCCACCAGCATGGTCTGGTATTCTGCTGTTGGCCAACATCCCATGCATTCAGTTTAAAACCTTGTGACTACTTTTTGATGTTAGAACCCTGTGTGTGATGTGGCTGGTGTCTTCAGATGCAAGATGCTTCAGCCGAGTCATCTTGCCAGCATTATCCAAGCCCAGGAGAAGGATTCGCACCTCCTGGACTGCTATACCTTTCAATTTGTGCAAAATAGAGAGCAAGCCCATCCTCAAACCCGAGTCCCTCTTCATCTGCCTCCCCCTCTCCCTCCCCCTCCTCCTTCTTTTCCTCTCCCTCCTCCTCCCTTCCCCATTATCAGGGGTAACTTCCACAGATTCGTAATCCAACTCTTTAAGGGACTCTCAAAGTTCCTTCTAAAATGCACAAAGCCAGGCTTTCACTGACCGAGTGCTCTCGACATTATCTCCTAAGCTCCCACAATAACAGCCTATTAAGCTCTGGTCACTCACTGTCTTTTCTAGCCCAAAGTTTCAAGTGTCACCACAATCCAAAGGCAAAAGGAAAAGAAAAAACAAAGTACATGGTTAGGTTTATCACATCAACATTTCACATTCCTGATAGCAGTTTCTGTTCTAATTTGTTTTCTGTTGCTGTGATAAACACCATGACCAAAGCAACTTGTGGAGACATGTATTTGTCCTACAGGTTACAGTCCATCAGCAGCAGAAACCAAAACAAGAACGTAGAGGCAGGAACTAAGACAGACAGTGGAGGAAAACTGTGTACTGACTTGCTTCCCCTGTCTTGCTAGGCTACCTTTCTCTCATAGCGCAGGCCCACCTGTCTAAGGATAGTAGTGCTCACAGGGGGCCAATTACCCTTACACGAGTTTATAATTAAGACAATCCCTATAGACATGTCCACAGGCCAATCTGATAAAGTCAGTTGCTCAGTTGAGAGTCCCTCTTCCCAGATGTGTTAGATTGACAACCAACAATTAGCCATCACAAGCTCCCATACTCACAAATCAACAGAAATAATATTATGAAGATGTCTATATTACCAAAAATAATCTATACACTGAATGAAATTCCTATTGAAATTGCAGTAAAATTCTACAGAGAAATAAAAACAGAAAAAAAATTCTAAAATTCATATAGAGCCATAAAATATTAGTCAAAAGAATCTGAAGAAGAAAGAGCAAAACTGGAAGTATCATAACATCTGGCTTCATGTCAGTTACATAGACCTAGAGAGCCATATCAAGAAAATCAACGTAAGTTGGTGTTTACCTTTCTACTCAGAGTGTGCACAGTACCTTCCAGTACCATGAACACTGGTTAGTAGAGGCAAAGGCACCAGATCAACTTCTCCACATTCAGTGAATTATGTAGATGTGTTCATCAGCAGTACGGCCTTAGCATCAGCTTGTGGAGAGCAACTGAGCCTTGGCAAATAGCCTGAGTTCTCCAATGGAGTTTCACTGGGTGTGCAAACCATCTTAAGGGAAGACCCCATGGCCAACAGTAGATGGACAACACAAAACAAGCTCACTCATAGTTCTGGAGACGTTTTTTGTTTCCTATTGCTCTGTTTGAGAATTTTTTACCTTACTGATCTTTTGCTTGGATATTATGGTTTCCGATTGGGGGTTTTATTCGCATGTGTGTATATGTTTCTCCTGCCTTGTCTTTGTTTTGGTGATGGTGTTGTCTGTTTAGTTGGTTGATTTTATTCTGGGTTTTGTTTTGTTTTTATTTTTGTTTTCCTTTGCCCATTTGCTGTCTTTTTGTTGTTGTTGTATTTTTTTATTTTATAATTTAATTTAATTTTAACATATCAGCCACGGATTCCCTTGTCCTCTCCCCTCCCGACCGCACCCCCTTCCCCGAGCCTTCCCCCCCAGCCCACCCCCCATTCCCATCTCCTCCAGGGCAAAGACTCCCCTGGGGAGTTCAACCTGGTAGATTCAGTTCAGGCAGGTCCTTCCCCTCCTCCCAGGCTGAGCTAAGTGTCCCTCCATAAGCCCCAGGTTCCAAACAGCCAGCTCATGCACTGAGGACAGGTCCCGGTCCCACTTCCTGGATGCCTCCTAAACAGATCAAGCTAATCAACTGTCTCACTTATCCAGAGGGCCTGATCCAGTTGGGGGCTCCTCAGCTATTGGTTCATAGTTCATGTGTTTCCATTCATTTGGCTATTTGTCCCTGTACTTTTTCCAACCTTGGTCTCAAAAATTCTTGCTCATACAAACCCTACTCTTTCTTGCCAATTGGACTCCTGGAGCTCCACCTGGGGCCTGGCCATGGATCTCTGCACCTGGTTTCCTAATCATCAGGGAAATGCAAATCAAAACGACTCTGAGATACCACCTTACACCTGTCAGAATGGCTAAGATCAAAAACACTGAAGACAGCTTATGCTGGAGAGGATGTGGAGAAAAGGGAATTCTCCTCCACTGCTGGTGGAAATGCAAGCTTGTACAACCACTTTGGAAATCAATATGGTGCTTTCTCAGAAAATTGGGAATCAATCTTCCCCAAGACCCAGCTATACCACTCTTGGGCATATACCCAAGGAATGCTCAATAATACCACAAGGGCACTTGCTCAGCTATGTTCATATCAGCATTGTTTGTAATAACTAGAACCTGGAAACAACCTCGATGCCCTTCAACTGAAGAATGGATAAATAAAATGTGGTACATATACACAATGGAATACTGCTTTCTAAACAAAAAAAGAAGGCATGGATTTAGAATGGTGGAGAGGTGGGGAGGATCTGGGAGGAGATAAAGGAGGGGAACAGTGATCAGAATACATAGTATGAAAATAAACTTTATTATTTTAAATTTTTTTAAATAAAAAGCAAATCAACACAGTCTCAACAAAAGAAAAGAAAAAGCAGACATAGAGTCATGGACTAGACAGAGACTTCTAATTTTGGACACACATGACAAAAACATGCATTGAAGGAATGACAGTCTCTTCAACTAATGGCGTTGGAGAAACTGGATATCCATATATAAAGATTGAAACTGGAGAGATTTCTGTCTCATTCACAACCTGTACAAAAATCCAAATATATCTAATTCAAAGACATGAATGTAAGACCCTAAACTCTGAAATAGTCAAGGAGAAAACACATCGAGATACAGGCTTCTCAGGAAGTAGTGCCAGCAACAGCCATGTTCAAAATCTAAAAGCCCTTGTATATCAAAAGAAGCAACGAACAGAGTGAAGAGGCAGCCTATAGAATGGGAGGAAAAGAACTCAACAAATTCAACACCAAAAAAAAAAATCAAACTACCCAACCCAACCAATAAACAAGCTAATGAAGTGAGCGGCCAGTTCCTAAAAAAATTGAAGCACAAATTGACAAAAAATATATGTTCAACATTCTTGGTCATTGAGGAAATGAAAACTACATTGAGATTCTACTTTATCAAAATTAGAATGGCTACAATTAAGAAAGGAAGTGACAGCAAATTCTAGACATGAAGAAAGGAATTTCTGTACAGTACTAGTTGGGATGTGAGTGAGTCCAGCCACTATGGAAATTACTACAGAGGTTCCTCAAAACATAAAAATCTATCGGCCTTATAACCCAGCTATACCACATATGGGCATATACCCAAAGAAATGTTGAGTTAATATGTCACAGAGAGACTTTAGCATATCATTTTTATTAAAGCACTATTCATAACAGCCAAGTTGTGAAATCTTCCTTGATATCCATCAGTAGATAAAAAAGGAAAGAAAATGTTTATGTGTATACGATGGAGTTTTATTCAGCCATAAAGAATTAAATTTAGTTACTTAGTAGAAAGTGAATGCAAATTAAAATTATCATTTTAAGCAAAATAAGTCAGAATCAGAAAAACAAATATCACATGATTTCTCTCATTTTTGGATCCTAGATTTTATATAGATGCTTAAATACACACACACACACAAACACACACACACACACAAACACACACACACACACACACACACACACACACACAATGAAAACAGAAGGTACAAGGATAAGACCAACAGGGAGAGACAGAGTGAGGTGGAGGGGTTGGGATACTGGACCGTAAATATGATCGAAGTGCATGATATACTTGAAAGAAGCTGTTCTTCTGAAACATGGCACTATGTGTAATGAATCAATTGAAACAGAAAAAAAAGATAAGAGTAGGTCAAAGATGACTTTAATTTTAGCCCTCCCTGATGACAGTGATTTGAGTTTGAGCCAATTAACAATACCTCCTCTTTCTTTATCTTCGAATCATAAGTAGTGATGGCACATTCATTGTGGTGCCATTGCAAGGATTTAATGAGTTAATCCATACAGAACTCTGCTATAATAAATGGAGCACAATTAGCACCATATAAATTTGGGATGCTATTATTTGATTGATCCTTAGACTCTATTCAAGAGACAATATTTTTAATTGTTCTACTGTACTTAGAAGCCATCATAATTAATGGTCATACTTGGAAGAAGGCATATGAAGCTAAATTAATTCACCTTATCACAGTTATTGCATATAAAGGGTCTTATCATGAACACACAGACTGAATACTTGACACCTAGACTCCTTAGTGCTTTAACTGATGTTGATGCTACCACCCATGGTGTCCAAAATTCCTCCTTGCCTTATATATACTTTCAGAAAGATCAATATGTATGGAATATCTTGTCTCCTGTGTTTGAAGAATAAGTTATTAACTTGCATGGTTTTGACTAAAAAGTCCACAACCACCCTCAATTCAATGGTTGCATTCCTCTTTATTTCATCATATATTTCAGAATATTTTACACAAGGCTGGATGATAGAAAAGTATATGATATCATGAGAATTCTTTTTTGACATTAGCTCATTTTTTTTTACATATTTCGGCCACCTAACAGCATTGTCTGTCTTTCTGATCACAGCAAGCTCCATCACTTACAGGTCCCATTACTGTCTCAAGTATCACAGCAACGTGCTCCCAGGCATTCATCACCCCAGCCTCAAGTCCTTTATGTTTGCTGGCACAATGCCAAGATTTCATTTTAAAATAATCTTCAACCACAAGTCATTCATAGGAAACATCTGGTGTAAAAGTTAGCCAACATTAAATATGTCCACACTCCTAAGATGTTAACCTGGATCAGAACATAGACGAGCTATTGTTCCTTAAAATATTTTTCTTCACATTTCAAAACTTAAGTTCTCATTTTAGAAATAATTTTGTGCATCTTGTTTGATAATCTAATTTATCTTCTTAGGTAAAATGCTGGGAACTTTGTCTCTACAGTATTCTCTCTCCTCTTAGATTTTGAGACCTAGATGAAGTATATGCCTCTCCTGTCTGAGATAGCTGAGTCTAAATTGGCTGCATCTCCTACATAAAGTAATGCTAAACTGGGTGTTTCTTATGTTCTCTCCCAAAAATGTAACCCTTACAAATCTTAAGGAACTCATCTCCCACCACCCTTCCTGGTAGCTCTAAAGATGGACGGCTGTCTTACTTATTTTCTATCCAGCCCAAGCTGAACATAATGCCAAGCACATAGTACCAAGATAATAATAACTGTCTTAAAAGTGAGGTTTTACATGTGTGTTGCTGGTCTAAAATGTGTATCCTATTTTAGGATCCATGTGTATCCCATTTCAAACAATTCATAAGAGTAAATCAATAGAAAAAATGTGCTTCTCCACATTTTACATTAACAATATGTGGTAGCATGCATTTCTACAAAGCACTCATCACAACCTGTGAAAAGCACAGAAATAAACCGAAGTCATGACGTCCTTCCTGGAATAGTCTGGTGGGTGGAATCCCTTTTAGTAAAGAGCTTGATAATGGTTAAACTTGTAAACGTTTCCTGTTGCCACTTACATCTGTACTTCTGGTTCCTTTATGACTTAACCTAGAAAAAGAAAAGAACTTTAGGAATCTGATTATATGCTGATATCCATGAAATTTTTTATCATTAGAATATTTGACAAAATAGACTGTGGGTATATTACTTAAAGCACACATTGTTTTGAAAAATGTGTTTGTCTTTGTTTTCTCATGCAGGGACCTCCTGGGTTACAAGGACTGCAACAGACTTTTGGTGGATATTTCAACAAGGTACAGCTTCTTTAGTCCCACAACTTGTGTGTGTAGAGATTTTTATGTGGTTATATCTTTAGGGGGAAAAGTATTATTCATTCCTAACTATTGGTGGGCTTATGGAGAACCTGTTCCAAGCCCACCTCCAGGGTGATGTAAGAAAATCCACGAAAGTGTCGAGGGCTTAGGAAAAATTCTTATCTATCTGAAGGCTAGACTTTTTTTTATCTGAGGGTAAAAATAAGTTTTAATCTATCTATGACTGGTGAAATAAGGAAACACACATGCTTTCTGATGTTAACCTCTTTTACTTCATCTTTAAAATGCTTTCTGACTCTGTCTTCACACTGCTGCATTCTATACATATAGCTACATATCTTTACATATATACATTTTCACATGGCTATACATCTTTCTTTTACATACATATCTTTTCTATACAGCTTCTTCTCCCTTGCCTCCACACAGTTACAAATCTCCACACAGCCACAGCTAAACATCTCATTTACAAACTCTCTCACCACACAGCTCTTTACACGGTTCCTAGGCACAGCTCTTCCATGTAGCAGCAGCTCATTCACACAGCTCTCTCTCTCTCTCACACACACACACACTCACTCACACACACCCACACACACACACACACTTCTACATTATTCACTCATTCTTTACTCACTCACTCTTTCACCCACTTACACTTCTCTCATGCTGCTTCTTCATCTCTCACCCAGTACACACACACACACACACACACACACACACACACACACACACACACACACTTCACTCATATTCTAACGCAACTCTCGCATAGCTCTACACAGTCGTCTCTCTCCACACCATCACCGCTCCACAGCCAAACTCCAGACAATTATAAGTTACATTTTCAGGGCCTTACCCATTCTCAAGACACAGGATAAGTCACATTATTTCTCTTAGACTAATAATGTCACATTGACCCACGCACATAGCTCTAAATTGGTGAGGAGTCCCAGACATTAAACAATTGGCTGAACCTTGAGCCATGCAGAAAGGATACATGCAGAAAGAGAGCTACTGCAAGGGGTCAATCTAGTGTAAAGAGCCTGGCCTTGATTTAGCAATGAACAACACCTGGGAATTAGTCTTTGCGTCTATTCTGTAGGGACAGCTTAGTCTGTTTTTGGACTAGTTCTAAGGTTTTTGCAAAATGTGCAAAAGGCTGTCTTTTTGACTAAGAATACAGTTACTTTCCTGTGTCAGTAAAGAATATTCTGGTATTATTTCTATACACCAGGATTACACAGCTTTAACAGAAATCATAACCTGACCATGCACATCTATAAGTGTGCCCAAAGATGTAAAACACACCACCAAAGGGCTGTGGAAAGCACCCACAGCTGTCTTATCAGGAGGCATAGCAGTAGCACCTGAGAAAGTTACAGACAGAAAACAACCAGTTTCCACAGCAAGTGATCCCATGGCTTTGCCAAATGGGGCTCCCCATCAGGGAGTTATAGGTCTGGTGGGTCAACTTGTCAAACACTAGTTGTCACCTGCTGTATACTCCCACAGCCCTCAGTACCTAACATCTCAGACCTTAAGACATATGCTCAAAAATCTCCCCATACTGAATACCTTGTTTCCAAATTTGAATTTTTTAAAAGTTCCTAAAGATATTATAAACCAAGGGTTTGTTTTTATAAACTTTAAAGCAATAGTTCAAAGTTTGATAATGAAGAGCCTAAACAAATTATTTGTTATATGAAGCTCTGGGCCACACCACAACTGCATTTCTCAAAACCAAGGCCTCAGGCTCATGTCCACATCCCATAGATCAAGAGTGAGAGCCTCCCCAGGGATGGATAGGAAGAGCTTGTAACTTCCTTGATATCTTTTTCACCACAGCTGGAATAAAAAAGTATTCCCATGGAAGTATCAGCATGGCAAGACTAGCTCCTGATCATACCAAAAAATGGTGTGATAACCACACAGAGATAGGGATGAACTCATTGGTGGGTTCATCTTTCAAGAACTGCATATAGGGTCTGATCACACTGGGAAACCTATAGAGTGATATTTTGTCCTTCATTGCCCCAAATGACAGCAATTGGGGTCCCTTCAGCAGCTACCAGCTCATCATTGATACCTTGTACCACAGAAAAAGTGTTTTTGTTTTGTTGTCTGGAGTTTGTTTCCTATAAATTTCTGTAACTAATATTGCAACTTTATAGCTGAAGTTTTTCTGTGTCCTACCTGGCCTGTGGTCAAGACAAATCTCTCTCACCTGCCTGTCCTCTCAGACCCAAATAAACACACACAGGCTAATATTATTTTTAAACTATGGCCATGGCAGGCTTCTTGCTATCTAGATCTTACATCTTAAGTTAGCCTGTTTCTATTAATCTATAAGTTGCCATGCAGCTGTGGCTTGCCAGTCTGCTGGCATGTTGTTCCTTTGGTGGTGGCTGGCGTCTGCTTTTTCCTCTCCTTTCTCTTCCTGTCTATCTTGGATTTTCTGCCTGCCTCTAAGCTGCCTTGCCATAGGCCAAATGGCTTTATTTATCAACCAATCAGAGCATCATATTTTCACAGCATACATAAAGACATTCCCCCATCACATCTTTGTTCACATATTCCAAGAATCAGTGCTCCAAACCAAGTCTTTTCTTATGATTTACTTATATTTCTTTTATGAATGCTTGTGTGTGTGTGTGTGTGTGTGTGTGTGTGTGCGCGTGTGCATGTGTATGTGTGTGCATATAACATGCATGTCTGGTGCCCACATAGGCCAGAAGAAGGTGTCAGATACCTTGTAACCAGAGTTTCAAATGGTTGTGAGCCACACTGTATGGGTTCTGGGAACTGAACCCTGGTCTTCTGCAAGAGCGGCTAGTGCTCTTAACCTCTAAGCCGTCTCTCAAGCTCCCAACCCAAGTCTTGAAGATAGCTGGTTCTCAAAAACATATATTTAGTGCTTTTCAAGGACAAATTGATTAATTTAAAATCTCAGCTCTTTGTTCATCAAATTAAATTCAGTGTAAAAGCCTAGAAAATCCATAATTGGTAAATTTAAAATCAAACATGTAGACACTTCATTGTTCTTGATAAATTTAAGATCATGAATGAATGTCATGTCTTGAATCTTCATATGTGTAGATTTTCCAGGGAGTGCTGTGTTAGGATGGTTATAATGTTTCCTGATTCTTTATTAAATATCTTAAATAAATTGATACTAACTTTTTTTAAACATTAGAAGTTGGCAAGCTTTAAAAATGTAAACTTAAAGGGTATCTAAATTGAATCAGTATAAGGACATTTGTAATGACATCTACTGTTATAAAATAAGACTTACAATAAAAGCTTCAAAATAATGAGAATAAGTTGGGTCTGATGTCACAAGTCAGCTAGAAAAGTTGAAATACCGTACTATATTCCTATCACCATCAGAACAAAATGTACCAAGTTGCTGCTCAGCTACTTAAATATTTGCTAACCCTTGCAAAACTTTCAAGGCTTATGTCTTTACAGGTCTCCCAACACCACTTCTATATATACTTTTTCTTACCGATGAGTCATTTTTTCCCTTAAATGAAAATATATGGAACCTTTGTATTTTAGAGTCTGAAGTTGGAGATGTTAATTTTTAGACTTGAAGGTTATACTTGCTTTAATGGGGACCGAGCACAGCAGCTGAGTGGGGAGTTTTGAGACTTGCACATGGGTACCTGGAACTTAGCTATTGTCTCTCCTAAAAGAACCTCAGTTGTTATCACTGCTAATACAGAAACGAGCTTCACATTAGTTCACATGTGCACAGGATGTGGCTTTGGGGCCGGAAGATAATAGGGTAAATAGAGGAACCAAAGCTTATTTCTCCCCTAAATAATGCAATAGGACCATTTTGATTTTATATTTTTGGTTGTGAGCCTAGCCTTTCACGGCTAAGCCATCTCTCCAGCCCATAGGACCATTTTGAATCAGAAGTGTTTAAGTCTATAGTGATTGATGGGAGACAGCTTACCAAACAATTTATTCTGTTTCCTTAGGAGAGTGGATGAGGCTCCTCACACCAAGATCCCATGAGAATCAATAAGGAAGCCCACCCCCAGGCCCCACTGAATGATATTTTTGTATTGTGGCCATTTCTTCTTCACAAAGCAAAGGGCCGAGTGTGCTGTGATGAGCAAGGTGCATTTTTCACTTGGCACTGCCCCTGACACCCTCATCTGGTTTGGGATAGTTAGGTTGTTGCATTTTGCAGTTTGTTGCATGCCTGATGGTCTGGCTATGACAAATGAGCACAGTGGGGGAGGAGCTGAGATTAAATAATGGACCATGTATTGAGACATATAAAGTGACACTCCAAGGTTAAAACAATCTTCCCTTTTCAATTGGCATTGATTTATGTGATGCCTGCACAGAGCTCTGGACCTCAGCTCTTCCTCTGGCAGCAGCTACAGCCCTTGCACATCCCAGATTCTGCTGAGGCAGCTACCCATGGGAGGATGAGTAGCAAGCACGCTCCTCACACATGTCCCCTCCCTGCTCCAAACTAAAAGACTGATGGTTCCCCCCTTATCCCAGCAGTCTGCACTTGCATTTTGGTCCTCAAGCAGAAGTGATCTATTCCTGTGCATATCCCTGTATCACCCAGAGGAGAAACACGGGCATAAGAAACCTCTCCCTTTGTAGCACAAATCAAAAATAGAAGAAAAAAGAAGAGAGGAAAATGAGAGCAATTCACTGGAGAGTGAAGTCAGTAAGATTACATGTGTGTTCTCGTATGCAATGTTTAAAAAGAGAATACATTTCCCTCGCTATCACAGAAATAATTTTCAGATAGCTGCTCTCATCCTGCTGGGTTTTCTGCAGAACAACATCAACTCCACACACACTTCTCCCCCAAGGAAAGTCTGCTCAGTGCCCAGCCACAGTATTCTTCATTGCCTTCAGCTCTGGTGATTTTATTGCACATTAGATAGGTCCCACCGGCTTTTAAAGGCATGAGCTCCATAGAGGGACATGAAGGGTGGTCTATGCAGACTAAGTACTGAGTGCTGGTGTGGTGTACATCCGACATGTTTTTAAAGATGGACATTGCAGATGCACGGTCATATATATCATCTTGTCCCATCACGAGGCTCAGTTAGAGCTGTTGGAGATTGATGTAATGCCTCCCAGCAACCAATTTGGGGAATTGTTCACTTTCCCAAATAGTTGATCCAAAACAAATGATAGTCAAATAATCTATTTCCCTTCCATGTATCAAAGTATAACTTCACACTGATGTCCACAGACTAGAAAGGACAGAAAGCTCTTGTCCAAAAACAGACATTCAAGGTCTTTTCAAGCACAAATCCAACAAGGATACACAAAGCAAAGGCTTCCTTGGTGGCAACCCTTCTGGCCCCTGAAGATGTAAAAACTAAGCTTTAAGTCCTAATCTCCTGAATTAGTCACTTGTCAATGTGAGAAAAATATCTGAGAGAAGCAGTTAAGGAGAAAAAGGGTTACTGTGGCTCATAGTCAGATGACAGGGACATCATAGCAACAACAACCTGAGGCAGCAGGTCACATTGCAACAGTCTTCAAGAAGCAGCGAGAGATAACTGCTGGTGATCAGCCCACTTTCTCCTTTCTGTTCCGTCTAGAACCCCAGCCCTGCAGGATGGCATTACCCACATTCAGGTTGGGTCTTCCCACCTCCATTTGCCTACTCTAGATTACCCCGACATTCCCAGAGATTCATTTGCATGGTGATTCTTAATCTCATCAAGTTGACAGTCAAGATTAAATACACAGCTTCCTCCAACGTTCCCTCTTCATGGCCAAGATCCACTGGCTTTACGGAACATTGAGGACTTAGGCACTGACATATGAACTTTTGTAACTTGGTTTGATTATAGAGAGGGCTGCAATATTACCTGTGTCCTCCCATCCCTTTTGTGGCCAGCGAAATTTTTTGAAAGTAACTGAGAAGTTGGACTTTGAACCAACGTTAGGTATTCATTCACCCCTGAGAGTGCTGTGCTATTGGTCATCTACTGCATCTGAACTTCCTAGGGGTTGACTCCTGTAGCATCACAAATGGAGCAGCCCAGGCAACAGACATTTACCATCTCTCTGTTCTAGAGAGTGGCAGTCTAAGATAAAGTTGATGGCAGGGTTATGACCCCCCTGACAGCTCTAGGGAGGAATGCATTACAAGCTCCTCTCCTAGCTTCCAGTAGTTCCCCAACCATGCCCACGTGACACCTTCCTTCATGTATGCCTCTGTGTTCTCTTCTTATAAAGACATGGTCATACTAAGGTATCGTTCGTTATCTTTATCACATAACTAGTTACATCTGCCACCATGTTGTCAAATTAAATTCATATTCTGAAGTCCTGGGAGTCAGGCTTCTACATATGAATGAGTGAAGCAGGTTCACAGTCTCAGTCCTTGATGAATAACTTCTATTTTCCTCATGCCTAGGATCTTGCGGTGTATTCCTAAAAGCATTGAGGACTTGAGTGGGTGGCGATGACTCCATGTTTTAGCAGGGAATTCATGTCCTTGGCTTCTTTCTTTAGTTTAGCCACAGGAAACTGCTGACTGTTTACTCTTTGGTAGCTAAAAAAAAAAAAAAAAAAAAAAAAAAAGGCTACCACCTCCTTCTTTCATTTAATCCATACATGTGTACCACAGAGCATCCTTACCAGAAATTCTCTCTTTGAAAGAATCAGAGCAGCCTTGAGTCTTCCTACTGCCTGACCATGGTTCCAAAGTTCTGTGTACCATTTCTCAGATGGGAACAAAGGGACACTGCTCACACCCAGAATTCTTCCGCTGAGCAGACAAATTAGCAAGCCACATACCATGACTGTTAACACTGTATCTCAGTAAGTGTTAATAAATAGGGTCAAAATTGTGAGACTGCAAAGCAGAACTACAGATCTAGAAGCTAGCTTGTCTCTTATTGTTCCTGTAAAACTGGGTAACTGTCTGGTGCCATTAGCTTGGAGAGAGGAGGTAAGGGAATGTTACATGTCATTGAGTAAATGCTACTGAAGGTCAAGTTCGAGACAGCTGTATTATTAACCCAAGAATGGAGAATAGCACCAGGAGCTCCTAGGACCAGGGATTAACAGGATTTCCTGGCCTGGTTACTGAGTAAAACAAGTATGCTGTGTTCTATATACTGCCTTGTTGGTTTTCTAGACTAAAATCATCAGAAAATCAAAATTTGGGAATACCGTTAGAACAGTATGTCTTGGGGCTACAGAGAAATTGTTAGATCCAAACCACCTCAGCTATGGTGCCGTTGGAGTTTGCTGGCGTACACTAGGATGTACCCTCACCAGAAATACTCCATGTTCTTCTGCCCTGTGGTCCAAGCACCTAGAGCTTTAAACTCCAAAGGCCA
Source organism: Peromyscus leucopus (assembly GCF_004664715.2). Taxonomy (NCBI): domain Eukaryota; kingdom Metazoa; phylum Chordata; class Mammalia; order Rodentia; family Cricetidae; genus Peromyscus; species Peromyscus leucopus. The sequence goes on from NC_051084.1 coordinate 58,175,630, forward strand.
AGTGTAAAGAGGTGATGTCTTAGACAAAAGCACATTCCAGCATCCCTAAAAATACCCAAGCAAAGGTACAGCTGGGGGACATGCTGACATTTTAGGCACATTAGGTGGCACCATGCCAAAGTGACTAGTGTTTTCCAGGAAATCTCTAAAGTTTGTTTCTGGGTCCATAAGGGAGGCTAGACTGGATGGTCAATTGAATGTCGGGGACAAGAAAAGAAAATGGTACAGCAGGCATGGTGGGCTGTGGCTGTAATCCTGGCACTAGGGAGGTAAAGACAGGAGAATCAGGAGTTCATGGCCGGGCATGGCTACATGGTAAGTTTAAGGCCAGCATAAGCCACATGAGACCCTGTCTCAAAGAGGGAGAGACAGAGACAGAGAGACACAGAGACAGAGTGTAAGACAATACCAGATTGAAGGGGCTAGCTTCTGTAGACAAGAGGGACAAGGGAAGATTTCCTTTCCTAATTATTTTTCAGTTGTAAAGTAGAATTAAAACCCTTCAGAAATACATTATGAAGATAGTCATTGCCATAATCCTACTTCTGGATTAATCAGTGTTAATGTTCTTGTCAGCCCGTCTTTTCCTCTCATATGTATGCATACATGTGTGTTTTCATTTCATCTTTTAATGTGTTGGGTGTGCATTGCTTCTAGAATTAGATACATAAGTCTAAAACTGAGAAAGGAAGAGATATGCTAGGCATATAAACTTGTGTTTGTCTAAACAATACCCTAGCTATGGAGCTAGACAAGGAAGGGTACAGGGTGGGCAGTGTGAGTTCCAAGTTATCTGAGGAGAGAGCCTGACCAAGTCCTAAGGAAAACCAACCTTCTACAGTTAGGTAGGGAGAGAAGAAGAGAAGCCTGAGACAGAGATGAAGACATAGAAGAGGGAGCCCAGAGAGAGGCAAGGGCAGCTCAGGTTCCACTCATCCAGCACAGTAAACTTGGTACCACAGGAATTCTTCAAACCGTGAGAGCACGAGTTTCCTACATTATACGCTCTAAGAGCAGGGAAGCTGGAGTCAGAGGAAGTTTGTCTGAAGTTTTTATTATGTCAATTATCTGGGATGGTAGGAACATTACGGCCATTTTGATTTTGAAAAAAAATTGACCAAGAATGGGAAGCAAGTCCCTGGGGTAACTGTGTTTTCTGTTGCATTTGCAAAAGATAGAACAGATGGGCTGACCAAGGCAAGAAGAAATATTTAAAGAAGTTGGCCAACTTGAGCTACAGCTTATATAATTGGCCAGTTCCATCTAACAGCAATGATAAAATTCCCTGAGAAGGCCGAGGCATGGCTCTCACAGGGCTTATTGGTGATCAATAGACAAATTCACTCTAAAACAGACAAGAAGAAAAACACATTTATTTCTTAAACTATAATAAGAGCAGCCAGCATGACATGTAACAGAAGAGCCAGTAGCTGCCAGGGTGGTGATACGCAGGGACTCCACTTCGGGGAAGTCCTGGTCCTAGTAGGGTGACCTACTATGCATGTAATTCCTTCTGCGAAATGGGGACAGTTGGAACTGGTGAGTGTTGGGACCTGGGAGGTTAGCCTGAGCCACATGCACATGTCATTTTCAGTTCTGCCGTCCCCGTCATGTAGATGGGGGAGTCATGACTGATCAATGTTTGGTACTAGGCAGAGCCTGGGGTGAGCTGGCTGCAGTTTTGAGGTATCAGGCTACAGCTTAGGGGAGTAAGGATTTTCTGTGGAGGATTTCTGGACCAAAGTTGTGGAAATTCACTAATGCGAGCCCGCCTGTCCTCTTCCAATCTTTAGTAATAGCCTCTATCTCTATCTCAACACACAGAGGATTCAGAGGCTGAAGTGCTTCCTAGCAATTTGTATTTACTTTTTCTGTATGATGACAAGCACACGCATCCTCCCAGGGTGGCCAGAGTCTAATTAAGGCAGTAAATATTTGAGAGTAGGAAGAGCAGGAGAGTCGGAGTGCAACTGAATCTGGCGGGTACACCCATGGAGAAGAGAAGTCATTGCCCTTGGAGTTGTGACGTTTCCCCTGGAGAGATCACCAGAAAAGATCAAATGGGGTCTCCAACGTTGGAGATACTTAGCCGGTATTTAATTTAAATAGATTAAATATTAATTACCTTAACAGGAATAAAGTGAGAAAGACAAAAAATGTCTGCCCAAGTGTCACAGAATCCATAAAGCCTAAAGTACTATAACATTTGACTAGCTGCTTTTAAAGACTGAGTGCATTAAAAACAACTGAACTTTTTGGTTGTTTTTACTCAGGGAACTGGTGAGCACGGAGCTGGTGGCCCTAAAGGAGAAAAGGTAATACCAGTTTTTTGTTTTTGTTTTCAAAATGATTGAATACTTTCACCTACAGGGGGCAGCAGTCACTGTGAGCAGGTGCCTCACCTGCGTGCTGACCAGCAGCTGGATGCTGCCCCTTGGGGCGCTACTGAGCAGGGGTGTTCTACAAGGGAGGAGATGAGTCAAGAGAAATACCCTTAAGAACAGTCTGGAATCCTTGCAGACAGCCAAAACCATCCGAAGGAAGATCCAACTGGCAAAATGCCTCTGGCTCAAGCTCACTGGTTTTCTGTTCTTATAGCAGAAGCTGTAGCGGGATTATTTTGTTTTGTTTTGGTGAGGTTTTGTCGTGCCCAGTAGGAGTCTAGCCAAGCAATTATTTCAAAAACAGTTTTCAAGTTAAAACACCAATGTGCTTCCGTTGCGTTTTCATCACCCTCACTTGCAAGTCCAGTTTTATCATTTGTGAAGACGGTAGATTAACTTTTCTCCAGAAAATATCACTCTGCTGCAGTTTGACTGTAAAACTGTGATGACCTTGGACCGTGAATGTGAACACAGTGAATGTGGCATGGTCAGAGAAAATACTTAAAAAATAAAAAAGCACATTAAATCTGCAGACAGGAATATGAAGGTTTGAAAATACTCTGCAGGTGGACGGCCTGTGAGAACTACCTTCATTCATTCACCCAGTAAAAGTTCTCCTGATTGAGGGCACGATACTGCAACTCAAGTCCAAGAAATATGACTTCTGCGCTTTATAAATCAGCACAACCAATCTATTCAAAAGATTGTGTATCTCTCACCAGAAAATATCCCTAAAAGATCCTCTCAGCAGGAACAGTGAGTTCCTTATAGACTGCCATTCAAAAGGAAAATTCGGCAGAATACATAAATAAAACATGGATGCTCTGAAAAAATGTGGTTTTAAAATGATTCTATAGCAAGCCAAGTCACTCTCGTGTCTTGGATTTTTGAACAACACTATTTCCTGTGAACCAACAGCTTGTGGAGCCATCCCAGCCTGACAAATGCATTGCATTTTAAGCAATTGCGATTGGACATATGTAGGCTGCAGGGGCAGTGGGACACAAAGCTTGTCACACGGGACAGCTGAGTGGAGAAGGGAGGTACGATGCCCTTCAAGCATTTAAATGGTGATTCAGTTCTTGAGACAAAACAGCTGGCTTCTGTGTTGCCCTCTTCTTTAGCAAACACATGTCACTTAGAAATTCTTAAGACATTGCTGATGAGAAATCCGATTCTGGAAAACAGGTGTATCTCAAACTCCAGGGATCATTCCTTCCGCTTGGAATCTTTTCTAATTGCTTCAGAATCTTAAGTGGAGTTAGAAAAAGCCAGTGGCATATCTGTTATATCTTCCTACCCAAATAAATGATCTGGAAGAGTCTCCGGGGAACTCGACGCTGTGCCTGATATCAATGTACCTAGGAAAGGGTTTTTTAAATTACCAGTAATGAAGGGGCAGCTCTGCCAATAGACCATGTAAGGCACAAAGCCAGTGCAGCAGCTGCTGGAAGACGGAAGTCACCTCTACACGCACATCCACTTCCTGTCTAGTCTGGAGCCATCTCTTGGCTTTATAAAATGATGTTTTTCACAGTGAAAATGTAAACTCCTTAGTGGGTCTCTGCTGACGCTTGTGATGTAGTCAGGGGTCCCAAACCCTGACTGCCCGTAGAACCACCAGGAGAGGACAAGAACAAGGTCTGTTCTGAAGCGCCATGCACAGGGAATCAGGGTAGAGGGAGACCAGTATCTGTTACTTAAACATGTGTGAGATGATTCTGACGTGCAGTCGGGGCTGGGAACCGCTGAGGGGTGGGATGAGCATCAGCTTTGGGACTAAAAGTTGACTATGGTGTCAACTGTTGTATCACCCTGGGAAGCCACCTCATTGCCCTAAGCATCAGTTTTCCCGTGTGCACAGTGGGCATAATCATCTACAGGAAGAATTAATGGGAGGATTAAAATCTAATGAGATGGGCTGACCTGGAAGCACAATTCTCAGTACAAATTCATTTTTCTTCTTCCCTTTGTACCTCTGCTCATGAGGTCTCATTTAGCTCATTTTTGCTATGAGCTATTATCATCCTCAGTGCCTTGTCGTGTTCCTCTTTGCAGCCCTCATCATAGTTTTGAAGGGAGGAGACTCAAGTCGGGTTGTAAAATAAGATTTAACTAAAAGTATACTTTTAATACATCAACATGTGAATGATGTATCGCTGCTGTATAATATGCCACTTCTTAATACACTCACCAGCAATTTAGAATTATGAAAAGCAGCCCATCATTTGGAAACTAGCATCACCTGGAAGCAACAGTGTGAGTGCATATTGCCCTAGGATGTGCACAGAGATCACTTCGAGCGTAATAGGCACATCTTATGTTGAGAATACTAAGACTCGGAACCACTGAGGGAATCCAACTCAGTATTGATGTAGATGGCAATGGCAGTCATCGTAAGCACATGAACAGACTTCCAGCACTGAAGTCTATCTCCTGCTCTTCACTGTCCTATGCTTGTGGATTTGGTGGAGAGTCATGTATTTGCACATTGGTTGGTGAGAACTCCTGCTGTAGAGACTGTGGGACAAAGTGGTAGGGCAAGGACTCCTTGGAAAACATCAGGTTTCTCCTGGAGCAGAATGTTATGAGAACCAGGTGGAAGCTCCATAGCACATGGCCTTCTAAACAGCATCAACACTGTCAGGCTGAAAGATGGTCTTCTGATGCTCTGCAAATTCATCTCCGTCTTTCAACTCCTATCTACCATGATGAGTCACTGCAATGCATTTTAAACATGAAAAAGAACCCATATGTGTCTAATATTAGGCATAAACATTTGCATAATTTTACATGCAGGACGGGTTCCTACTATTTTAACCAAGGCTGAACTCACCCAGGGAATGCAAGCCACAGGCTTTGTTCAGTCCCTCTGATGTTCTTCATTGACGCTCGGCCTACCTCAGTTCAGACACTTTCCATCATAGTTCAAACCACTTTACCACCATAGCACCACAGCCCCCCCCCCACCGCCTTCATTCTTCCTCTATTATTTTGGACAGATGTGTGCATGTAAGTAATTCCTAGCCCCTTCATTTCCTTACTTCTGTTAAATTAGATGAGTCTAATTGCCAGTTGTATTCTTCCTTTATGGCTATATACTAGGGATGTTAGCACAAACCTGATGAGCAACATGAAGGTCAGTTTAGAGTTTTACACACCAATTATGCATTGGTGCCTTTAAGTGTTCACTGCCTTCTCTATCTTCCTACATTGAACACGATTTACTATCTTTAGAAATACACATACCACCTACAATGTGATAAAGTACTGCTGGAGATATACAAAATGTGTTTTACTAGAGTAAATCATATATCAGGGCTGGAAAGATGGCTCAATAGTTAAGAGCATGTACTGCCCCTACTAAGGATTCAGGGTTAGTTTCCATCACCCACAATGGAGAGCTCACAGCTGCCTCTAAACTCTAGCTCCAAGGCATCTGACATCCTCTTCTGGCCTTAGGTACCTGCACACATATGGTATACATAAGGATAAACAGGCGCGCGCGCGCGCGCGCGCACACACACACACACACAAATAATAAATAAATAATAAATAAATAAATATCTAGCATACTCTGAATTTTATAGCCATTATTTCAAAGAACTTATTAATTTTTAAGATTAAAACTCAAAGAAACCTAGAGAAAAGGCTAATTGTGTATAGGTCATACATGGACATTATAAAAATATCCTAGAGAAAAGGCCAGGAATATGTAGATCATATACGGACATTACAAAAATGATGCAATCAGTCTGCAGATGAGCAAATTGTAGAACATACAGGTATAAAATTTACATGCCCATTGGCCTGTGAATTGACTGTCTAGAAGTCCCTAGCACAACTGAATGAGATGTGGCTTTGGCTTTCTCAGATAGGACTTTCACATGACTAACTAAAGCTTTGAAGCATGAAAAGTTAGTACTGTGGCTTATTTTTTTAATAAAATCAAGATTATACTTATAAATCAAGGACAATAGTTAATACGAAAATGATCATGTCTATCCATTACATAAAATGCCAAAATATTGATTGGTAGAAATGTATAACTAAGCCAAAGACTTTAGGGCTGTAACAATTCAATGGGCTGTTGTCTGAAGATTTTTTTTTGGCAAAGACACAGTCACATTATCACATTGAAATCATTCACTGAAGACTTGTGTGTAACAGACAAAAGCTAGAGACAGCTCCGTCGCTGGTCAGTGGGGCTGGGATCGCCCTCGGTGCCTCACTCAGTATATTAGAGTGCTAACCAGCAGTTACAATGAATGAACCAAGTCACATGGATCAAATGACAGGTCTTAAAAACAATGCTGAGGGAAGAAAGTTGTATACAAGATAAATCTCTATGGAATTCATCCTACATGTTCAAAAAATATATTATGACTCTATAGAGAGAGTAAAAATAGAAAATATCAACTGAAAGGTAAATACTGAGTTCAAGAGAGTAGTTTACTCTGGGATAAGAAGACAAAGGGAAATGTGGAGAATTTTTTGTCCATGATTTTCTTAAATTTCTTCATTTTGAGTATTTAATAGTAAAAGGTTTGACATATTCTCCTTTGTTTTCTGTATCTTTGAAGGTTAAAAAAATAAGAAAGCTATATACCTACAAAAACAACAATAAGCATTGCTTTACAAAAATTCACTTGAGGTTGGAGGAAAACTTTTCAGAATGGTATGTCGTCTAGGGCTGTGTTTAACGTAAGAATCAAGTTGCTGTTCAGGGATCCTGGTAAATGATAAACTGAAGACGGATGCTGCAGCTCTGTCGACTTCTAAGTGATGTAATTCCTGCCGACAAGGATGCTCCCTCCAACTGTAGTCTCTAAAACACTCTTTCTATGTCACATACAAATCCTTCTTCAACATTTTTGACCACGACATCTTAGACATTTCTAAGCTGCTGCTGTCACCATATCAACAAGAATGATTTCTGCCCACAGCCAATCATCTACACAGCCTGGGAAACGCTGGGCACGGCTGGAAGACTCATTTTCCTTTCTGTGATCACTGATTTCCCCCCACCTAAAATAAGAAATAAGTCCTTAAAAGAAAACAAGAGCAGACTGTTGTGTCATTTAAATGCAAAAATAAATAATGTTTTTGGTGCGCCAGAACAAAACTGTAATTCTTTTTCTCCTCTACGTGTCCTGTCCTTGAAAAATAATTAACATCGTTCCACATTAATTTTAAATGTCCTAATGAAATGTTATGGATTTCTAAAAGACCTCAGGCATGGAAGAGTGCAAAGACACCTTACTAGGCAGACAGGCTGACTAAGTTCAGAGCTTCACTGAGGCCCTGGACCCAGGTAGGATTCTGTGGGTGAAGGAAATGTTTCTCTTCCTTCACTCATGCGGCCTCTCTCTTCTGTTTTTTTCTCGACAGGGTGACTCTGGGCTGCCAGGATTTCCAGGGTCTGTTGGCCCTAAAGGGCAAAAAGGAGAACCCGTAAGTATTTTATCTTTGAGAGCAGGGGGAGAAAGAAAAAATAGATGAAGAATTAAAAGTATTTTCCCAAACCACCCCCAAATCCATGGCTCTTTAATTTTAACACTCTGAACAGCACTGTAGATCAGATTCTGAAGCAAGTACACACCATGCCAGGCACAAAACTTCTATATATTAACTCACTTAACTCACTCAAAAGTCCCTTGAGAGGTAGCCCATTCTATACATAGGTTAGGATGGTTCCAGAACCCAGGCTTTCAAACCATTTAAGTTGCCTGGACAGGACTGAACACCATATCTAAAATGAGAAACCCAATCAATATATCAAGACTGGTACAAATTTATCTTAAAAATTGAAAATGCTTCTCTCTCTGCTCAAACAATTGCTCTCAGTACACCTCTGAAATTATTTTCCTTTCTGGCTTTTTTATGAGATCAAAGTGACTTCACAAGCCACCTTCCAATATTGCTGTGGCTGGTTTCTTTAAAAACTTTTCTTTGAGTGAGAAAAAAAAAAAGAAAGAAAAGAAAAGAAAAACCCTATCACATCATTTATATTCAAATAGGACCACTGAAGAGATTACCAAAGCCTAGTTACAAAAAAAAGAGAGTTTGAACATTGTGTGTGTGTGTGTGTGTGTGTGTGTGTGAGAGAGAGAGAGAGAGAGAGAGAGAGAGAGAGAGAGAGAGAGAGGATGTGTATGTGGTATGGGTGTGGGGAGGTGAGAGAGAGAGGATGTGTATGTGGTGTGTGTGTGTGAGAGAGAGAGAGAGGAGGGGGGAATGTGTATTGTGTATGTGGTGTGTGTGTGTTCTTGAACTTGGAATTCAACACTTTGGCAAGCCTGGCTAGCCAACAACATTCAGGAACCCTGCTCCCGTGCCTCGTCAGCCCTGGGTTGGCAAGCATCCACTGCCATCACCCTGCTTTGATGTGAGTTCTGTAAAACAAACCCAGGTCTTCAGTCTTGGGCAAAAATCAGGATTAGCATACGTCTCGCCTTTTTTGTTATGTGTAGCACATCTTCTTAAATTGCTTCACCCATGTTCCAGAGTGAGTTAGGAATATGGGTTGATTGGCCGTGAGGAATGGAGAAGTCGCTAAAATGCCTGTGTGACAAAGAGAAGCAGTAGGAAAAGCACTCCATGCCACCAAGCCGAGCTTCACCTCTGCACAGCTTCGCTTAGACATTTTCGGTAGTCCTAGTAATTGATTCTGGCGGCTTTGAAATCACCACGGCGCCTGTGGACCCTGATTATTGACCTTCCGGTCGCTCCCTAACAGCCTCTAACAATATCCTCCAGGTGAGGATTCCAAAAGGTCTGGGAACTATCATGTGACTCTTCCCCCAGCTCACCGCTCCTCTGCACCACTCAGAGCATCTCCTAACCTCTCCTCGGGTTCTCCACTGTCTCCCGACCCAGTGATTGCCGACCTCAATTGTAAGCTCCTGGGTAGACCCTGGAGGATCTGACGAGTAGGACACAAAGCAGAAAAGAATTTTCTGTGAGCAACAGCTGTGCTCTGTAAACATGAGTGGGGACTCAAAGCCTGAGGGTCCTAACTCAGGAGTTGTGGGTGGAGCCGGGAAGCCTACATTTCCCACAAGCGCCACTAGTGCTGTTGCTCCAGCATCACTGAGGGGTGGAGGAATGCATGGTTCCTAGGGGTGAGAGGCCTTTATCTTCTTAAGGATTCCCTCTGGCTTTTCCCCCTGCCTTCAGTGTTCATGGGAAGCCTGGCTGCCCATGTGGGCCAGTCTTAACCCTGTCCTTTTTATTCAGTAGACATAAACTTCTTGGACTGAAGAAATGGCTCAGTGGTTCTAAGCACTGGCTGCTCTTTCAAAGGACCAGGATTCAATTCTCAGCACCCACATAGTGGCTCACAACCATCACCACCAACCAGATCCAGGGGATCTGGTATTGTATGGTGACCACTGTGGGCACCAGGCACACACATGGTGCACAGACACCCATGCAGGCAAAACAACCATACACAAAAAATAAAAATAAATATTTTTTAAAAAGTAAGTAAACTTCTTTCCCCCCTAAATTCTGTCCTGACCAACCCCCTCTTAAAACCTTGATTACTCTGCTTCCTCTATAAGCAGTTTTGCTTGTCTTCCTGTCTTCCCACAAGTTTTACATTATTAGGCAGAACAGTTAGTTCTTTGTTGTTTCAACCTTTTTGTTCAAGAGCAAGATCTAGACTAGACCCTGCACAATAGCCAGGTAGCTCATAGAGAAAGAGTAGTCACCATCTAAAGTAGAATTTTGAACTGTCGTGAATGGTAACATCAAAATGGCCACATGCCCCCCACTATTGGGCATTTAGAATATGTGCAACATATCGGAGTTATAAACCATGTGTACAAAAGGATCAAGTTAGAATCCACAATTTTATAAGGAAAGGGGGGTTCAAAAACTTCCAATGGCTAACCCCAGGTAGGATTCAGGAGAGAGAAGACTGAATTAACAAACCGGTGTTCAACCAGATTCCTACAAACTACATCAGTCAATGTAGGCTTTGAACCAGGCATGGCAGCACAGGCCTGGAATCCCAGCTCTTCAGTGGGGATAAGGCAGGAGGACCACAAGTTCAAAGCTATCCTAGAATACAGAGTGAGTTCAAGTCCAAGCTGGGCAACTTGGTGGAAACTAATCTCAAAACTAAAAAGTCACATGAGATGCCTGAGGACACAGCTCCACGTTAAAGCACTGGCCCACTTCATTAATCCCCAGGGAGTGGGGGATTCAGTGCAGAGTTCAAGCTTGCAGTGACTCTGATAAGAGTGCTATGGCGGAAGTAGGAGCAAGCAGAGGCAGAAGCAGTGTGGCCAGCCCACCGCGCATGCCTGAAACCCGAGTAGTTAAATACATAATGTCAGAATGAACGTATGAAAAGCCAGCCCACTGCGCATGCCTGAAACCCGAGTAGTTAAATACATAATGTCAGAATGAACGTATGAAAAGCCAGCCCACCGCACATGCCTGAAACCCGAGTAGTTAAATACATAATGTCAGAATGAACGTATGAAAAGCCAGCCCACTGCGCATGCCTGAAACCTGAGTATTAAATACATAATTTCAGAATGAAAATATGAAAAGCAAGACTACAAACAAGGCCCTGATCTAATGTGTAAAACTTAACCCATAATAAAAGACGACATCGTGTTAGGTAGATAGCAGTTTGTGTGGTTACACCAAGTAACAGACATGTGGCGTCAGCCTGAGAAAAGTTAGCCCCAGCTCACGCTAGAGAGAAGCTTGCTTCATTTGGAAGAGGCGGTCGTTTGCTTGCGACCACACTCAGCCACCAAGCTGATTCAAATCCTACGCCTTCATCTTTGGGCACATGCAGACTTCTTAGGCACCTCTAAAGAGGAAATGAGTCTGAAGAATTGTGAGGGGGTTTCTCACTACCTCTCACTTGAAGGCAGCTCATGCCATCTCGGATTAGAAGTCATTGCCAGAATTAGACACACTTTCCAATAAAATTGCAAAGGAGCTAGAAAATGTAAGAGAAGGTGATCCAGAGCCCATCGTGCCTAGCACAGGACATCGGACATGTGAAAATCAAAGACGGGCATTCAATAATCACTTGTCCTCCAGGAGTGAGATATTCAAGAGAATAGCAGTCCCAAAATAAGGTCCCACCATGATGCTTCTTAAATTTTTCATGATTTTCATTTGTGAAAGAGCTTTTTAAAGTTTATAGTTTCCATCTGATTGGTCACTCACTCAATTCAAATAATAAATACATCTGATTTTTAAAACCAAAGCAGGCTGACAGAAAAAGGAAAGACCGCCCTTAAAATCAGGCTGCCTGTGTTTTATAAGCTTGGAAAAAATATTTTATTTTTCTATGCCTCAGTTTCTTCAACTGTATATAGCTATAATAATAGCAACTTCTCATTGATCCCTGAGGATTAACTATGGTGTGTGTGTGTGTGTGTGTGTGTGTGTGTGTGTGTGTGTGTGTGTGTAAAACCAGAAGGTTGGTAACAGTGACAGCAAGGAGAGTATCAGAAGTTGGGGTGATGCTTCAAATCTCTCTCCCCAGGGGACCTTATCTTAACCCCAATAACAACCACCGTCAGCTCCACCCACTTCAGGTCATTTTGATTACAGCATAACTGACTCTCTAAAGAGCATCCTTGAATTAATGCTTCCGTGTGTTGAAATGCACAGTTAACCTGGGTGGGAAAATCAAGGGAATTCCGGCTGTTTAACACTTACCCATACCCATCGCCCTCCAACTGCAGATGGATGCGAGTGTATTCATCTTCATTTCATAATAGGAAGCTTTAGCCTTGGGCTGCATTTCAATTTGACTGCTGTTGGGAGCCTCTAAGTAGTATTAAGATGATTAACTCGGTGCTCATTTGGGAATACGAAGGAATCTGTACATTCATTCTCACTTACCCCGGTCAGAGTTGATTTCTAAGGGTTTATAATTGATTTTGGTTTCTACTCGTTTTCCTAGGGGGAGCCTTTAACAAAAGGTGAAAAGGGAGATAGGGTAAGTAGATGTTTAAGGCTGTCTTGGGTTTTCTATTTTATTGATTCTCTCTCCAGTTTGTTGTTTGATATCTAATAGATTTGATAGAGTAAGCTTCCTGAAACTTGTACTTTCCTCTGATGTTTTCACTGTCATCTGTAATCCTTGGTAAATGCCATCTTGTGGTACTGCCGCCATAACATGTGTATTTTTATTTTACATTTATTGGGGGGGGTGGTATGTGTATGCCATATTTTGTATGCATGCCTTGGTATGTATATGATGGTCAGAAGACATCTTGTGGGGGCCTGTTCTCTCCATGAAGGTCCTGAGGACTGAACTCATGTCTTCAGGGTCAGCAGGAACTGCCTTCACTCTAGGAGTCATCTCACCAGCCCTATTCAGGTTTTCTTTAGCCTACTGCTACTAGTGGTTAGGCCCCAATGTCAAAAAAAAAAGTCATCCAGTAAGAATATCTAAACTGTCAGGTGGTGGTGGTGCACACCTTTAATCCTAGCACTTAGGAGGCAGAAGCAGGTGATTTCTGAATTCAATGCCAGACTGGTCTATAGAGTGAGTTCCAGAACAGCCAGGGCTGCACAAAGAACACCTGTCTCAGAAAAGAAGAAGAAGAGGAAGAAGAAGGAGAAGAAAGAGGAGGAGGGGAAGGAGGAGGAAAAAGAAGAAGAGAAGGAGAAATGGATCTAAACTAGAAAACTAAAACAGACAATACAGATTTCCAAAGAGTTTGTTAAAGACACAAATTGTACTTTCAAGTAAGTCATGGAAAATAAGAAAATATTGTGCTATTTTATGTAGTCACTTTTCTGTTTTTATTAAGCACCTGGGAGCAGTCACCAGCACACACCTCTTTGAACTTAGCCTATTCTGTCCCGCCTCTCATCTGGCCATCATTTGGTGGTGAATGAGTCATTGCTAATGCACCATGACATCCTAGTTAGGGTTTACTATTGCTGTGAGGAGACACCATGACCAACGCAACTCTTACAAAGAAAACATTTAATTGAGGGGGCTCACCTACAGTTCAGAAGTTTAGGCCATCATGGTGGGGAGCATGGTGGCGGCATGCAGGCAGATGTGGGGCTGCAACTAAGAATCCTACATCTTGCCTCAGAGGCAACAGGAAGTCTACTGACTGTCATACTGAGTGACACTTGAGAAAAAAGGACCTCAAAGCCCACTCCCAACAGTGACGAGATTCCAACAGAAGGTGTGGCCCAGATTAAAGATGTGCCCTCCAGGTTCAAGGTCTAGATTAAAAATCTATGTCATCCAGCCTCCTCCAATAAGACCATACTTCCTAATAGTGCCATTCTCTATGAGCTTATGGGGGCCAAATACATTAAAACTACTACGTATGATGTCACAAGTGAAATTAAATGGGGACTTATTAGCAATAAGGATTCTGAATCTTGTTTTAGGGTGAGCATTGCTCAAGTGCACAGCTTCCATAATGTCCACCTTTGTTGTGTGCTAACTAGTAGAGAGTCAATTAAAGTATCAAGATGTCTGACCCCATCTGGATTCAGGAATGAACCATGTGGCAACTGTTTTATTTACAGGGAGAACCCGGCCTGTTAGGACCACAAGGCATAAAGGTAATTCGCCTGGCACTTTTTTCAGTCACCGTTGCAACCTTAATGAGATGGTGAAAATAATAGTGACATTTAACTTTCCTTTCCATTCATGCATTTAGGGGGAACCTGGAGATGCCGGTCCCCCTGGTTTAACAGGAAGCCCAGGGCTCAAGGTACGCACTTCATATGTTAAGGTGTATAAGAAGTCACTGTTGGGAAATAATGTGGGAATTACAGCCATCCTGTATTCAAAAAGGCTTTGGTGTGCCACTCATTTTCTTCACAGATGTTCTCAGAGATTTTTATCTTGTTTCCATGGTGACCCCACCACCACCACCACCACCACCATCACCACTGGCTGCATTTATTACAAACACAGAAGCTGAGCTTTTTGGTATACAGAAGGATTTTAAAATTGTGTTTCAGAGCAAATTCACAATAGCATCCATAAAAGCTTTCAGAGTAAACAATGTCAGTTAAATCTATGACCCTGTGCCAGCCACATTCTTAGCAGGAAAAGGATTCAGGATCTGTTTCTACACTAAAATTGTGCATCCCTGAGACACTTGAGTTTCCCAGAGGGAATTCTGCAAGAGTGTCTCAAGAAAAAGCAGTTGGGGGAGGTGTGAGAGAAACTCTCAGGGAATGCTTCCAGGAAGTGAGTGCATCAGGCCAGTTACCCAGTTATCTGCTAATAAAAGCAGGCCCATTAAATGAAACATCTCAAAGCCTTCTTGCTAAGCTCAGAGCACATGGCAGTGCTATACACAAAAGGTGGGATGCTGAGAAGTTCGTCTCTTCCCTATAAAGGGCACAGAGTATTTCACCAACATGCAGATACAATCTACTTTTATGCAAAGTTAAAGTATATGTCATCTTCTATTTTAGGGTCAGCAAGGACCTGCAGGTTCCATGGGGCCCAGAGGACCACCAGGAGATGTCGTATGTATAATATCTTTAATATTTTGAAGTGGAATTGAAATTAGGACATGTCTTAAAGAACTTCAGCTAGTGATCTGAATTATGCTACATTTCCCAAAAACATGGGTCACTGCCATCACCCAAATCGGTCACTTCTGATAGGGGGTTGGGTGCTACTAGGAAGTCCTTTGGGGTGGAGCCAAAAAAAGCCAATCTTTGAAACTCAAATTAATTCAATTGTTAATTGTCAATACTACTGCAAAATAGAGGAAACCAGAAATATCCAAAGAAATAAGAGAAAAAAAATCAAGAAAGACAGCAAGCATTTCCAATATGCTATAAGATAGTCACTGAAATGGGTTACACACACACACACACACACACACACACACACACACAGGCATGTACACACACCCTACACACCCTCATAGTCTTTGGAAGCAGTATTTCATCTGTTCCCCCAGATTTCTACCCCTTGGATAATCTCCTAGCCTCCCCATGTGAACTGAGAGCTTACCATCAACTAAGAGCTTACCAGATCAAAATGGAGACAGTTCCTGGCTACAGCTCTCAGTGACTCTTTGCCCATGACTGGGACTCTGCTCTCTCCTCCTTTCACCATCTTGGGCCCATGACCTCTTCCCTGCTCATGCTCACTTCCTGAACCTCCTGGAGGAGAGTGCTTAGCATCATAGTGTGCTTTTTAATTTGAACAGCCAAGCTGTACGAAAAGGTTTTTGTTTGTTTGTTGGAGACAGAGCTCCTCTGTGTAGCCCTGGCTGTCCTGGAACTCTCTCTGTAGACCAGGCAGACCTTGAATTCAGAAATCTACCTGCTTCTGCCTCCCAAGTGCTGGGATTAAAGGTGTGCACCACCACCAGCCTAGAAACAGTTTTTTTATTCCTCCTTCAGGCCAATTATTATACCACTTTGGTGATACCTCATGGAAAGACACCATAAAAAAGAAAGAGAGAGAAAATTCTGGCAATAACACAAGATGAACCACAAAATCCTCCGGTTAGACTGAGCTGTCACTCCTAGGAACAACAACAACAACAACAAAAAGAATAAAATCAAAAGGAAAAGAGCCACTGTGGCTAAACACAAAATATCTTGACTACTTAAGTTGAATTGTGATACCACCAACCACCCCGCTCCCTCCTCCTCTTAGCAACTGCATCAGTGGAACATTCCAGTTCTTTTCTGTTTCCCACTATAACCATTGACTTCGCTTGAGAAACAAGCCCCATATCTTCAGATAACATTTCTCTTTAGGCCAAAATCGACATTACCTTTTAGATAGATGTTAAAATTCAGTCCTCTTACAAAGGTAGACTGTTATTACATTAGGAGATGTCCTAACTGCTCATTTTCTTTAATTCTGTATTTTCTAGGGATTGCCAGGAGAACATGGTATCCCAGGGAAACAAGGCATTAAAGGAGAGAAGGTACAGTTTAGACTTTATTTTTGTATAGGAAGTAAGAAAATAAAAAGAAGAAACCAAGGATCCTAAAGTCATCGGAGAAGCAAAAGATTAGCAGAGGGCTTGAGCCTCCCAGGATCTGTCAGTGCAGGGGATTGACATTCATATAAACTGTGATATGGTGCCCCTGGTGTCACACATCATTGCAGCCATGGGTATGGCACCAAAACTCCAGATGGCAAAATGAGATAGCTTGGAAATGAAGATGTTAGGGCTGAGGTCAAGCTATGAATTCTCAGAAGTCTCTCTGCCTTTTAAGACCTGTTTGGATGTGTGTGAATCTAGTGTGTCAATATTGCATCATCCCCAGGGAAAAAGGGGCACTGAGATCATCTAAAGAGCTTCAGGAATAGACACACCCTTCATGCCCATGTTTATGCGCAAGTTTGTGTTTCCTAGTACTGTTAAACTTTATGTAACAGAACTCATTTCAGAGCCCGAATGTATTTAAAATAACAAGGGCGGGTCCTAGCGTGGGCTAGGCACTTGGTAAATGCTTTTGAGGGTCTCAGTACAGAAGTGGACATAAGGATGAAGTGTGACTGGCTGTGGCAACATAAAGCAATGGAAACTGCTGTCTCCCAACTTCCCGCCCTGAACCTGAGCAGAGAAAGAAAGAATCTCATCTTGTTTCCCACAGGGAGATCCTGGTGGGAGGCTAGGCCCTCCTGGACTTCCAGGTCCAAAGGGTGATGCTGGGCCTCCAGGGAAAAGCCTCCCAGGAAAACCAGTAAGTATTGCCCTTTTACTGGGATTGTCCTTGACTGTTCATTTGCTGCTAATTCTGGGCTCCCAGTTTCAAGACACCAGAAAAAAAAAAAAAAAAGAAATAGTCATCTTATACCCCAGCTCATAAAGCTAAAATAATTTGAATGTTGAAGCCAAGAGGTCTCTGCTGCAGAAGATGCACAAGCAGGCAATATTTTACAGATAACCTGAGATGTTTGAAAGGCCACAGCACCTTATGCAGTGATTCCTAAGGGATCAAAGAATCTTTAAACACTGGCTGCAAGCCACAGACCTTCCTAGCATACTGCCTTAAAGCACATGCTCAACACTTCCCTTCCAGAATTTGAGGATATAACCACAGACCATCACTCATAGAAAGTGTGTGTGATCCATGCTATACTCAAGACAAGGGAAACTGTATCACCAGGAAACCCAAAAGCCAATATGCTCATTTGATTTGCCCATTCCCCTACCTTTTTTTTTAACAAGTATTAATGGTGATAATTCTGAAGATTAGATATTTAATTTCACAGATAAAACCTCTTATATTTTGAGCTCATTATAGAAAATCTATAACCGTCTAAAATTTTCTTTCTGTTCTTAATATGAGGTTATACTCCAGTAAAATGAAGGGTAATGAATCATGTTTTTGAATTATGACTTTAATGGGATCTATGGAGGGGTCCAGCCTCTCAATAGCCCTTTACCAGGGTCTGGGAAGAATCTATGACCAGCTGATAATCCAATCTTTGACAATATTAAATGAATTTATGTACACAAAACTGGGTAGTTCATACACTTTATTTTTCTGAGTCAGTTCTCTCTCTACACAGCTTCATTTCTGTTCTCACACTCAGCTCCTCTCTGTCCTTTCTCTTCCTGTTCTCTCTTTTGCTCTCAACCTCATCTTCATCTTCTGATCCTTCATCCATTTCATTCCTTCCTCTCCTACCCTCCTCACCCAATTCCATCCAGCTACAAATGCTTGCTGCTTTCTCCTCTGGCTGAGCAACTCTGCCCTGAATCTTGCCTCAAATGCTTCACTGCACCTGGAATGCAAAAAAAAAAAAAAAAAAAAAAAAAAAAAAAAAAAAAAAAAGAAAAAAAAAATCTTTTGTTCTGAGTCAAATGCTCTGGAATGACACTTGGCCTGTGAGAGGAAGGAAGGTCTGAGCTTCATTTGCACAAGAAACAAAGTTATGCACCTAGCATCAAGTGGTGTCTCCAGAAGGGTGTTTACCTTAATTCAGGAGACTGTTTGCCATTGTGGCCTAGGATGCTTGAGAAGTATTTCATATTAAATACACTGTTAGGAGTTCTTGGAAGCATACATAGAATACAAGAAAATCATTGCAGGAGCCAGCTAACATAAATACAAAAGCTAAAATATCACCAAGACTCCTTAAGCCATGGCTTGACCTCTGTAAGAGTCCTTGCCCTTCCAGGTAGTAGCTTTTGTCATAGTAACTGGATTCCATTACATTATCCTATGACTTGTAGCATGATTTCTATATTTTTTAAAATTATTTACAAAAAGAAATGTAATCATCTTACTTTTTTTTTTCCTTTTAGGGATTAGATGGAAATCCTGGAGCACCTGGTCCACGTGGACCAAAGGTATATAGATTTCATAGCTAATTTTTAAGAGAATTAATAATTAAGAAAATGCAACTGAAAAATTCACGTCTTGAGCCTCATACTAACAGGAGCACTTGATTTCACAGGGTGAAAGAGGACTGCCAGGTATCCACGGCTCCCCAGGGGACACAGGTCCACCCGGGATAGGAATCCCTGGCAGGACAGTAAGTGATACTCAGTCAAGTTACTGAGACCCAGTTGGTTACATTTGTGTCTCCACTCTTATTCGGTGCAGTGCTCAAAGTCTTACATAAAGCAATAAGAAAAGAGAAACAAATAGAAGAGATACAAATAGGAAAGGAAAGAATCAAATCATCCCTGTTTAGAGACTACTTAACCCTGTGCTTAAAAGACCCTGAAGACATTGCAGGGAAAACTCTCAGAGTGGTAAAACATTTTCAACAGTGTAACAGAATACAAAATAAGCATTAAAAAGTACTAGACTATATAGTATTAAGAAAGTTAACAAGAAATATTGTAAAAAAAAAAAAAAAAAAAAATTCTCACTCAATTAGACCAGGCATGGAGGTGGGGGGAACCTACTTAAAGTCCGCCTGACTAAAAAGGTCAGAAACAGGTTCAGTGAAAACTTGAAGGTACTTTAGAAGACACCAGGGGTTGGACACATCACTTATGCTCATAAACTGACAGAATTAATGTCATGAGAATGTCGTCTCTATTACCAGAAGCCACCCATGCACTCAACATAATCGCCACCAAAATTCCAATGATGCTCTTCACAGAACTGGAAAAGCAATACTAAAATGTATATGGAGGCACAAAAGACCCAACCAACAAAAGCGATCCTAACCAGAAAGAGCAGTTCTAGAAATATAATACCTGATCTCAACTTACACTACAGAGCCCTATTGTCAAAGCTGCACGGTTCTGGCACATGAAAAGATGTGTAAACCAAGGGAATAGAAAAGCAAATGCAGAAATAAATCCACACTGCTACAGCCACCTAATTTTTCATAAAAGTATCAAAAGTATTCATTGAACTAAAAAATAGCCTCTTCAACAGATGGTGCTGGGAAAAACAGATCATCACATATAGAAGAAAGTCGGTCTGTATCACATACCCTGAAAAAAAAAATCGTCAAAATAAATCAAAGATTTTAATATAAAACCAGAAACTACTAGAGGAAATATGAGAAAAACTTACCAAGATATAGATCTCTGTAAAAACTTTCTGAAAAGAAATCCAGTAGTATAGAAAGTTAAAAAATTGATAAATGGGAGAATGTGAAGCTAAGGAGCTGCTGGCCGGGTGGTGGTGGCGCAAGTCTTTAATCCCAGCACTTGGGAGGCAGAGGCAGGTGATCTCTATGAGTTCGAGGCCAGCCTGGGCTACCAAGTGAGTTCCAGGAAAGGCGCAAAGCTACATAGAGAAACTCTGTCTCGAAAAACCAAAAAAAAAAAAAAAAAAAAAGAAGAAGAAGAAGCTTCTGTACCACAGAAGAAGCAACCGCCAGACTGTAGAGGATGGCAAAGATGGTATCCTTGTGCTAAGTATTTCATACAAGAATTAAAGGCCAAAATAAATATAAGTAAATAAATAAACAAATAAAATCCTTTAACTCTTTCCATCAATAACGGGCTAATGAACTAAATAGTTCTTAACAGAAGAAATACAATAGCCAATAAATAGCTTTTAAATCGGATAACATCCCTATCCATCAAGGAAATACAAGTGAAAGCTGCATTTGGGTCTGGGGTGATGACTCATCAGTTCAGAGCTGGAACTGTATGATCTTCCCAAGGCAGTGAGTTCTCAGCACCCACATCAGGTAACCCACAACATCCTGTAACTCCAGCTCCGGGGGATCCGAGACTCCCCTGCATGTACACATGCATCTCTCTCTCTCTCTCTCTCTCACACACACACACACACACACACACACACATACACACACACACTTCAAATAATAAAATAAATATTAAAAAAAACTTTCAGATTCTATCTTATGCCAGACAAAAAGCTATCATCATAACAAAAGCCAAATATTGATACTACTATGAGGAAAGTGGTAATTCTTATCTACTACTGGTGTGGATGTAAACTACTACAAGGTCTACAGAAATCACTAGGAGGTCTCTCAAAAGCTAAAAATACAACAATCACATGGCCCAGCTATACTACTGTTGGATATATACCAGAAACATTCTGACTCAGTATACCACAAAGAGACTTGCACATTCACATTTAGCTGTTCACAATAGCTAAGAGATAGAACCAGCCAGGAGGGTTTCTCAGCAGATGAAGAAAATGTGGTGTGTATACACAAGGAATTTTATTCATCCCATCAAGGAAAAGGAAATTGTGACATTTGCAGAAAAATAGATTAAACTGGGAATCATGCTATTAAGTGAAATAACTCAGACTCAGAAAGACAAACAGTCCATATAGAGCTCTGTGTGTGTGTGTGTGTGTGTGTGTGTGTGTGTGTGTGTGTATGTGTGTAATTCACATAAGTAGAAATGGAACCATGGGAGGAGAAGAAAAAAAAGAATAATGAAATACATCTGACAGGAAAGTCGAAGGCGTGTCTTGTGGTGAGGATGGAGACCACCAAGAAGAAAACAGGCCAAGAGAGTGCATTAGGGGAGAGAACCCCATAAGAGCAACATGTGTTTTAAAAATGCCATAATGGAACCCATTACTTTACTCACTGCTTTTAAAAGATAATAAAACATTATATCAATAACTCACTAAAGAGGTAACAAGTTTACAGGGAAAAATACCACTTAGGGGCACAATAAAAAGGCAACAAAAGGCTCTGATAATAGCAATATTACGCATATTTTTTAAATAAGAAAGACAACCCAGCAAATGCTGGTACCAACTGCTTAAAAGAAAATTTTAAAGATGGGGTCTTGCTATGTAGTCCTAGCTGGCCTAACACTCACTATGTACTACAGGCTGCTCTAGAACTTGCATAGATCTGCCTGCCTCTGATTCCCAAGTGCTAAAATTAAAGGCATGCACCACCACAAATTCAGTGCCCCAAAGATATACATAATCCGTATACATAATCCATAAACCAATGAATGTCATTGGGTTCTTAGTTAACTTCAACCTCACTTGAGTTATTCCAAACCACAGCATTCAAGACGTAGAAAATAACCCCTGTACCGCTAGTTAGCCATCTACTCACACCACTAAACTGCTGTTTCTTTCTTTCTTCTTTTTTTTTTTTCATTTTTCCTTATTAAGAAAATTTCTACTCACTTGACATACCACCCACAGATCCTACCTCCTTCCTCCTCCCACCCCCCAGCCTTCTCTCCCAAATTACCCCACCTCCCCCAAATCAAGGTCTCCCAAGGGGAGCCAGCAGAGCCTGGCACACTGAGCCTTGGGCAGGTCCAAGCCCCTCCCCACTGCACCAAGGCTGCGCAAGGTGCCACACCACAGGCACCGGCCACACTAGTGGAAGCCTGCTGTTTCTTAAGAGGAAAAGGAGGGTCTACATGTGTCTGAACTGGCTGTTAGCTTGGTGTTTCTGTGGGATTCCTACTGTGGGAGCCGGGTTGTCTCTGACTCTTTTGCTTGTTCTGGATCACCCTGTTCAGCCTCAATCTGAGGGATTTTACCTTGTCTTTTTGTATCTTGTTTGGTTGTTGTGTCTTAGAGGCCTGCTCTTTTCTGAAGAAGAAGCGAGGGGGAGTGGATCTGAGGGAGAGAAGAGATGAGGGGAAGCTGGGAGGAATGGAGGGAGAGGAGACTGTGGTCAGAACATATTGTATAAGAGGAGAATCTACTTTCAATAAAAAAAAAATAAACAAAAATAATTGATAAACAAATGAATAAATTAGTCAAGGAAGAAATGGAAGGAGGCCCAGGCCTCTGAGCCCCATGGGCAGTTGGTTTCTGGTCTGACAGGATTTGGACACATTGCTTGCACACTTCTGAGTGTGCAACAGCAGAGTGGAGTGAAAGAAACACCCAAGTGTGTGAGCAAAGTCTTGTACTTCTAGCCTTGAATATCTGGTTCTTCAACTACTGCTTGAGGTCATGGTGAGCTTTCCAGAAACCATGGGCAGGACTTTCAAAATGTGCAAGTGTCCAGCCCTGTCTTTCTGCTAAGTGAACAACAGGGCATTTATAAACATCTCTGGTAGAATCTGGAAAATTCTCTCTCTTTTTACCCAGGGCTCCCAAGGACCAGCAGGAGAGCCAGGTATTCAGGTAAGTGACGTCACTAAATCACTCACAAAATAAGTTTAGTTTTTTTGATTGTCAGAAATCACTCAAAAGACTATCCTAAACAACATTTTTTTCTTCATTTTTCTAGGGTCCTCGAGGTCTACCTGGATTGCCAGGAACTCCGGGGACCCCAGGGAATGACGTAAGGACCTTTCCCCAACTCCCATTCCATGTCCCTTTTAATCTGCTCTAACTTGCAGAGGTTTGAATAAGTGGCTTCTGTTTTTAGGGATCTCCAGGGAGAGATGGAAAGCCAGGCCTCCCAGGCCCCCCAGGTGACCCGGTATGTAGACGGGCTTTGCCTGATTTATGTGTCTTTAATGCACCCAGAAGCCAAACAGCCTACCAAGCAAATTTTGCTGTCCAAACTAATTACAATGCTCGGTGACTGCTTGGTGATTTTGTTTATCCCCATTATTTTGTAGAGGGGGAAAAATTCAGGCTGGGTCAGCATTATTGTGTGTGTGTGATGAATACTTATTTCCTAAGGGTATAATTCAGCTGTACAATTTTGCCCCAGGCTGAACCTTAGCATTTAATGTCTTTGTTCCATGGAAAATTGAGATAAAACAGATAGCCACAATTTCTCGTCCTTCTAATGCTAGTGAGTAATGAATTTCATTTTTCCAAGTGAAAGTTTGCAGGTAAGTTACCTCCAATGTGGTGCATATCCATGGATTGAGTGCCTCTGAACAGATGAGATGATTAAATTATGAAAATCGGATTGAAAAATCTCAGAAAATGCATTTAGATACTCACCGTGTGTTACATAGTGTTATTTCAGGTCAAACCTTGCTATGAGTGACAGTCAATCCCTTTAAATAGCCTCAGCTCCAACACTTATATTTTTGAGAGGCCATATGGCACATGGCATTGTATTAAGAGTTTTGTATAATAAAATCCAAAGCTGGCCCCTCGCTGGGGCTTCACAGTCCCTCTCACCTCCCACACGGCTTGTGTCTTTGAGCCTTTAGAAGCTGCATGTGGCAGCATTATCCAGCCTTTAAATCCATCACTTTTCACTGTGCCCCTCATCTCAAATCCTGTCGACTGTCACTCCGGCTTACAAAGTGTTTCTTTGAAAAGACATTTTAGGACCTGTGGCCCAAACACAGCTCACGTTCCCCCAGGTGTCTGTCTTGTCCCTCGCTGAAGTATCTTTAAAACTTTTATAAGAGCTAATTTTAAGGCAGACTCACCATACAATCTTCATATTTCTCAGCAGCCTGATAATGTGCTTAGTAAAAAAAGGATTTCCTTTTAACAAATGATTAAATAAGACATTATATTACTTAAAACCAACAACACAGGGAAATGATAATGGTTACCATGTCATGAAACTCCAAAATCCAGGTGTATGATCAGAACAAGGATACATAGGAACTTGCATGATCTTGGTGAAGGAACAGTGAATACTCTAATATTCTGGCTCTATCAGTACTGTGTGTAAGTTTCACACCATGGAGCATAAAGCTAAGCGAGTGGGTCTGATGGTGAGACTCACCATCCCCAAATTTCAATTAGCATGGCACTTTAAGAAAAAAAAATACACTCATCCACTTCTCTGTTCATGTTTATTGTGTTCATGTTTATGTGAATATCCATGGATTTGGGTTTCTCTCTCTCAACTACAGATCGCACTTCCTCTCTTGGGAGACATTGGCGCCTTGCTGAAGGTATTCTTTTGCTATAAAAGAAGTACACATTGGTGTGTAGAAAAGGAACTTCCTACCCAAGATAGAATTAACGAACTGCTCAGCCCAATAAAACGATTCAAATTCTAATGTTAGCCAGTATTTAAGACAGAAAAACACATATGCCTTGTTATAACTTGCAGCATTTACACCACTCTTACCTCTCCCTTCCTTCTGGCTCTCACATTGTGGAGATGGAGATGGGGGAAGGCAGGATTGAGAGGAAATGCAGGAAGGGTGGCATCCTCAATACCTTTTAGTAGACTCTGCCTCCTCTGCAGCAATACCTTTCTCTTCCTGTCTCTTACCCTCTCTGGCTCACTGCCCTGAAGCTTGTCTGCCACCCTGTCATCTCTGGTCAGTCTCCAGATAAAAATCAGTGAGTGCCACTAGCTTACAGATTGAGTTTTTATATCATGGAAGTCTACAAAATGAGCTATAAAATTCCAAAGCCAACCATCACCCTAACATCTGTCACCCTGCTAAACAAAAATTACCACTACTGATTATCTATTCCATGAGGTAGCTTGGCCTAAACCTGGTGTCACATACCTGTAATTCTAGCCTTTCAGAGGTTGAAACAGGAGGACAAGTTACAGTCCAGCCTTAACTGTGCAGAAACACACACACACACACACACATACACTCACACACACACACACACACACACACACACACACACACTATGACTACCATTTTTTATTAAATTCTTTTCTATGTTTTCTCAGTAAGAGTGAGGGATCTGATAATATCCTATGTATATGTATATGTAGTCTCTGTGCAGTCTAGTAAGAGCATCTGAACCCAAATGAAAATGTAGCCCTTCATTTTACTCTGAAATTTCCTATATTTGGATGAACAGAACATGTTTGCATTCACACACCACTCACACTTTACAGGTAATTTCACTTATACAACTGGTGCTTATTCTAATGATTTGCCTAATGACTTACATGTAAACATGAAGAGTTGTAGCATTGAATCCATCAAAAGACAAGGTCTACTTTCAAGAAAAAAATATGTAAATATAAGTATTAATATCAAGACTTTTTAGAGGGGTTATTAGGAACTCAAAAAAAGCAGCATTTTCTTATAATACAGATTATTTGTGAGGGTTTCAGAGAGCTCTCCTATTGAATTATAGTTATATGCCAGTCAGTGCCACCTTACTGATTTCTTTCACATTTAGTTTTTACCAAAATGTTACGAGCTCGGTCTGGAGTGCAATTCTCATTCATTGAAGATACTTGAAGTCCCAAGTGGCTAAGTAATTTGCCCAGGCACATAACTAAAAAGTGTGAGGTTGACATAGAAATACATGTCCTTGGTTATTAAGCCTCGGATTCTTTGTAACAGCGATAATGTTAGAAATGAGAAGATTGTAGGAAGTAGATACTTGAATTCTTGAAGGATGAGAAATTTGTATACTTAACCAGAACTGAATGTTCTGACAGAATATAGGATGGCTCACAGAACAGACAACATCCTTAGTGGACTCTGCTAAGAGGAGAACCAGGCCCTCGGGGGCCTCAGGGGTGTGAGGGAATGGCAGTCTTGCCAGGGAAGCCTCCTCTGACACACCACACTACTCTTCCAATCCCAGAATCAGCTCAGTCAGGGCCTGACTCACAAAAGACTGGACTGGTGGAAAGCAGACAGGGAAGTGTGGCAGGTGACCCCAAAGAGCTTTATTCAACGGAAGAAGGGGGAAACAAGTAGCCCCAACCAAACCCCAAATTGAAGAATTGGTTTAGAGATTGACCTGTGAATGCAATTTAGTAACATCGTGTTAAATCCTGACCCTGTAACCCAGCCCACTAACTCAAGCTCCCTGTCTTGAGCCTTTTGCAAGCTGCCATCATGGGAAAAGCAAACCATCCCTCCTAGCCCTCTAGGTTAACCTGGGTGCCAGGTTCTCTTAGAGTGAGACTGGGCATCGGCTAATGATCAATTCTTCTTAATCATTTCTGTAAAATAATACTGAGTCCTTATTTCAAGAACCTGTATTAAAATCAGTTTCCCTTGCTTTATCTAACTGAAGAAAATGAGACCATGATCAAATGATCTAAGAAGTTTCTGTTGAGTTAAAACAATTGTCATTTTTTTTTTATCATTTTTAAAATTTTTTTCCTATTTTACTATGTTGCTAAAATCATTAGTGGAATCCTCTATCTGAAAATGTTTCTGAAATCAGTATACAATAGATATACTGATATATATTATATATGCTGATATATATATATATATATATATATATATATATATATATATTTCACCTTTTTCATACATTTTGAAATATGGAGACTCTCTTGATTCTCTTGAGGCCCACCTTCTTCCCTGCATGGTGGTTCTATGATTTTTTTGTGTGTGTTTTTAAATTCTTCTATCAATGTGTCAGCCCCCTGAAATGATCGAGGTTATGTAATTGTTTGATCAGCTATATACATGATTCTGGTATCTTTTAACATATTTGGACCGTAGAAAGGACCATTGCAGAGCTTAATCCAGCATATCTGAGGCAAATTGGCTTAGAATCTTCTCAGCATCACACCAAGTTATGTGCTAAAAAATAAATTTCTGGGAACCAGATATTTACTGGGTCAAAAATATTGGTTATGAATGACTTTACTCTATCACTGACTTATCATTAATGGCAAATCTCCATTCCTTTTTCTGTTCAATGATTCTTCCCACTACTGAAAAGAATGAAAAACAGGAGTTCCTTTTGTCCCACTCTGTCACCTGTGTCCTCCATCAGTGGTCCTTAGTCTTTCCTGGTCATATTTTTGTTCCAATATTTTGTTTTAAAACAAGTTTTTCACAGACATTTTCCCCAGCTACGTGATAAGACTTTGGTTTGTCTTAGGAGTGTAGACACTTAGAACCCAGCCTTTGCAGATCTCCTGAAGATTGTGAAGTCAGCGGGACAGTGTTACAACTGAGGTCTCCCATGTCCTCTTGGGTTTGACCCTGGGTCAGGTTCAAAGCTCTCAAGTTCCTGTTCTTCCCAAGAATGCCTCCAGTGACAAACGTTAGCAGACCCTGGGGTGTGTCCCCGACTCACTCTGCTTTCCAATCGGAAATTTTTCCTCCCTCCCTTTTCTTCTCATTGTTACTCCACAGACCTGGGCTATGACTTTGATAGGCTCTTTGATCTTGCTGCCTAACCCAAACTTCCACACAGCTTCCCTTTCTAAACGTGCTAAACAGTTAACATTCAGATTGTGCCATCAAGTTACATTCCCCACCCTCACTATTTATTTGGGATTTTCCTTTGAAATGGCATCAGAGATGTGTGTGTGTGGTGTTTTGTTTTTAAGTAAAAGTTCACCAGTATCATAAACGAAGATTACTGACTAGGCTTGTCAAGTGTTTACCTCAAAAAGCCATCTTTCAAACTGGACAGACAAGTCACTGCAAGGAGAGTAGCCTCACAACTGCTCATCTGACAAGTAGATCAAACCTCAGCTTCATAAACAGGTCTTGCGAACCGCTCAGTTAAGTTGTCTCTATACGCTCTAGAACTTCTGTGGCAACTGTCAAGCCAATGTCCCTGGGCTGAAAAGCAGCAAAGGGGATGCAGGAGGCACCGGGGAACCTGGGAAATACGACTCTGCGGTCAGGAAGGTGAGAGGCTTGTGGCGTACCTGTGGGTCCTATAGCACACCCACTGAGTGTGGACACCCCTTGAGTGTGGACACCCCCTGAGTGTGGACACCCCCTGAGTGTGCACACCCATTGAGTGTGCACACACCCGCTGAGTGTGGACACCCGCTGAGTGTGGACACCCCCTGAGTGTGGACACCCCCTGAGTGTGCACACCCCCTGAGTGTGGACACACCCCCTGAGTGTGCACACCCGCTGAGTGTGGACACCCCCTGAGTGTGGACACCCCCTGAGTGTGGACACCCAATGAGTGTGGACACCCACTGAGTGTGCACACCCCCTGAGTATGGACACACCCCCTGAGTGTGCACACCCACTGAGTGTGCACACACCTCTTGCAGCTGTTACTCCTCTGTCTTCCAGGGCGATGTAGGGCCACGGGGTCCTCCAGGAGTCCCAGGCAGAGAGGGACCAAAGGTAAGGAAGTCTTCTTTGAGATTCTCAGCTATATGAAAAGTAGAGAATCCCATTTTTTTAAATGCACTACTCCGTATGAAACTTACTTTGGCAATGTGGGGGCAAAGGCCATTTGCAGGTGGTGCTATTTATTGGTTTATTCCCTGACCCTGTCCAAATGACATACCCCAAGTGTTCTGATGGGAGATTATTTCTATTGTTTCAAACAATACTGAAATGGTCCAGCATCAGCTGAAGCTACTGTCTTTTTAGGGAAGCAAAGGAGAGCGGGGATACCCTGGAGTTCATGGGGAGAAAGGCGATGAGGTAAGAGACTCTCTGATAAAACAGTCAGCTGCTGCTTCTCTCTACTTGATTCAATGAAGGAAAGACACTGAGTTTTCACTAATGCATGTTTGATACCAAAACCATTGGAAACCAAGTATCGTTAGATGTTTTAAAATAACACACTTTGGTAATTATAGATGCACATTTATCTCCAGTGGTCTGGATGTGGAGACACAAAATTAAGGCTAATAATTAATATGAAAGTTATGGGGTTTCCATTTTCAGGTAGCAGGTAATTATCTTAGTTCTCACAAGAAAAGAAAGAAGAGTGAATTCACAAACAGAAATCTCAGGGTAGCAAAGAGGTGGGAAGAATATACCATGCAAGCCTATGTATACTGTGCAAGCATAGAGTTAAGGGCAGCTCCAGAGCCCAGCCAAGAGCCAGGGGATAACTCTATACCGTGATTGAATGTTAACAATTTTGGTTTCTCTATGTCTCTGCTCGGCTTCCAACCACTTGGGAGAAATAAACTGTGCTAAGGATCTATGCAGACTAGTTCAGGTCAACAGCTCACCCACCCCAGGACCAAGCACCCAGCTCAAATGTGTTTTTGAGATAATGTGTGATTTTCTGACTGTAAGCCACAGTGATGCTCAGGATATCATTCTTGCCCTGCATAATTCACATTAACTCTTAGAAAAACCAATTAGAATGATGAATTGCTGTTAGTTTAAACTGTTTTGGGTGCTAATAGTTCTTAATGAAAGTAAGAAAGCCATCTGGCATATATTAACCTTGATGGTTGTGTGGGAAATGATGACACTATAAAATAGATCTATTTTCCTGGTTAGAACTGTATTTCACATTACAAGTTATCATCATTTATTATTGTTTTTATTGATATTCATTGTGTTCTAGAAACCTTTAAGACTTGCTTGGGATTGTTTTCCAAGTTAAAAATTAAAGAATAAGAAATACGACATTTATTTTCATTTATAAATAAAACATTAAAGGCATTTTTGTTTTTGAAAACAAGTAAGAATTAATGAGCTTTTGCTTCCTGGAGTTCCACAGAAGGTTTCAGTAAAGTATAAGCACAGTAATGGGCTTTAACAGGCAGGCAGATTCAAGACGTGGGCTTTAGAGGCTAATGAGAAGGTAATAAAAAAAAAAAAAGATTGAGAAATAATCGCAATTTGAGCTTTTTGTAAGTGACTCTGTTAAAATCACTAGACGTTAAATTTTATTGATTCTGTGAGGTATTTTGCTGTCTTGGTGAGCTGAACCCATGGTTAATATTCATTGATATTTTAGTGTGTTCTTTCTTAGGTACATTTTGTGTACTCTTTGACATGGACCACACAAAATTCTGCAGAGGACTCGAGTTCGGGAGGCTCTTTTCCCTTGTCCTCCACATCATAAGCATAATATGAATAAACCTGGCCCAACATACTGACTCAGTCCAGCCTTTTGAAAGGAACAAGGCAGTATACCTTTTGTCTTCCACACAGATCAATAACAGCAAACATAATTGCATTATCTACTTGGACTCAGAGAATACCTTAGTTACATACCTTGTGGATTTTTTTAAGTGAATAAAATGTTAACCAACTAGCCAACAGACTGTACTCTCTTAACAAACATGCATTCAGTGGAAGAGGTACACAGGGAAGAGCAAATCTTTTAGAGCTCTAGCTTTATAATCTTCCATTAAATTTATTAAGTTAGAGGAATCACTCATTTGTCGTTCTTTGAAAAGTGGCTTCCTCCAGGTTCTTCGCATACATATGTCGGATGACTCAGCATCAAAGTGTAAAGGTGCTAACAGAGCACAGACCCTGCCCTTCCTAGCCAGGGAAAATTCTTTTTTGAACTTTATGTCTCCATGTAATATTTTATGATAATAAATGACAAGCAAGACATGAAAATACCATTCATCATAAAGTATACAAATGGCAGCTGAATACCTATGCAATAGATTTTAATTTGTGTTTGAATTGGGCACTATGTGTTTAACTTGACTTAGTCTTGAATGTCTGTCTTTTTTAATGGCCATCTTGTCTTACAAAATCGTCTTATCGCCCTTTAGGCCTCCATAGCACCTTTCACACAATTTCAGGGAGCTGAGAGAGAGAGGGAGACTGATGAGAGCCATGCTTTTTACTTATGTAGCGGGGTCTATTTTAAAGTTTAATGCAGCCATCAAAGGTTAATGAGTCCCATGCTTACAAATTAGACAACCTAAAACCTCATTCAGCGTCTCTTGGCTGACTCAAAGTTGAGACTTAAAGTAGCAAAATGAGGAAAAAATATGCTTATGCATGTCTGAAACAGGTACATGCAGAAAAATATGGAAATGTAGATGTTTTAAGATAAAGAAATTTATGATACATGTGCATAAGCTTCAGTCGTTGAAAAGTACCATTCCCAATGGAAAATTTTCCTTTCTGCTTACAAAATTATAAATTTGTTTATAAACTCGTAAAAGTAATGACAGGAAAATGAAGAGAGTTAGTTCATCATAGTAATATGAATGGGCCATACTTGCACATGTATGCATATGTGCATACATACAGTAAGCCAATGGGGTTGATACAATCTTGAAGAAAGAGTAACTATGTTCTTTAAAACAAATACACAAAGACTTTTCCCAAGATGTATTATTCCAGCACACTCTAGGAGATTCTTGGAGTATTTCTTCTTCACATCATCCCTGTCTTAGTTACTATTACTGTGAAGAGACACCATGACCAAGGCTACTTAAAAAAAATAACATAATTGGGGGCTTGCTTACTGCTTCAAAGAGTAAGTCCATGATCATCATGGTGGGTAGCATGGCAGAAGGCAGACAGGCATGGTGCTGGAGCAGTAGCTGAGAGCTTGCCCATCATCTACAAGCACAAGGCAGAGAGAGGGAGACTTGGCGTGAATGGACTTTTGGTACCTCAAACCCCACCCCCAGTGACACACCTCCTCCAACAAGGTCAATCCTCCTAATCCTTCCAAAACAATTCCACTACCCATCAACTAGGGACCAAGCATTCCAATATATGAGCCCCTGGAAGCCATTCTCTTTCAAACCACCACAGCACCTCAGAAATAAACCTGAAATGACATGTGGTCTCATTTGGTATTAGACACACAGAGCTTGTTCTTAAGCCTATTGGTACAAAGAACCATGATCCAGATCGGTCCTGTTGACGTCTCATAAAAGATGCAGTCACTTTACCGGAGTCATTTCACAGTCCCTTTTTAAAAGTGTAAAAATCTATCATTTAAAAACGGTAGGAGGAGTTCTATGATAATAAATAACATTAAAGCAGTGTAAAAAGAATACTTTATCCAATAAAGGAGATTAAATCTTGAAAGAATGGGACTGACTATTCCATCCAGAAGTTGGGTCTTGTTGTTTGATCACTTGCTTGCTTATTTGGTTGGTTGGTATTTACACTGCTGGAGAACAAAGCCTGAGCTTTGTGACCGCTAGGCAAGTGCTGTACCACTGAGCTACAACCCCAGCCTTTCAGTCTAGAACTTGACGCATTTCATGTTAATCTGAAACCACAAAGGGGCGACTAATTTATTTTCTCTGATTAAAAAGTGATCTAAACAGCCTATAGAAAAATTGGTAAAGACTCAAGAACCATAAAAATCCTAACACTCATACCTGTTTCCACAGTACCCTGAGGTGGTAATGATAGTATTATGCATGGCCCACAATCCAAACCCTAGAAAACCTCTGAAAATCCTGGAAAACTCACTAGGGTTGGCAGTAAATGCACCTGA
The DNA here is from genome assembly GCF_004664715.2 of Peromyscus leucopus. NCBI lineage: Eukaryota > Metazoa > Chordata > Mammalia > Rodentia > Cricetidae > Peromyscus > Peromyscus leucopus. The sequence continues at coordinate 58,208,386 of NC_051084.1, forward strand.
CAGCCAACTCTGACACAAACTCACACGGGTCTGGTCTGTGTTCTCCATTCTATCAGAACATCACACTCGGCTGAGAAAGTATTTATGTATTTATGTGTTACTAGAAAACGCTGCTGCAGATACCAGGGGGATCTCTACTGGCACTACACCAACCCAAAGCCTGCACTTCCAGCTTTTAGTAGTACAAAGCTCTCAATGATGCTACTGCTGGTTGGTGGGTGTAGAACATCAGAAATGGTCTATGAATCACCAAACAGATTAAATTACCTTTGCTACAGACTCCATGCCATGGCATTTTAGCTTATCACCCTTACTGCCTGAAGTCGATATTTAGGAAATGGAGAGATGTCTCTGGTCTTTCAGATGTCTTGGAATACTTTCTGCTCTCCAGAAAACCCAGGTTCTATTCCCAGCCCCCCAAATGGTGGCTCACAACTATCTGTAACTCCAGTTCCTCTGACCTCTGAAGACACCAGGCACACATATGGTACTCAGACATACATCTAGACAAACACCGTACAGATAATTTTTTAAATTAAGTAGATATTTATAGGTTGTACATATTAAGTTTCTCGATTAGTTAAATTCTATGATTAATTTTCAATAATAAAAATATTTGAATTGCAAAAATGATTTGTTCCTGACAATAAACTTTATGATGGGAACTGTTTCTTTCAGGGTCTTCAAGGAATTCCTGGCCTCTCAGGAGCTCCTGGCCCAACTGGACCCCCTGTAAGTATTTGATAAGACTATTCTCCTCACAGGTCATGCTACAAGGTGTATTAATAATATTCCTGGTGCCTTCTATGTTCCATATCTCTTTGTAGATCAGCCATTGCCTAGAAACAGCCTCCTTCAGCACCTCCAACTTTCATCTAAGATTAGTTAAGCCTGCTTAGTGTCCTGGAGACTTCTTGTCAGAATTTTTGCCAAGCCAAAGAGCATCCTCCCACTCTATTGGAAACAGAAACTGGGTGGCTACACAAGTGCATTCTCCCCTTAGTGATAAATTTTGGTACTAACCTTGGAAGAGAGATTCAGATGTGACATAAACTGAGAATTTTCTAAAGAAAAATAACAGGCCAAAGATTATCAGCTTTAATTTGCTTTATTCCTATATCTGAATTTTAAAAAATCTGTTTCACTGCCCCTTGAGCACAGCAATATGGCCTTTGGGTTATCTTGTTTTCCTGGAACAGAATCTGTTATCAGTTCCTACCGGCCAAACCCAATCTCTTATTTAGTGTTTAATTCTAAGCAATCCTAAAGTTCAGTTGCCAGATAAAACACAGGACACACAATCACACTTGAGTTTCAGACCAACAATGTTTGTATAAGTTGGTCCCAAACAATGCGTTTTCCTTGCTAAATTAATTCCACCCAGTTGATATCTTTACTTCTCTGTCTCTTCCTCCTCTTAAAGGTTCTATGCCAGTAAGTTATTTTTATCTCTTAAATAAGAGTGTGATCATTCCCTAATGTTTTGAAACACGGGTTTGCCATAATTAAACGTTTTTCATTTATGCCTGCCCCTCAGCATGTCAAACAAACCTATATAGTATAACTTAAAAGTATGAAAGAGAACTGGTAAAGAAACCACAAGAATTACTGCTAATTCTATTCTCCAAAAGGAATTAAAATTATTTTTTGTTTTCCCTTTAACAACACGGATCACATAACTCAATGTGCACATTGTTAATTCTGCCCAGTCTTAGAGTATTTAAAATGTTGATCGCTACCAAAATTATACCTCATTTAGAAAGACATAATGTTATGTAAATTGCCGTTTAAACAGCAAGACTAAATTCTTAAGTGTGTCAAAAGGTTCCAATTAAGGTCATTAAATGTGGTTGGCCAAGGTGAAAAAAACCCACAGACAGAAATTCTACCCTTCCAAAGGCTTATCAGGAGAATACAGCTGCTGTATCAGCCCGAAGAAATATAAGCTTGTAGAACTGATTTAATTAGGATCAAGTGACCTTTGAAATGGGTAAGTTTTAGCAACCACCTCCCAACACCTTTTGACCATTGACTTGTTGGTTCTATAACAAACTCAGCTGTCCATTTCACAGGGCTTAACAGGAAGAACTGGACACCCTGGTCCCACTGGAGCAAAAGGTGACAAGGTACAGAGGAAAATGGGGCCTGGTTTAGGGGTAAGGGGGGACCATTTACTGAGAGATCCATGCAGCCAAGAGCAGCCTACACTTTTGGGAATCCGGTGCCTGTGGTGTGGCGCCTTGTGCAGCCTTGGTGCAGTGGGAAGGGACTTGGAGCTGCCTAGGCTCAGTGTGCCGGGCTCTGCTGACTCCCATGGGAGACCTTGATTTGAGGGATATGGGGATGTGGGGTGGCTTGTGAGGGAGGGCTGAGAGATGGGAGGAGGGAGGAGATGGGATCTGTGGGTGGTATGTAGAGTGAGTAGAAAATTTCTTAATAAAGAAAAGTGGAGGAAAAAAAAGAGCAGTCTACAAGAGCAAATGGTGTTGGGAAGTGGTTATTCATGAGGTGCACTGGTAAAGATGCTGGTCTAAGAGTGGGTTTGAACACAGGATGTGTGTTCCTAGGGGAAAGTAAGATGAGAGGACACAGGGGTGGGGTATAGAAAATCCAAACTGGATGCAGAGGCTCGAACATCCGTCCAAGTGGAAAGATAACTGGTCCAAGTCTCCTAAAGAGATATAGACAGATGAAATGGATTGGAATGGATCAGAGAGCTCTAGCTACGGCTCAGCCTTCATCTCTTCAGGTTTTTATAACAAAATATTATAAATTGGCTCTAAACCGCGTCTCTCACAGTCTCAAAGTTCCCAGACAAAGCACTGATGGGTTTGGCAGCTGTCAGGGCCCATCTTCTTGTTCACAAAGGGCATGTTCTAAATGAGTCCTTGTGAAGTTCAACTGTAACTCAGCTCCCTTGGGCTTCTTTATAAGGGCACTGATCCCATTCACGAAAGTCCCACCCTGTGACCTAACTGTCTCCCAAAGGGCCCATCTAATTCATCACCCTATGAATTGGATTCATGCTATAGGTTTGGGGGAGAAGTTCCCAAACATTCTGAACAAGCTCTCTGGATCCAGATGCCTTACTGGCTGTAAAGACAATAAACAATAACCAAAGGTCTTATGAGACAATCTGGAAATGCTGTCCCTAGAAGGCCACAGTAGGAATTCACTAAAAACATGCTCCTTGGGAAGAAGAGCATGTTGGTTACTTTAGTTGCTATTTCAAAACATCCAAGAAAACAGCCAAAAGTAGGAAGGGTTTATTCTGGCTTACATTTGGAGGCTGCAGTTCATCACACTGGCAAGGTCATGGAAGGAGGAGATCTTGAGGTCACACTAATTCTGCAGGCAGAAGCAGAAAGAGGTGAATGCTGGTGCTCTACTCTCTTATTTAGTCGGGACTCTAGCCGGTGCGACAACGATGTCCACATGCAGGGTGGGTCTTCCCCAGCTCTGCTAAACATCTCTGGAAATGTCTTCACAGACACACCCAGAGGTGTGTTTCCATGGTGATTCTAAATCTCATCCGATCGGCCATGAAGATGAACTACCACAGCTCCCAGCTGGACATATGTGCTGTGTTTGGGAGGGAAGACCAACAGCCCAGGAGTATTTCAAGCTGTCCTGGTGTAAGATTGAAAGTGGCTTCGCAATGACAGTCCAGGCACAGCCTTAACAAATGGGGAAATAGTTAAAGGTATTCAGATTAATTAAATAAGTGCCAAGGGACCACATAAGCTACTTAAGCATCTCCTGCACATTTGCCAGGATGCCAGCTCCCAGAGCAAAATGGAGCATGGTGGTGTCAAGGAGCAAAACATCCCCAGGACACTTAAATGAAACAATGTGCTTGTTCTAGAGAGCCGCAGCACATTTTTGTCCTGTTAATATCTCAAGAATCTTTCTCCGATCCACCAGCCTTTTTTTTTTTTCTTCTCTATTTTCTATGAAAATGATTATGTCCTAGATTGGCCTTTGAAGTTAATGGGAATTCCACAGCGAAATGAGCTTGAGGGCACAAATGAGAATATGACTTCTAATTGTGCCAGGAGGAAAGAAAAGAAGTATTCTCAATAGGCACACACTGTTGACTCATGAGAACTGTGATGTAATGCTCTAAAGGACATTGCCGGCAGTCAGCAGAACACAGGGGTGTCTTAGGGAGACAGCGGCCATCAGAGCAGTTTGGGGAAGACACAGCATGCTTACTCAGTGCATGCTTTCTCAGGCGGTACATTGCGTGAGAGACTTTACAGTTTATTTGTATTGATAAATACATTGTGGTTTGTGGTGTTTCCCTTTGTTATGAGAAAACAGAGGAGTGTTGAAATAAAATCTTCAGCCGGATTCTGGAAAGAGGAGTAACATCCCTCAGAATTCCTGGACAGTGGGTGTTAGTCCCTCTGGGTGCTCTGCCAATTAACCGTGTCTTGTCACTGTCCCTGATAAACACAGCATAGAGCATGCTATGAAAGACACCATTCTACAAACAATGCTCACTTATAGGAACAGCTGGCGAGACGCCAGGGGGGCTGCAACAATCGCTTACTAGGAACTGGTAAGGATTCTGTGCTTAGTAGAAATCAGTTTTCAATTTTCAGTTCAAAATCACAGAATAGTTGTTGTTCCATGGTAAGCAATTATTGTAGTCCCTTTTTGTTTTTTAAATGTCTGTCTCCTATAAGCAGAAACCTAAGGTTATTGAAATTGTAGCAATAAATTAAATTAAGAGACCATTTCCCTAAAACAGCATCATACCAAAGTAGCTTCCATGTCTCAGTAAGACACGTCTCACTCGGGTGTCAAGTTAGATATTAACCAACAGATATGGCAAAGGTTGCGATTTGATACTTTGGTTAAATTTGCTAGAATGCTCTCTCTGGCTCTAAAAGGCTGAAGGTGGTGGAGGTGAAGCCAAGAGTGAAGGCTGGTCCAGAGAGCCACATTCAGTGCCTGCAATCTACACATGAGCTCTACCCTATTCCCCATGTGCACATAGAAGGACAAAATACCCCTACTATATTCAAAGCCCAGAACAGATCACCTAGCTTGTCTATCCCCAGTGAAATTAAGAGTCCTTCCCTAGAGTTCACACAGCGAGAATCCAGCTTGAAGACAGGTATTCACTTTCCTGGAGTGGGGAAATGTATTTTACCGGGTCAAGGAGTAAGGTAGGCAGAAAAAGAATGCAAGGCTGAAGCAACATGACAGCCATGGTAATTTTAGGAGATGGCTCTTTGAACAACCTGGTTCACAAATCTGGAGTGGAAATGCCCAAGCCATTCATCTGGGCTTGTATATTTCCTACAGGGCAGCGAGGGACCCCCTGGGAAACCTGGACCTCCTGGACCCCCTGTGAGTTGTTTAGGTTTAAACTTTAATTCTGTGTACTTATGACTCATAAAGCACATTGCTTAAGATGCTTGCAAAGTTATGTCTTCTGAGTTTCCTGTGTGCGTGCGTGCGTGCGTGCGTGCGTGCGTGCGTGTGTGTGTCTGTGTCTGTGTCTGTGTCTGTGTCTGTGTAAATGACAGACAATGCAGCATTAGGTAAACCTAGTTTGTTCCTGTTTCAGCTCAGCTACAATGTGTAGTGTTCAGATTTGTTTGTATATTATGAACTACCCTTCCATGAAATCAGTATGCATGGCTCCACACTGGCTTGACTCTAGACTTCCTGCAAGGATGGAGAATCATTTGACTACCATATACCTTCTCAGAAAATAAAAGGCCTTTAAAAGGACATCCTTTTATAGCCATGCAATTTGGACTTTCAAAGATGCTGTGTGTGTTCACCCCATGAGTGATGTCTAAGACGTGAGGAAATTCTACTTCCATGGCGCGCAGCGAGAAAAATGCACAAGATCCCTGGATGTTTGCCCGAATGGTCTACACAGACTTGCACTCTTTCGGGGAAGCTGTGGAGAGGAGAGAGGCCTCTCTCTGTGGCAAGTCTGCCCTCGTGTGGGGCCATGATTGAATCGCAGCAAAGCTGAGGTCCACATCCATTATTTCCTGCATTGCTTCTTAGGAATTTAAGAAGCCAAACTTAGGAGAGAGACGCATGGTAACTTTCTGAAAACTAAAACGAATGTTATGAGTGTGTACAGTTGCACACTTCACACACAAACTAACTGCTTGGCTCTCTCTTTTTTAAAACACATTCTTCATCTGAGTCTTCCTTCACAAAAGAGCAAGACAATAAATTCATGGAGTTCTGTTTCTAAAATATGATCCTCACTTCAATGGTAAAAAAGAAAAATGTATCAAGAGAACTGTGTTTTTCTATCAGGCTTAAGAAATCTTCCTCTTGTCCCTAGATTCTTCCAAAATAATTCTTTTTTTTTTTTTTTTTTTTTTGAGACAGATTATATATCTTCTCTAGGAAACTTTCTTAGAAGTTTCTCAAGTCTCTTACATCTCTTCAGGGCATAGCATACTATAATACAGCCCATGTTCAGTTATTGCCAAATGAATGAAGAAACAATAAAAGGATAAACAGACAGAGCATTTTTTTCCATCACCGCTGTTTAGAAGATGCATGTGAACTGTGCTCGCTGGACACACCACCATTATCCCCAAGCAGTAATGAAATGATGGCTTCTTTGTTTTGGTATCTGATATATATATATATATATATATATATATATATATATATATATATACACACACACACATATATATATACACATATATGTATGTATGTATATAAACCAAAACATGAAAACACACTCTTGGATATTTAATCTAAGGATCTGTTATCCATTCTAAACAATTCCAAACTAAAAGTCTCTTGTGCATTTCCCCCAAATGCTAACATGGATGGAAATTTTCAAACTGAACAATGAGTTTTCTTTTCGTGCTCCATATTCACATATAGGTTTTTTTTTTTTTTTGGTGGGGGGAGGAGGGGAGCAAGCTCTCATTCCCAAGTTATTAAGGGTGTCTTTGCAGAAATATCCACACAGGATTGTGAATGAAGTTGTCTTCCAATTCACCTTCATTTTCTGTTTGGTTTGAAGAGACTGTGGGAAAACATCACTTTGCAGTGGCCAAATTGTTCCCTGTTCACATCTTCATCAGCCCTGCTGCACGGCTGCCTGCAGGTCAGCAGGCTGGAAACACAGGAAATTGGCAATTCAGAAACTGAATTTTAATGAGCAAATAATATTTTTTTTTTCCTGAATGCATTAGTGCCTCATCTGCAGGCTTAAACACTATTCAAACCCCAACTGGAAACATCCATGTGCTCTAGGCATAGCACAGGTTCCTTTTCCCTGTCTCCCCGTTTTGAAACATTGAAGCGCTACGATATTGTTTATTGTATTAAATTCACTTGAAGTATGGAATAGAAAAACGTAAGTAAAAATTAATATAGGAAGAATATCATTTGGTAAAATGACTGACATTCAAAATGCTAACTTCTGCCTCTTATTTCTCCCCTAAGGGTGTCCCAGTCAATGAAGGAAATGGCATGGGCAGTTTATATAAAATCCAGGTATCTACATGTCTAATTCCCTATGATCACTTTCCACTCACAGGCTTCTATAAGTTCTTCCCATCTGCTTTCTCTTCTTTTGAAGGGAGGAGTGAGTGTTCCCAGTTACCCAGGACCCCCGGGCCCCCCTGTAAGTATAGATGATTATCTTCAAGTTGCTTTAGCTGGACAATAATGATGGGGGGAATCTCTCAAGCTCACTGAAACCTGAAAGTCACAAATGAAACTGAATTTTACAGAAGGAGTAAATAATGGAAACCAATTTGAATAAAAGAAAAAATGCATAAAACCTCAATAATGGAAAATATTTAGCATAGCAGTCTTACTTTTTTTCATTGTCAATCTAAATTCTAAACCAACATCCAATCATGGTCATAGAAATAGCACCATATTGTTTCTTTAGAGTTATTTTATTTTTAATAGTGTGTGTGTGTCTGTGTCTGTGTGTGAAGCTATACATGGAATACACATGCATTGCCTGTAGATGCCAGAAGACAATGCTAGATCCCCTAGAGCTAGAGTTACAGGTAGTTGGGAGCCACCCGTCATGGGTGCTGAGACCTGAACTTAGGTCCTTTGGAAGAGCATTATCTGCTCTCAACCACTGAGCCATCCCTCTAGAGCCCAAGTTATTTTTCTTAATTTTATTCTCCAAATCCAAACTTCAGCAAAAGTAAAATAAATATGTACCATCCCCACATTTGTAAATAAGCATCTGAAGAAAAATGCTTCAGATTCTGTAACTGAGCTTTCACAATAATTAAAACCTATTTCTATGCTTTTCTTCTAGGGCCCAAAAGGTGATCCTGGCCCAGTGGTATGTATGTTCTTATCTCTGTGTAGTATTGTTTGTTAACACTATAAAGGGTACCAAGCAAAGATGGCCTGCCTTCTTAGGTGTGTATCACTTAAGGTGTCAGAGACAAGCAAGCAAATAGAGATATGCCAGCAAGTGTGTTCTTTATTTCCAGGATGCATTAGTCCTGATGATGTCCCTGCCCTTGAGGTTCGCCTCTTTCCATCAGCAGGTTTTAAAAATCATCCTCTGATGTAGGAAGGCACATATAATGCTCTTGACAAATGGAACACTTCCCTCTAATGGCCTTCTTTTGATGATTGATTCAGTTTTAAGTAGCTCGTGGAAGAGAAATACTTAAGGGAGAGAAATTCCTTAATATGTCTGACATCTCACCAACAAAAAAAAAAAAAAAAAAAAAAAAAGGAAAGGACTGTTTATTTACTTTGCATGTCTTGGGCAATTATTCTGCAGGGAGTGCAGACTGGCACAAACCTGCTCATTGAGTGGAATATATCCGGAGGTTAGCACTCAGCAAAGACGGAGATCATGTCCTCCAGCTGCCCAAAGGATGATAATTGTTCTCAGCATCTTTCTCGACCGTGGAGCCTCATGACAAAAGTTCTGCCAGATTCAATTAGATTCCCTTTAACCTCTGGCATTTTTTTCCCTGCCACATCTTTTCCAAGCAAATATTCCACCCTTCATGTTCCATTTGTATATCCTTTTAACCTCTGAGGGGAGAATTGAAACTTAAATGTACCTAACGCTGAAGTAAGCTTTCAAATCACTTTCTGTTGCTATGTGGGAGGGGGGGGAAATTAAGTCTTTTTATTATAGTTGAAGTTGGTAAAACTGTCTGAATAAATGTTAAACCGGAAAAGAGACAAAATATAGAAGGTAATTTTTATATATAAATATATTTTCAGAAAGAGATTTATCAAAGAAGTTATCTTTGTTACTGAGCCATATACCTATTAGATGTATATTTGATTTACCCTAAAATAATTATTTCAAGTCCTTAGTACTAAATTCTGACCCCCAAATATGTTATATAGAAGTTTCTTTTCTTTTGTAATTATTTACTCTTCCTGTTTTTGCATTTTAAAAATACTATTATATGTGTTCATCTAGAAATATATTGTTCATTTTTACTTCTATTTTCTTCCATCATATTGATACAAATTCCTCTAGTCTTACTTTCTTACAGACTTATAGAACAGCACCCCTCTGAATCATATAGAGAGATTTAGACTTCTCACTGACTTTTCTGGAACATTCTTTCAAGTTCTCGTGTTAATAATTTCAGGTTAAGGTAACATTTTTAAAATATTATACTAAAGAGTAAATTATAATTTATTAGTACTGAGAAAGTAGCTGGTCAAAAAAAAAGACCATTTGAGTAAAATCTAAAGAAATTAGGCCCCCTGTTTCTTAGCTGCAACAGGGCAAAGAATAAAAATGAATTGAAGGATAGTTTCTGTGTTTGGAATAACTGAAAAATATGGAGTCATTAAATTAAATATTGTGTGAACATTCATACTTATCATACATAAAATTCCCGGAATTACTCCCTTGTGTGCTATATGGACACACCCACATGCCGTTCTCATCGTCTCCCACCATTTGCTGAATAGAGAGAAACCACACCCCATGGCACAGGAATAAACCAGGACTGGAAGGACTGTACCTCCCAGAGCACATATTTGAAAAGCCAACACGAGGTGGGCAGAGGAAATGTACTCTCTGGGTATCCCTCAAGTCCCTTGACATGCTAAGTCAGCTTTGTGTCACTATGACAAAATAGTAGAGACAGACAAACTCAGAAGGAGGAAATACTAGTTTTGATGGACAGTTTCCAAGGTTTCAGTCCGTTGCCAGCTGCTCTGTTGGGCCTGTGGTGAGTCAGAGTAAGTACCAGGGAACACTTCGTGGGGCTAAGCTGCTAGTCTCATGGTAGGAAGCAAAAGACAGCTGTCTTTTATAACTGAGCTCTGTCCCTAAGGCCTATTAAGCTATAAATCTCTAATGGGTTTATTGATGAGGTCAGAGCCCCCATGATCCCTGCTTCTCTGTGCAGCTACATTGCAGATCAGCCCTTAAACTCATGCACTTTGGGAAGATATTTAAGATTCAAGATGCAACACGTGGCAATAATATTCTTCTGAATAAACCTCAATAGAGAAAAAAATTACTTTCAGCTGGATATACTAATTGAATTGTTCCTGATGCAGAACAATTTTTTCTTTAGCTCTTCAACACCTAAGTGATTTCAATTAAATATTTAATTATTGTCTATTCTCAAACAAATACCGATTAATTAATCAATTACATCTTCTATTGTAAGGAAAGGCCACTGAAAGTGTAAACAAGGAGACAGCTTGATACCAGGACATATTCTATGCATTGATAACTCGGGGCCACCTTCACACAGACTTACACAGAATAGAATCCAAACACTTTTTTTTCTTATTCTTGTGATTGATAGTAAGCATTGTTATATACTAGTGAGTACTGAAAAAGATTTCTGAAACATAAAACATACCAAGTTGTAAGCTCACTTGAGAGGTGTGTGCAGTAACAACAATGATGGTAGTTACAGCTTTGGAAATATTTCCAAGCAGAATTGTATTTTGTATGCAAAAATACATCTACAGAGAATACAGTTTGAAAGCTTGCTTTTTTTGTGTTGTTTGTTTGCTGTTTATTTGTAGACAAGGTCTCAATTGTAGACCAGGCTAGCCTGGAACCCAGTGATCTGACATCCACCTACTTGTGCCTCTTGCAAGTCCCATCACATGAGCCAGCATTGTGATCTTTAAAGCATCTAGTGTCCTAAGAAAACATTTTCAGTTAGCAGTAATTAATTTACAAGAAATTATCACTATTTGTTTATGTTTCTGTACTTTGTTTGCCTGGGTATGTATATGCATCACATGCATGCTGTACCCACAAGAGTCCAGAAGAGGGCATCAGATCGCCTGGAACTGGAGTGAGCTACTTGTAGGTGCTGGGAACTGAACCCCCATCTTCTGCAAGAGCAACCAACTGCTGAGCCTCTCTCTGGACCCACTCTATACCTTTCTTGATCAAAATGTCTATTTGTTCAAATCATCAGCATTTTTCAACATAGATTTTTTTTTCCAAATGTTACTTGAAGACCTACAGTCTGGGACCATGCAATAGAATATATAAAGATTTTGTCGTTGTTGCTTTGGTTTTTTTTTAATGCTGCTCTGTCCCCTTTCAGCACCTGTCACCTTGAGCAATGACTTAAATTATTGAAGGTGCCACTCCTGCGGTTATCTTCCCAAGCATTTACAAATCCATGTGAAGGATGCTGCACTCTTCCCAAGCATTTACAAATCCATGTGAAGGATATTGCACTCTTCCCAAGCATTTACAATCCATGTGAAGGATGCTACATTCTGCTTTGAGAGCTCCAGCTTTATTCACTCCTAAAGAGTTCAATCTTATTATATTGTAAGCTAGCAGCCCCAGGTGTCTCACAAATTGGCAAACTTTATTAAAATCTGTTTTTCATTCTAATTCTAACTGAAATTGGAGTTATTAACATGCTACAGGGATTCATCCTGATTAGATTTTTAACCAGAATAAAAATAATTAATCAGAAAATGGACTCATGCCTGGAGAATAGCTTTAATTCCCAAGCTATTTTTATACACCTAATGCTTGAAAATAGAGGATACTACTCATTAGCCAAGTTTGAAATCAGTGTTGAGGGACATGGGAAATAAAGACCTTGACTTTAAGTCATTTCTTATAAACCTTTGGTCATTGCTTCTGCATGTTTCACTTTCCTATTTTACAGGGAGAGCCTGGTGTGATGGGCTTGCCAGGACTGGAAGGATTTCCTGGTGTAAAGGTAAGCACCATGGTTGTATTTGCTCAATATTCAAAACTGTGTATTTACCTGCTATTATGCCAATAAGTGCTTTATGTTTATGAAGTATAAGGGGGCAAAGCAAGTGAAGCTTTTGTAATTATGGGACTTGTTTTCTAGGGAGGGATACAGGAACTAATGGGGAATGTGTGATAAAAAAAAAAAAAACAGTTATCCAAAGATATTACAGAAAGAAATTGAAAGTAGAACAGGTTGAACAGTATCAAACATGCTTGATGGGGGGAGGGGCAGCATCAATCATATGATATCCAAGAAAGCAAGAACTGAACAATGGCTTAAGGGAAGTGAGTTAGCCATGTCCTAATAAATTTGAAGAAGGAACAATTCATGATGCAGAAACAACAGGTGTAAAGACCCTGAGACAGGCCACCACCTCGAGGGATACTAGGAAGGTGAATGTGTGAATGCAGAATTCTTAGAGATGAGGTCTGAGAAGTGGGGATAAGGTAAAAAAAAAAAAAAAAAAAAAAAAAAAAAAAAAAAAAAAAAAAAGTGACCCCAGACACCAAGCAGTGCTGCTCCGTGTGGCCACTGGAGGAGGGATGGTACTGTCTGTGCTCTTAGCTACCAGGGGTGTAAGAGATTGAGATAAGCTCCAGCATCATCTAATATTCTAGCTTGCTTTTTGTTGCTGTGATAAAATATGCTCAGCAAAAGCAACTTGGAGGAATGAAGGGGCTTATTTGGCTTACACTTCCACATCACACAACATCGTCAAGCAATCAGGGCAGAAACCTGGAGGCAGAGACTGAAGAGGCCATAGAGGAATTCTTAAGCCTGGGAATCACAAGGAGAAAGGACCAAATCCATGAATATCCAGTTAAAGCAAGCTGTATTTGGGGGTGCACCCAGAACTGGCCAGCCAGTTGTCTCTAAGTCAGGATTTGAGAGAGCAGCCCCTGCTGACCCCTCGAAGTCCCTTTTATAGGAGAGATAAGGTGTTCACGGAGATTAGAGAGCTGGCTGTCATACATTGTTAAAACGATATAATGAAGGAACAAGGGTATGGATATACATCATGTAAATGGGGTTGCAAGCAGTTTACATCAGCTCTAAGAAACAAGAACTTACTCTTAATTACAAATAGAAATCTTGCAAGGACTTAACACAGAACACTACAAATGGAAACCTTAACCTGCACAGAACAAAACGCAACTTTTTAATTACAGGCAGAATCCTTAACTTGCACAGGACAAACAGGAACTGTCTTAACTGCAAACAGAACTTTTCACCTGCAAGATATAGTTTTCCTGTTTTGGTCTCCCATTAACTTGTAAAGTAGATTGTTCCCATTTGGGTCTCACGGAACGGCACCATTGGTTCTTGGGGTCTGGAGAGGGTGCATAATATGCAAAAGCATATGGTAGCCAGAAATCAAATAGAGAGAAGCAAGAAGGGCTAGGAACCCAATATTCCTTTCAAGGTCACATCTTCAATGACCTGACTTTTTATTCTATGAGGCCCCATCTACTAAAGATTCCACCATCTCCCAAGGGCACTAGAGGCCAGCAAGCAAATCTTCAACACCTGGGTCTTTGAGGAACCATAGCACAGACCATTCCAGTATCCATAGGGGAGCTGAGTATAGTCAGATCAGTCCTTACAATTATGGAGTTTCCCCAGCCAAGTGCAGACTTTCAAGCAAAGACACAGAATAGTAGAGGAGTGGGTTTAAACAATGTCCTGGCTTTGGCAAGTGAGTACTCAAAGACAAATATATCAAAAGGAGATTGATGGTATACGGTAGGGAGAGATGAAAGCAAGTAACCGTGGAATTTGAACTAGGCACGAGAGAATCAGACTAGGCAGGGAGTGGAGGATAATAAAAAGTTTGAACCATGGGTGAATCGAGGGTCATGAGGTTCTAGTGGTCAAAAGCTGGGATGTATGAGAATGAGATGCTGGAGGGTGTGTAAATATTGACTCTCTCGGATGTAACTGGGAATATGAGGCAAGATGATCAGAGAGATGATTAGATGGGGCAACAAGGATCCTCAAAACAGGAGGCCCTCTGCACATTAGCATTTATCAGATACGTCAATATTTCCACTGAATAAAAAGTTATGGTATATTCAAGATGAAAACAAATGGGAATTGCACATTTGTATCCTTTTCATGATTTTTTTAAAATTTCAGTTGACACATAATAATTTAGAGGTGAACTATGAAGTTTCTATATGTGTATACAGTAGATAATGCTCAAATCACTATATCTCGTGTCAATGCTTCCAACACTGGTTATTTCCTTGAGACAAGGATATTGAAAATCCACTCCTCTACCTACTTTGAAATTAGGAGTGTGTTATCTCCCACTGTCATCCTGCTGTGCAACACACCACCAGATATTACTCTGTCTCACTGTAACCTGGCCTTGCCTGACCAATCTCTCCACACCCTGCCTCGCCCCTACACCCTCTCACCTCTGCTAACCACTCTTGAATTATCTATATCCATGGAATCTACTCCCCTACATGAGTTAGATCATGCATTATTTATTTTTCTTTTAACAGGGACTTTATACTCTAAAGATATTACTTCTATCTATTTGTTACAGTTCATATCCTAATTGGTCTTTGCTTTTTGTTTTTAATTTTAATCTTTCTGTAAAAACTTTATTATAGTCAAATTTAACAATTTTTTATTTCTTCTTTGGATTTTTTTTTATAGAAAGTGTTTACTTTCATTTATCACCAAGATCAGATAGCCACTAGTAGATTCTCCTGGTTCCTTTCTAAAGTTAATGTTATTTTATTTTTACATATCTCTATGTGGAACTTATATGAAATACAATATAAAGAGTTACTCAATCATTAACTTAATTTATGGCATTATTCTCTCTTTCCTAAAATTCCTAATATGAATGCACTGTTATTTATGAGATTTGTATTCTACTGCACTGACATACTGCTGAACTTTATACCAGCATTCCATTATTTTAATTATAGCTTTATTATATACATAAATATCCATATTGCTAGTATCTATTATTCTTCTAATATTTTTGTTCCATCCTCTCATTTATTATCTCAAGTGAACTTTAATATTCTTGATCAAATAGCGGTCATGTAACAATCACCTTAAGTTTATAAATTATGATATTGTCTTATGCTCCATATCTCTTTATCAAGTCTTCTTTTATGTCCCTAAGCAAAATTGTGAGGTTTTTTTTTTATATGGGTTATGCCCAACAAAATAGTATGGGTTACTATCCCACAGGTAATCACCAGCACGTGCAGCACTGTCGACCGTATCTGAAACACCACACTGCCTCTTGAAAAGCACCTGAGTTGTTCTGTTTTGTCAGAGCAATTAAATGGATCTTCTGACTGGTCACTGGAGAACTACAGATCTTTAGTTCTCAATCTGTCTTGTCCTAACCCTGCATTCAATGGGAGTAGGTTAAGAAGAGATTTTCAGGAGACATTCAGTGTGATTAATCTTTCAAGTCACAGTAATGTTTATTTTGTGTAGAATTTTAAATATTGACTAACTTTAGCTGTAAAAATGTATGGTTCCCTCTTGAAATAAGCCGAAGTAATATCATGAACAATGATTTTCATTAGGACTATGAATTACTTTGTTCTTTAGAGGAAGAAAATATAATAGGTTGAATTGTGTATTCATTTTTTCTGCTTTTCTAGTGTTCTTCATACAAGTTAATAACAATAGCACTTATTATATTCAAACAAAGGCTTTACAAATTCAATTTCTTTTAATTATATATGTAAGTATTGTATTGCAACATTTTTACCTCTTCTTCTCTGCCCCCAATTTTTTTGCCCCCTCCAAATTCATGACCTTCTCTTCATTATTACATATATAATTTGTCTATAAATACATCCTGTTGAGGCCAATTAGTTTTGCTTGAGTGTGTGTGTGTGTGTGTGTGTGTGTGTGTGTGTGTGTGTGTTTAGGTCTGGCCACTGGGAGGCTCATCCTTGGAGAAGACTGAATCTCTCTCTCTCTCTCTCTCTCTCTCTCTCTCTCTCTCTCTCTCTCTCTCTCTCTCCATTAATTGTCTGTAGCTCTTCATCCAGGGATAGGGCCAACAATGGCATGTCAAATTACAATTTGGGCAATGATTTTAAAAGTAAAGTGTCTATAGCTGTGATTATAAGTAACCATTTCTATTTTAACCCCAACAGGGAGATCGAGGCCCAGCAGGTCCCCCAGGAACTGCCGGCATGTCGGTGAGTTTGGCTTATCTCATGTTAGCTTTTTAGGTGTGCCTTTCTATCTCCATAATCAATCTACAGCTATTGATCAAGGGTGCTTGGAGTATATTCTGATGATAGCAGTTGCCCAGAGCCTGTCCCATTCCTGATTCTAGCCTATCTGTTCTTTATTTGGACTTTTTCCCTCCTTTTTGGTCTTTTTTTGTTCTTCCCAAGTCTCTTTCATGGAAAGAGGGGAAATCCGGTTACCCATGGCTCTGTGTGTGCACAGCTCTGAAAACTCACTTTCTGTACCTCTGTCCCTGTCGTATTTCAGCAGTTCTCCATCTCCCAAAGGCCGAGTTCTCACCTGGGGCACGTACATCAGGCTCCCCACATGAGGCTGTAGTCAGCCTGGGTGCCCACTTCAGCCAGGGTTATTAGCGGAGCTTTTTATGGCCGCTAATGTTTCCTCGTAAACCAGGCTTCAAGCCTCTCAGTCATTTTTGTTGCTCTCTGGTGTCAAATGCTTTAATCTCATCAAGGTCTTTGCAAATGAATAGGAAGTGCTCCCAGAAAGGTTGAAATCATTTCTCTGAGCCCTTGGGATAATTCTGATCTTCATTCATGATGCCCTCATTAAAATTTTGTGGTCACGGTTTATGAATAAGAGGCCATTTATCCTCTTGCCAGGTGACCCTGCAGGGAAAGTCCAGTATCACATTACAAGAAAGTCCGTGGAAACCATGTGCTTGGGTAGGAGGAGCATGGTGAAGATGAGAGAGGGCCCCACTCTCAGCCCCCACACACACACTGTTGCCCCACTGACACCACTTAGCATTACCCTATACAGCCTAAGATCCCCAACCACCATCCATTGCCATCTACCACCGTCCAAAAAGGTCCACGGACCCCTCTACATTATTACATTTAACTAACTCAAACAAGTCATAAAATGCTACCCATCATGTACATGCTTTACAAAGAATGGCATTCCGTATTACCTTTGTCCAGACTGAAACTAAAAATGTGTATAATTGTAAAGGCAGAAAATGAAAAATACTTTCTCTAGCAAGCACTCTGGAATTTGTATAAAATGAAGATCCTTTATAAAAGTGGACTTCACACTTAATCGTATGCCCCCCCCCACACACACACACCTCTGACTCTCCTCCTCACTAGATTAGGGGCTTCTCTTTCTGGAACTGTGCTCAGAATATCATTTCAACCTGTTCCCTTACACTCACATCTTATACTCACAAAGAAACTCATTTTCCCATTACAGTCATCTACGTGTGACTTCAAAATACTTTCTGCTGTTACCATAAATTAGGTCAGTCTTCAAAGAAATATTACTAGATGCCAATAAGGTAATTAAAACGTGTAATAGTTTCGAATGATAGATTAAATGAGCAATTCCAGAAGTCTTTTTGAAGGCTGTTGTTTGGTTGAAATATCAGACATGTATTTGAATACCTAACAGCTGATAAATTCACTTTAAAAGCAACCTTCCCAGCACTTGGGAGCACTTGGCAGCTTCAGAATTAAAAAAGGGTAAAAACCGGCCCCACTACACGTGTGCAATTGTGCGACTCAAAATAAGTCTTTATTTTTTTGACCATTAAGAGGGCCTACCAGAAGTGGTAATGGCTACAAGACATTGTAAATGCACCCAGTGCACTGTGCCATACACTTTCAAAGGAGTACATGTTCAATTTTATCATAGATGATAGAGGTGTGTTCCAGTATTGTCTAAAACTTTCAAGGTGATTGTTGTAGTTGAAGCAAAGATAAATCCAGTTGGGCCTGTCATGACTCCTCAGTGGAGGTCCATCGGACCCAATCCTGCCCTTCCAAGATTAGAAAGTAGTCTCTTTTTCCAGTGTTTCCAGGGCTACCCAGGGCTTTCTCTAGAATGTCTTTCTTTCTCCTTTCTCTGAGAGGGTTCGCCTCCCAGAAGTCTAAAACAGGTTGGAAAAGGGGCCCTTCCCTTTTAAAGTCTCAGCTGCTCACTGAAATCCCTACAAATCTTTCCCAGAGGTGATTAGGCCCATGGAATCGGAGGTCCTCTTCCAGAGGCAACCCTGTGAGTTCTGTCTGATGCTCTGCGCGTTGCTTCTGGTCTCGGCTAGACCACGGTGTTAGTAACTGTCTCCATCTCTGTGACGAAATACTTGTCAGAAGCAACTTCAGGCTCAAAGTCCATAGACAAAGCCCATCGGGGCAGGGAGAGCATGGTGGCTGGGGTAGGCTGCGCAGGCGCAGAAGGAGCTTGAAATGTTTGTTCGCCATGTCGGTAAACAAAGAGTAGATAGCTCCAGCAGTGATCAGAAGTAGATGTGGCCTCAAGGCATCAGAAGTGATATGGCCCTCAAGGCCTGCCTCCGAGCAGCCTGCTTGTTTCTGCTAGTAAAACCACAGTCCTAAAAGTTGACAACCTCCCAAAACTGCCACCAGCCGAGGACCAAGTGTTCAGATCCATGAGCCTGTCGGACACATTATACGTTCGACCTGTGTAAACGCCGTGTCCCTACTTCCTCCTGTGATCTTTCTGCTCCAGGGTTTCCTGGTTCTTGTTCTTTGGACCATGGCACATTGAAGGGAAAAAAATATTTTCCTCAACCTTTTTTACCCAAATACAGATTTTCAAATAAAATGTGGATTTTTTTCCCCCGTATTATCTTACTACCAGGATAGAAGCTCCCTTGTGAAACTCAAAACCTAACATGAATTTCTCTCACCCCTGCCTTTTGTCTTATTTTGCTTTAAAAAAAAAGTTACTTGAGAAGGAAGGAGTTTATTTGGGGTTTATGTGTCCTGAACACAGTCCATCCCTCAAGGAAATCAGGGCAGGAACTCAAACAGGGCAGGAACGTGGAGGAAGGAACTTAAATAGGGACTGTGGAGGGCTGCTGCTTCCTGGCTTGCATTTGGTGGCTTGCTGAACCTGCTTCCTTATACAACCCGAGACCACCAGCCCAGATGCAGCACTGCCCACAGTGAGCTGGCCTTCAAGCATTAATCAAGAAAATGTCCCACAGACTTGTCCACAGGCCAGTCTGATGGAGGAATCTTCTCAGCTGAGGTCTCCTCTTCCTGAATGACTCTCGTTTGTGTCAACTTGACAAACCCCAACCAGCACACCCTCCCCCAACTCGCACCTCCATCTCCCACCCACTAGAGCAGCAATTCTCAATCTATGGGTCGTGACCCTTTTAGGTCAATTTGTAACAATGAAAATACATCCTGCATATCAGATATTTATATTACAATTCATAACAATAACAAAATTACAGTTATGAAGTAGCAACAAAAATAATTTTACGGTTGGGGGTCACCACAACAGGAGGAGCTGTGTTAAAGGGTCGCAGCATTAGGAAGGCTGAGAACCAGTGCCATAAAGTAAGAAAGAACTACCTGGAAAAAAGTCATAAGGATATCTAATAACGAGGGTACACTGGCTTACTGTTTTCAAAAATATCGTCCCTCTCGCCCTCGGGACTCTAGTGTATGCCCTACAGCCTCTGGAGTCCAGCGAGCCCTGGAATGTGTACCTGTCCAAATACTCCAGTAACCTTTAAGCTCTTGTGGAGGTAAAAGTGCATGGCATCAGTAGCACGGCTCCTAACGTTTTTATTTGGTTTTCTTCCAGGGGAAACCCGGTGCCCCAGGCCCTCCAGGAGTTCCAGGGGAGCCGGTGAGCTACCACCGATTTGACAGCAGACACACTGCTGTGGTATCTAGGTGCTACTTAAAAGAAATTTTTACCAATGAACTTTTCTCTTGGCACACATTTATAGGGTGAGAGAGGACCTGTTGGAGATAGAGGTTTTCCTGGACCAGAGGGACCCTCGGGGATGCCAGTAAGTACTTATTAGCTAGAAACTGCTATTCTAAGAAATGTTCTAAGCATTTTCCATTCACCTTCCTCCTCAGAAATGTAAGATCTGAGCAAGCAGTTTCAGAAGGAAATACAAACAGGTTCTAAAAATTGGATTTGGGGGTACTGTCAGGGGGTTCCTCCAGGAGTTTCCCAGATCTCTGTGTGGTGTCTTTGTAACTTAAACAATGGGGCGGGGAGAAGGTGAGATTTTCTAAGTCCTAGTTAAGTAGACGCATTATCTCTTAGGTCTAATAACTCCAATAGAGTTCAAATTAAATGTTCCGTCACATCCTAAAACCTGAAGAAGCCAACAGCTCACTGGCATAGCACCTGTGTGGTAAGCTGAAGCAGAAAGTTTTTTCTGAGACTCCTCCTTTATACACGGGCCTTGTCCTGACACTGTCATTAATAACCATTACTGCAGACATATCATGCCCAGTGCCCTACAAAAGCTTGTGTATTGATATGGCATTGTGACATCCCTACCCAGCGTTTATAAATCTAGGCCCTATGAGCTGAGGATGTGCCTGGAGAGAGGCAGGTAAAGTTCTGTTTTGTTTTGGTTTTTAAGGATTCGTTTCATCTTTTAAGATTTATTGTATTTTATGTGTATGAGTGACTGTATGTATATATGCGCACCATACGGGTCCCTGTGGGGGCTAGAAGAGAGCATCAGATCCCCTGGAACTGGAGTTATAGAGGACTGTGAGCCACCAGATGGGTGCTAAGAACCAAACCCAGTCCTCAGGGAGAGCAGCAAGTGCTCTTCACCTCTGAGCCATCTGCCCAGCCTATCAAATTTCCTTTTTACAGAAGGTCTTGGTCATTTGCTATGTATGGAAGGGAAGGATTGAAGATAAGTAGCTCAGCTCTTATGAGCTTTGTCCCGTATTTCTCTGACACTCAGGGTTGATGGATTCTCTGGCCATCATCTCCTCGGAGGTGGCAAGGAAGGACCAAGTGAACACAACAAGGTTCTGAGCTTCCCGTCACCTCCCCTTAACAAATTTCTCCTCCCTAAGCCTTCGAGGCATCTCCTAAAAGGCTTGCAATTGAGTTCCCAGGATATAATACAATAGGTAATTTTTTTTCATTAAATGAACATTTTTGAGCAACTGTTCCATGCTAACAATGGTTGGTGCTGAAAACTTCTGGAGGAGGGAGAATCATTCATGTCTGGGGGAGCTCTCACTGGTAGCTTGCCACCCTACACCTATGAATAGATGGGCAATGCCACTTGGATTTAGTCAGTTATCAAAAGAAGAGAACACAAGGTAGGGAAGGGGTCTTGTTAAGAGGGATTCAGGAAGAGTTGGTGGGAAAATGGGGGATGGATATGATCGTGTTTCATTATATATGTATGATTTTTTTTTAAAAAAAAAAAGAAAACTGTGTACATTTTAAAGGTTCAAAGCATAAATTCCAGTGTTATGTTTGATTTATCTTTTACTCAGGTGTCACAGTCATTTCTCATTCTCTCCTTAATCATCTTTATCACTGTTGCTAGTGTTCTTGCGGGTAATAAATTCTTTGAACTATATACACTTCAGGTAACAAAGTCTTAGTTAAAGTACTCTCAGTAATTCCAGGGTGCTTCAGAGAGGTCCTGAGCCTATGGTTGGGTTACCAACTGTGACACATGTCAGTGTGATTTACCGCAATGAAAACAGGTGGCTGTCTGCACCTGTGTCCTTGTGGAGTCTGTTCCCGAAGAATAAGTCTCTCGGGCTCTCACAGAGCATGTCTCTGCAACGCCTGCTGGCTGGGAAATGCCACCCCTCACCTTGATCTCTCTCTGCAAACCACATCTCAAAGCTGCGTCTGCGCTTGGGCTCTGGGTATCTGATTCGACCCCGAGTCCTTCTCCTCCTTTTATATCTGACAGGCAATTCTGTCCGTTTTATAAATCTCCAGGCAGGGCTGGCTTTATGACCACTTCCAGAATAACTTTAAAGGTCCCAGAAGTTGCAATTTTCGAATAAAAAATGTCACTGCTTAATAGTCTCAAAAACTACGATTACAGATTCCCAGCTCTCATTCAAACTGAGAAAGAGTAATTTTTCTTCAGCTGACAGTTTATTTTATAGTAGGATCACATTCCAGCCATGTTATGAAATTCCCTCAGAAACAAGTCACAGCGTTTGTTGAGAGGGAACCTGTGCTTAAAACTGCTAGAAGGCTGTTGTGGTGACACTATTCCTGGAAAGATGTCAATGAGTGTCTCCTCACACAAATAGGGAATCAATGGTAGACCAGAGATACCGGCAAAGTACAACTTGGTAAGCCAGTGAGTTTAACTGACATTACTTATGGGAGTATAGGTGATGAGCTACCAGCAGGAGTACAGATGTTACCCGGAGAGCTGCATCACCATGGGTAATGCTCAGAAAAGCTGGAGCCCTGGAGCTAGCTCACTGCCCAACTTACAGGCAGCTCAATGGGATGGAGAGTGTCTTTTCCAGACACTTCCATTGTTTCTGGGCCTCTTCAAGGCAGCTTGGCTGGTCTCAGGTTGTCTCTCAGAAGTCCTCACTGCTTATCTAACCTTGGGGAAGGAGGAGTGTAGCGAATATGGTCAGTTTCAGGAACTTCCTGAAGATTTTGAGTTGTTTATCCTGAGTTTAAGGAGGGAGTATTTTCCATCTTCCTTTAAAATATTCTGAGTCTTAAGGAACTTCCCTCCGAGATGGAAGGTCTTTATGTCAGGGAAAGTTGCTGCACAAGAAAGGTATAAAACATCTCCATATCTCATCCACCCAACGCTTTGGGGCACCTTCATTCTTCATAGGCGGTGGAGAAAGCCATCTTGGGTGGCTACTTGAGAGGACTCCACACTTTCCAGGTTATTGTCCTCTCTTCTTGGTTGTAAGCTCGTTCTTACCTTCTTCACTGTGTATATGAAGATGCTGGTGCTAAACAGATGGAGTAAATTCCTGAGCCTCGTCAGTGGAACCAGTAAATGGCAATCAGAATTGGAACTCAGGGCCGCATGACTGCACTGATTTTATATTCTATTTTGCCATGCAGACTCACCAAGGTGTCTGAAGAAATATGTAACGTAATTCTTTTGTGTGTTTAACTATGACTTATGCAGACATGGCATAGAAATATTGTTTTTATCTTTTTAGGGCATAAATGGAAAAGATGGATTACCAGGTGCTCAGGTATGGGGAAAAAATTCTATTTTAAATAGTATGAATTCTTAAAATTTCTACTTTATAAGTGTATGTGTCTCAAAACCATCAGACTGATGGAAAATCTTGGCAAACAGTGATTTTTTTTTTTTAGTGTTGACATCTGTTTTTCAGGGCATCATGGGTAAACCTGGAGACAGAGGCCCCAAAGGAGAACGTGTATGTATATCACTACTGTGGTCGCTGTTCATGTCTGTCTGATACAATTCTTCCATCACTGTAGCCACACAACAAAGCACGCAGGCAACCTTGGTTCTCCCAACATGAAATGGTTCAGATGTACATGAAACAATATCTCTACCAGGAATAGAATGTGACACTTAGGCAGGTCACGCGGAGGGTGTGCCTGGGAATTGGTCTTTGTACACATGAGTCTATTTTTCTGTTCCAGTTTGAAAAGTGTTGCACCACCCTCCTGTCTGAGACACATATGCCAACTATAACCACCACCCAAATTCTTCTTGCCAACTAAGGGATGGCTCACCCACAGTTGTATGGACACTTGGAGTTTTTGTGGAGTTTGGCTATCTCGTATATTGCAGAATATTGATAGCATTGCTGATGTCTGTCCACATGATGCAATGGCACCATCATCCCTTCAACTCTTACTACCCAGACATCACTAAATGCCTACCAGGGAGCAAAATCACCCAGGCTGAGAACCACTAATCCACGGGAACACTAAGTGGAGTAAGGAAACTGTGAGGAGGGAGAGAAAGGGCAGTAAATATGGGGTTACACACACAGTTGTGGGCTGCACTTCTGCTAGAACTCTGTGGGCTGCCGGTGCCGCTATTGAAACTTACTAGCATTTTCTGTACTGAATCTCCCAGTGGGACCCTTGTCCTGATGCAAGTTACTCAGACCTTGTTACTTCGCATAATCCTATCTAGGGCTGCCCTTACATTTGTGTTTGTGTACTAGTGTCTAATTTATTGAGTTTTTTTTCTAATTGTTACACAAGTAATTCATAGCAATGGAAGGAAATATGAAAAACAAGATAACATAAACTTAAGAAGAGAGTCTTCCGGGCATCCTTACACAGAGATAAGCACTTGATATTTTGAACATATTTCAGTCTTTCACTCTTATGTCTAATGGACACATATAATCAATACAAAATATATCTTCTTTTGAAATCAGGTTGACAATGCTTTATAAACATTTTTCTACTAGCAATACATAATGACTACATATGGCTTCCCTCGTTCTCTTTTTCTAAGAAGTTCTTTTCTCTCCAGTTTTCTTAATAACAAACACTACAAACATCTTTTTTTTTTTTAGAAAAAAAAACTAGTTTTTAAAAAAATTATATGATGGCAGAGAACAACTATATGAGTCAGTTCTCTGCCTCCACCCTGTGGCCTGTGTGGATTAAATCCAGGACATCAAGTATGGGGATGGGTGCCATGTGCCATTTTGAGGGTTGAAATGATAATGGGTGATGGGTGCTGATCACATTAATACCTGTAATTGTTCACTTATTTTCATGATTGTTTTTAATCAAGACAAATACAGACAGGCCTTTTGCAAAGCGTTACAGATAAGGGAATAAATAATGTGGGGAAATGCGGGGCAGCCTCCAGCAGCAGTCCGTCACACTCAGCTCAGACCTCGCTTCCTGCCGTCATACAGCTGAACACTGAAAACGTGGATGAAACACTTGCTGTGATGTCCTACTTCCCTTGTGCCCACAGAGTATAGACATATGGCTGGAACAAGGGCAACACTAGAGACCTCACTCTCAGACTGAGACACAGCTAGAGCCACCTCATTGCTAAGTCTCATGTCTTACTCATCAAATTCTTACCGTTCATGTATGCTCTTTAGCAAGTCATCCCAGAGAGGCTGCCCTTTCACCTGCCCCAGCCACTTGCTTGGAGACTTTCTTAAAGCTCCCTTTTCTTGCTTTCTTTCCTGTGTGGTGTATGTTTTTCATCACCAAATGCATATGCAAACCCATGTAAAACATGAGTCTAAAATAAACTCCAGAGAATCTAATAACGACCAAACCAAAATGCTAAGGGGGGAGAACCGTATGATTTAGATCAGGTTTTGAGTTTTTTCCAGGTGAAGAGTCTCAGAGATGTGCTCCTATTGGCAATCTCCTTTTGTAACTACAAAAGAGACCCAGACCTGAAGTGACAGTGACGTCATTCTCGACTGAAGACAACGATCATTGTCACTAAGATCTACATGCTTAATGCTTCGAGGGGTCAGACGTTGTTTTAAGCACGTTGCTTGGGTACATTCATTTCTCAACATTGCCCTAGCTAGGAGATAGTATTAATATTCCCACATGCTAATGGTACAACTGGGGTATGGGGTAGCAGTATATAACACAAGGATTCACAGTAAATGAATGCCACCTTGGACACAGGATTTTGCTATTACCCACAGCATTACCAGAAAGAGTGACTCATTTTTCTCCCCAAACAGGGTGATCAGGGGATTCCAGGAGACAGAGGTCCACAAGGTGAACGTGGAAAACCAGGCCTTATGGGCATGAAAGGGGCTATAGGTCCTGTAGGGCCACCAGGAAGCAAGGGCTCCATAGGGTCACCCGGCCACCAAGGCCCTCCAGGCTCTCCAGGCATCCCTGGCACTCCGGTAAGTGGAGCCCCTGGCTCATACTGTCCATATATCTGTTTATAATGAAAGAAATGCCAATCCTTTTAAATATAGAAAACAAGCTTGTCTGCACCATGATTTAAAGTTATGTGTCGGGTCTGCTGTTGACACCTCCATTACATCCTAGATCTTCACAGCTGTAAACTGGAAGAATGGGTCCCTTTCCCTCATCTGTTTATAAATGCAAGAGCAGAGTTGCCTTGATCGACATCAAAACATTATTAAGAGGGCCAAACCCAGGTCTGGCTGACTCCAAAATCGTTGTTTGGTTTAGTTTGTTGTATGGGTTTAGGTGTGTTTAGTGTGATTAGGGGGGTGGGTATTTGAGACAGGATCTTGTGGTATAGCCCAGACTGGGCTGGAACTCAAGATCCTCTGGCCTCAGCCTCCCAAGTGCTGGGATTGTAGGTGTGTACCACCACACATAACCAAACCATGTTTTTACAATAGTATCTATAGTGGCTCTTTTTTTTTTTTTTTTTTTTTTGGTTTTTCGAGACAGGGTTTCTCTGTGTAGCTTTGCGCCTTTTCCTGGAACTCACTTGGTAGCCCAGGCTGGCCTCGAACTCACAGAGATCCGCCTGGCTCTGCCTCCCGAGTGCTGGGATTAAAGGCGTGCGCCACCACCGCCCGGCAGTGGCTCTTACACAACCATACACATCTATTTTACCCTGGGACTCTGTTCAGTTGGCCACTGGAACAAGTGTGCCCTGAATTAATGCTTTGGAATAGGAATGACGTAAGCCAAGAGCAGAGGACACTTAAAGCAGCCCTTATCTTACTAACAATTCAGAAGAGTGGTTGGTGGCCGTTCAGCTGAGGAGTTCTGAAAATCTCCACAGCAGGAACAAAGGAGGACCCGGGGATGAAGTAGGAGGTTAAAGACATACTTTCCTCAGACCAGACAAAGGCAGGGCATTCCCTCAATCTTCCTACTTCTTTATTTTTACCTCCTTCCTAAACTGGGAAACCTGCAAAACTTAACCTCGGTATCACTTTCTGTTATGAGACTGTTCATTCAAGTTCATTTTTCCCCTTCTCCACTCTTCCCAGAGTCTCCCCACCTCTCTACCCACCCAACTTTATGTTCCCCTCTCTCTCTCTCTCAAAAAAAAGAGAATAAGAAACAAAAACAAAGAATCAAGACACAAAAAAGTCCCACAAAAACAAAAGTCAAAACAAATAGACAAAAAAAAAGGGCAAAAAATGCCCAAACAAAGCAAAAGATAAGTAAGAAGGAATCCACACAAATGCTTTTGATTTTGTCTTGCCTTGGACAACTACTTCTGGGCATGCAGCCTGCCCGGGACCCTGGAGTGTAGTTGCCCACTGACACTCCATTAGAGAAAACTGCTATTTCTCTTTGCCAGCAGGTATTAACTGCAGATAGCTTCCTGGTTAGGGGTGGGACCTGTGTGTACTTCCCCTTCTCAGCACTTCCATTCAAGTCCATTTGTTTCCCATGCACGTTGAAGACCAGGCAACAGCACTGACCAATAGAAATCAGCCCCTTATGAGGACATCGCATTATCTTATTTCCTCTTGCATTCTAAATGAATGAGTTGTCATGAATGGATGAGCTCACAGCATTACGCCTGCATACACAGGCTTAATACACAAACATGATGAGGGAATGATGGAGGGCCCACCAAACGGGGGTATTTACAGATGGACAACTGCCTGATTTATGGGAATAACTGCGGCCAGGTCTGAAAATCACATCGCATGGAGATTTCCCACAGATCTTTCCAGTCCCTCATCTGGTCACATCCCACTGGGCTTTGGCACGTGTTTCTCAGAGTGTGTGCTTGCCAGTGGAGGGAGTCCCTACATCACAGCTTCTAATGTGTGTTGTGTTGTCTTCATTGCCGTACGTGGAGCCTCAGAAAATAACTACGCCTACAAAGAATAGGACTGAAATACTTTCAAGTCCTGGCCACCTTGAAAAGTGATAGATCCCTTCTGAAAATATCAAAGTATTTCAATAAAACATGGCTGTTATAAATGTGGGTTATTGTCAAAGGATTAAGCATTTGACACCATTTACCTACTTGCAATTACCAGGCATCTCAGGCATTTTCTATTAAAAATTGGGTTATGGGCTGGAGAGATGGCTCAGCCATTAAAGGCTAGGTTCACAACAAAAATAAAATTTTGGCTAATATATTTATATTAATATGTAAGTTACAGTAGCATGAGCCCGGCAAATCATGAGAAAAATATTTTATAGGATAATCCTGCAACAACATGTCAGTTGTTGTAGACTTTGCCAGTATCCAGGGGTGGGGTACATGTTCAGTTGTGGTTGGTTATTAACACCTTCATGTTGTTTGGGCCTTTTAAATTTATGTAATAAAGTGACAGAAACTGTATATCCTAATTGTCTATAGCCATATATCTCCATTCACAGTAGCAATATTAACATCACTGGTTATAATCCCAGACCACAGCTTGTAAAGCAGCTATGAACTTCAGCTTATCCTAGCATTTGATCAAACAGTATTTATTGCCCAAACTAGTGCACGGCCAGCAGCATTTTGCTTGACAAATGTGTATTGACAAAAGTATGCCAAACCCAGTATTTCTGTTCCTTATCCACGGGTGCTCTTCTTTCTTTTAATGGACATTCTTTTTCCTACCTTAGGCGGATGCTGTTTCATTTGAAGAAATAAAGAAGTACATTAACCAAGAGGTCCTAAGGATTTTTGAAGGTTAGGTTTGCTTTGTAATGCTTCCAAATTTTTTCACTCGTCTCCACTTCCAGTCCCCTCGTGGGGAATCCCTCCAGTGACATTCTTGAAAGATGACTCCATGACGGCAATCTTAGGAGACCCATATGGTGGAGAGGCAGCTCCTTTTGACAGAAGTATCTTCCTTATGCTGAGTTATACTTTCTCTTTAAACTTCCTTTCCTCCCCACTTATCTATAAAGAACACAGGTAAAGTGCCCTCTAGTGGTGTGACTGTCTTTCAAATATTTCAAACCCATCCAACCCCATCTTCATTTTTCTCCTCTATGGAGTAAGTATGTCCAGCTCCCCAATCCCTGTCACCCTGGGGCAGGGGTGCTTAATTTACCTGTGAGTGTTTCCACCAAAGTGGGTTACTGTGTCTTTTGATCTATACCAGGATCAGCAAACTAAAGACTCACAGCCACATCCATCTGCTACCAATGGACTTTTATGTGGCCTACAAGCTGAGAATGGTTCTTACATATTTGTTAGAGGATTTCCCATCCTCATTTTCTTAAAAGATCAAAATGACACATTTAAATGACCTAAATTTGGACCTGACTTCTAATAAAGTGGTTTGGGGTACAGTCATACTTCTTTTCATATTTCTCCAATGCTTTCAGGCATTAGGTAAAGAATTGAATAAATGTAACAGATATCATGTAGCTAGCAAAAAAAAAAAAAAATATTCACTTTCTTACTCTTTTCAGAGTAAGTTTGCCTACCCCGGCTCTAGATGTTTAAGCCCAAGGTAGCTTTGTTTTAAAAACAAAACAAAACAGTGTCTCACATATCCCATGCTGGCCTTGAATTCTCTATGTAGTTTGAGGTTTGCCTAGAACTCCTGATGTTCCTGCCTCCACGTTTCAAGTGCTGAGATTACAGGCATACACCAGCATACCTGGGTTACTCGTGCTTTTCTGGGGTTGAAACCCTGGATTGATGCTTGATGCTGGTGAACTTGATGCTGGTGAACACTCTACCAGCTGAGCCACTTCCCCAGCCCATCACTGCTTCTGCTGAGCAGTTAAGCCTTGCTGATCACTCATGGTGAGTCATCAGTTAACAGCATGGCTCTTCCCTCTGAAAACTTTTCAAAAGAGTTCTTCATTGTGTATTATTTTAAAAACCTTACACAGGTGAAATTTATGTTTGCTGTTATTAAACTTCAAGTGGCTTCAGTGGTAGAGCACTTGCCAGAGATGTCTAAGGTCCTGGGTTCATCTTCCAGCATCAATCAATCAATCAATCAATCAATAAACAAATAAATAAGTAAAAACAAAATCAAATAAAATTCAAGTAATTTACGTTCTGACATTGGTCCAACCTGAAAATATTTTTAGAATATTTGTGGGAGGTAAGATGGCTGACACTTACAGTTTTGGGTCATCTCTGAATGTCTCAGCATGTTCTCATTCTAGTTGTTGATGGAAATGTTGAGTTTAAAAGTCAAGAGCTAGACTGACAGGATGGCTCAGTGGGTAGAGGTGCTTGCTGCCAAGCCTGATAACCTGAGTTCCAGCTCTGGGACCCACATGGTGGAAGAAGAGAACTGACTCCTGCAAGTTGTCTCCTCACCTTGGCACACCTGCCATGCATATATACACACACTATGAGAATAATAATAAATAATAAAATAATAGTAATAGCAGTAATGCAATGTAATTGTTTAAAATTTTAAGTTGAGTCAAGGCTTGGTCCTTTCTGGATGTCATCAGGTTCCTTCTGCACACTTATATGTCATCTATTATTCTATCATTCATTGAACTTTGACTCCATATATTTATTCTAAAATCTGCTCTAGATCTGTTCGCAAAGATATCACACGGTTTTGCCCAATGAATCGCTAATTGCCCAATGAATCATTCCCCTCAACTGTAAGATTCACAAAGTGGAAATTATCTGTTTTCAGCAGAGAAAACTACATTGGATCTCATGGCTCCTACCTCCTTCGCTAGTGAGCTAAAAGCAGGGTAGTGGGTTTTGTAAACCATGAGAACACAAAATATCCTAATTTAACATTTTCTTAGAATTATTTTAAGTAATAATTTCCATTAGAGAGACTGAAATCTCACTGCTTGACTGCGAATTATCTTGTTTCACTTGAGCAGTGGAGAGAGAGCAGTGTTACACAGAAAAGAATATTTTAATGAAGTTATCAGTTCATGTGGTTCCTTTACATTTTTCTTTATCTCCACTACCTGTCTTTACTTTGTCCTACATAATAATTTATTAGAACCATTTCTTACTTTTGAGCTGCCAGTGTTCTTTGTAACTTTAACATTGTACTTAAATTTGCAATTTTTCTTTTGTTTTTGGTCTTACGGCCTTTGAATCAAGCACCATGGAATAGATGCTAATTTTTCCCACCAAAACATTATTTCTCCTAACAAGCACTCTTGAACATTTGGCACTCTGGAGGGGGAAAAGCCTTGTCGTACTCCTCAGGAGACAAAGAATATGGACAGCAGCAAAGTTTTCAGGTCTCAGTGAAAAATGAAAATGTCCAGAAATGAAAATATATTTTAAAATATACTTTAAATTTTAAGAAAATACCAGAAAACCATGAAGCTGAGTGTGGGGCCCTTCTGATGGTGGAAGCCTTTGTTACTATATAGGTGCCATGTCCATGAAGCAAGCACTGGACACAGGAACTCACACAACATGTTCATCTGCAGTTGGCTGGAACCAT
Source organism: Peromyscus leucopus (assembly GCF_004664715.2). Taxonomy (NCBI): domain Eukaryota; kingdom Metazoa; phylum Chordata; class Mammalia; order Rodentia; family Cricetidae; genus Peromyscus; species Peromyscus leucopus. Next base: position 58,239,896 of record NC_051084.1, read on the forward strand.
GCAAAGGGAAACACTGAGGAATACATTTTTTTTCATTGCAATCCAAAGTTCTCTTCTCACTTCTAATTTCTACAGACACTGCTGTCATTGAAAACCCTTTATCTCAGGAATGAGATTCTTAAAGATTCTTCTTGTCGCCCTATTTAATAGTTCAGTAGTTAAGCCAACTTCTGGAGGTTAATTAATAGTCACAGAAGCTGGGCTGGAGAAGATGACCCAATGTTAAGGGTGTATGTTCTGCTCTTGCAGAGAACCCAAGTTTGGTCGCCAGCCTCCACATCCTCACAAGCACCTTTAATTCTAGCTCCAGAGGATCCGATTCTCCTTTCCTGCCTCCAAGGGCACCTGCTTTCACACCACAATTACCACTGCACATATATACACATAATTTCAAAATAAGAATAAATCTTCTTTTAAAAGTGGATGTCAGAAACTATAACCCAGTATTATCAGAAGAAAGAAAAACATCAAGAAACAGCAGACATGGATTTTGTAAGGCCAGTGCACACAGTAAAGATGTGACCCACGACCTCCTGTCTGAGTACTCGGCCAGGGAAACGCCCAGTTGGGACCCCTCAAAGAGGGCTCGAGGCTACCCACACCCAACCACCCTGCAGCTGCTCCCATCAACAGCTATGGGTCTCCTCAAGAAAGTCAGGGGATTGGTTTGAGGCAAGCTCACCTGACTTGTACTGTGTTCTTTGGGTTTCTGCCCCACCACTGGGTTGTCCCCACCAGGAAGCTGACAAGTATGGAGTCGTCGTCCGTCCATCCGTCCGTCCGTGCCCCCCCCTCCCCCGCCATGTCTCCTCTGGCTTCATCCCCATCTCTCCCATTGCCTCCCACTTAAGGTCACAGTGAATGGCAGGACACTCTAACCTCAAGAGAGCTTGTTTACCTCCAAAGCCACCTTAAAAATACCTTAGCCTCAAGATGGTTTTTCTAAAAAGGCCGAAAGGAAATCTTTCTCTTGAAACTTGTGAATACCAGTTCCACATGTGCTATCCCCTCTCCTGGGAGCTCTGCAGACAGCAGCCGGGCAAATCGGTCTTCTCCCAAACAAAATGCACCTGAGCCTACAGTGTAGTTATTTAGCACTTACGTTAATTTGCCCTCAAACCACTTCTATTCAGTCCATTTGATTTTTTCCACCCAGAAGCCACCTCTTCCAAGGCTGAACACCATTTTCCAAGAAGAAAAAAAGCAAAACTCCATTTTCACAAATCACAGCACTGTAAGGTCAGTTTCCTCTCCCACAGAGCCTTCTCTCTAAATGGAAAGATGAATTGTCACATTTTAACGCAGTTTCGGGGAACTAACACAGTACAGTAAGTGCTGGGGTTCAATCACACCCATCTACAGCCCGTTTGCTTAGCAGTTTCATTAGAGGAGGTGTCGGTGGGGGCTCCCGCAGTCCCCCCACACACTTCTGCCTCTCCACAGCCTCAGGAAGGGTTCTCCCTCTTCAGCAGGAGCCCACAGTGGTCCTCAGGAGGTCCTGCTGTATGCTTTATTCAAACCCGGTGCCCAGGTGGCTCCTTGTGGGAAATCCTACACCAGAGCATACGTTTTGAGCTCTCCTCCAGGGATTTATCAATCCCCTTTGAACTTCTTAGGCGACCCTCCCAGGCTTCTCACCTTGGGCTATCCTCCAGGCCACTACCCTGTCCTTCAGCATGCTAAATGCTCCTTCCCAAACCCAACAAACGGAGGCAGGCGATTCTCCATAATCTCAAAGCTGGGTTCCAATTGGATCATGAGACACAAGTATGCATTCACTCTAAAGTTAGATTAAATCCCCACTTTGACTGGCCAATACATCAAGGCTTTTTTGCCAGCAGGGTGACCACACAAGGCAAAGACAGATGTCATCCACATGACTCAGCTTAACATCTTTTGTCCTTATGAGGACTTAGCAGCTGCCAATGATCCTATCCACATAAATTAAAGTCTTAGCATATCAGAAAGCATAGATTTTGCTTATATACCTCACTTTATAATACTTGAGCGTTTTTATCTATATGAAAAAAACAAAAACCTATGAAGTATTGTATACGAACTGGCAGACTCCATTCTTTAAACCCTCAAAACCCAATTCTGCAACTGAGGGAGAGCAGGAAGATTAAGGTTATTTCTGCCTTTGGATCTCAGTGTTCAGGAAACCTGTGTTTTCTCCATTTTCACATAGATTTCTCATACATATATATGAATGAGTATAATATATTATCCCATTCTCCTATTTCAAGGAGAATATATTATACATCACTTTTTTCTCTATAACTGGGTACATATTTGTACATAGACATATCATCCAATGGATACACATCTATAACTAATATGTTTTTGTGTATATCTATTGATGTGTATATGCACAAAAATATGTACACATCATGGAAGATACAGTAAATATTTTCCACAACATAGTCTGCTTCTTCCATTTGCAGCTTCTGTTTGCCAGGGACAAAAACAGAATCAGTCATGTGGTTTACAGGATTCCCTCCATCTCCAGTGATCTGAGGTTGTCTGTTCTCAAAGAGGAATGGGTTCTGAAACACTTAATTGACAGTTGTGAATGAATGTAGGACTTGCCAACCATGGTTTTCACATAGGGTTGCTAGCTGGCCATTCTAAATGAAGGTCTTTTGATTTCAGTGTCTTTAAGTCTCTGTGGGGGCATTTCAATTTTCTAACTTGGCTGCCAGTTCAGCAGTCAGTATCTTAGGTATTCATTTATTAATTTTTTTTTCAGTATTAAAGTCAAATTCTTGCTGAACTTTGGGGTTGTCAAACAGTGATAGTCTATCGCCCCTTATTTATTCATTTTACATTTTAATGAAAATAAAACTACCTCACTTTTTCCCTTCCTTTTCCTCCCCCAGACGCTCCTGTTTTTAGAAAGGGACCCTTTAGTTGCTGGGGCTAGGGAAGACTAACTGCCTAACTTTTTAGGGAAAAATTTCTACCTACTTTATACTTAAGTTTTTGATCTATTTGCTATTTCATCTCCTTTCCTTTGTCCCCCACTTCCAGAGAGAACTTGTGTCCCCCATTCTGAGTCTCTAGAGTTTGCATTTTAAATTTGTTGGGTTTCTGTTCTCAATAAAAAGTCTCAGTTTTCTTGAGTTTTACCAAGACAAATATCCCTCAGCTATCTGACCTCAGCTTCCAAAATCGTGTTGCTACATCTTTCCTTTAGAGTCTCCTCACTCTTGAGTTTTATGACTTTAAAAATATCTTTGTTGTTTTTCGAGTATCCATGGGAGACTTAAAGCACATGCATGTGTTCATTCCACTGTCTTTACCCATGACAATATTTCAAAGCAGCATGCTTTACAAAGACTGTGAACAAATACAGCATTGCAAACTACAAAATAAATGAGTCCATAATAAGTAATAACCATTAAAATGAAACTGGAAAATAATTCAGATATCACAAGAAATTATTGTTGCATTGCCCCATAGGAAAAAAAAAACTACATGTAATTTAGTTTCCGTGATTAAAAGACATGTGGGAAAGCCATGGAAAATGACCCAAAAAGTGATTTCCAGAACAGAATGGTAATTCTGTGAATGAAAATTCTTTAACCTTAAGGCTAAAAGATAACAGTACTATCAAGTAATGGGGACTTCCCTTAATCCAGCGGGTAACTAATGCTTCTGTAATGGAGTATCAAAAGAAAATAAGATGAGGTTATATTAAGAAAGTGGGCAATTCAACATGTGAATGGGCGTTAGGAGAAAAGATTCATTTTCCTCTGAAAAAATAAGCTACAAATTCTATTTGTGAAACAAAAGGCAGGTGAGGACTGGGTGACACCTGAAGGTCCCTTACTTCTTCAATTAATGTTAATGTCTGCATTGTCACTGGGACTTCTTTCTCCAAGGAAGCTGAGCCCTCAGTGTCCTCTCTCAGACCCGCGGCCCTTGTGACTGCCGGCTCTTGTTCTGCCCAGGCAGGGCGAATATGAATGGTTTATGTACACCTCTTCTAAAGTCTTTAATTTTCTGCCTCATTAGAAAGCAGAGGCAAAAAAACAGTTTAAATGACTAAGGAGCCCTGAAAACCAAGGGAAGGCAATTAAAAATACAGGCCTTCTCAATTCATTCTGATGCTAAGAAACTATTAGTTTCAATTATAGAGCATTAGGGTAGGGTTCAGAAGAGGCAATTAGCTTATGCTAAATGACTGTTTCTTAGTGTAGCTGAAAGCCAGTTCATTTACAGCTAGAAGTAATTGTTTAAAATAATTGTGTTCTGCTAAAATTATATTTAAAAAAAAACCCTCACAAAACAAAGTACTTGTAAATTTACTTCATATGTTAAAGAGAAAAAAATTAAGGTGGCAAATATTTCTGTCTAGGCATTAAAGATAGTAAACATATTTCATAATATTTATTTATTGGTGTGTGTTCACACGCACACTATGTGTGTTGGTACATGTGCCAGAGCATGTGTGCATGTGTGGAGGCCAGAGTGAAATTTGTAGGAGTCAGGGCTCTCCTATCATGTGGGTCCCAGAGATTGGACTCAAGCAGCCAGGGTTAGCGCCAAGCACCTTTCTAAGCTGAGCTATCTCAGCCTAAAGTGAGCTTCATAAATGAAATCATTTGAATCACTAAGATAATTTGTTTGTTTGTTTGCTTGCTTTAATAAATTGTGTGGTGAGGAGAAACATTAACATTTCTTCTTATTATGGCAAGACTGTACCCTCTTCTAGTTTTTTGTTTCAAAAATTAATCACCCATTTATTAGATTTTTACAATGTTAATATATAAAATATAAGCAAAACAAGTTTAAGGAGTCCAGTGGCAGATTTTAGTTATAAAGTGAATCCATGATTTTCTCAAAATGAATTCCAGACTAAAATACTGAGTTTGCTCTTGAGATAAAATTTAACTGAATGATGCTATACATGAAATTAATAACAAATGACTCAATAGTGACAAGAAATGTCTTGCATTAGTTGACAGATTTGTCTGGTGTCTCAGTCTGAGCTGAAGATGCTCAGCTGTTTGGAATAGTTTGAGACAGCAGATTAGAAATATCCTTTATAATATATGTGTCCAGTAAAAACATGATAGCAGTTCTTATTCAAATGGTCAGTTTAAATGACTGCATTCCATAATTCCAGGACAAGAGTAATTGGTGACAAAGTCCATGCTCACTAATGCAAAGTCCTGCTACAGAGAATGGCTAGCCAGGTGTGGTCGAGTCACAGCTGGAAGCCCAGGAGTTCAAGGCTAGCCTGGACTGCATGAGACCCTGAATCAAAGAACTATTACTTAAAGAATGTTTAGTTAACTTAGTTAATAATATACTTGTTCAGAAGTTAATTTTAAATCGAAAATTCTTATGCATCTTTTCATACTGAATAGTCTTTGAAATTTTTTATGGTTCTTTTAAGTTTCATTAACACATCGATTTTCTTGTTTCTTCTTGTATGTATGGGTATCCTATATCGGTGTGCAGGGCAGGAACTGGTTGGCTGGCGTTTGCCCCGTGTGACCAAATACATGTACAAAAGCCACAGAGGACGTCAAATGTCCTCCTCTACCACCCTCCATCTTATTCCCTATACATGCTCTTTCACCGAACCTAAATTTTGCTTTCTCCGCTAGGCTGATCACTAGAAGTCTAAGTGTTCTTCCTGTCTCTGACCTCAAACCTTCACAGCTTTTACAGGAGTGCCAAGGATCTGAACTTGGGCTCATATGCTGGTGCCACAGTCACCCTTACCCGCTGAGTCATCCTCCTGGTCCCAGCATGCTAACTCTCGGCATTGCATACTTGCTTTCATCTCAAAGTATCACGACATTAGTAACTGTCTAAGACTTAGTCGTTACATCCACTGGACCAACTCTAAAGGTGCTCTCATGAGCTGATGATGAGCCTCTGAGAGGGCCTGTTCAGTTAATGTTCTCTGTCATCACTGGGCACTTTCTCCAAGACCCATAGACACAGTATTGTGCTCCAAGCAGTCTGTAAAATGAATAAATGACTATGCCTGTGATGTGCCCCTTGGGAAAGCATCTTGTGTTAGGAAGTACTTAATTCGTAAAGATGCATCCCTCAGTGCTTAACAAAAATACGGAATGTATTTACCTTTTTTCTGAATGGCATGGATAATGTGTTCATTGCCTGTAATTTGCATTCTCTGTTCCAGTGTTTCTTAGGCTCCAGAGACACGCAGGAACATGTTTTATGTTTTTACGGCTGCCACTGGAATTCAGAGAGAGGCTTCTCATCTGCAGCAATGCTGAATATGTTTTCCTTTTACAAAATTAGATATCCTTCCTCCTACCAACCTGATTGAACAAATGACTCACTAACTCCAGATACAAGCAGAAAATGTATAATAATGAGGGTAACATAGGCTTCCTTCCTTAAAAAGTAAAAGTTACTTGTGACATTTTTGCCTACTCTAGAGTTTAAATGGTGAAATGAAGCCTGTGACAGTTTTTTCAGTAACTAAATGTCCCTGCTGAAATTGCAGTGTTATTTAAGTCACCTGCAACATGAGTCATCTGTCATCATGTACAAAAATATCACTCCTGTAAATGTTAGTGAATTGGAAGAGTATATACCCATTAGCTCACATGACCTGTGGGTCAACAACTAAGGGTTGTGTAGTCATATTGCTCTCCCACTAAATCTAGAGTCAGGTCACAGATAGCACTCTGGTCAGCTGTGGGTCCTAGCATTTTAATACTTGCCAGGGAAGGTGGACACCTCCAAATTCACTGTTACAGAACTGTCACAGGGCAAAATCACATGAGTGATCTCAGTGCATATTCCATGTCAACAACTTCCTCCAGGGTGAGCAACCAAGCAGCAACTGCAAAGCTCTTTTATAAACAATTCTTTCTGGTTACTCATTGTCCATTCTGCTTTTGCTTTTTTTTTTTTTTTTTCCATAAGAAAAGTCAATCCAGACATGACTCAAAACACAGGGATTGAGTTCTAACCACAGAAGGGGGTGCTAAATAGAAGCTAGGCAGTGGTAGCGCATGCCTTTAATCCCAGCACTCAGGAGGCAGAGGCAGGCAGATCTCTGTGAGTTCAAGGCCAGCCTGGTCTACAGAGCGAGATCCAGACAGGCACCAAAACTACACGGAGAAACCCTGTCTCGGAAAAAAAAAAAAAAAAAGAATATGTGAATAGATGTCAAATGGCTGCACATTCAACACATGGCTAGAAATGCTTCACATTTATTCTGAAAACAGTGAACCAAAGTTTTCTCCACAAGGCATAATCAAGTTAGTTAGACAAGTGTTCTGGCCACTCCACTGCTGGGTTCCAGGAACACCAGTAATTTGTAGACACTCTGAGCAACCCAGCTGCCCTCCTTCTGTCTCCAAACAAGTTCATGCAATTGATTCTATGCTCTATCAGAAACACAGCAGTCAGACCTTGGTATCTTATATGTGCTTAAATCAGTAATTGAATTTCTTTCAACTCCTTATACAAATGTTGGGAAATACTTGGACATAAAGACCCTTCCGTCACATGATGTATCTCTTTCTTTCCTAAATGAAGAGAGGATGGCTGGGTTTCTATCCCAGCTGAAGCTGCCAGCAGCAATGTTGTCTGCTCAGGCTCATGGGAGGCCTGGCCCACCAGGGAAGGACGGGTTACCCGGACCCCCAGGAGACCCAGGACCCCAAGGTAGGACTACAAATGTAATATGATGCTTGCCAGATTTTTTTAAGCCTCAGTATTTATAACATGCTAATTGCAATTAAAATGTATATGTGTGGTATGTATAAAATGGCTTGTTATGAACTATCTTGTTCATATTTTATTTTCTAGTGATAAATGTTATTACTACTTCAGATTTAAAACTGATATGCCTGCTACTCTGAGTTCTTTTTTTTTTTTTTTTTTGTTTTTGTTTTTTGTTTTTTGTTTTTTCAAGACAGGGTTTCTCTGTGTAGCTTTGCGCCTTTCCTGGCTGAGTTCATTTTAATAATATCCAGTCTGACAATAAATGCAATGCTGTCCGCTGCTCTATCATTGTTATATAGGAATCCTACGGTTGTTTCTGTCTCCCTCTCACTGTCAGGCAAGTGTCCTCTTCAGAAAGTCTTAAAGAAACTGAAGGCAGAGTCAGGAGATTCTGCTACAAATGGTCATTTGGAGCTAACACCTAATTGTGGGGAGTTTAGAGTGACTGTAGATTAGATTATAGATGATAACTTTGAAAGTATAGACATAATCTTCTTTTCATTTGTATTCATTTCTGAGAATTTCATAAATGTATACAGTGAAATATAATGATATCTACTCCCCATTTCCCCATCCAAGTATCCCCATGGCCCTTCAACATGACCCCCAAATTCCTATCTTTTTTTTAATAACTCATTATGTCTAGTTTGTGTTACCCAGATGTAGAACCTTCCTCAGACATGTGAGACTAACAGCGGACACACCCTCCATTAAGAATGAGTACTCCATCCCCAGCAGGTAGCCACTGCCAATAGTTCCCAATACGGGGTGGGGCCTGGAGGTCATCTACTCCACCTCTGCCACAATCTCTGGATAGCTTGATCTTGGGTAATTATGATAACTTTTGAACTTTAAATGATACTTTGTATGACTTCTAAAGTCTTTAAAGACAAACTTATGTTGGCAAAAAAAAAAAAAAGTGTCCCACTGATGACAACTTGAGAGGACAAATGCTCTTCAATTTTGCTTAAGTTATTCTGACACAACTATTCTGTAAAAATATGGTTAGCAATCTGCGAACTGACTGGACAGGTCTGCACTCATGTGATTCATGAATTCTGACAGAGAAATGCCAGATTTAATAACTATGAGCCATGAGAAGCAAGATTAGAGACACTGTAGCCCTAGGCACCTCAGCTACCACCAGAGTTATTCCTAAGCATTCTGGGAAGGTCACCTTGCTGGAGTTGAGTCAAATTCTACTCCAGAATCCATTTTCAATTACTGTCTATGCATGGGCTCCACTTGAGGACAGACGGTACAGCCCACATTCCCACATTCCCAATTCCTGTACACAGAAGGGACAGAACAGCAGACACTAGTATAACCATTCTCAGAATTAGCCACAAGGTCCCACTACATGAAGAAGATGGACCCCAGACACCAGGGAGCTGGTTGCCAGATTCTGGCTGAAGTCTATAATGGCTCCCACTCAGCCACAATGCTCTGCTAGCCTGTGGAAGAAATGCGAGGCTTGGTAGCATAGACACTTCAGCTTGAGTCCCTTGGCTTGCTAGAGGCAGTTGTCTCTGGGCATTTGGATGCAGTCAGCACGGAGATGGGGAGCAGTAGAAACTGCTTCCGAGGCATGAGGCACTGTCACCTACTGAAGGCTTAGCAAGGAAGGAGATTGCTAGTCTGAGTCACGGTGAGCCTGCCGTGGTTGGAGCCTCAAGAGAAAGGCCAGTTAGACCAAAGGCAAGGCAGTAGATAAAGACCCAGTAGGCTGAGCTAGCTGATCAGAAGGTGAGAGCCATGTTGTCCTAATGGGCCATGCTGTAAGGAGGTTGACTGCAGGGATGTTCTCACAGACTGATTACTGAAGACTGATCAGAACTTTTGCACAGATATAGATGTGTGGTCGGGGTTTGATATCCAGTCCTAGCCACCTGAGCACAGATGCTTCGATCTTCTGCAAAGATCAGTACTTCCTCTGGTTGTTCTTGTCACTGATGAGGCTGCCTGGGTATACTTCCATTCCACAACAGACAGCCCAGAGGGAGTAGCTACCATGAAGCCCTCTTGCTGACCTCTAAACTCATGGTAAAAGAAAACCTACTACACCTGACTGTTGTGAAAGACATGAGTCACATGAAGTTAAATGGGAAGTTAGCATAAGATTTGGTCTCTCTGCTCAGTTTCAAAATCACTGTAGTTTTCTTAAATATTCATCTTCCATTTATCTTAGGTCAGGAGGTTTGACTCATAGTTGAAGAAAAGGAAAATATGTAGACTCAGAGGCAGCCTTCTGGTCGTATACACTTTTATAGGGTAGTTATTATCTTTTATTCATTGAGTCTCTTCTAAAGTCAGAGTGTATGAGAGCTGGAAAGACTTTTAAATGCCATCTGAGTATGTGATACTCAAACCACATGAAGAATAAGCCCAGTGGATACCAGTAGAAAATTTTGGATGGATCCTTCAAACCTTTGTAGTCCAAAAGAACACACAAGATGGAAAATACAGTACAGTGACCTAGTAAAACAGTTCCGACTACAGTCACCTTACCAACACATGCTCATAGCTCTAGGCACCTTCCCAGGTCATGGGAAGCCAGTCTGGAAGGTTCTTTGTCAGAGGCAATTCTAAGTCAACAGTGTTAGTGAGGTTTCTGAAAACAAGACTCATATTCACTACATAACCAACTGATCAAAAGATGAGGATCTTCCCTTATGCAAGAGATTTCTGTGGGTTTAGCCTGCTGCTGTGTGTACATCAGAGTATGACTTCTAATAGAGATCTGAAATGTGATTCTTGAGTTTGAAGGAATTCCCCACATGATTTCCAGTTTTCTTTAAGATAAGTTCTACAAAAATGGACAAAACTTCTGTCCCGCCAGAGTTTCTGACAACAAACACACTTAGAAGTTGATGCATCTGCTTCTGTTTCCCTCATGGGGCTTCTGACAGTGAATATAGCTTGACTGTAAGCTGTTGATTGACACTTCAACTCTTTGTAATGTTAAGTTTGCCCGAAATACAGCAGAAAAATAAAGTTTTCAAAAGAAAGTGAGATTTGTTTTAAATGAATTTTTCTGATAGCCAGACTGTACTGATGACCCTAAAAGCCACAAAGAAATCTCATGGAAGAATCAAAAGAAGGGGAGAGGGAGGAGGAGGAGGAGGAGAAACAGATGAGAAGGTAGCAACCACTGTCTGGTGTTTGCTGCTTCTCTGAGTGGGCATTAGAAATCTGGTAACAAGTAAATACGAGGTTCTCAGAGGATGGAGCCACGTATATGCCTTCAATGTTCTTCTCTATTCAGCTTAAAATGCAGGACAAAAGCAGCCAGGCCAGCCTTTAATGCTGTTGCTGGACTAGCCCTCTTCATTGTGAGGACAGAGATTGACAACAGGGTGAAGTGTAGAAAGGGGCAGGAAATGTGTCTGCTGAGTGATGATTCAGGGTGCACTGGCCACTTGGAATTCTGTCCAAGGGTGGCTCGCTCTTAAGAAGTGCCTAAAGGACGCATGTATGAGTTCTTAACAGTACTTGTCGGCAAAGAAAGCCATTTTTAAAGTAAATTAATTTGAAATATGCACCACGAAAGGGGCCCTTTTATCACCTTCATTATCTTCATATGTTTAGTGAAGGATTTTTAAAAAAAAAAAAAAATCAAAGACCTTGTAAAGTGTCCTGTGTTTATTCTGCGAAGTAGGATACTGTAGAAGCAAGGAGGAAATTGATATGAGGCCATCAGAAATGTGCCCAGGGGAGGCCATTCTCCTATGAAGACTTACTAATGAAAACCCGTGGATGTTCTTCCAGTCACCCGGACTTCTTAAAGGACAGTGAATGCTTATTAGGGAAGATTCTGAAGGCAGCCATTTTGTTTGTGTCCTCTGCGACTCCCAAGGGGGGATGACTGATGTCTTGTTGAAGTCAAAAGCACTTCTATAGGATATAGAATTTTTTTAGCCCTTCTGCAGAGCTGTGGATGTCGCCTTCCCATTGTGCATGGAGAAAACATTGCTCAGTGTTCTGTCACTCCTGGAAGAGGTCTGTAACACAGGACCCGATTGCCACAGCTCAAGAGCAATGGACCTGAAAAGCCTAATCCAGCAGAGTTCTTCTAAATAAATGATGACAAACTTTCCTAACAAAACTCACCTTCTTGGGTGAGCTTTTGTGGAAGAATTTTTACGAAATGTTGTTGATATTTTAAAAAAGAGGAGTTGATTAAAACCTTGAGAAATAGGTTGGCACACTTAAATGCCTCTCTCATTTCAGAAAAAATCTCACATGTGGAGTTACTAGAAGATAATGAGGAGGAGGACTGGGAGGAGGAAGAGGAGGAGGAAGAGGGGGAAGAGGAGGATGTAGTCTACATATCCACCCCCACCAATTTTAACAAGACAATACTGGGAATCACTGCTCTTCTTTTTGAGCTTTTAAAGTTTGGGTATCATTAGCTTCTAAATCAAGAAAAACCTTTTCCCCCTGTTTTTAATCCAGTGGCCCATATAGGATAGTTGATAGCCCTAGGATAGTTCTGACCTATCAAAACCATTAGCAATGGAGACCTTTAGAAATAAGAGGACAAGATTGTAAGCAGAAATGGCTGAAGGGCTCAGCAGTCAGTTAGTGAACCAGAACCAGGGAAACTGAATGTGTGTGTGTGTGTGTGTGTGTGTGTGTGTGTGTGTGTCCATATGAATGCAATACCCTCAGAAGCCAGAACTATTTTCTGAGTTCATGTTTTGTATGCTGCTTCTTCAATCATCATGTATTAATTTCCATTTCACATTTATCATACATTAAACGTAAGTACCAAGTTGGTACAATAAAGCATGGAGGATCTTGCAAATACACAGCTGATATATAAAGTTCCAACAAACTAAGCTTTTGATAGTGAGGTTTTTGGCTCTATAGGTAATACTTAAATGTATTGTCCATATCTTCTCTTCTATGTTTATGCTAAGTGTGTGATCCCTCTTCAACAGAAATTCTGGTAGGAATCTAGGTACAGGAAATAGGAAAGATGTATACAGAAAGAATTCTGTTTTGTATGAGAACAAGATAGCATAATAATACATACTTTATTAAATGAAATAAATAATCAATAATAATTAACTGAAATAAAAGGAGATTGGTAGAATACTAATTGGGGTCAAATCAGTTAAGATAACAACACAAAATGCTTTACTATGACAGTTTATAAATGGAAAGGACCAAAAATTTTAACAATGCTAGAATATAAGAGATTGAAAAGTCCCCAAAGTACTGTCAATGTGTTATTAGAGATTTATTATTATCATCATCATCATCATTATCATCATCATCCTGGAACTAGCTTTGTAGACCAGGCTGACCTTGAACTCACAGAGATCCACCTGCCTCTCCTTCCCAAGTGCTGGGATTAAAGCCATGCAACACCACCACCAGGCCTTTTTTTTTTTTTTTTTTTTTTTTTTTTTTAATAAATCTCACTATCAAAAGCTTGGTTTGTTTTAACTTTATATATTAGCTGCATGGTTATCAGATCCTACATACTTTATTGTACTCAACCTAACATTTATGTTTAATGCATGACAAATATGAAATGAACATTAACGTCTGAAGAGTGAGGAATCAGCACACACAGCTGTTTGAGCTCAGTGGTAGAGCATTTTTCTAGCAAAGCTGAAGGCCTTGGGTTTGGTCCTCAGCTCTGGGGGACACAGAATACAGTACTATCATGTGCATGTTAGTGTTGCATACTCTTCTTGTCTCTCTCTTTATTTCTCTCACTCAGGCTACCGAGGACAGAAGGGAGAAAGAGGTGAACCTGGAATTGGGCTGCCAGGGAGTCCAGGTCTTCCTGGATCTTCAGGTAATAGACATATTATCTTGACAAATGCAAGCCTCTCAGAATAGCCCTCTTCTCCCCTGTGGACCTTACCAGTTCGGTTGAATGACCTGTGGTGGTTGGAGAGAGGGAGGCAGACAGGATCACATGTGATCTGCATTCTCATGGTGTATTTTTATTTCTTTAGCAGTGGGTTTGCCAGGCTCACCTGGTGCCCCAGGGCCTCAAGGACCCCCAGGACCCAGTGGAAGATGCAATCCAGAAGATTGCCTCCATCCTATGACCCCTGCCCATCAGCAGGGGTAGAAAATGAAAAAACTACAGAAGGAGGAAGACTTCATTCCTGGTGATATTGCCATGCCCTTAGAGCTCTCGATACGAGCTTCCCAATCACGTGCTCTAGAGGCTTATGATTTCTGGACTGCTTTCCTTTGCTGGTCTTTTTTTTAATTCTGATGTTGGGCAGACATCCAAAGCCACCATCTGAATCCTATTCTGACAGTAATTGCAAACCAGCATTTTCAGGTGTTTCCCAACTTCGTTCCGTATGTTTTGCTTTACTGTGGCTCTGAGTTCTACTCAGTTTCATGTGAAAAAGGCAAGCAAGCTTGTCACCGCTTCTTCAGAAGTCACATGACGTGATTTGGTACCCAGACGACATACACTTCATAAACTCATCTGCATGATTAGACTTTGATTTCTGAACTTTAATTTTTCAAGTTTATCTTGATATTTTCTTCATCTTTCAATTTACTGTTGTTGCTTAACATTTTCATTCTGCTCTTTTGAGACTGAGACAGTGCATTACTACTGTTGACTGTTTGTTCTATGACTGATTTTCACAAGAAGTCTTATACCATCCTACATTCATTCTATTTATGCAGAAAAACAGGCAATAAGAGATTCACTTTTCATTTATTTTTCAAAAAACAAACCATGGGAGCTCTTTATCAGGGAGCCCCCAAACTCATCATTGCCAACTGCTGAAATGGTTTTGTGGCTTCCTAGCTGTGAGCTCCGTTTGAAGCACTCCTCACGAACATATGCTACATGAAAATGGAAGACACCAGCTGACCCTGTCAGTGAGTCTCCGACAGAGAACAGAAAGTGGTTTTCCCTAAGAGGTGTTTGGTGGCAAAGGCAAAGCACCAGTCTTTGGTACATGGTGAGCTTTAGGAGCCTGGCAAGACCTTGGTGCTCTTTGATGCATTGTTCTTCTGACTCTGTGATCCCCAGACCCACCATCGGAGCAAAGCACGGGGTTTGTAAGGACTGGAACAGTGCAAAGTGAGGATGACGTGTCAACAAATACATGCAAGTACGTGAAGCACACATGGTCCTAAGGAGAATACCATTTTCTCAGGAGCTCCAGAAAGAGGTCGAGTTCAATAGAAGAAAGCCAGACCCACCACGTGAAAATCACTACATGCTTCAAAACCCTATGTTCTGGTTTTGGAGATTTAGCTTAGTGGTAGAGGGCTTTTCTGGCAAGCTCAAGGCCTTAGGTTTGGTCCTCAGCTCTGGGGGGGGGGGCAGAAATTAAAATAAAATAAACCAAACATATACTCTGAAAGGAAGCAAAATTCCAGTGGACTTAACTGAATTACCCAACAGTATTTTTTACTTCCTACCTATTCATTGTTTGGAGAACTTTTTGTGGGAAACAACTGATTTTCTAGACTATTCAGCACAAGGATGTTGCGGGGATCTAGCTGGTTGGATCCCACAGAAGCTGAACACGTGCCACCAGAGCCCTCTGGTCACAGAGACAAGTTCACACCTCAAGGAACAGCACATATTCCACAGGACAGGGTGATGTCTTCTGTCTATTAATCGAAACAGACAATGGGTTTAGAAAAGCAAGCCCACAGAGAGTGGGCAGAGCTGTGAATGGTTTTCCTGGGAAGCATGCCTGATATAAGGCAGAGGTTGTTTAAATGCACCCATGATTTGAACAGGTTTTCACTGACAAATAGATGAGCTGCTGGCCAGGTACTGTCAACATGGCTGTGCGTAATATAGCTTTTTGGGTATTTAATATTGAGTTTGGCTGTATATTTCCATCCAAGTTTATTTATTTTCCAAGTCTACTTTATTTATTCTTCATGTTTTAAACATTATATTGCTTATTCCTTTATTTTCTTTCTTATGCAATACTTGCAATGGTGCTGTGTTTTAAAATCACAAAATTAGAATATGCAAACATTTGCATATGTATCTTCATAATCACATGATAATCTACCCCCAAAATGTACATAAGGTGAAAAGATGGTGCTATATGTATATTTTGAGCTTTCGATTTGTTAAATTTTCTGAAAACTTACAACTTACCTGGCACATATTAATTTACTTGAATTTGCTGTAAAGCTAAGACTTTTATATGTTTTCAAAGATTATTTTTCATATTAATTGACTGGTTATTTATCCTTTTGCCTTTTGGCTTACACAAAAACTATTTATTTTATAGTTTTAATATTTTCATGGACATTTGGCTGGTGATCAATGCATTTGGGGGTTTTTTAGTTGATCAGTTCATATGTATAAAAAGATGCAGTTCATTTTCTTGCTTGGTAAATTGCATCATTTACATTCACTTCAGGTCCACAGAACAGAAAGCTTTCTTACAAATTGTATAGAATTCTTCCTTTATTCTTCTTCCTTTTTCCAATTTCTGTGAATGTATGACTGACTTATTCCTGTTTCAAGGATTTATATTTGATCACATGACTTGAGGAGTGTAGGGGATAAATATGTTACATGATGTATATTGAGAAGAGGCCTGTCACCATGATTCAAGTTCATTTTTTAAAAACTGGGACATGTGACTAAGTCTGACATGACTAGAGAGCTGGGACTGTACTTCAATAGCACAAACCCTCAACCCACTGTTATTTATCTTGAAAGCTGTTTTTTTCTGTCTCAGTTCTGTTCATAACAAAGGGCTACAAGGTCTAGCTAATATAACAAAGAGATTGGCAGGTACTCAACCCTTCAATAAAAATAAACAGGATAATTTGGTCCCCAAAGTAGGACAGGAAATGTTCCTCTAAATAACCATTTATTTCATTTAAAAAAAAAAAGCTGTTTACTTCAGGTGTTATCTTTAGCAAAGGAGAAGAATTATTAATTTTCTCTCATTTGTACTACAGATATGTTTTAAATACAAAATAATTACAGACCATGATGACAATATTAAAACTGTTTTTTTTTTTTTCATAAACAAGGATTTTAGAATTCAAGTTCTAAATTTTATGCCAGTTGAGTTAGGGCTATTCTCAGTTCATTTTTCTGGCTTTTGAAGTCAAAAGAAAGAGAGTGACCTGGGCATGCGCACACTGTTCTTGCCAACTGAAAGCACTGACCAGTACCTCCTACCACAACAGAAGCACAGTCAGTCTTGAGTTTTTCATCTTCTTACCTTGATCAGAGAGCTGTTGAATGACTTTAACCTCGTGTGCTTTTTTTCTGTCTTTCATGATATAGTTGAAAATTAAAGATTTGCCTATTTATGAAGCTTAACGAATTATTTCATGATATACTGCCTAGACAAATTACCATCCGATGTTGAGTTTATAAAGTAATCTCAATGGCTATGTCTTAGACTTTAAATATGGTTTAGTTCTTCTGCTAAGCTCTTCTGTGGCCTCTCTCATTTCTGAGAAACTTATTATATACCTCCTTTTGTCCACAAGATGGTGTTGGAGGCAATTTGTTCAGAACGGAACAGACTCACAGAAGTCTAAAACCTAGAAAAGTCTGGTGGACGCTTAAGTCAGACATTGGCCTTGGCACTTTCTTTGTTTTGTAAATAGTCTTTGTAAACTATATTTCATTTAATTAATTTGTGGGGTTTTTTTTTTTCAGAATTTTCAGTATCTTCGTGAGGCAGGCACCATAGCATTTGGCTTGTGGGTTGTTTCATTTTTATTTATTTATTATGTATATACCCATATGTGACATGCAAATTTGCCATAAGGTTGTCTTATGCTACTCTTGTATTTTAATGACTAATGTGCACACACCTAAGTATGCATCCTCCCCTGCAGACAGGGCAGATATTCTTTTGACAGTGAAACACATTTAGCTTAACACAAGAAGTAGACAAGTTATACATTACACAATGTCTAAACTCCTTATTGCTCAAGATAAATTTTGCAATTAAATTTGTACAATGTCTATTTTTCTAGAAATATGTAGTGACAAAAAAAGTAAGAAAACTGATTTTCAAAATGCCATCTTTTTTCTAATGTTGGTAATACTGGAAGCAGGTGCAGTGATATTGATGTTATTTAAATGACCTAAGGAAAAGTTGAACAGACTTGACACTTGCCCTTGTTCTCAAATTATTTTCTGCACTTGTCTGGACATATCTACTGTGTGAAGACACACAGGGTTTTCTCTCCTGGCTTTGGAATACAGCATACACTCCCTTTTTCTTCCATTCCTCTCCGAGATTAAACAGACCCCAGTGAGGAGATTCAGAAGAGTTTAAATAGTACCCTTTAAGCCGTGAGCGTTAGTGTCATGGTGTAGCTCATTGACTTGTATTTCTTCATCAGTCAGTGTGTAAAGTAGCATTTGTTGCATTAAATTTGTTCAATGAGTGGGAGTTACAGGAAACAGGAAAAGAGGTGGTTTCTGTTTTTATTTACTGATGTAACTGGAGCTATCATGTCAACATTCCACTGAACAAAACCATGTAGAAAATGGCATCAGTTTGGTTGGAGTGAATGAAGCTCCAGGCAGACACAGAGAACACTAATTCAGACAAGCAGACCAGCAAGAAAATAATTCTCCAAAAGACAAGGTGAAACTTAGTCCAGCAAGGAGCAGCTCCATGGAAAAATTTTCAAGTTTAATTCCGGTAGTGATATATGGTGTGAGTCAAGAAGTCGGCTACTTGCTTCATAAATTTGTCCAAAGTGAATGCTAGTAATGTAGGCATCACTAAACTTAGGGCTAACTACTGAAATTTTAACACAAGGCTGGGTGTTGCTTGACGATAATAAGTTTACGAGCATAAGGATGCAATTTTACAACTTTTTATTTTGCTGTGGTACTTACGGTGTATTTAAAGGATAAATACTTGTGGTGAATTTGCATTCAGATTGTGTTATGGAATATTTTATAACTATTTATTTTTAAAATAACATTTAGGAGGTATTTTTCTCCATTTTGTTTGTTCACTATCTTACCTCATCAGCTATTTAAGGTTTATTTTATTACACTCACATTAAGTGAAATGCTACTCACTTCATTATAAATTCCAGTGAATATACGCTTGCAGACCTTGGTTCCTCTAGCTTCATTATGCGTCATGAACGTCTTACCTCTTTCAGCAATAAAGGAATCGACTCTAAATCGGGGAACTCTAAGGGGCAATTCTTAACACGGTGTCTATACTTTAGGCCTCAGTAGCCGAAGGTCCACTCCAATTCCATTCTGTTAGGTCTTGGCCACTCTGAGACTTCACAATCACTCTCAACCCAAGAGCAAGCTCCACAGCCTCCAGGGAGCCTGAGACTGGTCTACTAGGAGGCTAATATTTCTACCACACTGGTGCTCACAGTTTGAGTTTGTCATCTGCCTCCCTTGGAGCCTATGAAAAGCCTGGTATATTGATTTCAGATGAGAATTACAAACAGAAACAAAAGTCAGAGTGAGCCCACAATGATGCTCTCTTCTAACAGAGATTAAAATCAAGTTAGACTCTGCTAGAGAGAACTCTTAGAAAGCTAAGAAGCGTCATGATTAACGTTCCTCATATAATAAGTTCCTTAGAGTGGCAATAACTATTTAAATACACAATGTGTTTTCTAACAGAAATTAATTAATTAAAATATGTCAGTGGCTTTAAGTGTCTAGATGGACTAGCTAATGACTTCAAGAGTTCTTAACTACTCTTACCTTCATATTCCCTTATTAAGTGGGTGCTCTCTAAATAATATTGTTGCCTTCTCATAAGCAACTGTGAACTTGGAGACCAAGTAAAAACATGCCAAAATAAACTTGAAAAGAAGACACAAATCCCAAAAAGTTTCTTGGAGTCATTTTCCCCATTTGTTCTCTTCAGTTACTAAGGTAGCATGAAAGACAACACACAGAAGCATGGGAAACAGAGTTAACATGAATTGCCATTTGTTAAGACTACAAATGTCTATCAGACAGCATCCTCTTTCCAATAACCAGATCTGCCAAGCATGTTACAGTTCTTTGGATAATCTTCTAAGTACCATTTGAGCACGTGTATTAATATACAGTATTATAACCAGCCAATTTGTACGTAATATTTGCTGAGACATTGGTACTTAATGTTTGGCATCACAAGTTCACTAAAAACAACTTAAGTCATAACTGAAAAGTATATATTTAAACGATAACCTGTAAGTCTTAAGCACAAATATTATCTTACAGTTTTAAGATTGTATATGGCCATTTTCCATTTGTACTAAAATAAGTAACTCACTATCATTTCGTTTTTATTGCTCCTTTTATACTCCCTTTCCCAGGGTTACCAACATGTTTAAAGTAATTCTCTTGATATTTGGGATTATTTGTGTCATGAGATATTTTCCACCAATATTGGTTCACTTTAAACCTGGAGATTTTATACCTCAAAAACATTATATCTCCAAAATTGAATAATTCAACCGCAGGTGATCTCCAAAGCAGGGATTAAAATTAAGCACATTTGGAGTCAGATCTAATAATGTTTAAGGATAGCAATATTGGTTCAACCAGCTTGAAATATAAAGTATTTCATGTCGGTCACCAAACGATATGACTACTCATTCATACTTTTCTGACAGACAGAAAATAATTACCCAAAATCCTTCAGCGAATTTATGTGCTCAGACTGGAAAATGGTTTTCATACTTCTTAACTAACCTGTTGGCTATCTGGAGTAAACATCAAATCATACCTCCACGGGAGCACTGAGTAGAAAGAAATCAGAAATTATTTGCTCTTGACTAATGTGCCCGTTTCTGAGCAACTTCAATTACCTACACATACCCCTCTTGACACGTTCTCTGATGGACACTATCCAACTTTTAAAACCATATCGAAGGAGATATGGAGATCTCTGTTCTGCTGGGGATGCATCCCAGGTCTGCCTGGGTTTAGCAGCTGTCTTTCATGGAGAGCATTCACTAGGCACTTTTCTTTGCAAGTTTTTCATCAAATATTAGTGCTTCTGTAAACATTTTATTTAACTGAAATAGACAGTGGGTTGGTTGTTCCTGCCATTTGGGATGTGCTAGCTTTGCATAAGCTGTCTGTAAGTGGCTGTCCCCAACATTACTTATTGTATCTTGTGGATCTTGTTGTACAGCCTGGATATGTATCAGGTTTGTGTAACAGTTGGGTGAACTGATATTTGAAATTTTATTTTTTTTATTTCTTATGAATATGATGTTAGAGGACTGAAGAACATGTTTAATTGCTTCATTTTCTTTCCTTGTATTTGATTATGTCACTCCAATTAAAATAAAAGCACTTTGATGAAAAGATCATTTCTTTGCCTGTTTGTGTCATAGCTCTAGAAAGTACGTACCATTTTTACATAATATGCCATAGAGAACTGTAACAGATGCTTCCACTTCTAAAAACTATCTCCCAAGCAGGAGGAAGGACAATCTAGATAAGTGGTGCTAATCTATGTAAACCAAATTGTAACCTTTCTCTTTAAGAAGGATTCATAGGGCTCGAGAGATGGCTCAGCAGTTAAGAGACTGGCTATTCTCCCAGAGGACCAGGGTTCAATTTCCAGTACCCATACAGCAGCTCACACCTGTCTGTAACTTCAGTTCCAGGAGACCCAAAGCCCTCACACAGACATACATGCAGGCCAAACACCAATGCACATAAAATTTCAAAAAAAATAAGGATTCATGATAGATGCACAGAACTACATACTAGAAACAATTTAAAGAAATCCCATAATACAGATTTCATGTTTGTTTTAACCAAACAACTCATATATGAAAAATTCACGAGACACATTTGGCATAAAAATACCACAGGAACCTACTCTTCTTTGATCTGAGTTTCATAAACTAACTGAGGAAACTGACCTTGGACCTATTGTCTCTGTGTGGGACAAGTCTCAAAGATGCATTGTGACATAGTAAATACATTAGCTCTGGTTGGTAGTTCCAGTACATGTTGATGGAATAGCAAGTCAATGTGTTCATGTAAACAGTGATAAAGTACTTGAATGGTCAGGACATATCGATTGTTAAGAATATAATCTCTTTTAAAGGGAGAGGTGGGCTCTAATACACTAATATTGGGGATTTTAACCTCATTTTCCACAATGGACAGATCATTCAGACAGTTTGTAAAAGAAAACCAACTAACCCGAATCATACTAGACTCAACAGACATTTACAGAACATTCCAAACAGTGGTAGTAGAAAAGACATTGTTTAGTTTTTATATTTAGAGCATATTCACTGTGCTTTGTGTTTGGTTTTATGTAGACAATCTTGTCCAGTTGATGACATATCCACCCCTTACCATTTCTGCCCTTTAGTCCTTCTCTTCGATTCCCCAGCTGCTCGTGGACGGCCCTTCCCTGCTCTCCCTCTTTCACGTCATCTGTATACATACATATAAATGTATAATATATCTACATATATTATATATAATATACAATGACTATATAAAGATGATTTTATGGACCTATAAAGAGCCCTAGGACCCACAAGAGAGAAAACACGATATTTTTATTTCTGCATCTTATTTACATTACTTAATATGATCTCCAGCTCTATCCATTTTCCAGGAAATGACATCACTAAGTTTTTCTTTATGGCTCAATAAAACTAACATTCTATATATACTTCACATTTCACATTTCCTTTATCTGTTCCTCCGTTGGCAGACACCTAGACAGATTCCCCAATTTGGTTATTGTGAATATTGCTGCTTAACAAACAGGGATCTGTAGCTGTTTGTTACATACCATCTCTCTGGTATGTTGACTGGTATACACCCAGAAGTATGATAGCTGGGTCATATAGTTGCTCTATGCTTAGGTTTTAGAGACACTACTACAATTAATTCCACAGTGGCTAAGCTAATTTACATTTGGATCAGCAGTGTATAAGAATTCACCCTTCCCCACATCCTCCCTAGCATTTGCTGCTAGGTTGTTTTAATTTTTTGTTTTTGATAAGAGTGACTGGGAGGAGATGGAATCGTCATGTAGTTAATTTTTATTTCCTTGATTGCAAAAGTTGTTGAATACTTTTCATATCTCTTAAAATTTGGAGGGGAATAGTGTACCACGCATTTTCAACATATTCACCTCCCCTCCCCCAAACCCTACCTACTTACCCAACTTTGTGTCCTCATTTTTAAAAAAACACATCAAATCCAGTTTGTGCCACCCGTATACTCTTGGGTTTATGACCATCCACTGGAACATGGTCTGCCTACCAGGGACCACTCCCTCAAAGAAAACTGACTCTCCCTCTCTCGTAGCTCTTTGGCTAGAGGTGGGATTTTGTGCCCACATCCCTTCTCCATAACAGGAATTTTCTCTAGACTGAGCTTGCGCAGGTCTTGTGTATTCCATCACAGCTGCTGAGCTCATTCATGCACCTGCTCATTCTGTCCAGACAAGTATTTCACTCTAGTCAGCCACTGCTTCGGACTCTTAAAATACTTCTCCCTCTCTCCTGCAATGGTCCCCTAGTGTTTATGGCCATCTTTTGCGATTGGATAGTTCCTGGCCCCTCGCATATGTCACCATGGTTTACATAAACATGCTGTTTTTCTATTTTTATTACTATCTAAAAATGCCTTTTGAAAACTGTCAATTCATTTCATCAGAACATTGACTGGCAATTGATCCAATGATTGGGGTTTTTGGCATTTAGTTCTTTGAGTTCTTTATATATTCTAGAAATTAATCCTCTGTCAGTTATGTAGGTAGCAAAGATTTCCCCTATGCTTTGGGCTATCTAACTACCCTAATGGTCATTGCCTTTGCTGTTCAAAAGCTTTAAAAAAAAAAAAAGATGTATTTATTTATTATGTATACAGTGTTTTGCCTGCATATGTCCCTGTAGGCCAGAAGGCACCAGATCTCATTATAGATGTCTGTGAGTCGCCATGTGGTTGCTGGGAATTGAACTCAGGACCTATGGAAGAGCAGCCAGTGCTCTTAACCTCTGAGCGACCTCTCCAGCCCTCAATAGCTTTTTTAATTTCATGTAAATCATTTTGTCAATTCTTGACTTTATTTCTTGAGCTATTGCCATTCTTTTCAGAAAGTCCTGTGTACCCCTGTCTCCTGGAGTCTCTTCACTATATTTTATTTAAATAGTTTCACATTTTCAAGCCTTAAAGTATTTTTACTATTTGGAGAGAGGGACCTCATTTCATTCTCCTACATGTTAGACACTTTTCCCACTACTATTTACTGAAAAGGCCATCTTTTATCCAATGTATTTTTTGGCATCTTTGTCATAAAAAATAAAACAAAAACAAAAACCCCCGAGTGTCTGGGTTTAATTCTGTGCCCTTGTTGTATTCCACTGATACATGTGCTGCTGTGTGGGAGACCCATGCTGGTTTGGTTACTGTTGTTCAGTAGTGTAAGTCACAATCGGCTAGTGTGGTGCCCTCCACAATAATCTTCTTGCTTGTGATTACTTTGGTTGTCTGTAGTCCTTCATGGATCTATGTAAATTTTAGGACTTTCTCCAGGTTCTGTGAAGAATGTTACTGAAATTTTTTGAGGGATCACACTGGATCAAGAACTCACGTTTGGTAACATAGACATTTTCACTATATTATTTTTACCAATCTGTAAGCATGGAAAGGTTTCCAACATTCTAGTGTTCTTATTCTTTCTCTAGTGTCTTGATATTTTCCTTGCAGAGGGCTGTCACACCCTTAGTTAGGACCATTCCTATTTATTTTTTGCACTATAGTGAGATTGTTTTCCTGACTTTTTTTCTCTGTGTGTTCATTATCAGTATGTTAGAAAGTTCCTTACTTTGTATCCTACTTCACTGAAGGTTTGCTGATTCAAAGGGCTTTCTGATGGGCTCTCATGTTTATTATACATAAAATCATATCATCTACAAATAGGGATAATTTTATTCCTTCCTTTTCTATTTGATTGTGCAAATTGTTTCTCCAATAAATGAGTGAGATCCAAAATATGTAGGAAACTAAACTGAACAAGACAAATATCCAATTTTAAAATTGCCAAAGAATACAGATACTTCTCAAAAGAAGTCAAGACATATAAATCACCAGCGAGTGCATGAAACAAAACCTCAGTGATCAGTAGAGAATGTGAAACAAGCCACAATCCAACTGTACTTCGATGGCTATCATAAAAGAAAAAACTGACAAATGGTAGCAAGGACGTAGAGAAAAGAGAAGTCCTACAGACTAGTAGTGAGATTGTAATAGAATCATTATGAAAAAGTGTGGAGATACAAAAGTATTTTTTAAAAAACACTACAAGTACAAATAACATAAAATTCAACCACTGTGTGTGTGTATATATATATATATATATATATATATATATATATATATATCCCAAAGAAGATTAAATAATTTTAACAACAAACTCCTGTCCATTAGTAACAAACACTCCGTGTCTATTGCAGCAGCACTGTGCAATAGCCAAACTATGGAACCAACATCTGTGCCCTTCAGTGGATGAATTAACAAAGAAATGTATCTTTGTATGTTCAGGCATGAAAACAATGGTGTCTTGTTGATGGGACTATGAATGGATGTAGAGACCATCATGTGACATGGAAAGACAAATGCCACATGTTCTTGCCGTTCTGTGGAAGCTAGAATGGAATTGTGGTCCCTGGAGACTGGGGTGTGGGGAACAGGAGACAGAATGGGAAGGAGTTTCATACAGGGCATCAAAACCCAGACTGGAGGAATTGGAGTTCATTTTTAACCTATCAGGGTAACTACTGGGTGAAGTCATCTATGATGAATTTCAAAATGACTAGAGCACACAATTCCCAACACATAGACCATAATAACTGAAGAAATGGAATATTGCCCTGATTTAATTATTATACATTGTACACATGTATTTAATTATCATAATGTAACCCTAAACTATCTAAATTTTAAAAGAATGTGGTGCCTTAGGTAACTTGCTTTGTAAAACTAATAAAAAGTGGTAAATCATTTTTGCATCAATGAGGCTCCAAAAGGGAGCTAACAACTTCTGAAATGAAGGTGTGGTCCTAACCTAGAAACCAAGCCAAACTAGATTTATAGGGCTCTGTGAACTCTCTGAAATACTATACAAAGTGCACACACATTCTTCTAAAGGAAGTGAGCTTATAGTTTTCATTAGAATTTCAAAGAAATCCATTAAGTCTCTCAGCACATACACACATACACGCACTCACACAATCTGTCACAGGGTAACCCTATGGACCAGTAGAAACATTTCAGATTTTTCTGGATGGAATAAACCAATAATATAAATACATTTTTAGAAGTAGCAATACATCAAAATTTTAATGTATATAAACAAGTTCAGTTAACATTTAACCACATTGAACATGACTATTTCTTTAGAAACATACATAAGATTGTGAAACCATGTTTATTTGTTCTTTGGTTCAATCAGAGATGTTACCTCAAACTTTTAAAATAAATAATGTCAGCAATAAAATGCACTCATGTCAGGGTATTAAAATTACTTCTTTACTTTCACATAGGAGATCTTAAAAATGAATGGGTTTGGGATACAGTACATACAAGTCACAAATTCAGAATAAAGATGGAAACCACTGTATGATGTAAAGAGATCACATCTGTGACAAATCCCTGATGGAGATTTTAAGCACCAATTTTATTGAATGTAGTGGGGTTTCTTCCTTACTCTCCTAGTAATACTTGATATAGCTGAATTAATAATCCAAGAGCAGTATCTAGATTGAAATGAAGATAAATACAGCAACCGAGGTAAACTGGACAGTTGTTTTTGTTTGTTGGCACAGTGGCCCACAATAAATCACATACTTATTTATAACACACTAAAGTTCAAGATCCTGGGAAGAAGATCATAAATTTGGCTAGAGGGAATTTCATTTTTGTCTGATGACTCCCCTGTCTTCCTTCCATTGATAAAAAACAATATTCACTGAATAGCACCATTGTTCTAAATCTGATTGTCAAGTAGGACTTGTGGAATCACGTTGAAGATGAAACCTTTTAGTCTTAGCCCCGGCTTTGGATGTTATTTCTCCCCCATGCTCCTCTACCAGGTACAGTTAGAGTAGAGGGCCTATAACGCTAAGGCTTTCACTTCTCAGGCCCTTTGCTAAATGCTCGTTGACCAGCCTGCAGGGTGCAAGAGGCTGGCTCACAGAAACCGGGAGGACCTGGAGGACCTGGGGGTCCAGGCACACCAGGAATTCCTGCCACTCCTGGGGGCCCTTGCTCTCCATCTCGGCCATTTTTCCCATAGCTGGCAGGGCCTGGATCACCTGAAACAGATAAAAACCCGAATGTGTGATCAAGCTGTTGATTAGCAGGAGATACTAGACCGAACAGCCTAGCAGTGTGCAACAAGATGCTTAGCAAATGCCCTTGGAGATCACGCATGATGAAGAGATGGGGAACCCCACTGGTGAATGTGGGGTTCATAGAAATCAAAGGCAGAAGGTGATTTCCATGTATGTCTCTCACATTTCCATCATAGTGGCCTCTGGCTATATATGTTTACTGAGTACTGAAATGCGGCTGGCCCAAACTTAGGTGAACTGTAGGCATAAAATAAAGCTGAAATTTGAAGGCTTACCATGGAAAAGGCATAAAATATTTTATTAAAAAATTTTAGACTTACTGCCTGCTGCAATAGTATTTTGAACCTAGTGGGTTAAATAAATGCCACTGGATTCTCTCAATTTATAATGTAGTTATGCTGAGAACATAGTTAAGTAAAAAAAATTGCACCCAACCTTCAAAACATGACTTAGCAACCCAGCACACTGCAGGGTAGCAGGTCTTTTCATCAGTGAATGCACAGCCAACTTTGTGCCTCCTGGCATCAAGAGAGAATATCATAGCATGTATCACTAATTCCATAAAAAGATCAAAATTCAGAAATTTTAAGTGAAGTTTCTACAAAATTTGTCTCACTTCATGTCATCACAAAGTGGAAAACTCTGAGGCTAATCATCTTCCATCAGGGACTAGCTGTATTATTAAAGTTCATTTCACTTGACTCTGCACCTTGGCTACTGGAAGATTCAAAATCACACGTGCTATGCTGACTTACGGCTCACATTGTCTTTCTCATGGGCACTATTAATTTCTAATAGTGATCCATACCTAGACAAAGATAAGCATAAATAAGAAATTAAATATATACGGACTTCAGGATGAAAGGTTTTAAGTTTTAACTGTGCCATTTATGAACCATTAGAATGGGCAAAAGAAAAAGAATCTCTGATTTCATCATCCACAAAATGGGATGATGTGTTTGTTATCGTTAATTTCTGTGAGTGAGAGCATCAGTTAAATGGGGGACTGTCTCAGTTATTAAATATTATTTATTAATGTCCTTTAGAGGACCACACCATGCTGCCTACAAAAAAAATTCCATAATCTTACCCTGACATGAGTTTCACCATAAAGAGTTCCTTGTGGGCATTTCTTTCATTGTGTGTGCCCAGTAGGGCACATAATCTGAGACACAGTACCCACAACCAAGAGGACTTTCTGCTGAATGTGTCCCCCTTTGCCTCAGTAATGCTTTCATCCTGTTACCACAAAAGTGATCCTAAGAACGCAGTGTAGAGGCAGCTGCATCCGCTAGGACAATCTTGTTACAGGGATCCTTATCTGTCTCAGCTCCCTTATCTCAGGCACTCACTCTGTGGAGAAGCTGAAATCCAAATCTTCACATCCAATTACACATTTTCCTAAGTAGAGGTACTCTCCTGCTTTTTCCAGGGTCTTCAGTCTTTTTTTTTTTTTTTTTCCTATTTTAGTGATCTAATTACATACATCTTACTGGAATGACCTGGTCATATTTAATGGTACTATTATTACATATCTCACATAGTTTGAAGTACAGGCGGGTGGGAGACCCTATTTTACACACATCTTATTCTTCTGTGTGTTTTACATCAAGCCCTGCACAAAGCAGTGTTAGAGGGCAAACCATTAGCAAGATTTAAGGGAGAATAATTATCTTCGAATTATGCATCTCGAGGCTGTAGTTAAGCAGGAATGTGTTATTTCCAATAAATTATCTCATAGGCTTTTATCCAACTATAAGTTGAGATGAAGCAGGTGATTATGCATTTCCTCTAATGGGAAAAAGGCTTTTCCTCATCCACAGCACCTATAGATAAGGCTGTCACAACCGCTCCTGCAGCAGAGACCTCTCCATCCCCTGACATTAGAGACAGTTAGAGGTTGAGTTGATTTTTTTTTTTAGTTTAAAAAAATAGGCCACCTCTAACTACATATAAAAGGTGATTTTCGTGGACCTTATCAATAGCAATGGCCCACTGAAATATGTCAAATCTGTCCATCAAAACCAGGAGAAAATGACCGTGCTCACAGAAGAAGTCAAAGTCTAAAGACCATGGGGGGGGGGGGGGGGGTTGGCAGGTAGTGTAGATTAGGCCAACCTCTAGGCAGGTAGTGTAGATAAAGCCAACCTCTAGGCAGGTAGTGTAGATTAAGCCAACCTCTAGGCAGGTAGCATAGATAAAGCCAACCTCTAGGCAGGTAGTGTAGATTAGGCCAACATCTAGGCAGGTAGCATAGATAAAGCCAACCTCTAGGCAGGTAGGGTAGATTAGGCCACCTCTAGACAAGTAGAGTATATTAGGCCAACCTCTAGGCAGGTAGGGTAGATTAGGTCACCTCTAGACAGGTAGAGTAGATGAGGCCAACCTCTAGGCAGGTAGTGTAGATTAGGCCACCTCTAGGCAGGTAAGGTAGATTAGGCCACCTCTAGACAGGTAGATTAGACCAACCTCTAGGCAGGTAGGGTAGATTAGCCAACCTCTAGGCAGGTAGGGTAGATTAGGCCAACCTCTAGGCAGGTAGGGTAGATTAGGCCACCTCAAGGCAGGTAGGGTAGATTAGGCCACCTCTAGGCAGGTAGCATAGATAGGCCACCTCAACCCACAGGCCAAATCTTATTTTTAAAAATGGCCATATTAGAACATAGGCATGCTCATTTGTTTGCATATCATCTGTAGCTATTTTTGGAAGGCAAAGCCATGGCTGAGTGGCTATCACAGAGAACCCACACTCAAAGCCAAGAACTGTAACCCTGTAGAGAGAAGAATTCTTAGCAACAAATGTCATCAACCAACAGGCCTAGATTAGGAAATGTCCCACTGTCTTTACTAAAAGAAAATAAATAGTATGAGCATAATGAAAAGGACTAGTGTCCTGTGCCCATTTGGGGGAACACCAGAGGGGAGTGACTGGGTGGTCGCTGGAAGATGGACCCCAGCACTGCTCCTGCTAGCAGCTGCCACAGGGAACACCAGCCAGTGATTCAAATAAGACCTTCCCATTTTTGCTGTAAGTAACTGTTTCAAATTTTTACTTCACATTAGTAAATTAGTCCCCTCCCTGAAACGTTAAAGGGAATTTGTTCAGCCAGATGTGGGGGCCCACGCCTTTAATCCAAGCATGTGGGAGGCAGAGGTAGGTGGATCTCTATGAATTTGAGCATCATGCCCAACATAGAGAGTTCAAGGCCAGTCAGGAGTGCAGAGTAAGACCCTGCCTCAAACAAACAATAACAAAAACAGAGAGATTCTTACTTACATTCTCACACATAGTTTCCCAGCTAACACGCTGGGAGTGGTATGGGGATCTTTACTCTGTGGATTAGGTTGGCCTCACTCACTATGTAGCCCAGGCTGGCCTCAACCTTCCACCTCTGCCTCCCAAGTGCTAAGATTCCAGGCAGGAGCTACCATGCCTGGCTCTGATCCAACACATCTTTAGGGACATGGGCATTTTATTTTGGTTTGTTTTGACTTGCTGAGTTTATTCAAATTTCTTCTTGACCTTTGAGGGTAGAGTTGGTGACCCTGTCCTTTCTATCCTTGACTCACTTTAGGAGATGAAGAGTTAACCCTAGTCAGCCTTCAGCAAGGGCACCGACAATGGACACCCTTGGTAGCTCTGGATGATGTCATCATCACCAGCATCGCCAGCACTCTATAATGACCTTCCCTCACATGCCATATGCTACGTTCATTGTTGACCTCATTTCCCTTCCATGGAAACAGAGTTAAGAAGGCCAGTCTCCAAGTCACAGAGCTAGAAAACACTGTGGTTAGCAATAAGGACCCTTCACTACTACTCTAGCTGAACTAACCTCCCATCAATAATGATTAATTAACTCTCCTGAGGTTGTGTGTGTGTGGTGGTGGTGGTGAGTGGTGATGTTGGTGGTGAATTTGTTGGGTCTGAATTGACTAGGAAATAAAAAAGAGACCTAATAACAAAAATTTAGGATTGATTTTCATTTTTAGGTCTCTATTATGAGAAACTAAAATATTTTATGGGTTTTGCCCTGTGTTCATGCCTCAACTAGGCTTATCAGTTTTTTGGGAGCCTTAACTCCACAGTTAGACCCTCCAGGATGCTCTAGTCTTGTTGAGAGGGAGCCTCACTTTGAGGTGACATTATATTACAGTTGGAGATGATTCACTGTAACTGCTCACAAAGTGGACACAAATGCTTGGTTCAGCAGCTACGGTAGAGTGTCCATCTGAAGCTCTATGTATGTGGCTAAGAAAAGAAGACTAGGGTCTGAAGACTCTCTCCCACCCCACCCCCACCCCCGACAAATGCCTTGTCCAGCCTGTGGGTCTGTTGACTTCACCAACTACCTAATGACTACTCCGACTCTCTGAAAAAAATCAACGGTCACACTGACGAAAGTTTTCATGATTTTAAAAAGAAATCTATTAACAGAAATGTGTAGGCCATTCTCTGTGCAGACACTAGAGGACAGGCATGTTACACAGATGGAGGAGGAGCCTTTTCTCCCCTAATGCTTTACAAAAATGAAACAGTTGCATACAAGCAAACGCAGGAAAAAGACATGCAAGTGATTGTCAGTTAAATAGACAATCTGATGATGAATGGAATGGCTTTTTAATCTTCGGGGATTTACCCCAAAGTTACATTTTTGGGTTTGTTTGTTTTGTTTTGTTTTTTATGCTGAGCTTATTTCTGTGGTATTTCACAAGATTCTTCATCTAATTTATATTTCTTTCCCTAGTGAGTTTGATTGCACAGAGAAGTCAGGATTTATTATTAACTATTTTTCCTTGAAATGCTCTGAGTGCTGAGCTACTGGTCACACATGGGCAGTTCAGTGGCAGCAGGCAGGCAGGGATGTCCTTAATGAGAAGACCTAACTCAGAAGCAGCCCTCACTGGCTCTGCTGAGAGAATGAAGAAGAGGGGATTAAAGGCCCAGGGCTCGTTTTTGAGATCTGCCCAGCTCTGGGAGAAAGGCAGAAAAATAAGAAAGAGGTTGGGGATACGCTCGCATCAGGTAACTATGGTAACAAAGACAACTAATCACGTTGGGAAAACGTGTCATTTTGTCTTGTACATGAACCTAGACTCAGGAAGCACAAATATTTCCCTCTACCACTTACAACTGGAGACACCTTTGTCAGGGTGTGTTGCCTGGGCCAGTCTGTAGTGTGGGGCTTAGCAAGGCCCTGCTCTGTGCGCTTTACATGTGTCTGCATGTGCTATTTTCTCCTAGAAGAGCCCATAAGGGAGGATGGTTCTGGCTCCTGTCCATAAGAAGGAATCGAGAGCAGAGGTCACTGGACATAAGAGAAGGGCCCACAAGTCCTAGGAGCCTGCACTCAGGACTATAGCCTTTAAATATGTGTCCCTTCTAGTTCAACTATAACAAACTATACAGCATATGTCTGCCTTTAAATAACAAGGCACTATAGCCAAAATGATTATCAACGTGACAATAATGACATGTGGCCTCTATTATGCAATGTCACACAAAAATCCCAGAACGTGTAATGCTTAACACTGAACAAACTGAGAGATGTTGCTGTGAAGGGAAACAGAGAGAAGACAGGGATTCAAACAACCGATAGATGTCAAAGGTACTTAGTACAGTTTTTAAATACTAGGTATGTTTGCACAAATAATGATGAAATGATCTTTCTCCACTCAGTAGGCTTTAAATCCCAGACTCTCCAATAGTGACACCCAAGAAGGGTTCTTTAATGGAGACCATCACAGAAACCCACAACTGGACACAATGCACAGATAAACTGATCATGGAGGACCCAGCCACAAATGGATATGTCTACATTATAGCTCCTGGATCCATGGTTCAGGGAACATGGAGGAAGAAATTGTGGAAAGACGGTAAGGGCCAGAACACCAGGAAGTCGTCTGTGAAACTGTCTCCTGGAGATGGTTCCATAAATAAGACTATAATGATGACAATATCAATGGACATGTTAGTATGGAAGGAGGAAATTTCTCCGGGTCCCACCCCTAGACAAAGAACTACAGGCAACTAATGACTGCTGGGAATTACTCTCTCCCTCTGAGGAGACCCTTATAGGTTGTCCAATGCAGACTAGTTAGCCCTTAAAATTATATATATGTGTGTGTGTGTGTGTGTGTGTGTGTATATGTGTATATGTATATGTATACCAACAGACTCAGCAGATTGTATTAACATGTGCATACATATCCATGTATATGTGAGTGTGTATAACAATTATAATAAAAAAAAACAGAGGCTATCAATGATAGTCACAGTAGATATGAGAGGGATTAGACAGAGAGAACCTGGGGAGGTTGGAGGGAGGAAAGGAAGGCAAGAAAACGATGTAATTCTAATTCAGTTGAAAACATACTTTAAAAATGAAATGTAAAAATTAAGGCTTAAGGCCGGGTGGTGCTGGTGCACGCCTTTAATCCCAGCACTCAGAAGGCAGAGCCAGGCGAATCTCTGAGTTTGAGGCCAGCCTGGTCTACAGAGCAAGATCCAGGACAGGTACCAAAACTACACAGAAAAACCCTGTCTCAGAAAAAAAATAATAATAAGGCTTAAATGAAAGGGAGAAAGCAATATTAACTATATTTTTTAATTAAAATACATTACAATTTTAAAAAATAAAAAAGTAAAGCTTTCAAGAGGGGATAGCAATATTTCTTTCAGGTAAAATGTGTATTTACCTAGAAGATTCCAGACAGGTTCCTGTGCAGAATTCTGGTGAGGTTTCCTCCAGATCACAAAGTTTTACTGGCATTATATTTGGAAAGTACCAGAAAACCACATACTAAGTTCTATTAGAAGATTTGTTTTTAAAATTTCACCCTCTTGGTGGACAATGAACCAGTGAAATGGCCATAGTGACTGGCTCGCCACAGGAATGGCCCAGAATTGAAGCAGAGTATCATGAAAGGAGGACCGGCGTCTCGGGGAGTGGGGCTAATTGATAGCAAGGTCCCCTGCCACTGCCCATTAAGGACAGCAGGAGAAAAGGCCGCAAGGGCTTCACTAAGTTTCCGCTTTGCCCTCAGCTCCCCTCGTCAATGTCAAAAGCAAAACTGAACTAATGAAAGACATTCCTGGGCCACCGTTATAGTCAGAAGCCGTCCTGAGCACTTCATGTGACCGCTTGTTTGTAATTCTCAAATTTACACTATCAGAATGACGTCCATGCCTGCCTGGTATTTTGTAAATAATGAAAGCGAGGCATAGAGAGAAACTAATTGGCCCAGTGCCGGCTGTAAGGTTAAGAAATGACAGTGGCCTGATTTGAACCCAGGGTTTCCGGATTGTGGGGCCTATGCTTGCAGGCAGGAAATCCCTTGTCAGGGACTTGTCTGATTCAATTAGCCAAATATATTCACAGGGCAGGGAAGAGAATGGGGGCTGGCTGAACAACACAGGCCTGAACGGGCACCCTGGGGAGTGATCAATACAGACCCTGTAGTCTACTGAACCATCCAGCAGCAGAACGCCCCTCTCCAGTGACTGTAATTTGGAAGTTTCGCCTGTATTATTGAAAAAATAATCTGAAGCTCAAAATTCACCAGATGCTGTCACTGTCCCATCAAAGGAACCAAGCCCCGCCCCCTCCCGCCCCCCAAGGAAAGCTGAGATGCAGGTAGGCGGAGATGGAGAAGGGAGAGATTCGGTGTGAGGAAGACTGAAGAAAAGGAGAGATGGTCCCGTGTAAAAGAAGGAGTAGACAGACAGCAAGGTAGCACTGGTTAGGAGAGCGTGCCGATTAAAGGGCAGAAAGAGAGCAGATCTTGAGAGTGAGTCTAGCTTTAAGCCCCTCGGATGCCCACTGTTAAAGGGGGAGGACTCATGGTGAGAACTGTTTTCCTCTCTTCTAAACATCCGTCAACAAAACCAAACTTTACTGTATGCTAAAGTCTTCCATGACCCTTTGAAGTCCAATTAGATTTTCCTTTTTCCAGCGAGATATATATATACTGATAAAAAAACATCTGGACAGGCCCATGAATCACAGTTTTAGATTGGCATTTGAACTCTCTCCAAATGCCATCCCCCTCCTATAGTTGAATAAGAAAGCAATCCCTGAAAGCAAAGAAATAGATAATTGGAAAGCAAGGATTTTTTTTTTTGCTATAATTATATAATTATAGCCATGATTAAATATGTAACCTCTGGCAGAATTACAAAATGGTAATTTCTTCTCCGAAACTTCCCTAAACTACATCTTCCAAATCGTGACTGAAACAGGCACCATCTACCTTCTTTTCCCTCCCTACCACCTCTCTGTCCTTAACTTCCCCCTGTTACAATGAACGAGATTCCCCAAACCTCCCCCAGCAATGCCTCAGCCACCATGCGGGGGCAGCTTGCACATGCTACCCACTCCTGAGCTGAGCCAGCCTTCAGGTCCACAGTGGTTGGGTTTACAAGTCATTTCCCCAGGCGATGAGTACATTTCAGGCCAGACGCCAGCAACAGAACAGTCAGTGTATAAAGAGAACACTGAACGCCTAGTGAGAGGATCCTGCTCCTTACAAAAGCCTCTCTGTCACCTTGGGCCACAGGGCTGTGATCCGCATCAGCCTTTGTGGAGGGAGCTCTTTGCAGCTCTGAGACGAAATTCTCTCAATGTTTGTTTTGGGTAGCGTGGATTTTTGGAGGGCCTGGGTATTTGAAAGGAGAGCTTTTAAAGTGAAATTTCAGTTACTCCTGTACCACATGAGTGGCTGAGGACCTGGATTCCTTTTACAACTGCTCTGGATTTTGTAAAATGCCAGGGCCAGGGTTACAGCTTGATGGTGGATCACTTGCCTAGTAGTGTGTGACAGGCCCTGAGCTTGGTCCCCAGCACCACAAACTAATAATAATGGTTAATAATTGCAATAAAATCACAAGAAATGCTCACCTGGGGTAGACATGGATACAGTTTCACACATCGCAATTCTTATAGCAAATGGAGTATGAATGGACCTTGATACTATTTTCCTTAAAGCATATCTTTAAGAAATTAATAGTTCAAGCCTTGACATCTGTCTGCTCACAAGGAATGAAGACCTGATTTGCACATCATTGAATTCTTCATTAAAGCCAATTGTAAAACTCTGTGCCCTTATGCCCTCCATCATGCTCGCCTGATAAGCTTAAGTGGCTGAGCAGTGCTTCCTTTAAAATGCTGCTCAGCTCTTGTTCTACATTGACCCAGACTTCCGCCCCCTCAGTCTACTACAGAACTCACTTACCTGGGAGACCTGTAGCTCCAGGCAAACCCTTAGGACCTCGTCCTGGAGGCCCACGTTCTCCTTTTTCTCCCAAGTCACCTGCGTTTCATTAAAGAAATGTTAATGCTTCTGTGTGTCAATACATTTCTTTATTTTAAACTTTAAGCAAACACAAACTCATATAGCAAAAATCATGACGTGCCCAGAAGGCATGTTGTAATAGACATGCAGCAAGGCCAAAATCCTATCAACAGACCCAAGAAGAAGAAAAAAATTTCAAATGATTGATTTGTAATTTGACAAATGACATTTCACAAAACTGGATGTGCATTTTCAGTAAAACACATGATAAGGTAAGATTCAATGGATCCTTCCTTGATATGACCAAACCTGTCTCCACCTTGGAAGCATGACCCTTGACAGGGGCCCTGACCCCAGAAGAGCAAGAATGTTCTCTTGCTGCAATTGTACATCATTGGGTTTGAGGAATTAAAACTATTTCTATTTTTAGGTAAGAGGAACACATATTTTAAAGATGAGAATCAATTCAAAAACTGTTGCAAACAATAAGTAAATTCAGTCATCTAACAGGATTCCAAATTAATATACAGAAATCAATCGTTTTCACATATACAAAGAGCCACCAGTTATGAGAAATGGCAAAGAAGTGGTATTTATAGCAGCAATTAAAATACCAAACAACTAGGCATAGAGTTAATGGAAATGTTCAAGTCAAACATGAAAGAAATTGAGCATTTCTAATGGATACGAAAAGGCTTAAAACTGTTGTGCAGTGGAATGACAGCCCAATCAGTGGTTGTCATTTTTCTTGTCGTTCACAAACTGAATGTTGATGACAATCCATTTTTGAAAGTACACTTCAACCAGAGAAGATAATTCTGGTTTATATTTTAAAAACCCCAGAAGCCGGATTAGCCAGAAACCTCATCCAAGGAAAGCAGCTTGAAGGAAATAATTCTACCAGTTATTAAACCAATTATAATGGTGTAGTGCCTACGCTTGATGCACAACACCCTAATAAGTCCAAATATGCACAAGAAATTGATTTATAACAAAGATGGCAGCTTTTCTTTTAAAATTTCTTTTTATCGTGTTTTATGTCTGTTTCTGTGTGTGTGCGCGTGCACATATGTGTGGGTTGCTTGAAAACACCAGAAGAAGGCATAGAGTCCCCTAGAACTGTAGTTAAAGATTCATGTGAGTGTCCTTATGTGGATGCTTGGAACTGAGCTTTGGTCCTCTTTAAGAACAGCATGCAAGTGCTCTTAACTTCTGAGCCATCTCTCCAGCCACAAAGGTGGCATCTTAACTGGAAAACATTTAGCGAGTCATCAAATGTTTAGAAAAAGTGAGTAGCCCACTAGGAAAAAAAAAAAAAAAAAAAAAAACCTCTATCACATGATTACAAATAGATCAAATATAAAAGAGCCATGAGAAAACACAGAGCTGGGGACGTGGCTCAGTGGTTAAGAGCACTGTGTTCTTGCAAGGGAGTCAGGTTCAGTTCACAGAACCACATCAGGCACTTCACCTGTAACCTCCATTCCCAGGAGATCCAGAACTTTCTGTGGCCCCCACAGGCACCTTCATATACATGGTGCACAGACACACAATCAGGTAAACACACACATACAAACAATAAAAAAAAAGAAATTCTAAAAGAATGAGCAAACTCTGTGATTAGGCAGTCATGAAAAGAAAACAAAAATGGCTGTTAGTTACATAGACGAGCATACCCCTGGATTCGCTTTCACAAATAAACACAAAGTTAAAAAGTGACAAAAATGTTTAGCCTATAAAATTAGCAAAAGTTCCATAGTTATATTAAACATAGCAAGGCTATAGAAAAACACAGAACCGTACATCGTTGAGGAAAGCACAAATTGGTATAACCTCATTGGAGGGGATATAACAATAACAATCAAATTATAAGGGGAAGCTCCATGTTGCCCAGGAATTCTATTTCTAGAAATGTACTCTCAGAGTGGTAAAATATTTTGACATGGAGATAGAATGAGAAGCAGGAATGAAGTCTGTGTTGATACTTTGTACCAAGATGAAATATGTACACTGCTGTGTGCTGTAGCACTGGAAGACTAGAAACAGTCAAAGAGATCATCAAAGGTAAACACAGAGCCACTGACACAGACTAGACACACAGGAGACGTCACAGGAAGCTCTTTGGAATGGTCTCCTGGACATAGTGTTAGGTGAGAAACAAATGAGGTCCAGTTTGCTTACTAAGGGACAGTGTGGCTCTGTTCACACGGTGCTGTGGGATGTCGTTCTGTATGCTGTGAATATGTGTTGCTCTGATTGGTTGATAAATAAAATGCTGATTGGCCAGTAGCCAGGCAGGAAGTATAGGCGGGGCAAGCAGATGAGGAGAATGCTGGGAAGAGGAACGGTTGAGTCAGGAGTCACCAGCCAGACACAGAGGAGGCAAGATGACAAGGCAGAACTGAGAAAATGCACCAAGCCACGTGGCTAAACATCGATAAGAATTACGGGTTAATTTAAGTGTAAGAACAAGTCAGTAATAAGCCTGAGCTAATGGCCAAGCAGT
Source organism: Peromyscus leucopus (assembly GCF_004664715.2). Lineage (NCBI taxonomy): Eukaryota > Metazoa > Chordata > Mammalia > Rodentia > Cricetidae > Peromyscus > Peromyscus leucopus. Next base: position 58,278,747 of record NC_051084.1, read on the forward strand.
TATAATATAAGCTTCTGGGTGATTATTTTATAAGCTGCTGCAGGACCACAGGGCTGGGCAGGACCAGAGAAACCTTCCAACTACACATAAGGAGGCAGAGAAAGCACGCGTCCCCAGATTTCTATAGCATTGCTTGTAGGGACCTATAGGAAGCCAAAGGGTTTGTTGATCAGAAGAATGAAACTAAGCATAGAGGAAACTTTGGGAGAAATTCTTTACTAAATGCCTTTCTCACATTTAACTTTTTGAGCAGTGTAAATGTAGTATTGTCAGAAACAAACTCATTTTAGAAATTAAAGTGTGCTATCACAAGTGTCTCTCACTTCTGACTCAGAGTTGATTGGGAGTATTCTGTGGATAGCAACCAGACGTGTACAAGGCATTTATGAGACATTTGGTTGAATTTTGGGCCTCGGCAACTGCAAAGTCACAAAATGTTCTCATACACACACACACACACACACAAATGGAAAAAGCCTTAGGTCAGGTATGAAGTGAGAGCCAGGCTGAGAAGAAAAGCAGAAGGCTGGGTGTTCTCACGGCTCTCTGGATGTTGTTTATTTCACTTTCATTATTCACAAGCTATAACTGATGTTCTGCACCCCTCCCCACTCCAAGAGCCGATTAACACAGAAAAAGTGTGAGTCACAGTTATAACATGTATTTTCCTCACACCTTCATTTCCATACCGTCACATCTGTTTGACTCACACTAAAATGTCTAAAAATGCACAGCCTTATTCAAAGGAATTTAAAATTAATCCTAACCATGCACATTAAAAATAAGATCTATATAGCCTGAAAGACGAATAAAACACCAAGTAAACTGAGCATATGGCGACTCCATTGTCACCTTCGTGGGTTCTGCCCTGCCATGCATACAGGGTGTGTATAACGTGTAGACACTGGTCCTGCGTGTGTGCAATTACACATAAGGTGTCAGGGAGAACTAACCACGTGGACTAAGACGTCACTCTACATTTGTGGGGGAGGGGGCACTTGGAGAGGGCAGCATGCTCTTACCCTGAGGTTCCACTGTTTCTCAGAGCAATGTCAAGAGGAAAACAATGACTAAGACATAGCCTGGGCTATCAAAAGCCTTAGTAACAGCTGTAGCTTCTTATTTCTCTATAAAAAGACCCAAAGGGGCTAAACATTAGAGTGAGCCTCATGTCATCTACTTTTGCTAGGCAACAGTGGGGGAAGGCACAGCCATATGGGACTGCATCTCTAATGACTCAAAATTTAAATTTCAACAAAGCAGAATACATTCCCTTGGAGAAATTTTAAGCTGCAAACTTCTCAATAGTAGAATAAAATATGATTTTTTTATTAAATATTACTATCCTGTATATGGTAGGATAAAGCCAAGGTCAGTTACCTGGAATTGTGTATTTCTGAATTGGTTGTAGTGTTAATTGAGAAAGAAAATCTAATTACCCTGCCTGCCTCCACCCCAGATTTCAGAAGCAAAACCTTAGAAAGTGCTAATTTAAATGAATCAAGTGAGGAAGGGCTGGAGGGATGGGGGTGAAGGGCTGTATCTGAATGGATGACAGATTGCTGTGGATACAGAAGAAGGAAGGCCCCTTGGCCATCCAGTGGGGACTGATAAATGAGCCTCATGCTCAAGGTCTCTCTTGGGTTCCAAATACAGAAATACACTTTCCTTCCTTTCAAATGAGACTCTCCTGCTAGACCCAAATCTGTTCAACACACAACAGTCCTGTGCGGCCCAAGGCTCCTCCAACAAGCACTCCAACAATCCTGGATACAGTTAAAACCACCTCAGGGACGTTGTAAGCTCCCAAAGCCCAGACCAACTGATTTTGAAACTCTGGAAGTGGGGCCTAGACCTGGACTGCTCATAAAATTCCCTAGGTAGTTCCATGTGCAGCCAAGGCTGGAGGAGGTGGCCCCACAGGCTGCTTGGAAGGGAGTTCAGTTACTAGCACAAAGTCAAGGTCAGAACCCAATCACTGATTTGCCAAAGAAAACAGGGATGTGACTTATTGTCAAGTCCCACACAGTTCTGAAGGGGGGAGCATGGAATTGGGAAATGAGGGCTACAAAATATAGATGTAGATGAAGAAAAAGGCAGAGACACAGGTTAGCTTCGGGAGGACTCTGTCTGGGTCAATAATACCACCGTCGCCTGAGTTTATTACTCACAACCTTTAAATATCCAAAGCAAGGGGGGCAAAAGACTTCCCCCTTTCAAGGATGCCATGGTTCAAGATACAAAGTACATTCATGTGTTAACATCTCCTTCGTACTCAAGACATCTGGTGACCACACCTTACAGCAAAGCATGTGTAAATAGGCCTTGGAGTTAAGACTCCTTTGGCCAAAACATCCTATTATGCAGCCTTGCAGGGAGGCGGGGGAACAAGCTCAGACTCCATGACCTTGAGTCAAGATGAAAACAAGCCACAAGCTGGAGTCTCTGTAGGTCCCCACAACTTATGTGTGTATGTGATTAATACATGTAATTAATTTCAGTAGACCCCCTAAGGAACTTGAATGGCACACCAACGTATGACCACATCCAGGTCCCTGAGCATCTCTTGAACCCAAGTACTAGCCTCCACCCTGAGTTTCTGATTCAGTGTGTGTAGGGTGGGGCAGAGAACTGGAGGCCTTCAGAAGGGCTCAGGAGTCACTTGGGGAAGGTTGTATCGATGCCTCTGGTAAGAGCACAACAGGTCCAACCAACTCAACAACCCGCCCAAGCCAATGGATTTTCTGGCGTGGTCTTCAGGGTGGATGGGACTACCCATAAGATCATCTCCTACAGAGTCCTGACCGAGAAGCTAAAAGGTGCAACGATGAATAAACACATGACACTTCCTGAGGAAAACCCAGTGCTCTGTGAGATGGATTCTCCTTCCCTCTCCCTTTCATCTCTCCAGACTTACAGGAGTCCCAATTAGAGCCCATTTTCAACAGGCAGCTCTGCACATGCCAAAAAAAAAAATGTAATTAAGCAAATTGTTCCAACTGAGGGTGTAGTTAGCCAACCACATCAGCAACTCATTTATAGATCGGAAGAGGCAGCTGGCTTGCCCTCTGACCACCACACCACAGTATTTGTCCTAATTGGAGCACCACACCGTTTAAAATAATGGAGGTGGGGGGTCCTCTTGCTTTTTTATGTCACATCCTTCTGAAGTTCCCTGGAAAGCTGTCAGTAACTCGTCACAACACAGAAACTCCTCACTTTACTTAATTCTCCATAAATTATCCAGGGTGCACACACCTCGGCTGACATGCTCACCTCAACTAGCAAACACCATCTGAGGTAGAGTGTCAGTTCTGCAGAATGTCTTATCCGCTCACAAACCTGTGTGGGTTTTTTTGCAACACTTGGCTTGCTTTAAACTAAGAAAGGAATCAAATTAGATCGGGGCTGAAAATAAAAGTCCACCAAAAGTAAAGGTATGAGGCTGACTTTGGAAAGAGGAGGAGGGCAGCGCTAAGCCCAGACATAAACGCAGTCACATGTCCTGCACCTTTTTGTTAGTTTAACAGACACCAACATCCTTAGACTAGATGCCATGTTAAGAAAAGCGCTACAGCCGGGCGGTGGTGGTGCACGCCTTTAATCCCAGCACTCAGAAGGCAGAGCCAAGCGGATCTCTGAGTTCGAGGCCAGCCTGGGCTATAGAGTGAGTTCCAGGAAAGGCGCAAAGCTACACAGAGAAACCCTGTCTCGGAAAAAAAAAAAAAAAGCCCTACAATGATTTCAGAGTCTCGATATTGTCTATCTGTGAGTCTATGGGCTTGAGTGCAGATCACACATCTAAAGAAAATAAGCAAGAAGTGTGCCTTGCACCTGCGCACAATAGCTCACCGAGAGGCGCAGAGATGCTTACGCAGTTAAGGAGTATGTGGCTCTTGGAAAGGACCAGAGCTTGGTTTCCGTCGCCCACACTGGGCACCTCACAAACTTAACCTGCAATTCCAGCTCCGGGGGTCCTGATGCCCTCTCTGGCTTCCATGGAAAACCCCATATGCACAGACACATACACATAATTAAATAAAATAAAACTTAAAAAAAAAAAACCTTACCTTTAGGTCCTCTTAAGCCAAGAGCCCCAGGGGGACCCTTCATGCCTGGGAGGCCACGAATTCCCATCTGACCCGGGAAACCATTCTCTCCAGGGGGACCCGGAGGCCCAGGGGGACCAGGCCTCCCAGGAAGACCCGACGCTCCTGCATCTGGTCTCTTGAGGCTAGCAGCCATTTCAGCAAAATGCTCTGAAAGACAGTAAACACACACAAACAAAAACCAGCAAGTCACAAACACGACAGTGGCTAAGAGGAAGAGAATGGCATCCCCAGTGACCTTTATCTAAATGTGGCACCATGAAAGAAACAGAGTTGTGTGTTTTCCCACAGGCTTCCCGTCAGGAAGCGCCACTGGTGCCCCATTCCTGAACTTGCCCGGGATCTACCTAGCCCAGCTGTTTTGAGACAAAGTGGGGTGAGGGTTGAACTCCAGGACTTTGAGATGGGTGGTGGTCCAGAACCTTGAGAGTGCCACCTGAATCCTATCTGGTACTACGTGAAACCCCAGAATGCAAAGAAAATGAGTTTCTTATCATGGGTGGAAATGTTGTCTTGGAACTTTTAAAAATCCAAAGCATCGCTCAAAATTAGGATTTGACACTCTTTGAGACCAGGCATCAAAACTAAAAGCCTTTTTAGTTCAAAGCAATTCTATAACCTGAAATACCATGAGAATTCATGGCTTCTAATAAATCCTTTCCCTCCAGTTTATTTTCATGCTTGGAATAGATAACAATCATTAAAAATAACCTTCCTTGGGAATGGTCACAGTTCGTCTTAAAAATTAATAACTCCATGGGATTCTTACATACATTCAGAATCAGCTGCTAAAGCCGTGAAAGGCGAGAAAATCCACCCCATTAAAATGCTCTGAGGCAAGTATTCTAGTGCAATATTGTTTTTAAAGCTGTAGGGTATAAAAAAGAACAGGAAGTGGAAACAAATTTCTACCCAACAGCGTAAAATTATTTAAATATGACTATTTTGAATTTCTTAATATAATAAACATAAAATTAAAATTTATAGCTATGTTAGTAATGCTTACAGCTCAAATGGGGAGCCAAAATAAAAATGTGTGCAGTGAAAAAAATTTTATTAGTTTCCAAATATAAAAGCATTCATTTCATTTTCATCTGGTGCTAGAAAATTCTACACGTCTACTAGAAAAAGTAGACTTTCAATCGGCACATGAAAGACAAGCATTTCTTGAAGACATAGTTCTACCACAGTGAGAGAGTTTTCTGTAGAGTGCCAGCATTCCGGTGCCTCCTCAGTTTGGGGCTATTTTTGTACATATTCATTTTCTGTGTGGTTTTATAACTAGTCAGACTCTAAAATGAATAATGATTTCCATAGCTGTAGACAAGTTTAGATAAAGATTAACAAATGAGGAAATACCTCATCTTTTTTAGAAAACTGCTAGTTGTTACTTTTTAAACATATGTACTACGTGGGTATAAATAATGCCCTTATGCTCCCTGTGGGCACTGGGTTTCTCACTTAGTTCTCACATAATCTAGGGTGATCCTAAGACCATACCAGATACACACTACATGGCAGCATCTTAAGGAGGGAGGATTCCTAAGAATTTGTGTTGCAAATGGAAAAAGAACGACATGTATATATGCATTTGTTCCTGTGTTACCTCCCTCTCTTCTGGAAAAGGGTGGGGGAGACACACAGAGATGGAGGCTGGATGGGGAGTGGACAGAAGACTAAGACAGAAAGTGATATTTTATTATAAGGTGGTAAGCATCAACTCTTGGGTGAAACAGAACTGATACTAACATTAATCCCCATCTCCCACCTTTAAAGCTAGTTACTTACCCTTGCCCACCTACAAACATAAAAGCTTCAGAAGCAAGAGCATGAAGTGGAACTGTGGAAGGCCCTGCCCTTTGTTTACCTTGCATAACTCTCATGCACACCTGCTTGATGTGCTGATCTGTCGGTGCTCTGCCCTGGGATAAGAAAGAAAAACACAGGTTACACTTGCAACTAGAAAGAGAACAATGTTAATCTCTAAGGACAGACATCGCAAGGAACCGGGTAGCTGAGCTGATGAGAGGACTTGCTGCTGAAGAGCTTGGCTGAGATTGATGGGAATAGGAAACGGTGGGATGTGTCCACCACTCACCGGAGGGCCCTGGATACCAGGCAGCCCAGTGGCACCCTGTTCTCCCTGCACGCCCCGGGGTCCAGGTGGTCCTCTTGGTCCTTCCACTCCAGGAAGCCCTCTGACTCCTTCAGGGCCCCTCAGGCCAGGTTCCCCAGGGTTACCCACCTAGAACAAACAGTGTACTATGAAACCGACGCTAGACATCACCAATGTTCTGCTTAGCCTCATTTTATAAATATTTAGGTGGAATTTTAGGTTTTCTACTATTTATGTCCCTCAGTGATGTCTGTCCAGAAGTTACCTCAATGTAGACACAGAATACCATTCAACCACTCACCAGTCACTTAGAATTCCAACTTAAGTAAACTTACAAATTTTTTTTTATTATTATTATTTCAAAATCTCCACAGAGATAAGATCATATTTAAGGACTCATTTGCCACACCTGAAGCCACTTACCAAGAACAAGTCAGTGGTTTTAGGTTTTTCTCTTTCTGGTTTTGGTGCTGAGGATGGAATCCAGCTCCTTGCACATGCTGAGCATGTGGTGTACCACAGGGATACAGTCCAGTCCAAGCAAGCTGGTTGTTTGTTCTGGTATGTGCGTGTTGTGGAGGGGGGGGGCACACACGACACAAAGGTCAAAGGATGACCTTTAGGAGTTAGTCCTCACATTTTCACCTGGTTTGAGACAGGGTCTTTTTTGCTGCTTCCTAAGCCAAGTTATCCAGCCTGTGAGTTTCTGGAGAGTCCCCATTTTCTGCCTCCCATTTCCCACTGGCATGCTAGGGTTACAGACCCTTGTGATACCGTGACCAGCTTTGAAATGACTTTTGGAGTTCTAAACTGAAATCATGAAGTTTGCATGCCAAGTCCTTTTACCCACCAAATTGTCTCCCCAACCTATCATTTGGTTTTTAACTAAGGATTGGTAACATTTTCTGGGAATAAAAAGACTCCCCTCCAAGGAAAAGGTTTCCTCCAAGATATGCTATTTGGGTATAACAATTCAACAATCCAAGAATATGACTTATTTGGCTTTTATAAGATGCTTTTGGTGAACTTGAAGACACTAGTAATAAGCAAGAATTACAAAAACCTAACATAGACTAAGCCAGTATCCTCAAAATATCAAAATATGACCTTGAAAGTAAAGCATTTAAAAAGGGAGGCAACTTTACAGTGTTAAGTAATAAGGAAATTAAAACCTAAATATTAAAGAAGTCAACCAACAAACCCTTGCCTCCTCAGCATGAAGGCATACATAAAAGGTAAATTGTTTTCTTTTCCAGAAAGCAGACCATTAAGAGCATTTTTAAAGTCTTCATGTATAATAACTGCTTTTAAAAGGAGACTACATTAATTCACTCTTTTGTGAGACTAAAATTGGTTACAATTTATAGCAAAGCAGTACGGCAAACTGTTGTGCAGAATAAGAAAGAGAAGGTACAAGGACAAGAGGAAGTCAGGGGATGCTAATCTTGAAGGTAGGAATGTCCATAGGGCCATCTCACCCTGCCTCTTTTTCCTGTGCAGCTTCTAACTGTTTCCAATATTCAAATGTTTTCAGGCCAAGGGAAGAAGTAAAACATTTCATCACACACATCCAAACAAGGTTCTGCAAGCTTTTACAATCTTGCTTTATGATATTAAAAAAAAATGATATTCATCTAAGTCAGCTTGACAAGATTGCTTCTATAAGCAAATGACAACTTGAAAGACTTCCTGGAAAGCAACATTAACAAGAGAGCTGAAGTTATATAACACAAGGCTGCAAAATTGTCAGGTGCCCAGGTGAAAAAATCTAACAACTTCTAAAGCAAACCAAAGAGATGCCAAAGTGAACAGAGATGCACACAAGAACTGGCCACACTGAATTATACTCTCTTGATGGCAGTGGATAAAACTGCTATTGAATCAATCACAGGGACTCTGGGATGTAAAGATCAGGGTGCCATAAGGACCCTGGATCTCTCGGAAAGAGTTCTTCAATCGAGAGATTCTATGCATTGGAGCGGACATCGGCTTTTCAACTGTGTGAGCACCAGAGTGGACAATGAAAGCTCCTATGGAAGGAAATAATTTTCTTGCCTCTGGGACAGTACAGTTCAATTCCTTCAGCATTACTTGGGCAGTGTCATATAAGAAGTAGGGAGAGAAGAGATGAATTAACAGCTCATTCCTAATATGTCCAAATTAGAATGCAGGAAGTGTTGGTCACTACATTAGGGCCAATTTTTCTTTGATGAGTTGTATTTTTCCCTTGAACAACATCAATGAATTATCCTAGATAATGACATAAGATTTCTCTCACCAAACACATCAGGGTTTACTCTTTATATCTGGTGCAATTTTAAACCATTCCTTTCAAGTATTCTTTTGTTTGTTTGTTTGTTTGTTTGTTTGTTTGTTTTTTGAGACAGGATTTCCCTGTGTAACAGCTCTGCCTATCCTAGAACTCACTCTAGACCAGGCTGGCCTCAAACTCACAGAGCTCCACCTGCCTCTGCCTCCCAAGTGATGAGATTAAAGGAGTGCACCACCACCAGGTCAAGTGTTCCTATGCACGAACGTTGCTTGAACCTTGATGTTTAAAGGCTGGGAAGTTAATACAATGTGATCTCATCCATATGTTGGTGAGCATACAGCCCACAGACAGGCTGCATCTGGGAGCTGAAACCAGGTTTGGATGGGTGCCCCTGGAGAATGTAAGGTAGAGGGTGGATCAGGATGCATAAACAGGAAGTCATTCTCAGGAAGGAGAAAGCTAGTTCACACTAGAAAGGGTTAAACAACACAGTGTGTAAAAGCACTGGAAATGGACAAAGTTCCAGATATCCAGGAGACAAAATGGATAAACCAAGAACAAATTTGGTCTACTTTGCTGGGAGTCTGATTTTACTCTACAACAGTTCTTTTTTTTAAGTTATTCTTTAGGATTCAGAGGGAAAAATAATATATAGTGAGTTCTTTTTTAGTGGGGCTAAATTAGTTGCTGAGGAGATAATTTGTTGGATAAAGACAGAAATAGGGAATATTCTAGAAGTAGAGAGAATTTAAAAATTCACTGAAAGCTAGGGGTAGCGGCCTTTGAGATTACCATCTAAACTTCACCTTTTCTCTCTAAATTCTAAGTTCCTAATGGTGTTGGTGTGCACATTATCAAGATGCCTCAGGTTTCCTATGAATTAGATCTATAATTTTGAATTCATCTACTCTAAGGATATAAGAGTTTAGTTTCTATACAATAACAAAATTGAAGAAGCTGATCATTTTATGGTTCTGATGATTCTCTGTTATATTTTGTTTTATACTCCGCTTCTCTCTCAGGTCCTTGACTAGGACACAAGGGAGATCAAGAAAGTTATTGAAATATTTTGCAGAAGTATAACCACCACTGAGATCCAGTTGTTCGCCTCACTGCAGAGCATGTGCCAGCTCTTGGAAACGGCCCATGTGGGGAGGATATCAGAGCATTATAATGTAACATTCATTGAGCCATTTCTAATATCAAAACAAAAACCTTCTTTAGAGCGGTGAGTTCAAAAGCTAGATCCATTTACACAGCTGAGAATTTCTTCCTACTGGTTGAATCCATTATTACAGAGCAAATTTTGACATGGATTTCCTTGAAGTCCTTCAAGAAATTTAATTTTATACAATCATTTCACGAAGCAGAGTATTACATTTTCTACAGCTTTATTGATGTTTTTAATTTTGTACCATTGTTGTTCATCATACTTACAGATCCCTTTGGGCCAGGTAATCCCATATCTCCCTAAATCAGCAGAAGAAAATTATATTAGTACAATTTATTCACTTTACATAGTTTCCTAAAACATTTTTCCAATGCTATTGTACTGCTAACATATAGAAAAACCACGTGCAGATGGAGCCCCGAATTGTAAAAAAACATGTTTGACTCAAAATGTGGGCTGTCATTCCAGTTCAGCTACCCAACTCTGTGTGAATGAGGCCACCTCCCAGCCCTTGGCTAACCAAGCTGTTGACTAATAGGCTGCAATCAGAGCTCTGTGAGGTTCAACCAGATCTACAGTGCTCAGCAGCAAGAACAAAAATGTGCAGGTAATAAAATGAATTACAATAGCTTTTCTTACCAAACACGCTAGACATTTAAAACTATCCACTGAAATTTTATTTTTATTTTTCTATGTTTTTTTTAAAATCATTTCCCCAAAATCTATCAAACAAAAAATCCATGCTTTCAGGCTTTAAAAAAGAAATAAACCTACGCAATCTTCCCATCGTTAATTTTAGATGAGTTCCATTCAAGTGTTAACAAATCTCCACTACAAGATAGAATGACTTAACTTTTAAAACATTCCCTAATCACATAAAAATGAATGGCCAATACAGAAACTAAAATGCAATAATCTCAGAAATTTGCTTTAAAAAAAATATCCAGAAACTTTGCCCAATTCAGGCATTTCATTTCTATTCATTCTAGACCTCGCAAGTCTGAATAAATATTGGCGGATCGTTTCTCTGCTCTTAAAGAGCTCGAAGCCTCCTCACAGGAAAGACCTTACTGACTGGAGAAGGACTCAGACATACGTCTCTACATTAGGTCTGATTGTTCCTGCCCAAACTGTCATGAGGAGGCAGCAGACCCAGCAGCTCTGCACACAGACATGAGCCCTGTTCTCGTCCTTTCCTGGAGGCTCGGGTGTCTCATCCTATGGAGGGTGTCTCACCCTATGGAGGACGTCTCACCCTGTGGAGATGGCGGTCATTCCTTCAGATGTTTTCAGGGTAGACAGAATGCCCTCAGTCTTACTTGGGAGCCACAGCTCCCTGGCTGTAAAGACATTTTTTCCTAGCTAGAATCTATCCCTATGCATTCTGTAGTGCTATATGAACAACTTGAATGTCTCGATGTGAGACCACAGAATAATTCATCATCTCTAAGGGAACTCTGCAGAAGTTTAAAGCCAAGTCTACCAATCTGCATTAGCAGGCCTGGGCCTGGCCTTCGGCATTGGGAATCACTAGTCAAAGTAGAAGAAAAACCCACTTAGCCTTTAAGATAATGAGAACAGCGTCAGAAAGAAAAATCATATTTTTTTTCAGATTTTTTAAAAGTTTTATATCAACCAAATAAATAAAATAAAGAATCTTACAAGATCACCCCTTGCCCCTGCTTCACCTTCTTCACCAGAGGCACCCTAAAAAATTAAGATAAAATGTCACATTAGGATAAAATGTCCTCCATTCTTGGGTCAACTTTAACTAGTCAACATTGACAAGCATTTATAAGTGCCCAAATGCCCCAGGGATCATGTAGGAGCTCTTGATTCCATGACAGCAGGCTAATCCTACCCACCCACCCCCCAAAAAAGAGTAGATGAGACAGGACAGAGGTGAGACCAGGTTTCAGCTACTGATCAAGTTTAATTCATTTAATTAAACTAACAGTGACATCTAGCAATTTCAAACTCAATAACCCTTGAAAGCAGCTTTCTACAGTAGGAATAGGAATCCAGACTCAGGGCTGACTCTATTTTCACACTGTATTTGCTGGGGTCTTGTTCAAACAATACTTAATGTGTTATTTTGTGACTTCAAAAGTCTGTGTCATCTGAATAAAATTCAGCAAAGTCAGAGAGACAGGGCCATACTCTTCAAAGGAAGAGCACTGTACAGTATAGGAAACAGCCATTAGCTTCCGCATATGAAAACTGTTTGGTTGCATACCAAACTCCATTAGAGTTTCACTCACTGTACAGTACACTGAGAAAGGCTATGAGCCGCCATCATCATCATCACGCCCACAAACCAGCCAGCCCTGCCCTCGTGAAGTAGCATATATCCTATACCATGAACCACACACACTGCTTACCTGTTCACCCTTGGGACCCGGTTCGCCAAATACACCCTGAAATGGATACAACAATTTTTCAGTATGTTGAGTTGTGTGTATAATTTCAGATGAGCCAACATCCCCGAGTGAGATGATGGAAGGTGTGGTGGATGAGAGTTCCCCATTTCTCACCACTTAATGAGGACCAGAAGAGATCTGTTCTTACGGACAATTGTTCCCCAAGTCTCTGGTAACAGGACCATTCTCTGATCATATCCATGTGAATGAACTTTCACTGACAGGAATATAAACTAAATAAAAACTGCAACTACAGCTGATACTTCATGCCTCTCTGCCTTTATTTCTCTTCCTTCCAGGAAGTAACTGTTTTGGTTTATTTCTTTTTTTTCAATGTCAACTCTGAATAACTTTACCATAATCACTAGAGAAAGTCTTCACTGGGCAAAGCAAGCTTGATTTCTCGACAAAGAAGGATTCATCATTGCAGATTTAAAAAAAAAAAAAAAAGCCTGTAGAATGCTGACTATCTTACCCTGTCACCTTTCATTCCAGGAAGTCCAGGGGGCCCAGGCAGGCCAGGAAGGCCAGGGCTACCAAGAGGTCCCTGGAAAACAAACAGAAAATCTCCCAAGTCACTGCGCCCACAATGCTCAATGTTGACGAGCCAGACAGGGCCCTGGGGTATCAATTCATGTCGAAAATCAATGTGTGGTTGACTCAGCGCTGCCTCTTCCGTTTGGCTCCCTCTTGTAACCCAGAAGAGGGGCCGGTGGCCCCCCACCTTCCACCCCACCTCTGAATGCCCTCTGCACAGCTCAGCAACAGTGGACTTTTTCATTCAGGGTCTGGCAGCACGCTGTTGCTTCTAATGCTGTGTAAACAGGAGTAACACTAGAAACAAAAGCCAGCCTTCATCACCGTTCTCCTCCATTCCAAGAAAAAGCAGATGCCAAATGTAGCACTTCGTGCCTTCCTGGGTTTTCGAATGCATTCAAACTACACTAATTAAAATACTCTTGGAGGTTATAGATACAATTTGAAATTCCATATTTACAGTTTCACATATTCATATAGCAACAAAAAATGGGTGGTTGATTAGATGACCTTATGCAAATTGGTTTTCCTCTCCTTTCCTGTTTTAAAAAAACAGTATCTGCTTTGTAGGAAGTAAACACATAGAGATGGGAAACATCACTTACCAGTTTTCCTGGTATGCCCAGGGACCCTTCTGGTCCAACTTCTCCTCTACTGCCCTGTGAAAACACATATTGTCATCAGCTGTACGTTCAGACCAGAGTCAAATGCTGAATTATTACATGAAAAAAAAAAATCCACTCCAAATAGGTTTTTGCTACAACATAGGAGTTGACAAAATCTTCTCCCTTCACGTCAACTGAAGATGCAGTATAGCACTTTATAGATCTTAAAAGGTCTTATTAATAAAAACAAACCTGGAGCCAGGTATTGGGGTGAACACTGGAAGATCAGAGAAGCAGAACAAGCCACGGCCACCTCACCTTGCCAATTCCTCAGCTGATCCTGTTTCCTCAGACTGGAAGCCTCTGAGTCCTCATCCAAATGGATCTCAGCTGAACTGCTTCTCAAAAGCCTGAAAGCTTAACCAAGCCAAAAGCTTCTAGTTTCTGGTCTTCAAGCCTTATATATCTTTCTGCTTTCTGCCATCACTCCCTGGGATTAAAGGCTCACTTCCTGGGATTAAAGGCATGAGTCTTCATGCCTGGCTCTTTCCAGTGTGGCTTTAAACTCACAGAAATCCAGATGGATCTCTGCCTCCCAAGTGATAGGATTAAAGGCGTGTGTGCCACCATTTTCTGGCCTCTATATCTAGTGGCTGTTCTGTTCTCTGACCCCAGATAAGTTTATTAGGGTGCACAATATTTTGGAGAACACAATACCACCACGATGTAGGGCATCCTACCAGAATCTAATTGTCCTCTGGGCACCCTGCTCATGGAACCTGCTCATGCTGTTCAATGGATGCTATGGCATTGGTCCATTGGACATATCCACTTCCTGTACATGCAATTATGATTAGTAATGTTCAGCATGTAAGTCACATTCTACTTTACATTATGGATATTCATATATACACATTTTATGTCCTCATTTAGACTTCTCTTGGGCTATTCCATACCCACTCATTTGGCATGGTGCCATCTCTGAGATACAGAGTAAGCCATGTCTGAAAGGAGCAGCTAGCTAGTGATTGCTTACCTCAACGAAGGCATAAAAAGGAAAACACAAGACAGAGATGCCTGCCTGTAAATCACTACCACAGCCTCAAAAAGACACAGATGGCAGACATTTATAAACTTTCTGAGAGAAGATTTCTTGTTTCACTCATGCTAGGTCTAAATATGTCTTCAAAGATTATAGACTTTGGAAAGTGTGACTCACTATGAAGATCTGTGAAGAGCAATGCTAACTTTATTTTGTGGGCCAATTTCAAGTTTTTTATTTGAAATCAAAGACCTCAAATTTCTATTCTACTTGAAACCCTAAACTTTAAAGAAAAGGAAACTTTGAGAAAAGGAGGTGTGAGACTTTTACTTCTATTCTTAAGAACTCAACACAGTTTCATACGATCTATCTAAAGCCTGCTGTATGCCTAGTGTTGTGCCCAGCTGAGTGGAACACTAGTAGATAATCAACCACATTTCCTTTGAGATCTATCATAAAACTGGAAGGAATCATTTGAGTTAGTTTTCCTTTAAAATGATGTATTCCCTCCATTTTAATAATTAATACTTTGAAATGCCCCTGGTAAGACTGTTTTATTCTGGCCTATATGTTATCCATTCATCTTTAGGTTGAACAAGGTGTCAAGATCCGTAAACCTGAATTTTTGATTTCCCTAAAGGTTACCACATTACAACAGCCCCTGGCTGTGGGCTATAAGTTCATTGTAGTCATTTCATATGATTTATAAGTGATTGAAACTCAATGCTCTTAAATGTTTTTCAATATTTTTTATATTAACCTGTCAGGTATAAGCATTTGGGATAATACATTGGTCCTTAATCCCATGAGCATCTTGGAAGCCTGAGGCAGTGCCCCTGAGGGTGGAAGCTGGGAAGGATGTAAATCTAGTTGAAAGGTGACCACTAGAACAGATTTTTTTTTTCTATCTATTTATAAACGTTATCTCCTGTCCTCCCTCTGGACACCTAGCACAGGAAAGATACTTGGGCCCACTCTTCCCTAGAAAATACTGACTAAGGATGAATTCTGGAGGAAGAAGAATCATTGTCCTCAGTAGCGTAGGCTCTGGCAAGTCCCCCATGCTCCAGGGGACTATGTTACACCTATGCTCACAGAGATAACCCTGACTAAACTCATTGAATTGCTAAATAAAGACAATAAAAGTGAGAGGGGATTGTATGGAGGAGTGGGTAAGAGGGCAAGGCATGTGTCAGGTACGAGTGGTCATAATACATTAACTATATGTATGACATTGCCAAAGAATAAGTTTAACTTTTAAAAAATTGCAACAGAAGAGAAGATTGGCTTCTGTTCCACTTAATTTGGCCTAGACCTTCCAAGTTCAAGATGGCTTCTCTTATGTATGCATATACCACTGGTGTTTTTAAATAATTCTCCACCACATTGTGATGCAGATCCTCAATGTTACTGGTTTAACACGACTTTAATCTTAAAAATTATTAGCCACTGGTGATGAAAAACAGATATCAGAGGAAAGCTGAAAGCTTAGTCTCCATCAGAGTCTCAAGTATTCCCTTCTAAATAAAAGAGTCATACTACTGTATCAAAACTAAGGATGATTAGTATAGTTCTTTCTCAAAAACAAAGTATTAGGACTATATAACCTTTGGTTTACTCTTGGGAAGATTAACTATCTTATGAGTCAAAAACAAGTATTCTCTCTGCTAAAATCTTACTTTCTCCCATCTTTCATAACTTCTTACTGTTTTTTCCCACGTCCTTCCCAGTCACTGGCAAGCCTGCGGCAAGTACCCGTGGATGACTCAGAGTCCCACTATGGACAGCCTGCACGGCTGGATGGATGGACCCAGGAGATGTCGCTGTATGTGTAGGACCAGGAGAAAGGCCCAGGACATGTGGATGTGTGCTCCTCTGCTTCTGCACAAAAAGGTGGGTCTTTTGTTCTTCTTCACTCCCTCATCACACACACCAGGCTGTTCTAAGTGTAGCTGTTTCTATGGAGATCACCTCACTGGGAAAGTCGGAAATATTCATTTTCATAACAGTATCTAAACAGTTGCTTACAGCCAAGTTACTTAAAGGACAAAGTTCTATGATAGTCATTTTTCTGGTTTCTGTACAATACACACACACACACAAGCACACACACACACACACACACACACACACACACACACACACACTGCATATATGTACATAAATTCCGGGTTTTTTTTTTTTTAAATGTGAGAAGAAAACGATGAGTAGTCAAGATATAAATAGCCACTCTGGAAATGTAGATTGAATACATTCCAACAGTAACTAGGCAAGGCACATAAATGACAAGGCCTTATGCCCCAACAGCATGTGGTCACCACACTCTCAGGGGTGGGCAGTGGAGGCTGGTAGAGAAATGCTCTTCCCAGTGGCTAATATTTACACACCTCATGACAATAACAGTTTCCATTTGTAACAAGAGAATCAGCAGGAGTCAGAATCAAGGCAGAGTTCTTCTGCCGGTTAATATGTGAGATTGTACTAAAAGGCTCTTTGTCTCTCTCAGGGTTCCCATGCTTCCATGGGCATCTCTGAAAACTTCAGACCAACCTGTCCACACATCCCTAAGAGCCACCCAAGGCTTTAGAGAAGATATGGACCCTCTGTCCGCGATGTGCCTATGAACGACTCCTCCAAGCCCTTCAGATCTGGGCTGCACTGGAGTTTTCCAGCACTTTGCTCCGTATTCCCTCAGCCTCAGCCCTCCTCACCTCTGATTCTAATTCTGTGCGTCTGGTGTAGCAAACACCCAGCAATCAGTTTCAGTTTGTGTATTCATCTTTACCAACTTTACTTAAACTTCTGATAAAAGGTTAAAACTGAAAGTCTCATAAATCCTAACTTTAAAAGTAGCTAAATGTCTTATAGCAGCAGAATTTGGCAAACAAATACCAACTGAAAACCATGCTATGGTGGTGACGGCATGAGACCGCAGAGACACAGACACCAAATAATTCAAGTTGATACCTCTTCCCTCAAGAAGGAACGATTAGACATTTATAAAAGATTCCAAAGATATCTGAAAACTTAGTGTGACTTAATGTTACCAGAGTTGTTTTCATAAGAATTGTCTCTATTCCATGACTTTAATTTGTCATGGCTCTCATGTTTCCTATGTTTCCAAAATTACCCTGAATGCTAACTAGCTGAAGAATAAATACTATCTTTGGTGCATGCTAGCTAAATTTTAGAAGTGAGAAATTATACATCATCATATTCAGCCTGTTCTGTATACTAAGTGTCTCTCTCTGGTAACAACAAAAAGGAGGATGTTGATTTAACCCAAAAGATCAATCCTGATTTCTCTAGACTGTTCCTTTTATCAATTCGTTTTCCTATTAAATTGGAAAATCACATGAGCTCTACCTCAGGGAATAACTTTCAGTCTGTTGCAAGGATGTTTTAAAGGATTCCATTTTATGATATGATATGGTTTTATTTATCTTGCATGGATTTAAATATTCCTCTATACATAGGCAGAGAAAAATCTGTCTGAATGCTTACCATCAAACATATCAGCTTCACACACCATTGCCCAGGGCTGGGCAGAATGGGGTGCAGCTTAGAATATTCAACAATACACCATCTGGTCCCCATATGGAGACCTCTCTGCTTGAGGCTGTTGTGTTTGGGTGGAGTGGGAGTCTCCAGGAAAAGTACAATAGGAACATATGATGTTCAGAAGAGGTAAGTCAGCAGGCTGCTATCCCCAGTAGAACCAAGAGAGCAGAGCAAACATAACCCACTCATCCAAAAACCTGGCAAGTTCAAAGAAGCCTGGAGAGTGATTGGCTAGCAGCCACTAAAATGTAGCACCACATCAAAGGCCAGTCTATTTGGCTGCTCTGAATCAAGAGCCACTCAGACCAATTATAAACCGAGCAGAGAAAGTGTAACAGAGAAAGCCTACACATGTGTATGGCTTTGGTTTCCATGGAATAACTAGAGCAGTGGTTCTCAACCTAAGGGCCAGTACCCCCTCAGGGGTTGAACGACCCTTTCACCGAGGTAGCCTAAGACCATGAGAAAACACAGATATTTACATCATGATTCATAACAGTAGCAAAATTACAGTTATGAAGTAGCAGTGACAATAATTTAATGGTTGGGGGTCCCCACACCATGAGGAACTGTATTAAAAGGTTACACCATCAAGAAGGTTGAGAACCACTGGACTAGAGGGTCAAAATAAAAAAAAATTAAAAAACTAATCCTTCTTGCAATCAAATCAACAAAAATTAAATGCAAAGACATGCATCTAGGATACATTAGACATATGTTCTAATCCCTTCTACTGAGTTTGGTTTGAGATTTACAGGAAAATCTGATCAAATTTGCCAGCCATACACAGAAATGTGTGAATCTGTCTACAAAATGGAATTCATTGATGTAAATGAAAGAGCAAATGCACCCTCCAGGAGAGCGATTTGGTGTTAAAACTTTGCACCAGAGCTATTATATTCAGAACATAATAGCATTTTCTTTTCTGAAAAAAATTATTGCAGGTGAGAAGTCAGTTATTACCAATGAAAGTGGCATGGCAGGATTTATTATGCTTCCAAGTCAACTTATTCCAAAAAATATTGAGTACTGCGTTATGGCAGGCCCTAAGTAAAGAGATGTAGGAGGCACAGAGATGAATTAGGGCATCCCTCTGCCTCCTTTCCAGTCACAGCAGGGGAGACGGAGAGGCCAAGGGTTATGAACTTCAGAACAACTCGGCAGGGAATGATGACTCATAGAAATGGAGCCGAGATCCAGCTAAACAAACGCAGAGTGAGACTCGGGGGAATCAAGGGGGGTAAGAAGTGTCAGAGCAGTTAGTGAGCTGCACAGAACTAAGTGTGACCTCAGCACAGATGAAAGTGAGAAGTAAACTTCTGGGGTGATCGCTCCGTGGCTAAAGCAGTTGTCACAGGTGTGAAGAACGGACTTCAGATCTCCAAAGCCCACGTAAATGGCAGCCTGTAATTCCAGCACTAGACAGATGAAGACAGAGGACCTCTGGAATAAGCCGGCTCACCAGACTAGCCTATCAGCAAGCTCTAGATTTAACTGAGGGACTCCTACTCCATGGATAAGGTGAAGCACAGTTGGGAAGGATTTCTGTGGTCCACCTTGGGTTTCCGCACACATGGCACATGTGTCCACACACATGGGAACACCATATATATACACACATGCACATGAGGGTGTGAGGAAGACAGAGAGACAGAGAGAGAGAGAGAAGCAGAAAGAAGGGAAGAAAGGAGGGAAGGGAGGGAGGGAGGGAAGGAGGGAGGGAGAGAGGGAGGGAGGGAGGAAAGGAAGGAGAGAAATGTGTAACTAGGAAGTTATCAAATAGTTTCAGAGTTTAGACTTTCTCTTGCCAGTGTAAATCTGTAACTATTTTTGTTTTGCTTTTATGGTTTTGCTGTTGTTTAAGATAAGGTCTCACTCTGTAGCCTTGGTTTGCCCGAAACTTGCTGTGTCGAGCTGACTGGGCCTGAACTCACAGAGATGCACCCGACTCTGGCTCCTGAGTACCAGAATTAAAAGCCACCATGCTTAGCCATGAAAGATTTTTCAATGGGAGGAAAAGTCAGCAAGGAAACTGTACTTTAGAAAGACCTATACTCTGGCGTGCACAGACTGGAGGTACTACCGTGTCTTGGGGCCTTTGGACCTGTGTTTGACAATTTCATTTGTCCCAGTGATTACGGGTGCTCCCATAGTATTCTCGGGTGGCGACCATGGATGTGACGATATCATGTGACATGCAAGAGTACTAGAAAGCACCGGCTATCAGTGGTGTCCTACTGAGACAACTTGGTGGAGGAAGTAAAGAGTGGAGCTGAGGGAGCAGATCAGAAGACACTGCAGGAACCCAAGTGGGTGCTGAGGCAAGCCAGGGTGGTGGAAACAGAAGCCGAGAAGAAAGTCAATAGAGAGGAGCTGAAAGAAGACAGAATCGATTACCCTGTTAGAGACAGGAAATGTGACAGCAGAAAGGTGATGCTGTGAGCCTCAGTGCAGGAACAAAGAATCAGAGACATGTGAAAAACAAAACCCCAAAGCCTCCACCAGTTAACTGCCTCTAATCCAGCCCACCACACCTAAGAGAATCGACTGTTCCTACGCCCTTCTGATGCTCCATCTCTGGATAGTTATTACTGTATGCATGTTCCTTTCACTTAACTGGTAACAATGAGCATCCCCTATGTGGTGTGTGTGTGTGTGTGTGTGTGTGTGTGTGTGTGTGTGTGTGTGTGTGTGTTCAGTGCATTTTCCTGGTATACAATAGGTGCACAGTCAATGTTCATTCAACCATACACAGCTTTCTGCTAAAAAAGAAAAAAAAAGTGGATTTAACAGTAAACAGTCTCAAAATACTAATTCCCCAACACTTCTACATCTCCCGGAGTCAGTCATACAGCATTTTTACTGCTTAAGAAATGTGATCTGGCTTTAACCTCAGTGCCTTGACAGTCATTTGTGGCATGTATTTCAGTTAGCAATTCTCAGGCTTCAAACCCAAAGGAAGAAAATAGTGGGCGAGCAAAGAGCATGGCTAGAAACAGGCGGCGGTTTCCTAGGGTTTCTTAGAAGCACAAAATGCCACTCTCCTGCCTCACAACAGCATGAAAACCCTCTTTCCACACACTCAAGAGAAGCTTTAAGAGAAGTATATTTGGTTCTGTTCACATGTTCTCACTTGGAATGTTTGTTTGCTGCCTTAGTTTTTATTATCCAGGAGGCTGAAACTAAGAACTGAAAATGAAGGCTAGAGAGTTTTGTGGAGTCAGATTTTAGCACATAATGTGAATTTTTAAAATTCTCTTATTTTATGTGTATGGGTTTTTTTAAACCATATTATGCAGTACCCAAGAAAGCCAGAAAAGGCCAACAGATGCCACTGGACAGAAGTTACAGACAGTGGTGAGTTTTTCACCTTGGTGCTAGGAATAGAACCCAGGTCCTCTAGAAGAACAGTCAGTGTTCTTAACCAAGGAGCCATCTCTTTAGGCCCAATGTGAAAATTTTGGTCAATTTCTCTGTATGGATTAAATTGTATCTTCTAGCAGGAAGATATACATTGTTGCATTGTCCAATGTCTGTAAAACAAGTAGATATGTTCGTTCTTATATATAAGTTGACATATTTACACTTAAGAAACAGGGAAGCTTCTCAAAGTTTAAATGAAGAGTCACTCCTAAGTACATACTCAAGGGAATCAAAAGCATCCACAGAAAAGTGTGACCACAAATGCCCATGGTGGCATATTCTTAACAGCCCAAAGTGGAGACTCAAATGCCTGTAGCTGATGAATAGGTGAAAAGGACGTGATGTATCTGTGTAATTAGTCTGTACAGTTAACTGTTATGTAGCAACAAATAGGAATGAAGTGCTGGAACATACTACAGAATACGTGACTGTTGAGACACTATTCCAAGTGACGCAAGGCATATTGTAGGGATCTATTCATAGAAAACTTTCAAGATCAGCAAAGCCACAGGGACAGGAAGTGGAACTGGGGTGGCGTAGAGCCGAAGGGAGTGGAACTCAGTGCCTAAAAGTGAGAACAGTTTCTTTAGTGGGTGATGAAAATATTCTGAAATGATTGTGCTAATGGCTGCATAATTTTGTGAATGTACTAAAAATGAATGTCATGTATACTAAGTGGGTAATTTTATATAGCATGCGAACTACATCTTAATAAAGGTTTTTAACCACACTAAAAACACTTCCAACATGAGATGAAAATACAAAGCTCTAGCTGGTGGTTGTGCACGCCTTGAATCCCAGCACTCAGGAGACAGAGGCAGGCAGATCTCTGTGAGTTTGAAGCCAGCCTGATCTACAAAGTGAGTTCTAGCACAGCCAGGGCTACACAGAGAAACCCTGTCCTAGGTAGGGAGGGGAAAGCCCTTTATGCTTCTTTTAACACATCTTTGGCATCATTTTTTGAAAAGGAGGTACACTGTAGATAGAGATTAGCATTCCCATCTTGTTGTCGATCTGCTCAAACATTCACACAGTTGTAAGTAAGGGACACTCAGCAAAGCTATCAGAGGGAAGGCATGGGAGAAGAGCACTCACAGGAAGCCCCCTGGGTCCTCGAGGTCCCACCTCTCCTGGCGGCCCCTGGCGGCCCTGTGAAAAGGAAAGCAGAGAGAGGAGCAGTTAACGACCACCTCCTGGTAACTACCGATCACAATTGACAGAAAGTTTAACTGCAGTCTTACTGGTTTTCCTGAACTTCCCAACTGGCCAGGCTTCCCTGGAGCACCTGTGTTACCCTAGAGACAAAAATGCAACATTTAGGGTAATTCAGACTGCAAATAGAGTCATCAGCCTGCCCTACCCGCACTGGGCATTGCTTATATTTAAATAGCATTGACCTCCTGGTTTCACATTGAGACTCTGGGAGGATACAGAATCTCCTTCTTATGTGTGTGTTTCTATGCACATACAATCTCATGGTCACATGTGTGTGCATATATATGTGTGTGTGTGTGTGTATATATATATATATATATATATTATATATATATATATATACACACACACATATATATGCTTGTGGATGTGGGTGCAGCTGCATGTATGTGAAGGCCAGAGTACATCTTTGTGTCATTCCTCGGGTACCATCCACCTGTTTTTGTTGAGACCGAGTCTCGCATTAGCCTGGCACTCATCATGCAGGCTAAGCTGACTGTTCACCGAGCTGCAGGCATCATTCCCGGAATGTGGTCGCATACACGGCCTTACAGGGGTTCTAGGGAATCAAACTCAGGCGAGCTCTTCACAAGCGGCACCACCTCGCCAGCCGCCAGCTCTCCTTTGTCGTGTTTTACCTACTTGATGCTAAAGAAAAGCGGTTTTACCACTTTGTTTTCTTGCTTTCAACTACTGGTTCTTGAATTCCCTGTAGAACATAATCTGACACACACTCTGTATAGCTTCATAATAGAGTCCTTATTTTAAATACTAGCAAAGGATGACATTCTCACGAAGAAAGCCTCATCAGCAGATTTCTGCAGCTGGGAAAGAGAGTTAGCACGTGACCCACCAAAGGTTTCGCTTTCTGAGTTCTCCCTGGAGTTAAATCTAAAATACAATCCAGGCTGGGTGTATTGAAAATTACACACAAAATAAACTCATAAAGGCATGAAGCAAACATTAACTGAAAGGGTTTTTTTTGTTTGTTTGTTGTTTGTTTTTACCTTTTCACCAGCGACACCTTTGGCACCAGGAATCCCAGGTACACCCTAAAAAGATACACACAGATTCTGGGTTTAACCGTCACATCTGAGAAGCCATCAAACCCCAAACCCACTGTCTGAGAAGAGTCGGAAGGCACCATGGCAACCTCAAAGGCAGCATTGGGTTGGGCATGCTGCCTCATTCCCACACCAATCAGTAATGGGGCTACACATGGTGGGCAGTGCTCTGTTTTTCTGTGCCCGGCTTTTTAAGGCTGAACCTTAAAGAAAACCTCCAAGCTAAAGCTTTTTTTCAGAATGACCTTTCAAGCTAGAATTCAGCCCTGCCCTCACATCAACAGACAATCTTTCGGGCAGGCAGATGCTGTAGGGACATAACATTGCTTCTTGAACAGAATAATAAAATCCTCATTTTGCTCACTTGGGTACTGGGAGTCCTTATATCCCCTGGCAGCTTATAAAGTGCCAGATGCCGTAACAGATTGGGAGCCAGTTCTTGATACTACCAAATATCCTTTGTTAACTTGAAAGATTTGCCTTCAAAGACTCAAAAATACAAACAATGTATTTCGTATGAATTTTCAGCCATACTAATGTAGGGAAATGCCAATTTCAATGTTTCAAGGTATCACCTAACCCAACTTGTAACCTTTCTCAGAGTGTTCCTGAGAATTCTTTCAATCTCCTCATGTCTCAGCCTGCTAACAAGAACTCCAAGACTGGCTAAAAGTAAGGCAAGAGACAGAGCAGTGCCCACTGCCCTAGACTATTTAAGGAAGATACTAGAGAAGGCAGACCAAAACCATAAAACTAAATAGTGCATAAGCAGAATGTACTCTTCTTTTTATGCTACTTGGGCAAATGACCAGCTAATCACAGGGGAAAACCATCAAAAATGTAAACACAAGAAAACAAAAAATAGAGTATCTTTTTTCCCTCAGAACTCAACAAAATGCATAACTCCAAATTCATAAATCATGACCATGTAAGCAACCAAAAACGAGCACGTACCGGCAGCCCCTGTAATCCCACGTCACCGGGAGGTCCAGGCTTCCCTGCTTCACCCTGAAAGCAAGTTCTTAATCACACAATTATACCTTTATGAACTGATGATGTGTTCTTCTAAGAAAGAGGAGTGCAGCCGTTTCAGATGAAAATATTTTTCCAACAGCTAATCTTAGACGCACTTTTAAATTACTTAGCTTAGGTGGTGGGTAGGACACAGGACACACATTCAAACAGAGAGTTTCCTGCAGTCTACTTCCATCAATGGGTCTATTTTACCGAGTTCCCTAAGCAAGCAAATAAGTGTACTACTTTAATAAGAAATTTGCAGCTGGCAATTTCGAAATTGAAAGAGGGGAGGGGGGAAATGGCAGAGTTGTTTAAGCAAACTTCCTGGTAATGGTATCATGGAAATGTTGAGCTTAGCTGTCCAAGGCAGAGATCTCCCCATTCACACAGGACTCGGCCACACAGCTACCTTTGATCCCGGAATTCCAGGTATTCCGTCTCGACCATCTACACCTGGCAAGCCCTAAGGACACACAAAGAGCACACTGTGTCTTAGAAACAGTCACCTTCTTCTTCTTATTTCCTGGAGTTCCACTGCAAGACGGTAACCTTGGGAACTGTATTTGACACCTACAGCTCAGGACATACCGTGTCTCCTTTTGGCCCAGGGGATCCAGGAATTCCTCGGGAACCTTGAGCACCCTGTAATCCCACGTCACAGTGCAGAAGAGAAAGAGGAAAGAAGGCATCTTCAATGAGTGCAATGCACAGGTCATGCAAATACACCAAACTGACAGATTATTCAGAAACTCGGGCTCTGCTGCGGCGATAAGGATTCATCTGTACTCACCCTGTCTCCCTTAGGACCTGCTTCTCCTGGAGGGCCTCGCTGTCCTTGATCACCCTATATAAACACAGGAGTTCCCAATGTGAACAAAGTTTACTTACTTGTGTTTGAACGTTAGGAAACATCGTCCACATTGCAGACTACTGGGTAACTTTTTTTAAAGTATGTTTTTCCTGTGTGTATATCTGTGCACCACCTGTATGCCTGATGTCTGAAGAGGCCAGAAGCTGGCATCAGATCCCCTGGAAGTGGAGTTATAGATGGTTTTGAGCTGCTATTGAGTAACTGTTGCTCTTTGTTCAAAATGGACTCTGATCTATCGCAAATGCTCAGTTCAAAAAAAAATCTTGTAAAAATTGTCTTGATCATTGATATAGGGATAACTGAGGTTGTATGTCTTTTATTTTCATTTCAGGTGCATAATTTTTCTGTGCTCTGGATGTCCATGTGAAATAGATTGAATTGCACCTTAAAAGCAACAACATTGTTCACTATCTCTACATAGAAGCTAATCTCATTGACTGTTATAGTAGGCTGAGGAATAGATTAGACACCTGTAGTTTCTTTGCCATTTAGTTCCCACTTCAATAATAATAGTTATGCAAAGAGCATCCATCTAATGATACATGCTATATGTGGCAATAGATGAGATGTTTTCTTAAAATATAGGGTTTCTTTCTTATTATTGTTTAATGACTCCAAGCTTAATCTGGCTCTCTGATGCCATTTCTCAGCTCAGACTGCTCAGCTTGGTATTAGGCATCATCTACAATCCATTTCTATTTGCTTAGACATCACCTATAATGCATTTCTACTTGATCCATGCAGGCTCATCTTCCCAACACACACCTTTCATCTAGACAGCAGGAGCCCTGTGATAACACAAAGCACATCACCACAGCACTCCCTGCATTTTGCTTCCTTTCCCAGAAGGGCTTTCCAGAGCATTCTTCCTGTCATGAATCGCCTCTGTCCCAATTCATGTACTGGATCTTGTAGCTCATCAGTGAACCACATCCTGTCTTCCCCACTGTACCTTAATAGTGAGAAAGTTTGTTTGACTTGTGTAATGTCTACCTTTTCTGTGGTATAGATGAGTAATAATGATTTTTTTTAATCTGTGAAATCTTCAGAAAGGTGTGAGGAAGTCTAAACAATGATACATATGTGTATGGTCGTCAAAGTGTGGAACAGTGAGATCTGAAACCATCAAAGAGGAAAAGGTAGAGCTGCCTAGGACCCAGGAACATGGTCACTGCTGTCAATCAAAGTACCCTCACCACCAAAGCAAAAGGAAGATACAATCACAGAAACAGGTGACCACAGGGCATACCCCCTAAGAAAACCAGGGAACTAGTTCTCTGCACCCAGAAGAAAGACTGTCATTTTTAAATAAATATGAAAACCTTTGCTCATTTTCTATTTATTTATTGGCACTGGGGATTGAACCTAGAGCCTTTCACATGTTGGGAGAGTACTCTGCCACTGAACTATCTCTCCAGTCCTCTTTCTATTTTCACTAAGTTGGGCAGACTAGCCTTAAACTCACTCTGTAGTCCAACCATGCCTTGAATTTGGGGTTCCTCTACCTCTGCCTCCTGAGTAACTGCAATTACAGGCCTGTACAACCAGACCTGGCTTCTATTTTTCCATTTTAATTATTTACATGTATGAGCTATTTGTATGTATCCCTATGGATAACAAAAAGAAAAAGGGAAAAAGAAAGAAAAGAAAAGTGGGGTAAATTAGAAATGTGTGTTTTGGTTGAATGTGATAGTAGCATTTGGGAGGCTGAGACCAAAGGATCACTGCTAGCCTAAGGCCAGCCAGGGCTACATAGCAAGATGATATATCAGAATAAAAGAGAGGGAAAGGGAGGGAATGAGAGAAGAGGGGGCGGTAGGAGAGGGGAAAAGAGGAGAGAGTATCATTGCTTTAAAAAAAAAAAACTGTCGCGGTTTTTTTTTTGTGAAACAAAAACTACTTACAGCTGGACCTGGAATGCCCTGAGGCCCAGGCTCTCCATCAAGTCCTCGTGCACCCTGAAAACAAGACAAAGAAATAAAATTCAGATCAGCCACGCATGTTAAAGGGCATCAGCATCAGCATCTTTCTAAAGAAGTATACCAGCCAGAATAACAGGAGGCTTTATGTTTTTAGTGTGTACTATATTTGTGAATGAACGCTGAGGAGTAACTCATTAGACACTTGACATGGTACCACTCGTGTGGACTGCTCATCATGCCAACAGCACTTGGGATAAGGGATACCACTCCGACATTTTAAGTTAACGGTGGCTCTATACTCAACTGCTGACATGAACTGAAAACTGGTTCTCATTCAGAGAACTTAGACCTACTGAACAAGATTTAGCAGTCAGCCTCAAAAGGCTCTGAGTGGCTATGGGAATTCACTAACGCTGGAGGTCTTAGAGCCTCGAGGTGAGTGTGAATTTGGGGGTAGCTACAGAGGAATCTACAGTGCCACAGATGTAAGAAAGCCTTCAACAACTCTAGAAACCACCACCCCATCCCTGATCTAGAATAAAAGTAAATCACATGCCTATGTGATTCAGAAGAGGGGACTGTTCGACTCTTAAACGAATCGAGACATCCCTACTCCTGGATTGATATTCACTTTATATATAGTAATCAACCTATTTTCTCCAGATAGGTCCACCCTGTCACATGATGACAGAGGAAGTGTCTCCATTTTTCAAGTCTAGTCCGCTGCAAAGGACCTTGAACTTGGCTACAGACTAAAAACCATCTTTGTTTTCTTCATTAGAATCGGAAGGTGGTTTTCTTTAAAAACAAAACTGCGGTGGGTTTTGTGCTCACTACACATTCTCCTCAGCAAAATACATGCTCCATCTGGAGATGTCCCTCTCATCCACAAAGTGAATGAGGAAAAGCAGAATGCTGAGTCGAGTGGACAGACAGATGGACAGTCTCCTAATGAAGTAGATGAAATGAGGAGGGCATAAAAAGAAGTGGAAAGCAGTCAAAGAGCATTGGATAGATGTCAGGCCAGCAAAACCAGGTGGACCTGGTAAGAACGAAAAACTAGAAAGCATTTGATAGGAAGTTCACACACAGGTGGACTCAAAGAGGAAAAGAAAAAAAAAAAACACTATGGAAGCAGAGGTACCACAGAGCCCTGAAATTCTTTGATCACTAAGAACTACAACAGAACAGAGCCATTCTCCACTCAGCAGAAGAGAAAGGATTAGCAACACCTGAAAAAGACCTTGAATTCATCATTCACCTTGCATTATGAGAGCACACCCCAGCTTTTGCATTATAGAAATGGCTTTGATGCACCCTCTCTCTCTCTACCTTATTGCAGTTCAGCATGAGCTCAGACCCAAAGTGCTGTTACTAGGTAACCATTCCACATCTGTGTTCACAAGGGGAGCTGTCTTTTTTTTTAAGCAATTTGACAGAAATGAAGAGAAATGAAAAATTTTCAAAAATATCAAATAGAGAAATACCTCAAATAAAGAACATATCAAGAACAGTAATTGGTTTCAAAGAGAGGTCACCTATTTTATGGAGTGAGTTAAATCTGGGGCGGGGAAGGGATGATAACCTGGGGATTGGTTGCATCAAAATAGATGGACTTTATTACTTAATAACCGAGAGATGCACATAGAATGTTACTTAAAGTAGTGTGGATGTCCAAATATACAAGACTTCAGTATTGTGTGTGTGTGTTTTTTAAAGAAATACCTTAGAAGAGATGGAGAAAAGAAAACAGGCAGAGAAATATCTAGAAAAGCTCTAGTGTGAGAGATTAAGGAAAATATGGTAGACGAGCAGGCCTGTAATTCACAGGAGCTGTAGCTCTTCTAAAAAGGGTTTAATTTGGTCTATTGTGTATCAACGATGAAATCTTACTGTTACTTAATCGTAAATAAAAATCAGCAAAAATGGCTCTAAAGAGAGCCAAACCAGGGTCCCAAATGTTGATGGGCAAAAATTCTTAAACATTCTGTAGTCCGCAAACTGGCTTTCAGAATAAACTTTCTGAGAAATGGCAACTGTTTTTGTCCCAAACACTAGTTACAATCCCACACACACTCATGCCCCCAAAGCGATATTGCTGAGGATACTGTGAATTGTTCCTATTGTCTTTCCTTAGGACAGTCTCTCCACCAAGTGCCGCTGTGTGTCTTCATCCCTCACCATCCACTGCACCTCCTCCTCCTGCCGTCTGAAGTCAGCTTTGGCATGGGCCCACCCTCCCAGATGTCACACCCAGATTAAGCCCCTGCTTTGCCGCACCTTCCTTGAGCCGCCTGATTTCAGATTTGCTTCTTCCCCAAATTGCACCATAATTGCTTATCTACTTCTCTGTCTCTCCAAAAAAGTAAGACACTTAATGTGAGCCTGTCCTTCAAACTGTCCTTGGAGCTTGCAGGTGCCTTGCATGGGAAGAGCCAGAAAACCTGACTTCTGAAACCGGCAAAGGACAGGCTGGTGACTTGTGGCCACAACTGTATGGCCCCTGTTTAAGGCAGAGCAGCTGACATGGTCTCTGGATCCTACCTCTCCCTCTCTATCCGCCCTTGTCTTTGCCTGGCAGGACCAGAAACACTCCCAGCATTGTGTCAGTACTGTGAGCACTGGCTACAAATAATGCCAAAGCTAGAACATTACACCCCCACTTACTCTAATTTACCTAAGATAGTATTCCCCCATGCCCATGGGTTCTATGCCATGAATCCCACCAAAAATATTTGTGGTGGACCTCTATACATAACAAGTGCACGTGGTTTTCTTGTCATTGTAAATGCTTACGAAATATGCATTGTATAAGGTATTATAAAAAACATATAAACACATAAAAGATAAACTAAAAAGTGATGCTACTGGAGGCAAAGTCACTCTTATATTATGCTTTTTCATAGATATCTCACTTTTTCTCCTTTGTCTCCAACTACTCCAGTGATCCCTCTCAGGCCTTGAGCTCCCTGGAAAAGCAAAGGGAGGAGGGTGGTGAACGATTTCAGTCAAAGCACATACTCTTTGCAGATGCTGATCCAGAAAAAGCATGTTAGCATAATGACAGAAGACACTAAGTATGTGACAGCATACATAGGCAAACATTTCTAGTTTAGAAAGAAAAGTCCAAGTGAAATGCCAATGCTTAAAACTCTTCGGTAAAATTCTAAAGGCTTATATAACTCTATGCAAATTGAGTTGTTGCAATGATTGACGGCCTTTAGAAAATAAATACAAGCAACTGTGACAGTGTTTGTAACATCTTTTAACTCACGGGCAGAACCCACACTCCCATGTCCACCTCTTTTGTGGTCTGTTAGGGGTAACATTATTTTAACTCTTAAAATAATAGCTACCTACAAATCCATGCAGTCAAAGTGAGGCAGTTCCAGTCGAACCCATAAAAACGTACTACCAGAAATAGAGCTGGACTGCCCACCAACCCCTTGTCACCAGTATTTATTATGCTGCTCCTACAATAAAGGGTGTTCTGAACTCCAATGTGGCATAGTAAGAAATCACAGGCACAGGCGTGAATAAGCCGAAACATGAGGAAGTGGAGAGGTTTTCAGGCTGTCTTTCAGTACCGAAATGTTGCTAGTCCCACAGCAAAGGATTCTTCCATAAACCCGTGGTAAAGAAAGGGTGAGCCTGGGTGCTCCCCGGGGCACAGCTGGGAGCGCATGCTCCATTAGAGGTTAGCTACTTTTGACATCTGCCGACTTTCCACACTGGCTTAAGAAAAAGGTTCTTTAGGGTGCCGTGGTCTTCCTCTTCATCTTGGGAAAGATGGACAGTCCCAGGACCAGCCTTCCTTCATCTAGTTCAGTCACAAAATTCTCTGTATGTCAGTGAAAAATTGTCTGAAATTCCCAAGTACAGCATGTGGCCATATCAGGTTAAGCACTCTAACTTATGTAGCTCGTTTACTGACTCTGTAGACAATTTCTGTACATAAAAATTTTAAAAGTAGTTGTGATACAGGAACCCAAAAAATAAGCACTCAAAATGACTACTCCTTATGCAAATACACCATAGAAATGTTCTTTTTATAAATATATGCGTGGCTTTATGAGTGTGCTTTTATATTATGAGGCAAAAAAAATCTGTGAATTCTCCAGAAACATTTGAACATACCTCCTCTCAAACACCAGGAGGTCAGCAGATACTGATAGTAATTCCCAGTGGATCCCTTGAGCTACATAACATAATTCCATAATCTTTGAGAATGGATTCTTTTGAAATTATATACAATATACAAACTATATACAACCCACACCTAATTTTCATTAGATCCAAAAAGCAAAAGCAAACAAACTATACTACCTGGCACTATCCATCAGGAAATAAGAGTCAAGTTCCTTAACGCCTCCTAGTAAAGGCTCAGAGAAGGCAAATGTCTGGAGAAAATGTCTGGACTCTTCCACAACATCCTCTTGAAGGTCTCATGTGGCCCAGAAAAGAAACCACTTCTTAGATGCTCATAACTATCTTTCAGCCTTAACCTCTAAGTAAACATTGATCTGCACAGTCCCTCTAACCACTTTTAGAGACTAGAGCAATGGCCCAGCAGTTAAGAGCATTGGCTTCTCTTGCAGAGGACCAGGGGCATCTACACATGGCAGCTCACAGTTGTCTATAACTTGAGTTCTAAGGAATCTTCTGGCATTCATAGGCTTTGTATGCACATGGTGCAATACATACTCACATGCAGAACACTCATTACATGTAAAATAAATAAATAAAATCTGTTTTACAAGAGACTAGTGCTGAGGGGAAGAGCAATTCAAGAAAGGGAATTCAGTTTGTCTTCTCTGGCTCTTTGGTAGTAGTCTCTAATATCAGCTATCCTTCAGCAACCTTCAAATAGTCAAGGAATCCTCAACAGTTATTTTTTCTATAATGGAGACTAGGACAAAGAGTAACAATTGTGCTTCCATATGGTACAAAATTAACGTGAATTCCAATCTAACGAACATCTTAAATTTGAAGTATGTTTATGTCCAACTGTCTTACATAACATCTCAGCAGTTGTGGGACTGCAGTAAAAGATTGGTTATGAGCCACTAAGAACATTCTAATTTGTGAACACTTTCTGGAATCAACTGCAGGAATCCCATGAGCTATAAACCCATTTCGTGTTCAAGGTATACAAGATGTTCTCCTCTGTCACGCCACAGCACTGCAGAAATTGAAGTTCATCGTCCTCTTGTGCTCAGCATTTGCATTCAGGTTATGAAGGCTTGGAGGCTACATATAATCTTAAATAGAACTTTTCTCTTAAAAATTTCTTGAAGGTGCAATGTGGACTCTTTCTTATTTTGAAAAAGTAGTGGTTGCCTGGTGCTGGCTGGCTGGAAGCATAGAGAATATCAAGTTCATACGCCATAAACTATTAATCTGCATACTAAAGAGAAGATAATAGTCATTAAAAAGATTTGCTTATCCTAGGCAAACATTAAAAAATACTTTACTGGGGGTCCTTGAGCTCCGACTTCTCCCAGTTCTCCCTGGTCACCTTCTTCACCCTAAAAATCAGCAGAGAAAAATCACAGTGAATATTAACTAGCAAATGAATAGGCAGGTCTTGCTCAGTATATGTTAAGCACATTTGACATCCTCTGGATGGTTCTAATGGGTCTTGTTAAATTGCATAGGCAGTCTGTGTTAATTACATGGTATTCAGGCAATGTAGATAAGTACATAGAGAGTCACCAAAGGAGATCCCACTTAGAAGCTGTTCTTTCAAGGTTTTCTAAAGAGAGGGAGAAAGAGAGGAAGGAGAGAGAAGGGTGTGTACTTAGGTTGGAAGTGATACTAGCAAAGTATAACCACATTATGAAATCTTTTACTGTAAGATATTTGGTTAGAATTTACATGTTGGCTTTTCTTATCATAATTTTATGCCATACACAATGTTTATGCATTCAAATCAGTTCTTTCATAGATTATACCTATGTTGTCACTAACAGGCCATTTTCACCACTAAGAATATGAGTATTCATTTATATGTCCTTTGAGTCATTCCAAAATATACAAAAATATTTACTAATAATTTATTTTTTGGTTAAAATATATCTCTGCTGCAGTGACCAGACACTTATTTCAGTATCATGGATTGACTGACAAATATTTTCTGTGTAGTCTGGAGAGCTCTGATACTCTGCTGATCTGCTATGTGATGTCACTGTTACCAAAACTTTTACTTACTGAATTTTTATAATACATTTTCATCTCCAGTACGAAGAATTTCTCTATATGTTTTACTTACAGGGACTCTTCTTTTTCATATTTGCCTAAATGTTTACTCTTCCAGATGAACTTGAAACATTGGTCAGAAGCGGACAGATGGTGTAGTGGATAAGAATGCTGGCTATGCTAACCTGAGAACCTGAGTTTGAACCCCGAGAACCTAGTAAAAGAGCTGCTTATGGCTTGCACACATTCCTATCACCCAAGTGGTATGGGGGTGGGGCAGGGACAGAAGAGTCTTGGACGCCTGCTGGCTGCTAGCTCAGCTCCAGGTTCACTGAGAGACTTGTCTCAGGGGAATACACAGAGACTGAAGAAACAGAACACCCAATGTGCTAGACTGATCTCCACGTGTTTACACAGGTGTGCATGCCTATGCATATGTTCACAACACACACATGCACAACACACACACACACACACACACACACACACACACACACACACACACAAAATTTAGAAACAGAATCCTAGGGAGTATCTTCACAAAAACCATCATTTGCTTTGCTTTGTATTAAACTACATTACTCTGCTTCATCCTAGAAGTCAGTCTACTTAGTAAAATCTTTTTTTAATGACTAAAGCTATGCCATTTCCTTTATATTAAGCTTGAATAAATGCTGCAGTTTGTTCAAAGTAATCTGCCTTTGGATTTTTATTATCATTGGGTCCTTCCTTCATAGTATCTAATTGCTATTTGGACTTTTTGCTATTTTATAAATTCTGTTATACTTTAAAATGTTAGACTATTCTATAATGAAGTCTGCTTCCTGGGCTATGGATATAACTCAATGACAGAGCGCTGGTTGAGTATGCCAAAGCCCTGAGTTCAAATCTCCAGCATCATAGGAGAGAGAGAGAGAGAGAGAGAGATTTCTCTCTTACAGAAAGGCAACTCTATAGATTGAGAAAATATTAAACATATCACTTTACATTTCAATGATAATAAGTATCTTTAATTGTGAGGTTATTCATGAGGAAAACTCCTTATTTATGTCACATATTAAAATCAATTCTGTCATTCAATTATTAATATACATATTTTGTCTCATTTTCTTGCATATAATTTTACATTATATTTATATATAATAGATTAATAGATACTTTTATAAAAATATAGTATAATTATAGTACATTATAATTTCCATAGGTTATGCCTTATATTTACAGATTTTTTTTCACACACACTAAAAACCAAGTACACCCATAAAATTTAATGCTAATATTTAATAGGGATATTAATATTATAGATAACATTTAAGTATTTAATACAAAAAACTAGATTATGTTTTAATAAGTTACACCTAATTTTTTGCATTTATTTATTTGGAGGGGTCATGCATGTACCACGAGTCTGTGGAGGTCAGAGAACAACTTATGGGATTTTGTTCTTTCATATCAGCACATGATTCTGGGGCTCAAACTAAGGTAGGCTTGACAGTAAGAACATTTACCCACTGGGCCATCTCATGAGCTTTAGAACTGAATTTTTAAGTGAATTATGAATATCTTACTGGTTTCAGTATCATAATTAAATTCAAATTGTATTCCACTAGAACTTATGATTAACAGTGGAAAGAGGCAGTCCCAAGTTAAAAGCTACTGAAATGTGCTAGTTCATGGAGTGGCTAATCATCATGTGAGTACTATCAGAAATTTATTTTCACTTTATGTGTATGATGTTTTGCCTGTATGTACATATGTTAATGCAGTGCCTGCAGAGGCCAGAAGAGGGCATCAGATCCCCAGGAACTGGACTGAACAGCCATGTGGATGCTGGGAACTGAAACAGGGTCCTCTCTGCAAGAGCACCAAGTGTTCTTAACTGCCTAGCCATCTCTCCAGCCCTCATGAATATAATTCAATGTTACTTGTTTCTCCTGCAGAACTGCCAAACTGCTGCCCAGACAACAGTGATTGACAGTCCCCTGCAGATTTTCTTCTCAGGGTATGGCACATTTCTTATAGATTTCCCATAAAACTTGGAGTAATATGTTTGAATTAAACATTTCTCCTGCAGATAAAAAGCACACACCTAATCAATAATCACAAATTTTAAATGACAAGTTTAGGAGACGTTATTTATCATCATTTTGCTGGAGAAATTCAGAATGGATGCAGACGGAACTGCAGTTTGATGATTCCAGGACCATAGTTTTATTATTAGGATTTCACTAGTCATGCCTGTATCTACCAAGTAATTAAATCTTCATTAGTTGACCTGCAGGATCCATTTAAAGCCAGACTGTGATCTGCATGTGAATGACGGACCTCCAGGCCCCTCTGCTATCAGTTCAGGCTCAGTCCTTCCAGGAATCCATCTTCAATGGCCTGCTGCTATCCCACCTTCCTGTACCAGTTTTGGAAGTCACTACTTAAAGTTTAGAGTTGCACAAAAATATCAAATAAACTAAAGGAATCTTCAGCATCCAAGTGGACATTGATCCAAATGCTTAACGTGCAAAAAAAAAAAAAAAAAAAAAAAAAAAAAAGCCAGTTTCCTACTCGAAGACCAAAAACAAATTTTAGATTTCATTCATATAGCTAATCTGTGGGCACCAAAAATAGTAATTTGATGGGCATAAAGGAGAAACACCCTGATTAACAACTCTAAGTCCTGTGGGATGATAGAGAGACGGCTCTCCAAAGGAAGAAGGTCAATGGCACAAGGAGGAATGGGGAATGGATGAAAGCATTGGAACGACTGATGTCTACTGTCTGCTTCATCGCACATGCCTCACAAACAGCAGAATGTTCTTGCTCACCTGGTGTAGGGGTTAGCTAGTGTTCTCACACACTAATATGTCATGTTCTGTTTAGTCAATCCCCTGTGACTGGGCGTCATTTTCGTTCACTTTTGAACTTTCAGAACTTTGAATAAACCATGGCACATAGCGGGGTAGGTGATAAATATTGGCTGAATTTTCAAACTTATAAAACTTAAAGTTCAGGGGAGGAATGGGCAGGCAGAGAAACAGGGCATTCACCTTTTCTATTTTATTCAAGTTTGACATCAGAAACGCAGCTGTTTCATTCCAGATAAATAAAGTACCCTAACTATTCACAGCCTTCACAATAAATGACTGAAAGTAATTTGCAAATGGTAACAGGGTACAGAGAATTGGCCTATTCATACTGATTATACAAGTGAGGTTATTTAACAGACTGATTTTTGGCTGAGGAGTTCAAGGATGTTAATACTCAAAGATATTTTACTCAAGAGATAAATTGCCTCTCCTGCTCATTACTGCCGAAGAAAAAGGCTAATATTTTACTATAACCTAGTAATGATATGGACAGACACAATCAACAAAGTCCAGCAGTCCTGCACTAATAAGAGTGGTATGACTTTGTAAAACATTATAAAATTTTCTAGGAGGAAGAGTCTACTGTGCAGGAAGTAAAATTGTTGGATACTTGTAAGATGAAGAAATGGCAACCAAGTCGCCTTGCTTTAAAGTACTTCTTAGCCTTGTTTGGAAGGGTATGTCAACCTCAGTGCAATACAGATTCCATATTTCTATCCAGATAACGTGTTAATAACATGCTATCACTAACTTCCAGTTACTTCAAACCCGAGTTATGGTGAAACGAGATGAGAAACACACAACAGACAAATTAGTTCAGATTTTGAGAAGAGGACTTCTAAGCCAATTACAGATTAAATCCTGTGTTTCCTACTTTCAAAACACCTCTAAAACTTTACAGCTATCATAAACTTTGGGGAGGTAAAACAACTGGTGACATAATGTCTGACTGTCATCAGCTTTGGGTAAAAATATCTAAATATGATATGTTTGAAACAGAAAGAAAATGCAGTCAATGCAATTGCAAACAGGGGGAAATTCTGGGGTTTTCTTTGTTGTTTCGAGAGCTGAACAGCTTAGAATACTGTACCTAGAATACGCCAAGCATTTACTTGCCAAAGAAATAAAATATCACACTTCGCTATTCCTTTTAATTCCTTGTAGGGAAAATTATCTCTACCTCCAATCATAGTTGACTCACTAAATGGTCATTCCCCTTACCTTGTGTCCTTGTCTTCCTGGTTCACCGATTTCTCCCTTCGCCCCTTTATGACCCTAGCAAACACAAAAAGTAGATAAATGCAAATAAATGAAGCTCCATTGGACTTGAGGCCCAAAGTGGTCAGAAGGCTCAGAAAATTGTTCTGCCTCCCTAAGTCTGCATTAAAATACTGCGGAAAACCGATGATGTCACAAAGCACAACACTGCCTTGGAGGCTTTAATGGCACCGTGTACACTATGTGTGTCACTTACATCATGGGCATCAGCTTTAATTCAAAGGAAAACACACTCCTCTAGACTAACAACTGCCCTGCTACCCAGTTCAGCAACACAGTGTGTTGGTTCCCACCTTCTCTTCCGGTTTCCCCATTTCCAGCACCAAGGTTAGGTTGAAGGGTCTTCAGTCCGCTCCACCACAAGTAACTTAACCCTTTCAGAAGCTGACCTAGCCACCCCTTGCTCTCTGGTGACGACTGTGAAGTCTCCTCTTCCTCCTCTATGGCCAACTCCTTCCTGGAGGTAGGGGAAGGGCTGGCAAGAGAGTAGACTTCTCAGGTGCGCAGTCTCTTCCTTCCACAGTCAGAAGCACAAAAAGGAAGGAGCGAAGGGAGAAACTAAAAGCTGCACCCCAGAGTGGGAGGGGAAGGTCCCTTCTGTGCCAATCACACGTGGGCTGTGAGAAGTCACGCCAGCAAACTGTGAGACCAAGTTCCCAAATTAGGTCCGCTGGAACTTTGGCCTCTCTCTGGCCTTTTAGAAAAATAAGACCCCCATATAGCCTAAGCCTTCCCCAGCCTGAGAACCGACCCAACTGCAATTAGAGAAAACCTTTGGAAAAACCGTGGCTCTGACCTCAGAGCCTTCCAGATCATAGCAGAGAAGGGTCTGGACTTTCTCAGAATAACTTTAGACTCAGAGACTAGAGGGAAAGCAATTTATCCCTAGCATCCATTTTTCCCCCCGAAATAGACTATTTTGAAGCATCATGATGGGATAGTGGAGAAAAACACCTTCAGGAAAATCTGTTCTGCTCAGTTTTCCCAGTTATTTTTGTTTTTTTACCAGAACATTCTCAAATTTGCATATAAACAGTCTCCCTCCACATCCCTACTACTGTCTTCTCCCATAGAAGGCAAACATCGGACCCTGGATTTCATGTTCTAGTTTCCCCGGCCCAGAGCATGCAACGGGCATTTCCTCCCTGAACTCCAGACATTGTATAACTGAGCACATGCACCTCAGTAGGGGCCCATCAGGGGCACTGGGTAGAATCTCCAGGCTGAATTTGTACCACAGACAGAAAGAGCAGAGGCAGACTTGACTAATTTATCCAAGGTCAGTGGTTAAATGCCCCCCTCTTTCTCCACATAGTATGCTCTTGAAAATAAAATAATGGAATTCTTCTTACCCGCATGCCTGGGAGGCCTGGGTATCCAGAGCGACCTGGTGGGCAGGAATTGGGGCACTGGCAAAGAGAGAAGAGAGAAGTAAACTAGAGAACCCAATTTGTGATAATGCAGAGGTTTTTTTTTTCAGAGTCCAGCGATAGAACCCCAAAGCAATTGTAATCATTAAACAACTCTGAATATCCTTTTCCTGTGTTTTTCTTTTAAATATAGAAAAATACAGAGAATCCAACAGATAGCCTGCCACATACTCATCTTCCACATGTTACGCATTAGTATTTAGCCATATTTGTTTCAGATCTAATAAAAGAAATGAAATTCTTAAGAGAATGGGTGGTAGCAGAGCCTTGTCTGGACTCTCCTTTCTCCATTGAAACAGCCCTATCCTGAGGTCCCAGCCTTTCACCTTAGGGCCAAAATTACACCAGTGCAGTTGACCACTGTCCTTAGACTGCTCATCTAAACATAAAGCTCTTCCAAAATGGAGTACTCCTGTGAGAAATCACACCTCAGCCATAAAACCAAAAGACTTAAAAAGAAACATCCCTCTCCTGTGAAAAAAAAAAACTTGTATAGCCTGAGAACACATGAGCCTCAACCCACACAGCTCTGCGATCTGAGTTAAAGTAAAACAGGGAATTCAGGCATATTCCAGTCAGAGCATCTTAAAATCAGCTCATCTGAAGACTACATGATCTTTACATTAAAACTACTATGTTGTACACATATATAAAACACCATGATTAAACTCATTGCTTTATATTAATATATGCTAATATAAAGCATTACAAACCATATTTTATTCAAAGGAAAAAATCTTACCAATGGGTCTCCATCATGAAATCCAATTGTTCCCTAAAGTAAGTAAAATACAAAAGTTAAGAATAAAACTAGATGATTTACTCTAATTTATGAGTAATATAAATTTCAAAATACAAATATGTATTTTGCAATATATAACAAGGGTGCAAAATATAATAAGGGTATTGATTTTATGAAATGCAAGGGAAAAATAGAAACATGTGTTAATATTTGAAGACTTATTGATGGATGATACCTTCAAAGATCCCTAAACTGTAATTGGTTACCTCACTGAGGAGATTAAATGACTCACAATATAGACAAGTTCCCAATATGAGTAGGGAACTCTGGCACATGAATGAAAACAGAGTATCACATACTTAAACTATTTTTTTATTTCTACTATGAAAAACTTAGCAAGAACTAATTTGTTTG
The DNA here is from genome assembly GCF_004664715.2 of Peromyscus leucopus. Classification (NCBI taxonomy): domain Eukaryota; kingdom Metazoa; phylum Chordata; class Mammalia; order Rodentia; family Cricetidae; genus Peromyscus; species Peromyscus leucopus. The sequence continues at coordinate 58,319,015 of NC_051084.1, forward strand.
AAAATGCTTCTTCTGTTTGTCAAAGTTTTAAGCTCTTAAACCACAACTATCAAAAGGCAACAAACAAGATTCTCTGGGGAACCATCTTTTAGATTATTGTGGTTCCTTTACTTTCCTGGTTCTAAAATGAACCAGGCTCTGAGTGGAGAAATAAATTGGTAGAAAGAGGGAGAGAGGGAGAGAGAGGAGAGGAGAGGAGAGGAGAGAAAAAAGGAAAGGAGAGGAGAGAAAAAAGAAGGAGGAAAGGGAAGGAAAGGAGGGAGGGGAGAGGGAGGGAGGGAGAGGGGAGGGGAGGAGGAGAGGGAGGGGAGAGGAGAGGAGAGGAGAGGAGAGGAGAGGGAGAGGAGAGGGAGGGAGGAGAGGAGAAAAAAGGAAAGGAAAGGAAAAGAAAGGAAAGAAAAAAAGGAAAGGAAAGGAGAGGAGAGGAAAGGAAAGGAAAGGAAAGGAAAGGAAAGGAAAGGAAAGGAAAGGAAAGGAAAGGAAAGGAAAGGAAAGGAAAGGAAAGGAAAGGAAAGGAAAGGAAAGGAAAGGAAAGGAAAGGAAAGGAAAGGAAAAAGACACAGTAGTAGCCATTTTGGAAGTGCAGAACAATGACTTGATTATAGACATTTCCACGTTTGTCTCTGAGATTTCTTCACTCAGTTCTCACTCTCAGATTTAAACTGGAAATTACTTACACTGGGTCCTGGGGGGCCAGGGGGGCCAGGCGGTCCTCTTTTTCCAGGGTCACCCTAGGTCATTTCAAAATAGAGACGCAGTAGTTACACAAGATTCAGAACACAGTACATAAAACTGAGGCGTCATGACAGAATGGTATTACTAGAAAGTCTAGCAGAACTCAGGCAGGCATAGACCTACCACCAAAACCCAATTAGACCAGGCAAATAAAGAAATACTGGTCCTACCCAAGTAGAAAATACAGCAAAGGAAGACATGGGGGTCCATAAGGGGACGGACATAAAGCCAGTTTTCTATAGGATGATCACTCTCCCCGCTTGAAACACAAACCAGAAATCCCATGTATCATTCCAGTTGGTTTACAAACCAGTGTAGCCAGTATTACTACTGTCAGATAATTAAGGCAAATGAAAGTGTGTACCCAGCCAGAATCTGAGAGTGGAGGATCCATCTCTGCAAACCCACGTCTTACTTCTGCTGTCCCCTGGCCTGATCTGTCACTGAACTTTTGCAATGGACAGTGAAGCAAAGATTGCTAAGTTAAAATAAGCCATTCCAATGAAAGTAGGTGCGGATTACTCTGAATGTCCCATTTTTACGATTGGCACATTTTCTTTCTTAATATTTCCACATAAAAAGTCAGAAGCATCATAATTATTTTAAACACACAATCATTTGTATCATTCATTTATTTGTAACATATATGTAACTTTGCAAACAGGAAACACATGTACACAGAGCAAGAAGGATAACATCCATCTGACTCCTTCCCTCAATGAGATTATAATTTCCTACCTTTTTGTAATATCAATGCTTCAACATTTTTTAATGTTTTTATAATATCATATGAAACACTTTTTTTTTTTTTTTTTTTTTTTTTTTTTTTTTTTTTTTTTGGTTTTTGAGACAGGGTTTCTCTGTGTAGTTTTGGTGCCTGTCCTGGATCTTGCTCTGTAGACCAGGCTGGCCTCGAACTCATAGAGATCCGCCTGGTTCTGCCTCCTGAGTGCTGGGATTAAAGGCGTGCACCACCACCACCTGGCTCATGAAACACTTTTTTATCAACAACTTTCTCAATCAAGCTCAGTTTCTTGCTGTTCAATTAGAACTAAATTCTGGTTATAATTTAATGCTTCTACTACGAATATACATGGTGATAACTGAGTGCCATTGTTCAATTTCATGTGGATAGTTAACACAAAAGCCCACTAGATCCCAGTTCTAGATGAGAGTATGACAATGAGATGATATTCCCTAATTTGAAACTCAATCTACAAATAAGGAAGAGATGCTCAACTGGAATAAAATTCATCTACAGTTTCTGGAATTTCAGGGGAGGTGCACAGTGCGGTGATCTGCCTTCATCAGTAGCTTCTTCTTTCAACTTATCAAATGTCAATCAAAATTCACCATGGTACTTACAATAGGTCCTACACGCCCAAGTTCTCCAGGAAGTCCTGTGGTCCCAGGAGGACCCTGAAGTCAACAAATCAAAAAGACAAATTGATTTATAACAATGTTTACAGGCGATCATAAATGCTATCAAAGATGACAAAGAACAGACTTATAATCTTTGCTTCTGTTGACTTGCAGTGAAACAATAAATTATTTAACAAAACCTTAATTATATAACAGGGAGCAAAAATTCCCTAAATTGGTCACTTTCCTAATTAGTATTTTTGTTTTGCAGAATAGTGATGCTGTCATTAGGAGCTACATAACATCATACAGAAAAGTCTATTAAGTACCCACTAGCAGTAGGTATAGGGTCAGGTCAGGCTTTTAGAAATAGAATATTTTCTAGAATATTTTTAAAAAATAAATAATGAAATGATACGTACAGGGGGTCCTGGAATACCACGGCCCTAAAAGATCAAAATAAAAATATTTATGGCTTGTGGTTTAAAAGTCATATAAACATAGTCATAGTCATGGCTTAGTTCACAAGAGGCTGAAACTCTAACACAGAGTAAATAGATGCTCACTGGAAGAAAGCCCTGGATAGTGGAAGCAATGTCACTCTGCCTCAGATGAAGCCAGAAGTTTGTTTCTGTCCCTCAAGGCTTCCTTTGATTCTATGCTGACCAGAACTGTTTTGCTAAGGATTGCTAAGAAAGTCAGTAGAGAAGCCATTTCCGCTCGCCCTCACTCACAGAAGAAGCCGTTTATGCTCATCCTCACATTAGTAAAGAAGCCATTTATGCTTGGCCTCGCTCACAGAGCCACATCAGATAGTTCAAAGATGTTCTTCATCTATATAAGAAATCTGTACTAAAGGCAGCACAGATGTGTGGGTTGTAGACAACAAACTCCAGCAAGCCAGAAAGCAGGTGCAGATGGAGATGATCACTGTGAGCAAACTAAGAGAGTCTCGGAAAGACAAGCATCACTTTTTTTTTTTAAGTTGTGAATCCTAGATTTTATAGAGACTTATATAAATAATACTTACATTGTAATAATTTTATAATATAATATATATGACAATGTAATAACTATGTGAAATAATGTCTGAATATATGATGTAAAAGTAGTAGTAAAACTGTCACAGGGAACCAAGGCAGCCAATAAAAAGAGAAGGGGTGATAAAAGGAAGCAAAGAGAGCGGGTCAAATGGAGAGAGGTCACAGACTTTGCAATAGCAAAGAGAGCAAAGAGCAAGCAAGACAGGAGAGCAGAGCCTAATCCTTCTACACACAACACTGTGCTCCTCTGGTGAGCAGCACAGGACCGAGGCGGGTGATAGCTCATCGGCTGAGATCTGATCAGATACACAGCAGTGAGGAGCATGATGCATGGCTGAGACTTCAATTAGACTACACTTGGATCCTTGCTGATTGCTCAATGTCCCCTAGCATTGAGACAGAGACACCAGCTGCAGCTAGGCATTGTGGCTCACACCTCAGAAGGATCATTGTGAGATTAAAGCCAGCCTGAGCTACACGATAAGCTCCAGGCCAGTCTGGGCTACAGGGTAAGACTCTTTCTGTCTCAAAATATAATTACATTAAGAAATCCCACCTGATATGAACATGTACTTTATCCCATACCCTTTGAACTTTTCTACTCATAATAGGTATACCTGCCATACCAGATGGGTTGTATACCCTAGGTCGTGTGTATTATGTAGAAAATTGCATTACATTTTTCTTCACACTGGAGGAATTTCACCTAAAGATATATTTTCAGCTTTGTTGCTTTATTGCTACTAATACTTACTGGAAATCCACGAGATCCAGGCACACCAGGTTCTCCCTAAAATAAATAAATGAATAAATAAATGAATAAATAAATAAATAAATAAATAAATAAATAAATACAGCTTCACTGGACTTATCTCTCTGTAGTGTGAATATGGATATATGCAAATTGATAGATACAAAAATCATTAATGCAGTTGACCTGATGTTCAGTGTTCCAGTTGATTTGCAAACTTTCTCTTGAGGTGATTTGTTGGCATTTGAGGATATTCTATACATAATTAACACCAAGCGGCTTACTTACTTTTTGTCCCCTTGGTCCAACGGAGCCAGGGGATCCATCAGGTCCTGTTAATCCCTAATGAAGCAAGAAGATGATGTCAACACTATTGTAACAGCCCTAGAAAAAACATCAGGCAGAAAGTTTTTATTTTACTAATTATCTATCGGTTGGTTAACACATGGATAACGCAAGTATTCATTAAGTAACACTTTCCAATATATGTTTATTTAAAACATTTAACATGAGATCTGCTTTTGACTTCTCATTTGCTGAAAATTTTACAATTTGGTGTAAAGTGGTGGTGCACACCTTTAATCCAAGCACTCAGGAGGCAAAGCCAGGCAGATCTCTGTGAGTTCAAGATTAGACTGGGCTACAGAGTGAGTTCCAGGAAAGGTGCAAAGCTACACAGAGAAACCATGTCTCAAAAAAAAAAAAAAAAAAAAAAAAAAAAAAAAAAAGAAAAAAAAAAAACAAAAACCAAAAAAAGAAAAAAAAAGAAAGAAAGAAAAATTTTACAATTTGGTAAGTGCATCGTCCACAAGTTCAATGATTTAGTGGGATATTTAAATCCCTGCTTTGAGAAAATACAGTGTAACTGTTACAGTTTTCTCTAGTCTGTTGGGCTTTGACTCTGTCCCTTTGCAGGGTTTATGTATCTACTTTACTTCACCTACAAAATAAAAATACCAGATGTCTTCCTAGATGTGGGTTAATAATGTCTTGAAAGCTAATGCAAAGTTTTCTTAATATAAATTAAAGACAAATAATTTTATTATGATTTTATCATATTATTTTAATATATTAAAATATTTAATATAATAAATATTATATAGTATAATATTACAATTATGCTTAATAAATAATACAATATTTATTGTATATATTATTTTATTATCACTTAGAGCCACCTTAAACCCTTAGCCATCTTCTAGCTATAGCTTAGTGAAGAATATTAACTTTTAAGTTAAAAAAAATTTGAAAGCATGCATTTTCCTTAGTAAAAACATGCAACAATGTATGTTACTTGCTATGTATAGATTAAGCTTACTATATATGTCTAGCCATTATATCCCATTCCAAGATGTATTAAATGTATTTTCTATCTATTTTATTGTTTCTATTAATACTTATGTAATCACCATCTTCAATTAAAAAGTAGATATGGAACCATGATAAGACTGCATGCAGGCCACATTTTCTACATTCGACAGGTGAATTTCAGTTTTTCACAATATTTTTTTGTAATTAGACATTTTCAGATATTGTCTTTGTAATGTAATCTTGAAATCCTATTTCCATAAAGATATATATGTGTGCATATATGTGTATATATTTGTGTATACATGCATACAAATATCTCATAAAATCTATATTATCAATATTTGAAAAAATATTCATCAAGAGAGAGGCCCCTTGAAACTATAGAAACTCTATCTAAACCAAATTGCTGAAATTCATGTCAGAAATATCAAATGGATGCTTTTAGGCCATTTATATAAAACTTGTGGTCTATCATTTTTTACATTTTACTTTATTTTTAAGTGTGTGTGTGTGTGTGTGTGTGTGTGTGTGTGTGTGTGTGTGTTATCTGTGAACATGTGAGTGCAGATCATCCCTGAGGAGAATGAAGGAGGACCACAGAGCCTATGGAGCCAGAGGCACAAGTGGTGGGAGCTGTCCAACATGAATTCTGGGAACTGAACTCTGGTCCTCTGCAGAAACCATCAGTTTTAACTGCTGAGCCATCTCCCTGGCCCTAACATATTTACATTTTCTCTAGCAATTCCATAATTTGAACCAAAGAAATTAGAGGAAAAAAATAGAAAATGTTAGTTATTGGAAATTTACCAACAACAAAAATACTAAACATATACAATTTTTAAGATGTCAGTTTTCATTTTCCCTAGACAAATTAGAAGACTATGAGGTATGAGCAGGAGCTATGATATTATTAATTGCGGAATGCTAATAGTAATCTGTTTGCTTTCCCAGATTTAGCCAAGAAACCACACATTCAGGAGTACTCTCTTGGTGTATGTTTTGTACACACTTTTAAACCCTTGGCGCATGCTTAGTGGATCCTCTAAGTCCCACGTCATGTATACATCTTCAAAGACAAATCCTAGTCAATTTTCATACACAAAGCATAATCAAGTAAATGTTAGATAACCTGGGGGGCTGTTCTAAGCCACTCACATTTATAATACCTTTAAAAGGATCTTAGTAATTATATCTATTGTTGGAAAGTTCTTTGAATTAAGTTGAAAGAGGATTTGGTGTTGGCTGTTACAGTGAAGTCTGTTATGAAATCACTATGTACAAAAGCTGTAGCCTGCCTGGTGCAGTGGTTCATGACTGTAACGTCAGCACCCAGGAGCCTGAAGTGATAGAGCCGCTAGTTCAAGCTGGTTTGTGCTACATTCAAGTTGCTTGATTGCTATAAAGCAAGACCATGTCTTAGCAAAAAAAAAAAAAAAAAAAAAAAAAAAAAAAAAAAAAAAAAATGAAAGAGGTGGGAGAAGGTGAGAAACAGGAAGGGGAAAGGGAGGGAGAAGACAGGAAAAGGTAGGGGAGGGGAGGAGACAAAAGGAAAAGAAGGAGAAAGGACTCCCTACTCAACAGTCCTGGCACATTGCCCCCGGCATCTACCACACTCAATCCATGATGAGCGAACACGTTAACCTTTGGTTCACCTTCTGTGTAGAAGGGTCCTTCTGGATCCTCTTTGGTTCTGTGGACCAGACCCTGACCCACCTACTGCTGCAAGTTTGTGCATGCTGCTTAACTGCACAGTGCTCTAATGCTATTCCTCACTCAGAAAGGTCCCCACAAACAAACCAAATCTGTATGTCAACCACAGTATGACACATCTTTGCCTCCTCGGGTTTCTTTAATGCCTAACCATTTTCATGAACCCTGACCTTTCAGAATAATGTCTTAACCAACTACTCCTGTTGTGAAACATTTCTCAGGGATGTAGGTCATGCCCATTCAAAGAGAAAAGAGCATTTAACATCATGCCTGTATGACATCACATAATTTAACTACAGTTTTTATACATAAACTGCACTTCTCCCTGTCTCGTGTGGTTCTTGTAAGAATAAAATACTGTTTACAGAGCTCTCTGGGCACTCTGCAACAAACAACACCCACACTGATCTCTCTACTGTTTATTATCCGTAAGAATAACATAGTTGTCCTGTGGGTGAAAGGTTGTAAGCAGGCTCTGGCATCTCTATTCTATATAACGACAAAAGAAAGAAGAGTCAGCTTCCACAGGTGGGGAGAGAGACTGGAGATACATGAACACACACAGCATGCACAATTTCCAAAATTCAATTTGCAATAAAACTCTCTAAATCTAATTTCAAAGAAATTACAGAGGAACATCTCTCCAATGGCAGGGGGAATTGCCTTCATGTGGGTGTTTATGCAGACAGAGCTCCATACAGAACAATATTGGAGCTGTGCTCTGAGCCTTCACATGGCCGTTTGTCAGGGAATGCCTGTCCTCAGCATCCTGCTTCTTGTTGACTTCCAGCATCCCAGCAGCCCAGCTGGTGACAACAAAGCGTACCACGGCTAGAAGCAGAGCTGTAATGACAAACCTATCAAAAGGCCACTGCACACAGGAAATGCAATCCCTCTCTCAGATTCGGACAAGCATCATACAATAACCATTTTTAAAAACATCACCAAAAAAAAAAATAAGTTTCACTGTGAAACCAAGAGTAAAAGACAAAGAGATTGGACATCAGGGTCCCTGAGATCACTGTCAAGACAGTTCTTTCAGAACTTTCCCAAGTGTTTTATTCCCAGGTGGCTAGGCAGAGGTGATGGTACACCCTGAGGGGGTTACTGCTCACTGTTCTCAAAATGTCCTTTCTCAATTACAGTAAAAGGCTTTAATGTCAACTCAATGAAAGTGCAGTAAGAAAACTTCCCCGTCCCACAAGTCCTGAGTGGCTCTGATTCAAAGGTGGAAGGATATGAACCATTAAACTACTCAGAAGCAATCACTGGATGTCAATCGCAAACAATTTTCAACACTTACTGTGTTACATAGCATTCTTCTTAGCTGGTAACTTAGGTACCAAAAATCCACTATCACTCTTTTCCTCCACTCTTTCATCCACTCATCTATTAAGATGATATCTCTAGCACATTTGGGGTGGTATGACTGCCCATGTACTAAGAACCTCATTGGGGTCAGCTTGAGGTAGAACTGAGTTGCCTAAAATGAATTCAATAAATATATAAAAGTCTTTGTTGTCTTAGCAGCTGCATAACTCTGGGTCTCTTGGGAAATTATTTGTCCTTATATTTTTTTTTCATTTTCCTTTTTATGAGAAAATAACAATAGAATAATCTACTTCCTAGGCAATGGTAAAGCTGAAGGGAGTGATATTTGTGACTGTGCTTGAGGAAAACACTCCAAGCATATGAAAATGCCACAGCTAATTTATTTCCCTCATAACTAAGGAATGCCTAAAACGCCAGCACGTGCATAGATTTCCTCCCTTTTCCCACCTCCCTTTCCCTCTGTCTTTTTCTTTCTTCTGTCCTGAGTTTCTTCTTATGGACCACTTCAGGGGCAGAGGTGATCGATTATCTAAGAAGCTCTTACTGCTTCTGATAGTGAAAATGTTCTCTTTTTCACACTATGGGTATCTTCTTCACACTTTTGTCTATAAATATAGGCAGTAAATTTTTAAAAATCCTGTAATTGTTTTCCTGTTCTACTACTACAAAATTCAGAGTACTTTCATTTGTCCACATGGGGACACAATTTCTAAAAAGAAAAGAAAAAGATTGCTTACAATTTGAGATTGAAAAACAAAACAAAACTGTTAAGCAAGTTTCAAAAGTACCACTAAACTGAGGAACTATCTGGGTTACTGCAGGCACAGTGGTACATGCCTATAATTCTAGCACTTTTGAGGAAGGATTGTGAGGTCCAGGCCAGGCTGAGCTACTGCAAGATCTTATATATATATATATAAACTAACAAACAGACGGGGGACACTGAAGTCCAGCATTCTGACTGAATTTAAGTTAAAGTTCAACAGGAAGACAAGATTTTAGATGAACTGCTTATGCTTCAACCATATTATTTTAAATGTAATCTGAAATTTTCTCTTCCTCCAAAATGAAAGGCTGGTTGAAGTTTCAAAAAAAATGTAGAGAGGAAATCAACTTATACTATGCTAGTAGCTTACCTAGTGTCCTGGCATTTAAGAAACATTCTTACTGGAATCTGACAATTTCAAATAATTCAACTTCAAAGGTTTTGATAGCCAACAAGTTATATGATCTCATGTGTAGTAACCAAACATGAGTTGATATTATCCACACAGTAATCCACAGGAGCTCATGCAATACCATTTGAAATACACAAAAACAAGAAAGAAAAAGAAATCAGACTAGAAACTTTGAATTGTAGAACAAAGGGTGTCTCCTGAAACAGTAAATAATGCAGAAATATACACCCATACCAAGTTAATCACAACAAAAGACACATGTCTGAGTAAGAGCTAAAATCCAGCAGGTTTGTTCTCTCAGAACAATGGAGCTTTCTTCAGCACTAGCAAAAATTCTTGGAAATAGCAGGTATAGGTTTGAGGGGCTTGCTTTCTTCAGAAAAGCTTTTAGGTTTTTGCCAAACAAGAAAATAATAGTTGATTGGAAGGTTGAACTTGAGAATCATAGAAAACAAATGCCGTCTCTTTGCAACCCAGAGACAAAAAAAATCAAGTCCTGATGAAAGACCAAATCAGCTACAAGTAGTATGCACAGGAAAGAGGCTGCTGAGAATGTGGGAGCTACTTGACTCTGGAGAAGTAGTACGTACCATGTACCTGGGCATCTGAATGTGATTCTTAGCTTCCTGTTTCCTAAGCTGATTTTTAAGTTCTTGCTTACCTGTGCTGACCATTTCCTGTCCCAACTATATCCATACATACTCCTCCACTCACTTTAAACAAATTTTCATTTTTTATATTACTAGGAACTGAAATACTTCCTGTCCTTTCCTACACCCACCCTGATTTCAGCTTTTTTTCTATTTTTTTAAATTGTTTCATTATTTTGTGTATTTTAGGTGTTTTGCCTATATGTGTACCTCTGTACCATGTTGGTGCTGTGTTCCCAGACCAGAGGAGAGCCTCAGAGTCCCTGGGATGGTTATGAGCTGCCATGTGGGTGATGGGAATAGAATCCCGGTCCTCTGGATGAACCGTGCCCATGTTCTTAGCCCCTGAGCCATCACTCCAACTCCATCTTTTCCCGTTAATCCAGGGAGTGCCAGAGGAAAGCGAAACTCATCTACTGTGAGACCTAACCACCCACCCACCCACCAGCATCCACATGCTACCACCTTCCTCCCTAAGCAGGCAGTGGAGGTGAGAGGTTATAGGGTGAATAGGGAGTAATTGTTAGAGACGGAAACCCATAAAGTCGTGACTTTTCTGAGATGTTAAAGCTCTGTGCTGTGGAACCTTGTCGTGACATTTTGCAGGGTACCACAGTAGTGTTCTCTCTCTCTCTCTCTCTCTCTCTCTCTCTCTCTCTCTCTCTCTCTCTCTCTCTCTCTCTCACACACACACACACACACACACACACACACACACTCCCTACTCACATCAGCTCCTGGTGTGCCAGGCTTGCCCGGTGCTCCTGGCTTGCCTGGTTCTCCAGGAGGACCCTAAGCAGGAAGAAGAGGAGGCAGGAAGAGAAATTTTAGACTCTTCAAACACACATGGCTACAAAACACATCCTAAGGGAGGAAGTGAGGCGCCACAGCACCAATCAACTTACCGGAGGGCCTGTGGGACCCTTCGGTCCTCGGTCACCCTGGAGACAGAGGAAAAAAAGATCAAGGCAATATATAAGCAAGAGTAGCTGGGGTCCCACGGGACAGTCTCAGGCATGCACACCACAAAGATAGGGACAGAAGCCAGGGTGAGGGCCTAAAGACAGAAGTTCATGCCCCATGAGGCAACAGGACTAGGTCTCCTCTCTACGATCCAGGCTATAGTATCCAAACCCAGAACTTACACTTGAATTTATTCTTGGGAGTGATAGGAAGGGACCAACCAGTGCTTTCTAAAAACTCATTCAAAGCCAAAGAAGTGTGAGAAAGTTCTGTCCTGCAGAACGATGTAGATAGATGCAAACTTACATCAATGCCGTCTATGCCCGGAACTCCAGGAGGCCCAGGGGGCCCTGGAGGCCCCTGCTCACCCGGAGGACCTCTCTGCCAAAAACAATGCACAGGGGTTAATGGAGAATAATGTGCACCTTGAGCATCTATGCAAGATCTCCCCGAACCCTCCCCCCAGACACACTGACAAGAATGCCTCTCTAGGGAGGGTAAGTTTTTGAACCAAAATATGGTGTATTTCCACCTCCTGCAAGGTAAACTGTCCAGGGTGCAGCAGAATGGATGCCGGCTAATGGAAGGGAGTTCACTCGGCCCCACCTTCTCAGAATGCATTAAAAAGAAGGGAATTGCGAAGAAGGGGGTCTCTAATGTCCACATTCCCAAAAAAGCAATTAAGAAATGACTATGGGGGACATTGATACCTCCACTGCAGACCAGTCTTTTGTCTCAGATGGAGCAGGAGAGACTGGAGCAGCCCCGGGACAAATAGTTACTTTACCGCTGCAAACCTTTCTTTGTCCAGAAGACTGGGAGAAGGCTGCATGTGGGGGTAGGGGGTGGGAGTTGGGGGGGGGCATTTTTTAGGTCTGGGAGGGATGGGGCGGAAGAGCCCTGAATTCCAGAGCCTGACCTCAATTCATGTGACACTCTCTGACAATACGTCTCTGCACCTTGCTTCAAAAGCTACACAACTTTCAGACAGATCCTTGGTGTGTGAGCCCTGTGTGTCACTTGGAGACAACTGTTTCCATGGGTCTACAGGGAACAACAGGGGTGCCTGAAACAGTATGAACTTGTTGCTTCAGGGGACATTCTCTCTCTCTCTCTCTCTCTCTCTCTCTCTCTCTCTCTCTCTCTCTCTCTCTCTCTCTCTCCTTCTAGAGGGAGGAGGGACAGTGAGAGAGGAAGGTGGGGGAGAGGAAGAGAGAAGGCTGCTTTCATGAAGGAAGACTTTGTTTTTCTAAAACTCCAAGGACCAGGCAGGTTACAATGGGGTCTCTGTAAGCGAAACCTCAAACCTCCCCTGGCCTCCCAGCCTGACTGGAGCACTCTCCCTTGCCAGGGGCCCGACAGGGGAAAGACTGCAGGGAAGTTGCTAGAGTTCTGAGGGGATCCAGAACTGCCAGACTTCAATCCTGCACTGCAGCAGGATCTCCAAATTTAGTGGCTTCCCTACAGCGGCAGGAGAAAGTTTGCCTGAGTTTCTGCCGTTGTTAACCATCAAGACCCGCCCTTGGGTAGGACCCGGGTTGAGGGGAAGGGTGAGTGAGCAACAACAAAGAACAGAACAGACAAAACAGACATAGGCTAACACGGAAGCCCCGTGGAATCATCCGTCATCTCCAGTACTGTGCCTTTGGCGTCAGTGTCCGAGTGAGAGAAATGGCCCCTTTTCCCCACATCAGTGGGTCATCGGAGGCTCAGACTCAGACTCTATGTGCTGGAGATGCTCCAGGCTGCAGGGTAGCTGGCCTGAGAGTCCTGAGGGTTCTCTGTGCCTTCTCACCAGGACATCTTCACTACCAGCTACCTTTCCTGTTACACACTTGGAAACTGCAGTAAATTAACTTTTTTTTTTTTTTTTTTTTTTTTTTTTTTTTTTTTTTTTTTTTTTTTTTTTTTTTGGTCCCCAGCTTACCTCATCGGTGGTCTGGCTGGGCTGTCGATAAAAAAGATGGAGAGAAAGTGACAAGGTGCCCCGGCAAACTCACACACAACTTACTTGAGCAGCACATAAGCAGAGTCCTGACAGCAGCAGTCTCAGCCCAAGGGCTCCAGGGCCCCAGGCAGTCCAGGCCATCCCCGTTGCTCTCCACCAATCCTCCGGCTAGGCTCTGCCGGCCTGTTGCCCTCTAGACCTCTAGACCCAGCTGAGTGCATAAAGTGGCACTTGGACCTCCAAATGCACCCAGAGCAGTAGTAGTTGCAAAGGTGCCTGGCCAGGGGGACCTAGGTTCCTTCTGTTTATGAATGGCCCTGGAGAGGGTCCTGGGGATTGGAGGAGAGCTAACAGGCCTGGGAGGAGGGATAGAATGACAGCAGTCCCCTTTAACCCTTTCCTGGCAGCTGCACCAAGACCTGAATGTACAGCCTTCTCCCACCCCATCCTCCTCAGTGTAGTCTCTGGCTGGGCCAGGAGCCTGCCAAGGGTCTGTGCCCTACAGAGGAGGAGACCTCCAGTGCCTCTGGCGATAATGAGCCGCCAAATGGATCAGACACCGGCCTGATAGGTGATCCTTTCTATAGCCAGGTTGCAAAAAGGACCTGTGTTTCTTTAATTCCAAGGAAGTCAGTACAGCCAGGCAGACTCTAGGGAAAAAAAGAGGAGGAGGAGGAGGAGGAGGAGGAGGAGGAGGAGGGACATAGAGAGACTGGTGCTGATGAGAGAGTGAGATGGGAGGAAGTGGCTATTGCAGGTGATTCAAGGACTCACTGTGCTTCTGACCTGCAGCTCATGGCAGGTTTCTCTCCTGGGTCTCAGCGGGTCACAATGGATCAGCATCCACTGGAGTTCGAACTGGTGGAAGACAGAGAGCAAGTCAAAGAGGAGCGTTTTGTTGTTGTTGTTGTTGTTGTTGTTGTTGTTAACATGATCTATAATCCTTAGCAAAACAGCAGCCATCTGAACTTCTGAGCTCAGTAAAGCACACACAGCTCTTGCTTTTTTCTGAGCACAGTTTCTACTGGAGATGTCTGGAAGCTTTTCCAAATTCCTCTGCTCACTAGCGGGAGACGTCCTTAGCTCTGATTCACTCCAGTGTAGCTCTAACCTGGAAGCATCTTTGGCACCGACTTCCCATTTGTGTTCTTGCCACAACTTTCAGAAGTTGATGCTACTAAAGTGTGGTTCACAGAGAACAAGAAAGTGCCCAAAGCGTACCCTAGAAACCAGGACTACCACCTCCACAGGAAACACACTCTAAAACTTCACCTGGGAGATTAGAGACAGAGATAGCAGGAGGTGACTACAGAGAGAACAAAGAAAAGAAGAAAGATTTAGTCCTGAAGAAAACATCCTCCATGGAGTCGTGGAGAAATCTAGAACTTGGTGATGGTGGAGGAGTGTTCAAAATATTGCAGTTCTGTACACTATTATTCATTGTTTGAAGAGAAATAAACTTTGGAAGACTTGAAATCCAGTCCCAACAACTTCTAATACTCTCAGTAGACTGTTAGGGGAAGAAGATTAAAACAAGGAAGACAGAGAGGAAGCCAAGAGTGGCCAGGTCTAAATCTGAAGAAAACCTTAAATGACAAGGCACAAAACCCTGCAAATCCCTCCAGAAGCTGACGGGTGAGCTAGCTCATCTTCTAGGGAGGCAGGTTCCTTGCTCTGCAATTGAAATCAGTTCCTTCTTTCTTGGTCAGTAAATTCCACTGGCCCTAGACAGCTGGTTAAGTGATCAGGGCTCCAATCTCAATACTATGCTTCCTGTTCAGACCATCATGATTCCCATTCTTTCCAACCTACCAAATGGATTCTAGAACCCCCAGCTCTAGAAAGATATAAGATACATTTCCCCCACTGCTGCAGACACACCCAGGGTTGCGATTTGGATGTAGAAAATGGGTCGAACAGGAACCTGAGACAAAGCAAAGGGAAGTTCTTCCTTTCCAAGAAACATAGGGAGAGACAAGCTTGAGGGTAAGCACCCCTCTTCTAAAGAGTGGGGAAAAACAAGAGTCAAGTGAAAGAAAAACCCTGAGCAGCCAGCAGGACACACTTTAAGATGGAAAATTATCTACAAGTTGCATGAGCACCAAGTTGTGCTGACTGAACAGTAGAATGAAGACATTCCTCAAAAAAAAAATTTCCAAGCTACACAGCCTCTTAGAGTTAAAGAAACCTCTTCAGCCCAACACTACCTTTATCAGACTAGCCTTGTTGACTGGGAAAAAAAAAATTATTTGAGTTTTACTTCAAATTGCAGTAGAAGTTTTAAAAGGGGGATAAAAAGCAGAGCTGGAGTCAACTTTTCCTTAGTGACAGCGGAATGCATGTCACCTGAGGCTGGGCACAGACAAAGTGGGACAAGGAAGTCAACTCATTTGTAGCAGCTCATAGAACTAGGAAAGGGCAGAGGATTTCTAAATTTTCTGGACATTAAATTAATAATTTTTCTACTACACCTCCAGACATTTCTGAATAATGCACACTATCTCCATAATATGTCATATTTTTGAAACAGATAACCAATGTATTTGTCAGCTGAGCATCTATATAAAAAGGGATAGAAGCGAGAACTAAAAATTAAAACTGTATACATTCATTTCTACCATCTCCTAGAACCTCCAGAGCTGAACTAAGAAACTTTCATAAAGATTCCAAACTTTCTCCATTTTGTGTGCTTATTATAGAAACCCTCCCAGAAACATCCTCTAAAAATCAACAGCTGTGTCTATATGCAGTTGCGTTTTCATATGCATGGCAAAATAGCACATGGAAAAGAGAACTATCATTCTTTTCCCCCAACGGACTACATGAACATTTAACCAGAACACAAAAAGATATATTCCTCATCCCCAATCCTCAAAATAAAAGGCTACTCCACCCAATTTTATCCACTAAGTCTTATGTGAATTGGCCGTTCAAACTAGGTATGCACTGTAGGTACATGAAATTTTAGTTTTGAAAAGTCATCACCCTGATAAACATGAATTGTATGGCTATCCAGGGAACCTAAATCCTTTGTTTAGATAGCTCATCAAAATTACTTATTACAAATGTGAAGTAATTCTTTAAGCTGTCGCCCCAAAATTGTATTACTCTCTGGATAAATTGGTGCACCTGCTTAAATATGCAGAAAATGCAATTGTGACACACACACAAAAAAAATGGGGAAATGAAATGTATTTCATCTGTGAAAACAAGCTGGGCTGTTTGAAGTGATCAAGGGTTTCTGAACACATCTGCGTATGCACATAAACACCTCCTACGCACTAATAATCAGCTATACAACAACCATTTTTTGGCATGCAATATGAACTTCGATTTGCATGCTAATTATTTTGAAGGAAGATTGGCAGAGCACTTTTGTAAAAGTCGCTTTCATTATACAGCTAAAATGCTGATTTCTTTTTTCATACCTGGATCCTTTTGCTCTTTGAATACTCACTGACAAAATATATGCGACAAATATTTTAATTTAGGCTTTCAGTCAACATTTCTTAAGTCCCAGGATAAACCAAGCACTGAGGGAATGGTCTATGAAAGCCAGATAGTCTCTTCTCCACAAACATTTCCTAGTCTGGAAGATGAGGAAAAAATGTGTCTAGAGAAACAGAAGCTTCTAAAAATCTGTTAAGAAGAACATAATGTACCTTAGGAAACGTCATCATTTTCAACAGGGAATATTTCTTTGCTCAAAGAAAATGGGGTGATATGAGTGGGAAGTTCTTACGCCTGTCCAGATTTGGCATTATCCAAATATTCCATTTCTTTAAAACCTTGAGACAATTTCATTTCTGAAGCTAGCATAGTGCTCAGCTAATGACATTAGTGTTGGGGCCGAGATGCCAACACTCTAGTCTTTATGATAGGGTTACAACCACTGCCACTAATTTTGCTAGGATGTCTAGAAAGATTAAGTATTTGAACTCAACTCCAGATTACTGAGAATGGTACAAGTTTTGATATTTATAAACGAAATTATTTTTACAGTTAGCTAGTACTAAGCACCTAAGCTAATTTTTGCTAACAAGATAGCACCTTCATTAAGCTGTCCAGTCAAGGACAAAAAGTATTTTTAAAATGCTGAGGGTTAGGTTCTTATCCTGATTTGCCGCTTTTGATGAGATGTTGCCTTCTCCCATCACCAAGAAATCCCTCCAGATGACACTTCCTAGGAACTGAGCGGGAAGATCTGAACTACCTCAGAATCAAGAGTTTCCCCAATTCTGTGTAAAATGAGTCATACGGGCCAGGCGGTGGTGGCGCACGCCTTTAATCCCAGCACTCGGGAGGCAGAGGCAGGCGGATCTCTGTGAGTTTGAGGACAGCCTGGGCTACCAAGTGAGTTCCAGGAAAGGCGCAAAGCTACACAGAGAAACCCTGTCTCGAAAAACAAAAAAAAAAAAAAAAAAAAAAATGAGTCATACGGTTCACACATAGTGCTGGAAATATAATTAAATATGGGCAGATTATACCAAAGGCTGGAGCAGAATGGTAAAAGGAGAATTCGGTCGCCAACATGGAGTTAGCACACTGAGAATATCTTCATTTATTAAATTGTGTGCTTGCATATAAATATCATGGAGGACACAAAAATATTATGTAACGCCATATATGTGCTTAAAATATTTTTTGCAATAACTACTAAAACACTTGAAATGGTAAGATGTTTTTCTGGCTAAAGCCATCATCATGTAATGCATAATATGTGAATGGTTCCAAACAACAATTGAGATTCTCACATGAGGAGATGAGAGGATAAAGCTGGGGTTTTGGAAGAGAGGATGAAGCCCCAGGGCAGGACAAAGTATACAGAGGAGGACACTGATTAGCTGGGGCAGAACACACAGCAGGACTTTCCATACTGTGGATTCTAAGCTAAGAGATTTCAATATTTGGGGTGTTATAGTCAAATATTTTTCTTCAGTGGATAAATATAGTAAGAAGTGGGTGGATTTAGAAGGGCGTTTCATGAAGAATAGTTTGATCATGCGTGTCTGGTGCTTTAGGCAGGAACCTATTATAGTAGGCTTCAAGAAGTCCTACATACTGAGCTATGACATCCTAGGATATCTGCAAAGTGAAAACAATTCCCTCTCCCCACTCCACAACCTGCCCAGCTGCTATTCTGTCTTCTACACTGCCTTCTACTAAACTCAAAACAGTCTATACTCAGTCTCCAACGCATCTCCTCCTTTACTCTTGAATCCTTTCCAACTTCATTTCCATTCCCACCAGGCCAGTGGGTCTTCCATCTAATCACGCTCACTAGCCTCTAAAACCAACAGTCCACTATCAGTCTTCATCACACGAAACCTATCCAATACTTGAAACAATTCTTGGGTCATTCGCCTTCAATCAGTCTTTTTCCTCAGTTTTCAGGGCACAACAAACCATTTCACTCCTCTACCGCAGCCACTTTCCTTTTCATTAAGTCTTCCTCATTGTGGCATAGTCATGACTACCTCAGAAGTAAGTCTTCAGCATTACACTTATGACTTGGCTTTATGGCTTTCATGATACATAAATGTACCCAACTCCCAGAGTTCAGTTCCCATCTGATGCCACCTCTTAACCTCCACAAGCTCACAGCTAACTGCCTGCTCAGCATCTTACCTCAGATGCTTTATGTTGCGGCCTCTGTGACCCCACTAGCTGTTTCTCATTTCCTCTTCTAGTCACCCTGCTTTGCAAGTAACGCTCAAATATCAGGTCATACCAACACTTTCCCTTGTCACTCATGTTCTCTCTTCCCAGAATCTTCCTCTCTAAGATTGCTACAAGATATTACCTCAGATCCTTCAAGCTATCTCAAAATGTTTGCTTCTGAATGAGTCCCACTTCAACTTTCCATTTCCTTTTCCCCAATAACATTTATGATATCTGGGTATACTATGGGTATTCAGTTCCTCCTTGTGACTCTCCCAGAATGTAAGCACCATTTAGGCATTAACTTTTATGTTTCTTAGTCACCTAAAGTATGCCTGTAGCTTAGCACTTTAAAAATAGTTGTTGAATATCAATTAACAGAACACAAAGATTGTACATTGCTTAAATCACTAAAACCGTAACTTCCTACAGCATTTCTCAAATACCAGAAATGCTGATCATGACATCAAAACGTATTTTCCCAGGTTATTGTTCATGAGACTTGCACTGTTGTTCACATTTGTAGGTAATGTGATCCAATGCTACAGAGTAAAGAAGAAGAGGGATAGCTCTGCCCTCAACCGTTTTGCCTGCTCTGGCATTTTTCTCTGAATCTGAAGGGAAAAAAAATTATAGCAAGACATCAGAGACACACTCCACCAAGCATCAAATCTGTCAGTTCTACGTTGATTTATTGGGAATATGCACAGGTAAAGAGAAGAATGATTTGAGTTATATATGGGGAAATCCACATAAACTTTTATCCTCCCTCAAACAAGAGCAAACTCCCAATGAGTACACCCCTGAAAAGGGAGAAGAGCTAACGTTGTTTTCTAATAGAGCTGTACCATATAACTCCCCTAGGCAATCATGTTGGCAACAAACAATAAAGAACCTGTCATAAAAGAACACGTTTTCGTGGTAAGCTGCCAGGAAACCAAGCTTTGCAGTGGGATAAATGGCACCAACCTAAAATACAGGCACAGGGGAGAATAGGAGATGAGGAATTTATTGCTTTAAAATCAAAAATAACAAACTTACAGATATGCACAGGGAAAAATATAAAGTGCTCCGAGCCCACTAAATAACTATAAATGATGAGATGGTGTTTGAATTGTAGACCGCATGAGTGTTCATGAAAGCTTCCTGGAATTGTTTTCTTTTTCCAATTTAGAAAAAGAGAAGAGACACAAGATAGGATGGATAGGGAAAGTCACAAACAGCTACAATATAAGTAAGTCTTTTAGCATTAGGGATCCATCAAACACCCAGATTTCATTTCTATTATGCAGTTCTTATACCTACCTTTGACAGGTGATAAGGCCTGTGGAAAGGATATTTTGCTTTTGTTTTATTTACTAAAAAATGCAAGTATTGACCCTGAAACAAATATTCAACCAACAGAAAGTGTTAAAGATTAGAAACAATCCAATCGTATTCAGAAAATACTAAAACATATGCATGCCTTTCTGGTTTCAAACTATTTTTTGATTTTTTTTTTTAACTTGAAAATTCTTAAAAAGTAACACTGAATGTTTGCTATCTCCAAACTGAAAGACAGATGACCCATTAGTATGGGTTTTCTGCCTCTCAAGACATATGCATATCACTAGCCATCACCCTTCAAGACCTTCAAGGAAACATCTAGTTGGCAGTGGTCTTCAATAATTCCCAGTAACTTCAGATTTTATACAAATTGATGAAAAGCCTAAGATGACGGACTATGAGGTAAAAACAGGAGTCTAGGGCAATACATGGGTAATTGGACTTGGAAGACTTATGCTTAAATGCTTTAGTTTTAAACCACGAGGGATAGTACAAGAAGTCTTTAGCAGTTTGGAAAGGTGTGAGTTGCTATATATGAATTTCCTAATGAGAATCCATCTATCTCAAATACCATTGTTTCTCATCTCCACGATTCCTCTTGCACACCATCTCCTTTAGGAAGGCCCACTGAACTTCCTTCCCAACCCTTCTATGCTGACCTGACAGAGGTGCTTGCCCAGCTACTTGCATGGCACATTTCAATACCATGGTGCTGTTCATGTTTCCTATCATTGCTTGCTTATACAGCTACCTCATCCTCCATAGCCTGGCGGAGGCAATATCTGTGACCTGCTTGACTCTATACACCTAACACATAAGCACTTCATGAAACTTTACTAGATGAATAAACAAACAGGATTAATGTTTAAGGATACATTTTGTGTCTTCCTTCTTTCCTTCCCTTTTTTTTTCTTTTGGGACAGAGTCTTACCAGGTAGCCATGGCTGGCCTGGAACTCCCTATGCAGGTAAAGCTGGTCTCAAACCCATAGAGATCCACTTGCCTCTGCCTTCCAAGTGAGCCACAACACCCATAAAATGTACTTTTTTCCCCCAAAAGAAAGCTGGTTGAAATTAAAGAAAGTAAGTTAGAAACTTAATAACAAATTCTGTTTCTTACAAGCCAGTAAACCTACTTGAGATGGTTTATTTAACTGAATAAGTGGAAATGGCCCTACTGTATGGGTTATCTTACAAAATTGTTCTAAAGATCAGGAAATTGGAAAACCAGGATTTTGAAGACTTCTAATTGTTATTTTAAAGACACTAAGATTATTTTTTGAAGGATAAGTGGACATCTCTTTTATGTTTTTCTCCTAAGGAGGAAGAGGAGGAGAAAAGGAGGAGGAAGAGTCAGCTGAGAAGGAAGCAGATGAGGAGCTGGAGGAAGGCGAAGAAGGCTACTTTAGGGAAGAATTTGAGTTGGAGATTGTCATTTTGATGTCCTTAATGGAGGCAGGATTTTTTTTTTTGGCCTATAGTTTCCATCTAATTATCAATGTTACCATACCACCATCATCACCATCACGACCATCATCACTACCACCACCACCACCACCACCACTACCATTATCACTACCACCACCACCACCACCATCATCACCATCACCACCATCATCACCACCACCATCACCACTACCACCAACAATAACAACAACACCATCAACAACAACACCCAATATTGATCTTTAGTGGAGATTTAGGATCAGATCTCTTTTGTCTCCAGGAAGAGGTCAAAGGTCTAGAATTCATTCTGAAAGGAAAAAAATTGCATGTGTCTATACCAAATCCTTTCAGCACTGATGACAGCATAATGACTTAGAAAAGCTCCTTACTATATATACCAGAAGCACCATGTAGAACCAGATACTAGATTATCAGCAACATTCCTACATGTGGAGAAGAAAACAGAAGATAACAACATACACTTCTCTGCAATATGGCATGAGACTACATTTACCAGAAAATCTACAACTGACTAAGGTATATATAGTATAATAAAATAATATAGAAACTTTGGTACTCTGGAAATAAAACAATTTAAATGCATCTTTAATAGAAGAAAGCAGAATTATAAGATCTTGGAGTGTTTTTAAGGTCAACAAATGCATTTTTAAACAACTGACACTCAGCACCTTGAGAAGGTGTTAAGACCTTCACTCCCTTGCCTGAGTCCAGAAATGGCACTAGCAGAGGCTGTGTTATCTGAAAAACACTCTAGGGTTGTTTCAAAATTCCTGCTGCACAGAATTTGAGCATTTCACAACAGTGGCCACATCAGCTTTCTAACCCAGCCTCTTGAAGTGTGATGACTCATTAGATGAAGCAACGCTTTCTCAAGAGTCTTCAAGCCAGAACAGTAACGTGGCAGCTACAAATTGCTTCCTGTCTATCACAGAATATAGAAATTTCACACCAACTTTCACACTAATCACAACTCTTCCTGTAAAAACAAGTTACTTGAACAGTTCCATTACGGAGATCCCCGATAACCTCTTTTTCCCAGAGAAGTGCACAGAAGCAATTCAAAACCACACTGTCACCCTCGCCACCCTCTGGGACACAGACTTTGTGACTGGAATATAGTAGTTATGTACAGTAGAAGAGACAGATTCACATCAACAGTTTACCTATGTTGAATTTTCTCTTCTGCTTCCCCAAAAGAATCCTTGTCCTCTAAGGTTGTATTTTTAAATTACTGTCAAAATGCTACAAAATATTCCAAAGAACTGCTACTGGGTGTTCAAAATGATAGAGCTAGAAGGTACTAGTTGATACAACTGTAATGTCACTTTCTTACTTTCATAACAATGGATTTGTACAGTAAAATGATGAACAGAGCTTTAAAATTCTTCACTTCCAATAGTAGCAATGGTTCCGTGGTTAAAAACCTGTACTGCTTTGGCTAAGGACCAGAATTCGACTCCCAGCACCCATATCAGGTTACTCACAAAAATATGTAATCATGTCTAGCACCAGGGAATCCAATGCCCTCTCTGATGTCCAAGGACACTGCACTCATGTGCACAGACACATACTAAAAATAAAAATCATTTTTTAATTATTTTATTCTACACTATCACACAAAGCCCAGCTCTAAATGAATGCATATCACACCACCTATAAAATTTTCATTCTTGTTTATCAAACACCATATGACTTCCCAACTTTACATCTTACCATCTGCACTTACTAGCCTTCACCCACCTCCCACAAACAAACCATTTACATGTGTACATATTATTCAAATCAACTAGTCTCTAAACTTTTCAATGCATCCTAGTTATTTTTGAATTATTTTCCCTCAATTGTCTTTCATGCTGTCTTTTGCCAGTTCAAGTCCTTCCCTTTCAAAATGTATTGCTTCCAAAAGTGGTGGCCTCCTAGATTAACTGGATTCATGATTTGTCTCTAACCTTATTTGAAACATTCTGATTTGTTACGTGTGTGTGTGTGTGTGTGTGTGTGTGTGTGTGTGTGTGTGTGTATGTGCTACACTAGTGTGGGCCTCCCTATAAGTTGTCCCAAAAGCTTATGGATGTTCCAGGTGAGTGTATAACACCTTGACTCCAAATAGACCTTAAATTTCTTTAAGATTAAAAAGCCTATATTCCATATGGCATCAAAACTGGCAGTGAAGGCTTTTTGAATGAGTGGTGTCATGTATTTAATAAACTTTGCAGAGTGAATAACTATTCATTGTATGCACTATAGTCAATGATCCAAGACGTCTGGGGTGCTGAGCTTTACCCATCTGGGTTTGTCTTCGACTACAATTGTGGTGGTGCTTTGTGATTTTATACTTACAGGAACAGAAACCCGAGGATTGTCTGCAAGTTTTCCCAGCACAGTAAAGCCATCGGTATCAATCTGGCCTCTTGGCTTTATAGGTAAGGATTCCATCCTGACGCAGTCAATGAAAAGAGTGGCACTGGTTCTTTCCACACCAATCATGACCTTATGCCAACGGGAGTCGAACAGGGATGGCGCATTTGAAAAGCCTGCCGATTGGAGACTTCCGTCCAGTCCCTTGTAAGAAAATGCAACAGACTTGGTTTGGCCGTTTATCTTCACGCCAACTTGCTCCTTCCCTGAGGAATCCTGGATCTGCCAAATGTTCCAGTTCTTTTCCAATGTGCCTCCGGTCATCCGAAAAGTGGTTAAAAAGGAATATTCTTCAGGCAGTCCACTGGGATACAAACGCCTGCGTGAAATTTGAAAATAATAAATATAAACCTTGTTTTCTGTGCTTATACATATTTACCGTTCCTGGTGTTTATGTTATTTTTAAATTCTAGTCCTGCAGAAAGGCCACAGTGCGGGGAAACTAGGCAGTATTTGTTCTTTGATGGCATCTTATACAGACCTTCACAGTCCAATCATTCATGCACATCAACACTCCACCTTAAAATACACATTTTTAAAAACCCTTCCCTCACAGCAAGTGAAGGTTCTCAACAATATTATTATTTATTCTACCCAAAGAGCCACCATTCAGCCATGCCATCCCACTCAAAAACACATTCTTGCAATGTTCATGTTTGGGGCAACAGTTCTTTCAAAAGGGAGAGACGGGAGTAAAGTCTAAATTGACTGCACTAGCTTATACAAATCATTTAATTAGAGTCAGTTTTAATTTTTACATACATTAAAATTATTTGATATTTTTATAATTGCTAGGCTAGTCTCAAAAATTGTGTCCTAGACCCACATAATCACTTTGAGAATTAGTAGCTATCTATACCGTATATTTAATGCTACTGTACAGTAGCATTAAAGGCTACTTCACACTAAGGGTTTTCAGGGATTTCAAAGTATGATAGTGAAGTAGTAGATGGTTGTTTGTTATGGGATGTGTAATGAGTGGTTGATGACCAACACTTCCTTCTCCACTCCATCTCCATCATTCTTCAGTCTACCAACTAACGTTTACAACACTACTTTCCTCGGTGCTTTAAATGGAAGCTAAACGCCAGCAGTATCCCTAAGACAATCCTTATCCACAGATGACCACGTTATCTGTCTACCCTTCTCTACAGATCTTCTGTTCAAGCAAGTTCTTTGGGAGTTTTAAATGCTAATGTCAGCTCTCAAAGTCTTCAAAGTTATTTCATTATACTTCTTCTACGTATAAAAAAATTCCTCAACAAGAAATGATAGGAAAACTAAATGTCAGTGAAATGTGTTTGCTGATAAGAAAATTGAAAATAATTAGGCATAAGATCCAGAGTTCCAAACAACATTCCTTTAGGTCAAACTTTTGTATTTAGCTCTCTTCTGATGAAGAATGAAGGAAGGAAGGCAAGAAGAAATATCACAGTGGGTATTGATTTCATATATATGACACTTAGTGAATTGAAACATAGCATGCACACATGCACACACATTGCATGCTCATGCACACACACACACACACAGTTTTGTAAAATTATACAGAAGTTTTTAGCATGTGCTTAAAAAATACTTTAGAATGCAGAAGAGAAATACAAAAAGAACTATGTAGAGTCCTCTTTTTTCCAAAATAGAACTAACCACCACATCACTCCAGATACTTGTTTTAAATATAATTTTTCTCAATTGGTTTGTCACACTTCCTTCAATTTTTTTTAGTTTTTGGAACTATACCAATTCCAAAATAATCTCTTAAAAAGAAACCAAAGGTCTTCATCTTAGATAAACATCTTTTGAATTTACGATAGAAAAAAAAAAAAAAAAAAAAAAAAAAGAAACCAAAGGTTTCATTTATAGATATACTCATTTGGAATACTCATAGAATACCTCATTCTTAGATGCACTGATACACTGTGTGTGTATCTCTCTCCACACATATGAAGGTCATATGAATATGTATACAAATGTAACTATGACTAATGTGTTAATAATCTTTTAGAGCATACCAGTATGTTAAGAGGGAAAAAATGAAATTTACCTCATTATTCATATGAGCAGTATATACATATTTGTGTGTACCAAAAATTGCTAAATGTCTCTGAAACCTAATATACAGAACTGGTGACCTAATGTATTTTTAAACACCCGAGATTCTGTTCTTGAAAATATGCTATGCCTATCAATAAGCAAACCTGACAGCATACATAATTTAAAAGAAGTTGTGTCTATAAATGATTTATTGTATTCCAATCTTCATGAAGTACCTTAAACGGAGAACCATATGGGTTCCAATAAAAGATTCAAAAGTCTTTTAACTTTGAAATATTTGTTTATTACCTTAATACTAAGACAGCCTAGGTCTGTGTTGCAAAAGGAAACATACATAACATGTTTGTAAATGGTAGTTAAGAATGAAAAGCTATTATGCCTAAAATATAAATAATAAAAAGAAGCAGAATCATGTCTCTTAGTTCTTCAGTAATTATGAAGATAAATAAGTAAAAATTATGGTTGTCTAACATTGCTTTGTGTGGCATATTTCTCTCCCATGAAGAAACATCCTATGAATGTTTTTTCACTGTCTCAGAACCTGTATTCTCCAGTACAAAAAGTATCATTAAAAACCAAGCATTTCTGTTCCCTGAGAATAATTCCAATCCCTGCCTTCTTTGTTATCTAGCTTTTGCCTGAGTAATTTAAAAAGAAGGAATGAAATTCCATCGTGTGTATGTACCACATTTTCCATTCATCAGTTGAAGGACATTCCCAAACAAATGATAGCTTCTATTGTGAATAAAGTGACAATGGGCACTGTTGAGCAAGTATCTGTCCTTCAGACATATACTGAGGAGTGGAACATCTGGGTCATAGGATAGATGGTTTTTTGAGTTTTTTGAGAGAAAGAGAAATTTTCAGGTAAATTGTGAAAGTAGAAAATATTGTGAGTGAAGTGACCCAGACCTAGAAAAACTAATGCCTCATGCCCTCTTCTTTGCTGGTCCCAGCTCTGGATCTCTACATATGAGTATATAACTTCCAGTAACAACAGGAATCAGAAGAGTAAGAAGGGACTACAGTAGTGGAGGAGTGAGAAGGATCTCTTGAGAGAGAAAAATAGCATAATACAGGTGATATGAAGGGGGAACTGCAAGAAACAGAAAAGATTGCTTGGGAGAAGAATGAAAAGAGAATACAGTGGGAAGGGCTAAATAACACTAATGATATTTGAAAAAGCCATAGATAAGCACATTGTACTCTTTTTGCTTAAAAATACATATAATATACATACATAAATACACATATCTATGTAGTCTGAATAAAGTTATGCCATGTGGGTGATAATGATCCCCCTAAGAGTCACAGACTATTTAACAAAAAGCCTCTTCCCAGGCATGAGAAGCCTCCTTTTAAGTCATTGATCAGTGGAGTCAAGAGACTCTCTAAATAATATAAGTGTAGCCACTGCTCTTGGTTTCCTCCAGAAATCTGAAGGCAAGTCTTTATTGCTGAAGATACCACAAGCTGACTAGGGAGAAAAGCAATCAATATTCCTTCATAGCTGTCATGCCTACAGACCACAACAGTGACCAGCATGGCAAAATATTTCAGAAGCACAATAGTGGCACTATGTCTTGGGGGCAACCAATTATCATCTAATTGGTTTTATGGCCTACTTAATATGAGGGAATTCATGCCGGGTACCGTAAACCTAGCCTACCATCTGCAGCTGGTGAGGTCATGGACCCTATAGAAGAACTTACTAATGACACTTTCCTAAACCAGTACAGTCTCTAACTGCATTCAAAAAACATATCCTTCTATTGACATAAGTGTAGCTCTCATTCCTTATCCAAGAAGCTTCTTTTTGAAGCAGAGACCGTTACAGAAATTCACAACTAGTCAAAATGCAAAGAACTAACTGTGAGTACACAAAGTGATACATTGACCACACAACTCCTACATGGAAGATTCAGCAAGCATCACGGAAGAGGGTCTGGGAAGATTCTAAGAGCCAGAGGACCAATATAACTGCTGAGAGATTGTGTCTTCTGTACATGAGCAAGACAGCTGCACCCATGAAATCTCAGCAATATGGTTGCCTAAACAAGACCAGAATAGTGACAACACCAACTGACATGTCAACATGAATAGGGAAAATTTCACAAGGCCTCATGCTAGATGACAAGCTACAGGCAATTAATGACTATGAGAGAGGAAGAACTAATATTTTCCAAGGATGAGTCCCCTAACTGGCTATCTTGTAGCAATTAGCAAGCCTTAAAATACATATATACAAGCAACATTCTGATCAGACTGGTAAATGACAAAAAAAAAAAAAAAAAAAAAAAAAAAAAAAAAAAAAAAATAATATAAAAAGCAACATTAAATGG
The DNA here is from genome assembly GCF_004664715.2 of Peromyscus leucopus. Taxonomy (NCBI): domain Eukaryota; kingdom Metazoa; phylum Chordata; class Mammalia; order Rodentia; family Cricetidae; genus Peromyscus; species Peromyscus leucopus. The sequence continues at coordinate 58,347,266 of NC_051084.1, forward strand.
ACTCAGCTGGTTGTATTTGTACATTGTGTGTGTGTGTGTGTGTGTGTGTGTGTGTGTGTGTGTGTGTGGTCTGTGTCTGTGTCTGTGTCTGTGTGTCTGTGTGTCTACATAACAATGAAAGAATAAGAGGCCAGGAATTTGAGAGAGAGCAGAGGAGATGCAGGATGAATTGGTGGGAGGAGGAGAGGAAAATTATGTAAATTCAATACTCATATAATGTTCTCTTCAAAAATAAATTAAAATTTTTAAATAAATAAATAAAAAGAAATAATCTATTAAGGAGAAGGCTTACCCTACATGCAATTTCCTCTTCTAGTACACTCCAGCTCTCTGCTAAGAGTGTCCAAGCACTCTATAGGGATTAATATTTGCTCTATATAGTAACCCTATGGCATCATTTTCCCTTCTAGCTCTAATTTTGAACTGATAAACCGAGGCTTAAACCACTTGCTGCAAACCAACTAGTGTTGGGGACAAGAGGCACAGGGAAGGCAGTGGAAGAGGGGAATAATTGAGAATAGTGTATAAAAACATGTATGGGATCTCATAATAAAATGTGAGTTACCTAAAAACAATGACAAGATAAAAATAAATCTTCCTCAGAGAAAATAGAAAAAAAAAGAGAGATTTTATTATGTACCTAGAAACGCACATCACCCAGCACTCTGCCTCACCTCCCTTTTCATTTTATCCTTCCTGTTTCCTTCTTTTCTCCATCATCTCCTAGTAAGTCTAGTGATTGTGAGACTTTAGTTATGACCATGACCTGTGAACCTTACTTATTGAAGGCTCTCAGCACTTAGAGAAAAACAGTAGAAAAGATGAGCAGGATGTAGAGAACTGTACAACCCCAAGTCCATCAGTCTCTAGGACTGAGGTTAATTTCAGCCCACATTGTGCTTCAAGTCATGGAAGGGAAAAGTAGCCAGGAATTTGTGTCGTGTCATTATTTTATTATAAGAGAAACAACAACTTCGAGGTTTATTTTGGAACCCAGCTAGTATTTTGTTAGGTAAAAATACCATCTAGGCAATTAAATAAATGAACAAATAAATAAAGCCAGAGTTGCCACTATCATACCTATCCTAGTTAGCTTTAAATGTCAACTTGATACAGCCTAGAGTCTTTGAGAAGGGAACCTCAACCCAGATCAGATTAGTCTGTGGGCAATGTCTACGGGGAAGTGTCTTGTTAATTGATGCAGGAAATCCTGCCCACCTAGGGTAGCACCATTCCTTGGGCAGGTGGTCCTGAGCTATATAAGAAAGCTTACTACGTGTGAGCCTGTGAGCCAGGGAGCAGCATTCCTCCATGGTTTCTGCTTGGAGTTCCTGCTTCGGGTCCTGTCCTAATTTTCCTCAATGATGGACTGTTACCCAGAAGTGCAAGCCAAATATATGCTTTCCTCCCATAAGTGGCTTTTGGTCACAGTGTTTTATCATGACAGCAGAAACAAAACTAGAACAGTACCTTTAAGCTTTCCACATGTGAATGAGTATCCAGGATCAGTGTGAAGTAGTTGTTAGGAGCACTATGCTGCCTGGATTTCAGCCCTCCCAGTGAGCACCAAACCTTTAACTTACTTGTGTGAGTAAACTAAACTTTGAGGACTCAGTTTCCTCCTACATTAAACAACAGGGATCGTGTCCTTTTGCCACCATGTTATAAAGTAGTTGAGAGTAATATTAGTAAATACCATGGACCATTCTGGTATTACACAAATTGCTTAAAATGTGGATTTCTACCATCTTTCATTTCATATCAGATTCTTCTAACTTGAAAGACATTTGAACTTTATGCACAAATTTTCTAGAATATCCTTTCATTATTGTAGTTAAATCACTGTTTTCCTATACAACTTAATGTCCATCAAAATCCTAATTTTTTATCTACCAAAGGAATCTTTAGTTCTGTTTTTACAATGCATTAAAATACTTCATATGTAATAGTAATAAACATACATATATGACATGAAAGCATATGAGGACTATTTCAGGAGGAGGAATAAGAGGTAATCAGAGCTGGATCCCAGCAGAGTACATGATACACATGTATGAAAATTTCGTGGTGAAACCATTAGTTTGTATAATGAACATGTACAAATAATAAAAACTCCAAAAACCTATAGTAATCACATTGATCACAAGGTATGTTGATGATACAAAACCTGGATCAGAGTATGACGCTATTCATTCAACCCACATATACCAAAGAACCTCAGTGATAAAGAATTTACAGATTGATTCCAGAAATGGACAGCCATCACATAAAAGCTTTATGTGTATCCCTGCTAGTGTTTCTGTTATAATTGTTTCCATTTCATTTCTTTTTGGTGTCGTCTAGGACCTAAGACTGCATGTGTGGTTTTATTTCAGCACCAGAACACTTGAACAGCTCCACTGTGAGCCTTCAGACCACATTGTGGCTGCTGGTTAAATTTATGCCTCACTCCTGGTGCTTTCCACAGAGGGTCCTTTCAGTCAAAACCAGACAAATTACAGAAAAACAGAAAGCAAACTACTAAGAACATGTCCTGAATTGATGTATAATAGTCTCAGTGATGTTTTTATTCCTGGAATGGAAAGTAAATTATAAACCTAACATGAAGAGCGGCATTCAGGTGCTAATGATTGATAGGGGAACACATTCCTTTGGCTTTCTTTCTTTTCTTTTCTTTTTCTTTTTTTCCCCCCTTTTTAGAAGTTCTGGCAACTTAATCCATTGGCTAATGCATGCTAGGTAAGTGCTCTACCACTGAGCTGTAACCAAGCCCTTCATCTTAAAATAAAATAATCCAAGAAATATCAAACAGTAAAAAAAAAAAAAAAAAAAAAAAAAAAAAAAAATCTGTAACACTGAATTGCTGTAAACATTTCTAAATGCATTTAAAGAAAGATAATTAGGCTCTTTTGATAGGTTACCTTGTCGGAATCCTGAAGTCTACATCACTCCCCAACTTATAAGCCACTTGCAAAGTAGTGGAGCCCACCACCCTCTGGACTGTTCTCCGAGATGCAGCTCTCTCAATCTGGAACTGAGAAATCAGATCAAACCCTACAGAAAGGGAATATAAAAAGAAAGTTGGAAGTAAGACCAGTTCTGTATCCTCCCCAAATAAATTACACTTGGAAAGCTTGCATTGACTGTACAACACAGTGCCACTTGCCTGGCAAGTCATCTTGACCAATCCTGATCTTGGGACACAGTTCACTTCCACCATTGGGACTGGCAGGAAACCCTGAAAAAGTAGTACCATGTCATCCAATCCACCCACTACAAGATGTTAATTAATTTAACATTTAATAATATTAATAACCAAGCAGCTGTTTAAAATACAATGTTATACGACTCTGCTTACAGGCCATGTGTATAGTACATAGGCCAGTTATAGCTTTAACTGGATGCCTCAATAATCAGAATTCATTCACCTTTGGCTTCTCCTCCTAAAGGGACACAAGGCGTGGAATTATAGTAATAATTTATGACAGGAAAATGTTCCTGCCTGGAGAAGTTAAGGGTTTGTTCCATTTAGAGCCAGAGCTGCACAGTGTCCTGGATGGCATGGGTCAGAAGCCTGTTTGGAAAACTTCTGGTGTGCTAGAAATAGTCCTTAAACACCACCAATTCTAAATATACAATGGCATTAGAGTCAGCCCTGAGATGGCTCAATGGAGCTCCAGACAAGTGCAGTTCCTGGGGAATCATCACCACCAAAGATGAGTTTTTATAACTGCCATGCCCCCTCCTGCATTGATAAGACTCCCCGAGTAATAGATTTCTTAGACACACAAACACACACACAACAACAACAACAATAATGAAAGTTTGGCCTACCCAGCACAGTACATCAAATATTTTCTTTTTATCCTCCTGATCCCAGTGTTTTGGAGAAATCCATCCACCTACCCATCCATACATTTACTCAGTATTTAACATTCACCATCTGAAAGAGGCGTCATGTTAGACCCTAGAAAAGGCACAGCCGTCATTCCTGCCTACTGTGCTCACAGTGGGGACTCCCTCTCCAGGCTCCACATTGAGCACAGAATCAACCAACCATCTCCTCAATGCAGGATGAGAGGGGAAGAGTGAAGGACCCTTGCAAGCATAATCAGCCTTCACTCAACCACAACCCTGCCTCGTCACAGTACTGCCTGCTTCCAGTAGCAAGAGATACTTCAAACTCCATAAACCGTGGGTCTTACTTGGACGACGCTTAGGAGTTGCAGATACCCAGGGTCCCAGAAAACTGCATGCAAAGAAGAAAACTGGAATTTTCCTGAAGAGGAGAGAACAAAAAAAAAAAAAAAATGATCCACATAGGAATCCCTTCCGAGGAGAACTAATTTCCTATTTTAAACTTGCCAAACCTGACTGATGGAGGCAACCAAGTCCCAAGGCATGCTATTGCCTTCAAATCCATTTTGAAAGCTCACCGAGAAATTTTGCGGATAAACGCGTTTCTGGCTCCTGCCATCCGGGTCACACATTCTCAGTATCTCACTTTCTACACGACTCTTGTCTCTGCTTACCTTTATCTTTGTCTTCTGCCTCTCTCTTTCTGCAGCTGCCTCTCCTTTTCCTATCTCAACCGCTTGCTCGCTTGCTACACTTTCTCATCTGTCCCTACCTCCGACATCCCCTTGGTTCCCACCGTTTCTCGCCTCCCCCTTATGCCACCACTACTGCAAAACTCCTCACCCAGCTCCCTCCGGAGCTGGGGGCTTACCAGCAGTTCTTCATGTTTCCGGTAGGTTCTCTTTGGTTTATCACAGTCCCTAAGAAGAAGGGGCTGAAGGGGAGTCACTCCTCCCCCCAAGACCCCTTCTCTCTGTCTTTCTGGGACTCTGAGTTTTGGCCCCAATCTTGGTCCTTTCTTGCCCCTCACAGGGCTAAAAGCAAAGAGAGTGGATCAGGGATGTCTAATAACTCTTTAAACTGAAGGAAAGGAAAGGGGTGGGGAGAGGCAGCCTGAGAGCCCAGGCCCAGCCAGGGGCGTGCCCTCAAAGCTAGCAAGGTTACACTGAAGGAGGGATTGAATGGGAAAAGACTTGCTGAAAAGAAAAAAAATCAGGATGTGGGGAGTTTCAGCAGAAAAATGCAGCGAGCTGCTATAGGAATACAGTGGGAGCTTTTAGAACAGCTATAGGGGCACAGTGGAGGCTTTTAGAACTGTTACAAGGGCACAGAGGAGGCTTTTAGTGCTCCTGTTAGGAGGCAGAGGTGTGGGAATGCACTGGAACCTTGCTGCCTTGTCAACCTAAATTTAGACCCACTTTCTCCTGGTTTACCAGTTATATGAACCTGAGCAAGGCAGTTAGCCTCCCTATATTTAACTATCTTGTCTATAAAACAGGGTGAAAACGGTTCCATAACAGTTACTGGGGGAACCAAATGAGATTGGCAAAGATAAAGGACCTCACACCAAACTCATTCCTCGGCATCCTTACGATCCTGATAACAATTCTTTGCATGTGTTCCCTCTCTTGTCCATGCCTGCAGCCTAGTAGCACACGGTTCTCACAACCACACATGAAGCTAGACTAACCACATCATTATTCACTAGATGGGAGGGCTCGGATACATCCCTGGGCGCCTCTCCCAAGCATCACTGCTGCTCTTCATCGCATGTCAACTCTCTAATGCACCACTGGAAATTTTCATACGATGGGACCTCAAGCCTTTTACTTGTGTAAAATCTTGTGTAACATCAATCTCTGATGTTAATCGTGTTGAATTGAATATGCCAGGGAGTACACAACACATTATTTTTCATAAACAACCAAACAGTGAACCACTAGGATCACAGAGAGATGATGTACCCACACCAGTGACACACAGGCACTGGTCTCCTCCTGAACCTGAGCACCTCTGGAGAAGGAACAGCAAGGCCCATGGCCCAGTTTCCCAAGCACAGGATGACCTGCTTCTGGCTCCATCTCTAAGGATGTGTCAGAGAAACATAGGTACTCAGAGTCAGGTGGACCAGTCATCTCCATAAGTTGTGGTGTCTAATAGTTTTGAAGTGGTTTTGCTTCTTTGAATTATTTTCATGTTTTTAACTCACTAAATTTTTATTTAATTTATAGAACAAGTAATAATGCTGTTTTTATTTTATTTTGGTGTGTGTGTGTGTGTGTGTGTGTGTGTGTGTGTGTGTGTTTACATGTGGTGAGGGATAGAGTGCACATATATGACCCTGCAGAGGCTCAAAACTGGTATTGAGTGCTTTCTTCCATAATTCTCCACTTTATGTAAGGAGGCATGGTCTCTCAGTGAACTGGGAGCTCACCAATTATAGATTGTGCCTGTTTGTGCTGGGGTCTTCCCCTAGTGTTGAAATTATAGGTAGCTCCCAGGTCTACCTCTCCATTACAGGAGCTACCCTCTGCTCCACAGACTTGTCCCGCACAAACATCACCCATTGAGCCAGATCCTCAGCCCTTACTCGCTGGTGGTTTCCATAAGGTCTTTTCTACTTCAGCCTCTCTCTGCTTGCTGGAGAGTTTCTGGTTGGACCTGGACCAAGCAAATGCTACTGATGCTCACAGCACTCTTTCTATAGCTTTTTCCTCTGGCCACTCATTGGCAGTTCCTCCCCCTCCCAGAGAGGGACATCCATTTCTTCTTGTTGTGTGGTTCTATCCACAAGGCCTGCTCTCTATCAAAAATCCCCAATCTCTAAAGCACCTACCCTGGCTCAGAACAGAGCTATGAATGGTCTGAGCCCTGCTTATTTGTTTAAGCTAGTTGAAGTTAAGTAAAAAAAAAAAAAAAAAGAGGAGTGTGCCTCTGGGGAGCTTCCTAATGGCCTGAAATTATGGGAAACAAGCCAGCTTTAGATCTGCAGAGAGAAAGGCATTTCCCAAAAGGAATTTCTATCTGAGCTCTGTATTTGTGATCTGTAAGAAAAAAAAAAGAGAGGTAGATTTCCCTATACATGTAAGTGTTTCAGAAATCCTTCAAAGGGTTTTAGAGACTCACCTTTATGTTTGCCCCTCCCCAGCCCACGTTGAAAAAATCCCTACAACTGAAATAAGGAAGCAAGTGAACAAGGCTTTAAATAAAAGATAAAAGACTCAAGAGAAAACTCAGCCAGCTCATGAGTGACAAGGCTTCTTTCCAGGCTGGCTGTTTATTTTAAATAGTGAAGAACAAGGTAACAGCTTTATTAAGACAAAAATGTAAACCTGAGGAAACAAAGCTATATATAACCTTTAAAGATACTTTTGTCTGCTCCATCTATCTTATCTGCCATTAATTATATTGTGACATTAAGGTATCACAGAAAGCAGGATCGATCCTGGTCAGAATCAAGCTATACCCTGAAGTCAAAGGCCCTTAAGCTTTTCCATATTTTCCTTTTTAAAATTATGTGTATGTGTGGAGGATTTTGCACATGACTGAAGTTGCCTGTAGAGGCCAGAAAAGAGCATTGGATCCCCTGGAGCTGGAGTTTCAGGAAGCTGTGATCCAACAAGCGCCAGTGCTAGGAACTGACCTCAGATCCTCTACAAGAGTAGTAAGTACTCTTAACCACTGAGCCATCTCTCCAGGTCCAGTTTTTTCCATCATTAACACTGTTCCCCTTTGTTTTACTTAATGATTCTTTCCTGAAAAGCCACATGGAAAGGAAAACCGGTCATTCACCATAGATCATAAATTCAGTAAGAAAATATGACATTTTAAATGATTGATTTTATATTGAATAATTAATTTTGTACCTTCTTTAACTTTCCACCCTATACACAAATACCCTATAGTGTATATATACACACTCTCTTTCCTTTTCCATAAATCAAAATGACTCATTACTTGTAACTTAAATTAGGGAGCTCTGTCACAGACAATCATCTTTCTTGATTATCTAGTTCATTTCATTTGCTTGTCCAGCCATTCAATAAATATTTATTGAATAACTGTATGTGCCAAATACATACTAAGAATTGAGGAGACCAAAAAAAGCACGAATAAGCACATGCTTGCCCCGAGGAAGCTCACAACGTAGCAGGGAATGAAAAATGACTATACTACTGATAATAAAAATGACTGTCAAGTATGAACTCAGTCCAAGGGCATAGGGAAATCTTTCTTCCAGGAGATGAAATCTGAAAGAATGAATAGAAATAAACCTACCAACAGAATAAGGAAGACCAATACATCTTAGGCCAGAAAACAGAATATATCATAGGAGAAAGAAGGGAAGGTGAAAAACAGGGGGAATAACAAACTCAGCTCAGAGAGACTTTCATAATTCGGCAGATGTGCCCCGCTTACATTAAAACCTAGAACTCAGCCTAGAGTTACAGCACAGAATGACCAGGGCTCTGCCCCATAGAGCTTGCATGTAGATGGGGAGAGAGACACTAAACACCTTTATACAACAATTTCAGTCAGAATTCAAATGAAAACTTTGAGGAAATGATGTGCTAGAGAGAGGTGTAGAGAATGATCTAGATGGAGGAGCCAGGGAAGGCTGCTCTAGGATGATCAATGTTAAAAAAAAAAGATTAAATAAAAATGATGAGATAAGATTGATGAAACAGATTGGAAAAGGAAGGATTGGGGCACAAAAAATATATGTTTCTGGTTTTGAGCTTGAAAACTCAATAGACGGGAAATTTTGTGAAATATTGAATAGGAGGAACTGGGTGAGAGATCTTGAATGACACTGAGGAGTTGAGACTTTGTTCTGGTTGTTATGGAAACTACAATAAGTCTTTGAGAATGACACTTTCAGGTGTGTCTTTGAAAGGGATTCTGATGTTGCTTGAAGGACAGGTTAAACCAATTTGAACAACTTATACACAAAACTAAAGCAAAAGTTTCAGAAAATAACACTTATGCATGTGAATATTGTTATGATTTATTATTATGCAGGGGGACCCTGAGGATATCCTGTGCATGCAGGGAAATGGGCTGGGCAGATGCACGCCTTGCAGGGTATGGCATGGCGGCCAGCGATACTTAGCCCAGATGATGCATCCACATGGAGAGTTTATTATAATAGAGAGATAAAGAGGCAGAGAGACAGAAAGAGAAAGACAGAGAGAGAGGAAGGGAGAGAAGGGGATCGAGGGGTGCACATCTTGTGGAAGTGAAGCAGAAGAGAGAGAGAGAGAGAGAGAGAGACAGAGACAGAGAGAGAGAGGGAGGGAGGGAGGGAGGGAGGGAGGGAGGGAGGGAGGGAGGGAGGGAGAAATGGGCAGACTTCTTTTATGTCAGGGCAGAGGGTGGCGCCAAGGGGCGGGATCAGAATATTAACAAATATACTATACTCTATTTTCTGATTTGTTTTGTTTTCTATTTCCTTTTTTAGGAAAGATGATCAACTCAATATTTTAATTTCAGAACCAGTAATGGGTTGCAACTCATGGTTACACTGAACTGGAACACAGTGGCCACTTAAAATGTCTCTTACTTCCTGATACAGGACTTGGGGCATCACACAAAACTCGCAGAATAGTAGGGCAAGTTCCTTGGTTTTCACACAACTATCTGTTTTTCTTTTAAATGTGATTTTGCATGAAGTAATGATAAGCTGATGGCAATAATTAAAGATGTTGTGATTGCCACATTTAATTACTTTATAGGTTCAAATGAAGAGGAGTGTTTTAACTAGCTTCCTAATGGAATCTAGTTTTAAGCTTTATTAATCTGTCTTTGTTTTAAAAGATCCAAAGTGCCTAGTAGCACGCGTAAGTTGTGTCAGGGTGCCTCAAATTAGGCACAGCCAGAGCCTGAAATTTATCACAGAAATCTCTGGCTGAGAGCCTGATTAACAATCAGAGAGTTGCTAAAACTAAGACTCCCACTGTCCTACATTGGGCTATGTTTTACTGTAAAGAAATTCCACCATGATCAAAGCTCCATTTTAAATCTGCTTATTTTGGTTCTATGCCTGTAATTGTAGCCTGATCATCTAGACTCAGAGCAAGCAAACAGAGCCCCCGTGGTACACTTATTTCTTTGTGCAATCACTCACAAATAAATGTGCTCTCACTATGGAAGATTGATACAAGAAAAAAAAGGCAACATTAACCTTGCCTACCCCAAAGCTTTTCAGAGTATTATTTTTGCTTCCTCTAAAATATAATCATTTCCAGTTCCCCAAGGAAGAGAAAAATCAATTCCCCACCCTCCCACTCCCATAGCGCCCGTGCTTCAGGGAGCTGTTGCTGTATTTGCTGCCCGTGGGTCTCCACGTTTACAGCAGCTGGTTCGTGTCCTAAGCCTTGATCGCTTCCTCCAAACCATGCATGCTGGCCTGTCCGCATGTTTCTCTGTGTACTGGCAAGCCTTCCTTTCTCACGGTGGAGCCAAAAGCTACATTAGAATCAACCACCAGGGTGCTTAAAGCAGATTACTGAGCTGCAGCCCCAGAGCTTCTGATTTATAAGATGTAAGGCAGATCCAAGAATTTGCGTTCTAACAGGCTCCAAAATGCTGCTGCTGCTGCTAATGGTCCACTGAGAACTTCTGCCTGTTCAAGCCATGTTTTCAACTCCTTTAAGCCCCTCCCCATTGTTGTCACAGGTATTGATTTGTAGGCTGTAAATGTATGATAATTTTTTTACTAAGTAAGATTTTTGAATAATTATCAGTTTAACCCATAAGACTTCCTGTGGTGATATTTTGTTTGTGCTCTAACAAATAAACTTTGCCTGGAGATCAGAGTGTGAAGCTAGCCACTAGTTAACCACAGAAGCCAGGTCCTGGTGGCACACACCTTTAATCCCAGCACTTGGGATCTCATGCCTTTGATCCCGTACTTGGGAGGTGGAGACAGGAAGTGATACGGCTGGGCGGAGACAGAAACTCGGGCCCCTTTCAGGCTGAGGAGCTGGCGAGGTAAGAAGTGGCTGTGGCTGTGGTTTTCTCCTTTGTCTGTCTGATCTTTCAGCATTTACCCCTATATCTGACTCTGGGTTTTTATTTTTAAGATCAATTAGAATTCTCCGTACAACTTCCTGAGACCTCTAGAGCTCATGAAAAAACACATGCAATACATTCCATACTAGACATCTATTTTAAAAATATGCCTGGCAGGATAAGTATAGACACCTGTGTCTCCTCTTTTGTACCATCATCATTCATTAACTCAATAACATTAATAATAAAATTGAGCTCCTGAATTACATGCTAACTTTCGTTAATAAAACATAGAAAGATCATTAATCCTGAAATTCTTTTCTTTTCTTTTTTTTTTAGGAGAAAGCTTAAACATATATTCTTTATGTTGCATTCCATGGCATCTTAGACCCATTCACTTTCTGCTTGGTGGGAAGATGGTCTTTCTGCACTAGGTGGCAGTGTAATCCTGAAATATGAAACCTGAGCTGCGGAATCAAAGAATTTGATTTCCCATTTTTGAGGAAAAAAAAAACCCTGATTTTTATGCAAATACTCGATTCTTTGTTATTTTCCACGTGTATAAGGTGAAGTGTTATAACTGATTCCATTTTAGGACTGCTCTCAAGATAAATACAGGAATACAAGGCACTCTGATTGTTCACCAAAGCCTGTTAAAGAACAACTAAAATCAGCTCTGCCTTAAATTAGCCATGGACATTCTCTTCAGTAACCGCCAGCCAGCAAGTTGAGCCTTCTGGTTAACAAAGCCAATCCTGAGGAGTGAGCTCGGAAGCCACGCAGCTGAGGTTTAAAAATTGGCTTTCTAAAAATTTTACTTTTTAGCTGCAAAAAAAATTAATCTCTCTGACTCAGTTTACTTATTTATAAACACCAAATAATAAAAGCACTCTCTTTGTGGATGTACTTTAAGAATTAAATTAAAACTTAATACAGAACCCGGCACACATTAAAAAAAAATTAGCTTGATTTATTCTGCTTTGTAACTCAATCACCTTTGCTTTTATTCCTCACTCAACTTTCACTCTGCTTCAGTAAGTGGTGGTTCATTTAGACCTCCGGAGAAAGTGTGGCTACATGCTAAAATTATATCTTGACAATATATCTTGACAGCTTTGCTTTGGAACAGAAATATACAAATATTTTAGAAAATACAGCAATAGGAAATAAAACAATCACTGGTAGTTTTTCTACCTCGGGATGACTCACTCTTACAACACTTTAGCAAGTTTTCTTGAATTCCGTTTATACACAGCTGTGGACAGAGTGGACATCACACAAAACTCCACTACCTCTTTAAACGCAAATCACTTAAAGAACTTATGCATCTGCTTTCACAAAGCCTAAATGTAATCCTATGTCACATACGACATATGGAATTCTCGATGGAGATGTCACTCAGTCACAAAGCACATACCTCACAAAATAGCAAATTCCAAGAGTCAAAACTCTGACTTCAGGTCAAAATCGCAGCTTTTCATTTAAACTGCTACAACCTTGAGAGAGAAAACCACAATACAGAAAGAGACATTTGAGTAACTGGGGGAGACTGCCAGCAGCCCACGGTTTTTAAAAGATCCTTTTTCTCATCCAGAGCCATGTGGACTGTAGGCTCACAGGCAAGCAGCTAACCAGAATGCCGCAAAGGCATGCACAGACATTCCAGTGGTTCCTAAGGGCACCCACAGGAGTCCCTCTTTCTACCGTCTTTCACTTCAGATCTCTCTGAAACCATGACTGGAGCCAGGAACAGTCGTGACCACTGGCACCTGGACAGGAGATAAAGAGCCTTTGTTCTTAACGACCGAGCTTATAGCCATGGGGAAGTGACTGGATGCCACCATCAGCACAGTGATTCCAGGAGGTGGCCGGCTCAGAGAGTACCTTTGGGGACATCAAGGTATGCAGGACTTCTGAGGCTGGTGACAGCAGAGGGGAAGGAGCAGACTGGTGTCATCTCAGTCGACGCTGGCTAAGAACTTCCCCTGGGATTCCTTCTAGAATGGTAGAAGGAGGTACCCGTCCTCGCTGCCAGAAACTATGCCCAAACGTTTAAAAGTTTTCTCTTTTCATGTTCATAACTCATCAGCATTGCCATTATACAAGTGACAAAATGAGGCTCAAAGCATTAAATAGGTTGCTAAGGGAAATGTCGCATAGCAAGCCATACCAGCCTCAGATTTCTCTGACAAGAGGCTTTGCCTACTTACGACTATGCTCGTGGGCACATGCCCATGCAAATTTACCTCTGATGGAGGTATGTTCAAGGGTTTACCACAGCAGTGCTTTGGCAAAAATACCAAAACAGGAGTCATAAACATGCTTCATGCAAAATGTCAGATGGATTGTGACCATCGCTGTTTCCGGGTTCCTACTCTAAATTCTTTATCATTGACTTGGTTTATCAGTAGCATTTCTTTAACTTTCTTGTCAGTTTCCTTTAAGAGTTTGGCTCCTGGTAAGTCGAGCATGCTTCATTGGGAGGAGACCACACATTCTAGAGTATTTGAGCAGTACAAATCAGACTTGGTCTTTGTTTGTTTGTTTGTTTGTTTGTTTTTAGAATGCAAAATTGAGTGAGTAGGGAAGTGAGAATGAACCTGGGAAAATTTGGACTGAATGTGCACAAACACACTATAGGAAATTCTGAAAAATTTTTCTATAATTTTTTTTTCTAGAATGTAATTTTCTATCTTGCTCTGTAGTTCTATCCACATCACATTTTGTATTGGATTTTAAAGTCTCACAATTTAGGAACCTTGATCGTTTATAATATCATGCATACATCATTCATTACGGACTGCAGTCAATCATTATGTTTTCCTAAGCCATCAAAACTTTGACCAAGACCATATTAAGCACAGCTGATGCCTTCTCTGTCCTCAAGGATGAATAGATACATATATACCTCAAAGGTGAAATACATCTTGACTCACCTGAAAGTACTCAAAGAAACAAGTAGAACCAAGCCACTAGCCAAGTATCCCAGCTACAGAAAAGTAAAAGTGGATGGTACCATCCAGAGAGATTCAAAACTTGTCACAGAAATTATGACACTTTAGCTTAATGCTAAGAAATGAATCATATGAGTGTGGGGAGTGGGCAGAGAGTTGAACAATAGTGAACAGCATTTAATTTGGGATAAAGTGTGACTTAGCTCTTGAAAACATTAGTTGGAGCTAGGCGGCAGTGGTGCATGCCTTTAATCCCAGCACTTGGGAGGCAGAGCTAGGTAGATCTCTGTGAGTTCGAGGCCAGCCTGGTCTACAGAGTGAGATCCAGAACAGACACCAAAACAACACAGAGAAACCCTGGCTGGGAAAAAAACAAAAAGAAAAAATATTAGTTGTGTGTCATTCTTCATTTACAGATTTAGCAAATATTATTAGACTGTCTTTGGTAAATAAATAACAAACATACCAACGTTTATGATTTTTCTGATATTACATCGCTACCTTTAAAATCTTGTCATTGAAAATCAAGCCATTTGCTACAATGAAAAGCCTGAATAAAAAAAGTCTTTAGTTACTGATGATATAGTTTGGGGAGGGCATTATTGTTGTCTACAAAGTATTTTTAGTTTGGAAATTCCATCAGATCAGGACATAAGGAACACTAAGTGCCCTCATAGCAACACCAAGGGGAAAGACATAAGAAAATGTCTTCCTGGTAATAAGATAAATTATTTGCCATTGCTTAAATTATCATCCCCCCCCCCATTTATAGGCTTCTAAACCTCCCTAAAGTCAGGTACTAGGAGGAGCCAATGGCACAGACAGATTGGAAAGCTTTTGTGTCCTTAGGAGAAAACTCGAGGGTAAATAGAGATATAGATTACTTTAAGAAAACAGAGATCCAATAGAATCCTGTATACAGACTCAGTGATGGCGTCAGGCTGCAAGGATGAAGGCATGGTGTCAAGAGTAGGAGATGTGCAGGGAAAAGATCTGAAATAGAGGTTGCCCTGCCTGGCGAAATGGGCTGTCTGGCAGAGCTCAAAAGGGAGACAAGGAGAAAAGCAGAGTGGAGATGGACACCCTCAAAAGGAAATCAGCATGCCCACGGTGTACTCCCCAAAACTTCTGCAGTGGAGTAGAACAAAGTAGCAATGAAGCAATAAAAGAAAAAAATGACCCAGGATTATTGGCCTTGCTGAGCATAACCTGCTACATAGAATTGGCTCAGAAGCAGAGGGAGAAAAATCGCAGCCACACAAGGTTTTCATCACAGTAGCTGTTCCCGTTAGCTTCGTTATCTGACAGAACATTGTTTAAACGTGTAAAATTACGTGCAAGAATTACAGGAGGAACCAGGAAATATCTGTCTCTTGGTGCAGTATTAGGGAATGGCATTTGGCTATAGATTTGCACCATAATAAATTTGCCCATAAATATTTCCAATAAGATGAGAAAAAAAAATAGCACAATAAAGATGAGAAAAAATAGCTTTCACATTATGTTCAGGAGCTAAATGATAGGCCCTCTTAGGTATGTTATTGTGAGTGGCTATTTTGAAAGAAAAATGAGTTGGCTCTGGCTACATTGTAAATCATCATTTGAAAAAAAAGCCGTGTTTTAAAAGAAAACTGAAACACTTTTTAAAAGCCTCAGGGTTTGGTAGCGTTGCCTACAGCACCGGCTGTATTCATTTCTACTACCGTGTCCAGAGTTACCCTAACTGCCGAATCAACTGGAAACAGTGTGGTAGCAATTCATGGTGTTGCCTTAAAATTAAGCCCTTTCTGGGCTGGAGAGATGGCTCAGAGGTTAAGAGCACTGACTGCTCTTCCAGAGGTCCTGAGTTCAATTCCCAGCAACCACATGGTGGCTCACAACCATCTGTAATGAGATCCGGTGCCCTCTTCTGGCCTGCAGACATACAGAAACACTGTATACATAATAAATAATAAAACTTTTAAAAAAAAAAAAATTAAGCCCTTTCTGACAAATCAGAGCACTGCTGTTTGCTCAAATGAGAAACATTAGAACTAAATTTAGTACAAGGTCTGTCTCCTTATGGGGTTATTTTCCAAAATGTCTCTTCCTATCGACCACAAGCCTGGCTACCTCCCACCCCCTCTTATCAGACCACAAGCCCAGTGCCTCCCATCCCTTCTTAAGAAGACCCACCTTCCTGTTGTCTTTTCTCTTTCACTCTTTTGGAGGACCCACTACCCAGCTCCTAAATAAATCACACATGGAAGTTTATTTTATTATAAATGCTTGGCTTAGCTTGGCTTGATGCTTGCCAGCTTCCCTTAACTTAAATTGACGCGTCTGTCTTTTGCCTTGTGGGCTTTTACCTTTCTCTATTTCTGTATACCTTTCTTTCTCACTCCATTGCTGGTTGTGTGGCTGGGTGGCTGGCCCCTGAGGCCCTCCTCCTTCTCTGGCTATTTCCTGCCTCCCCACCCCGATTTCTCCTTTTATATATCCTCTCTGCCAGCCAGCCCCGCCTATCCTTTCTCCTGCCTCACTCTTGGCAGCTCTTTACTAGACCATCAGGTGTTTTAGACAGGCAAAGTAATACAGCTTCACAGAGTTAAACAAATGCAACATAAACAAAATAACATGCCTTAAAATGATATTCCCCAACACCATTTTGTCCCATAAAAAGGCTTGCACGAATTCCAAGAGAATTACCATACATAACGGTGACCTGGCACCTCCAGTCCTGTGTTCTCCATTCTGTGTGCTCACCCGGATGAAATGATGCTGCATTTCCTCTCTCTCAGAGACAGCCAAGTATGAAAGAGAGTGCAGGGGCCTCTAAAGTCAGAGAACTCGGATCTGAGCTCTTATTCCATTGATGTGCTCCCCTTATTGATGTTATAACACCCCTGCAAAATGAGGACTTCCCATAAAGTCATTATGAGACTCAGTGAGTTATTCCTTGTAGGGGAGCTTTATCAGGTATAAAGCATTCTACTCTGCAAAGGCAAATATTATTTCAGCAATGTTTAGTAAAGAGCTATTACTTTTATATGCAGGATACAGATTTGAACACTCCAAAGCAATCAAACCCGAAGAAGGCAATTTCCCAAATGTCAAGACCCTTACAATATTGGAGAAGAATAAAGATGTATGTGTTAGTAATTGAAATGCAAGACTGCAAATAGTAATCACCTTAAAAATATCCCCGGGACATTGGGTCTATTTGACTAATCTTCATGAAACTGGCTCTTGAAGTATATAAAGGAAAACATGGTGGTCACTGTCATCTGTCCAGGGAGGACAGACACACAGCGATGACAACATGTACAGGTAAGTATAAACTCTAGAGAGAAAGTGCATATTGCAATTACCCCAGTCTGACAGAAAAATACACAGGAAAGCTTGGTCTAGATGATCAAGAACCACTGGGAGGAGTCAGAGTTTGGAATTTGTTTCCAAAGCCTGGATTTTCACTTGCAGATGAGGTGGAAAGACCCGGATCTAACACTGGATGGACCAGCCCTATAAGCAAATAGACAACATGGAAAGGGCAGTAAAAGTTCAGCTGAGCTGGGAAAACAGTAAAGTTAGCAACTTATCCCAGACCACAGCTGACACCTAATCACAGTGCTATGTGTAAGATAGGAGATTCTTATCTCCGTGTCCAAACCCCTGACAGAAACAACCTAAAGCAGCAAAGTTTATGTTAGCACACAGTTCAGAGGAAGTCTGTCGTGCTGGGGGAAGGTGTTGGGGGGGCGGGGGGGGGGGGCTATACAGAGATGGGAGCTCACAGTGTGACTCAGTCACTTCTTGGCACATCAGGAAACAGAAAGAGCTCAGGTAGGAAGCAGGTTTGTCCTATCACCCTTAAGACACTCCCAGTGGCCTATGTCCCAGCTAAATCTTTTATACCAAAAGTTTCACAACTCAAAGCAGTGCCACCAGCTGGAGCCCAGGAGTTCAGAGACTGTGGGGGACATTTCAGATTAGAAAATGAGAAAGAATTGTGTCAGCAGAAGTCAGGGAGCTAATGTGTGTATGGGGGGGAAATAAATTGAGAGAATAGTGTCTAGAAAAGGATTTTCTGATGTTGTTGCTTGTTCATTGGTTTTAATGATAATAAAATAACCACATGCTGGACTTTTCCAAACATTCTATCTATGTTAATTTATTTTTGCATAATAACTCTGAGTCAGGATGTGGTTATTCCCACACTGTAGTGATGATGAAGCTGAGAGCAGAGAGAAAACTGACTGGATTTGTCATCTGAGGAGAAGAACCCAGTACAGAGAGAAAGACAGACAGAAAGACGACAAGAGGAAGAATGCTACTAAAACTCAAAACAGGAAGTAAGGTATATAGGATTGCCGTAATATGTCTCTCTATAGTTCTATTAGACCCCTAACTTCTCTAGAATAGACACTTTATAATCAGAACACTAAATAGTGTAGAAATGAGAGAATAAGCTCACCGTGGTGGCACAGGCCTGGAATCACAGCACTTCAGAGGCAGAGGCCGAAGGGGCGGTTGTTGCAAGATCTTCCCTGGCTACTTAGCAGCTTCCAGGCCTGCCTAAGATACATGAGACCCTGTCTCAAAAATGTTGACGCCTTCAAATTATGCTACATTTCTTCTGTGCAAAACCCTTTTCTATTGCTGTGGTGACACATCCCTGTAATCTCAACACTAGGGAGGCAGAGATAGGTGGGTCCCTAGAGCTTGCTTCTCAGTCAGTGTAGTCAATTTGTTCAGGGCCAGGCTCAGTGGGAGGCCATGTCAAAAAAAACCTGAACATAAGGTGGAGAGAGATTGAGGAAGACATTCAACATCAACCTCTGGCCTCTAGGTATATGCACACCCACATATATATGTGCGCGCGCACACACACACACACACACACACACACACACAACCAGCAAAAACACTTTCTGATAATATAGCTCCTTGTTTCACATCTGAAATCCTCAAAAGTCAAGTAATTCTGAAATTTATCAAGTGAAAATAATACATGAATAAAGAAGCAAAATGTGGTGATATATTGTGTACCCCAATAAAGCTTACCTGGGGATCAGAGGACAGAGCCAGCCTCTAAATTAGACACAGAGGCCAGACAGTGGTGTCACACACCTTTAATCCTATCACTTAGGAGGCAGAGATCAGTCTGGATCTCTGTGAGTTCAAGGCCACACTGGGCTACATGAGAGAAACAGAACCAGGCAGTGATAACACACACTTTTAATCCCAGGAAATAATATGGGAGGACACTGAAAGGTATATAAGGCATGAGTGAGGAAACAGGAACTCCCTCTCTTGAGGCTGAGGATTTCGTAGCAGTAAGAACATGGTTGGCTTGCTCTGCTTCTCTGATCTTTCAGCTTTTACCCAATATCTGGCTCCCAGTTTTCTATTAATAAAACTGGTTAGGAATTCGTGATACAGCAAAAGGTCTCAAAAAAAAGAACTTTGAGCACAGTCTTAATTTTCCTTATCCCCATCATCCAGCCGCTGGTATGTGCTGGGGTGGAGGCGGGCGCGCGCGTGTGTGTGTGTGTGTGTGTGTGTGTGTGTGTGTGTGTGTGTGTTTATAAATTTAAAGGAAAAACCATTAGATCCAACAGAACCCAGTCTCTTGGTAATATTGCCCCAGCCTTAGCTTTCAGTATACTAAATGACTCTGTATTGCTGTCCTCAGGTATTTTTAGAATCTGCTCTCAGTTTCCCCATTTACCCTGCCTTCCACCACTGCTTTTCCTGCTGGCTCTGTTCCTGGACCTTAGGAAACAGAGCCACCCTTTGGGGCCAGTCGGATGATTTGTTCTTGTTTCCTCGAGGTGGAGATCCAAGGGCCAAGATAGATAGCCAAGTGGTCATTCAAGGATATTACCACTTGGTTTCTTTTCGTGTTCCTAGGCTGGTGTAAGTTATGAACTAAATTTCAGTCTTTCACACTCAATCTCAGAAGAGTTTAGATTTCTTCTGATCTAATGATTATCTCAATTAGTTGCTCGGTTGTTGGTTGCTGGTGGTTATTTAGGGGAAGATAAGGCAAAATGGCCCCTTTATTATTAATTTCTGCAAGAGGACACATCCCCCTTCCCCTTCTTCCCGCTTAGTGGACTCATCCCTGAAATTCATTCACCTGAGGTTCATCCAGAGTGTACATTCAGAGCTCAAGAAAAGAATCTGCTTCGCGGGTTCCATCCCTAAGAGCCACTTCCTTCCTAATTCCAACACAGGTCTAGAGGGGCTGCCTGAGAGAGCAGGCAGGTACGGCCTCTTCCCCTCTCCAGATGCTGGCCCCTGCCTTGACCCGCACCCAGCACACCCGTCAGAAAGGAGGACATCATTTACTGTGCTCAGCTTCACACTTCTCCCTTGAGACATGAGAGCCGAAGAGCTAGCTCCCCAGAGAATGAAAGGGAGAACATCTTCAAAAGAGAATGTATATTCTTCTCTCCATCTAACTACAGTAAATCTGCTACACATTGTCTGATATTTGGGAACCATTTGCCATCCTCATTTTTTGACCCATTGCCAACATTAAAGCTATTGAGAAGATCACGTTAAAATTACATGGTATTAACCAGGCAGTGGTGGCGCTTACCTATAATACCAGCACTCAGAAGGCAGAGGCAGACAAATCTCTGAGTTCAAGGCCAGACTAGTCTACAGAGTGAGTTCTGGCCAGCCAGGGCTACACAGAGAAACACTGTCTCAAAAAACAAACAAACAAAAAATACAAGATATCTTTTAAAAGAATTCAAATACATGGATCCACCCCCAGAAATACAGATTTATTTGCCTGAGGTAGGCCATAGGCACAAGCACTTCTTAAATACTCCACCCCACCCCCCATCCTTAACTCTGATCCTAGTCATTCTAAGAAATAGTCCAGTAAAAATCCATTGATTCATAGATAATACAAAAACCTAAGAACTTTATATGTGGTTGAACACAGTCATAGACACACAATGGATAGGGAAGTCCGTTCTAAATCTAGTTTCTTTTTAATTAAGATAATGATTTTATGTGAGGTTAAACTAGAGTCAAAGCTATTTGCCAAATTATCTCTGTTTTCTACAGACATGCACACAAACATTAGACTAAAACAGCACACTCAAGGCTATCCTCAGGACAAACCGGGCAACCTGACCTCATTTACACCAGGGTGTGTGGCATCAGCAATGAAGCAAAGTAATTTGAGACAGAAAACTGTATGTTAATAAGACTCAGCCAAGGAAGCAACAGAAGGGCATTACTGCTAAAAGTAATTGGAAAAGGACTTAGGACTTTTAAACAACCACACCATCAAAAAGCTCATATAGCCTTGGCTTTGCACGGCTGTATATGTAGGGAGTCACTGGGATGTAAATGTCACTCTTAACTCCCAGCTTCCAAGTATATATAGATCAATGTTCAGGTTAAAGGAAAGAATATTCACATCTAAAATAATAAAACTTGGGGCTGGAGAGATAGTTCAGCAATTAAGAACACTAGCTGATCCTCCAGAGACCCCTGTTGGGTGGCTCACAGCTGTCTGTAACTTCAGCTCCAAGAGATCCAAAGTCATCCTCCCTTCAATCATCACTGAAGCCTAAAAAATAAAACCCCAAATCAGAGGTCACAAAGCAGCACAGTTCACTCTGTGTTAATTATTAGCTTGCTGAAGCCATGGTCTCAGTTAGATCACTTGGTTACATTTGCTGCCTTTCATTCCCATGAGTTCCAGTTTTCAGGCCACCCAGCTCTATTAAGAAAAACCCTTTCTGGAGCCCATGCCCAACACTGCCTGGAATTACCAGAATCTCAGGCTGGATAGCCCTGAGACCGAGGGTTGAAAAAAAAAAAGCAATGAGATGATTCCTAATGATATTCTGCTGTACTTGTAGATCCGTGCCTAGCCCAATCATCATCAGAGAGGCTTCCTCCAGCAGCTGATGAGAGCAGATGCAGAAACCCAGAGACAAACCTTAGCAGGAGAGCCCGCCCAGGTTGGAGGTCTCCATTGGGTCTCTCCCCCTTGAAGCTGGGGGAACCCCAAGCAAGGGGAAGAAGGATTATAGGAGCCAGAGAGGTTGAGGACATCAGTATAACACGGCCCACAGAATCAACTAAGGGCTCACAGAGGCTCACAGAGACTGACTGAAGAGGCAATCACAGAGCCAGCATCTGTCTGGGGAAGGTCCTCTGCATATGTGTCACAGTTATTTACCTTGGTGTTTTATGGCACTCCTAACAATGGAAATTGAAAGGTGGGGGTAAAGGAGGTATCTCTGACTCTTTGACCTGCTCTTGGGACCCTTTTCTCCCTACTGAGTTGCTACACCTAGCCTTGCTATGAGGATTTGTGCCTGGCTTTATTATATTTTGTTATGCCATGTTCAGTTGATATCCCTGGGACCTGCTCTTTTCTGAAGGGAAATAGACAAGCAGTAGATCTGGGGGGGAGGGAAAGGCAATCTGCAGCTGGGATGTACTGTATGAGAGAAGACCCTCGCCTCAAGAGGCAGGCACTTTGTTTCTGCAATGCACGAAACATAGTAAAACCTAATTATCCTAATTCTTATTGTGAGCAGCCCTTCATCATTGCAAACCTTTGACTTCGATTCACAAGCATAGTGTCTGTTCAAAAACATCAACCCACATCTTCAATAGTATATAGTAAAACATCTCAGGTGATCAACTCTTCCTAGATTTCCCAGTACTTCCTCAACTTTAGTGTCAAAAGTCCATATCCTGGGAACCTCCTCTCACCCTCATTCCAGGCTGACAGGATGGTTGGTTACCCTGGAAACAATGAGACAGCACCCAGTCTGATGTAAAGTATGAATCACTGTCTCGAGGCCGATTTTCTTCCCTGATATTTATAAATAATATATGCCAAAGAGGACCAGATTGGTACCACCAGACATTATGTGAGTGGTCCCCCTCGGAACTTCAAATGTGTTCTGTAGAATCTTTGCACCAACAATGGTGCAAAGTAACTGCTCCTGATCCAGTGTTAATAAGGAACTTGGGTCTCTGAGAGGTTGATTTCCTTAAGACCAGACTGGTGGTAAAGAGTCAAGCTAAGGTTCAGGTTCAATTCTCCAGACTCCAAAGAATATGCTCAGTCTGCTTCATAGTCTCCATTGCATTCTGAAGTCCATCAACCACAATCAACCTACAGGAAGATTATATGAGCTAAAGAAAAAAGGAGGAAGAATAGAAATATAATATCTACATAAATTCAATCAAATATAGGGCAGAAATAAGATAATAAGCAGTTATTCAATGGATTGGAAACTGCTCAATGTCAAATTCATAGGATTCTTTATAATAGCTTTCAAGTATTCAAGTCAAATATCACTGTAAGTTAAAAAAAAGGATTTTCTATTCATATGTGTATTTCTAGTCAGAATGAGAACTAATGCCTAATATAAATATTTTGGGTTTTTTTTTACTTATCTAACATGCATTAAAAATAACATGGGATTACACCGTTACTATGTAAGAACTTACTGAAAAGTATTATTAAACTATTGGTTTATGATTTAAATCCCAACTGTGCAGATTTGCTCTCCTATACATTTAAATCAGCTTGTATTTCTGGAATAACATAACTTCAAAGATGTTCTTATATACTACCAATGTCTTACTACACACTAGGCCTGGTCAGTGCTACTTTTTATGAATCATTGGAAAGGTGTGAGCCAGAGCACATTACCCTCCAGCAAGCTGTGAAAGGGAATGGACTCCGTGAGTGTGAATGGGGAGCAAATAGCAGCTAAGGGCAGGCTCTCCAGGCATGTCTCAGCAGCACAGTGGAGCAGCAGATGTTGTGGCAGACCTTGGATTACATTTTTTTTAACATATGGTCTTCACTCCATCTTAAGGCTGTTCAACAGCATTTTATAAATGTTAAACATTCTCAGAAATGGTTGTCTACCAGACTTACAAGAGATGAAGTCAGCAACCAATTCTAACAATGGCTAGCTCTTCATTATACCCAAAGCTTAATATGGTGGTTCTATCAAACACTATTAAACTCTGGAAATTTTCTGTGAAAAAAAAAATGTCCCTGAGAAATCATTTTATCTGCAAAATATTTTCTGAGAGAAAGATCTAGACACAGCACATTTCAGAGATTTGGGTAAAGGTCTTTTTCTAAGGAAATTCTATATACCCTTAACCTGAGTACAAAGACAAGGAACCAATATACTTCTAGGAATGGACCAGGTGTATATTTCTCAGCAGATTTGTCCCCCAGACATGATAGATATGATGGATAGAATTTGACCACCTTGGGTTGAAGTCTCAAAGTGTGTAGTCTTGCTGGGTGGTGGTGGTGGTGGTGGTGGTGGTAGTGGTGGTGGTGGTGGTGGTGGTGGTGGTAGTGGTGGTGGCACACTCCTTTAATCCCAGCACTCGGGAGGCAGAGCCAGGAGGATCTCTGTGAGTTCAAGGCCAGCCTGGTCTACAGAGCGAGATCCAGGACAGGCACCAAAACTACACGGAGAAACCCTGTCTCGGAAAAAAAAAAAAAAAAAAAAAAAAAAAAAAAAAAAAAAAAAAAAAGTGTGTAGTCTTTCCTAGTAACAAAGATGAGTTCCTATGAGCTTTATATGTAAATTAAATGAACTCCCATAACACATTTGTGGGCATGAACAGTCAAAGCTGAGAACTCTTCACTCAGCCAGCTGACGACAAACATAAAATAATCAAAAATAAAGAGAGATAAGATTTAGTTGCTTTTATTTTAAATTAGATATTTTTGGGATTAACATAGTCTGAGTGTCTTCAAATATTTTCTAATCCTCCTGTAACTACTTTATCTGCACTATCGGAGAAAAAATTGAAAGAATAAAAAATAACATGAAAGAAAAGCAAACCAATTTTTGTAATTGCAATACCTGTAAACTGAAATTTTTAATGGTTGTGTTGTTTTTATTTGCCTCATAAATATGCAGATGTGTTCCTCCTTTAACTGTGTTCTGCTTCATTCTCTATGAAAAAAAAAATAATGTACAATCTGCACTTTATTCCCAGAACCCATAAAGAACAGATGGGCATTCTGACTAGTGATACAAATTAAGCCATATAAACTGGAGAAAAAAAGCTCCAAAATGAAATAACAAAATAAAATACAGCATTTACCCAAAAACCTAGTTCAAAGGGTTAAAAGCTACACAGTATTAAAATATAATTTCAATGCAAGTCCATGCATGTGTATAATTATATATTATAGGTCATATTTCCTATTTACCTAGGCTCTTTTCTTTTTCACACCAATCATTGCACATTAGCAAGACAAGATTGGGCACAAATTGACAAGTTAATTGCCCACACATTAGAATTCCCATATTTCTAGAGTGTGAGTAAAATTGCAAATTAAAATTCTAATTTGTATGTCTTTCCAAAGGTCACATTGTCTCACAGGAACTTGCAAGTGAAGAGAATGGAAGAAGTAACTCTCAAACTATTTAGTGGAGAAGTTGATTTTACAATTTGCAGTTTGCAGAAATTTTTATAAGCCTTTGGTTTTTGTTGTTGTTGTTGATGATGATGCTGCTGCTGCTGCTGCTGTTTTTGTTTTTAGGAATTTAGAAGCTGTCGTGGCCTGGAATGGGGAGGTTAAGCTGGAAGAATCTTAGAGCAAATGCTATATTGTTCTCACCAATGGATAACAAGTTGAAATTTTATGCTGTTAGGAAATCAAGTGTGTTTTGTTTCTCTGCAATGGAAAAAAAAACAGGAATAATATTAGAATCTATTAATGTTTCTTTTCTCTTGTATCCGAAGGCAATTTTGCCTTTACAGTTAAATTTTCAGTCTTTCTTGATTGATACTTAAATGTCTTCTCTATGTCTTAAATATTAGCATATCATCAAATTCTCCTAGGATGGTCTTATTAAGACATTGTCACATTCAGGCAAGTCACAGAATGAATAATGAATAACAGTTTACAGCAACCAAAACTAAGGAGGAGCTGGGCGGTGGTGGTGCATGCTTTTTAATCCCAGCACTCAGGAGGCAGAGGCAAGAGGAACTCTTATGAGTTCGAGGCCAGCCTGTTCTACAGAATGAGACCCAGGACAGGCTCCAAAGCTACACAGAGATACTCTGTCTCGAAAAATAAGAAATTTTAAAAAAGCCAAAAAAGAAACCCCCAAAAAAACTAAGGAAGAATAGGAAATTCCAACCCCACTAAGCAGATATCAATGTTCATTTGGGGAATTGTAAACTACTGATGAAAAATTAAGCCAACTAAACAAATTTACCATGTACTAATTTTATACAATTCCATCACAAAATATTAAAACTAGGCAGTATTACTAAATAAAAAAATCTGGTATAAGCCAATGAATGTATGAAATTTTAAGTCTCTGTGCCCTTTTAAGTTACAGATATTGGGAAACATGTAAGAGGAACTGCCAGGAATCTAATGAAAAGAATCACCCACTGTATCCATGAGCAGCAGCCCTCTAACCCTGCCAGGAGCTCAGAGAAACAGGGACCCGATTGTTGAATCATTTTTAAAGGCTATGGGGCTTGAGTAGATGGAGGGGGAAATCATTTCCAAGCCAGAGTCACTGTTGAGAACTGGAAAGGAGCCAGTTTCATAGAGGGCTGCCACATATTCACAGATGCTGGCAGCTGGCCCAAGATTCATGGGTCAGAGATAAAGGACAGTTTCTAATTCACAGTGTTAGCTACAGCCCGAGTATAAGCATCAATATTCCGAGCCTCCAATATCACAGCATCAAATGATATCTGTACAGGTAGTGGGGCAGGCTGAACAGCTTTAGAAACTCAAGTGTTTATCAGGAGGCAGGAAACCTGTCAGACATTCCTCTGGAAGAAGTTATATTTATCATATAGAGTAATCAAATTTGACTTTCCTCCATTTAAAGACCTATCTGTATTTCCAAAGCTGCTCAGCACAGAGGCATCTTTGAAAATAGAACCTGTAACACAGTCAGACTGTACCTCTATTCATAACGTCAACTTAAAATACCCAACGGGAATTATCTCCCAGTCCTGGCCAGGTGATGAAACTACCCGCTATGATACACTCCGGAGCTCATGACTGCTCCTTTAAAATTTTCCAAGAAGCTTAAGATAGCGCAGCTCTCTTTGAATCTTTACATTCTCCTTTCTGTCTCCAACTGCCCCCACTTTCTCCTCTCACCCCACTGCAGTCGCCTCCTCTAATTCTTGCTTCCATGTCAGAAATGCTTATTCCCAGGCTCCCACTTCACTCTTGCTTCTTGTGTCTTAATCCCGCTAGAGAAATCCTCCCACGCATAACCTATCACTAAGAGCCCCCTTACCTACTGTGTTGGCTAGTTTGATGTCAACTTGACACCAGCTAGCATCATTGGAGGAGAGGGAACCTCAACTGAGAAAAATGCCCCTACCAGATTGGCCTGTAGGCAAGCTTATGGGCATTTTCTGGATTGATTATGAATGTGGGAGGGCCTAGCTCACTGTTAGCAGTACCACCCGTAGCCAGGTGGCCCGGGGTGCTATCAAAAAGCCATGAGGAGCAAGCCAGTAATCAGAGTTCCTCCATGGCTTCTGCTAAAGTTCCTGCCTCCAAGATTCTACCCTGAGTTTCTGTTCTGACTTCCCTCTGTGATAGAATACAAGCTGTAAGCTGACATAAATCCTTTCCTCCCCAAGTTGCTTTTGGTCCGGGTGTTTTATCACAGCAATAGAAATGCTAAGACACCTATTTTATCAAGGTCCTCTGGCACTAACCTAGTAAGGTGATCCTTGGAGAGCACATATTGGTTATGAAACTGATTGTTTCTAGGGATGTTTAACACAACCCACCCAGATCAACATTATGGGGAAGTGGAATTTTTTTTTTTAATGAGTTTTCTGGAGAAGGGGAATCATGTTGTTCATATGCAATTTTAGTTAACGCTGCACCCAATGTTACCATAGAAACAGGTTTCCATCTGGAACACATCCCATCAATTCTGAAATTATCATTCTACACACCTTCACAAATTAGAATAAATCCAGCAGGTACCCATAATGTCAGCATACAGATGATAAGCTGCATCTTCTCCTTTTATTCAATCATTCTAAAGTCAAGAAGTGAAAAATGATGACTCCTACTTACAAATCTGTAAGAATAAGAAGATATTCAAGGAAAGGCCACTCCCCCTTATTTGTTTTATTCATGAAATAACATTAAAATAGAACAATATGCACCACCTCCAAAGGAAAAGGCCATTTTTCAAACGACTAGACAATGATGGGAATCCAGTGTGAAGGAAACAGATAATTTAAACAGCGCTATTCTCCTTGGTGGAGAAACCTAAAAATCTATTTATTGGAAGAATTCCAAATTTGGGAGAACCTTTAAATACTCTCACACCTCTTGTCTTGGAAAGTATTTTAAGCACCTAACATTCCCAAATATAAAGATATTAACAGCTACGGAATTCATGCAAAATCAGTCACAGACCCCAAGATATGAGGATCATATAATTTGATGACAATATTGGAAATGCTTTTTTTCTCAGTATTTATAATAAATATTTATAATAATAAAATAAAATTAATTTTAAAAATTAATGAAGTGAATCATCAGCAAAGTAGATCCATCTCAAATGATCATTCGTTAAGGTTTTGCCCATAAAACATATCTCCCAAATCTCTCCCTGAAGTCCATATGTTTCACAGAAATGTTATCAAAAAAGGTAAGAATGAGACTGAGAGAGAAACCTTGCTCACTCTCGTGTTCTGTGGTGACAGAAGTGTCCTGTAATCTGTGCTGTCCAATACAGTACCCACCAGCCACAAAGGACTATTGAGTTCTTGAATGTAGCTCATGAATGAACAGTTGTACTTTTAAAAATGTTAGTTTGTGACATGTAGTTAGTGGTTTCCATATTTGACCACAAATTTCACAGGTTAATAATTATGTAGTTGGAGTCCCACTGAGAAGTTCTAGGGCATTTCACTATTTATTCTATTATCCTTACATGTTGTTGGGTTGGTGGGAAGACTCAGTGTGTTACATTATTTGCTATATAAATCTTAGAGTTGTTGGTATGGCCCAGCTACACAGATCATCAGCTCTGTGATCGAGTCACCTAACCTCACAGGATGAATTTCATCTACTAGTGACAACTGTGTTGGATGATGGTAGCAAATGATACATATAATGTGCTGATTGCTGCCGTCATAAGGAAGTACTCAGTGAATGCTAGGTGTTAACACTAGTTATTATTACAGAAATATTTTAATAAAAAAATTATTGTTGCTTGTAGAAAATATAGCCAACTTGTAACAATTTACACTTCATGCGCCAATGATACCAAGTCAAATCCAAATTGTTCACCAGCATAATTTAAGAGTTAAGGAGTGGAGGAGTAGGCACACTGAGCAAGACCATTTCATTTGCAAACATAAAAAGCTGATTTCCAATCTCCAATACTCATGTAAAAAGCCATAGCTGTACATGCCTGTAACCCCAGCAACAGAGGGCAAAGACAGGTGGTTCCCAGACCTGGCTAGACAGACAGCCTAGCCAAAATGGTGACCTTTCAGTTCAGTGAGAGACTTTATCTTACAGTAATAAGGCAGAAGGCAACAGAGGAAGACACTCAATATCCTTCTCTGGCCTCCACATGCAAACACACACACACACACACACACACACACACACACACGCATGCACGCACGCACGCACGCACGCACGCACGCACGCAAGCACACACATGCAAACACACACACATATACACACAGCCATGCACACATACACATACAAACAAGTTTACGATTTTAAACTCAGAATGATTTCACCAACATTCATAAGACACATGGTATTCACCATAACATAATCTATCAACTTTTTTCTCAATTTCAGTCTCATTAGCAAAAAGTAATCTTCATGAATATGCATTGACCTTGTCTTGGAAACATAGTAGCACAAAAAAGTTACGTAGAACAAATATGTCTGTGCAGGAAATCCTATTTCCAATTAATTCAAGATGTGCAGTTCATCAGTGACATACATAGCTCTAAAATCAATGCATTTACAGCCATAATTTTATACACACCAAAAGATTAAATGATATTCAAATAAACTAGTGTCCCACATACCTATTACTTCTTAAATCCATTATCAAACAGTAAAACTTTATGCTCCAAGAGTCAGAAGAGCCAGGTGGTGGTGGCACTTGCCTTTAATCCCAGCACTCAGGAGGCAGAGGCAGGCGGATCTCTGTGAGTTCCAGGCCAGCCTGGGCTACAGTGTGAGTTCCAGGAAAGACACAAAGCTACACAGAGAAACCCTGTCTTGAAAAAACAAAAAACAAAAACAGGGGGGAAAAAAAGAGAGTCGGAAGAAACTTTTGAACAGGGGAGAAAATGTTTCTGTAAATTTACAGAAATTCATAAAACCTGAATCGTCTTAGGTGGAATGCTGTCAGTACCGGCTTAAAATGTTTTTTATTTTATAAATGGACCTGGTGTGTTCTTCTCATCATTTTTCTGGCATCCTAACAGCAGACAAGGACATATTTTTCCAGTGGTGTCTGCTTGGTAAAGTCTAAATAGGTCAGCAAAAGCTCTTCTTTCAATGAACGTTTTAGAAGTCAGAACCTCCTTTATACTTCAAAATAGTTCCACTGGACAGTTGCCTAAAAGCAAACAAGCTAGCAAGCGCCTTGCTCTGGGCTGAATGCTTACCGATCCCAAGGAACAGCAAACCTCCGGTGTCTACAGTGCAAATTCCTTCTTTAAAAAAGTAAACAATATTCTTATTAATTCCTTGAGAATTTCATACAATGTGTTTTGAATATATTCACTCCTCCCGTAGCCTCCCTCTCCACCCTCAACCCTTATATCTCTTCCCATCCAACTTGGAGATTTCTTCTTTTGGTTTTTCTTTCCCCAATGAGTCCAGTGAAAATTCTTTGAAATATTTTATACTAAACTCCCAGTGTGTTTCAAAAGCCTCCTTTAATAGTCAGATAATTGTACTTAATAATCTACCTTTGGCAGAGAATGGGATTTGGCTTTGTATTTTTCAAGTACACACATGAAGAGTTTAGCATTTGGAAAAGAAGGAAGGCAAGGGACGGTCTAAGGTTAGA
The DNA here is from genome assembly GCF_004664715.2 of Peromyscus leucopus. Classification (NCBI taxonomy): domain Eukaryota; kingdom Metazoa; phylum Chordata; class Mammalia; order Rodentia; family Cricetidae; genus Peromyscus; species Peromyscus leucopus. Next base: position 58,378,173 of record NC_051084.1, read on the forward strand.
ATTCGATATAGAGAAAACAGGAAGAGGACCTGGAAGATTTCCCCAAACTACCACAGCTAGGATGTATGGAGAACTGTCTGTCAAAAGTGACCGACTGCAGCCGGGCGGTGGTGGCGCACGCCTTTAATCCCAGCACTCGGGAGGCAGAGCCAGGCGGATCTCTGTGAGTTCAAGGCCAGCCTGGTCTCCAAAGCGAGTTCCAGGAAAGGCGCAAAGCTACACAGAGAAATTCTGTCTCGAAAAACCAAAAAAAAAAAAAGTGACCGACTGCATTTGTCCTTGGTCCTTTTGCAAGAGATGATACTGCTGTGCTGTTGATTTGAACTTTCTCCTAATGCCAGTGCCTGGTAGTAAACATTTTCACCATGTCTATACCATACTTCATTATGCATAACCCAGATGGCAACTGGAAGGACCCCACTCCTTGAGTGCTAGATAAAATTGTCCTGATCTGAGAATGTCCAAAACCCACCCTAGGGCTATGTCGATTTTCAGTTAATCATCTCAACACCCTTGCTGCTTTTGTGCCCTGCATCTAGGAACATATCTTTATTCCACTGTGTAAACACGATGCCTACTCACAGGGAATAAGTAGAACTGACAGGTTTCATTGGTAATGGATAACTAGAGAAAAGGTCACATCACTCCACATCTTCAAAAATCTATCATGAACTAAATAAATGTCTTTGGTTCCTGCTACAAGGTGAGGTGGTCCTATGGGGTTGAGGTAACTAGGGGACACCAACAGGGAAGACCCCTGCCATGGACTAAGAGGCAGATAATGAGTGTACCCAGGTGAGATCATTTGACACCCACTGAGTTCTAAACAGTAGTCATGAATCTTCAACCTGTGAAGTTGTGCCCTAAACTCTTCATCTTGGAATAGGCCCAGACTGTTGTGGCATAAAACAGGAATGTTAAAAATAAAATGAAATTAGTGATTGAAATGGGAGCCTAGAGAGATGACTTGGCAGTTAAGAACACTTCCTGCTCTTGCAGAGGACCAGAATTTGGTTTCCAGTACCCAGATCAGGCATTCACAACAGCCTGTAACTCTGGCTGCAGGGAATCTACTCTTCCGGCCTCCCACTGCATGCATGTGGTGCACATACAGACAAGCAGGCACACATGTATACATATAAATTTAAAATTTTAATATAAAAAATTAAAAATAGTAACATATGCACACCACCCAGCCATTAGAAATGATAACAAATAAAATTAAATGGCCACAAGTTTAGGTAAAACTAGAGGTAATTCTTCTACTCCTCTGCCACGTTCCATATATCGTCACGGTGTGATGAAGGAAAGTCAGCTCTGGGAAAGACAGAATGATGTTCTAGAGGAGAGGTCAAATACAATGTTCCAAGAAGCACCAGAATACACACTCAAGTATTCTGAGAGTAAGAAGACGAAGTAAGAAAAAGGCGGCCAACACAGATACACACATGTGTCTTTATAGAGAAAAGCCTATGGAGAAATTAATCAGAAAAACTGCTGAACACAACCTATATTTCAACTCCCAAAGTAAAAAATGGATGGGAGGAAGGAGAGGGAAGAAAGAGGAGAGAGGGAGGGAAGGGAAAAGAAACCTGACTGTGGCCTAAGGCCAATCTCTTGATAATTGAAATACAACTTTCAAATGTAATGCAGCCTCCTCATTAAATTCTAAACACTGGTTTGTTTTGAATTCTCAAAATACTTCCAGTTCCCCTCATGGAGGAGAATTAGCAATAATCCCATTTAGGAAGTAAGCCACGAGGGCAAAGAAGAAAGCATTAAGACAGGGCAGTCAGAATATACACTTAAAAGAGCCTTGTAACCTTGAATTAAGTGCAAAGCTAAATATGGTGTCTCATCTCATTGCTCTGCTCGGGAGCCAACACCACAGAAAAGCAAACTGAAACGAACAGGGTTCTTTGATTAATTTTCTAGTACACGCAGTTAAAATATCACACTGGCAGTATGATTAAAATTACGACAGATGGAAATGATAGTATCTTCATAAAGATTCCAACATACCCTTGCGGGATCCAGAATGCTCTTATTTAAGTATCATAACTAATTTTAATATGATTTACATTTTTGCATCTGCTACTGCAATCAAGTTGCCTGGTTAGTGAGGGTGACTCATCTAATCCAGATCTAAGGTTCTATTATAAGAAATTTTCTATTCAAATTACTATATATTTCTGTGATAAGTGTCAGTAGCTTTTATGGCTCTACTCTAATCAGGTAAAGTTTGTCTAATCCTCTAAAAGAAATTCTTTAAGTAAATAGCTTCACAGAATTTGATGTTGAGCCAAGCCAACCAAGTAGTGCAGGCCAGCTGGAAGACTGAGGTAGGAGTGTCACAAATTTATGGACTGCCGGAACTATTAATCAAGTTTGAGGGAAGCCTGGGCAACATAGTGAGATTCAGTCTCAAAATACAAAAGTTAAAGGAAAACTGGAGGTATTCATGTCAGAGTGCTTACACAGCATACACAAGGCCTAGATTCAATTGCTAATACAGAAAAAGCCAAAAAAAAAAAAAAAAGTCTTAAGGTGAAGATAATGTACAGTACATTGGCGTTTATTTAATACCTCTAACCAAATATGGCAACTCAGTACTATGGTATGTTAGAGCATCAGTTGCTTAGCCTCTACCATCCTTTCTAAGCACAAATTCTCTCTACATTCAGATTTGCGAAACTAATAGCACATGTAATCTGCTCCAAGCACACAGTGGAATGATAGGCATGGGATAATACTTCCAGACTTCATAGTCCCAAACAATGGCACTATACAAAGAACTGTTGATCCCAAGAAAATTTGAAAGTCAGCCAGACAAAATCCAGGTCAGGCTTGCCTACAGCCCAATCTTATGGAGACATTTTCTCAGTTGAGGTTCCCTTCTCTCTGATGACTCTAGTTTATGTCACGTTGGCATAAAACTAGGCAGTACATATAGTTTTGCCAGCCTGTGTGTTAGTCTAGTCAAGTTACCCTAACAAAATCACCAGTACAGAGTAGCTTAGAAGAAATTTGCAGATGCCTTTAGGAGGTAGGACATTTAAATAAGAACGTAGAAATAGGAGGTTCATGATGAGAATCATGCTCAGTTTTACTCAACATAGTTAAGTCCTAGTGAAGGTGAGCAGAAAAGAGAAAGAAGGGCTTCCAAGTTGGAAAAGAAGATGTCAAATTGTCGTCATTTAGCCAGGCGGTGGTGGCGCACGCCTTTAATCCCAGCACTCGGGAGGCAGAGCCAAGTGGATCTCTGTGAGTTCGAGGCCAGCCTGGTCTACAGAGCGAGATCCAGGAAAGGCGCAAAGCTACACAGAGAAACAATGTCTCGAAAGACAAAAAAAAAATTGTCATCATTTATAGAGAACATGAATTTCCATAGATTGAAAACCTGAAAAACTCTATCTCAAAATTAGTTGAACTGATGAATTAATTCAACAAACTTTCAGGACACAAAATCAACCTTAAAACTTCAGTAGCATAGCTATATTTTAAGAGCAAATTATCTGAAATTTTTAAAAAAGGGTGCAACCATGGTTGTAATAATTTCAAAAATAGAAAAATAGTAATATTAAGAAATAAATTTAATCAAAGATGAAAATTTCCTATAATGGGGATTATAAAATACTGACACATTGGGACAAAATGTATGATAAAAGCAATGTAAAGGAGGAAGGATTTGCTTTGGCTCACAGTCACTGGAAGTAGTCCATCATGGCAAGAAAGGTGTGACTAATACACCAGCTTGATAAATACAAGAAGACAATAATATCTTACAGCTCCTTCTTACATGGTACCAACCAGGATGCAGGGAGCTAGACACTATACCAGAAGCAGGCCAGTCTACAACCTTCAAGGTCCACCCTTAATGCTCTGACAGTGACGAGGAAATCACGTGGTTGGGTTTAGAGTCAATGAGAAGGTAGAACAGAAAGGCAATAAAAAGACCGGTCACATAGGAGAAGGTCTCTCTCGGGGGAAGGATGTCAGTGAGTGTAAGCTAAAGTATTTGGCTAGTGATCCAATCTCTTGGGCTTTTAACTCTGTATTTGGCTCTGTGTTTCCTACTTAATAAGACCATTTAGAACCTCATCTACAGAATAGTAACATGAACAGGCCCTAGTCAAATCCCTGAAAGTGTTGGTTCTTTCTCTATGAAATTTGGTGAGGCTGGCCTTAATTCTTGGGGATTTATGAATATCTTCATTCCCACCAAAGTGACTTGTGAAGCTCTTCTAACAGCATCCACTTTGCAGTCCAAACTCTTCCACGTTCCTTCCACAAACCAGTCACTACAAACCACACAGTCAGATTTCTTCACAAAAATGATCTAATTTCTTGACACCAATTTTCTGTATTAATCACCTGCCTCTTCACCATGACCAAATACTTGACAGCAACAAATCAGAGTTCGTTCTGATTCACTGTCCTGAGTGGTGGTGAAGGAATGACTGCTAGAGATGTTTGGCCAATGATAGCAGAATTTTGAGCCAACTGTTTGTTACACGGTGCTGATCAAGAAGCGAAGAGCTAGGCCAGAGACAAGCCAACTGAAACTCTCAAGGCCCACACCAATAGCCCAATGTCCACCAGCCAGGCCCCATGTCCAAGAGGTTCCACAACCTCCCAAAACAGTGTCACCATTGGGGGACAAAGTATCCAAACACATGAAGCCATGGAGAAAATTTTACACTCAAACCATAACATACAATAATAATAATAATAATAATAATAATAATAATAATATAGCATAATATTAGCATGAAAACAGACACAGCTGGAAAGGGGGTTGAGTGTTTGTATCATAAAAAAATTATGAGCAATAAATAGGTTTAACCCAGTTTAAACACTCTGTTATGTTGACATGGTTTAAAGCATTACATGGTACCAAAATAATGTTCACCATGTTGATGTTTTATGTATAAGAAGAGAGAGGGGGCAAGAAAATAGAGAAATGTAAAATGAGGATGTCCAGCATGATTAATGCTGCCCAGACATAATTGTGGTCAGAAGGATGGGTTGAACCATGAAATGTTGGAGTTTTCTCCAGCTATTGTATTAAAGCAGAGGATGAATCAAGGGAGGTGAGGGTGGAGGTGAAATCTCAAACCCAATCCAGCCTCTGAACTGTATCTGAAGCATTTTCTTCATATCTAAAACATCTCTTCCATAAGGAAGAGCACTTTTTAATTATCCATGGGCATGTATTATTCAGCAGACTCTATCTTTGAACCATAATTCATGCTCAAGTCCCTAGGAGTTGAAAGTACAGAGGAGAACTTATAAGAATTTGAACACTCTGCTTGGGAGGCAGTTGAGGGCGCATGAAAGGCTGCTTTCTTTAGATGTGATGTGCTTTATTATGAAGGCTGATTCTTGCTCACTGCAATACTCCAAAGGAACTAAACATATTAATCTAATTATGATGTTCACAAAACTCCTAGCAGACATCAGCAAGCCTCAATTATTTTCAGAAGTTCTGCTTTCAAATTGAATTTGAAGTGTGATAAAATTCCCTTTCCCATTTTTTAATTTGTATTAAAAAATTTTTATACAGCATATTTTGATCGTATTATCCTCCCCAATGTCTCCCACTTTGTTTTGTTTTGCATTTTTTGTCTTATTGATTTCTTGTTTGTCCATTTGTTTCCCTTTTCTATTTTATAAACTGAAATAAAGACATTTTAAGCTTATTCAAAAATGACCATCCTTCTTCCTCTGTGTAGCTTAAATTTCAAAAACTGTAAAATGTTACATACTTTTATTTATATCCAAAGATACAAAAATAATGAATTTCATTTGAATACTTCTGAACACAATAAAGGAGAGAAAAGAAATCGTTTTATTGTTTTTCCCCCAATACCTTTCAAACACTGTTAAATTTCCCTTTCCAGCTATCCCAGGCAGTTCTCATAGCTTTCTGGTCACTTTGAATATTTAAACACTCCAGGCCAGTCTAGGCCAGTTTACTACTTCAGATCCTATCTTCCACTTTGTATGCACATCCTCATCTTGCAAAGCACTAGCTAGTCCTAGTCTGAAGGGCATGGAGTGTGCCCATGACAAAGTGGCTGCTCTTTCACTCCTTCAAAGCTATGTGAATGTATTATACTGAAAATACGACGTGGTAGCTAGAGTGGAGACCAAGACAGTAAGTACTCATCAACTATCCATGTCCTTGTATACATTCTCAAGGCCTCCGGTATCCACCAAGGAGAGAGGCGATTAGTCCTGAGCAAATGAGTGTGAGCAGAATACAGATCTAGTCTGGTCTATTCTGTCTGATCTGTTCTGGGCAGATGAAATCAAGTGTACCTTCCACGTTACACACTCTCTATGGCTATCAGACCAAAGTCAGAACGCTTACTTCCTGCATGGGAGCACTGAACATTCAGTCCTGGAGACTGGCCCCCTGGGTTGCCATTAAAAAGGAACAGTTGGGGGCTGGAGAGATGGCTCAGAGGTTAAGAGCACCGACTGCTCTTCCAGAGGTCCTGAGTTCAATTCCCAGCAACCACATGGTGGCTCACAACCATCTGTAATGAGATCTGGCGCCCTCTTCTGTATACATAATAAATAACTCTTAAAAAAAAAAAAGGAACAGTGCAAGAAAGCTGCCCAGCCAACTGCTGGGCATAAAATGAACGACATGAGCCGGGCGGCGGTGGTGGCGCACGCCTTTAATCCCAGCACTCGGGAGGCAGAGCCAGGAGGATCTCTGTGAGTTCGAGGCCGGCTTGGGCTACCAAGTGAGTTCCAGGAAAGGCGCAAAGCTACACAGAGAAACCCTGTCTTGAAAAAACCAAAAAAAAAAAAAAAAAAAAAAAAAAAATGAACAACATGAAAGTGTGGCAGCCTCTGCTAAGCCACTAAGAGACCAGTATTTATTTGCTAGGACAGTTTAATCTATTGCAACCTGGTTTGCACAACAAGCCCGAGAGACGACACAGAGCAGACAGAAATCAGGCTACACCGGAAACCTCTGGCCAGAGGACAGGAGAATAGACCGACTGTGTGAAAGTATAATGAACTCATATCAACTTTCCTACACACAGGTGAGAAGGAGCCAGGGAAGAGGAATGGCGACAGAAAGAATAGGAGAAAGTGGATCTGTTTCATGTGGAGATGAAAGGTTGAGATTAATTATAGAAATGAAAAGACATGTTTTTGAAGGAATCCTTGCTCAGAGACAAGAGCAAATGAAATAACCTGGGAGACTATATAGAGAAATTATGAAAAGGGTTGCAGAAAACCTATTTAATTAAGAAACATGGACCATTTTGCCTATTTCCTGACAGAGGTGCAATCAAAGGAATTTCCAAGTGACTGAGTTTCTATTAATCTTCTTGCACGCTTAAATTTATTCAGCTTTATCCTCCACAGACCACACATAATACCTATTCTTAATTTATGGTAAGCCTGATATCTTCTAAATCTTACATGCTTTTAATGCAACTCTAGGCACAGTTATTCATGCTCCATGCACACTAGCAATACTGGAAACTCAGATTGGGAGCTGCAGAAGTTTGCGAGAGTTTCCCAACCTGAACTGAATAGAAATCCAACAGCATCAGTCACAGGTTTTACAGAAAGGTGATTTGTTTGAGCTGAGCCATCAAATGGAAGGGGAAAAAAATCTAAAGAATCTGAGAAATCGTTGGCAAGATATAACTTACAGAACACTGTGTCCTCTCTCCGCTTTGCATTAAAGAAATAGAAAGTAGAAAATGGATGGAGAGAATACGCAGAAATGTACCGGCTCCTAAATTTTGGTAAGTTGTAATATCCCTTCCCTCCTGTCTCTTTTCACTCTCTCACTAAATTTTTAAACGGTAATTACCAAATTAGAAGATGTGTAGACACGCAAGTTTACTGTTCTTGAAATTTTAATCAATATAGAGACTTACAAATACCAATTTACTTTATATACAACAGTATTGGTCTTTAGAAAGAGGTGGTGCTCTGGTGTCAGGGACCCATCAATTGGCTAGACTTTAGCATCTTCAAGTGTTGCTTTAAGAACACTGAATAACAGTCAGTTGGTTCCCCATGCATTTGATAACTAATTAAGCCTGTCTGTTCTTTCTTTAAAGTTTGTTTATATCTGCCCTCTTCTTTATTCATACTGTATCACACTCTATTTAAATTTCTCATTACCCTACTGTTAGATCTTGTAGCTCTCCAGACTTCCCATCACAGGCTATGATAATGCCCCTTTCAGGTATTATCTTCATTATAATGGTTTCAGATATGAGCTTCATTATAACTGTTATATAACATATATAACATGTGTTGTGTTGTTATATAAAGTTAGCTCCAAGTTAAAAGTCTTTAAAACCTTCGGTGCCTCCCCATCATGTACATAGGTTATGTACATGTATTCCTAAGAGGCTGCAAGACCATTTTAAAAGGCACTAAAATTCTGTGCAATCTTTCAAATGATGCACATTTTTTGTTGGTGACAAGATCCAGTTTTCAAAATCCTCCTTGAAGCCCTAAAAGTAATTATAAACATATATCTATTAGGTAAAATCAAAATTCAATGACCAGCGTTCAAGAGATGAAGTCAAAGCCATGCAGAAGGCAGAATCAGGTACATCTCTGTGAATTCAAGGGTGTCCTAGTGAATTCCAGGCCCAACATGGTGAGCTGTCTCAAAAAACAAAACAAAAAATATGGGAGATGGAGTCAAAGGGCTGGAACCAGAGAGACATCTCAATGGATAAAGTCAAATGTTTGCTGTGCAAACAGGACGACCTGGGTTTGGACATCCAGAACCTGTGCAAATGAGGAGGTACCGATGTGCACCTGTGACCCCAGCAGGCAGGCAGATCCCAGGTGCTCACAGACTGGCCAACTAGCGTGGGTTGTCTATGCTATTGCCCACCACACTTCTAGGAACAAGTGTGACAAAAGCGTTGGCCAGAAGCAACAGGAAACTTTCATTCAGAGTATTTAAATCATCCAGTTCTTCTGAATCTATATTATATAAAATGGAAGTCCACAAGCAGTCACACAGAAATCAACAACAGATGTGACTCTTACAGATCGACAATCCTGAAAGACTATGTAGAAACTCTGTTCACATACAACCAGTGGAAAGGCAAAGGCTTGCTCATCAAGACACGTGTAGCTAAGAATATTGTACCCTTCATTTAGTTGAATATGTACAAAAGTTAGGGGGAGAAAAAGGAAAGCCTGATGTCTTTCTTAGGACCTGGGCCATTCACTGCCATTCACTGCCCAGCCCCACTAATAGTTGTTTGGATGATCTTTTAGGACAAGCATCCTAGGACTAGAAACTCTAGTTATGCCTCCTGAAGGTCATAGCCACTTAATTAGCCTCTCTGAGTCTTCATAACCCTCACTGGGAGACTTTCTGACTCTCCTGCCAGCCTCTCCTCTGCATTTTTATCTTCTAATTTGACCTTTCTCAACCATCCACACTGGCAGCTCTCTGCTGCCCCCTTCTGTTATCAGTCTGTAACTATCATAGCAGCCTGGTCATAAGTCTTGCTCAAAACCCATGACTTGGGTCTTCCTCTTCTAGCCTGAGAGTTTCTTTGAAATGTGGATACCTCTTCATGCTGAGCACTTTGGTTTGGCTCCAGAAATAACGTGCTACCCTAAATTTTCTTCATAACTTCTGACTCAACACTTGAAAATTGTTATGAATCTCTTCTTTATCTCACAAACAACGAACAGATTCAAAGAGACAACTCGAGAAATCTGCATCCTTTTCTGTTCTGATTAATTCTTATGGGAAAACCATACCCTTACAAACTCTCAAGTCTCAATGGAAGCTGTCTATTCCCACTGCAAGTTGTAGCATCTCACTTCCATGGAAGTCCTAATTTGTTCTGTTTTTCTTTCCAAGACCTTTGCATGTACATCGCTCCTGCCTTATCTGACCCTGGTATTCAACTGACTAGATCATGCGACTCAAACTTCTATGGGGTAAATCATGTACGCTGTCCTAAGAAGGGGAAACTATTATTTTCCATGTACATGTCCAGACACACACTGATGGAGATTCATCAAAACTGGAAAAATTGTATTTAGTCACATCTAAAGAACAGGAAACTATGCACACAAACTGAGATAATAGTGAAAGTAGACATATATGTGTATATATAGGTATGGACATTGGCAAAGAGTTTTCTATAGTAGCCTCCACCCTAGATCATATGATGGTGAGTTGAAATTTGCTAAGAAAACAAAACAACAACAAAACCCAGATCTTTCCTTCAGAATGCCATTGCCCCAACAACAAACTTGTTGACTTTCTTTGGTAAACATGGTAGAATTTGATCCTGTGTTCACCCTCCATCATCACCACCATACAGCCCTACTTAACAATAAACAACCAAATGGCTTATAAACACACACGGCCATCAGTCTGTTTTCTACAGGGACAGAAAGCTTTACTGTCACTTACCAACCACATGATCTATTCAGGGTTAATTTTGAGCTTACACGTTCTAAACTCATCCATAGTAATAACATTTTGGTTCATTTGAATATAAATTCAGCAACTGAGTATATCTGGGGTTGGTTTATTAAAATCCTCACCTGAGTTATCACTGAAGAGGTTACCTACATCTCTAACATGACTTTTCTAAACATAAATGTACTTTTACTGAGAAGTGAGCTAAAATGAGTCCACAATAAAAAAAAAATCCCTTCATCTCTCTCTTTTAAACAACTGTATCTTATTTTACACTTTAAATTGACCTTGGACATTTTCCACTTTTTTTTGGAAGGATATTTCACTTTTATTTTAAAGTTCGTCGTTCCTCAATATTAAATGGTGCTCATCACTTTTTTATAGATCCGTTAGCCTTTAGTTTAGCTTTAATGTTAGCATAAAAATGGACTTTCATGACTTTTTTTAATATCCTTTTAGTCTATTAATATGCCAACAGAAAGTACATAGGAGGATGTAAGTGAAGGTCTGAAGCTGGGGTCAAAAGGATCAGGGAATTTCCCATCATGCTTGCCATACAAAACATAGAGGAAGCCCAAAGACAAGAACCCAGATGTCCCAGGAGCTGGTGCGTCTGAGGAACACAAGCTTCCACACGACACAGTGATCTGTTCCTTCCGTTATCTATGTTGGTGTGACCTAAAGGAGGAGAAGGAGAAACTGTAAATTATATTACTTTTCTAATTTTAATAAAGCATTTTTTCTGTCACTGAATTAAACCAGCTGATTGGATCAATTTTATGTTGCCAATTTTATCGAAGCAGATTATTCTGAAGTACGTGTAGCTTGTTATGAAATATAACATTCTTACTTATAACACAATTTTAAAATAGCATCATTAGAATGTTGCCAGTAGATGAAGACATTAATAACATTGGGCTTTACATATCCTAAGAAAGGAGGCAGGCTATTCTTGACTTTGAATGTGACAGACAGAATTTCATCAATCATATAAACAAGAACATGGTACAGAGACCCATCACTATTCAAAACTGTCTCCGATTCGTTAAAGTTTAATTTAAAACAGTGACTGTAGCTGGGTAGTGATGGTGCTTGTGCACGCCTTTAAATCCAGCATTTGGGAGGCAGAGTCAGTGGGATCTGTGTGAGTTCGAGGCCAGCCTGGTCTACAGAGCAAGTTCCAGGACAGGCATCAAAGCTATACTCAAAAAACAAACAACCATGCCGGGCGGTGGTGGCGCACGCCTTTAATCCCAGCACTCGGGAGGCAGAGCCAGGAGGATCTCTGTGAGTTCGAGGCCAGCCTGGGCTACCAAGTGAGCTCCAGGAAAGGCGCAAAGCTACGCAGAGAAACCCTGTCTCGAAACAGTGACTATAACCACCATTTTATATGTTTGTATATACGTATCTTAAAATTGAATATTGTTATTATTACTGAAAAAAAACCAGATTCTTGAGTTGTCTTCTGTCTATATTAGAAATACGACTATTTTTTAAAAATCAACTGTCACAATTATAAGCTGTTTTTCTTGTATTAGTTATAAGCTTTTTTAATTTTAGACAAAAAGAGAGGAAATGTGGTGGTATTGTGTTCCACAAAATATTGTGTACTCTAATAAATTCATCTGGGGTCAGAGAACAGACAGCCACTAGATACAAAGGCTAGAAAATGGTGGCACTCACACCTTTAATCCTAGCATTCCAGAGATAGAAATCCCTTTGGATCTCTGTGAGTTCAAGGCCACATTGGAAATAGCCAAGCATGGTGACACACACCTTTAATCCCAGAAAGCCAGCCTTTAATCCCAGGGAGTGGTGGTAGAAAGCAGAAAGATATATAAGGCGTGAGGGCCAGAAACTAGAAGATTTTGGCTGGTTAAGCATTCAGGCTTTTGAGCAGTAATTCAGCTGAGACCCATTCCGGATGAGGACTCAGAGGCCTCCAGTCTGAGGAGACAAGCCCAGCTGAGGATCCGGCGAGGTGAGATAGCTGTGGCTTGTTCTGTCTCTCTGATCTACCAGCATGGACCCCAATAACTGACCTCGGGTTTGATTTTATTAATAAGAACTTTTAAGATTTTAAGTAATAAGTCAATGTGTCTTGCATTCCCCCATTTTTTCCCTGTATTTCGGGCAGCCAACATAAAAAAAAATAAATGACTGAGAAATTCATAAAAATTTTATTTAAGCACATAGTTCTGTGCCTGAATTCAAGAATAAACATAAAGTTTAATCATTAACTTATTGATGATTCTTAACATTTCTTAGACATCTGTGCACTAACTCTCCATAGGGAACCAGGAATTCTCCAGTGTTACCACTAGATGGCATTGACTTGGATACTCATCCACCTAAAAGTATGTTAAATCTTAAAGCTCAGGAGGCCTCCTCCATCACACACAATGAACTACAGGCAACTAAGGAAGGCTGGGGGTGCCCATCCCCAGGGAAGGGCACACTGACTGGTTATCCAATACCAAATAGTCAGCCCTGAAAAACATACGTGCAGGTAACATTATATAGATTGAGCAAGTTGTGTTTATGTATGTAGGAATACATATGAATATAAATATACATGTATGCATGTAACAACAATTAATGAACAAAGAAACCATGAATTTGAAAATGAGCAAGGAGAGGTATATAGGAGCATTTGAAGGGAGGAAAGAGAGGGAGAAATAAAATGCAATTTTATTGTAATTAAAACCTAAAAGAAAAAAATTTAAAAGTAATGTTAAATAAGACACAAAATCCTGTGGGTGTAGTGGACATCAAAAAAATTTATAATGCCTTGAATCAAAGAAAAAAAGAAGAATTAATAAAGCATTTTCCTTATATCAGATTTAGCTTTCCCACATGAGAATTTAGGATAGTAGAATTTTATAAATTAGCATGTATGGGGATAAGGAAGAAAAGTAGTGGTAAAAATACAATGTTTTCTGTTAAATTTATCTATTTTTACTGTAATAAATATTACAACAGAATAGTAATGAGAAGAACTATAAAAACTAACCTGTGGTACCCTTTCGAATTCTATATTCAGATGTATAAATTACATACACAGGCAACTCTTACGAGGAGCACACAGTTACGAGTTAGTTAGATATAAATTGAAAACATGTGGACGAGGTGCTTAGGGAGCACTCTGTGTGGCCTACAGAGTGGCAGGCAGGGGTAAGCTAATCTCAATAACTGGAGACAATGGAAGGGACCCAGTGACTGGCTTCCTGCTAGGCATCATAAGGGAGTTTAACCAGACCCTAAGAACAGCCACCCTAGTTTCCTGTTGGTAGAGAAAGATACCACCATCAATGAGATTGAAAACATTTTCAGGCAGTTTCTAAACCGGGATAACACCGGCATCATTCTCATCAACCTGTACATCACAGAGAGGGTTTCTGCGTGCCCTTGGTACCCACAAGCACTCTGCTCCCAGCAGATCTGTAGATCCCCTCCAAGTAGCATCTCTATGACTCAGAAAAAGACTCCATTCTGCACAGTACCAAAGGCAAGTTCACTGCCGAAGAACTCCGCTATGGCTCCTCCGCCCTCAACACCCCTCTCACTATGAGGCCTCTCCCAGTTTGCCATCCTCTCTTTAAGTTCCAAGCCTTGGTTTCTGGCCCCTCCCCTTCCTCTTTACTGAAAGACTGAAGCTGATGGGGATCTGCTGTTCAGGCTGTGGCTGGTTAGAGGGAGAAAGCTCAACCCAATCATCTTCCCTCACCATTCACCACCTCTTCCCTGGGTTGTTGAGCATGTCATTATTTGATATTAAAGGAATAGTCTTCTCTCCAGAAAAAAAGAAAAAAGATAGAAAGAAAGTATATGAGGGCAGAGGTGGTGCACGCCTTTAATCCCAGCACTCGGGAGGCAGAGCCAGGTGGATCTCTGTGAGTTCGAGGCCAGCTTGGTCTAGAGAGCCAGATCCAGAAACGGGCACTAAAACTACAGGGAGAAACCCGGGAGAAACCCTGTCTCAAAAAAAAAAAAAAAAGTCTCTAAATTTAGTTAATTAATTATAAATCACCATACTAATTTTCACTGCCATTTTAGTAACAGTTTTATTGAGGAAAAAACTCACCTGTATATTCAACCATTGAAACTGTACAATTCAAAGATTTCATACATAGAGCAGGTTGTAAGACCGTGACCACGTTTCATTTTGGAGCATTTCCAACCCCTTAAAAAAAAAAGCCTGTATTCCTTTGCTTTCAATACCTATCCCTGCACACACACACTTCACGACAACCATTCACCTACTTTGTGTATCTATGGGTTTTTCTATTATAGAGATCTCACAGAGGTAAAACTGTACAATGCATGGTCTTTTGTGACTGGCTTCATTCACTTAGCCTGTTTTCAAGGTTTGCCTATGCTGCATGTGACAACCACACTACTTTTCACAGCTGAAAACATTCCACTATGCCTTTTTTAATGCATCCAACAGTTGATGGACATGTAGGTTGTTTCCACCTTTTTGCTTTTTTGAATATTACTGGCATGAACATTAGCATTCAATTATCTATTTAGGCCTCTGTTTCCAATATTGGAATATGTGCCTACTAGTAGAATCCCCATGGATTCTTGATAACTCTACACTTAGGTTTTAAGGAACTACCAAACCAGTCTTGATAGGCACCCTACCATGACATAATTCCACCAGCATGGTATACAAACCTGCTTTCTGCTTCTAACAGCCGTTTTCTGGGGTGGAGTGTAGTTTGTTTGTTTCTGGTGTTGGGGGGGTGGTGGTTGCTTGATGGGTTATTTATTTGTTTGTTTTGAGAAAGGATCTTACTGTGTAGTGCTAGCTGGCCTGGAATTCACTATGTAGACCAAGATGGCCTTGAACTCACAGGTCAACCAGCAACTAACCCCTGAGTGCTAGGATTAAGTGTTCCACTTCATTCAATGTGTGTTTGTTTCTTATAGCCAACCTACATGGTGTAAAATGTAGCCACACACTGCAGAACAGCATTTAGGCTAACAATAGACACCACCATGCATTGGTGGCACCATAAAATTATAAAGAAGCTGAAAACTCTCTGTCCTCTAGTGGTGCTTTAACCATTTTAACAGCTTGGGGCAATGCATTACACACATGCTTGCAGGATTACTCATGTGAGGGAACCCACTGCACTCCCCGTCCTGTGAAACTAGAGCATATACAACCACACACAGTACATGATACCTGATAATGACAACAAACGATGATGTCACTGGTTTATGTGTTCAGTATGCGCTACTATCAATATTAGTACAGAGTATATTCCTTCTATTTAAGTTACTGAAAAACAAACTATGTGCTGTATAATAACAACAGCAGCTCGTCTCATTTCCTGAGTCCCTCTATTGCATCAAGAAGCCATGTGGGGTGGCTGGCCTTGACTGTCTGTGTTTATATAAACACACTGATGTTTGCACAACAAAATTAGCTAATAACAAGTTTCTCTTAATACATACCTGTTGATGACTGGTGCATGACAATATGACACTAAGCCTTTAATCTGCATACCCTAACTTCTGATGATGTTAATCATCTTTTCATATAGACTATTTGTCTGTTTTCTATGAATGAATACCTATTTGAAGCCTTTGCTCACTTACTATTGAATTGTCTTTTTTTTGTTGTTGTTTTTTCAAGACAAGGTTTCTCTGTGTAGCTTTGCGCCTTTCCTGGAGCTCACTTGGTAGCCCAGGCTGGCCTCGAACTCACAGAGATCCGCCTGGCTCTGCCTCCCGAGTGCTGGGATTATAGGCGTGTGCCACCAACGCCCGGCTTGAATTGTCTTTTTATTATGAAGTCTTCTATATAGTTTTATATGCCTCTGACGACTATATAATGCAACTGTCTTTCTTGTTCCATGGCATATCTTTTCATTTCTTTTTGTTTGTTGATTGTTTTTGTTTTTCAAGACAAGGTATCTCTGTGTAGCCCCTTTGTCCTGGAACTCGCTTTCAGACCAAGCTGGCCATGAACTCAGAGTTCGACCTGCCTCTGCCTTCCAAGTGCTAAGGGTAAAGGCACGTGCCACCATGCCTGGCTATCTTTTCACTTCCTAGTGGCATACTTTGCAGCCACACACCAAAAGAGTATTTTGTTTTGTTTCTGGGGGCAGGAAAGGTAACTCGGTCGGTAGTTAAGAGCACTTATTTTGTAGTTATGAGGACCAGAGTTCAGATCCCAGCACCCATGTAACAAGCTGGGGGTACTGCAAATGCCCATGACTCTAGCTCTGAGGGATCGGATACCCTTTTCTGGCCTCCACAAGTGCATAAGTGCATACACCCAGGCACACATGTGTACATACATTAATGCCAAGTGTACACACACACACACACACACACACACACACACACAAAATATATATATATATATATATATATATATATATATATATATATATTAATTAGCTAGGTGTGGTGGTATGCCATCAATCCAGCACTTAGGAGGCAGAGCAGGTAAATCTCTATGAGGTCAAGGCCAGCCAGGTCTATATAGCAAGTTCCAAACAAGCTAAGGCTATATAGTGAGACCCTGTCTCAATGTGTGGTGTGTGTGTGTGTGTGTGTGTGTGTGTGTGTGTGTGTGTGTGTGTAATTAAAATAAGTATTTTAAAATACAGCTTTATTTGCCATTCTTTGTTTTATAACTTTTTCTTTGGGTGTCATATACAAGAAACTAGCATTGAAACCAAAGTCTTCAGTTTTCTCCTCTATTTTCCTGTCAGCCCTCTGCAACTTTAAGAAAGGGAAGAAGGGCCTGGGGAGAGTTCTCAGTAGCTAAGAGGGCTTACTGTTCTTTCGGAGGACCAGGAATACACATAAATAAAAATAATAAATACATCTTTTTAAAATAAAGAACCAATAAAAGGAAAGAAAGTAAAAATATTACAACTTACGTTTCCAAAAAAAAAAAAAAAAAAAGCTAGATGGTGTCCTTTGACACTCAGAACTCTAAGGATGGTCACCAAACTGAGAATGAAAATTATAAGAAAAGAAGATTTCCCTGGCCAATTTTATTTGACTCAGGACTAATTTCCTGGCTGAAATTAGAATATGTTCATTGACAAGAAGTAAATGAAGGTTCTAAGTGTGTTAACACACTGTGTTATACTGTGAGTCCAAAATAAAAGGGAGACATGAGGGGCTAATGAGTCAGACCCTGCTAAATAAGATGGAATCTGGAGCATGACCAAGTCCACAGAGAAATTTAACCGAACAAAGCAAAATTCAGTTAACAGATATTCTGAGTGAGAAAACATCCAAAATATAAATAAGGGTACTACAGTGCATGTTAAACTGCATATTCACACATTCTATAGCAATATGTGTATGCTATATCTATATATCTGTATATATAGATATAGATATCCATACGGATGCACAAAGAAAGGGCTGTGAAAATACACATTACTAGAAGCTGTTTGCTTCTCGAAAAGCTACTAAAGGATGGAAGTGGTCAGAAGAGAGCTTGGGCTTCATTTAAAGTGGGTGTTTTTTTTAAACAGCAAGACTATATTCATGAATAAGTTACACAATTGCTATGGTTTGAAAGTATTCCCCAATTCATGCGTCAAAAAACTTAATTATCAAAGTCAATGGTATTTGAGAGCTCAGACCTTTGGGAAGTGATTTCATCATCAGGGCAAATCCCTCAGGAATGGACTAAGTCATTCATGGCTTAATGAGTTATCCTGGGAGTGGCTTTGTTATAAGATCCAGTTTTTTCTGTCTTCCTTGCTCTGTGCCATCATGAAATACCCTCCTCCATGTTATGATGCAAGAAAAAGGCCCTCACCCAGTGCCATGCTCTGGGACTTCCCAGCCTCTAGGATTATGGGATAAATTACCCAGTCTATCATATTTAGTTATAGAAGCAGAAGTAGACTAAGACATAACTAAACATGCTTAATTATTTAGAATACTATTAATAAAACTTAAAAGTACAATAACGTGGAAAGAACAAGGATATGATGTATACAGTTAGCCAGCTTATGAAGTATGGAAAGAATGGCTTAAGACTTTGCAAATTCATACTACTAAGTTCTGGCATAGTGCTTTTGCAAGGTCCTTATATCAGCTGTTCATTAAGATGAGGAGGCATAAGAGTTACCTAAGTGATGCCATGTGGGAAAACTATAATAATTAGACAGTGGTAGATTTCTTTGGAGCTCAATTTCTCAGAATTTAAAAAAAAAAAAAGAACTACTCTAAACTTGCCCTCTGACTTTGATAGAAACCTGAAAGGATGTCTTTGTCAGAAAGTTGCAGAGAGGGTAAAGCTGACAAACATAATGATATGGGATTCTTGTTGGAAGACGTGAGGTCAGGGGTGCCTCAAATGAAATCAACTATCTGTGAACAAGCATGAAACAACAAATGACAGGTGGCCTGTTAAACCACAGCCTAAAATTGAAATACCAAAAAACTGTTTCAGGGCTAAAGAGATGGCTCCATGGTTTAAAGTGAGTGTTGTTCTTCTGGAAGACAAGTTCAGTTCCTAGCACCTGGATCCTAGGACCCTCATCAGATGGCTCACACCATCTGTAATTCCAGCTCCAGGGACCTGCCTTCTTCTGATCTTCACAGGCATTGCATTCATGGACACACACACACACAGAGAGAGAGAGAGAGAGAGACAGACAGACAGACAGACAGACAGACAGAGACAGAGAGTCATATAGGCACGTACGAACAAAGATATACACATAATTTTAATTTAAAAAATAAATCGTTAAATATCTTCCATCTTGTCATTCCTTAATTACTCCACTCCAATTCTAGTCCTAACCTTAGCCCTAACCTTAACCCCAATCCTGTCTAACCCTAACCCTTAAGCTATTCCTCACTAACAGAAATTTCTAATGCCACACCAAAAATTTTCCCAACAATTTTTCTGAACGCTAATCACACTTTCAAACATTTTTAAAGGTAAGATAAGGAGGAAAAAGAATGAGAAAGTCATTTGTGTATGTGCCAAGTCTCTCAAAAAGCTTTCCAAATCATGACCTAATCTAAAGTGTTCTAAAAGTACAAGATAAGATTATATTTGTTTCCATGTACCCTACAGAAACCTAGTGAACAGTATTCCAGCGGGAGAAATGGCGTGTGTGCTGAGGGCAACAGAACGTACTGATGGTCCATGACTATTAGGACTCAAGTCCTTCCTCCTCTCCACAGAGTCTGAGATAGAAACTGAAGAGGAAAGGAGTCTCGGTATATTGGGAGATTGGGCTGGAACAAAAGACTCTCCAGCATGAGGGTCTCTCTTCCAATGTTCTTGCTGGGACCACCAGCCCAAGGTGGTCTTATTCTTGGGAGGCCATGTGGGCTATGAGGTAGCCAAACTCATTGTCGTATCAGGAAATAAAAATTGACAAAGTGGTCATTAGGGGCAATTCAAGCTCCCGCATTAAATGTGAAAGAGCGGATGTTACTCTCAAAGTCACGGGAGGCAGCCTGGTCAGCAGTGACACCCAAGATGTTCTTTAGTACCCCTCTAAAGCCTGCCTCGATACCTCTTGATGTCATGATGCTTATCACCTTTCTCCCTGATAGCAAGGCAGAGCAACCACCGATGCACTAGGGACGGGCACACAAAAGGCCAAGCCGCTGAGCTTTCCATTCAGCTCGAAAATGGCCTGGCCCACAGCCTTAGCAACACCAGTGAGTACCTGGATAATTTTTTTTTGGTAACCCGTTAGCTACTGTGCTACGTTTCCAGGAGGGGCCTATCTACAGTCTCTGGGGTGACAATGGTATCATAGATTGTGGTCATGAATCCTTTCCACAGTGCCTAATTTGTCACCATGAGCGACCTTGGCCAGAGGAGCAATGTGGCTAATGGTACTAAAGACATTACAGATGATCTGGAAGAAGTTATTGTGTTTCTTCCACACTTCAAAAACACGGAGACATCCGCAGAAGGGGCAAAGATGACTGTCATATCTTCAAGTGATCTCTAGATTTCCCCGTGGTGAGGAAAACCCCAATGGACCCCTCAGTGTATACAGCACCAGTATCACCCTATTTGATATTGATGGGACCTTGCTCCTGGAAGATGGAGTTGGACTTTCCTTTCATGACAAAATTCCCATTCTCAGCCTACACAGGGTCATTGAAATGTCCTTGAACTGAATCACACTGAAACATGTAGACAATGTAGCTGAGATTTAAAAAAAAAAAAAGTACCATTGATTTTTGACAAGTCGACTTTGCCAGAGCTGAAAGCACCCTTGGAGACCAGGTGCCCAATACGGTCAAATTTGGCCTTTGTCATCATGTCTGAGACACAGCCGGCACCAAATGAGAGGATGTGGTTATCTGTCAAGCCGGACAAGCAGAGAACCAGCGGCAAAATTTGTGACCCCCTTGTGAGAAAATAAAAGGCCACTCATTCTGAAAAAACACATGAATTGTTAGAAAAATCTTCAGATTACTTATGAGGAAAGATATAAAGAAAATTTCCTACAGAATTCTCATTTCTTCTGTCTTTAAAGGTAAAACACAAATAAATAATTAAAGACATCAATTTAAAAAGCAAGCACTCTGGGTTTTTTTTTTTTTTTTTTTTTTTTTTTTTAGTGTGCTTTTGTATACATTCCTTGTGATGGCTAATAGAGTGGATGGACTTCTGATTGATTTTCCATTAATAACTACAGATGTGCACACATCCATCCATTCTTTTAGAGTCTGCCTCGTGGGTCCAATAACATCCATTTGCACAATGGCAAGAGACAGTTAGAAGTGGTGCTGCCGGCCCCGAGGCAAGTGGAGTCAATCGAACTACATGAGAACTGAACGCATGACC
Organism: Peromyscus leucopus; assembly: GCF_004664715.2. NCBI lineage: Eukaryota > Metazoa > Chordata > Mammalia > Rodentia > Cricetidae > Peromyscus > Peromyscus leucopus. The sequence continues at coordinate 58,399,445 of NC_051084.1, forward strand.
TTGGCTTCTGCTAAGCTACAACAACAGCGTTTAAGAATCAAGCTACAACATCAGCGTTTAAGAACCAACCAATACGTGCTCAAATGAAAGTGATGTTGAAGAATAACAATGAGTTGAAATTAACTGTATATTATTGGAAACTTAGACAGAAATTAATAGAAGAGAATAAATGCCAATCCTTGAATCGCATTCAAATCAATTGTATTGCTTTAAATTCCTAATATTTGTTGGTGGGACACTTGTGAAAGTTCTTCTAAATAAAAGAGTTTCTGTAGGGGGTTTTAAAAGTCTTTTGAAAGTTAATCTATAGCAAAATCAGCACATAAGATCCTGCAAGTTAAAAAATTAATTACTGGGGGCTGGAGAGATGGCTCAGAGGTTAAGAGCACTGACTGCTCTTCCAGAGGTCCTGAGTTCAATTCCCAGCAACCACACGATGGCTCACAACTATCTGTAATGAGATCTGGCGCCCTCCTCTATATACATAATAAATTAAAAAAAATTAATTACTATGGAAACTATAGCAACTTACAGGTGATAAAGGATTAAGTTATGAAAGGAAAAAGTTCATGAGTGATAAGGAGGTTTAGTCAGTAGTTCCTGTATGGGCTGATTCTGAAAATAAAATAAAATAAAAGCAACCAACAGTACTCAACACAAACTCGCAGTAACATTCAGCTGCACAAGTGACGAATATTTTTCAGTAGGTCTCAGTGAATGGAAGAGCCAGACTAATCATGAGGGAGGAACTTTGATGACTAACTTATTAGTAAAGCACTGTAATGCAATACCCAGTACTCAATCCAACATCAATCTATAGGTCTCTTGGAGGGTATTTCTAAGTTATAATGACTTAAGGCTTAGAGTCCAGCAAGATATCTTCTACAGGGACGCTAAGTCTCAGCTTATTAGTTGAAGATCTTCTGAGAACAGAATGAACAGTCCACCAGAGGAAAAAGAAACTTTGTTTCCAGGCTGTAATCAATCTAAAATTGAGGCTCTTCTCTGCTTCTCAGCCTGCTAAGCTTTTCAGTGATCATGTGACTGTGGCAGCAGACAAGCACAAACACACAGGAACCTTATGTCCTATTAGTTCTTTTTATCTGGAATACACTAACTAGTGTAGATACAAAAATGGTCTACAAAGCAGATTTTCTCCTAATAAAAAGATAAATCTATGTCCTATTGCTTTTAAACATATCCATCTTCACGAAAAGGTAAAGGTAAAGTGGATTCATTTACTCGATGGTGCAGAAGCATGCATCGGGCTTTTATGTCGGTGGCAATCACCACTGAGGCAAACCAATTTAGTCCCCTTGCTCAATTAATAATTTGCATATAATTAGCTTCCCTTGGAGACTTTACTATTAAAAATTAGTCACTATGCTGATAATCACAAACTTTAAAATTCACTTGATGGTTAAATTTTCACTGTGTATTAATATTCTGGGTCAGTTACATTGACAGTGATGCCTTGAGTCTGATTGATGTGAATCAGTCCTCTCTCTGTGTAGCTTTGGAGCCTGTCCTGGATCTTGCTCTGTAGACCAGGCTGGTCTCGAACTCACAGAGATCCACCTGCCTCTGCCTCCTGCCCCAAGTACTGGAATTAAAGGCTTGAGCCACCACTGCCTGGCTCAGAAAATATCTTTGTCTTAAGGAAAAAATGGTAAGTTCACTACCTAAAGACTTCAGAGGAAAGGTGGAAGAAATGAGCAGTTGTCTTAGTTACTTCTCTCTTTCTGTGACAAAACTTGATGATCAAGGCAACTTTTTGTTTTGTTTGTTTTTTGAGACAGGGTTTCTCTGTGCAGCCCTGGCTTTCGTGGAACTTGATCTGTAGACCAGGCTGGCCTCACATTCAGAGATTTGCCTGTTTCTGACTCCTGAGTGCTGGAATTAAATGTGTATCTTGCCACCACCTGGCATTGAAGCAGCTTATAGTTTCAGAGGGTGAGGGTCAATGATAGTGGAGCAAAGGCATGGTGGCAGGAACAGCTGGGAGCTCACATCTTGATCCACAAGTAAGAGGCAGAGAGAGGCACACTGGGGATGGCAGGAGTCTTTGGAAACCTCAAAGCCCACCCCCAATGACTGACACATGTGCTCCAACAAGGCCACGCCTCCTAATCCTTCCCAAGCAGTTCCACCATCTGAGAGCCAAGTATTCATACAGATAAGCCTATGGGAGCCATTCTCATTCAAACCACCACAGAAATACATAACCAAAGTCACAAAGGCAAGCATGAGAGTCACATGATCATCCCACATGAACAGAGGAGAAGCCAATCACTTCCGCGATGTTGTGAGAGATGGTTAGAGGGGTCATCTGGAGTTAGCTCATTCTCTGATTATCATAATGAGATGTTTGTATTATATCCTGAAGCCAGGGAGAATGGGACAGGTGTGGCATGAGAGTAGGGGGGGGGGCTACTTGGGTGGAAAGAGGAGCGTAAGAACTGCGACAGGGGTGAATAAAAACAAAGTATTGTGTCACCTATGTATGAAAATGCCATGTTTACCCTTACTTCTATACTAGCTTAAAAATTTAAAAAGAGAAAAATAATTTCCCTAGGAAGCTATTGAACATTGTAAGGAGTTCACGGTCACCCGCCCTCTCAGTAGTCACGAAAGAGTTTGAAAAACACAGAAGAAATGTACTATCAAAGCACAAATGAACCAAGCAGCAGGCTGTCTCCAATCTGTTGGGTGCTATATTTAGCATATATTATAATTAAATGAGCTGCGTGTTAAAGTTGTTTTGAGAGTATAAACAACTACTTAGTTTTCCTAATAAGACCTCATATCGCACCACATATTAACTGCCGGCTGTTACCACACTAACAATGCTGGATCCTGGAGAAAAAGCTTGGCTGCTTTTTGCTATTATCCTGTGTTAACAGTTTTTAATGATGCGGGTACAGTTTCACCGGGACAATATTTTTAATTCTGTTGCTGCCCACCAAACACTCTCAAGCTGGGTTGATAACTGGCACCCCCAGATCTGTGTTACAGCTTACTCCTAACAGGGGTCACCAATGGATATTTAGTATCTTGAATCGGAATGCCCATACATTTACTTTTATTCATAAAATCATAGAACTCTGAAATAAGATAGCACTTAGGTGTGGGGGAAAAAAGTTCTAAAATTTCCAATTTTGTCTCCTAACTTCCCCCTCAAAGAGGACTTAAGCCATCATGTGCCTCATGATTTTCATGCATGGGAGCTTAATATACATGTAAACTCCAAGGCTTGGTGGGTCCAATGAGGCTCAGGGATCTGCATTTAAAATAAGAACTTTGGATAATCTTTGAACTTCAGGTTGAAAATTATCAGTCAATACCCTTATGTACCTGTAGCAGAACTTAGCCTCACAGAGGATAAATGACTTGCCCGAATCCACACAGCTAATGATGACAGTCAGGGCTAGAACTGATGCCGTCTCACCATTCTGTGCTTACACTCTTGGCCTGTGATGCAGGGGGAAAAAATGAGAGCAGGGCTGAGGATCAGTTCAGTGGCTGTACATCTGTCCAGCATCTGCAAAGCCCTAGGTACAATCCCCAGTACTGGATTACAGAAGAAAAAAGGAAGGATGAAAAAAAGTCAGAGGAGGAGGAGCAAGAAGACTGAGATGGGGGAGGGGCGAAAATAGTAACCTGCCTTCCTTAGGAATGCACAGTCAGGAGGCAAATTTAAGAAATAATGGACAAAAGTATTGGGATTGTGGAAGGGGCTGCCATGACAAGGGGCAAGCAGCTCCCACTAGTATGCTGGCCACATTATGCCTCTGGATCTGGGTGAAGGCTATGTTTGAAAGATTGTACATGTATCAAGGGCTCTAGAGATGGCTCAGTGGTTAAGAGCACACACTGCTCTTCCAGAAGTTCTGAATGTGGGTTGAACCCACATCAGGAAGCTCACAACGGTCTATAATTCCATCTCTAGGGATTCTGATTCTTTGGACCTCTGTGGGCATAGGAATAATGTGCACATATCCACACACAGATACATACACAAACACACAATTTAAAAAAGCATATATCTTTAAAATGTCTTCACAAGATAACTTTAGCAGATTAAATCCAAAGATATTATTATTAGGCATCCCTATTTTAGACATGAGCATGTCTCTCCACATGGCCTAGTAAACTGATAGAGTGCAGCCGTACACCAGGTCTTTGTAAATATTTACCCATGTCCTGGCCCAGAGGACTTGCACCCCAAGGCTGTTGTGAAACCTAATTGGGAGTCATTTGATCAGAAGTTGCCAAGATCCATTCAGCATCAACCTGTTCCAGATGACTGACAGGTTCAGCACTGGTTGTCACATCACCAGACTTAAAACAGTTAAGTTTTCTTGTTCCAGCAATGTTTTCAGACACAGTTTCTATGGTTTCCTAACCACAAATAGAGAAATAACACACTTCCTAAAGGGAAAGAGAAGTGATTTTCTGATTTTCACAGGGGTAAAGATTGTCATTTTTGTCACTGGGAGAATGTTTTTCAAGCTTTGATTATTTGTGTTTAACCCGGAAACCAAATGAAAATGCTAACCAAGATATTAAAAATGAAAACAATTATGGTTTATCATTCATTATTGAAACTGACTAGTGCTATTTTGACACCAAGAGAAACTGTCTTGAATGATGGTATGTGTGTGTAACAACACTAAAGTAATAGAACAATCACAAACCTAAAGGGTTTGACTTTGTTTTTGTTTTTGCTTTTTTATTTTATTTTTTTGAGACAGGGTTTCTCTGTGTAACAGTCCTGGTTGTCCTGGAACTCACTTTGTAAACCAGGCTGGCCTCAAACTCACAGACATCTGCCTGCCTCTGCCTCCTAAGTGCTGGGATTAAAGGCATGCGCCACCATCACCCAGCTTTTTTAAAAATATAATTTATTTATTTTTATTTTATGAGCATTGATGGTATTTTGCTTGCATGTATGTCTGCATGAGGGTGTCGGATCCCCTGGAACTGGAGTTATAGACAATTGTGAACTTCATGTGGGTGGGTGCTGGGAATTGAACCTGGGTCCTCTGGAAGAATAGCCAGTGCTCTTAACTTTGGAGCCATCTCTCTAGCCTTCTGGACTGAGCAACACATAGATGCTCTCTTCTTCTCAGATATCAGACAGATGTTGTTGAACTATTTCAACTATATTATATAAGTTGATTTAACAAATTCTTTTCTTTATTTATTGTATGCATGTCTGTAAATGCATATATTCAACTGATTCTGTGCCTCTACAGAACCCTGACTAATGGAACTACCAAAAGCAATATGCAGATACAATGCAATTCTCATCAAAATTCTAATGCCATTCTTCACAAAATACAGTCTTAAAATTCATGTAGAAGCAAAAAAAAAAAAAAATAGCCATAGCAGTCCTAAGCAAAAAGAATAACACTGGACATATCACCATACCTGATTTCAAGTTATATTCATATAAACAGCAAGATACTGCCACCCAAATAGATTTAATAGATTTGTAGAACCGTGGAACAGAATGAGGACTGTCTTAGTTAGGGCTTCTACTGCTGAGTTGAAACACCATAACCAAAAAGCACCTTTGAGAGGAAAGCGTTCATTCAGCTTAGATTTCCACAGCATTGTTCATCAATGAAAGAAGTCAGGACAGGAACTCAAACAGGGCAGAATCCTGGATGCAAGAGCTGATGCAGAGGCCATGGAGGGGAGCTGCTTACTGGCTTGCTTCCCATGGCTTGTTCAGCCTGCTTCTTATAGAACCCAGGACCAGCCCAAGGATGGCACCACCCACAGTGGGCTGGCCCTCCCCATTGATCACTAATTGAGAAAATGCCTTACAGCTGGATCTCATGGAGGCATTTCCTCAACTGAGGCTCCTTCCTCTCTGATGACTCTAGCTCGGGTCCAGTTAATGCAAAACTAGGCAGTACAAGGACCTACGTATAAACCTATTTTATTTTGTTTTAACAATAATATGAATAAATATACACTAGAATAAATACCAGACTTTTCAACCAATGGTGCTGGGATATCTTTGTATCCATGTGGAGAAAACTGAAGGCAGAGCTAGAAAAGTGGCCCAGTTGGCTCCCCTAGCACAAGGGCCTAAGTTTAGGTTCCCCAGCCCCAAGATTCAGCATGGTAGCATTTGCCAATAATGTAGCACTGGACAAGTGAGGAGGTGGAGAGAAGATCCCTGGAGTTCACTGGTCATCCAGCCACTCTACAATTGCTGAGCTCTAAGTTCAGAGAAAGACCCTGTCTCATCAATCAGTCAATCAACCAATCAATCAATGGGAGAGCAACCAAGGAACACAACTGACACTGACCTCTGGCCTCCACAGGCACACATACGCTTGCACACCTGTGCATACATGCCTACACATAAGCAGACACATACATACAACACACACAAGAAAACGAAACTAGGTCCCTACCTCTCACCCTGCGCGGAAATCGGCTCCAAGTGTAACAAAGACCTTACTGTAAGATCTGAAACTATCATATCTATGACAATGACTCTGATCTCAAGGGAGTGCTCTCAGATTGGCAGAAAGTGGTGTCTACTGGTATCGTAAACTGACAGTATCAGCACAAGGTTTTCTTGTTATGGTGGGGAGGGGTGGCATTTTCGACCAATGGTGCTAGGAAGAATTTTAAAAGCATATACTTATTTTGTTAAAAAAATACGAAGAATTTTCTTTACTTGTTCAGTTGAAATTGTTCAGTTTTCGGATAGAAATACCCTAAACAAGGAAGATGGATCTGTGCTGACTCTCCTTTGCAGCATGGCAAAACACAGAGGACAGAAACAGACTAGGGACAAAAGACCTTTGTAAAGAATTCCCGGCTGCCAGTGCAGCAAAACCCAGTGTGCTCACTCCCCCTCCCCTTCTGGAGAAGATGTTAGGAGGCCCCTGAGTTATGGTTCTGTTCCTTCTGTTCTGAGCAGCGTAAGGATGTTCAGGATCAGTTTCCATCACCTCCCATGACAAGAACTATTGGAAAGATCCCCCCAGTAGTCATGCCCCCTGGGCTGTCTCTATAGTGAGAGAGCAGAAAAGCACTGGACCTAAAATAGAGCAGCAAGCTCCCAGAGGACAACTGTAGGACATGAAAGGCATCTTTATATTCTTATAGATATGAACTATTCATTTACTCATTTTCGCTAAATGCCTCCAGTTTGCCCTCCATAAAGAATAAAAATAATTATTGTTCTTCACAGTTTTTCTTCAATATTTTTTTTACTTCACTTAAAGTATACAAAAACCCAGTGAGAACTTCTTAGCATTTTCCATGGCCAGGATAAAGCATTTGAACCCTCCAAACAAATTCCCTGGGATTGTGGCTTAGTGATGAAGCATGTGATGAGCATGTGGGACTCCTTGGTTTTAATCCTCATCCCCACAAATACAAACTGAATAATATTCACATTGACCTAATACAAAAGAAACTCCCTCATGTTGCAGTAATTCTCACTCTTTTCGTCTCATCTCTTTGGGAAGAGGGTCATTTGGATTCATAAGCCGTGCTTGCTCCCTGGTGTGGTTTCCAAGATAAGGGGGAAAGATGCTGTGATGATAGCTGTTGAAGTACAAACTCTTGACTGTGTTCCTTCCATTGTCAACAAAAGCTACCAAGATTCAGTGGACCAGGAGGGTGCAGTTAGTGCTGTGTGTTACCGAAGGGTGTCATTTGTTCAGTGTCCTTCTGCTGTGGGGAACTGCTGTGGAAATCATGCTTTGGAGCATGTAAACCATGAGTCAACATGTGCTGTATTATTAATAAACAGAAGGAAATGAGATGCTAGAGTGCTTGCCTAGAATGCCCACAAAGCCCTGTTTGAACCTTAGTACTGGCAAAAGTATCAGAGAGAGGGGGGGAAAAAAGGGATTGTTTTAACTATCTCCAGTGAGTCTATTATACATCATGCACTGTGACAGTATGGCCACCTTTAAACGGGAGATGCTTAAAGGTAACAGTGACAGAGTATGGAAAAAGTGTCTAAATATAATTTGTAGAAAAATATGGTTTAGTTATATATTAGGTAAAAAATAACAAAAATGATTTAATAGTGTGCATTATTTTGTAATGTAACCTCATTTTAGTGAAGTTGTACTACGCAATATGTAGATACAAAATATATAATGCATTAGCCATGTGTTGGCAGTGCATGCCTTTAATCCCAGCACTCTGGAGGCAGAGGCAGGCAGATCTCTGAGTTTGAGGCCAGCTTGGCCTTCAGAGTGAGTTCCAAGACAGCCAAGGCTATACAGAGAAACCCTGTCTCAGAAAAAAAAAATATATTCATTGAAAGAGAATGGGCTGGGGAGATTTCATAACAATTCAGTTTGCTATAATGTACTTATAGAGGATACACACAATATACTAGTTTAAAACTCCTTTTCTTGTGTATTAAGAGATATTTCATATACCACAGCCCAACTTAAATAAACCAATATTTTTCAGACAAAAGAGAAAAAAAAAGAAATGGTACCTCAAGAAATAAAAAGTTTCTGCAGGACTGAGGAAATAATTCAGAGGGCAAAGGTGCTTGCCACTCACGAAGACCTCTGTTTGAGCTCCAGAATCCAAATCATGAAAGAGAAGAAGCAACTCTGTAAATTGTCCTCTGTCCTACACACACACACACACACACACACACACACACACACACACACACACGTGAGCACACAGAGAGAGATTAAATATTTAAAAATGAAAGATTCTGAACAGTAAAGGAAGCAATAGGGTGAAGAGGAAGTCTACAAAATGGGATCTGACAGAAGATAAATATCTAGAATATACAAAGAACTAAAAAAAAAAAAAACTAAGCAACAAAAAATCAAACAACCCAATCAAATGAAATGCAAACATCTTGTAGGGTGATGCCTATGCTTATTCTGATGGTTTTAGCATTATTTCAGGTTTCACATTGAGGTTTTTGATCTATTCACAATTGACTTTTCTGCAGAGTGACAGACACTGAGGTTTTTGGTCTATTCATAGTTGATTTTCTGCAGAGTGACAGACAGAGGTCTAATGTCATTCTTCTACATATGGACACCCAGCTGTCCCTGCGCCATTCGCTGAAGATCTGTCTTTTCTCCCATGGGTCTTTTTGCCGTCTTTATCACATGTCAGGTGGCTGTTGTCAGACAGACTCTTGTGGGTCTTCTGTCTTGTTCCACTGATGTAGAGGTCTGGTATAACTGTCAGCCTCATGCTGTTGTTATTACGACAGCCCTGTACTATAGTTTAAATTTTGTTTTGGCAATGTCTAAAACATTGTTATTTCTCCATAGAACTGCTTTGACGATCCCAGGTCCCAGAAAGAAAAATGCTGCATGGTCGTTCTTATCTGTAGATCCTAGATGTGAACTTTAGGTGAGTGGGAGTCTCTGCAAAAGCCAGGAGAGTAAAAAGGAACCAGGGTGGGAGTGGGTGGAGCTCCAGAAAGGGATGCTAAGATAGAAGAGCTATGACGGGGAAATGGGTTGGGGGACATAACTGGGAAGGGGAGGAAGGAGGGATAAATCACATGAGGAATGGTCAAAAATTCAAGGGGAAAGATATTTCCTGTTTACTTAAAATCTGTAATACACACACACACACACACATATATTACATATACCATCTTAGTTAGGGTTTCTATTGCTGTGAAGAGATACAATGACCACAGAAAATCTTATAAAGAAAACATTTAATTGGGGTGGCTTGCTTACAGTTTCAGAGGTTCAGTACATTATCATCATGGTGGAGAGCATGGCAGCATGCCGGCAGATGTGATGCTGGAGTAGTAGCTAAGAGTCCTGTATCTTGCAGTCAACAGGAATTTGACTGAAACACTGGGTGGTATCCTGAGCATAGAAAACCTCAAAGCCCACCCCCACAGTGACACACTTCCTCCAACAAGGCCATATCTACTTCAGCAAAACCAGACCTCCTAATAGTGCCACTCCCTATGAGATTAAGGGGGCCAATTACATTCAAATTATGACATATAGCATGTAATATATATTTTATATATAGAGAGAATAAAGTTATATATATATATAAAGAGAGAGAGAGAGACAGAGAGAGAGAGAGACAGAGAGAATAAAATTATGTCATTTGAGGTGATAATGATCCCCACAAGAGCCATAGATTATCTAACAAAACCCCAATGCCAGACATAGGAATTTCAAGTTATTGGTTAAGATAATAAAAAAGGGAACCCCCCACCTCAACCCAATAATACATACTATTACCATTTCCCTTGGTTGCCTCCCAGAATTTGAAGGTATGGACCTATTGTTGAAGACACCACTCTTCAGACACAGGACTTGAAGGGATAGAGCTGGATCTTACCTCAAAGACTTCTCCCTGAAGAATAGTTCTCATAATATCCAAATATGCTATACCAGATGCCAAGGAAGAAAAGCAATCAATAGTCCTACCCAGCTGTAAAGCTTACCAACCACAACAAAGAATAGCAGGGCAAAATATCCCCAAGGATGCAATAGTGGCATTCATATCTTAGGAGTAACCATTAGCTGCCCAATTGGACTTAAGGGCACTCAATAGGAGGGAATTCATTCCTGATGCTAACTCCCGTTGGCTGGTAATATCATAGACCTACATGAGAACCTACTATTCCTATTTTCCTAAACCAGTAGAATTTCTAGCTGCCTTCTAAATAACTATCCCTATATTCACAGGTAAGTGTACATTTCAATCCTCACTAAAAAAAAAAAAAAAAAAAAAAAAACTTTCTTTTTGTAACGGAGACCATCGTGAAATTCACAACTGGTCCAACTACAGGGGATGACTAACTATGGTTTGCACAACTCCTATCTCTATAGCTCAGAGACTATTGAGCAAGAGGAAAAAGAAATATTATAAGAGCCAGAAGACCAGGACATCTCCATCAAGATAGTGTCTTCTATGACAGGGAAGCTGAACCCATAAAATCTCAATAATATAGTTGCTTAAGTAAGGCCTACACAATCGTAGCACCCTGCAGGAGACATGCCACTGTAGAAGACAGAAACCTTACAAGGCCCTACCCTTAGATAAAGAGCTCCAGGCAATTAACAGCTGCTGAGAGAAGGACAATCAGTCTCCTCTAGGGCTGAGCTCCCTACAAATTATCCATTCCCAAACAACTCTAAACACATACATCGTGGCAACTAACTGGACACAGCAGGTTGCATTTATGCACACGAATGTATATAGGTAATGGTGGTTAAAGAAGAGAGCATGAATTTGAGAGAGAGTTGGGGAGGGGAGAATTGGAGAGAGGAGAGCAAAGTGTGAAAAGATGTGAATACAGCTCTCATGTAAGACACTCTCAGAAAATATCCTTAAAATGACGAGTCTCAGAAGGGGGAAAAGAAAGAGTTCAATCCTGAAATAAAGTCTCACCCAGCACCCACTGAGTGACATTTCCTAGAATTTAAAAACAGTTAATGAGAAGGAAGCCTTGGATATGCCGATTAACCTGTAAGTTTGTTATTGGAAAAATAGAGCAAGGTCGAAAGGTCATTGTTTTAACAACCTTTCTTTTGGCTACTCTAAAAGATTAGATAACCAGTTACATAACAAGCTATATAAAGTGCCAGGCTGAATCCAAGAAAGATCCGTCTAACACCTGAGCTTTCACACGTAGTACAAAAGCCTGCAAGACTTTATCATGCACAGGACTGTGGCCTAAAGCGATTGCATGCGTCACTACTAACATAAAGGACATTCTAAGGCTTCCTGGAGTACTTTATACAAAGAAATACAGTTCTCTTCAACCTTGACAATAAACACTTGGCTGTATAATATAGATAAGTAATCTCTTCAGGGATCATTTAGAAAACACAGTTTATTAGATATTTGGATGGTTATTCACAAAACATTGCAGGGTTAAGAGCAAAACTTCCTCGAAGATGGAGGGGTTTGTTGCTCAGTTATAGAGTGCTTGCCTAGCATCATAAGGCCCTGGGTTCAATGTCCAGCACAATGATAATTTTATAAAGTTTCAAGAATTGTTTAATAAAGGGGGGGAGGTGGGAAGTGGGGACACAAGACAATGAAATTGGAGCAACAAAGTAAGTGGGGATGGAGAAAAAGAAAACGATAAGAATTAATGTTAAAATAGTAAGGTGAAATTTATAAATAAAATTGTAAGGACAAATTCTTCAGAATTAACAAATCCTAAATAAGAAGCCTACAAAATGCTGCCATGGGACTCTCTCTCTCTCTCTCTCACTGATCATGGAAGGGTGGTAGGAACAAATAGCAATCACTAGGCCTCCTACCAAACAAAGTGTAACATCCAGATTGCAGGGACCCCCAAAAGACCACCATGGAGACTGAATCTTGTTTGTAGAAACAAAGAGCCTTTATTTTCAAGCTCAAGAGCTTGGAGACTGTCCAATGCAGCAGAGAACCCAGAGCCCAGGTAGGGTGTGTGTGTGTGTGTGTGTGTGTGTGTGTGTGTGTGTGTGTGTGTGTGTGTGTGTGTGTGTGTTTTAATCATAACAGAAGTTGGGGTGAGGGGATTTCCAGAGTTCAGGACTCTGATTGGCTGACATTTGTCTAGAGCATAGGGGATGTTTGGAATATCATGTATTTCCTCTTAGATGCAGGCCCCAAGTCCAGGTGTTGCCTGCCAGAAGCTGTGTCTGGGCCTCTAAGCCTGTCATGGCAGCTGTGTGGTCAAGCTGTTTTGGGGCCCGCCCACAAAAGCTACAAAATTAGGAAAGGTTTGTTTTGAGCAGTGCATCTTAAAATCTTTTCTACCCGCTTCTTCCTTTGATAATCTTCTTAAAAAAAAAAAAAAAAAAAAAAAGTCAATGTTTTAAAAAGTCAAAGGCCACTTAAGAAAGAGTTCACGGGAATTTTTCCCTTCTGAGTCTTTCTCTCTGCGTCTGCGAATGAACGTGTTTCCTCATCCTCACCAAACGCCTTCTTCAACTGCTGATTCTGTCTGCCGGTGTTTGAGATTTCTCTGCTGCTACCTGTTGGGCTTCAAGCGTTTTTCCTGTCTTTTAATTCGTTAACTGGCAGAGAGAATGAGCCCACTCCAGACACCTAGAGTGTAGCATTTTAGAGGTTCCGCTCCAGATTTCTTTGGAAGATGGTAATTTTTTCGGACCTCATCTTGGGATTTCTTTTGAGGACCACCAACTCCTCAAAGTAAGAAATCGGGCCAGGAAAGCATGTCCTCTAAACTGCTGGCACCTTTCCCTCATCCTGGAATGGGGCTGAATATTTTACTTTCTTCTCTCAAACAAGGAACCACTCAGACCTCCTAATTCTAATATCTGTACCCACTAAAAGGCCAGTGAAAATGCTTGGTGACTAGAGCTCTGTAAACAGGTACTAAAACTGCACCCTTAACCTAAGGCCTGATGATGTTAGCTCAGTGGTTAGGGTGGACCCTGGTGAGGGTGCCTAAAAGGGAACATTTTTAGGGAAATTTAGAACATTAGCCTCAACCTCGTGGTAAATGGTGCCTGTATCTTTGGGACTTTTCAAAGTTCCTGTATCTCCTAGCCTGTCCCTTCAGCAACACTTAAGAGTGCTACAGGCCAACGACTGTTTTAAATTAAAATTGGACAATGGTTAAATTCTTTCTCTCTCCCTCTCTAGAAGCTGAGAGACCTCAAACTGATTATAGCTACTCTGAGCTGAGACTGTGAAATTCCTTCCTCTGTTTATTTTGCAAATTGAGGCCTACCTGCTGGGGCCATAGAAACGGCTTCCTCTTTAGTCTTAACAGCTAAAGTCTGTTTTTTGTAAAGTTACACGTTTAATCTGTGAGATATGTGGATACCACAGTGACTTGAACCGGATGGGAGATGGGCTCCCCTTATCAGGAAGCTGGGTTCATGTGGCTTGCGGTCATCTTGGCTGGTGACCTCATCAATGTGGAAGCAGCCATGTGACCTCACCACCATTTTGGTTAATGTAACCATGTAACATAAACCAAGTATGGCAACACCCATAGAACTTCCTGGTCCTACTGAGCCCTCTGATTAACATGCATCTCTTTTTTTAATTAGACTAACGAGACGCCACCAGACCTCCCAGATGGTTTGTTTTATTTCCCTTAATGTTCTACTTGTTTTTTTGTTAAGTTTCAAACCCAGGACACATGGCAGCTGAGGTGCCTATTCAATATATCAAAGCAGACCTGGTCTCAAGGTTCTCCTAGCATCCTTACCTGCCACAGGAAATGAATGGCACACCCCTCCCTCTACCCTGACCTCTCCAGCCCAGGGGCTGGGCTGCCCTTCCCCAAGAGGCTCCTCCCTAAATAATCCAGATATTTCTGTTACCCATCCTTTTTCGTACCTTTGTTCTCTTGGCTGCTGCCCCTGGTCCCACTCTCTCCCCTCTCTTTCCCTCTCCACCTCTCCCCACATGGCCCAGCTCAGTCAGGGTCATGTCCATGGCTGTTGTTAGTTGCTTTTAACTCTTCACTCTTTGGGGGGCCTACTACCCAGCTCCCACATAAATCGTACACAGAGGCTTATTATGACTTATGAATGCCCGACCTTAGCTTGGCTTGTTTCTAGCCAGCTTTTCTTACCTTAAATTATCCCATCTGCCTTTTGCCTCTGGGCTTTTACCTTTCTCTTTTTCTGTACCCCTTTCTGTACTTCTTACTCCATGGCTTGCAGTGTAGCTGGCCCCTTCTTTTCTCAATCCTTGATCCCTCTTGCTTCTTCTATTTATTCTCTCTGCCTGCCAGCCCCACCTATCCTTTCTCCTGCCTCACCATTGGCCGTTCAGCTCTTTATTAGACCATCAGGTGTTTTAGACAGGCAAAGTAACTAACACAGCTTCACAGAGTTCCACAAATGTAACATAAAAGAATGCAACACATCTTTGCATCATTAAACAAAGGTTCTACAGCATAAATAAATGTAACACATCTTAAAATAATATTCTACAACACATGTCCACTCTGTACTTTCCCAGATATCTCTGCCTCTGGCTATATTTTCCCACTTACTATAATAAACTTTCTCTTCCATCATTCCTAGGAGCAGGCATGTCCTTCTCTTTCCTTTTTATTTATTTTATTCATCCAAGTTTTCATTTTGAGACGTTAGGTTACAGTAACAAGGATTTAACCAACAATAGTCAAACCTAATATGATTGCCACCTGAGTTCTTTTACATGTTTTTGTCTGCTTTGCTTTCTGGTTACTATCCTAGATTACAGAGATTTAAACCCAGTTTACATATGGACTCTCCTAATTTAAGTAGTATTCAAAAAAATAATTAAGAGAAAGGACAAACATGAGATCAAGGGGACCCTAAGGCCAAAACTGGTCCTTTTTGTTTAGGCTACTATTTGAGGTGCAAAAAGGTTCCAAGTCCGTTCTGCATGAGCTAGAGATTGCTTAAGTCTGTATTACAAAAAAAAACTGGGCCATTGTGTAGATTCTGGAAATGGAAACAAGGCTTTCTCTCTCAGAGTCCACGTCATCCCTAAAGGGGAAGGTTAGGATTGAACGAGCATGCTCTCCACCTCAGTGCCTCCTGCGGAGGAGGTTTGGAAGGAGCGCGCCTCTCTCTTCTGATAGTGATACCTGGGGTAGAAGTGGAAACTGCTGGGGATGAAGGCTGCAGGTGTGCCAAGCTAGAATCAGTCCCACCCCAGAAACCAGTCTAGTTACTCCAACCACCCTTTCGATTGGCTAGGAGTCACCCTCTCCTGATGCTGGAGTAAGAGACTCAGGAAGGGTTAGGAGAACTGAAGAACCAGCCTGTCTCCATCTTAGGAGTAAAAGCTACCTTACAGGAAAGACAAATTAGGCTCATTCCTGTTATAATTAAATTTCTGTTTCTCTAGGATTGGGCCATGCCCCACCTGTAACCTTAACTACAAATGGTTCTGTACTGTCTATTCCAGGAATGGCAGTCATGGTTTTTGTTTCAAAAAGTTGTCTATAACCATCTTGAACCCTCCCTTTATTTCAAAAGGTTACACGACCACCTATGACTACCTTGTTATGCCCCTGGCAACCATGTCTATGTCTCGGGAGCCCACGTAGGATTAACTTGTTATGCTTATGTTCTGCTCCTGTAACCCCGACTATTTTGCCTGCCAAATCCCCCTTTGGAAACTCCCAATCCCTGAGCTACAAAAGCTTTGTCTTCCTCACATCCAATGCTGACCTCTGGAACCCCTTAGGGGAAGGCAGCCCATGTACATGAATAAAAATGCTTGCTTTAATTAACTGCTTGCTGTAATTAATTTGGCCATGATGATTTGGGTCGGTGGTCTTTCTCCTCCCATCTTTGGGATTAACAGAACCTCTACTGGTCTCTCCTAATCTCGTTTTCACTTTACACATGGGGACAAACCCCTCCAACATTCCTTCAAGTTCCCTACCAGCTTGCCTCCTAGACTCAGGTGCTTAGGAAGGGAGTCTTAGCCTGTTTCTCAATCCATGCATTGTCTAAATATCCTCTAAAAAATAATAAAAAGTGGCCCCCAGGGAGAATCCTTTAACTATAATGCCATCCTACACCTAAGAGGTGTTCTGTAAATGAGAGAGACAGTCCCCTAAATTCCCCTGTGTCTGGCATACTACAGGATGGACCCACACACAGACTCTAATAGATTCTAGCAGGCTTTGTGAGTCTAATCAAGGTTTGTATTTTAAAAGTGCTTAATTTCTGCTCAGCTTCACCTAAACATTGCAGATTAATTAAAAAATAATAAACTAGTACAACTGACCCTCGGATATTCAGTAATTATATTTGGAGACCTAAACTGATGTGGACAGACAGAGGAATTAATAGGCAAAATGCTTTTTGCCTTGTCAGCCAAGGTCAACTAAGTCCCAGGGAATTGTGGGGTATCTCTAAGTATCCTGTAACTATGGAAAGTTACTTGTTCTCTTGTTCAGGGACACCATGGAGCTGTGACTCTAATTAGTTTCCAGTCTGCAAAGAAGAGGATCAACAAGAGGAAAAACACCTCCACACTTTCAAATAAAGCAATGAGCAAGCAAGGCCTTTGACTTATCCTCACACAGTTGGATTAACTGGCAAAAGAGAAACTAGAAGAGCCAGGAGTTCTACCCAAGCCCAAATAAGTTCTAAGGACCAGATCGTCAACTGGCCTTTAAAAAAAAAAAAGTCATTTATTTTAGCCACCTTCATGATCTTAAACACCCAGAAGGAAAGTATAACCAGGGTTAAAATAACCAATATGTGTGTCTCTTTAAAGTCCTCAGATGTTATACATATAACCATATGAGATGCTATTTGGACAACTATTTCCCACTAGTGATTCTCTAGCCTGTGTCCTAACCATCATGTTTCCTGGTTAAATGAGGCTGCAAGAAACTGGATTGTCAGACTTACAGATGCTGATGTCTAGTAGTGACATCAACAAATGGAACCTGGGTTTCATTCAGGTTTGGCCCATATTGTCCTCTACTGGACATTACAGCTGCTACATGGACAGAGGCATCTCTTGCTGGTAAGGCCCTGCCAATAGGCCTTCAACAGGATTCTGAAAAGAAGGTTTCTGGTACAGTCCAGCCAGGTATACAATTATGCCTCACTTTATTAAATAGATCTTAACCATGATGGTGAGGAATTTTTCTCATTAACCTTGTCTTGCAGTGTTCCCATGAGGTTACAGTTAAAAACAAACAAACAAAAACTCAGTGTCCAACTTCTCAACTTAAACTGATGGATGAAAGGTTTTTTGAATGAACTCTTGAACCAAACAAACGCACACTCCGTGGTGTACATCTTATGGTTGTCAATGGTAAAATCATTAATCTCATTGATGCCTATGACAAAACCTGCAAAGCATTCTTTGGTTTTCTTGCCCATTCTTTTCCTCTAAGTACAAAACTTCCCCAACTATTTTTCTAACTATGCTCTCAGTTATAGGACTGCTAACCATCTCACTTCTTGTGTGATGCTACTCCACTCGTATGACAAGCTCCAAAGATGCACACCATCCCCAGATGGCTGCCTTATGCCCTGGATCATCCCCATTGGTTGAGTTTTATCTTGGCCCCCTAGGTAGACCCTCATCTGAAGCACTCTGACTGCTGCGCCTTCATCCTTGACCTTTTGTCAGCTCAAAGCAGCTAAGAGCTGTTGTCACCCCCAAGTCCCCTAACAGCAGTTAGGGTGACCTTTGAGAGGAAATGAGAGACCAGGAGTTAGACTCCCTAATAATGTCCTGCTGAAGGACTACACTTCCCAGCTTCCCTTTTGGACTAAGGAAGTCATTTCTCACTCGTTTCCATTCCTATAAGAGGCAGTGTCCCATCTTCCCCTATAGGTATTTTGGCCATCAACACAGGTGGGTGACAAAATGCCTATCACCACGAAGAGACATTGTTCTGACTAAGGTCAGACGGAGCTTCTCTTTCTGTCTCTCTACAGTTGCCTCTTTAATAATCTAACACTCCTTGATAGGCAGAAAGATAGGAAGAGGGGCCATGGCTGGGTAATAAAGGTGACAAATTTCCAAGATGGTTGGCTACTTCCTCACCCTCCTGATTTGAGACAAAGCCTGGCAGCTTGAAACCAAAGGCCATATGGGATATTGTCACCCACCAGGTGCCCCCCCCCCACTAATGGACTGACTCAATAAGATCAGAACATGTCATTCAATAGTTGTGGGCCAATCAACCATCCTATCTGTCTTCTAACAGACTAACCCTAAAGTAGGGGAGGGAAGCTCCTCAGAGGCCTAAGCCCCAGTTTTCAAGAGGAGACTGGAGTTCTCGGCTTCCAGAGCCCCACCTCTGCTTTGCAGAGCATCTTTTTCTCTGTGTGTCTGCCGCATGTGTTTGCCCACCCCCAGTAAAAGCCTTTCTTCAACTACTAAAAAGAAAAACAGACAGAAGGAAGGAAGGAAGGAAGGAAGGAAGGAAGGAAGGAAGGAAGGAAGGAAGGAAGGAAGGAAGAAGTTTATGAAAAAACAACAGAGGTGTTTTGTGCCTAAAGCAAAAAAGGGAAATATAGCCCATGCAGGTCATGGGAAACGGTTATAAGAAATTAGATACTGTGGCAAAGAACCTTATTCCTTTACACTTTCTGCCATGGCTCACCTTGTGTGACAAGTTGTGGCGTCAGTAGCTTCTTCCTGTATACACCTAGGTTAGATGTAGGTACAGATGATTTTCTGAAGTGTTCCTATTAAATATTATCCCAAAATAAATCAACAGCTCTCCAATACATCATCATGTATATGTCATTTTTATGTCTTAATAGTAGTTAAGCCTTTTTCTAATGTGACTAAAGTAAAACATGACACACATTTCATTCTGTGGTACAATTTCTCTGCACCCTTTCGATTGTTTTAAACTAGTAACGCTCTCAAGTCTCTGAAACCTGTGCCACCAAATTTTTCAGTTCCTCGCTGCTATTATTTGACTTTAAGAAAGTTTTAATATTAAAAAAAAAAAAGAAAGTTTTAATACAGCTGAGCATGGGGTGGTAGACGCTTTTAATCCCAGCACTCAAGAGGCAGAGGCAGATGAGTTTCTTAGAATTTGAGGCCGGCCCGGCCTACATAGTGAATTCCAAGACAGCCAAGGTTACACAGAGAGACCATGTCTCAAAACAAACAAACAAACAAACAAACAAAAAAACGAAAGAAAATGAAAAAGAAAAGAGTTGCGATATAAAGATAATATATAGATGAAAATACTAAAAATCTACAGACACTTTGAAAATCTGGCGAGTGGTTGAATCTTTTATTCCTTTAATGCCTAGAACTCTCTTTATATTTATTCTCAACTTCAATTACACAGGATTGTAGTCAATTTTTAGCCTCTTTTGTTCTAAGTTCTTAGATGTTTTTTCCACATCATAATTCTCTAGCTTCCATTGTGTTGTTTCCTGTTATGACATTATTAAACATAGTCTTTTTTGTCATTGTTGTCTTTCACAGAATGACAGGCAGCACGTGGGGTTATTTCACAATGCAGTTCCTTCCTGAGTAGACATTCACACACGCACCCACACACATGCACATGGCCACTGCATAAGAAAATACGGTTCCTAAGCCCTTGAATTCTCCGACTATCCTTTTCCTCTCTATTGGAAGCATCCCTTCACCGTAAGTTATCCTACACCCTGTACCTTGCCAGATGCCCTGCATCTCTTTCTTACAAAGAACCTGGTGCCAACCACAGCTTCTGGAAGTCCTGCATTACAGGGCCTACTATAGGCATGCATAGGAAACCTACTGTAGGGAAACCAAGGAAGGAGGCAGACGTACCCCCCACCCCCTGATCCCCAGCTGGCAAACAGTCTGTCCAGCACAACAGAATTCTCCATATGAGTTACATCCTGCCTGTAACTAGACTGGCCCAACTACTGAGTTACATCTATTGTGATTAAACTTGCCCCAAAAGGTGTTTGTTAGATGAGAGGGACGCACAGTGGTGTATGAAATAGGAAACTAGATGCTCAAAGGTTTAAGAATGAAACCTATCAAAAGGCATGCATGCTCAGTTAAACAAAATCTCAGAGGCCTTAACCATAGTCTGATTTATAAGATTCTAGCTTATTCTAGAAATGAAGATCTTTACTTCAGTAGAACATGAAGTGAGGCGGTTCAGGAGTAAATGCTGCTGATGGGGTGTTCGGTTATCTCATGCACTTAAGTTCAATGAAGTTCTGAATGATTTCATGCGTAGCTTGAGTAAACATGAAATACAAGAGGCGATGGAGCAGGAAAAGAGACACCCACATATGCTAGATGGTTCATTTTGTTATCCATATGTTATGTATTAGAGTATGTGCTACCCTCATTCAGAAAGAATTACTTTTAATAATACTTATGGGATTATTTCTTCTGTACCGGGGAAAATTTATTATAAAAGGGGTGGGAACTTATTCCAGTTTATTAATATCAGCGTATCATTTTTCTGAGTAGTAGGACCAGAAAGATTCTGTCCACTTTATTTTCTTTTGAGATAGAATGTCATGTATCCCACCCAGACTAGCCTCAAACTAGTGATCTAAGCAAGGATGGCTTTGACTTCTTGACCCTCTTGCGGAAAGTGCTAGAGAGATGACAGGCATATGCCGCCACGCCCAACTTCTGCTCTACATTTAAAAATGTCAGTTTTGATACTTTTGATACCTGACTCACAGCCAGTTGAATATTAAAAAGTATGTATTATAGCTGCATACGATTACCAGTAATATCTTAAAAACTTGAACTCTTTCTACATAGTTAGCCTTTTGCTTTAGCAAAATTACACTGACTATGTCCAAGTGAGCTAAGACTATTTACTCTAAAGTGCTCCATGCCCCAAATAATTCTGAACCATATGGCAGAAATTTGATACAGATGGCTAAACTTGCTGTCATACTTGTTAATTATTAATAGTAAAAACCCAACACAGAGAGTTAGATGTGACACAGTGACCCCTCAGAACTATGTGCTTGCATGAAATTCTGTCAGAATATCACCTTAGAGTACTCAAAACTGAGTAAGACAACAGGCAAAGATAAGCGATAAAGGGAGAAATGTGTACACTTCCCGTACTTTAGGTGACTTAGCATAATAGCATTCAGATAGAAAACCTTCGAGGGCTGTGGACATGTTCAACTAGTTTTTCTTTTTCCAAGCCAGCATAACACTTGGTTTGCATATTCATAATGGAAAGGTTAGCTTGCTCAACTTCATGATTCTCTTGCACCGTTTTTGACAGGCTCATCTCCTGAATCATCATGTGCCTCAGGCTTTACTTAGAGCCACCTCTGGAAGACTGGTTTCGCACATCTACTCACCTTTCAAAGTATCTCCAACGCAGGCCACTCATTCTGTGTCCCAGGTGGCTAATGAGTCATTTTCCTCTCCCCAGCCGACAGAACAGGATATCAAAGCCTCGTTTATCTTTCTGGGTGGATACAGCATCATTAAGCTTAAATATGCCCTTTGCCAACAGACTTGAGGGTTGGGTTTAGTTATTAACTGGCTGAGCCTCCACCCAGCTAACTATTCTAGGAAATAATTTGGTGAGTCAGGTGTTTTTATATTCATATTTTAGCAACCAGTAATCTGCCCTGGGTGCTGCAGCTGAAGGCTGAACGTCCTGGAAAAAAAATCTGTCTTCAGGTTTCCAATACTTCAAAGGCCTCCGAGGGCCCAACCCGCAGAAAGATGCTTTGTATGTTTCAACACAATTGTTTTTGTGTTTCTCTTTTGTATGGCACTGCCCTGCTTGTTACAAAAGGTCACGGTTCGCCTGCCTGGATCTTGATGAAGCTGGGAAGGCTGGCCATCATTCACAAAGCCCCCTTCTGACTTCGAGAGTATGAAGAGAGAAAGCCACAGTGACAGTTTGTCATGAAACAGGACTGCAAAGTGAGCGGCTCTGCCTCTCCTGGTATCAGAGTCGTGACCGTGTGCCTCTCTGTCTAAAGCGATTTGACTCACCGGCTTGTTTTCCTTCTAGCAGCTGGTGTTGCAAGCATGCCAAGTGACAGAATTTCCATCACCCTTCTCCCAACAAACATGCATATGGAGAAGAATCAAGGGCTGGGGAGAGAGAGAGAGAGAGAGACAGCTGCTTGCGTGGCCCCTCCCCCCACCCCGCCCTGCTCCACCTTTTCACAGGAGTAACCATAAAAGAGTCTTTAGAGGTAAGAACTCTGCTAACTTATAAAAACACAAACACAGATAAATTTCCTAAAGGTTAAGGCATAAGGAAATTTATTTTAGGGAAAAAGTCCTCCTAAAATCAAATGATAGTTAATTTTCTTTTTTTTTAATTAAGAAAATATTTTATTCATTTTACATACCATTCAAAGATCCCCCTCTTCCCTCCTCCTGCCCCTCCAGCCTCCCCCTCCCAACCGACCCCCCATTCCCTCCTACAAGAAGGTAAGGCCTCCCATGAGGAGTCAGCAGAACATGGTACATTCAGTTGAGGTAGGTCCAAGCCCCTCCCCCTGCCTCAAGGCTGTGTGAGGTGTCCCATCATAGGTAGTGGGCTACAAAAGCCAGCTCATGCACCAGTGATGGATTCTGATCCTATTGCCAGGGGCCCCTTAAGCAGATCAAGCTACACAACTATCTCACTATGCAGAGAGCCTAGTCCAGTCCTGTGGAGGCTCCACAGCTGTTGATCTAAATTTCATGAGTTCCCACGAGCTTGGTTTGGATGTCTCTGTAGGTTTCCCCATCATGATCTTGATGCCCTTGGTCATCGAATCCCTCTTCTCTCTCTTCGACTGGACCCCTGGAGCTTGGCCTGGTGTTTGGCTATGGATCTCTGCATCGGCTTCCATTAGTTACTGGAGCTAGTGTATTCACTGATCTGATTACTGGGTTAGCCAGTTCGGTCACTGCCTCCACTATTGCTAGTAGTCTAAGCTGGGGTCATCCTTGGGGATTCCTGGGAACTTCCCTAGCACCTGGTTTCTCCCTCTATCATGGTATCTCTTCGATTGCTCTCCCATGATAGTTAATTTTCTATTGAATTCTTTCCATGTGATAAGTGCTAAGCCAAAGACAACATGTGTGCTTTTTGTGGTGCATGGTGATGCTCACAACATCACAATATGTTGCCAATATTTTATCACTTTACAGCTGAGCTTTTAGATTGTGATTCTTCCAGAGCAGCACAGCTGAAGCAAACTTAGAAGGTGTCATTTGTTCTGAAGAACTATTAAAGTGTGTTGTGTTTGTCTGGAAGAGACAAAACTCCTGACAAGTATATTGCATATACAGTAATTCTTTTAAGATTTATTAATTTTGTGGGTATGGGTATTTGCCTATGTGTGTATGGGAATCAAGTACATGCCTGGTTCCTTTACAGATCAGAAGAGGGAGGGTATCGGGTTCCCCTGCAAATGGAACCATGGATGGTTGTGTTGCTGGGATCCTATGTGGGTGCTGGGAACTGAACCTCAGTCCTCTCCAAGAGCAGCAAATGCTCTTAACCCTTGAGCCATCTCGCCAGCCCCTTATGGTATTGTTTTTAAAAGAAAATTAGTACTACTAGCATATACCCTGCACAGAAAACTTACAACTTGTCTGGTTTGTACATACATAAAACAACATACAGATGTCAAAACTGGTCGTTTACAATTTTTGAAACAAAATGATACAAAATGTTCAAAGCAAATGTTTCAAAACAATGAGAAATAAAGAATTCCATCAAAGCATAGTTAAAACTCATAATCTAAGCAGTATTAAGATTCAGTGGCAAAGTAGTGGGTGATGTTGCTGAAAGCCATAAAGAGGAAAAATAATGTTTTCAGATTGAACAGAGATGGGTTGGAGGGCTCTCACTGTGCATACATATATGTATAGACACATATATGAGATTTTATAGAGAGATACATTCATTAAATCACAGGTTATTACCTATGTAGAACTTTTTGCCATAATCCATATGCACTTTGACTATGCTCTTTACAAACATACGCTTTATGTCTTAACTAATAGATATATTCAGATATAAGGGGAAAAATTAAGTGCTACGTAGTGTGAGAAAATGAAAAAATAATTAGGGTCATACTGGTAAAGTGATAAATTATCTTAAATACTATATGATATAACTAAAAAAACACTTCTAATTATTTGATAAAGTCGGTATAAATCTGATACCAATAGACGGTAAATGCCAGGAAAAAAAGGGAAAGGGCACAGAGCGGGGAAGGGGGATAAAAGCAAGAAAAAAAGCAAGGAATGTTATTTGGGTATAACTGATGTATAAAAGTCATATACATATTCAAGGTATACAATGTGATATTTAACATATAGAAAAAATGATTACAGCTAAGTTAACCAGCATTTCACAAATGTGTAGATGATAAAAATACTGAAGATGTAATCTCAGCAAGGTTCAAGCATATAAATTATTATCACCTGTAGTCACTATGGCACCTTAGAGCTCCAGGACTTTCTCAAAGGAAAATGGAGAGGAATTGGTTATATGCTACATGTAATCTTCCTATCTATACATTTCAATCTTAACAACAGTGTTTATAGAATCATGTAAAACCAACATAGAAATGACTGGAAAAATACTTTTAAATGGGCAGCAAAATCATTACTCTTAATTCTCTCTCTCTCTCTCTCTCTCTCTCTCTCTCTCTCTCTCTCTCTCTCTCTCTCTCTCTCTCACAAACACAGGGTCTCTGGATAGTTTTGGATGGTCTGGAACCCTCTATATAGACCAGACTGGCCCTGAACTCACAAAGATCTGCCTGCATCTGACTACCAAGTGCTGGGATTAAAGGTGAATGTTATCGCACGTACACACCTATTGCTAATGTAGTCTTACATCCTCTGATGATGATACAAAAAAGAAAACCCATCACCAAGACTATTTTCCCTCAACCTGCAGAAGTAAGCATGTTGCAAATTTCTTGTTCAAGATGTTTCAACAAATACAATCACCCAAAAGCTGACAATTTCTACTGACCTAGATTAGTTTAAATTGCTTTTTTTTTTAATTAGAAAAGTGATTTAAATAGCCTTTCAAGATAAAACTGAATTTTTAGTCAACAACCATGCCATACTGAACTTGATCAACCTCCTTTGATCTTGGAAGCTAAGCAGGGTCAGGGTCTGCTTAGTATCTGGAAACAATTAAAAATTAGATTCCTGTTTTTCATGATACTGTATGGTTTTCTTTCTCTGCACCCAGGGTAAATCCAGCAACTCATAAGACATTTCAAAAAACAGGAAACATAAGGATAAACAAATTTGTAATTGACAATAAAGGAAATTAAGCCCAATGGTAGCTGGAATATAAAAATGTAGTTTTATCATTATGGCTTGTCTGGCTACTGTGTTTATAATGATGGTTCCAATGTAAAATCTAGAACTGTAAAGAAGAACCTTCCTATTGAAAAGATTTTTTTATATGTATAGCATTTTCTAACAATATCAATCTCAATATATATAATTTGTATACAATATGAAAAATCCAATCCATTGTAAAGTATTTAAAACTAGTAATTGCCTTTTTTTTTTAAAAAAAAAAACAAGAACCTTAAATATAATCTCCTTTGTTTAGCCCTTTTCCTAACCCTTAATAACAACTTGTAACCAACCCTCCTAAACAATGAAAGTTATCCCAGACCCAAAACCCATTAAAAGACCAAAAAAAAAAAAAAAAAAACCACCCTCCCCACACCAACCACCTCTTTGGGAATGTGGGTGTCGTGTTCTTAAAATAGCTTCCTGCTGGGTATGGGCGAAGATGTCTTTATTCTGAAAAGAAAAATTTTGGGTTAATTGTCAATTTCTAGGAAAGGTAGCTATATCCTTTGTTGTCCAGTTTGAGCATAATGCCATGAAAAGATTTTTTAAGTGTTTAATTTTGCATTCTGTATGGACACTGGAGTTTAGAGTTGTATGCATTTTTAAGGGATGTCCAGCATTAGTTGTAGATATTGCCTAGGAAGTCAATTAATCTATTTTGGGACAGAAATATTCAGATGCATGGAACTTTTGTTTTGTAAAAAGGTCTTTCTAAGAATAAATTTTCCTCGGGGCTGGAGAGATGGCTCAGGGGTTAGGAGCACTGGTTGCTCTTTTTATCTATTATTTTAGACAATATTATCAAATAATCTTGTCATGCAACAAATAATTTAAAGTTGACAAATTTCCTTCATTTCCATTAACACTCTGCTTTAAATCACTTTCTCTAGTCTCACTAGAAGTGATTTCCTTTTTTCCAAGTCAGACTTTTCCTTGGAGTTGAAAACAGTTTTAAAATAGAGAAGTATTTGAAAACTGAAACAGGATATGGAAACGAAATAGATGGGAGACCCAGGACAGCATCCAATATGACTGGGAGGTTCTAGGCTTGGTAAGTGAATCTGCAAACTGCTAGAACCTACAAGATTGTGGGAGACAGATCTCTGCACAAAGGGAAAAGGGAAGTGGTCAGAATTCTGTTTGAGCTACGAAGATTCATCAGGCTACCTAAGAAAAGCAGTCTGGTGGGAACCGAAGATTCGTGGCTGGAATTGGCTAAAAGATCATGCTTTGAGATAAGGCATGAGTCATTAGAAGAATGAGATAGTTGCCCAGAAGTGTTTGCTATCACACAGCTAGTGATAATTAGCATAAATATAACATTACAAAAAAACATGGCAAGCTTTAGGCTTATAAAGAAGCGCATAATTCATGAAGTCACGTCATGGCTGTCACTTGATACTAGATAATTATACTTTAGAGGAGTGATTCAGAGGTACGGTGGTGGGAGGAATGTCTCCTGTCTGACAGATCAGATCCAAGCAAATGCTTTGTCACTTGAAAACCCAAATAATCTGAGTTGCAATCCAGAAGTAACTGTTTGCCCCTTTTCACACTGTATAGTAAAAACTACTTTGCAATTGAATCAATTATGCAGTATCATGGTTTCCTTGGTAATGTATTATTAAAGAGACTACGGCACATGCATTATAAACCTGCATTTATTTATTATCTACCTATCTATCTATCTATTTACTTATTTTTCGGAACAAGGTTTCTCTGTGTTGTTTTGGTGCCTGTCCCAGATCTCATGCTATATAGACCAGGCTGGCCCCGAACTCACAGAAATCTGCCTGGCTCTGCCTCCCGAGTGCTGGAATTAAAGGCATGCACCACCACTGCCCGGCAAACCTGTATGTCTTTTATATAGATTACAATCTTCTCCCTTAATGCATTCACTTAGATCAAGCAGTAAAGTCTTCTCACTCCTATCTCCAATTAACAACCAGATGCAAGTAACATTATCAACTTAAAAAAAAAGGAGGGGAATTCATTCATTCACTTATTGAGACGGGATATCTCTCCCTAGCCCAGGCTGGCCTCCACCTGTCATGTGCAATGATTACAGGTGAGAACCACAAAACACAATCGGACACTTTATTTCTAACTGGAGAATTAGCATGGTTACTCTTGTTTCACGCTTTTTCCAAAAAGACCATGGCCAGCCACCAAGTCATGAAATAACATCATGACATTAGGAAGCATATATTTCCCCTTTGGACTTACAGCTGTTGTACCCATAAAGGAAGTGTTATACTCAAACTTCGCTTTCCTCCGTTTCAGTGTCATATTTGTTGTTAAAGAAATATAACTTCCAATAGTCATACTGTGTACTGTGGGCACCCACTTAGTATCTATGACTCTGTCTATATAAGACAAGAGTCATTTATGCAAATGTCAACAGACTGGTTATTATAGAGCAACTGAGGCATCCCAATCCTGTTTAAAATTTGTTCAAAAATTATGAAAAGCCAACGGGTAAATCATATTTAACACTCGACTTCAAAAAGGGCCTAAGGCATAGGGCAACATCAGTACTGCCAAGTGAACAGAAAGGTTTCGTTCATCTTTGTTGCAGCAAAATGTACACAAACCTTGCCGTTTCTTAAAACTATTTTTAGATCAGCGGCATCACGTCCACTCACATTATATATAACCATCGCCACTATCCGTCCTTCCAATCCATTTAGGAAATGTTCTGCAACCCTGCCTTCACACGCTATAAAATGTTCTGCTGGGACAGCGGGACGCAGGGGATGAAGTTAGTCCATGAAGGACTGTTTCACACGAGCTTCTGTTAATGGAATTTCAGATCCGGAGGCTTCTATTTAGATGCCATCACTCAAGAAGCCAATGGGTCAGCATCGCCACAACCACACATGAGCCCCGCAAAGGGCAGCAGGGACCCTCGGCAGCTTCCTTGCCTATTGCCCTCACAAGAGGCGCAGGGGCCGAACCCAGCTAGGGCTGCAAGGGCAGAAGAAGTGACTTTGGAGAATGAGTGACTTTCAAGCGCAATCTCTACAGTCTTAAACTCTCCTTTCCGGCCTCTTCTGGCTCCTTGGACTCTTGACCAGCGCTCCGCACTGGGCCCCTCCAACTCCCACCCCGACCCGGCTCGCGCTTCTGAGTGACGCAAGCCTCCCGCTCTCGCGGGAACTCGGGAGCGCGAGCCGGGAAAGGAGGACCCAATCTTGAAAATCTCGGTTGGCGCCGGCGCGGGCCCAGGCGGCGGTGGCTCCTCGGGGGGCGGGGCCCGGAGCCCCGGAGTGGGCGGGGCCTCGCGGCCCGAGAGGGCGGGGCGTAGCCGGAGGGGGAGGGGAGAGCGCCAGGCAGGGGCGGGGCCGCGGGCCGGGACCTGTTGAACGCAGGTATCGCTCGCTGGCTGCGCTCCCTCGGGGACCGAGGCCACTGCGCATGCTCGCCGGCGGCGCTGGGCCGGGAGCCCGAGCGCCGGTGACGGACGAACTGACTCCCGGCTTGTGCGGTGGTCGCGGCGGCTGCGATGGCGATGTGAGTCCGGGGTGGGGTGGGGTGGGCCGGGGTGGGCCCGGGGCGGGATGGTGCTGACCTGGGTGAGGACGCCTTCCCGCTGGACGCAGAACGCCTCCATCGCCCAGGCGCCAGCCGAGGCCCCCCGCGGGTTGAGAGGTGAGAGCCCCTCACCGCCCGCGCGACGCCCGACCCCGCGCGACCCGGTCCGGGTCCCTCTCCCCCCCACCACCACGGCGGCCGGACAGGAAGCGGCCTCGTCGTCTGGTCCGGCTCTCACGGCCCTGGCCTCTGCCGGTTGCCCGCGGTCGGAGCCGGGTCCTGGGCCCGCTTGAAGGTCGGCGGGGACGCGAGGGGCGCGGCGCGCAGCCGGGTGCTCCCTGCCGGCCCTTCCCCCGTACATCGCGGCCAGGGTCCAGCCCGCCCTTCGCCGCCTGGCCCTCGGACCCTCACTCGCTTTCACCCGCTCCCGGGTGCCCTTTGGTCCCGGCGGTCCCTCGTTGTCGGTCCTGCTCTGCGCGATTTGCTCCCCTCGACTGTGCATCCCCCCCCCGGTCGATACCGCTTGGCCATCGCTGACCAGGTTTTCTCAACTGTTAACACTGTTTTCCTCCTTTGGTGTTTCATCCTAGCTCTTTTGTCAGTTATTGACTTGTGGGAGGGTGGGTTTTTGCTTGTTTTGTTGCTGTGCTGAAGCATCCCTCTGCGCTCGGGTTCTCTGTTCCACCTTGCCTTCGGAGGCCCCCCACTCTCTTACTTCTGTTTTGGTACCCTGATTCATTGCTCTCTGTCCAGTGGCCCCTAAACCTCCATGCTGAACCGATTTCTATTCTCTAATCTTGGGTAGTTTTTGTTTTTTTTTTTCATCCGTTAAAATTCCTTTTTCTTATTTGTAGGATGTAGCCTTTTCATTCAGTCCATTTGTTTTACTTTTTATTACATCCCTAAAGAGTTGTAACACGCTGTTGTCTCTTCTGCTTTCTACATATGCTCAGTATCCCTAGTGCAGCTTCCAGAGAAATCAGTTTCATCTTTCTTCTCCTGAAAATATCATCTAAAGAATGGCAGTACATTTTATTTGAATCTTTAAGAAACGTATACCAGTTCATTTTATGAGAAACAGTCTGGCCATTTATAAAGAGTTAAGATTTGGCAAAGGTTAATGCTCTAGTAAATACAGTTGTCCAGGAACAAATCTTAAATGAAATTTAACAAAAATTACTATATAAAATGTATTGATTTGGTCTTTATACTCCCTGTTACTGTTGGTTGCATCATTTTAAGTTCGCTTAATAAATGTCTGTTTCTGCTAACAAGAATAGGATCACTGCTCACTGAGGAGGAACAATGGAGAATAGAAATATTAATCTTTTGAATTGGGCAAAAGAACTTAATAAAAAAAACTTGGGAGCCTTTCTTCCCTTCATTTCGAGCCAGATCTAATTTAATTAAAACTTCTGTTTCTGTTGATAATGGTGTAGTATTGTATTCTGGAGGCATCTGCTGAGACAGTTATTTTCAGTAAAGCTTGCCTTTATTCTAGGGTTGAAGACCAACCGGATTATGTATTTTATTCTGGAATCTCAAAGCAGCCCACAAACAATAAATTCTTCCTTGTGTTATCTATGCCAGGTAGGAATTACATTTTTCGATTTCTATTTTAAGAAGGGAAATACCAAGGCTTTAAAAAAAAAAAGAAAGAAAAAAAGTTTAGCCCCTTATTCAAGGTAGCTCACAGGTAGAATGCAGAAGGACCTGTTGTTAGTAAACCACATTTCTCTTAGAAGAGCTAGCTCTCCCCATGTGTGGTGAAGTGAAGAATTCTTCCTTCCTGTAACATTTTAAATGCTTTTTCAAATGCAAATAAATCATTGCTGTTTCTCAAAGATGCTTGCTGTCCCCTAAAAGCAGGTCTTTTCATTTGTAAGGAATTATCCATTAGAAAGTCACCATCTACACATTCTTAGTATTATAGTGAGCTACTTTTATTTTCTTTGAAATTAAATAAGGGGTCTATATTAATACAGCATGTACAGGACTAAATGTCAACAGAGTCGAACCCATAGTAAAACTCAGTAGTAGTTTGTAGAAGCCACTTAACCTCTACCTCAGTGTCTCCACCTGTAGAGTGTAGTAATAATGCTGGCAACCCAGTAATCTATCTGTAGTCAGCCCTTGTCATTTGAACATGCTTAGGGCCACCACAGACAGAATTACCGTGTAAATATATAACTTTTTTTGTTTAATTTTATACTAGTAACAATAAAGTTGACTACTTAAATCCCTTAAGATCAAGCTAAACAGTTTGATTCCCCCCCCCAGGTTTCTATGTAATATCTAGTAGAATACTAGTGAACTATGGACATTAGATTAGTTAATGTTCAGACACAATGAGCAGACATTGGATCACTCAGTATATAATACAGATAAATGCTTTATTTGCCAGGAGCAGACACTCAAAGGAACTAAAGAATTTTATCTTTAGTTACTCTCTAGTTTTTTTGTCTTGTATGTTCACTTTAATTTCTGTAAACTATAATCCCTTGAGACTTACGGGTCAGGAGAGATTGTTTAGGAGATATAAAGGGCAAGGATTTCCTTTGCTTTGAATTGAGATATTGAGGAAAAAACTACTTAGTGAACTTGTGATCTGCTCATGTGTTTATTTAAGTAAGTGAATGGAGATAGAGAATAGATTTTTCAAGTGAGAAGGGTCAGCTTGTGTTGAGTGTCAGGAAGAAGGTTGAGGAATGAATAGGAAGCAGATGCAGAGTGGTGATACAGAGGTCATTCTTACTGGATCCAGAGGCTTTCAAAAAAGTTCAAATGCACATGTTCGGCGTGCATGTTTTCAGGAGTTTCTGAGGCACCTCCACAGTGGTTTCATATTTTAGAGATTAGGAGTTTTTAAACATGTACCACTTGTTTAGTTATCAAGGGCATGCTAAATATAAAAATTGACCTCTTTAGTAGATATATAAAGATGCCAGGTATACTGTGCCATTAAAGGATATCTCCTACTTAGATAACCTCTTAAATAGTTCTTGTTTTTATGAAACCAACTTAGTGAATTATCTCTCAACCAAGAAACCATTCTGAGAAAATTATAGTGTATATTTTATTTTGGAGTTTTGTCAAACCAATCATAATACAGAAATTATTTCTAAAGTATCTTGTGAATATAGAAATCTGGGTTTGACCAAACACAGTGGGTTCTCAATAGACATCTAGAATATTTCTGTTGCTGCCTTTAGCAACAATTTAGTCTGACTTAGAATTGGTATTCCTTTATTGAATCCCTTGAGGTTGCCCTATAGAATGCAAGTGCAGCATTCTTAATTGTTTTTAGAACAGTGGTGACTGTCACACATGGTCATTGATATGTTCTAGTTGCCAATAAGTTAGACTTGGAAATGCTGCTCCCCCCTCGTGTGTAAGTAGCACCGTCAGGGATTATCACCTCACTGTAGGACCATGGGTAGCCTGTGTACTCCCAACTAACACTTCTGTGGAAGCCTGAGTACCCCCAGCTATCACTGTTGTCTTTGGAAATTGAGAGCTCCAGACTGCTCTCATCCTTACTCAGTTTTAAGACTTAAAAATAGTTCCCTATTCAGGTAGACAAGGTTAGAAAGTAATTTAATGCTTGTAGAAGAGATTTGAAATAATCCTCATCCAGGTGAGCCAGGGAAATGTTAGGCGTGAAATCAGGAAAAAAGATTCTTTGAATGTCTAATTGAAATCTTCAGTAGATTTCCCCAGCCTTTACAAAGATTTTCATTGGATTTTAATTGGAGCTAATCATCCTCTATTTAAAGTTCTCTGTCCTATAAAGGAAGATGTTTTCAAGCCATATACTTGAAAAATGCAGTTATTACTAGTTTTACTTGATCTGTATTATTTTCAATAGATATTTCCTTGAATAGAATGATATTTTAAAATTATAAAAATCACAAGGTCAGCTGTTCATTGATCATCATGTACCCAAACCAGTGTAGTGCTTTGTGTATATTATCTTTTAAGCTTTACTTTTCTAGCTAGGGATTATAAAATTATTTCCATTTGCGAAACAGGTTTAAATCTGAAGTAGAGTCCAGATCTGGTATCAAAGTTGCTAGTAGAATAACAACTACAAGGAGGCATAGGATGTTAAGAAAACATTTTTTCTTACAATATTTTTTAGAAAGTTGTGATTCATTTTACTGAGTCTTGATTTCTCTTGAGATAACCAAACAAATATTTCAAGCACTGTTGAACACACCCTTGAACTAGACATTAGATGATCACTGTGGTTCACTAGGCTTTTGTAACTGTGGTTCTTAAGTCTTAAAGGTTTATGATAGCATGACGTATTCAAAGGATTTCTAGCCTATGGTGTTGGCAGAATTGTTTTTACATTAATGTATCCTTAAGTTTGCATGAACTGCTTTTAATAAATTGAGTATTCCTATTGTACAAATAATAGTGGAGGTAGGGTTTGTCCATTGTCACATGAAAAGTTCTTTGTTCACTCCGTTATCATGTACAGAAGGAAACACAGAATAACTCTCAGGATAACTAATGCTTCTATTGTATTGTATTTCTTAAAATTTGCTGCCCTTTTTTATGCCATTGACACAGTTTTCTAGTATCATCAGTATTCTTTTTGAGCCTATATAATATGTCAGTTCTAATATTAGTAATAATGCATTTCCTTTCTAATATTCAACTGTTTAAACACAAGCTTTAAAGAAACCAGAAGAGACAATCTCTTCAAAGTATACTTTTGTTTGTGCAACTGTGGGTGTGGGAACTTTAGGTTTTCATTGGAAATACTGCTCAGTGCATGGGAGACTGAATATAGTTAATTTAGTAAGTGTAATTTTTTCCTATTGGTGTTGTGTTTTGATTTTTCCTCTAGTGGGCACATTCATCTATGGCTTCATAATGATTAACTGTTTTTACGGCAGTACTGGTATGGACTTTAGAGTATTGTAAGTACAAATACAGGCAATGGGGTTGAACACATTTTAATTCTTTGTCTTTTTTCACTATTTCCTTTCTATGTGACTTTGAAATAGTCTCCTTTCTATGTGACATTGAAACAAACATTTTGATCCTCAATTTCTAGACTTACAGGAGAAATAAGTCAAATAGCATAATTAAAGCTACTAGTGCGGGAGTTGCTGTGCCAAATTGTAAGTGATTTTATTTGCTTTTATTTTACTTTACCGTTTGGTCTATATTTGATATCACTGGCGGAGAACAAAGCTTTCCAAAACATGTCTGTCAAGCTCCTCTTCCCATTCTTTTGGAAGGTCTGTCCTCTCTCTCCTCCCCAAAGAAGAGAATCAAATTCCATAGTTTTAAATATTGTGTAATTCACACAGTGTGAAAATGGCTGGTAAAATGCTAAGTTGAGAGTTTACTTTTGATAAGTGAATGCCAGCAAAACTTTCTAGATATATGATTTTCCTTACTTAATGTGTCCTCTTTATTGTAACAACTCTGATGAGCTCGGATTTGCTGAGTCACCCTTTTAACTGAGTGGCTTTACTGCTGAGGTTATGTACATGCAAATGATTCTGAGTCAAATAAGAAAAGGTTAAAAGCTATCTATGTGGTGGTGATATTTGCAGGTTGGTGCATGCCAGGTTGGCTGAGCCATTTCGAGCAGGGTATGATCTAGTACTGAGCATGGTTAGCTCCTGTAAGAAGCAAAAAAAGATGAATAGGATGTCATGGCCTCAGCCAACCAAAAAAGGAATATAAACCTAAGAAATAAGATTTGCTCAGATATTCAGAATCAGCCAGCCAGTGCCTACTTAATCACATGACCAGAATTTACACAGGATAGCAGGCTTGATACAAAGACTGCAAATTCAGATGTCACTGGCTGATTGTTTTCAATATATATGCTGTGGTTTATGACTTGGTCAAGATTAGCTCAAAGTAGTTATGTAAATTTAGAGTTCTAAATTTAGACTGAAACTCAGGAAAGCTAAGCATTCCTTCCATCAGGAGGCCCATCTTCTTACTGCTTGGTGGACTACAAACCTGGATTATTAAAAGAACTTTGAGTTACAAGAAAACAGCATTCTGAAGACTTTTAGGGTTCCTCCTATTTAAGGTCTCCTAATTATTTCTTTAGAGAAACCCAGGAAATTGACACGGACTTTATATTCATTGCTCTTAGATGCCTTGAGGTAATTCCATTCTAACCTCATTAGAAAATTTCTGTACCATATTTCTAATTAACATACTTAAATTTAACTCTGCATTTTAGATATTCTTCCTAATGTTGGTTGTAAATCCCAGATATCAGTCTCAGTTCTTACTTATCTATTAGAATGTGAAGGAATCTGCTGTTCTTTCATTTGAGATCAGTTTTCATGTCTGTCATAATGTGAGCCTCTCACTAAAATGATTATGAACATTAATAACAGTATGGCTCCTTAAATGCAAGCTAAACTATGTTAGGTAGTATTTAGCTGGGGAAAAAATGAACTTTTTCCGCAGTACTGAAGGAAAAAGTATTTCATGTTTTATGAGAAAATGATATATGAAATGCTAACAAGGAGCCTTTCGAGGAGTTTTTTTGTTTTTTTTTTTTCTCTTCTGTAGGTGGTATCATTGTTTGTACTGTCACTATTACAGGTTCTGATTCCATTTATCTTACAGTTCCTGAATTACAAGTAGAATTCAGAAACTAGCTGTTGCCTCCAGCATTGCTGGAAGGTGACCCCTGTATTCCTTGGGCTTACAAAAAGTATGGCATCTACAATTTGTTCAGCTCCTTTTCCATCTGCCTTAGTAAACAGAATGTTCCAAGGGCGTCTGTGATCCCGAAGCTGAAGAGTTAAGGCTGCTCCTTGATTTCCCTGAGAGCAGTTAATTTCTGTCGTCTCCAGTCCGTCTTAAAGGACTTCGGAACTTTGTCTCACTTTCAGGTGCTTCCTCATCCACAGTGTTTTAAAACACTAATGACTTGTGAGTTGAGGAAGTGTTTTAGGATCGGTGTGGATGATGTAGGAGCATCTCTTGTACTTTCTTAAAGTTCATCCCTTGGCAATTATTTGGTACTGATGTCTCAACTGCTCTGATGGGAGGTTGGTATCTTGGTATTCTTAAAAGCTATGCATGGCAGTACTATGTATTTAGTACTGCTTCTGGGGCAGTTAGTGTATACATAATCCAGTTAATGAGACAGCTTAGTATGAATAGAATGATACACAGTAGAAATTTGTGAGTGCCTGCAATCTAAAATTTTCTAGTAACCACATATTTTAGACACAAGTGAAGTTAGTTGTGAGGGGCTGGTGAGATGTCTCAGCATATGAGACATCACACTTACTCCCAGTGTGATGACTCACACAGTAGAAGGAAAGAATTTACTCCTGCAAATTGTACTCTGACTTCCTCATGCATGCCATTATTGTGTGCCCCTGCATATTAAATACGAAAAAATGGGGAAAACAGGTAAAATTAATTTTAATAATAATTTTGGGTATTCTATCTAAAATACTACTTTGAGATATGTCAGTATAAGTTCTGAAGAGTTGGCCTTGTGGTTAAGAATACTGCTACTCTTGCAGAGGACTAGAGTTTGGTTGCCAGACTCTATATCAGGCAGCTCACAGCCACTAAGGAATCTGGCCTCTGTGGGCACCCATATATACACATAAATCAAAAATTTTAAATATTTTTAAAAGACATGTTGTGCTGGATAGTTTTTTTGTTTTTGTTTTGTTTTGTTTTTCGAGACAGGCTTCTCTGTAGCTATGGAGCCTGTCCTGGAACTCACTTTGTACACCAGGCTGGCCTTGAACTCACAGAGATCTACCTGCCTCTGCCTCCCGAGTGCTGCACCACCACCGCCTGGCCTGTTGGATAGTTTTATGTCAACTTGGTGTAAGCTAGAGTTATCTGAAAGGAGGAAACCTAAACTGAGAAAATGATACATAAGATCTAGCTCTAGGGTATTTCTTAATTAGTGATTGATACGGGAGGGCCCAGCCCAATGTGGGCTCTCCCTGGGCTGGTGGTCCTGGGTTCTATAAGAAAGCAGGCCAAGTAAACCATGGGGAGCAAGCTAGTAAGCAGCACACCTCCATCGTCTCAGCATCAGCTCCTGCCTCTAGGTTCTTGCCCTGTTTGAGTTCCTGTCCTAGTTTCTTTGGATGATAAACAGTGATATGGAGGTGTAAACCAAATAAATCCTTTCCTCTCTAACTTGCTCTTTGGTCATAGAACCCTTAACTAAGACACATGTCAATAGAAAAATGAAATATTTACATGATTTTTTTTTTTTTTACTAAATCT
This sequence comes from Peromyscus leucopus, assembly GCF_004664715.2. Classification (NCBI taxonomy): domain Eukaryota; kingdom Metazoa; phylum Chordata; class Mammalia; order Rodentia; family Cricetidae; genus Peromyscus; species Peromyscus leucopus. The sequence goes on from NC_051084.1 coordinate 58,436,999, forward strand.
TCAAAATCCATTATGTATGTCAGTGTATTTAAGTACATTCCTTTTTTGTTTTTGTTTTTAGAGACAGAGCTCACTGTATAGCCCTGGCTGGCCTTGAACTAGCCATGTAAACCAGGCTGGCCCCAAACTTACAGAGATCTCCTGCCTCTGTCTCCTGAGTGCTAAGATTAAAAGTGTGTAATGCCATGTCTGGCCCTAATATTTTTAATACTTTATGTATGGTACTTAAAGTAGTATCAGCACAATAAAGCTATGCTTAATAGGAATCTTAGGATTCTATTGCTGTGAAGAGACACCATGACCATGGCAACTCTTTTAAAAGAAAATATTTAATTGGGACTGACTTACAGTTTCAGACATTTAGTCCATTATCATCACAGTGAGAAGCATGGCAGCACACAGGCAGGCAGGCAGACGTGGTGCTGGAGAAGGAGCTGAGAGTTCTGCATCTTAATCTGCAGGCAACAGGAAGTGAACCATGACTCACACTGGGTGTAGTTTGAGCATATAAGGCTTCAACTCCCCTTCCCCCACACAATACACACCACCTCCAGCAAGGCCACACCTCCTAATAGTGCCACTTTCTATAGGCCAAGCATTCAAATATGAGTCTGTGGGAGCCATACCTAGTCAAGCAACCTCAACAGGGAAATCTAACATGGCTTTCATGTTAAATTGAAATTAAATTAAGAAATCAGTTCTTCAGTCACACTAGACACCTCTTTGTTGTGGTCTCCATGTTAGACAGAGCATTTCAGAAAGAATAAGAATGACTTTCAGATTATCACTGAATTTTTTTTCTTGGAGAGAAAATTAACTTCCTGAAGTGTTACAAGGTGTTTTCCTCCCTGCATATCAGATTTGCTTGGCAGAGGTGGGGAAATCCTTTCTTGTCTCCATAAGGGCTTTTCAGTACGAATTTCTCACTGAGTACTATAGTCATCTTGTCTGGATTGAAGTTTGTAGATTGCTCAACTGAATTATCTCTTGGTGACTTAGGAAATTGGGCAGAATGGATTACTGTTTGATTGGCCTCCAGATTATTGAGTTCTATATTCTGCTTTGCCAGGGCTAGAAGAATAAACTGTTTAGTCTCGGGTAAGTCAGCTGACTCTGGTATAATCAGAGGCCAGGGTTAAATTGATAGGCTCTGAGCCAGCCCTAGACTGTCCAAAAGGCTGGGAAGCTCATGGCTGTGGAGATGGCAGGAAGGTACTTGCACTAGAGAATGCCCTATGCATAATGGAGGTAAAAGGAAAGAAATCCTTCCTAGCAATTTCTTCAGTTCTTGAGAAAGGATGGATCAGGACTTCTCTTGTGAGTGGCATAAAAATCTATGTAAATTAGAAATCATTTTGTTAATCTGTAGAATGAATTTACACTTTTTGAATTTGGTTTGCAGTGCACAGTTTTTGTCCTTGTTTTTTAATTTGTTGGCAACTTTTAAAAGTAATATTTTGCTGGTTGTGGTGGCGCACATAGGTAGGATTTGCTGAAGGAGGCAGATGCAGGAGGAAAAAAAAATGTCACCTTTAGGGGAAAAAATGACTTCCAGCTTCCTATTGAGAATTTTGTGCCAGCAAGGCTGGACTGGAGATCACAGAAAATGTTTGGTTCCTCTTGCAGAGAGGTAGCAAGAATTGACGGAGCCAAGCAGCATTTGCTTAGCATTTCATAGATGGAGAAACACTAGTTTGTGACAAGAGAGTCACAAACATGTTCAATGACCCTGAGAGTCCTAAAGTTTTCTTTCCCCTTTCATCGCTTTACCTTTTAAGTTCTTTTGTTATTTTTCCCCCTCTAAACAATTCATAAAAATAAAACTGCCTGTGCTTTAGAGGGTCACAGTGAAAGTCACAGTGATATATAAGCATCATTTACATATTTGTACACATACATATTTCTTTTTAAAGTTACTTAGTGAAAAGGGAAGGATTTAAGTAAAGGAGATAGTAAAAACATCTCCTTTACTTAAATCCAAAATACAAAAAGCACAGCAGGATATAGAAATTGGAATAAAGGGAACTTCTGAGTATACACTAATAAAGCAGCTTATTCATCAGTACCTGTTTTCAACATATCCACATCATAATTCCTTTTTCCAAGTTGGTTTATTTCAGATAGAAGAAAAACGATCAGTTCTATTTATGGAATCTTTAATATTAGTTAAGTTTATTTTACTAATAATTAAATTTGAGTACCTTCCGTGTATCTGGCCATAGATATGACTCAGTAAACAGTAACTAGAATTTCCCACTTTACAGAAGTTTATATTTTAGATGTAAAAGAGTAAAAAAGATGGATTTGTAGCACTTGCTTACAGTTGAATTATTTAGAGGAAAAAGTAGAAAAATTGGGAATTCAGAACCAGCCTGGGCTATGTAGCAACACCCTGTTCTTAAAAGGTAGTAGGTAAAGTGTTGTGAGTTATTTGTATACTAAAATATATTGCTGTAATTGGTTTAATAAAGAGCTGAATGGCCAGTAGCTAGGCAGGAGACAGACACAGGCAGGATTTCCAGGGAGAAGGAGGAAAAGAAGAAGGAATCTAGATGCATGTATTACTCCAAAGAGATGCCAATGAGACATGGAGGGAATCAGACATACAGAATGAAAGAAAGGTAAAAAAAAAAACAAACAAACATGAGGCAAAACATAGATTAATATAAATGGGTTAATTTAAGTTATAAGAGCTAGTGGAACAGGACTAAGTTGAAGGTCAAACTTTCATAATTAATAAGTCTCTGTCATTATTTGTGAGCTGATGGCTGACAAAAAAGCTTATTACAATAGTCTTTAATATTTTAAAGAGACATAAGTGCATAGAAAACAAATAGGCTGTTGCAGGAAAATGTGGCCAGGGCAGGCCTAATTGAGAAGCTGGTATTTGAGTCTAGCCCAAGAGAAGGTGAAAGAGTGAGTCATGTGCACACCTGGAGGGACGAGTGCTCCAGAGAAAAATGAATACAAAGACTTTGGGGCCATCTAGTGTGCTTGAGGAACAGAGAGGGGTAAAGTATGACTGGAGAGGGCAGACTGCTAGGAGATGAGGTCAGAGAAGTTAGGAGAGATCCACATACACTAGGGTATAGATGAAGTGCATTTACTGTATCAAAGAATCATAAGATTAAAGAACTGAGCAGTGTCTGAGCAGCTAAGACACTCTGGAATCCACAACCCTTCCCTTATTTGCCAGTCTAAGAGTTTGGTCCTAGTCTGTGGGATCAAAACTAGATCACTGTCAAGAAAGTATTCCAGCCTAGAAAAAAAATGAAGGAATGTAGCTGAAAGTTTTCCTGTGTCCCTCCTGGCAAAGTCAGGACAAATCTCTCTCACTTGCCAGGCCCGCAGCTGCTTGGACCTAAATAAACACACACAGGCTAATGTTATTTTTTAAACTATGGCCATGGCGGGCTTCTTGTTATCTAGTTCTTATATTAACACATTTCTATAAATCTGTACTTCGCCACATGGCTTGTGGCTTACTGGTACTTACATCTTGCTTTTCATGGCGGCAGCTGGCAGCGTCTCCTCAGTTCTCTTTTCTTCTCCCCTATCTCTCCAGTTAGAATGTCCCGCCTAACCTTATTCTGCCTCACCATTGACAAAACAGCTTTATTTATCAACCAGTCAGAGCAACATATTTTCACAGCATACAGAAAGACATTCCCCCATCAAAGGAAGGTGACGTTCAGGGCAAAGAATTTCCTTTTAAACAAGTAAGGCAGATGCTACATGCATCACTTCCGTTTCTGTCCCATGAGAAGGGTCAGTTGGCCACATTCCATGGGTAGGATAACTTGGCATCAGGAGATTGTTTCAGTCTCGGGCTGGGTGACCATTCTCTTGGAAAGGAGAAAAGAAATGACAAGCAGTGTACCAACCAGTCTGCTACTCTAGCCATCCAGATAGCCCATGTGGAACCTGTCGGAACATGTTTTCTCCCTTCCTAAAACCAAACCAAACCAGAGCCCTCTGTGTTCCATTTATCCTAGGTCACAGAGAGATCTGCAAGTGTCGTTACCCCCACCCCTCCTACATGTGCCAGTATTTTATGATAGAATCATTTGGGAAAACAAACAGTAGGAAACACTTTCTAGCTGAGAGCAATGCTGGACTGTGTCCGGCAGTGGAAGAATACCTGTGTTGATTGCATTGGGAGCCCTCTGATTGCTGTCTGGATATTTCTTCCCCATGTTAATCTCCATATAGCCACATTAAAGCTCATGTTGAAAGTTTGTCTACTTTCAAAGGTAGTTTTCATAGCCTTCCATAGCTTCCTGCTATTGCAGATTCTATAACTTGCAAGTTACATAGTCACAGGCTTTTGTAGGTTATTTCTTTGATAAATACTGTTCTGTAAAAAAAAAAAAAAAAAGGATTTTAATGACTTTTTTCTCTATTCTATTTCTGCGACAGTGACTCACTAAACTTCTTTTGTGGATGTGGTTCATATGATTGCCCTTCCTTCCTCTCTGTATACCTGCTTCATTTAAATGGCCTTATTTTAGTGAGGTTCATCTTTATCTCTTGTTTAGTGGCCATTGTCTTTAAACTATGTGTAATAACAGGCACTTGTCAGCAGCACCTTTGACCTAATCTTGTTTTGTTATTGGGGACTGGGAGAGTCCAGCTCCTCAATAGTCCCCTCTCAGGGTCCGGGAAGAATCTACAACCAGCTGATAATTAATCTTTGAAGAAAGGAATCTATGTACACGAAATTCCTTAGTCCATACACTTTATTATTCTGTCAGTTCTCTCTCTACAAGCTTATACTCTGCTCTCATTTTTAGCTCCTTTCTTGCCCAATTTCTCTTTTCTGTTGTCCCCTCCAGGTTCTATCTTAATTCCTTCATCTAGTTCTGCCCCTTCTAGGTTCTCATCCATCTAGTTCTTTCCCATATCAGCTCCTCTCCCATCTCCTCTCTCATCTTGTTCTTCCCCACCTGGCTCTTCCTCATCTTCCATCTCGTTCCTCTGGTCCTCTCTTCTAGCCCTTCAATCTAGTTCTTCCCCATCTCAGTTTGTTCCTCTCAAGTTCTTACCCATCTAGTTCTTCCATTCTCTTTTCTCTTCTCCATGCTGTTCTCTCTCTGTCTACAGAAAACACCTGCCTTTTCTTTCCCTGGGCACATGGTTCCCTGCCTCCTCAGGAATGTTGTTTGATCTCTCACCTTGATATGTAAAAACCTCTTTTGTTCTCAAAGTGCTCTGGAGAACCTCTAGGCCTCCTCAAGGCCAGGGATGGTCTGAGCTTCATTAGCACAGGAAACAAAGCTAGGAGTCTCCCACCAGCTTGTCTCCTAAGCTCAGCAGGGCAGTTAGTAACTTAGTAGGTTCAGCAAGTCTGGGGAGCTGAACTGTTTACCAATTGGTCTGGGCACACAAGGATTTCATAGCAGAAGACAGCTGGAATATAAAAGGCTGGGTAACACCAAATATTCATAATAAATGGTGTGCGTTTTGACAGACCCTTGGCTGGTCAAAGTTCAGCTTTAATACACAGCTCAATCTCTATGATATATTCTTGTTGCCCACAAGATTTTGTCAACAATTTTTAGAATTCTTTTGAGAAAGGCACTTATCCTGCTTTGGGATATTGGAGTACTTGGCTTCAAGACCCCAGTTTCTGCCCCTATATTTCCTTTCATCTTTACTTACAAACCAGCCAAAGTAAACACAGCAAAGAACCACCCACACAACTGGTGCTGTGTTTCTTTTCAACTACTTTTCTGGGGCTCTGGCCATAGCCATATGGACACCTAGTTCTGCAGGTTATTGTAGATATTTTTATCAGTTGTTATGCTCTGTGTAAGAGAGTTTATCAGTATTTTAGTATGTTTTAGTATTGTTGCCTGGTATGTAATTACTAAGCTAATGCCATGTATCTTAGGATTTTGTTGCAACTGTACCCTACTTCTGGTAATTATTGATTCATATGTTTTAGGGTTCTATTCTAGTTGTACCCTACTTTTCCTTATTAAATTCTGTGCATAAGAAAAGCCAATTAGTGTAACAGATCCCAAAATGAAAGGAGCTTAAGAGAGAACTAAGTTTATCTCTCGCCCATGTAATAGGCTCCTACTGGTTTATGTGAGATGGGTGCTGTATACCTTAAAGGGAATGAATATGTAAGGGATGCAACATCTAGGGACTGAAATCTTAAAGCCTTATTGTTACCTTTCTACTGTAATATATGTGCTTACTGCTTTTCTTGGAATTACTGAGCCCATTGCGATCCAGAACTGACCTACACTTATTTCTATGAAATGGAGTCTTTTATCTAAAGATACATTGATTTGATATATACTAATTTTTATTATTTGTTGATGAGATTACTAAAGGACTTGGCAGAATCTACACCATCATGACAGAAGAAAAAAAGTGAAGAATGAACATGTTCCTCATTTTAATGTTTTTGGAACACAATTACATTAAAGGCAGTTTTTTCATGTGAATATTTGAAATGTAAGGAAAACTGCAGCGTAGTCAGCCTTTTGTCATTATTTTAAATACTATGTTTTATGCACATGTGTTTATGAAATACATGTGTGCATATTCATGAAATTTGAAAAATCACTACTTCATTATTGTGAGGAATTCTACACTTAAAAATTAATGATAAGCTTCCAGTGTTTTAGGTGTTGATTGAGAAGCATTTCTGAACCACTGAACTAAGAAAGTACCCTATATTGTACTGTGCAGTCTACATGAGTGAATCCTTAATAGAAACACATAATGGTGATGAAGTTTTAATGCATTCCCAAGCCTTGAGGGGGATGTAGGCTCTATGTGTAAATTGTGATCGTTAAGTAATGAAATGTAGGTATCTTTAAGGTAGATTTTGTATCTCTTAATTTTATTTGAGATTTTACTGTTTCTTTCTCCTAGGAGGAACAATATATTTTTAACAACAAGAATCAGTAACTGGAAATACAAGATTGGTTATTTAATAATGTAAAATGAAGATTTGATCAGCAGAGGTAAGCATATGGCATTTCTTTTGTACATAATTTGTCATAGGTTAGAATATTTGCTGAATTTCAGGGGAATACTTTTTCAAGAGCTGTGAAACTGGGACTTTTACTATGCTTGCATGCTAATGAGTTGCTTACCATGGTGCCATAAGGTTGGCAGAAGACACTGGACTCACCAATCAAAGATAAAAATTGTTTCTATGCACAGCATTTGAACTAGAGTGCCAGGTGACATCTGCATAGGAGTAAATTGTATTATAGAAGAGCAATCCTGAGCAAAAGGATCCTGAGACTTTGATAATGGACAGTGGACCATCTGTTTTCTGCTTTGGAAGGCTCTACTGTGTAGAATACTCTGCAGATCTGCTCTTTGTTCTAAAGTGAGACACTGTGTCTGATGTTTAAAACTGTAGCAAATGTCCCTGAAGAGAGAGCCTGGAATAAAAGCTATCATTGGTTTTTCTGGTTGGAAGAGGTGCAGAGACACCAGGAGGCAGTGGGGAATTGTCTCCCAACATTTCTTTTCTCTAAATTGCTTCTTGGTAAGGATGTTTGTTATTTTTCTGAAGCAGTGAAGATAGAAACCACTGAAACACCAGTACTAGGTGACTGTTTAAACTGTAACATGCTCACACAATAGTAGTTATACTTAAAATCATGTTATTTGTACACTTACTGGCTTAAATGTTCTTCAGAAAATTATCTAAAATGAGCAGATTAGAAACTGTGCTTGCCATTGATGCCAGTTTTATAGAAATTGTATTAATGCACTCATATGAGTCTATATATGTCAATGAATATGTGAATGTTTTAATTTTCACTTGCCTATGTACCTCTTGTTTTAACTTCTGGAAAAATGAATGCCTTTAGGCTTTTATAATGAAGGGGAATTTTTTTTTATTCAAAAGTGCTTTGTTCTTTAAGCAATATTTTCTTAAAAAAATCTGTTCATGGGTGATCACATGGATGTCATCAGGGGAAACAAATGTTAGAGAAGCGTCGAAACCAACCAGTCTTCAGTGGTGAAAATAGTACTGCTGTTTGGCAGTCTTTGGATTCTGGTACTATTTAGTTAGATTAAGCTAAATTAGGCATATAAATTGGCATTTCTGTTGTCTTTCTCATGACCCCTTCCCCTTTTTAACTAAGGTGCTGTTACCAGATTTGTCCTCTGGGTATAAATTAAAAATGACTGAAGTTCAAGCAATGGTAGAATTCTCCGTGGAGCTAAACAAGTTCTACAACGTGGATTTATTCCAAAGAGGGTATGTATTTTATAGTAAGAATTTCATTACAGATTGTGTTTCAGCATATATATATATATATATATATATATATATATATATAGCTGTATTCAGGTGATTATAGTCTAAGTAATTTCATTTAACTAGATATTTAGGGATTGTGCACATGGATTTAGTGATAATGCTGAATCTATTGAGTATATATTTATGAATTTATATTGATCATTGAGGGGGTACTTTAATGAAAATGTACTATTTCATTTTTACTGTTTAAAAGCAGATCGTTGTAATGGAGGAAAGATATTTACAAAGAAACAGCTAAGTAGTTATACAAAACATATATGATGAGGCTTCAGTAGGTATAGGAAAGTGTAGAAATCAAGCAGATCACTTTTCTGGATTTGTCGATTAGTGAAGTCATTCCAGTGATGTTAGCAGCAATAGGAAAACACAGCCCAGCACTGTTGTGCAGCCTGAGGCGTTTCCTTCCCCCTTGGAGATCTCCATTCAGAGAAAGCCGCATCTTCGGTGCTCTGCAGAAAAGTTGTTCACAGTGAGCCAGGGTACAGCAACTGCTTACCAAGACAAAGGATGGTGTGCTTTCAAGAGTCAGCATTTAAGAACAAAGAAAGAGAATAGTTTAGGAAAATCGCAGTCCATAATCCAAGACATGGATGTAAGGTTCTCAAGAGAAAGTCTCATTTCAGTGCCATTACCATCTTATCTATCTGATTCTGTGTCTCATTGGTATAGGCAAAGTGTATAACAAGTTTTTATAACAAGTTTTAAAGATTAAGCAAATCTTAAAATTTAAGTTAAAAATTAAGGAAAATTATATGAACTCGTTTTACTTTTTGTTATCTTGAAGAATTTCTTTTTGTAAATCAAAATTTAAGGTGGTTTTTGAGGTATATTGTTTAGGTTTAGTGGTGTGAAAGAAGTAGTAATACAGTGAACTTCAAGATTATAAAGGCTCTAACCCTAAATTATCCTAGTTTATTAAGATTTATTCTCATTTGCATGTCTGTGCATGCATTCACGTGCATGTATGTGTGGGGGGGGCCTACAGAGACCAGATGAGGGCATCAGATCCCCTGGAGCTTAAGTTACAAGTGGCTGTGGGCCACCTGATAAGAGAGCTGGGAACTGAGCTTGGGTCCTCTGAAAGAGCACTAGCCACTCATAACCACTGAATCGTGTCTCCAGTTTGTTTGTTTTTAGTATCCTTGTTTGGAAGGTCTTTAGGAAAACAGGCATTATCTCTATAGGCAACTTTGGCTTTATACTGAAGTTTCTTGGCTTTCAGCAGGAAAAGCAAACTAGATCCCAGGGTGAGGGACTTCTTCCTCCCTGTGTTCCTTTTTTTATGTCTGTTGGACCTACCTCAGAGAGGTAGGACTAAAGTCCAGGTAAGACTTACATAGGCAAAGGATGAAGTGAAAGATTCTTTTATAAGAAAACAGCTTGAGCCAAGTCTTGGAAATACGAACATATTATTTATTTATTTATTTATTTATGTATGTATGTATGTATGTATGTTTGTTTGTTTGTTTGTTTGTTTTAGATAGGGACCTTAAACTCATGACAGTTCTTGTTCCCAGTTTCCCAAGTGCTGGGATTATTATGGCTATGTACCACCAAGGAATATGTTATTTTTTTAAGGGTATTTAGGAAATTGGATATTTTCTAGAGAAAAGCAGACATAAGGCAAGGCAAAGCTATGTTTCTGATAGCCTTTAGTGTCTGGAGATGAGTTGATAGTATGGATTTAGGTAACAGTCATTTCCAAGTGAGAATAGAATTATTACTACTACTACAACTACTTGTTAACGTGGTATCTTAGTTATTTTTCTATTGCTGTGATAAAACACCATTAATAAGGCTACCTATAAAAGAAAGCATTTAATTTGGGCCTTACAGTTTCAGAGAACTGGGGTCTATGGTGATGGAGTAAAGGCATGGCAGCAGCTGAGCACTTCATATCTTGAACCTCAGGTTAGAGGCAAAGTGACACTCTGAATTGGTCTCAGTCTTTTGAAATCTCCAAGCCCTCTACAGTGACATACCTTCTCCAACAAGGCCACGTCTAGCCCTTTCTAAACAGTCCCACCAACTGGGACTAAGATTTCAGACATAGGAGCCTATGAAGGCCATCCTCATTGAAACCCCACTCCACGTGGTAAAACTGATGGTTACATGGAAGGGATAGAATCACATCTAGTATGGTGGTTCATCTGTATAATTTCTAGCACTTGGGAAAGAGGCACAAAGGATCATTTGTGTAAGGCTAGCCTGGGTTATATAAATGTTTCAGGCTAGCTGCACGACACAAGAAACACCTTCACAGACAAAAAGAAATGAGCACAATGAGGCATCTGCAGTAACTCTCAGCTGTAACTGAAGGGCTGTTCAGCATGCGGGGCTGTCCAGTGCTTGGGTCCATAGCCTGCTGACTCAGTCCCCTGTATCCCAGAAGAAATGAGGAAACAAAACCTGGTAAAAGGAACTGCATCTATTTCTAGTCTATCCGAACAAGAAGAGAAAAAAAATACTCCTCTCCACTGTTCCTGTGGCAGTCTAACAATTTATAGAAAACCACGCAACAGAGTCCAGAAGATATGTAGATCAGTTGTAAGACAGTTGACTAACAGACCCTTTCCTAGGGAGAAGGCCAGTGGGCCACAGGCTCCTGGTTTCTTCATTTTCTGTTAGGAGTCCAGGCCTAGGGAAAAGGAGTTAAATGTTAAAAGTCCCCCATTTTTTGAAGAAAAGCTCTTGGGTTTTATGGAATGTAGGTTTAAGATCCCCACCTTTTCAGGGACATAGAGTTCTTTGTCCTTATGTCCCTTCCTTTGACAGATATAGGGAAGGGAGGGAGTCTTTTGTATCTTTTCTTCGGAGATTTGCTTCAAGTTCAGCCTGCTTGCTGAGTTCAGCCTGCTTGCTGAGTTCAGCCTGCTTGCTGAGTTCAGCCTTCTTCCTGATCACACCTTGGGCAGAGGCAAAGGGAGGGGTGGAATCGGGTGGTGGAGTTGTGGTGAACCCTTCTTGACTAAGTGTCTTTGTAGAATTTAGATCGTTTCCTCTGTCACCAGGTCTTGGGCTAGCCTGTCCTCATACAGTGGTAGGTGGTTGATAACTACGTAACTACAGGAAGAAATTTCCTAACTTTAAAGAGTTGGTTTTTGAGAGGATTTAGCTTGATTTTACCATCTTATTAAAAAAACAACAACAACAACAAAAAAAAAAACGAAAATAAGCTGCTATGCTTCTCTCTGCTCCAATCTGTTTCATGTAGCTTCTCATTCATCCATAGGCTAGCCTGATTTAGTTCTCACAACAGAAGTCAAAAAAATGTACAGAAGATACAAGGTCCCTTGAATTGTCACATTGTTTCTGCCACTGTAGTCTGTTGGTTTAGAAAGTCACAGGACATAGCCAGGAGTCCAGTCTACTGGCTTTTGGGACCCAGCTCACTTATATCACTTATATTTTGTAGGCATTCTGTATGCCTGATATGGCCATAGCCTAGTCCATACCTTAAAAGTCCATACCTATAATTGTTTCTGAAGTATGTTTGTTTGCCAGATATAATCACTACTACCACTTGGGGATCAGAGTTCTGTGGGATCGTGCCTATAAACTACTACTACTACTACTACTACTTCTTCTTCTCCTTCTTCTTCTTCTTCTTCTCCTCCTCCTCCTCCTCCTCCTCCTCCTCCTCCTCCTCCTCCTTCTTCTTCTTCTTCTTTTTTCGAGACAGGGTTTCTCTGTGTAGCTTTGCACCTTTTCTGGAACTCACTTGGTAGCTCAGGTTGGCCTCGAACTTGCAGAGATCCGCCTGGCTCTGCCTCCCGAGTGCTGGGAATCAAGGCGTGCGCCACCACCGCCCAGCTTAACTTCTTAAAAAGCATTTTGTTGATCTAAGAATGCCTGCTTACAACCTACCTTAATTCTTTTGGTGAATTTTGAAGAAAAATGTATACCTACATTCTTGATATAATCTTTGATTCATCTTATATTGCATATCTTTTAGGAGACCACAGAGACATTTTTTATTTTCCAACTCCCAAGTCCTAGTCTCTCTCCAGTCCTGAAGCCAGTTGTAAAGTGGTCCTTTCTTCGACTTTTTCTCTCCTGTTCCTACTTGCACTGCTTAGCTGGTAGCAACCATGTAGGATTGCTTTCTCATGTCCAAAAGTTTCTTAGGACATTGTCTAATTTCATCCCAAGTTAATATAAACAGCATAGTAAGAGTTACTTAGCATTTTTCTAATCTTCTGTAGTTACTTTATTTTTCTGCCTCCTATAATTAAGTTAGATTGTCCATAGAGTCATTATGTTTTAAATTTGTGTTATAGTAAGTACCAATCCTAGTTATTGGTTTCTGTGTTTTTTATTTATTGCTCTGGCACTGCAGCTCTAAACAGCTAATAACAAGCACAGAGCTTACAGTGCATCAAACATGTTTCTGCTCCTAAAGCTGTATTAGCTCAATAGTTCTGCTAAGCTGTTTTGGCTTGGCTAATCGTTGCTGGATTCACTTATCAATCCAGTCAGCTGACAGGTTGGGTGACTACTAGCTGACACAGAATGGCCTCAGTTTGGCAGACACAGCTTTCTTTTAGTTTTTCATCCTGCATCTTGTCATGGAGTGGGCAAGGATCCAACGAGAAAAAGAAACCATTCAAAGAGACCTCTTAACACTTAGAATTGGCCAGAGGCACACTGTAGTGTGTATACGCCTACATACATACATACATACATACATACATGCATGCATGCATGCATGCATGCATACAAATAGATGAGTACACAAAATAAAAAAAATTAACTCTGTATTTGTGTGTGTGCGTGCGCGCCTGCATGTGGGGACTCATGTGGCACAGCACACGTGAAGATAGAGGACAGCCTGCAGGAGTCAGTTCTTTCTTCCTGTGGTCTCTAGATATCAATCTCTAGCCATCAGGCTCGGTGGCAAGCAACCTTAACACACTGAGCCATCATTACCAACTGCTGCCCTGTTTTAACCACTCACCTCATATAATTCTGTTTATAGGAGTTCTAGGAAAAATGTATCGTAAAATTACATTCTTGTTCTATTAAAAAACTGCATTCACAGGTTGCATTTTATTATATATCTTTTAGATTTTTTTTTTTTTTAAGGCTGTACTCATTGACTTAATCTAAAGGCTAAAATTCCAGTAGTTTTTAAGAAGAATGCTCAAGTGATGCTGTGTCCTTTGGATATTATAGAATACAGTGCCTTGATTGCTGCTTTTTGTGACAAGATTGATTCAAGTGTTATCAACCTGGTGGACCCTTATAAAGTTTTCTGTAATGTAATTGATAGTGTCCTTTGAAGGTATTTGCCCAGAGTAATTATTTTACAAGGAGTTTCAAAACAGTGCCATTCTAATCCTCTTCCTCCTTTTGGCATTATTAACTGGGATTCTAGGAAGAGAAACAGTACTTGATTAACTATTTGATTACTGTGAAGTGCAGCCTTATAGAAAGGGCATAAGGTTTTGTTTCTCTTGTTTAGTTATTTTCAGGATTCTGTCTTGTGCCCAAGTCTCTTTCAGTTACAGTTTTTATTCAGTGGCAGGATGAACTCATAGATTGATTTCTTAGCATGTTTAATGATGTCGTCTCATTTCTCTCTTTTGTTCATAGGACACCTCTCATTTCATATTGGCTTCACATAATATCTAATCACATTGTTTTGAACCAGTGATCATAGGATATACACTTGGAATTGGCTTTTCTAACAGTGTTTTATTTATTTATTTTGGGTGTTTTTTTTTCCATGTTAATCTCTACTTTTCTGGTGATATAGTTGTTACCAAAAAAAATCTAAATATGAAACAAACTAATATATTTGCTAATTAAGGTAATATTTTATATAATACTAGGTAAAATAGTATGAAAGTATATGATAGTGCTAACTATGGGAACACATAAACAGGGTGGGAAACTAGTCCTGGGCCAAATCCAGACCTATCTGTTGGTTCACTTGCATCCATGGCTGCTTTTTCTCAGCACAAGGAAAAGTAGTCACAGCAGGGTGTATGGCCCACAATTAAAGAGATGTGTTTTACCGAGCCCTAAGTTCATTGGTCTTTGATACAGAGTATTTAGATAGTGTCCCATCCTTTACAACTATCCAATAGGTTTTTCCTAATGTATTCTAACTGGGACATTTTCATACTTAGACAAAAACTATAGCCATTATATATTATAGGATACAATGTCATGTTTTGATATAGAAGATTTTGGATCTAAGTTAGTGAGCTTGGCCATTGCCTCACCTACTTATCTTTTAGTATGTGGTAAGAATACTTAAAATTCTTTTGAAATTTTGAAGTATGCAATACATTGTTATTAAATGTGGTCACCAAACTATGCAATCTCACCAGAGACTTAATTTTCCCTTGCAACTGAAACGTTGTATCCTTTGATCAACACACTCTGCCCCCTAGCCCTCCTACCCCTCCCACATCCTCCCTGCCTCTCCGTCTTCTAGCATTCTCCATGCCACTTTCATAGGTTCAGCTTTCTTAGATTTCACACATAACTAAGTTGCTGTAGATGTTGTTGTGCCTGGTTTATTTAACATAGCAAAATGCCTTCCAGATGCCTTCATGTTACTTCAAATGACAATTTCCTTTTTAAAAGCTCACTTCATGGTATGCATTCCGTTTTCTTTATATTCAATATCCATGGATAGACAGGTTGCTTACATAACTGTTGTGAGTAATGCTACAGTATGGGAGTGCACATAGGAATTTCAGTTGCTGGATCATATAAATGATCATGCTATTTTTTAGCTTTTTGAGTAACTGCCGAATTGTTTTTCGTGATACTGTGATAATTTGTATTACCACCAGCCATGTAGAGAGAGCTTCCTTTTGCGCTATAGCCTTACCAATCCTTGTTCCTTTAGATATTTGTCATTCAGTGGCAAATAATTATGAATTTTATTTCGACTTTTGGGTTGTTTTGTTTTGTTTTCCAGCTAGCATATATTGGCTGCTTAGCTTTGTGTAAATTGTTAAATATAGGATTAACAAATAGTACTGCTTCAGAAGCTTAAAATGAAACAGCATCTAGTGTTTGTTTAGTCTTAATAAGTTTTGTGTCACATGCTTATATTTAACATTGCAATGTTTCACTTACTATTGAACCATGTTCTTCCCTGGGAGGCTGAAGAGCTCCTAGAAGACTGCAGTCTGACTCAATCTCTTCTGATCTGGTTTGACTTCGGAACTGTCTTGTTTGCAAGCAGACCTTATCTCACTCTTACTAGTCTACCCTCTATCTCCATGGGGTTTGCTGTGTGCGTGGAAGGCACTTTACACTTTTGTTCACTGTGATTAATTCTGCCTCTATTACTTGACCACATGTCCTCCCCCATCTCCATGTTCTTTATAAGTTTAATAAATTAAACTACTCTAATAAATTATTAAAGAAAATAAACATCAAATATTCAGCTCCCCAGTATACATCTAAATTTATCTTTTTTTCCTCTCCCCCTGAGGAAAGAATCTCCTTATATAACCCTGACAGGCCCAGAACCTGTTTTATCGACAGTTCTCATTTGAAGGCTTAACTGTGTCTTGGCAGCCAGCACTGTCATTTGTTTTCCTTGCAGTGGCAGGAATGTCTGCCAAGTACTATATAGCCTGTCTGCCAGTCTTTCTTTCAGGTAGGAATGATTGTCCATGAAAAAGGGCCAGTTCAGTTCTCCACTCAAACAGCTGTGCAGTGCCGTTTATAGGAATCACATCACACTTGACTAAGCAGCAGGAATACATTATGTGAACTGCTTCATCACTAAACATTAAATGTAGTCACAGGTTGAAAGTTAATTACTAATGTCTGTTGCTGGGGCCCAGTGGTCAGAACACACACTGCTCTTCAGAGGACCCGAGTTCAGTTCCCAACACCTGTGTTGGCCTGCTCACAGTTGCCTGTGACTTCAGCTCCAGGTGATCCACTACCCATTTGGCCTCCATGGAGACCTATACTCATGTGCACAGACACACATAAACACATAATTAAGAATAAAATAAAGCTGAGTGTCGTGGAACACACTTTTAATCCTAGTACTAGCAAGGCAAAAGCAGGTGGATTTCTGTGACTTTAAGGCCAGCATGGCTTACAGATGGAATTCAGACCATTTAGGACTAAATAGTGAGACCTTATCTCAAAAAAAAAAAAAAATAAATAAATTAGAGACTGAAGAGATGTGTTAGGGCAGTGTTTCTCAACCTGTGGGTTGTGACCCCTTTAGGGGTCAAACAACATTTTCACAGGAGTCACTTAAGACCATTGGAAAACATAGATGTTTACATTATGATTCATAACAGTAGCAAAATTACAGTATGAAGTAGCAACAGAAATAATTTATGACTGGGGGGTGGTCACCAGAACATGAGGAACTGTACCAAAGGGTGGCAGCATTAGGAAAGTTGAGAACCACTGGGCTAGGGGTTAAGAACACTTACTGCTCTTGCAGGGGATCACAGTTCAATTCCTAGCACTAATGACAATTCATAACCCTCTATAACTCCAGTTCTAGGCTGCCTTCTTCACTGCACACAGTGGTGCCCATACATGTATGCAGGCAAAACACTCCTACACATAAAATAAATACATCTAAATAACTACTTAAAAACTAGCCGGGCGGCGGTGGCGCACGCCTTTAATCCCAGCACTCGGGAGGCAGAGCCAGGCGGATCTCTGTGAGTTCGAGGCCAGCCTGGGCTACCAAGTGAGTTCCAGGAAAGGCGCAAAGCTACACAGAGAAACCCTGTCTCGAAAAACAAACAAAAAAACAAAAAAAAAAAAAACAAAAAAAAACTAACCACTTCTACTGCTTAGGGAGTTTTTGTTTCCTGTGGTTACAGAGAGCATGACCACAGTGTTATCCCCTTCAGTGCCACTGCCTCCCCTAACTCCACCCCCAAGCTAGGGTACCACTGTGTATCCTTGGCTATCATGAAAAACACTATATAGACTAGCCTGGCTTTGAACTCATGGAAATCTGCTTGCTTCTGCCTCCTGAGTGCTGGGATTAGAGGTGTGTGCCACCATACCCAGCTACCCAGCTTATCCTTGTTTTAATGTTCGCCTCACTTTGGGAAATACTGTATTAATAGAAAGTTTTATTTCTTTATATAATAAATTTATTATTTCACGCATGCATACAATGTGCCTTGGATCTACCCAGCTCCTTTTCTACTCCCCCCACTGCCACTTTTTCTTCCAATGTCATGTACTCTTTTTTTTTTTTTAGCCCACCAAGTCAGATTAGTACAGCCAGTGTGTTCCTAAGGCCATACTGTGTTTTGCTTCTGTTTCATTAGAAAACAGACAGTTTTCAGAGGGTTCATCCCTAGTGAACACTGATACTGTTTCTCTCCCGACAAGCATCAGTTGTCAATAACTCCTTAGCTGTAGGTGGGACTGACTTGGTGAGTGCCTCCCCTGTTGATGCTGGGATTTTAGCTAGCTGATCTTATGTAAGTCATCATTGGAGCGTATAGGACTCACAGCTGGATCAGACTCGTCAGTTCTTTTCTCCTGCAATAGTATGCATAGTACCTTCTAGTTTATAATATAAGGATTTTTGTTGTTTGTTTTTCTGAGAAAAGGGCCTTCCAAAGTCCAGGCTGGCTTCAAAGTTACAATCTTTCTGCCCCAGCTCCTGGATTCCTACACACATTAACATTGCAGGCATGTGTCAAGACAGTTTTGAAAAGCTATTTAAAATTAATCTAATGTCTTTCTTAAACTCACAATTAAGAACATTTTATTTTCTTTTTTTAAACATTTATTATGCATAAGGAAGTCCAAGGACAACCTTTGGGAGTCAGTTCTCTCCTTCCTGCGTGAAGGTTGTAAGGGTTGAACCTAAGTTACCAGAGCAGGAGTGGCAGCGAGTTTCTTTAGCCACTGGGCTTCTTGCCAGTCCAGTTTTATTATCTTCTTAAAGAAAAATAAATAACGGATGGCATTCTTTCTAATCCTGTGGGCTACCATCACATTCACTGCTGTAAAGGAAAAGCGACCATGTATATTTGCTTCTGTTTCTATTGTTCATCTTTATAGATGCTAAGTTTCTCTTGGTTTCATGCTATGCTAATTCATAATTAGATGTGTGAAATGTTATAGGGAAACTAGTAGAACTATGAAACTAGTAGAATTAGGCCAAATTTTTATTTTAATGCAAACAAACTGTAGAGACAGGAACACGTATTTTAAAATGACTTCCTTATTTATTTTGCTTTTAGTTTTTACCAAATACGTGCATCAATGAAAATTCCACCGAGAATTCCCCACAGAGTAGAAGCCAGTTTGTTACATGCAACAGGTAAGTAAAGGAATATTTTCAAGTTAAAAATAAGAATTTGAAGTAACATACTGGTCAGTGATACTATTTTATAAATACTTTTACTTTTTCCATTTGTAAGCATGAGTTACCAAATAGGTTTATTATGATTTCTCTCTCAAGAAATCAGTAAAACAGGCTTTACTTGGTTTCTTATAGATGGATACATAAGATGTTTATAAAATTCCATGAAATAAACATAGATATGTGTAGTATTAGTTGTGAAAGTTGAGGTTAAAAAGGATACACAATAATAAAAATATATATAAACTTGATTTGAAACTCCTGGACTATTATATATAATGAAATTTTATAGTATGCTTTTGAATTCTGCATGCTTATGACTCAGCCTCTTGAATACTAGTATTTCAGCTGCATATCACCATGCCCAGCTATAGGAGGACACTAAAAATGCTGTGTGAAATCATCTCCGCCCTTCATATATAAGCTACATATGAATTTTGCCTTTAGACTTGAGTCTCATCCCCAGCACATTATTCATATCCAGATATTCCACAACCTGAAAAAAATTCAAAACCTTAAGTATGTCTAATTCCAAGCATTCTGGATAAGAAATACTCAATTTGTATGTGTTTTTATTCCATGTAATTAGGAAGTGAAACCATTAGTAAAAAATTCTAAAGAGTTGTCATGTAAACCTGATATTGTAATTTTCAAAGCGTTATAAAAATAATGCACCAAACCTACAGTTATGCTGATCATAATATAGTCCTTTTGATATTAAAAGCAATTTACTGGAAATTAGAATTGTTAGAGTCATTTTTTTATCATACTGTAGATATTAACATGCTAGTTTGTGTTAAATTTAATGAATTGTGTTATTGTATTTAATAGGAGTTTGTCTTTCAAAGGATTATCAAGATAGTCAGAGAGCCTATTATGATCACAAAAGAAACATAGCTTTGTTATCTTAAAAAAGAAAAAGACTGTTTTCTTCTTGACCTAGCATTTTTCATATATATACGCTTACTGTCATAGCAAAACCTTTTGTAAGTTTACCTTCAAGAAACAGAGGGGCCGGAGAGATGGCTCGGCCGTTCAAGGCTGGGTTCACAACCAAATGTCAAGAAACAGGTAGTAGAGCCACGAGGATTTCCACACACACTTGGTGCTTCTTGGTGAGCTTCCCTAAGTCTAACAGGTGGCATGTCTTGCTCTCTTATCTCTTGAGGTTGCATTGCAAAAACCTTAGACTTGAGTTTGTGAAATACTTTTCCAGCTGGCAGCAAAGTTTAGGTACATTCAAAAAGGTCAACTAAAGTTAACTGCTCTTAAAAATTGAATTTCTTAAATAGAATCAGTTACTGTATTAGAATGAAATTTGCAGAGAACTAAGGCAAAATTTTGTATTTTTATTTATGTGTGTGGATGGTGTGTGGAATAATAATTGAAGAGATTATGAAATTGAGAGGGAGTTGGGGGCACACAGGATGAATTGGGGATAGAAATCATAAATGCAGTACTCATAACCTCAAACACTAATACAATGTAAAAATGTAAATGTAATGTTAATAGATATAAATAGTAATATACTCTACATTAATATGTAATATACAAATAATATATTGATATATAGTATGATATATAAATATATGTAAATATTGATATATAGTATATTATAAATATAGGTAAAAACAATATATTTCTATACATCATATATTACTATATATATTTTATCAGTATATATTATCTATTAGTATAATATAGTACTATTTACAGGTAATAAATGTGACAATTGTAAATATTCTTTACAGTTAATATTTTCCTCACAAGGACATGAGATTTTTTTTTTCTTTGAGATTGAATTAATTTATGCTGAGCTAACATTTTTGTATTTTAGTCATTCTAATTTGGAATTAATTTAAAAACATTGTCTTTTCAAATATTTGGGTATAAGGTCATTTAGTTAATCCAAAAAATACTAATTGAGGATAAAGGAAAGATAAGAATTCTCGAAAGATGAGGAAATGGTAGAACATATACGAAACTAGATAAGTTGTGGATTCCTACCAAATTACTGTGTAAAATGCCAGAATGGAATGTAGTACAAAGAGCAAACCCAGTATGTTTATTATATAGTGTTACTGTATCGAGCGGAAATAGCTCTTTGTTCATGTTAGGTATGATTTGTTTGGGGGAAGAAGCAAATTTCATATTTAAGAGATTAAAACTTGTTACAATTAAAAGCTGTTTAGTAATTCAAGGAATTACTTCTACCTAATTTTTCTTGGGTTCTAAACAACTCCCTGGGAGGACTAGACATTCTAGTTATGGTTAGTAGTAATTCTAAGGTAAGAAAGATTATGGATGCCAGAATCAGTAGGCAGTAGAGTCAATGTTAAATGGACATCTAGTATTTGAAGCAAAACTTTATGTATTTAGATTGATCTAGATGATAGGATTAGATGGCAAAGTATTACATCTAGTTGATGTGTTGAAAATTACATTATGATTGCTATAACTTCTTTTCCTATATGTCATCTTGACCTAAACTTTATAGAACATTTCTCTGCTTCTGCTTCTTGACTGGTAAGTTAAGGACTAAAAAAAGCATGAGAAATAAATTACCAAAAGACTTAGCAATAGCTCATGATTATTTCCTACTCTAGTAGGCCTTAAGTGCCTCGCTGACTACTATTTGTATTATATTCCACTGTATATATTCCTGCCAAGAGTACCCTTTTCTGTCCCTAGTCAAAAGTAGTAATGGCATCCATCATCTTGATTGACAGTAAATCAGAATTATAAATCTTGTTAGGGGTCTTCCGATTCAGTAGTTGGAGTGACAGAACTGATGTGCCATTCAACCCTTCTGGACCGTTGAGAGTGATTTATGTCCTGAACATTGGAGCAAAAGCTACTTGTCATATCAGTAAGAAAGTGAGCTCTTAGGTGCTGAGCAATTTCCCCATCCCTTCTGATAGATGTTTTTGTCCACATACAGGCAAATAGCTAAAAGGTCAGTTAGTTCAAAAATATTTACATTCCTACCTCTTTTTCAAATTTTCTCTTTCTGCTACTTTTTTCTGGTTCATATGACGGTAATAAATGTTCTTTTGGATTTGTAGGTTGAAAACTTGTCTGTGTCATTTGTGGCTTTTGTTATAGCATAAGAGGACAGGGGTTTATTCATCTGAAATGAGTGTCAAGCATGAACAAACAGCCTAAGTTTCTAGAAGACAATTCAGGAAGGTCCAGTTATTTGAGAATTGATCTAGTCAAGTAGGTAGATAGATAGACAGGCACACATAGCTATGGTTTAACTGTTGATTTAGACATGCCACTCTCAAATAGTAAACAATGTAGGTAGACCAATGCAGAGACTAGCTTCCTTTTATGCACCCTGGGAAAACTCACTTTTTTCCCCAGAAATAAAATTGTAATAACCCAATATCAAACACATTAAAGAACAGCATTTTAAAAATAATTTAAGGAAATAAGTAACTGGAGGCAATTCATATCATGTCTCTAATTATTTACTGTAACTGATAACTGATTAATCTCAACAGCCATGAGTAGAAAATTCATCAGGTATTGTGGATGATGAAACTTTTAAGTTCATTTGGCATTTCAAGCTTCTGTTCTGCTTGCTCCCATTTGAGCAGTTTCATTCTGTCAAGGAAAGGCTGAAATTACTTGCATTTGTGTCTAAACTGTCAACTCAGAGGACAGGCATGGTGCTTGCTTATGCTGTTTTACTGTGCAGTACTAGGGACAGTAAGATGAGGTTGAATAAAAGCTCACTTGTTCACAAAGTACAATAAGAGATATCAAAGCTACTTGTTTAGCCGAAGAAGTGAAAATATAGATAGATAGTGATAGTACTAAGATGTAAATTAATGTAAGTACTAA
The DNA here is from genome assembly GCF_004664715.2 of Peromyscus leucopus. Taxonomy (NCBI): domain Eukaryota; kingdom Metazoa; phylum Chordata; class Mammalia; order Rodentia; family Cricetidae; genus Peromyscus; species Peromyscus leucopus. The sequence continues at coordinate 58,459,492 of NC_051084.1, forward strand.
GTTTCCATATCTGAACTGTCTAAAACTAGAGTCTTGGGTGTGTTAGAAAATAGCTGATCAGCAAAATGCAAAGAGTCACTTGAACAAGAAAATGGGTCACTAAATTAAGTTAGATGGTAATTTATTCAAATATACTCATGAAATGTCTATTATGTTTAAGATAACAGTGCTTAATCTAAAAACTAAAGGACTGTGTGATTCTTGGCCTAATGGAGGTGTTTTTATTTTAGCATGTTGAAAAGTTGTTTCTGATTCAGAGCAAGAGTATATGGCCTATTTCTAAGTCATTGTATGAATGTAGTGTAAAAAGAATAAAATTAAAGTAGAGCTGAGTGCTGGTCACCAAAGCTGACTGCCTTGATTTGACCACTGAATGAATATTAGTCACATGCTACTACACCATACCCACAGGAGTGCAGGTTAAAATGCTAGTTTAAAATCAAATTTTAGAAAATTACATATATATATATATATATATATATATATATATATATATATATATATATATATATATATATTAACAACTCTGTCCATTTGTGATAAATATCTTTCCACCTGAAATTGTAAGGGACTTTGAGACCTAGTAAAAGACATGAAAACCTTTAACTGATGTTCTTTTTACTGGTGAAAGGGTTGGTATTTTCCCCATTTTTCTCTAAGAACAATGCAGATAGAGTGTTTTGGTTTCTAGCTTGCATGCTTAAAAGTTTAATTTAGATTTAACCATGACTGAAGGAAGGAAGGGAGTAATTTGATACTGTAAGAGCTTGGAACATATCTCTTTGAGATTCATTTTAGATTGCTAAGAAACTCAACTAAAAACTTGATAGTATTTGTAGCTGTAGTTTGCATGTTGTGGGGGAGAGGTTGACTTTGGGTCTTCCTCATTCTGTCCCCCACCATTTTCTTTTGAAACATCACTGAACCAAAAGCTCACTAACCAGCAAGTTCTGGGTATCCTCCTGCCTCTGTCCCCTACCAGAGCTGTGCTTACAGGTGACATGTATGTGGGTGGTAGGGAATCCAAAGCCTAGGCCTCATGCTTGCATAGCACGTATTTTGCCCAGGAGCTGGCTTCCCAGCTTCCTGGAGATCAGTGTCCTAATGTCAAGAATTGTGAAGAATCTTAATATTTGACCCGTGCATTAAAATTTGTTTTTGTTTTTTGTGCTTTCTCTTGTTTCTGTACATCTTGTGAGCAGAGATAGCTGGAAAGCCTATTACAGACTTAAAAAATATTCTCTTGGACAGCTTTGGAAGCTATAAAGTCTTAGTTTGCAGCATGGGGTAAACTTGTTTACTGTCTAGTCTGATGATGAGAATACCTCCTGCTGATGCAAAGATTTGACAGGTTTACATATCTCTTGTGGTAAAGACTGAAGCAACCAAAAACTCGTGGCACCTGTGATGGCTCTCGGCTAGTCTCCCCATCCCTCCCATGGGACTTGAGGATGTGAGGTATACCGCTACTGTCTGTGCTGGGAATTATAAAATCTTTTGTCTTGCACCTTCTCCCAGTATCTTTGAAACTGTAGCAGATTAGCTGGTAGCTTAGGACTGGAATAATTTCTCAGAAGAACACCACAAGAGTCTGTTTGAAAGGCAGATTAAGAAGTGTTCAAGACTGAGACAAATTGTAACTGTGGCAGATGCTGACAAGTAAATGAGATTTGAGAATATTTCCATCGGATTTAATAGTGCAGAATTCATTGGTCTTGATGCACAGTTGCATGGGTCAAAGACTACCTAGAATGTGAATTAATTCTTGCTGTGTAAAAATTTGCCACCCAACTTAGTTTTAAATACCACATTATCACAGTTTCTGTGTTGCAGGAATTTAGCCCCATACCTCTGGTTCACAGTCTCCCATGAATTAAAGTCAATTACTTCTGCTGTGTTTACACAAATTATACCATTACTTTTGCTCTATTCACAAACATTAATCCTGATAACTTTGAGGGAAGAATTTATACAAGAATATGGACACCAGAAAGTGAGAATCAGTGGGCCATCTAAAATTCTGGCTATAACAGGCTGAATAGGGAAGAAGGGGAGGATATGAAATAAATAAATATACTAAATGCCAAGAACTTGAGCTATTTGCCAAAAAAGGAAACAGAGAAATAAGTTTGTTTAGGATCATTTATAGGTAGATATGGTAGTGGAGCTTATAGAAATTCTCTGGTAGATTATTATTATTGTTGTTGTAGATAATTGTTATTTCATGAAATAAGAACCAAAATTATCAGAAATTGAAGGCTAGAATTGGGGAGAGAAAATAAATTGTGAAGTAGTCACCTAGCAATGTGAGTAACAAACAGGTTCAGAAGTAACATGAGTGCTAGGTGACACTAAGGGCCACTTGAGATAAGTAGTCATGAATGTGAAGCACAGTCAGTCCAAAGAGTTGTATACTGTTCCCAGGCACATATGGCTTGTGGTTATAAGTATGGATTGGGAAAAGAGCTGGATTTAGCAAAAGTGAGATATATAAGCCAGTATATTAAAGCAAGGTAGTATATAGCCACACACATACCCACACACATATGATTCATATATATGTGTTCATATATTCATACATACACACATTAGGATGTTTGATGGTTGGTTAGTTGGTTGGTTGATTTTTGTGTTTTGAAACAGTTGATTGAGTTGCCCAGCTAGACTAGAATTGTCATTCCTTTTACTTCAGTTTTGAGAGTCACGGTGTTCTTGGCACATGTTGCTGTTCCTGGATTCTCTTAATAGGCTGTATGTATGTAAAGGGTGTAATAATGATGAATCAGAATTTAAAATGTGGTAAGAAGTAAAGTGGGCACTTGGAGGAAAATGGAGAGAACAGAAGAGGCCCAGGAGTCATAGAATTACTCCTAAATGGCCCCAAGGATTGTTAGACCTTGTTATCTGAGGAAGTAAGCTGGGAAGATAGGTGTAGTTATAATAAGAAGTTGATTCAAGTCTGCATTGCAGAGGAATTGCAGTCAGAAGTAATGGAAAAATGACCATAGGAAAGAGGAGCTAAGGATGGCTGTAGCTGAAGTTTTCCTGTGTTCCACCTGGTCCTCAGCCACTCAGACCCAGGTAAACACACAGAGGTTTATATTAATTAAAACTACTTGGCCATTAGCTAACTACTGACTAGCTCTTACATTTAAACTCAGCCCATTTCTGTTCATCTATGTGTCCCCACGTATTCCGTGGCTTTACTTGTGTGCCGTTAACATGCTGCTCCCTAGATGGCAGGCTGGCGGCTCCTGACTAAGCCTTCCTCTTCCCAGAATTCTCCTTGTCTGCTTATCCTGCCTATACTTCCTACCTAGCTACTGGCCAGTCAGCGTTTTATTAAACCAGTGTACAAAAGCATTACCCCACAGCAGAAGGCTGTGGGGCAGGAACACACAAAGAGGAAAAGCACCTAGGAAGTTGGTGGTGCAGGATTTACTTGTATTGCTATTCATAAGGATAATATATAAGGTAGTTTTGGAGGGAATAATTGTGAATTAAATAAAATCTTTAAGAAATTAGGTTCTTGGTGACTACAAGAGTGGGGTGGTCAGTGGCATACAGTTGTCTAATGACAGGAAACTCAGCGTTGTTAATAGTGGTGATTCTTAAAGGGAGACAGTATCTGAAAGCATCGGTAAGGCACTAAGGAACGGGACAGCCCAGTCCTGCTGGCAAAGTGTAGAAAGGGGCTGGAGAGAAGGCTCAGTTTGTAAGGTACGTGCCATGTGAGCATGAAGGCTTGAGTTTGAATCTCAGCATCCCCATCCAAAGGTGAGCATGGCAGCACTTGCCTGTAATCCTAGCACAGGGGAGAAAGACAGAATTTAGGAGCTCACTGGCAAGCCAGTCTAGCTGAATTGGTGAGCCCTAAGTTCATTGAGAGGCCCCATCCCAAAAAATCCAGTGAAAAGTGATTGATAAAGACACCTAAGAGCAACTTCTAGCTTTCATACATACTCCCAATCCACACACACACATGTTCACAACAAATACACACATACAAAGGAACATATAGGAGAGGAAATAGCCCATTTGAAAACAGAATTCACAGGAAGAGCAATAGGAAAAGCTTTTGCTTCTGGAGGCAACAAACTCTTATTTAGCATTTTCTGAGGGCTTTACATACAATCTACATTGTATTGAAAATTCTTCCCCCTTCTCAGTTCTTCTCTAAAACATTCAGAGTGGAGTTTTTGAGTTATTTGTTTTCCTTTAAATGTATATTCTGAAATATCTCAAACTTACAGAAAAATTGTAAATACATTGTAAAACCTACTTTAAAAATAATTTATTTGCAAGTATGTGTGCACATGCAATCACTTACATACCATAGTCTGTGTGTGGTGGTCGGAAGGACAACTTGCAGGAAGGAGTTGATTGTCTCCTTCCACGATGGGTTCTAGGGAAGAGCTTTGACCCAATGAGTCATCTTGCCAGCCTAAGACCTTTTCTTTTCTTTTCTTTTCTTTTCTTTTCTTTTCTTTTCTTTTCTTTTCTTTTCTTTTCTTTTCTTTTCTTTTCTTTTCTTTTCTTTTCCTTTTCTCTTCTCTTCTCTTCTCTTCTCTTTTTTCTTTTCTTTTCCTTTCTTTTCTTTTTTCTTTTCTTTTTTGTGGTGCATGTCTGTCTGTCTGTCTGTCTGTCTGTCTCTCTCTCCCTCCTTCCCTATCTACCTATCTATTTATTTATTTTGCTGAGCCAAAGAGTTTAATTTGGGTTACTTACAGGAAGAAAAATTACTTACAGACAGCTGCATCTCCAAAGCCCACCCCAGCACCAGTGACAGCTCACAAAGCTGGGAACCTGGAGTATACTGCACAGCCTGCAGACAGCTCAACAGGTTGGAGAGTGTCCTTTCCAAGTGACTCAGTTGAGCAGCCTAAGATAATTTCTTACGAAGTATTAGTGCTTTGTCAGCCTATGAGTGTGAGGAACTTGTCAGGGCGTGCATATAACTTCCCTTACAGAAATCTTGTTCCAGTGATCCATTGCTTATTTTCTTTTTGGTCACCCCTTCACATGTCCCAATCTGTCACTCTACCTTCTTCCCCAGAATGTATTCTTTGTCCTGCTGGGTTTCCCTTTATGTCACTCACTTCCGTAATGTGACCATCTCAGTCCTTCTCACCTTGATGAAGAATTTGCACCAGGAGATCATTTCAGAATGTCCTCACCCTCCTTTGATCAGAGTAGAGTGCTAAGCTGCCGCTGCTGCCGCCTGTGTTCTCTCCATCACCTTACACATATGGAAGTCTTTCTTGAGCCGTCTGGACACAGTTTCTCATCTATTCTTGTTTCTGGAGGCAAACCAGATTGCATAGGTTAAGAAGACAGCCTTCCTTCAGATACCAGTCACAAGTTCAATGGCCAGCAGCAGCCTTCACTTCTAACCAACTGAGTTCCAATTTGGAGCTCCAGCTGTTTGCTAATTTTGATAATTCACTAGAAGAATTCACTCAGTTCAAGAATGTGCATACTTAGTATAGCTTTATTATTCTAAATTCATTCTGTGTGTCCCATCACAGCCAGTCAAAAAAGAAATGTAGGCCAGCAAGATGGCTCAGTGGTTAAAGGATCTTGCCACCAAATTTAGTGACTTGGTTGAATCCCTGGAACCTACATCATGGGAAGAGAGAAACAACTCCCTCAGGTTGTCCTCTGACAACCACACATGCACTGACACGTGCACACACACAAGGGTAAACATACAGACACACCAAATAAGTAAGTAATCCAATAAATCAATAACTTTAAAAGTGTTTAGAGAAATACGTAGGACTGAATATGTAAAGTCTCATATGTAAGCCTCCATTGTTTTCTTCCCATAAAACCAAGATACGTTACCACCACTCACATGCCCAACCTAAAGAATTTGCAGTATTACAAGCCAGGGAAGCACACCCAAAGTTCTGTGTCCAGAGTTTCTATCGATATGTTATTAGGTATGCACAGTTGATTGAATTATCCCCCAGCATAATTTCAAATCTCCAGCCATTTCCCCCTGCCTAGATAGTAACCTTCCTTCCTGTGGCTGAAAACCAGTTCTCTGATCACATGGTCTGTCTTCATGGTGGTGTGGCAGCGCCATCATGAGTCACCTTAGCAAAAGAAATCTGAGATCACAGAAGGTCTGGAGTCTTCTGTCCCGTAACAAAAGCAAAAATACTTCTTTTTACTTCAGTTGTGAAAATCTCAGTTGCCCCTTTTCTGTGTTTAACAGATCAGTGTTCACTCTAAAATATCTAAGATTTTTCTCACTTGCCTTTCAAGTAGAGAAAAGTCTGTACAAGAATTTTCATGATGGTTATGGTGTAGTTTTTATTCAGTTTTTTTCAGAAATTAGTGAAGTTTTCAGAAATGTGTTAACACTTCTATTTGAAATGGTAATGATAGTGGGGTGACATCAAATTATAGTACTTTAACCTAGTATTTACTTACTTGTCCTGTTTGTCTTTTACCTCAGTTGTATATCTCATCTGTTTTAGGTATGACATTAGCCTTTCCAGCTTCAGTTCATGATGCTCTGGTTTGCAGCAAAACGTTTCAGATCCTATATAAAAATGAAGAAGTTGTTTTAAATGATGTCATGATCTTCAAAGTTAAAATGTTGTTGGATGAAAGAAAGGTAAACATCTCTTCATTTCTATTTACTGAGACTTCAATGCATATTTGTAACATTTATAAATACTAGGCATCTTATAAATTTCTCTTTAGATTGAGGAAACTCTTGAAGAAATAAATTTTCTGTTATCCTTGGATCTACATTTCACAGATGGAGACTATTCGTAAGTAGGCTGGCTGTTCGGAGAGTTAAACATCTTTAGATCTTATGGCTTTATGTGTTATGTACTCCCATTTTGTTTTTTGGAACCTCTACTCCATTCTTGTCTATTTTAAAGTGCTTGTATTTTTTCTGAGAAAGTCTGTTGAGAAAGCTGGGGCTACTTTTCCATACCCATGCTCCAGGAAGTGAAATCAGACAAGGTGAAAAGTTATGAACTTCTTCCCTAGACTCTAATAATTGTACAGTTGCTATAGTAACACTACCACACAGCACTTAGACTGATTTCTCTTCCATTGGTCATTAGTGAATTCTTCTTGGCATGAGTTGCACTTTCTCTAGGTGGGGCTGCATTGATACTCAGAATGGTCAAGACGTGACACACATAATGGGCGTTTCTAGTTCAATTTTAACCCTCGAAGTTTCTGAGATACCAGTTACCCAGAACTTGCCCACACATCTAGACATAGTCACACATTGTGCTTTTATTTGTTTAAGACAAGGATGGTATTTTTGAGAACTTTTTCTTCGTTTTAAACAAGTATTCAAAATACTTCTTGACTGTGTAATACCAAGCAGTCGTATTACTGAAAGGTCCTCTTTATTATCATGGCAGGATAATACTTTTATATAGTAACTACTGCTCCTCTTTATACTTTTTAAAACCAAGTCATAATAATTCCTTAAGTAGAATAAACTGAAGTTAGTAGTTAACTCAGTAGCTATAGGTAATTATAATGTATGCATGGATTTTTAAAAGTTATCTGGATATAATTTTCATGACTTTTTTTAGTGTTTTTGTGTGTATAATATGACAGACTATATAATAAAAGTATCTTTATGGACTAAGAAGTGGTATGTTTATGAAACAGGGCCTCCCTAAACATTTAATAAAGGTTAAGGGTCACTAAGCAACACTTAAAATTTTGTGCAGTAAAAATAATTTGACATACTTTGGGAGATTTATTATAGTAGGATTTGACCTTGTAAGAAATAGAATTCTCCCTGAAGTAAAAGTTAAGATGACTATTAATTATTGGGCTATCAAAAAGAACTTGTTTTTATAGGTATGTTAGTGAAAACAGCCCAGTCAGATTATACTATTAAAAAGCTGTGAATCTGGCTATTTTATATGGCTGCCTCATCAGTTTGATGTTTGCAGATTACTCTCATTGTAAGCTTAAATACTTAAGACTTTGAAAAATAGTTTTAAATGATTTATAAAATACTAGCCTTTACTAAATATTTCCTAATTACTTGAAAATTTATCGCTTTCTTACAGGGCAGATGATCTGAACGCCTTACAACTAATAAGTAGTCGAACACTGAAGCTGCACTATAGCCTCTATAGAGGACTCCATCATCATGTGAATGTTATGTTTGATTATTTCCACCTTTCTGTTGTGTCCGTTACAGTCCATGCGTCATTGGTTGCACTACACCAGCCACTAATAAGGTAAATTTAACTAAGATTTTACTACTTATTAGTGGAATATCTTTCTGTTTTATACTTAAAACATATTCTGACAAAGGTAACTGAAGTAGTAAAGGATTTTTAAGCCCATAATTATTGATACATTTTCATTATATGCTAATATAATAAAATAACTCAAAAGCACAGGACCATTAGTATCAATGACATTTTTTTTAATTTTTAATTTTTTATTTTTTTTTGGTTTTTCGAGACAGGGTTTCTCTTGTGTAGCTTTGCGCCTTTTCTGGAACTCACTTGGTAGTCCAGGCTGGCCTCGAACTCACAGAGATCCGCCTGGCTCTGCCTCCCGAGTGCTGGGATTTAAGGTGTGCGCCACCACCTGGCTCAATGACATTTTTATTAAAGTATGGAGTGATTTTTATAATTCAGTTAATTAACTAAGTAAAGTAAAATACAGAAATTATTATGTAATATTGTTTAGTCTCTACCTGGTTCAATTTTTAATTTATTTTAGTTTGTGGATCTGCTGTACTGTTAACTTGTACTGTGTAAGAGAATATGGATGTATTATCTCTTTCCCAGATCCTCTATTTCTGCTTTTTTAACTATCATACAAAAGTCATTGCTTTCTTAGGTTTTAAACAATTTTATGAATTTGTACTAACATTTTTATATTACAACATAACAATATTTCAATTTGAAATTGTGTAATATTGGGATTTAGAGATGGCTCAGGGGTCAGGAGCACATAAACCCTTCCAGAGAACTCAAGTTTTATACCCAGCTTTCATCAGATGACTCTTAGCCACCTGTAACTCCAGCTCTATGGGGAGCTGATATCTCTGGGAGTACCTGCACTCATGTGCACATACCTGCTCCTACACATACATATAATTAAAGTAAATCTTTAAAATAATGAAAATAAACCTTTAAATACTATGTAATATTTTAGGTGACAAATTATGTAATTATTTTTTCTAACTACTTCCATGGAGAGAAAAATTTGTTTCATCAGTGTAAGATACAATCATGCTCTACGGTTCATAAAATAAAAATCTTTGGTAATGTAGGCAGGAGATGAAATTCTCAAATCAATAACTTTACCTAAAAATAACCCCATAGAATTGAATTCTGAACTATCTGCAATTTCTGACACAATATGATTGTAACAATTGTTATGGGTGATACTTAAGCATCTGTATTATGTCATACACACATACACACACAAAAAAGTCTCACTTACCAGCTGAGTAGGTGAGTTATAGAATTGCCCTCAGAATTTGTTGGAGCCTGGCATACTAAACGCTTGCCTGGCATTTGTAAGGTCCTTGGTTCAGTCCCTTGTTTCTCAAAAAGAGAGAGAAGGCAATCTCAAGTAGCTAGCCTTAGAGTCCTTAGTATTCATTGTATTTTTCATAAATTCTAATTATTAAAAAAATTTAAGACTACTATAGAACTTAGAATGCTGTACAACCCTTGCTTTTCATTTTTGTAGTATTTGTAAGTGTCCTACATGAAAATAGACTGTTAGGCAGTAACAATGTGCTACCTGTTCCTCCAGCTTTCCTCGCCCTGTGAAGACTACTTGGTTAAATAGAAATGCACCAGCACAAAGCAAAGATTCCGCGATTCCTACTTTGGAAAGTGTAGTCTTTGGTATTAACTACACAAAACAGTTATCACCAGATGTAAGCATTGAATATATGTGTAACTTTTTTCATATTTTATTTTTCTCCTATTTTAAAAGAAATGTTGAGTATTTTATCTGTAAGTGAATGTAATTTCCTTGATGAATTATTTGAGTTCAATAGCTTAAAGATCTAGTTCAGTAGAATCATAACCAATTGGTTAGTTTAGTTATGAATTGTGAATATCAGCCTCTTAACGTCAAAATGTTACCAGGTTTAGTGAATAGAGATTTTGATAGCCAGTGACCATTGTAAACCGGTTCCTGTCACCCATTTTTCCTTTATTAGAACTGTTAGGAACATCCAGAGACACTTTTTGGGAAGAATGGCAGACTTGAGAGTAGGCCCAGAGTAGCAGGATCGTGGCCATTATCAGGAGAGAAGTGATACTTCTAACAATTGTGAAAGCAGTGTCTCTAAAACAGTTGAAATAGGACCTCATCATAACATAAAGTCACAGTTTCACCAGTGTGTTTGGGCAAATCCCTAATGACTGAGATTGCTGTGGTCACATTTTATATTTAAGTCACTTAGATGAGCAAAATACTGATGAATTTCTTACATGTTTTATGGCAATAGGTTGGTTGGTTGGTGGGGTGTTTTGTGTGTGTGTGTGTGTGTGTGTGTGTGTGTGTGTGTGTGTGTGTGTGTGTATGTTTTCTTTCAAGGTTTCGAGTGTAATACATTGTAGTCCATTTAGACTTTGCTTACTAACACTGTATTACAAATGTGTTCTCTTTAGGGTTGTAGCTTCCTCATTGCAGAATCCTTCCTCCACCATGCCTATCATTTTCATTACACACTTTGTGCCACTTTGCTGCTAGCCTTCAAGGGATTGCACAGCTACTTCATTACGGTAACAGAAGAGATTCCCTCTTGTCAGAAACTAGACCTGGGTATGTTAAAAGTGGCCAGACTCTCCTAGTCACTCTCTTCACCGCTCTCACTAGTGACCAGCTTTGCCGCAGCTTTCTGTATTGTGTGCTTCACGTTTCTCTCTCAATTCTGTCTTCTCTATCCTTGATAATCACTTTGAAATTTAAAGCTTCTTAGAATGTGGAGAAATAACTTCATTGTGCTAAGATTGAAGTGAATATTTAACTAGATTTTTTAAAAATAAGTCATGTGTCAGTGTTCTGTTTCTCTTAAAGTTTAGTTTAAGAATATATAGAAAGCAGAGTCCAGGGAAGGTAAGTGAAGCCCACACTGCAGTAACTTAGCAGGTACAGACACTTGGACTGTTTTTGTACATATTAGGCTGTTAAGTTCTACCAGGCAGGGCTCTTTTTCTTTCAAAGTATTGTAAGAAACAGTAACATTATTCAGTATTTTAACATTTCAAAATTACTTAAATCAAGCTTCAGTTTTTCTCAGATGTTTCATGGACAGTTTATCATTTATTTATTTGTTTGTTTGTTTGTTCATTAGTTTTCCGAGACAGGGCTTCTACTGTGTAGCCCTGGTTGTCCTGAAACTCACTGTGTAGACTAGGCTGGCCACAAACCCACCAAGATTTCCTGCCTCTGCCTTCCAAATACTGGGATTAAAGGTGCGCTCTAGCACTGCCTGCTTCATGACCAGTTTATAAACTTCGATTTTCAAATATTAACTTATAAAAAGCTCATTTAATTATTTTTGACAGAATGAGTTGTTTTTATTATTATTTATTTCAATAAGTTAGGAATTTTTGAAATTTTACTTAGACATTATTCCTGTTGTATTTCTTTGTGCCTCAAGGGTTTAATTATTTTAACAATACCAATACATTCCCTAAGATGATAACTATTATCTTAAATATTTTTGGATTTGAGACTAGATGAAGATTTTTGTTTTGTTTTGTTTTTAAATTGTGTGTTTGAGTTTATAAAACATTGCAAGGGGGGCTGGAGAGATGGTTCAGTGATTAAGAACACTGGCTGTTCTTCCTAAGGATCCAGGTTCAATTCCCAGCACCCACCTTGTGGTTCACAACTTTATAATTCCAGTCCCAGGGGATCCATTGACCTCTTCTGGTCTCCTAAGGCACTGCACACATGTGCTGTGAATACATGCATGCAGGCAAAATATCCTTGCACAAACAATGAAAACAGGAAAATTTCAGGAGCATTATAAGAAATTGTAAGACTTTGTAAGCTCACTTCAGTTCAGTTATGAGAAATGCTGGGCAGGGCACCACTTCTTAGCAGCTGTAGTCCAGTAGATTTGGTGCAGGGCGTTACTCTGTCAGTTCGGTTCACTCTGCTCTCACTTGACAGGACACAGCTATCACTAAGGGAACTGTTGATGTGATTCTGTAACTTCAGGGGCTACCACCCACAGGAGGAAAAGACGCTTGCCTCCTTGCTAGGTTAGGTAGGACGATATACTGACCATATATTCTTCCTCCAAACAGAAATAGTAGTACAGGAAGGGAAGCCTTTGGATCATTACTCTCGGACATGCCCTTTTGTTCTTGCTATTTCAAGTGTTTAGACTGCATTTGTTTCCCTTAGGAAAACTATGAAGCTGCTGCCTCAGACAGAAATGATATTCTCTGTTGAGAATGAAAGCATCTTTTATTAAAGTAGAGCTAATTTAGCCCACCTTTTACCTCCAACAAAAGCCAAGTTATGTACTAAATATGATAACTTGGAACTCAAAGTATTTTTGAAAGGAAATATTTCACCATAGTATTGGTGAAGGGCACTATGTGCCAAAAGGGTGCATTTGTGACCTACAGTGAAACGGTGGGCCAACTGTGTAACTCTGCTGAGCGCTAGAGTGCTTGCCTGTATGCGTGAAGCACTTGGCTTATCCTCTGTACCACCATACAATTAAAATAAAAACTGTGTGCTGACGATGCTGTTTTCACAAGACAAAATTAGTGGAGTCCATGTGAAGTCGGCATTAGATTAAGAGGCTTTTTTATTAGAGTGTGCATCTGAAGGTGTGTCTTTGGATCTATTAAACACCAGCGGGTTTGGATCCTCCAGGTAAGGAGATGGAAGGAAATCAGTGTTGTGTACGGCAGGTCAGAAGTGAGGGGTGCAGTTGCACTGGCGATGGCGCCTCTTAGGGAGTTCATTGGACTTTAAAGTAGCTAACTGCCAGGCTCCGTGCTAGGTGCAGGTGAACGGACAGAGCTGCACTGCCAGGCTCCGTGCTAGGTGCAGGTGAACGGACAGAGCTGCACTGCCAGGCACAGTGCTAGGTGCAGGTGAACGGACAGAGCTGCACTGCCAGGCACAGTGCTAGGTGCAGGTGAACAGACAGAGCTGCACTGCCAGGCACAGTGCTAGGTGCAGGTGAACGGACAGAGCTGCACTGCCAGGCTCCGTGCTAGGTGCAGGTGAACGGACAGAGCTGCATCTTTTTTTTTTTTTTTTTTTTTTTTTCCCAAGACAGGGTTTCTCTGTGTAGTTTTGGTGTCTGACCTGGATCTCGCTCTGTAGACCAGGCTGGCCTCGAACTCACTGAGATCCACCTGGCTCTGCCTCTCTGGGATTAGTGCTGGGATTAAAGGTGTGCACCACCACCACCACCACCACCACCACCACCACCACCACCACCACCACCACCACCACCGCCTGGCCAGAGCTACATCTTAAACAACTCCACCCGACTCCTATTTCCTCTCTCTCCTCCCAGCAGCAGTGGTAACAAACCGACTTACTGCTAGGGTGAGCAGGAGAAATTCACACAGCAGCACTCAGCGTCTTTTGATTTTAATAGATGACGTGGGTCCTTACAGGATCAGCGTGAAGATGTTCATCAGCATGCAATGTTCAAGTAGATTTAACATAGGATATTTACAAATGAAAGTGCACATGAGCCACATTTTAAGTAAGGAAAAAGTATTTAAGTAAGGAAAAAGTTCAAAAACTAAGAAACATGTTTGTTGGCAAAATGTCTAACTGGTAACCAAACAAAAACAGTTTTTTTGTCAAATAGCTTAGACAGTGCTAGCACTTTTTATTTTATTAATCTAACTTTAGCTTAATAATTCATTTAGTTATAATATCCTCAAATTTCTTATGTTGTATAACTTTGGGCTAATAGGTAAATTTTATAAAATTGCACATTTTAAAAAGCCCTTATTTAAATTTAAGTTAGTTATTAAATGAGCCTGAGCATTATTCCAAAAATCACTTGCTTTAAAATATTAGAAAACAGCCGGGCGGTGGTGGCGCACGCCTTTAATCCCAGCACTCGGGAGGCAGAGCCAGGCGGATCTCTGTGAGTTCGAGGCCAGCCTGGGCTACCAAGTGAGCTCCAGGAAAGGCGCAAAGCTACACAGAGAAACCCTGTCTCGGAAAAAAAAAAAAAAAATACAAAAAAAAAAAAAAATATTAGAAAACAAAATTCTAAGGTAAGCCCACACTTCAATTTTAGAAATAAAAGTACTAGAGAATAGGATTATTAGTATATTGCTGGGCTATGGTGGTGCATGTCTTTAATCCCAGAACTTGGGAGGCAGAGGCAGGTGGATCTCTGTGAGTTTGAGTCAGCTATCCTGGTCTGCGAGCAAGTTTCAGGACAGCCAGGACTACACAGAGAAGCCCTGTCTTAAAAAATTAAAAAAAATAAAGAAAGAAAAAAATATTAGTATATTACATATACTAACTGAAAATATATTTATTGAATGAATTAATTGGTAAGTTAGCACAATATGTTTTTTATTGTGTTACTTGAAAAGTATAGCCAGTCAGTGCAGCTTATGATGGTTTCCTAGGGATTTTTTAAAAATTAGGACTCATCTTCAATAAATATTTATTAGTAATACTGTGCATCCTTACACTTTACTATTTATACTTTCTTTTTATTGTAGATTGTAGTTTACTCTTAAGTACATCCTCTGGAGGAATATCTAAAAATACTATTAATAGTTTAAAATAAAAATGTTTCACATTTTGAGATTATCAATAATATTTTTGTTCTAGTAAAATTGAATTGAGGACACTAATATATTTCCATGGTCTATATTTCCATGGTACTATTATGATCACTAGTTTTAATAAGGGGATCTAAAGTAGCTCCTGATTAGAGAATATATTATATTTTTTCTATCATTTAATATTTTCGTAACATTTTAAATAAGCATAGAGTTAAAATTCTTAAGCACCATGCTTTGGAAAACTAATGTAAACTCTTCCCTCTTTTAAAATAATACTTTGAATTCCTTTCTGCTCTTTTGCCCTCTTTTTTCCTAGATAAATGATGTACATTGTGTTTTGAGGACGTATCATTAAATATTGGTTGGATTCAAAGAGCTCCACTGTAAAGAAGCTCATAAAACAAGAGGCAGGACTTGTGGCATCTAGGTTCTGGCAAGTGGCACAGCCTGAGTCTGACATCTGCACTTGGGAAAGCGGGGAGCTGAGCTAGCTAGTCTCTGAGACTCTTGCCAACACTAAAAGTCTCTATGAAACTAAAACATCAAAATAATAGTGGAATAAGAAATATCAAGCAGTATACTTTAAATACTAAAAAGAAAATAATGTAAACTTGAATGTACATCATTTGTAATTCTAATAAGCTAATTAACCAATTGCCCTATCAACACTAAGCCTCTTATTAACAAGTTGGAAAATTCAAGTAAGTTTTGTTGTAAAAGGAGTGTAGTAACTAGTGCTGTGTGCAACCCTTATGACTAGCCAAGGCCAGCATGCAGGTCCTCTATGAGCGCCTCCTCAGAAGAGCACAGCCAAGAGCCCAGAACGACACGCATGTAGGTATGTTTACAAATAGGTTCATTAAATATTCCGTTATTAAACTTTGTAAACAATATAGTATATTCCCAGCGCTTTTGTTTAAGAGCTTGTGTATATAATCAGTTTGGTTTGCAGATAAATTGCGTTAATTTAATTGATTTATAATGTTGAAGTTTTTCTTTAGAAGTGAAAGTGATCGGTTGAAGATCTCTTTGACTTTTTTTTGGTTTTTCGAGACAGGGGTTTCTCTGTGTAGCTTTGCACCTTTTCTGGATCTCGCTCTGTAGACAAGGCTGGCCTCGAACTCACAGAGATCTGCCTGGCTCTGCCTCCTGAGTGCTGGGATTAAAGACATGCACTACTACCACCCGGCTCTCTTTGACTTTTCACACATTCTAGTTTTTATAACGACCACTTTTTCAAAATCATCTTTATTGCCAAAATTTACTGATTGAATAATAATTACCATTAATGTCCTTTAAGTAATTTCATCTTTGGATAGGCCTAGTCCTTAATGAAATGTGGTTTAAAAACTGAAACATGTTTTGTGCATTGGAGGGATAAAGAAGAGGGACACCTTCAGGATTGGTTTCATGGTTTTAGTCAATTTGCACGTTTTTCATCATTCTAGACTTTAAAAATGATACTAAATATCTACTATCTAAATACTGCTTACATTAAAGGAAGAGGTCTAATTGTCTGGTTTTGTTTGTACACTTCCATATTATATATATAATTTTTGATCAAATCACAGGTCCGACCGCCTCTACTTCCAAGTGCTGGGATTAAAGGTGTGAGCCACCACACCCAGCCTCCATATTATATTTTAGACTTTTGTTCTTGTATAGCAGTAGTAACTAGTTTACTAACTTTCTGTAAATATATTGGAAGTTTTTACTTGGTATTGAATAATGGTTATTTTTTTTAAGTTATGGATAGCTGTTGAAATTTTCAAATGAAATAAATTGTATTCTCAGTTGTCAGATGCAAAAAATGAAATAAAGAAGATAATCTTTCATAGTATTTTTCAGATGAATACTGGCTAAGAAAGATTTGAGTTGCTTAATTTTTACTAAAACTATTTTTAAAATTCATTTGTTTATCACCATGGAAAAAATTAAGGTTGAAATTTTATTCATAGTGTTTCATTCTCATATGAAGTTACTATAAAATTAAAAAATTCATAGTATGAAATTATGGCCATTTGTGGCATGCTTTAGCATTCTTTATAGTGATTAAAATCTATTTCTAGTTTAATTAGGGTACTGCCAGCCTGTCTGCTTAGCTTGTGAGCATTCTGGTTTTATAAAATACTGCTTAATATAACTAAGGCTTGTCTTAAAAGGGGAGTAGATTTTGATTTGTTGGAGAAAAGACTTGATTTAAAACTAAAGCATAAGCCGGATGGAGGCAGAGGCAGGAGGCAGATCTCTTGAGTTTGAGGTCTACAGTGCAGGTTCCAGGACAGCCAGAGCTACACAGAGAAACCCTGTCTCAAAACAGCAGCAACAAAACCCTAAAGCCTACAGAAGTTAGTTGTAAATACCATTTGAGTGTGTAGATAGACAGATCTTGAAAATACTTGTTGCCTGAGTATATCTCTTCACCTTGTAGCCCAAACTCTCATTACTGCATTCAAAAATAATGTTTTTAAAGAGGCATGGACAAGTAAGCTTATTACATTATCTTTTTCAGTTAGTAAAACACTAAGAAGATAATGACCAGTATTTAGGCAAAGAATAGAATAAAGAAAAATTTTGGTGTACTCACATCAAAGAATGAAAAGTAACTTTTATTAAAAGTGCTTAAGCTAGGCGGCAGATGTCAGGAGAAGTGCTGAGAAAGCAGTGCAAATTCAGAAAAGGTGTAAATAGAATTCCACTGTTGAAAACCATTAACTCCGAAACTCAGATATGTACACGTATATTTCAAAACCATAGAAGGATATATTCTAAGATGTAACATTCGACAATAGCAGGAACAAGTGTCCTCAAGATAATTTGAATAAAATAGTGGGTATAATTTTCCTTCTCTATTAATTGTTATATCATAATGTATCATTTGAAAAGAAAACCATAATTAAAACAAAATTTTTAAAAATTTAGTTTATGTACATTGATGTTTTGCCCACATGCATGTCTGTGTGAGGGTGCCAGATGCTCTGGAACTGGAGTTACAGACAGTTGTGAGCTGTCATGTGGGTGTTGGGAATTGAACCTGGATCCTCTGGAAGAGCAGTTACTGCTCTTAACCACCGAGCCATCTCTCCAGCCAAATCTTTAAAGTGAGATAAAATTCTGTACGTGTTTTTGAAACCATTGTAATTAAGTTTAGCAGTTAAATTTAGCTTTTACTCCTTGTTGAAGGTGTTTTTTGGCTGAGGATACCAGTAATAAAGTGCTTGCTGCTCAGGCATGAGGACCTGAGTTAGGACCCCTCACTGAACCCCAGCTGTGGGGGGTGCGGAGACTGAAGACACCTGGGGCTTGCTGGCTAGCCAGTCTAGCTGAAGCAGTGAGCTCTGGTTCAGTGGGAGACCCTGTCTCAAAGAATAATGTGGCAAGCAAGTCAGGAACTCATCCAGCTCTGACCTCTGGCTTACACACACACACAGTGTTTTCCTTGAAGTAGGTCACTAGCTGTAATAGGCGTTTGGACTCTTAGATATAAACATTAGAAAAAGGCATCCGAATTTTTAAGTTTATTTTCTGAAATGGGATGTATAACCTCAATCTAATTTGAGTGATTTTCTTGCATCATAGGAAAAGGTGATAAGTGATGTGAAAGTAGATGTTAGTATATGGAATTTATGCAGGGTTTGCTGTTGGGTTTGTTTTTAACTTAACATCAGAAGCCACTCATGTTTCTGACAGTGAAATATTTTGTGAAATCAGTGAACTAAAGAGTCAGTTGCAGCGTGTCAGGATGTATCTTTGCTTTTGTGTGAGAATGTTTTGTTAATGAGCTCATTTTAGTTATATTTTCCTAATTAAATGTTAAGAATAAAGTTTATATTTGAGACCTTAATGTAATTCTCTTCCTTTAAAAATAACTAATCTTTATGTTGTTAGTTTCAGTCTTTCCCTGTTATTGCTATTTTAATTATAAATTTACTAGATGCTTAGAGCATACCTAAGTAAATCAGAATTATATGACCAAAGATTACTTGACTTTTAACAATACTTAATACCTTGTTAAACCAAGGATTAACTTTTTATTACAGAAGATTTTGTCCTTCATAGAATATCAAAGGTAGTTTTCAGATCTAACACTGAAATCTTTCCTCTAACTAGTTTTTACCCCTTTCAGAGGAAATGGATGTAGAAGCTCGTCTTACTGAACTATGTGAAGAAGTTAAGGTACTTGAAAATTTTTTTAATTCTTATTGTTTAAGTGATTTCTATTTTCTATTCTAAATATTTTGTCCAAGAAAATTGAATTAATTATCTTTTTTTTTAACTGCAAAGGTAAATTGGGTAATCATAGTAGAACCACGGATTAGATGGTCAAAGTCATCTAATCTCAATATACAGCTAACTTATCCTTTGAAAAATCTATTATTTTGCACATAAAGAACAGTTAATTGAGTAAATACATACACTTTCTTCTGTGATTTTATTTAAAGAATTTCTGGACAGGTTTTTAAAACACTTGTATTGTAACAATATCTTTTCATCTGAGAACTTTTTTGGTTAGTATGTTAGTGTGCAGTGAAATGGGTTTCATTGTAGCAGTCTCTTACAAGTATCACCACATCTTGTTCTCCTTTACTACTCCCTCCACACTGCCCTCTCTCCCCTTCCATCTCTGCTCTTGCTAGCTCTCCTGCACAGCAGTCCTTGAAAATGATGACTCTTACTGCAACACACCAACCTGTATCTTAAGCCTGTTTTCCAGTTCATTCTTTTCGTTTTTTTGTTCTTTGTTTTTCGAGACACGGTTTCTCCATGTAGGTGCCTGTCCTGGATCTCGCTCTGTAGACCAGGCTGGCCTCGAACTCACAAGAGATCCACCTGGCTCTGGCTCCCGAGTGCTGGGATTAAAGGTGTGCGCCACCGCTGCCCAGCCCATTTCATTCTTACAGTTAAATTAGGTACATTTTTCTTTTTTGGTCAAGAAACTAAGTGTCTTGACTCTCTTCAATTCACTGTATATTCCCTGCTCAACAGCTGAGTTAATGAGAGAAATCAGAGGCATGAATCAAATGAAAGTATACATTTGGTTTGGAGTGTATTTCTGTATGTAAGTTTCAGTGAAAACTGGATTCTTTTCATGAAGGATCTCTTTAATAATTGTAAGTATGCAGGCTATGCAAGGATGTAATTTTCGCTACTGTCACAGGGTTTCTTTATAATTCAACTGACCATTTTCTTTAAAACGTCACCAGTGTAGAGCTGAAGAGACAGCTGAGCAGTTAAGAACTCTAGCTGCTCTTCCAGAGGATGGGGAGTTCCATTGGGGAGTTCCATTCCCAGCACTCACATGACAGTGTACATTGATCTGTCACTCCAGTTCCAAGGGATCCAGTACCCTCTTCTGACCTCCATGGGCACCGAACACATACACATTCAGGCAAAACACTAGTCTACATAAAATAGATAAGTAAATAAATAGAGGGTTTTACATATAGTCCTTAAATGTTACCCAAGGGGTAATATTCATTTAAAAATAATTATAAGAAATGTGCAGTCAATATGAAAAAGAATTTAGTCTTTCATTTAGAAATTGAAGGGGGAGGTTTTTTTTGTTTTTAGGTTTTGTTGTTGTTGTTTGGTTTGGTTTTGGTCTTTTAATATTTAAATCTCTTTATTCCCATTCCATTCTTTTGGCTGACTTTTATTCAGATGATATCTGCTCTTATATTTTTCTCCTATATGAAAGGTATTGTGATCTTTTCACTCAAGGAAACCTCTGTCTGCCTTTAGCACCCCTGCCCCCACAACATCAGACATGTTGCCGAATCTCTTTAAATCCCACTTCTTTGTGACTCTGGCATGTGAGATTTTTCATGTGCTGTCACACCTTTTTCTTCTTCAGTCAGTAGAGTTGGCTCTTTTGCCGGCTCCGGATGATTGGTCTTGATTTCATGTTCCAGCATAGACTGTTTGTGGTCCATACCCGAGTCAGCTCCTGGTAGATCTTCTTCACTCCCCACTCACCCTCTGTTCCAGCTAGTCAACCTCCACTTCCAGGGTGAACATTCTTTAGTTTCTTGTTATTGTTTTGTGTGTATGCTATTAAAATACTAGCTAGCTTGCTGAAATTGCCTCAATATCCATCAGTTAAATAAAAAACAAAAAACCTTATTCCGCTGTTCTCTCTCCCTCAGCACACATGTACACACGTGCCTTCCTGCTGATATTCTCCGTAGTGTTGTAGTAAGGTATGAAGCAGTCATTCTCGGGAAGCAGTGACGTTCTCTGTCCTTGTTTCAGAAAGTAGAAAACCCTGACGAACTGGCAGAACTGATCAACATGAACCTGGCACAGCTTTGCTCCCTTCTCATGGCTTTATGGGGACAGTTTCTGGAAGTCATAACACTGCATGAAGAATTAAGAGTACTGTTAGCACAGGAACACCATACCTTGAGGGTAAGTTAAAGAAATGTGGTACTTTGGGTAGTATGTATCTGTAGGAATTTCTTATAACTAAAAGTATTCTTATGTGATAATGTAGATAAATGTAGATGAGAGACACCATGTGTTAGATTTTAAAGCTAATAGTAAAATAAGACAGTTCAGCAAACATTATATCTCCGCAACAACCTCTGCTAGTAAGACAACCACCTAAAGGTGAATAAAACACAAATACATATGCTATGAGTTAGCTCCTGGAACCCAAAAGCAGGAATCAGAAATCAGTAACCAAACAAGCATCTCTGATAGTCTCTCTTTTATCTTTGTTTTGGTTTTCCATTTCCTTCCCTAACCTCTCATGAGATTACATATTAGGAATTTTACAAGGTGAATGTAGACCTACAATGGCCCTTATTCAGAAAGTTAGATACTTTATTATATAGCATGTTCTTGTTACTGAGAACATTCTGTGTAAATCGGATCATGTACTGTGTGCATATCCTCTTATATGCTAATTTTTTAATACCTGCCAATTGTTGATTTTCTCTTGTGTTATGCACCATTTGAGTATATACACCACTTATTCTGTTGATAGACATTTGGATTCTTTCTTAGTTTGAAAGTTTTGCAAACCAAGAACAGTTTCTCTGAACCATTTATCTTTAATACTTCAGTATGTATTTCCCAAGATCAGGAATAATTATCCATTATAGTAGCCAAATTTAGAAATTTTTTACTGATATAATAATGATGTGTAGTATCTGGCCTATCTTAAAGTTTTGTTGGTGTGATAGAACACTCTGATAGAGGCACATAAGAAAGAAGGGGTTTATTTTGGCTTAAGGTTCCAGAGAGGATACAACCCACATGACTGGGAAAGCATGGCATCAGGAACATGAGACCTGCCAGTGACATTGCATTAGCAGTCTGAAAGCAGTGAGAGGGAGAACAGGAAGTGGGCCAGACTACAAACCCCCAAGGCTTGCCCCCAGTGACATATTTCCTCCAGCAAGGCTTCACTTCCCACAAGGTCTATAACTTTCCAACAGTGTCAACCATCTAGTGACTGTGTGTTCAAACACATGAGCTACAGGAGACATTATTCATTCAAACCACAATGTGCCTGTGTTTAAATTTACCATTGTCATGTCCTATTTGACACCCCACCCAGCCCACATTTGCAGAGTCAAACTCAGAGTCACACATCACATTCAGTTTTAATGGCCCCTTAAGTTCACCAAAGGTGTAATCTTAGTCTCTTTATCTTTTGTGACTGATTGGGTTTTGCAGAGTATTGCCCAGTGCTTGCATAGAATCCTCTCAGTTTGGTCTATTCTTCCTATTACATAGAGTAAAATGTGACACAGTGTAAGTAGGGATGTTGTATTTATTTCTCCTTCCAACAGTTTGATAAATTACATTTTTCTAAGGAGTTTTTCTATTTTGTCTGCATTTTTAAATTTACTATTATCAAATAACAGAATATTTCATTTTTAAAAATATCTGCCAAATCTGTAGTGTTTTCTACCATTTATTACTAATATTTTTGTGCCCTTATCTTTTTCTGGAACGACCTTTTTATTAGTATTTTTAATGGACTATTTTTCATGTTACTTATCTCTTTGATGTGTTTTCTGTTTTATTATTATTATATTTCAGTAAGTAGGGTTATCATACTGAAAACTACGTTTTTAGGGTTCTTCCTCAGAGGTCCTTTAATAAAAGATTAGTTGCTTCTCTAAAAGGCCTAATATGAGATTCTGTAGTGGATAAAATAGCATAATTACAGTATTCACCTTACTTATGATCTTCTTTAGCTTCCTGTAGTAATTTAAAATAAATAGCTCAATAAATGCAATGTGTGTCTTTCTGACAATTGTCACTAATATTTGAACAGTGGTGAATTTTAGTAGAAGTGTGGCCAGCTCTGGTGGTGTGCTCACACTGTAGAACTAGCCTTTACTCAGTGCTCTTTGGACATTAGGACTTCCGTGAGGACTTGAGCGCCTCCTCAGGAGGTCAGTGCGTCTGCTGTCATTGTTCTCTAGCCATTCTGGCTGGAGTTTGAGGACATTGCAGAGCAGTTTTAATTTGTATTCTCCTGGTGGCTAAAGATGTTGAAAACTTGTTTCAGTGTTTATTGACTGCATACATTTCTTTTGAGAACTTCCTTTTCAAATAGTTCATTTTTGCAAAGTGCAGATAATACATTCAACCTGAATATGTGAAAATTATTGGAATATTAGATTCAATATTGAAAGGTCCCAAGTTGTATTTTTTATTTCTTTTTCATCCTTTACTTAGAAGTATTTTTGGAAGGGCATTGTTTTTTACAGTGTTTTTTTCTTTTTTATTTATTTTTTTAGGCACTGTCTTACTATGTAGCTCTGACTGTCCTGAAACTCACTCTGTAGACCAGGCTGACCTTGAACTCACAGAGATCCTCCTGCCTCTGCCTCCCAAGTACTGAGATTAAAGATGTATGTCACCATGCCTGAGGTGGATTTTTCTATATCAAATTATTATAGCTGGGCATGGTAGTTCATGTTTATAATCCCAGCACTTGGATGACAGAGTCAGGATTGCTGTGAGTTTGTGATCAATGTGAACTACACATAGTGAGTACCAAGGCTACAGAGTAAGAAGACCCTGCCTCCAAGTTAAAAGCAAAGAAAGCAAGCTCTGGTTCTTAGAGTGTCTTCTCACTATTTCTGTGCAATTGTCTGCAAATCTTCATGTCATTAGCATGGTGATGCTCTCATGTCCGAATTCATCAGATTGCACTTTAAATGTGTAATGCCATGACTCAGCTATACCTCCAGAGAACTAGACAAAGGTGAGCTAGGAATCTAGTTCAGTGGGAAAGCACTGCCTCACACGTGTGCTGGGAGCAGTTCCAAGTACCAGGAAGAGCAGGACGGCCTAGAAAACCTTAATAAAGTAAGATCATAAAAGAAAATGGCCTGTCACACATGCACAAACTTTTCCTTTGTTAAATTGCTCTTTTAGAAGAGATGTATATCAAGAAATCAATTCATTTAAATGAACTAGCTTTGTATCTAATATTAAATGTGACTCAGTTTTGTATAATAAAGCAGTATGGTATCTTCCTACAACACCAAGAGCAAAGAACATATATTCAGATAAACATTGTAAAGTGTCTACATTTTTCAGGGTAATATAAACATCATCTATCAGATAGAGACTTTGTACTCAACATTAGACTCTACTGTATATGAACACATATAAAATTATTATAACATACTCTTAACAATTTGAACAGCATATTAGAGTAAGCCCAGAAAAAGATCATTTAGTCCTTTAAAGCATTAATATTACATAGCCATTTTGAAAGTTCAGCGTTTTTCTATTTGCTAAAATTTTCATAATTGTGATATTGCCACGGAAATAATTTTGAAATTAGAGTATATAACCAAAATCACTTTTATAAGCAACTGTAACAAAGTAATAATACATATTTCTCATATCCCCTAAATTTAAATTTGTAAACCTAACAAATCTTAATATTATGTGTTGCCATCAGGTGGCAGTCATACATTAGTTATGGTGATACAATACAGTGAATAGTCTCATTTCTAGCATGTCATTTGAGTGTGCTAATAATTGAAAGAGAATTATAAAAAGAACCCCGTATGAGTACATAGAGGCTTAGGAAGATTTCTAATTACAGAGTCTTAGTGTAGAAAGACCGAAATAAGAACTTTAGAGCATAAGCTTTCGCTTCCCAAATCTGTCCTTGAATCCTGGGTTATTACTTACTGGCTGTGTCTCCTTGACTCCTTTCGCCATAGTTCCTCACTGACTACTGAAGATAGCTCCTTCATAGCACTCTTAAGGTTGAAATCAACCTTAGTCTTGGCACAGAGCTTCCTAGGTAGGAGACTGGCAAGAAATGCTAGTCACTGTAGGAATCAGGACAGTTAAGGAGAGAAGGGAAGCAGCTCGCTGACTCCAGAAATCCAGTGGAAGCCAAAGAAAGGAAGGTTGCAGGACATGAAAAGGAATCTTTGGGGAACAGGCAGAGGAGGGAGAAAGAGGTTCAGGAAAAGGGTGGATGTTAGGAAAATGAAGTGTGGAAATGACATAATGAAACCTCTTTATTTGTGCACTTAATATGATAAAAATGCATGTTTATACTTTATACTCACCAGGGAAAACAAACTCCAGACAGGCAGAATTTTTCTTCATCCTTCCTTTAGTGCTGAGAGAAACAGGAGGTAATTGGGTAATTCAACCACATTTGAAAGTAAAGAACACAGTAGTACATCCTTCTCATCAGGACCTCACACCTGTCTCTCTAGGTCTGGATTAGATACCTGTTTTACTCACCATTAAATTCCATCTGGTTTACTAAAATTCTGTGTTTAAAAAGCAAAGAATCTTAGATCATATTTCCCTTAGAAAAGGATCCTTAGTCCAGAGAGATGGCTCACTGGGCAAAAGAGCTTGCCATTCATGTCTGCAGTCCATGTGAGGATGGACCATGGGGACGGACACCACAGAACGGTCCTCTGATTTCCACACATGTGCTCTGCCACATGTAAGTACACACACACACACACACACACACACACACACACACACACACACACACACACGAAAAGTGTCTTCAACATAATATGACTTGAACATGTGACATACTTCTTTTCCCTCTGTATACCCCAAAAGATATCTTTTCCCTCTGTTAATTGGTTTACTGGTGTTCCATTACCTAACAGAACCTTTCTTTTCATAATTAAAAATATTGTCAAAATACAAACACAATGGAAGAAGTAGTCAACAAACTCAATATATATTTATCAAGTACATTCTTTTAAACTTGCCAAAATATATTAGACAGCCGATCTATTACTATATATTATATAAAATATATTAAAAGTCGATCAAAACATACCTCCTCTGGCATCATAACACATAACCTTTAATCCTAGCACTTGGGAGGCAGAGGCAGGTGGATCTTGGTGAGTTAAAGGTCAGTCTGGTTTACATAGCAAGTTCCAGACCAACCAGAGCTAAACAGTGAGACCCTGTCTCAAGAAGGAAAATAAAACCTAGTTCCTGTTCTAAAGAACACCATATACTAGGAAGGAGTGTGATTTGTGCCTGGTTCTGCTGAGGCAGAATGCAGTGACTGCTAGGACAGCAGTTAGAAAAGCATGTGTTTATGCCTGTGCAGACTAGAAACTACTGTTGCATGTTTGCTATGTTGTCTACAATGCCAAATGCACATGCAATGCCATATGCACAGGTATTGAGTGCAGTTTGAAAGTGCATCACCTGAAGCTCATAGTCAAATGCCCAAAGTCACAATGCTAATAAATCACTCCGTTCATGGTCATATGCTTGAATGTCTGACCAATAATGCAGAAGAAGTTAGCAACCTGGGATTGCCCTCCGTCATTTCCCATGTGTTGGGCACTATTCTGGATACTGCAGACAAAGCAAATGGTACAAGTACCATCTCTGCCTTTAAGGAGAAAAAAAAAATGAGATCTGAAATGTAAACTGGAGTTTTTCACTTAGTTGTTGTTGTTTTTATTCCACACCATATAGAAATACAGTGATTTAGGAACACTGAAGGAAAGCAGTTTAACTTCTCACAGGAATGGGTTTTGAATGCCTAGTGGAATCAGCATCTCTGCTTGCTAGTGTGCCATATTGACTAATGAAACACCATGTTACCAATGTTCCTTTTTGAAATTATTTAGGTTCGCAGATTTTCGGAGGCATTCTTTTGTTTTGAACACCCAAGAGAAGCTGCCATTGCATACCAAGAACTTCAGTAAGTAGCACAACTCCAAAATGCAGATCATTGTAGTTCCTTTACATCAGATGTCTATCAGAATTTATCAGTGACGGACTTCATAGTGTGTAAAGCAGAAGAAGAGGATTAATTTTAGAAATTATCTTTTGAAAAAGTCCCTTTCTGTTCAAAGGAAAATATAATAGACTTGCATTGAGTCCCCCGATGTAAGCTTTGTCCCACTTTAATAACACTGAGCAGCTCTGTTGTTCATATACCATCTTCTTCTGTCTTTACTTCCTCGGGTCAGAATAGCTCACAGTCATCATTTTCATAGCATATTTTCACAGTCTAGATGTGATTGGTACTGCCTTCCATGACAGAAAGATACACAGTTAAAATAGCTGGGCAGTAGTGGTGCACCTTTAATTCTAGCTCCAGAGAAGCAGAGGCAAATGAATCTCTGTTTGAGGCCAGCTGGTTGGTCTACAGAGAGAATTTCAGAACAATTCTTAAAACAAAAAATCCAGAACAATTGCCTTCCATCATTCCTATTGAATGTGGTTCGGACTTGTTTTCTTTGGCTTTAAAGAGTTGCTTGAAGTCATTTCACTGAGAAAAATAAAGCATACACAAAGAAGTGAATGCTGTATGAGTTTATATATGTGAAGTTTTGAAGAAGCAAAACTAAGGTGAAGGAAGTCTGAACAGTGGTCCTCTTGGGGTTAACAGACCTGGGAAATTAGGGAAAATGTGAGTAGATGGAAATATTTATTCTGTGTCATGTATTCATTTGCCAAATCATACAGGAGATATTTCAGCTCATATGTATTTTGCCTCATAAAAACTATAAATAATAACTGTGGGCATAGGGGGTAGTCAGTATTGAAGTATGAAAAAAGGGCAGATGTTAGCTGTTCAACTGGGTAATAAGTAAATGCAGTTAATACACTAGTTTGATTCTTTTGAAATTCTTATTAGAAAATTTTTTCCTTAAAAAATGTTTGGATGTTTTTTTTAATGTGTCTGAATGTTTTGTCTGAATGCATGTATGTTTGCCATGTGTGGGCCTGGTGCTATTGAAGATCAGAGGAAGGAGTCTCCTAGAACTATGGTAGATTAGTTATAGACTAGTTACATGGTTGTGAGCCACCATGGAGGTGCTGGGAATCCAACTGGTCCTTTTGCCAGAGCACTAATGGTCTTAACCATAAAGCCTTCTGTCCAGGCCCTAGAAAATCTTTCTGATCACTATTTTATATTAGAAATTTGTGTATCTTGTTTTAAATAGCTGTTCAATGTATTTATCAATATGTATTAGTAAAGCAGCCATGTGAAACACACTTTTCCTGTGTTCTCATTAAATAATTAGTAAGCATTGAACTTTTGATACTACTTCCGTGTGCTATTTATAGCAAATTTGGAACTTCAAACAGTGTGCATTGACGTTCATACCATAGAATAGGAATTAGCTTGTCAACAAACTATAATTTCATGTCAACAATTTGTTATCAGTAAGCCATAATTTTCATCTTGCCAGTTTTTATCTCTGACCAAGAAGCTTTTCCCAAGGACATTGGTTCTTGAGGAAAGGGGCTAGGACTGGTGGGGGAAGAGAACAGGGTAGATTTTAAAGTGGAGGTGGGCGTAATTATTTTTCACTACAATCTGACTTAAGAATATTTTTCAGTGCTCAGAGTCATCTACAGATGTGCACCGCTATCAAAAATACTTCCTTCTGCAGTTCTCTTCCACCCCTACCTATTGAATGTAGTGAATTAGATGGAGATCTCAATTCATTACCTATAATCTTTGAAGATAGGTATTTAGATTCAGTTATTGAAGGTAAGTATAATCTAACTAAAATACATAAGCTATGTATGTCAATTTCAGCATAGTCTTCCAACTATACATAAAGCCATTCCTTAGTATTAAATCATTGCCCCTCTAGTTCCATTTACTTTTGAGGAAATTAGAAAGTTGTAGTTAGAAAAAGTAGTCTTCATCCTTTGAGTTCTCACACTTGTGATAAACTTGAATCTTTTTTTCTTTGGCTAAAAGACTTAGATGCGCCCTGGATGGGACTTCAGAGTCTTCAGCTATCAGAGGCCAGTAGAGTGGATAAACATGAGACTGAAGAGAGCTCTCTAGCAGGACTTTCCAGCCCAGAGCTGAAGGTCAGACCTGCTGTTGCCTCCAGTATTTGCCATACAGAAGGTGAAAAGCAGCTAACAAAATCTCTAAAAGGAAAGAATGAAGAAGCAAATAAATCCAAGGTTAAGGTCACTAAGCTCATGAAAACAATGAAACCAGAAAACACAAAAAAGTTAATAAAACAGAACTCTAAAGATTCTGTGGTTTTAGTGAGCTACAAATGTTTGAAAAATACAGCATCCAGTGATCTCACTAAATGCTCTGAAGGCAATCCTTCACATAGTCAGGAAGAAGGTCTGGATCCCACAATATGTGGATATAATTTTGACCCAAAGACCTACATCAGACAGACAAGTGAAAAGGAAGCTAGCTCTTTGCCAGCAAATGCAGACAGAACTGAACACAAGGCTCCAGATACTGAACATATGCAACCAGACCAGTTTGATCTCTTGAACTCTGGCAGCCTAAATCTTTGTGCAAATTTGTCCATTTCAGGTAAACTTGCTATCTCCCAAGACAATAGTGATATCTCACATATGGAGCACAATCTGGCATCTAGAAGTTCATCAGGTGATTGCGGTGACTATCACAGAACTCCATCTTCGGGAGTTAGAACACTTGAAGTCAAGTCCAGCAGTAAAGAGCCTTTCAGTGGAGAGAAAATAACTGTTCAAATAGGACCTTGGGCAGAGCTCCGAGAGGCTGAACAATTTGTGGATAATTTACTACCCAGTTTTGAGTCCTCAGATTCTAATGGTAAATCCAGGTCTGTAGAAACAGCAGGGAAGGATGCTTTACAGGAAGCACAGTGTCATTCCACTGAAGAATCATCAACTAAGTTAAGAAGTAATCTACCTGCTCCTTCTACAAAAGAATATCATGTTGTCGTAAGTGGTGACACGATTAAGTTACCAGACACTAATGCCACATATGCCTCCTCTAGATTTTCAGATTCAGGTGTGGAAAGTGAACCAAGTTCTTTTGCAACACATCCCAATCCAGAAATATCCTTTGAAACTCTCCAAGGACCAAGTCCTTACACTAATGAAAGATTGTTTCCTCAGCTTTTGATGAAGCCTGAGCACAATGTCAAGTTCTCACTAGGAAGTCATCGCACAGAGAGCACAAGTGCTCTTAGTGAAATCCAGTCATCTTTGACGTCCATAAACTCCCTGCCTTCTGACGATGAGCTGTCACCTGATGATAGCTGTAAGAAGTCCGCGGTACCTGAGGGCCATCTGAGTGATAGTAAAACTGTATGCAATCTGGGAACGATGGACCTACCCAAGGGTGATGATTCCAGAAAGTCAAGTATTATTTTGCAACAGCAATGTGTTGTATTTTCGGGGCATTTGGACAATGACACTTTAGCAGTGCATTCCTTAAATCCAAGCAGTAAGGACCTTTTACAACTTGTTTTCACAGGTGAAGAAGATACTTCCAGTGATGTGAAAAGTAGCTGTGACTCCAAACCTAATTTGGATACTGTGCTTAAAGGCTCCCCGAGCTATGATACATCTAATAACTATTCTGCAGAAACAGCAACAACACTAAATTCAAAACTGATCTGCTTAGGTACTCCTTGTGTTGTTTCAGGTTCCGTTTCTACTAACACAGAGCTTAGTGAAGATAGAACTGTGGAAAGAAAAAATAGTGAGCCATTAAATCACAAACCAGTGTATTCAGAAGCCCCTGTTACTGAAAATGACCCTCATCTGAGTACAAGTGACTCCATTTCCAGTAGTACTGATGTGGTCAAACAAGGGCTGGTGGAAGATTATTTTGGGTCTCAGAGCAATACAGATATTTCTGACAGATGTGCTGTTAGCTACCACAGCTCAGTTAGCTCTCAGAAGGAAACCTGTGAAAAAGGAATGAATGATCTTCAGCAGGAGCAAGGCGAAGAGGAGGAGCAGGATCAACAGATGATTCAAAATGGGTATTACGAAGAAACAGATGGAACAGCAAGTGTTCACTATACAAGTGGAGATGTGCCAGGAGAAGAGAGACACATACAGTTGGAAAAAGGAAGCAGTGACTCTCTGAGGGCTGGTGTGGCCGTCCCTGCTGTTTGTACTCCTGGTTGTTTGTCTTTCCCAGCTGCTCCACGAGAGTCTCCTTGTGCTGGTAAATATTCTAGAAGTAAATTTGATGCCATTACAAAGCAACCAAGCAGCATTTCTTACAACTTCACCTCTTCAACTTCCTGGTATGAAAATTCACCAAAACCTCAAATACATGCGTAAGTAATGGAACTTAATATTGTGTGCTAAGTGTGTATCTAGAACAGCAAATATAGAGCCAAGAGGTGGAACCTTTTTCATTGTTTCCTCTAACAAAACATGCTCCTTTGATGAATTGTTAAAATGGTGAAATGGGTGCAATATGGGCAGACTGCTTCCAAATGGTCTGTTGTGTAGGTTAGACATTTTCTTTCAGCAGTTTTATGTTAGAAGTGCGCAAAAGCTAAGGGTAGAACCCTGTATTCATTAGGACATCATTCTCCCCTATAATTTTGGAAAAGAGCTGAGCTTTATGAGTACATGTGGGAAATAAGGGTAATATTAAGTAAATGAATAACATTTATAGAAACTCCTAAACCTACCAAACCCTAGTCGCCTTGCTTGAGACAGTTGTTTGCAGTAGCAGATTGATCTGTGTGCACTGGTTCTTAAAATCTACTTCAACCTAGACCAAATCATGGTCTGTGAGGTAAGAAGTCTGAGCATTGTGTACAGTAGATTTTTAAAGTTCACAGATTACTCTGGTTTATATATAAAGTTTATCTATAAAACCTAAAGCTAAAATGTGGCAATAGTTACTGATTTGAAAACTTATATACTAGCCTAGAATGATAGTCTGTGTCTTTAATCACAGCACTCAGGAGTCAGAGGCAGGCAGATCTTTGTGAGTTCAAGGCTAGCTCGCCCTACTAGGGAGTATCACGACCACATATAAACAAATAAACAAAAACTGCTACTACCTTTTGGGTTCTTCTCACTTTTTCTGAAGTACCAGAAAGCAAAGTCTTGTGTGTCTTCACCCAGTGTATACTACACAGACCACTATTCACCATCTCCTCCATGTCCAGGTTTCTAAGCCAAATGGGTGTCATGTTAAATAGCAGTTTTGATGTTTACAGTCTTCAAGTTAGATTTGTTAGCATGCCAAATACTGGATGCTGCCAGTTATAGTCACATGCTTCTCTTGGTTCTGCTCCTTTTGGTACTTTGAGAGAAAATTCCAAGTAACCCACCCTGCTTGAATACCATGCTCACTGCTGTGCTTTCTATGAGAGCTTCTTTTAAATTGTAATAGAGCAAAGAAGAATGACTGATTACATGATAAATGCCAAATTGCCACTTTGCAGTATCTGTTTTAGTTTTCTGTGCATGTAATATTAAATTATACATAAAGTGTAACCACTTCTGACATGAGCAGCTTGAGGCTTGAAGTGTTCCCTGTGTGTAATGAGAACATGCTCTAAGAGTAGCGGAAAAGTTGTCCTCAGATAAAATCATCTAGATGACCCCAGGTGGTTCCACGGATTTTACAGATACTATTCATCTTCGTTCCTGCTCTTGTCTAAAGTCATCATGTTCTCTCTTGCTTTCTACTATCTTTAGTAATGGATGTTTTCTCTAAAATTCCACTTCAGCTTCCTTCAGGCCAAAGAAGAGCTGAAGCAGCTTAAACTGCCTGGCTTCATGTACAGTGACGTCCCTCTGCTGGCACCCTCAGCGCCTTACTTCAGCATGGAAGAGGAGGATGGCTCTGAGGACGGCGTGCATCTCATAGTCTGTGTCCATGGCTTAGATGGTATGTGGCAGCTCAGTAGCTTTTCCTAATAGAACATTGAGTTTTCTGTTGAACTTGAAAGATGGTGAGTTGATAGATTAGTTGTATATTACATTTTGAAACAGAAACATGCTTAACTTTACCAAATGTAATATTAGATTTTCTTTTTTTGTTGTTGGTTTTTAAGTAAATTTGCCATGGATCTGACACTTAGATGTAAGGGTTTTAATTTTTCTGTATTCTCATTGATTTTATCAGCTATAACCTCAGGACTGAGTCTTTTGACCTTGCTTCTTAAACCTTACAGACTGAAAAAGATGGATACCCTTACTAATTGAAGGCATCACTAACTTCATGTTGTAGCTTCACAACAGCAGCCACGGCTCCTCAGCAGATTTGTCTTTCTGGGTTGATTAGAAAAAGCCAACAGTTTCTAGATCAGCATGATAGATTACTGTAATTCCACAGTAAACTATTGTGTAAGATATAAAAATATTAAACAAAGATATTCTTTAAAGGCCCTTCAAGAAATAAAATACCTTCAATTCCAACCTTTTAGCCCTATCCTCAAATAATGTGATGTCAAAGAATTATCTCCTAAATAAGACTTGTTGACAGTAGAATTTCCTGGCAGATTTCCTTCCTTCATTGAAATTTTCAAACTGCAGATTGTTCTTCGGTCACATACCTTGGTTCAGAACAATAAGGAAAAGATGGAATGCAGCCCATCCTTTAGGTACCCCAACTGTGGTACCAAATCTGGTAACAACGACATACCAGCACTTCCCTACAAAGACTGTTTGACACTGTGAATAAAACTCTAGCTAGTAGTATCAATATACTAAATTGCTATAACAAAATTTAAATTTCCAGAATACAAAAGTAAATATAAAGACATTTCTTTAAAGTGTACTACATTAAGTAAACTAATAAGAATAATTGATGAGCTGGGTGGTGGTGGCGCACGTCTTTAATCCCAGCACTCAGGAGGCAGAGCCAGGTGGATCTCTGTGAGTTTGAGTCCAGCCTGGTCTACAGAGTGAGTTCTAGGACAGGCACCAAAACTACACAGAGAAACCCTGTCTCGAAAAAACAAAAAAGGGGGTTGGAGATTTAGCTCAGTGGTAGAGCGCTTGCCTAGCAAGCTCAAGGCCCTGGGTTCGATCCTCAGCTCAAAAAAAAACAGAATGATTGAGATTCAATAGCCTTTCCCAGTCAATGTGTATGCATCAAACATTAGTTAGTAAGTAGAACTACTCTCTAACCCATAAATGTGACTAATCAGATATATTTCTAAGCTGTATAAAACTTTAATTAGTAGTGAACATAAGAGGTGTTCATCTTAATTAAGAATAAAAAAATACAATATCTCAATTATATGATATCTAAATGATAAATATTAAAAGGGTAAAATAAAATTGAACACCTGATAGCAGTGTGTATATATTGCTAGTAAACCAAAGGAATCAGAAAAATACACTAGTTTTTTTAAGATGTTCTATATTTTATACCTATTTGTTGTTTTATGTCTGTCTTATATATATGCTTACAGTGTATTTTCAGTTAACAGTTGTTAAACTATCGTAACCACCAGAGAAAAGTCACCAGACTCAATCTAAATCTAAACTACCTTCAAGATTTGTTGGGTGGGCCCCTAGGGCAGTGACAGAGAACAAGTCAGTCATTGATGGCTTCTGTATCCACTTGGTCTCTGAAGTCCTGTGCTGTCAGTAGATAAGTGAACCAAAACTTCTTAAGAGAGAAACTTCAGTGAACTTGCAAAGTCATTGGCTGGGAACTCTTTTACATAGCTTACTGTCTATCAGCAAGTGGATTAAGACATGAACTTCCTGTCTCCAGAAACTGTAAAAGTGCATGAGAGTGTATGTGGCACCTTTTTCTTCAGCTCTTCCTTTAAATATCATTTTTCATTTTCTAGGAAACAGTGCAGATCTCCGACTAGTGAAAACATACATTGAACTTGGACTGCCTGGGGGAAGAGTTGATTTTCTCATGTCTGAGAGAAACCAGGTAAATAAGGCAGTGTTTTCAATGGTAGCAAACGCTCTTACGCCAGTTCTGCATTGGCTTGTTGTGACTTTTGTGAAGTTTACCACCAGTTTATATGCTGAGGACGTACAAATGACAGATTTGACTTAGTTTTGTATATGAAACATTCAGAGTTCACATTTCTGTACAAAAATTGTATTAACTAAGCCATTATATACTGCTGGCCTAAAACATAACTAAATGAAGCAAGAACTATTACAGATACTAAGACTCCTTTCCCTAAGAACTTTTTTATATATTTTAATACAATGAATGCTACAGTCACTAACTTGCCTAAAAAATGAACTTAACTATATTGATAATACCTAAGTAAAGAATACTATGACTTTATTTGGGTTTTCGTGTTATGGTACACATTTTAGTATATAATCTGTTTTCCTTTTGTTTAGAATGATACTTTTGCTGATTTTGACTCTATGACTGATCGCCTTTTGGATGAGATCATACAGTATATTCAGATATATAGTTTAACAGTCTCAAAAATAAGGTAACATGTTATTACACAGTCTGTTTTTATATTTCTTTGACGTAATAGAGTTAACCTGTCTGTGGTGCTGTTAACCTAATCTGAGGTATAGAAACTGGGGCTGGAGAGACCACTCAGCTGATAACAATGCCTTCAACCAGTGGGACCCTGTGTGCTCACTATGTAGGACCCACACGATTGAGAGCGATAACTGACATCCATGTGTCGTCCTCTGATGTCTACATGCACACCGTGCACACACATACACACATAGATGTCCACACAAAGGAGTTCATTTTCATATAATGAAATCTAGGGAGCTGTAACTCTAAAGAAAGGGAGGAGGGAATATTTTAGAGTTAGGGAGATTGGCTCCAGGTCAAGTGCTTGCTATGCAAGAATGAGGATCTAAGGCCAGATTCCCAACACCATGTAAAAGCCAGCTGTGTTGCACAATCTAGAGCTGGGGGACCAGAGATAGTGAGTGGATGCTGGAACTTGCTGGTCAGTCTGTCTAGCCAGTTTGTGAACTCTGGGTTCAGTGAGAAATCCTGTCTTAAGAAATAAAGTAGAGAACAATAAAAGAAGATAGTTGATGTCAGTCTCTGACCTTTACACATATATGCACTCATATTACCGCTGTGTGCTTGCGTACAAACACTTATACATGCATTTACCATTAGGAAAGATTGTATTGTCTTATTGTATAAAGTGTTCAGAATAAGCTTTAGAAACAGAAACTAGATTAATTATATTATTAAAGGCAGATATTATACCTGTGCCTTTCTGAAACAGTCCAGTTTCATATATAATAATTAGAAGAGTCAGAAGTTTCCAAAAGATTGAAATGATAAGTGTTTGAAAAGATGAAAATGCTAATTACCCTGATTTGATGATAATATGTTACATATATGTATTGAACCACATTTCATCCCACAGATACATATAAATAATATATGTCAGCTAACACTTACAAATTATTTTTCTCAAATTTTTTTGGTCTGTATATGTACGTGCAGATGCACATGCATGTGTATTCACACACACAGGAGACCAGAGGACAACTGTACATGTCAGTCCTCCTCGGGCTCTGTCTACCCTGTTTTTGAGACGGGCTCTCTTGACCTTACCAAGTAGACCAAACTGGTTAGCTGGCAAACACCCAGAAATCCACCTGTCTACCTGTCCAGCACTGAGATTACAAGCAAGTGCCCACATGCCCTTCTTTTTTTAAAAAATTGTGTGTGTGTGTGTGTGTGTGTGTGTGTGTGTGTGTGTGTATGTCTTCTAATGTGGTAGGAAGACAATTAGCTGGAATCAGTTCTCCCCTTCCATCATGTGGGGTCCAGGGATTACCTGGTGGGTTCCAGCTTTTTTTTTAAACTGTGGGCTTTGATAATTTAACTCAAGTCCTCATGAGTCTTAGGCAAGTACTTTATCACCTACACTATTTCCCCATCCCCTTACTTTTAGACTGTCAACAGCATAAGACCAGCAAATAGATAGTTTCTCAAATGTTGTCTTATCTTTTATATGTATAATTTCATTGTTATATTTGAGGCTTAACAAGTAAAAAATTTGGATGTGTACTTCAATAAGCAAAATTATGACCTAGTCATTATTTGACTTTATATCATGTTTTTTCATTTCACAAATGTTTTTTCTACATGAATATATGTGAGTCATGTATATGCCTATGTCTATGGAGGCTGGAAGAGGTCACCAGATCCCCAAGAACTGGAGTTAAAGTCAGTTGTGAGCAGCTGTGAAGTTGCTGGGATCTGAACCAGGTCCTCTGTAAGAGCAGCAAGTACTCTTAATTGCTCAGCCATATATCATCTATTCAGCTGCTACAAATATTTTTAAATATATTTATTTCTACACAATTACTAATTACGATAGGTGTTGTTAAAAGCTATTTTTAATGCTATTTAAATAACAATCATTGAGATCCATATTCTTACTTTTTTTCTTTATAAGTTAGTATTTCAGTTATTAAACTATCATTTAAAAAACAAAACATGCTGGGCGGTGGTGGCGCACGGCTTTAATCCCAGCACTCGGGAGGCAGAGCCAGGCGGATCTCTGAGTTCAAGGCTAGCCTGGTCTACAGAGTGAGATCCAGGACAGGTGCAAAGCTACACAGGGAAACCCTGTCTCAAAAAACCAAAAAAAAAAAAAAAAAAAAAAAAAAAAAAACCAGAACATTTCAAATTCTTAGTATTTTAGAATAATCTCTGGTGTGTCAGATTTGGAGGGTTTTGTGAGTTTTTTGTTGTTGTTAGTTTGTTTTTCTCTTTTAAAACAAATATTGTGGGAGAAATAAATGTTTCTGTTTCTTTCTTGCAGCTTTATTGGACATTCATTGGGCAATTTAATAATCCGTTCAGTGCTCACAAGGCCAAGGTTTAAATATTTCCTCAGCAAACTTCATACTTTTCTCTCTCTCTCTGGACCTCACCTCGGCACACTCTACAACAGCAGTGCCCTTGTCAATACAGGTAAAAAGGTTTGCTTCTGTATCAAAAAATAGGACATGGGCGGATACTTTAAATACAGTTTAGAAGTTTCTGTATTTAGTTTTAGAGCCAATTTGTCCCACCCTTAAAGTCTCATAAAGTAGAAGATAAAGCTAGTCTATTTTGTTGTATATATGAAATAAGTTATAAAAAAAAAAAAATCATTTCAATGGTTACCTACAGATCTTCCCTGCTAGCTAGCCTGGCCACTTTTCTGAGTTCTAATTCAAGAAGCGTAGCTTAGGGACTAGAGAAACGGCTCCACAGTTAATAAGGGTACTCTGCTCTTGCACATACCTACTACATGCAGGCAAACATTCATACTCATAAAATTAAATAAATTTTTAAAAAATTTCAAGAAGCATAACTTTACCTCTTTCCCATTCTTGATCTTTAAATTCCAGTCAGAACCCCAAATGTTTCCCGTGATGTTCCTGCCTTTCCCGTTGTCCACTCTGACTGTACGGCATTGCTGAGTGTGCCTGCTGTCTTGGGCTCCGTCTTTTCCTATTGCTGCAATAAATAGCCTGACAAAAGCAGCTTAAGGGAGAAGGCTTCACTAGCTCCTTGGTCCAGGTTACAGTCCGTCACTGGCAGGCAGTCTGTCACTGGCTGGATCAGGGCAGCAGGAACTAGGAACCACTGGGCAGGTGCCGTCCACAGTCAGTTCGCACAGCATGCCTCTGCTCAGCTCCCTCCCTTTCACTCAGCTCAGTCAAGGCCTGGCTCATCGAATGGCACTGCCCACATTCAGAGTGGGTCTTTCCACCTCAGCTGACCCACTTAGGAGAAGAGCAGTCCAAGGAGAGGGCTCAGCAGGGACCTACGTGGTGGAAGGAGAAAGCTCACTCCCTCGGGCTATGTTTTGACACTCCCCCCCCCCCACACACACACATACAGCATGGCATGCACAGACATACAAACAAGCAAACAAACAAACAAATGCAATAAAGAATTAACTAGACAGCACCCCAGTTCAGCCTGTTCTAGACCATCTCTCATTTATAATCTTTTCCCTGCAGTTCTATATCATGTCAAGTTGTCAGTCAAAACGGTCACAGAGCCTAACTCAAAAGACATGGCTTCCTCCCTCTCTTTCCAGAAGCTGCTGAGATTTATAGCTTACCTACCCTGTTATTTTTTTTTTCTCAGATTCTAATAAAATGGTCTTTAAGCCTCAAACAAAAAAATTATTTCAGAAAATAACTTGAGGTGGTGTTTGTCAGAGGCCCCAGAAGTTTCCTTCATTAAACTCTGTTTTCATTACATTTTTATCATATAAATAACTGTTCTAGTCATTCTGTTAGTTGAAAAGATAAATATGTTTAATATAAAGTTATTAAATAACTTTCTGTATACTGTTAACTCTTTGTTTTTGGTTTGGTAATGATTAAGAGAAAATTATTTGTAAGAAATTACAAAAGAAAGCTATTTGTAAGAAATTTTCTATAGATGTTAAAATGAATGATAAAGACACTAATTTTAATTCTTTGTTTTCTTTGAAACAAGGTGCCATTGTGTAGCTGTGTCTAGCCTAGAACTTGCTATATAGACTAGGCTGGCCTTGACTGCCTGTGTGTTCTTAGAATTAGGATTAAAGGCTATGTGCCACAGTGCCCAACCCATATAAACATTTTATTGAGATATGACAGGACCTTAGTTTGTCTACTGGTTGCTTTTATTCTTCCCTTATTTATTTTTGTTTGTTTTGTTTTTTTATAGTAATAGTTTGTTAGATTCCCCACTGCAAAAATAAATTTAAAACTTTAAAAAAAATCTAATCTCTACCTCCTTTTATTGATAAATTATTCCAGTTTCTTTTATGTCCCATTTCCAACCAGTGATTTCAAAACACAGCCAATTCTTTTTTTTTTTAAAGATTTATTTATTTATTATGTATACAATGTTCTGTTTGCATGTATCCCTGCCAGAAGAGGGTACCAGATCTCATTACAGATGGTTGTGAGCCACCATGTGGTTGCTGGGAATTGAACTCAGGGCCTCTGGAAGAACAGCCAGTGCTCTTAACCTCTGAGCCATCTCTCCAGCCCCCGATTCTTTATCTATAGTTTCAAAAAGAAAAAGAGGGAGGCTGCAGATGGCTCAGTAGTTAAGACTATGGAGCTGCTCTTGCAGAGAACCCATGGGTCAGTTCCCAGCACCCTTGTCTGGCAGCTCACAGCCACCTGTAACTTCAGCTCCTGGGGATCTAATGCCCTTTCCTGGACTCCATGGGCTCTTGTACTGACA
This sequence comes from Peromyscus leucopus, assembly GCF_004664715.2. NCBI lineage: Eukaryota > Metazoa > Chordata > Mammalia > Rodentia > Cricetidae > Peromyscus > Peromyscus leucopus. Next base: position 58,499,686 of record NC_051084.1, read on the forward strand.
TGTATACACATACATATGTGTATACACACATACACACAGACTGACAAACTCACACACACACACACACACACACACACACACACACACACTTTAAATAAATAAATACTTATGAAGCCAAGCAAGGTAGTATGTGCCTGTGATCCCAGCGTTTAAGAAGCTGAAGCAGAGCTGCACATGGTGGCACATGCCTCTAATCCCAGCACTAGGGAGGCAGAGGCAGGTGGATCTCTGCAAGTTCGAGGCCAGCCTGGTCTGCAGAGTGAGTTCCAGGACAGCCAGGGATACACACAGAAACTCTGTCTCAAAAAACTAAAAAAAGAAAAAAGAAAAAAAAGTGAAGCAGGAGGATGATCGTCCCAGCTTCCTATGTCTATCAGATTTAATCAAAGAATGTTTTCCCTTCATTTTCTTTCACTATTCCTTGTATAAAACAGGAAACAAAGAATTTGGAAGTGAATAGCACAATCTTGAAATGATGGTGATTTTGTTTAATTTGCATTGTGGTGAAGATTCATTAACTATGGGTTATTGGGACAAAAGGGATGTCTTCCCAGTTAAAGAGCAAGGTTGCTCCTGTGGAGGACCTGGGTTCTGTTCCCACACCAGCATGGCAGTTCACAGCTGTCCGACACTCCCCGTGTCGTGATCTAACGCCCCCTTCTGGCTTCTGTACCAAGCACATATGTAATGCACATACATATATGCAGTCAAATACTCATACACATTAAAGATAAATCTTTCAAAACATGTAAAAATGTCTTATTTGTAATAGAAAGTACAATTAAATACGGGATTTAAATAAAATTGAAGTGTTATTCGAAAATGTTGACAAGTTGTTCATTCCAAGTGCTGTTTAAATTAGTCTCCCGTACCTTCCTTATAACGACTGACAGACTGAAAACAAATCAGTTCATAGGCCTTGGATCTACTGTGGTTGAGGTTTTGCTCCCTCTGCTGTCTTATCATTTTAAGTAGATATCTAAAGATACAGTGCCTCCAAGTTTGTTCTTTGTATATTATGCTGTATTTTGTTACTGACAGAATTTAAATTCCAAGCCTCTGAACCACCATTAAACTGTGGTTAAACTTACTTGTAAATATGTTTATCAGAGAGTGGAAGTACTTTGCAAATAAATTTTTGTTAGCCAACAGAAAGTTAATGTATGAAGTGTTGTTCTTAAATGAATATATATGAGCATTAATAACTTTAGCCTGTATTACTATCTTTCTACATATGCTAATGTATCATATTCAACTTTCTAGGTCTCTGGTTTATGCAGAAATGGAAAAAATCAGGCTCTCTTTTACAACTGACATGCCGAGATCATTCAGACCCTCGCCAAACATTTTTATATAAGCTTAGTAATAAAGCGGGTAAGTATGTACCTACAGTTTAGAAGACAGGCTTGTAAGCTAACAGATTATCAGGTCTTTCTGTTGATGAAAATATATCATTCAGCTATAACTTTGGAAAGAAATAGCAGAATCTAATGCTAAGCTGTTAGTTTTTAATTTCTTAACAGGAGATATTGATGATCACCTTTCTCCTCTGGTAGTGTGCAGAGTACCTTAAAGTACCATGAACACTACTCAGTGGAGGTGAAGGCTCTAGAAAGGCACCAGCTCAACTTCTCTGTGTTTGATGACATATATAAGTGTTGTCTTCAACAGTAGGGCTTTACCATTGGATTATGGAGAGCATCCAGTACCCTTGGCAATAGTCTATGATGTGTATAGGGCTTCCGTGGGTCTCCTTTGGTCGGTGATTCAACAATATTTAACTCCTTCTTGGCACTGGAGGTTTTACCTGGTAGCAAAAGATATCTCCTGGGGTGTTCTTTGGTCACTCTATTAGGATTCTTTTTTTATATGTATATATTTTACAAAGCTTCTACATAGGGTTTTTTAATGGTCAGTGTTCGTTATTCCCCATATTCCGTTCTTTGCTCTTCTTTTCCAACCCCTTCCTATTTAATTCTCCATTCTAGTTTCTCCTTTATCCCTCCATGACAATATATTTATTCTATTTCTCCTTCTTTGAAGATCTTCCTCACTAAGTACCTAACCTCTGTGTTTATATGGATTATAGCACACATTGAAAGCTTAAATGCTAGCATTCACATATAAGAGAAAACATACAATATTTGTCTTTTGGGGACTGGGTTGCTTCACTTAGGATTTTTTATTTTGATAGCTTCATCCATTTACCTGCTAATTTTTCTTAAGAACTGAATAATACTCCTTCATGTAAATGGACCACATTTTATTTATCCCTTCATCTGTTGATGGACATCTAGACTGTTTACAATTTCTGGCTGTTATGAACAGAGCAGCCATGAACATGGTTAAGCAAATGCCTGTGAGGTGGGATGAAGCACCTTTGGGTGTATCCCAGGAGTGGTGTGGCTAGATCCTGATGTAGATCTGTCCCCAGCTCCTGGAGGAACTGCTGCACGAGTCTGCAGTCCCGCCAGCAGTGGATGAGTGTTCCACTTTGCCCGCATACCCCCCCCCCCCGAATGTGCTGTCATGTGCTTGATTGATCTTGGCCATTCTAATTGGGGTAAGATGAAATCTCAAAGTAGTTTTGACTTGGCATTTTCCTGTTGACTAAGGATGCTGAACATTTCTTTAAGTGATTTTCTCAGCATTTGTGTTTCATCTTTTGAGAACTCTATATTTAGTTCTGAACCCCATTTTTAATTGGGTTACTTGTCTTCTGGATGGTCACTTTTTAGTTCTTCATACAGTTTAGATATTAGCCCTCTACGGATGTGTATTGGTAAAAATCTTTTCCTATTCCATAGCCTGTTGCTTTGTCCAAATGATGGTGTTCTTTGCCATATAGCAGCTTTTCAGTTTCATGAGATCCCATTTATTAACTGTTGGTCTTAGTGCCTGTGCTGTCAGTGTTCTGTTCAGAATGTCCTCCCCTGTGCCAGTGAATTCAAGCCTATTCCCCACATTCTCTTCCAGTAGATTCTGGGTATCTGCTCTTATGCTGAGGCCCTTGATCCTTTTAGAGTTGAGTTTTGTGTATGTGAAAATTAGGGTTCTGTTTGGGTTCTTCTAGATGCAGCTGTTCAGTTTGGTCAGCACCATTTGATAAAGACACTGGGCTCTCCAGTGTTTATTTCTGACTTCTTTCTCACAAATCAAGCTTCCATAGGTGTGTGGACTTAACGTCTGGGTCCTCAATTTAATCCCATTGATCAATGTGTCTGTATTTTATGCTAATACCATGTTTACTACCACTACTATCACCACTACTACCACCACCACCACCACCACCACTACTACAGCTCTGTAGTACAACTTAAAGTCAGTGATTGCGGTACCTCCAGCGATTCTTTTATTATTTTCAGGATTGTTTTAGCTGTCTTGGGTTTTTTGTGTTTCTATATGAAGTTGAAATTTTTCTTTTCAATTCTCTAAGGAATTGTGTTAGAACTTTGATGGGGATTGCATTGGATCTGTAGATTGCTTTGGGTATATGGCTGGCCATCTTTACTATATTAATCCTGTTGATCCATGAACTTGGAGGAGCTTTCCTTCTTCTGATGCCTTCCTCAGATTATTCTTCAGTGTCTTAAAGTTTTTATTATAAAATTCTTTGATTTGTTTAGTTAATAATCCCAAGAATTTATTTTTTATGCTATTGTGGAAGGTAGTTTCCCCAGTTTCTTTCTCAATCTGTCATTTGTATATTGGAAGGCTACTGATTTATTTGTTTGTTTTGTGTGTGTATGTGAATTTTATATTCTGCTACTTTGCTGAAAGTGTTTATCAGCTGTAGAAATTTTCTGCTGTTTTTAGAGGTTTATATATATAAAATCGTGTCATCTGCAGAGAAAGACACTTTGACTTCCCTTCCTAATGTAATAGCCATTGAGACAAAGCACAGAAGTGAACGTGGCTGACTGAGCTTTCCAGAAGCTGTGTACTGCACAGCTCCGAGAATTATGTCCCTGTGGATTATACATAAAAGTGTTAGTACTTGTACCTTGTTTTGTAACCCTGTGTGGAAAACCTTTAGATAAGTTAACAAAGTAAATTGTTCTGATGGTACATGACAGTGTCTTTGTAGCTTGGAATAACTTCTCAGTAATGTTATTTTTATATGCAAAATGAATGGTCTCTACAAGTGCTTGCACACATGAGTGATACATTTAAGATAATAATTTTTATATTTTTGTTTGCCTCTTTTTAAAAAGAATTGGAAAGTGGATATGCTCATGTATAATTGTAGAAAAACACCTAATCTTTTTTCCAGAAGTAAATGTACATGATATATTTTCTGGCTTTAAGGTGGTATGTGTTACCTTAACTATGTATTAATAAAAATACAATGTTTCCACTTATTCTATTGGAGTTAACAGATCTAGTACTCATTCAATTTATGGAAAATGTGCCCCCAAAGTATCAATTGGCGAAGCCCTTTTTCATTGCCAAAGTCAAGTCAAACTTAATTTTGAAAGAAAATTTCACATTGTACTGGAATCTCCAGAGACCAATACCCTAGAGTCATCTACAATATCTAGATCTAAAACTGAGCAAGAAGGTGGTGGAGCACACCTTTAATCCTCACACTTGAGAAGCAGAAGCAGGTGGATCTCTGTGAGTTCAAGTCCAGCCTGCCCTACAGAGATAGTTCCAGAACAACCAGGGCTACATAGCGAAACCTTGTCTCAAAACCAAAAAAAAACAAATCTAAAACTGATCAAATATCTTGCCCTTGCAGAGTAGGCAAAGAACATGACAGGGCTAGAGAGAGAGAGAGAGAGAGAGAGAGAGAGAGAGAGAGAGAGAGAGATGCCTCACCAGTTAAGGGTTAACGGTCTGTAGATCCTGGTTCAGTTCCTAGCACCAGCATGTCAGCTTACAGACATACATGTGTAAGGCTAGTTCCAGGGAATCTGTACTCCCTTCTGACCTCTAGGGGCACCAGACATAAATGTGTTGTAGATATATATGTCCCGGGATAGTTATACACAGCAAATAAAAACAAATTCTTTTTTTAAAAAAAAAGTGGGAAAAGAATAGATTATCCAGGTAGGGCGGTGGTGGCGCACGCCTTTAATCCCAGCACTCAGGAGGCATAGCCAGGCGGATCTCTGTAAATTCGAGGCCAGCCTGGACTACCAAGTGAGTTCCAGGAAAGGCGCAAAGCTACACAGAGAAACCCTGTCTCAAAAAAAAAAGAATAGATTATCCTTAGAAAAGATTGAGATCTGGAAATGAGTGTTTATAATGCTCTGCATGCCCATGGAGAGACTGGGGTTATCCAAGGAGTGACTGTAGTCGGTCTACAGACCTGGGCATTGGTATATTTTCTCATCATATGATGCCAAAGGTGGAACAAATTGAATTTATCATATGTGACAATGAAGAAGGGAATCATTTTTGTCTCTATTTTTATGAACTATATGTGTGTGGTTGATTAATTCCTTTATAGATATTTGATTGTTTAACATTACTACTTGAGTATTCTGTTCTTTTTCAACTTGTCCTTCAAAACAGGTGATAGCATTTCATGAGGAAAGGGAAAGAATGGCTCTCTTTTTAGTATACATGATATCTGCCATGAGTGTTGCTGGCCTTTAGATAGGTCCAACCTCTTCAGAATCATGGTCTTTGAGTTCCTAGAGAAAAGGAGATGTCTCCAAAGAACTACATTCAGAGTCAACAATCACCTTCACAATTAGCTTGTCCTAAGACTCCAACTCAGCATAGAATACCAAAATTTTACTGTGAAATAGTCTAGAAGAAAGCACCATGTCTGCATACCCCAGTTGTAATATATTGCCATTATTTTATTTAATAAGCACATACATTTTTATTTATTAATCAAGCCAAATGGCAAATTTGAATATTAATGATATTAAGTATTATAGAGTTCAATTACAGAAATAGCCCATGGAATTGGCCTGAACTCACCTTCTTTATAAAGAAAAAGTGTGTGGGAGTGACAAATTGTGAGTGGATCATGGTATCTGTTATTATTGTCACTAAAAATCAAAGCAGCTGGCAGTGGTGCACATCTTTAATCCCAGCACTTGGGAGGCAGAAGCTGGCAGCTCTCTGAGTTCAGGGACAGCCAAGGCTACACAGAGAAACCCTGTCTAAAAGTTTTAAAGAAAGAAAACCAAAGCATATGTCCCATTCACAAAGTCAAATAAGCAGAATACATGAGTGATAATGGACATGTGTTACAAGGAAAAAGTTAAGAAAAGTCTTGAAGTGATTTTAAATGGAGAGGGCTCTTTTTATGGACAGATGTTATTTTGTTTTTTTGGATTATCCATGACTATTGCCTTCTGGAAGATAAGGCCAACATCTACCCAAAGAACATAGATGCCCACATTCTGATTTCTCAGTCTCCTCATGCCACCAGGCCAGAGTCCTTTGGCTGTCATGAAGTGCAAACAAATACTTCTCCTTTAACGCAGCAGTTGTATACGCTGAAGCTCGCTTTTCTACAGAGTACCTAGAAATTTGAAGGATAGACTCATGGTGTATTTTAAAAGTCGTGAAATTAGTACTGCTGAGGAAATTTAACTTTTATTTATTAGGATACTAGTAAATTTGAAACTGGTTAAGTTTTGCATTATAATTAATTATTTTCCACCTGTAGGGCTGCATTATTTCAAGAACGTTGTGTTGGTAGGATCTCTACAGGATCGCTATGTTCCTTATCATTCTGCCCGCATCGAAATGTGTAAGACAGCTTTAAAGGACAAGCAATCAGGTAATGAGGAAACAGACATTTCAGCGAATGGTGTCTGAGTGAACTATTCCCAAAATTCGTTACGCAGTCACATCTTTCCCTTTCCTTCCTTTTCCTCCTGTTATCTAAGGCTGGTCTTCTCCCTCTCCTGCTGCGTGAGCTGTCTTTTGTATGATGAATGCCTCTGCATTCCACTCTCTGGGATGGACCCTGAGCTTTGGTTCCCTGAGCTTTGGGACCTGTGCTTTATGCTTGTCTGTGTATCACTTAGGTGAGGATGGCAGCAAGGACCGCCCTTTGTGATGCCAGCGAGTGGCGTTTGCCGCTTGTTAACATTTAAGTTAAAGCTAGTTGAAGCTGCTAGGCAACCTGAGTCTTGTTTGCTCAGGGAGTTACTAAAGCTCAAAGACATTTCATGGTTTTTACAAAGTCATTGTTGACAAATACAGGCTTAAAGCAAGAATCTGGGTCTTCTACCTCCCAGGATTGTCTCGGCTCCTTTTTTAAACACTTGGTCCTTTTCTTGTTGCACACTGTGACAGGAAACAGCTCCATAAGGTAGGGCTTTAGTATTACACGTGTGTTAGCGGAGTCCAGCAAAGGCACTCCATTTCACACTTATTGTGACATCAGAATAAGTTGCGCCTAATAAGGGAAACGGACAAAAGATGCTCAGATGGGTGGTCAAAATGATATAAATGTCTTTTAACTGAGATTCTGTGCTAAAAGTCTTCCTTTTTAAACATACTTTGAGAAATAGCATGGACTCAGAAAGCCAGTTTGGCTCCCCGTGAACTGAGAGGAAACAAGGGAGTGAAAAGGTCTGGTTGTAGTTTTGTTGTTGTTGTTTTTGCTTTTTCTTTGGTTAACCTATGTGTTATTAGTCTCCACAAATGCCTGTCTCTTTGTCTTTATTCTTCTGTATACTGTTTGCTTCTTGTCATTCCTCAGGACTTCATCCTACTGCTTCCCTGGACACATTAGCTACCTATCCATTAATGATAAAGAGTACATAAGCATTATAAGCAATATTTTGTACCTTATACTAGTATACTTATATATGTACAAACATGATATGTCTAGTCTTTGTCTTTTTTGCTTAACATGACCTTCTAAACCCATTGTAAGAATTAACTAAAAAAGGAAGGGAGAATGAGAGTATAGCTTTGTATTAAAGCAAATTCAGGGTTTGTCTGTTTCGCATACAAAGAAGTGGATTTTGTTGTGACATTTTCTTACATATACATTATGCTTCGTTCTTATCTATCCCGCATATACCCTCTCCCTCCCTTCTCTCCGCCCTTTATGGTCCCCTTCCTCCCCTCCAAACAGGACCCTCTTCTCTTTCTGTGAAAGACTTATTCCATTACTCTCATTCTCTCCCCTCCTCTTCTGACCTCTTCTCACCTCTCACAGTCCCCTCTCTGAAAAGGAGATTAAGGAAATATGGTGCATATTCAACTATAAAAAAGAGTGACATTCATGTAAGTGAAATAAGCCAGGTTCAAAAAGAAAAGCACCATGTTTTCCTCTCATATGAGGGGTCAAACTTCCATTTAAATATAAGATAGAGAGCAAGAAAAGTGGAGGAATCAAATTTTAAATTTAAACATATGGTGTAGAGCATGAAAAACACTAAATAACCACTCAGACCACAAAAGCACTCTTCAAGCCAGCTCATATTGTGCTGACGAGAGGAAGTTGCTGTTCTTTGTCAAAATATTATAGAAATGTTATCTGCCATACAATTATTTTTAAAGTATTTGCTACAATAGAATGTATTTTATTTTACCTTATCAAAGTATTTTATCATTATGAGCTTATTTTCTTTGCTTAGCAAATTGTAAGTGACTAAATTTAAAGAAAACTGCATTATGTGCATTGTTCTGAGTTAAAAATTGACAAAAATAGTGTATAATAAATTTGAACTGGCTAGGTAAGGTATTATGATTACTAGTATTTCCTATAAAACAATCTCAAAATAATAGCCGAAGAAAAGAAAATCTAATGATTTTTTTTTTTTTGCCTTATGTGGAAATAATATAAATTTTATAAATTAGAGGAAAGTTGACAGGCTTTTTCAGTTGTGCAAATAATTTTCCTTTTTGTCTGCTTTATAGGACAAATCTATGCAGAAATGATCCACAACTTGCTTCGCCCAGTTCTGCAAAGCAAAGGCTGTAACTTGGTTCGATACAATGTCATTAATGCTTTGCCCAACACAGCCGACTCACTCATCGGAAGGGCTGCGCACATAGCTGTTCTGGATTCGGAAATATTTTTAGAGAAGTTCTTCCTGGTTGCTGCCCTCAAATATTTCCAGTAGGGCAGAGGCCTCACTAGAGACTTACCAATTACCTCATTCAGCAGCGATTGAAATAATGCTGTATTATAGTGTGTAGATGTTAAGTTCCAAGACATATTTATACCTTTTTCTATGGAAGATAATTTATATCATCCATGTATAGAGCCTTTTAAACATCAACTTTACTTTCTAGGTAATGTGGCTGTGCAATATTTTTTTAATTTTATCTTTTTACTTTTCTATTTTTCATATATTTTGCTACCTAAGTATTTCAGTGAAACCTTGAGCCCATATATGTATCTGATCATTTATTATTGGCTTCCACAATCCTTATTCAGACTACGTTACATCAAAGGCCGTTATTGCTAGAATAGTATAGTATTTTAATTTTTCTAGTTTGGAGCTTTTAATGGATAATAAATTTTACTTTTAACACTTTATTCTGTTTTAACTGGAAGTAAAATAATGGCTGCTAAAATGTATTTTTGAAATCAACTCCTTTAACCCTAAAATACTAACTTTACATTTGCTCAGACCGGGTGGTTCATCCATGCCAATGTTTTAAAAGTTTTCTATGAAGTCATTATTGTTGCTATTTAACATGTGTCGTGCTTATTAAAATATTTTTACTGGTGATTTCAACATTATTTCTCATACTGACTTTTATTACTGGAACTTTTCTTGTTCATTAGGAGCTTATAAAGATTTTTGAATGCTCTTTGCTTTGATTTGGTTGGAATTTTGTTAAATTTAGTAATGTTGCTTGAATTTTCTCACAGCAGGTCTTTAACCCTTTTCATAGAGTTCCTTGTATGTAATAATTAAATGTTGAAACTTATGAAATACTTTTATGAATTTAGATAATTTTTACATACTATTAAAGTTTATCGAGCTGCAGAGTCATGTAAATAGACTTAAAATTGAGAGATTAACTTTACATGTTTGGTGATACCGATGCAGATGTTTTTTGATATATGGAGATGTTGAGTCTTTTGACTTTACAAACGGTGCTGAACAGCATTCAATTCACTATTTTCCTCTCCTGTTTTACTTGTGAAAATAATAATGTTCTATGGGATGGTGTAATGTTCTGTTTACATTCACCAGTTGTAGTGGACAAAGGTTTTTGTTAAGTCTGTATTATGTATAATTGGTGCATGTTTATTTTTAGTATGTTAATTGCCTCTGATGTTAATAAATGAGCAAATGCCTTTCTGGAGGAATAGCAGCAACATTTGTAATGCTTTGCTTACTCTCAGACTGTTTGGATATGCAGCAGTGTCCTGTATAATAGTCTGTCAACAATGGATGAGTCGTATAGTGGCAAATCCATTCAGCCTCAGTGTGTCAGAGGCTATGCCATCTCGGTTTATATAAGGATGCCCTGATACTGCGCAGCACCCAGATCTCTTCTTAGAATGTGTCCCCATCATTAAGTGATAAGTGGCTGCCCATGCTTTCGTCCATTAGTAGATATACTAATCTTTCATATATATCAAGTCCTGAAAAGAATTTCACTTAAGGTTTTTGATAATTATTTACTTTTTAAAAATTATTCAGGTTTTTTTATGAGTTGAACTAAGCAATAAATATACCAAAGGTATTATAGCTGAAAAATATAAATATAACCATTATCACCCACATATTTTTGCTACATATTTTTCATGTTTTATAGGTTGGTTCTCAGTTTGAAATATCATGGATCTTCTAAGTTTAAATACCTTCTGACTTGACAAAGGCCTCATTCATAATCATATAAGTTATATTTAAAGGAAATTGCTCGCAGGATTATAGTTCACTAGGTTTTGGTCATTTCAATACTATTTTAAAGGTTTTGGTGATTGTGGTTTAAACTCTAATGTTTAATTTCTGATTTATCAGGAAAACTGTCATATATTATTTACCTTGGGTAGCACTATGAAAAAGAAGGGACGTGATTATCTGACAGGGTACAGTTGGCTCTTATAGTGAATCTAATCAGTGTATACCAGTAATAGTTCTTAGTTGCAAACAGGAAATGGTTATGATTAACTTAACACAAAATAAAAGAATTTATTGAAAGAATAACAAGCCGGGCACTAGTGACGCATGCCTTTAATCCCAGCACTCAGGAGGCAAAGCCAGCCGGATCTCTGTGAGTTCGAGGCCAGCCTGGGCTACCAAGTGAGTCCCAGGAAAGGCACAAAGCTACACAGAGAAACCCTGTCTCGAAAAACAAAGAAAGAGAGAGGGAGGGAGGGAGGGAGGGAGGGAGGGAGGGAGGGAGGGAGGGAGGGAGGGAGGGAAAGAAAGAAAGAAAGAAAGAAAGAAAGAAAGAAAGAAAGAAAGAAAGAAAGAAAGAAAGAAAGAAAGAAAGAGAAAGAAAAGAAAAAAATAACAAATCCCTCAAAGAATTGGTGAAAAGACTAGAGAACAGGATTGGAAGACGAGCCAAAGGAAAATGTGGTCCAAAATCCTGTCTGAGCTCTAACCTTGAGAAGAGTGAGAGAAGATGGGTATACTTGGTGCCAGAGGCCTGTGAAGACTGGCTTTCAAATACTCCCTCCAGGTTCAAAGTCTGGTGGGAGTGTCCCACTGACCAGGGTTGTGTTTTGTGCCAGTGCTGGGGTCCTGAAGGACAGCAAGTGTACCTGACCCTCTGAGTTTCCAAAGGAGGCAATGGGCAGGTCTAAAGAGAATCCTGCTTTTCTTGCAAAGTGTCACTTCTTAACTCTGGGAAGACATAGGGACTGCGTATTGTGGCCCACTGAAGGTGTTTAAGCTTTTGAAACAAAAGTTGGTCCTGAGCCATACCATAAACAGATGTCTCTGTATCTGGAGGACCTTGGACAAATTCTTTGATTTAAAACAGTCATTTAAACCTCATCTCTAAGAAAAGACAGAATGATACTGATTGCGCACAAAATGCAATTTTTTAAATTTTATTTATTTATTTTGTGGTGCAGCGGTGGGTTTTGAGACAGGGTTCCTCTGTGTAATATTCTGGCTGTTCTAGAACTCACTTTGTGACCAGGCTGGCCTCAAAACTCACTGAGATCTGCCTACCTTTGCCTCCCAAGTGTGGGGATTGAAGGCATGCGCCACTGCCACCAGGCTAAAACCCCAAATTTTGATCTTTCCCTTGTAAATGTGACCTTGCCAATGAGCCTTGCCAACTTCAATAGTGTGAATTCTAATTGGTCTTAATAAAAAACCCAGAGTCAGATATCAGGGTGAAAGCTGAAAGATCAGAGAAACAGAGCAGCCAACCACTAGAAAGAGTTCTTACCTCTAGGAATCCTCAGATTAAAAGGGATGAGCTCCTGTCTCCACCTCCCTAGTGCTGGGATTAAAGATGTGTACCTCCCAAGTACTGGGATTTAAGGCATGAGATACCAGGTGATGGGATTAAAGGTGTGCCACCACTGCCTGGCCTCTAGTGGCTAGCTCTACACTCTGATCTCCAGGCAAGCTTTATTTGTTAGAGCACATACAAAATACCACCACAAATTGCTCTCAGGGAGAGACAGAATCAGTTTCCTAAGTCTTGAGACTAGGTTGTCCAAAGACAACTAGGTTGTCCTTATGTTCTCGTATGAATAGAAAAAGTGAGTAGGGGCCTGGGATGTAGCTCAGCTGGGAGTGTGCTTGCCTAACAGGCATGGTGACACATGCCAGTTTGATCTCAGCTCTCAGAAGCTGGAGACAGAAGTTCGTGGCCATCCCTAGATAGTCAGTTTGAAGCCAGCCTGGGATATATGAGACCTAGACTTAAAAAAAAAAAAAAAGTGAGTATGACACTGTACAAGTTATGGGCCTAGTTTCTTGTTTGTTTTAATTATTTTATGTGTATTAGTGTTTTGCCTGCATGTATATATGTGCACTACTTGTGTGCCTGGTGCCTGCAGAGGCCAGAAGAGGGTGTACAGTCCGCGGAACTGCGAATGGCTTTTGGGGTACTGAGAATCAAACCTGGGTTCTCTGGGACAGCAGCCAGTAGTGCCCTTAATTGCTGAGCCATCTCTCCCTGTGGACCTAATCTTCAAAGATCTTGAATACCTGCGCTCCCAGCCCCCCTTCCCTGCCGTTGCCTGAGACTGTCCCGTGTTAGCCTGCAATAGGATGAGGTAGGTACCATGAGAAGAGGGCCGCAGTGGCTCAGTAGACAGGAAGCTCTACCAAGAAGCAGAGCTGTGCCAACCAGTATGAGACGAGCAGGAGCAAGCCCAAAAAAGAAGAGTGCTCCATCAGGGTTCAGCCCAATCAGGGCTCAGTCTTAAACTGAAAATTTTCATCACAAATGATGTGTTGTAGGAAGGCTTGGTATGCTTAACAGCTAGCCAATAAATAATCCAGTGCATATTGAATGCCAAGGCTTACTTGAAGTTATCTTCATAAGAATTCTGCATGTTAAATACCAGTTTCCCTTTTCCTTATATTAGTGCTAAATCCTGTTAGATTATATTTTAGTTCTAGAGTAGCGATTCTCAACCTTCCTAACTTTAATACAGTTCCTCATGTTGTGATGACCCCTGACCATAAAATTATTTTGTTACTATTTCATAACTGTAATGTTGCTACTGTCATGAATTATAATGTAAATATCTGATATGTAACATGGGGGTTGCAACCTACAGGTTGAGAACAACTATTCTAAAGAAATGCATGTAGACATGTACACAGGTTTTGGTGCTAGTAATCACTCTACACCACTAACCACAAGGCTTAGTAACAACTGTATTTAATAATTTCATGCTGATCACATTGAAGTAACATTTAAATATATTGAATTACTATAATTGAAGTTGAAAAGGGAGCCATTAATACTAAGATTCACCAAGCATATAAAATGAGTTTGGTAATAGCACCAATTATAAAGCATCAGCCAAATGTGCATGCCTGTAATCCTAGTTGCCAAGGAGGCTGAGATAGGGTAAACAGGCCTTCCTGAAATACTTGAAATCCTGTCTCAAAAGCATGTGTGAAGCCCTGGTTTCAACTCCTAAGATCACTAAGAATATCAGATTTTATGGCCCCTCTTTTGTGTTTCACATGCACTGTTCTCATCCACTATGGGTATCCTTTGTTTCTAAAACAACAAACTGGACATAAAGTTAGAGCCCTAACCACTTTATATATAATAATAGTCTTAGTTACTGGGTTTTTTTTGTTTGTTTGTTTTTGTTTTGTTTGGGGGGGGCAGGATTTTTTTGGTTTTTTTGTTTTTTGCTTTGAAGAGACACTATAACCAAAGCAACTCTTAGAAAAGAAAGCATTTACCTGGGGAATTGCTTAACAGTTTTAGAGAGTGAGTCCATGGTCATGACAGGAAGCATACAGGCGTCGTGAAGGAGCAGCTGGGAGCTTTACATCGTGATCCATGGGCCTCAGGGTTGCACTGAATCTGCCATGGGCTTTCAAAGCCTCAAAGCTCACCCCAGTAACACACCTCCTCCAACAAGACCACACCTAATCCTCCCCCCAAACAGTCTACCAGTTGGGGACTAGGCATTCAGATATGTGAGTCTACAGAAGCCATTCTCATTCAAACCACATCCCAGGCCCTGGATTCCAAAGGCTTATAGCCATATCAAAATGCAAGTTCGATTCAGTCCAGCTTCAAAATCCCCCATAGTCTTTGAGTCTCAATACTGTGCAAAGTCCATGTCTCTTGAGCCTCAAGGAAGTCTCTCTCAACTGTAACCCCATGTAAAAGCAATAAGCAAATCACATAGTCCAACATACAATGGCCCAGAATATACATTACTGTTCTTCGAGGGAGGCAAGGGAACATGTGGTGGTATTCTAATTGTACTGAAATGTGATTTTGATTGTATGTTAAATAAAGTTGCCCCGGAGGTCAGAGCTATTAGAGCCATAGCAAGAGTGTGGCGGTGGTGGCACACGCCTTTAATCCCAGCACTTGGTAGAAGAGCTAGGTAGATCTCTGTGTGTTCAGGGATACAGCCAACATTGGAGACATACGCCTTTAAGACCTGGGGGGCTGTACATTACAGACAGTGACGAGGCAGTCACGTGTTTGGGTTTACAACCAATGAAAAGACAAAACAAAAGACTATGAAAAGACATACACACAGAAAATAGGTCTCTTTCGGGAAGCTAGGACCTCCGCAGGAAGAAGGGTGAGATTTTAGCACTGAGCTCTGACCTCTTGGCTTTCTCTTTTACATTGGTTCTGTGTTTCTATAAGACGGTTGGTTACATCTACAGGAACATAATGAAGAGTCGGCAGAGCAAACTCCAAATCCTGTCTCTCTATGTCCTATGGCAAAGAACTTAGATGACTCTACCTCCCATCTTTGCTGACTGCGACATATTCTCTCACTTGGGCTGATTCTACAGTTGTCCTTGACAGGCATCCCACAGCTCAGGCATCTCCCAACATCCTGGGGTCTCCAAGGCACTCTAGGCTTCACCTTCACAGCTTCATGAAATGGCTGGTGTCTAAGGCCTCCATGTAGGGACACCCCTGCCACAAGCGTGGCCTTGGTGGCTTTTCTCAGCTGTGGAAGAAGATTCCATAATCTCTTTTCTGTATCCAACGCCAGAAACACATGACCCAAACTGCCAAATTCTGTTTTCTGGGCCAGGAACCTGTTCATTATATTTGCATAAACTTTCCATTGTTGATGATTTTCTTTGTTCTTTAAACTTTGATTTAGTTACTTTTCACAAGTTGGAAGCTTAGCTGGATGGAGTCTTGCTCTGAGACAATAAGGCATTCCCATCATTCCATTTTGAATCAGGCCTTTAAACTTTTTATTTCCTTGAGCACAGGGCTTGGCTGCAACATGGCATTCCCTGGTGCTCTTTTGCTCCTCAAACTGTATATTTTGTGTTTCTCTTTACATCCTGATCCACAAGCAGAGAATGGCACTGAATCTGGCATGGGCTTATGAAACCACAAAGTCCACTCCCCAGTGACAGCCTCCTCCAACAAGGCCTCCAACACCTCATAACCCTTCCCAAAACAGTCCACCAACTTGGCACTAGACGTTCACATAGAGGAGCCTATGGGGGCATTCTCATTCAAATGCCACAAATGACTATGGTAGGAAAAACGAAAAACAGCATCTGTAAACATGTATGAACCAGTGGGAAAGGAAATATAGTACGGTGTTTTGCCATCTTCCTTGATGAGAAGCTATTAAAAATACAAATTCTGGCCGGGCATTACACACATCAATGAGAGACCAAAGGAATGATTCCACTCCTGTCAAGATTGATGAACCAGATGTTAATATTCTGATCCGCCCCTTAAAATCCTGCCCCTTGGCTCCGCCCTGTGTGTAAAAGGAAAAACTCCACCCCTTCTCTCTCTTCTGCTTTCCTTCCATGAGGTGTGCACCCTCTCTCTCTCTCTCTCTCTCTCTCTCTCTCCCTCTCTCTCTCTCTCTCTTTCTCTCTCTCTCTCTCTCTCCCCTCTTCCCTCTTCCTCTCCCCCCTCCCCTCCCCAACCAAATAAAACTTTTCACTGAGCGCTGTCTGCATGGCATCTCTGTCTCTCACCCGCTGTGGCTCTACCTGCTGCCTAGCATACAGTATCATAACATTGGCGCCCAGTGGAGCATAGGTAACCAACCCCAAACAGCTACATCTCTGAAAAGCCCCACACTAGCATGGATGACAATGTTCCCATAGCTACATTAATGGACTCCCTGTCTAGTTAGCATTCTATTTCTGTATTCTCTTAACATTTTCCAAGACCTTGTGTAGCTGGGGCAGAATTACAGGCATCTGGGAGAGGCACCGGAGGGAGTGACTAGAATCTTAGGAGAGTCTCAAAAGGGAACGCTAACAGCCCCAGGGGTGTACAGTGGGGGTGTCTTGTCCTTGAGGTAATCACACCTGTTCTCTTAGTGGACAACAATCTGCAACACTGGTACACTAGGAAATAATAGGCAGTGATGGTTATGGTAGAATGTCTCCTCAAGTGAGAAGCAAAACATAGGCAGCGTGTAGAAGTAAAAGGGTGTCGTCCTCTTCTACTCTCTGGACTCCTGTCAACACAAGTGATCTCAAGACTGTTAACTTATTTGGAACATATGACATCTTTTAGGGACAGCATAGCAAAATATTTTATCACCTGGTCCAAAACCAAACCTGTGGAACTGTCCATCATCCTACAAGGCCAGAGTCTGGAAGATAGAATACTTGATAGGGATTGGTGGATCCTCCAGCTATCCGGTTCACATTCACAGGGAAAAAGTTCTTTTGATAAGCACTGTTGTGTGGGACACTGCTTAAGGATATTTATTATACAAAGCATTCAGTAAGGCCACAGATGAAGTGAAGTGTATGACAGATAATTCAGGGAAAGCAGTCCAAACACAATAATTATTTAAGAGCAAATTGCTACCTTCTTCGTGATAGTTGGATAGATTCCCTTGTAATCAGACCTGTCTTTTTGGCTGCTTAATACTATAGCACAGGTCAAGTCAGCCATTAGAATTACTAAGTAGTGGTGCTAACCAATCAGTCCTGGGAAGGGGAAGACAGTTAAATGTACATGTGTGTCTTTGTTCTTATCACCATGGCTACTGTATTAATGGATCCACAGAGCAAACACAGCTGGGGGAAGAGAAAGTTGCTGTGGTAAGCTCTTCTTGGAGGCAATGCTTTTGACTCCAAGACAGAGTTTAATGCAGTAACTCATCTAACCAACCATGGATTTGGTTTGTTTTCTAATAATGGAGTAGGGGAGGGGACACTTTGCATTATTTGTCATGTATAAAGGTTTTTACCTCAATTATTTTTAAAAAGATTTTTTGTTTGTATGAGTGTTTTGCTGGCATGTATGCATATATGTATGCATGTCATGTGCATGCCCACTGCCAACAAAGTCCAGAAGAGGCTGTCAGACACTCTGAAACTGGAGTTACAAACTTGTGAGTTGCCCTGTGGGTGCTAGGACTAGAACCCAGGTCCTCTGAAAGAGAAGCCATCTCTCTAGTTCCCCAGTATTTTTTAAATTTTTTAAAAAGATCCCTGACATGAAACATTCTCAATAATCAATTCGCATGACTGGATATTCTGAACTTACTAAAATTTTATTTTCAAAATATGGGAACATTCAATGTAAGTAAATGTTTGTGTTTGGTATTTTTTAACTACAGATTTATGGAGCAATATTTTGGCGCACCTATGTGGCATGTGATGATGAAACTTTTAAAAATCACTAGTATCAGCCGGGCCACGGTGGCACTCGCCTTTAATCCCAGCGCTCGGGAGGCAGAGGCAGGCGGATCTCTGTGAGCTCGAGGCCAGCGAGATCCAGGACAGGCACCAAAACTACACAGAGAAACCCTGTCTTGAAAAACCAACCAACCAACCAAACAACAACAAAAACCCTAGTATCTAGTGATTCAATATTAATACATGTCTAAAAAACGTAATGATCAGCCGGGCGGTGGTGGCGCACGCCTTTAATCCCAGCACTCGGGAGGCAGAGCCAGGAGGATCTCTGTGAGTTCGAGGCCAGCCTGGGCTACCAAGCGAGTTCCAGGAAAGGCGCAAAGCTACACAGAGAAACCCTGTCTCGAAAAACCAAAAAAAAAAAAAAAAAAACCGTAATGATCAGATTAGGGTGATTCATGTTTCCATCTCCTTGTTGGACTAGGAACTTCCCTCTTCTAGAACTTGTTACTTCCGTTCAGGCTTTCAGTTTTGTCCTTAAGTCCATCGGAATAGCTAGGAGCGATCGCCAGGGACTCCGAGGGTTAAAGGTTGGAGGAGCAGCTATGCCAAATTACAGGAGGCACCGGGAACCGGCGGGTCAGTGGGCCGGACACAGCGAAGCTCCGCCCAACTCTGCTTTCGCTGACGCCTGCGCAAACCGCGCGGGTTCCCGGTTGGGTTGGCGGTAGCCCCGCCCACTTGGCTGCGCGTGCGCAGACGCTGCGGGAGGCGGCAGTATGAGCTCCACGATCCTTTCCGGGTCTTTGGCGGCCTCCCTCTGGAGAGCAACAAGTAAGGCGATCCGCCCGAGGTCCCGAGACTCGGAAACCCGCGGGGGAAGCCGGCTTCTGATAGGGGAAGACGCCGGGGCGGAGACCCGACCTCGGTGCACTAGGATCGCGGGGTTCCGAGCCTTTGGGTGTGCTTGGAGGAGGGGCGCGGACTTTGCGGGTGGTTTGCGAGGAGCGGCTGGCACTTAGATGCCGCTGGGGCCGTATGGAGAAGAAGGACACTTCGAGGATGAGTGTCATTCATTTACTTGTTTGCTTACATCAAGAATAATTTGTACCCGGCAGAGGGTGCATGCTTTTTTAGTCCAGCACTAGGCATACAGAGGCAGGAGGATCTATTGAGTTCAAGGTCAGCCTGCTCTAAATGTTCTCTAAGCGAAAGTCAGATAAATGAGTACATACAACGAAAAGTACACGAAGCCAAGAACTGTTTAGAAGAGATGCCTGCGTGCTTTCTGTAGAAACTAGCGTTTTTCAAAACTGTTTCATTATTTCTCAATATATTCCTCAATTAGCATCCCAAAGAGGGTGCAGAATGTAAGTTTAATTGATGACATCCCTGAGATGTTACGTAAACTGAAGACAGAATTACTGCTTTCTTAACAAAGGACCCCATTTTTTTTTTTTTTATTAAACTTTCTAGTTTTTCCCTTCAAATACTTGGTACCTGTTGGTTGTTCAAATCTCAAATGATCTATACAATAAATATTATAAAAAACGAAAGGCTCACTCCAAACCCTTAGGTGATAACTTTAGTGTTTATCCAGCATTCTGCTGTTTTTAAACAATTATGTTATGTTTGATACCAGAAATTATGTATAGACACACTTGACCCATGTATAAAGTATAAAGCAAAAGGAACATCAATGAACCCATTTTCCCATGGAAATGGTTCGATGCAGTTTGCAGTCATTGCTTTTTTTTTTTTTAACTACTCATATTTCAAGATCACTCCATACAGAAATGTGAGGTGGTATCTTTTACCTGTGTATGATACATTTTCCATTCTCCTTATGGATACTTGGGCAGTACTAGGAACACTAGCATAGAGTGCTACTGTTTTGTGTTCCCCATGCCCCAGCACAAGATGTAAGTTCCTAAAGGATGCTGTTGTATTGATTTTCCCGTCAGGGTTGGGGCAAGCCAACTGCTTCCTTATCCAAGAAATTGAAATTAAAGCTCACACAGATTGCAGAATAGCAGCGAAACTTTGTTTGAATTCTTACACTGCAAGAGAGCAGCAGGCCTGTAGTAGAATATTATTTTAAGGTCTGTTACTTTTGTTTATGTTGCATTTGTTTAACTCTGTGAAGATGTGTTACTGCGCCTGTCTAAAACACCTGATGGTCTAATAAAGACCTGGCCAATAGCAAGTCAGGAGAAAGGATAGGCAGGGCTGGCAGGCAGAGAGAATATATAGAGGGAGAAATCTGAGAGCAGGGCTAGGTCTAGCAGCCAGAGAAGGAGGGGGACTCCAGGGGCCAGCCACCCAGCTACACAGCCAGCCATGGATGAAGAAATAAAAAAAAGATATACAGAAATAGAAAAGGAAAAGCCTAGAGGCAAAAGGTAGTCGGGATAAGTTAAGAAAAGCTGGCTAGAAACCAAGCCAAGCTAAGGCAAGGCATTCATAATTAATAATAAGCCTTTGTGTGTAAATTTATTTGGGAGCTGAGTGGCAGGTCCCCCAAAAGAGCAAAAAGAAGAAAAACCTCCAACAACACAAGCCACAATGAAGAAGGGCCAGAGTGTGTTGCCTAGGGTCTCTTTAATGGGGTGTACAGGGAAGAGGGGGCTGGTTACTAAGGAGTTGGGGTGGTTCTCACTTAAATTGATATACTATACTAGGTAGCACAACCATTTTCTGTATATGTTCCTTCTTATAATGCATCTTACTTCAATCATGCTTGCCAAACTAGACATAAGATGGTAAATAGAAGATTTTCCTTTAAAAAAAAAAATTACTTTTAGGGCACAGTTTTACCTTACTGGGTAAGCACCCAAACAGTGTAGGACCGATGGGCCTTTCTGGTCCTGTATTGGAACATGAGAAGAGTACAACTAAATAGAATTTGATTAAGCTTCCTGTTGAGAAAGGAGGAAAATCTCATGCTTCAGAGAGGGATGTACGTGCATGCATCCTGGTGCTGTTGGTGCTGGGGGTTGGGGGTTATGTTGCT
Organism: Peromyscus leucopus; assembly: GCF_004664715.2. NCBI lineage: Eukaryota > Metazoa > Chordata > Mammalia > Rodentia > Cricetidae > Peromyscus > Peromyscus leucopus. The sequence continues at coordinate 58,520,866 of NC_051084.1, forward strand.
AGGTGCATCGCTTGGAGAAAGATTCCTGTGCTTAGTGTGTACAGGTAAGGAAATTAGGCTGCCAAGCGCATTATTAGAAGAGGACCGTGTGCATATTCCAAACTAGACGGAGTCCTAGGTTACGAAACTATTCCCTGTATTTGCCCGCCTCCTTACTTTATAGCTCTTTGCAAACTTTGTAGCACTGGTTATCTCTAAGGGAGGGAAATAGCTGTGTAGAATGTAGGCATTCAGGAAAGGATTTTCACTGGATGCCATTTGTCCCTTTTGAATTATGGTAAATGATCAAAAACACAAGTAGGCAAAAATAGTCAATTTTTTTAAAGTAAAATATTTTTTTTTCTTCATTAGGATCCTCCCTTCTGAATCATTCTTTGAGGAAGGTGAGTTACGGAGAAGGAAAATCTGAACTTGGGAAGCAACCTCTTAAGAAGTCCAAGTTGCCAGTCGGTCGTTTTGATGCTCCCGAGGACTCGAACTTGGAGAGGGAGCCACTCAAGAGTGAGTAGACTCCACCACTGTGGGTGGGTGCCTAACGTAGCAAAGAAAATGTCCGTTCTAGAAAATGGATGCCAGAAGTGAAATGTGCTCTTCGCCGTTATTACCAGCTATAAAGGATATTTCAGTGAGTAAAAATACCATGTGGACTATCTGTATGTGTGGTTGTTAACTTCTTTAAGAAGGTTTTGGGTTGGTGAGATGCCTCCCAGAGTGTAGATTCCAGCACTCTTATGCTAACAGCCATGGCAGCCCACAGAAGATACAGGGAATCCCTGGGGCCAGTTGGCTACCTAGACTGTCGGACTTGACAGTCTGGGCTTAAATGAAAGACCTTGCTTCGGTATATAAGATGGAGAGCAATCCAGAGAGAGACCTGAAGTCATTCTCTGACCTCTGCATGCACATGCACACAAGTGCATGGATGCACACACACACAAGAGCACACGTACATCACACATGTGTAAACATAAGCATACACACGTACGCATGCAACCCCCACCAAAAGGTATTTCTAAAGCTAGAAATGGTGGCCCAGTCTGGAATACCAGCACTCTGGAAACTGATGCCAGAGAATCAGGAATGTGAGGCCAGCCTGAGCAACATAGACTGTCTCAAAGGAAGGGTTTCTGAGTTTTAGTACTTATTTAGTTACTTGTGGGGGGGGTTGGTTTGTTTGTTTTTACTATACTCCCCCCCGCCCCCAGCTGAGGACCAAACCTAGGACCTTGTGCTTGCTACGCAAGCGCTCTACCACTGAGCTGAATCCCCAACCCTTTACTATACTTTCATTATTCAAAAGGTAAAACATAGAAGTCGGTTTCCTCTGTGATACAAATAACAAGCCTTTGTTTGTTGATGAAACCAGCTGCTGTGAAAAGACCAGCTGCAGCATGCAGTAGATCGTCCTGAATGTACAGGGTAAAGCTGAGGAGTCAGGGCACAGTGAAGATGCTGGGTCTTAGAAGAGGATGGAACACAGGACTGCATAGTGAAGAGAAGACATCTCTCATTCTCTCAACTCTAATAACCTTCCTTCGTAGCTCCCTGTCATCTGTCCACTGGACAGAAAGTGGCATCTGAAGAGACACTAGCCCACTGGAGCATGTGCCTCTGGCCGGCCTCGCCCTTCTCTCCCATTACCTCTTGATTAAAAAAAACCCTTAGACTGCATTCCTGAAGCTAGCCCCCAAGGCCCATTCCCTTATGGGCCACTTCCTCCTCCTGAGGCTGACTACTAAGGTCCAGTTATCAAAGTATTGAAGTCCAATCATCAAAAGCCCCCTTTGGCTTCCCTAATTAACATGCCCAATTAAAATTAAACACATCCTAACACGGGTTTCCCTTGTACCTGTATAAACTGCCATTTTCCTGTGTGCCATATCTGTCTCCCCTCTATCCAGAGGGAGTCCTTGGTCCTCTAGGACAAATAACCTGCCCTCTTTCCCTCGTTCCCTTTCCCTTCTCCCTGGTCCTCTGTCTCCTGACTTTGTCTCTTATTCCCTAACCTCTGTCCCTCTGGGGCAAATAAATCTCCTTTGTGCTGAGAACTTGGTCTTGGAGGTCCTGAGCCGGTACTTTTCCATTCTTTAAGGGTGATAATAGACTAAATACAGTGTATCATTATTGTTTTCTTTTTTTTTATTTTATGACTTTATGCATATGTGTTTGTGTATGTCTCTTTGTGTGTGGGCCTGTGCATGCAGCCAGAACGATTGGATTTCCTGGAGCTGGAGTTATGACAGTTGTGAGTCACCTGCATTGACACTAGGAACCAAATTGTGGTTCTCTAAGCCTTGGCTCCAGCCTAGTTCCTATGTTCATTGTATTGGGTGACTTTTCATGGGGAGACATTTAAGAAATCGGTTCATCCCAGATGGGGCACCAGTAGGCCAAAAGAATGATTCTGTCTAATTGGTAAGTCAATGAATTTATTGGGGTTCCCGACAGGAGCATGGGAAAGGGGATGTACTGGTTACCTTTTCTTACTGCAGTGACGAAATTCTTGACAAAAGCGACTAAGGGAAGAGAGGGTCTGTTTTGGCTCACAGCTTAAGAGGGGTGCAGCCCGTCGTGACAGGAGGCATGGTGGCAGGAGTGTGAGGTGACAGTCACATCGAGTCTCTTGTCAGGAAGCAGAGAGAGGCAAGTGCTGGTGATCAGCTTGCTTTCTGGTTTTCAGGATCCCAGGCATACGATGGGGTGGACATTCAAGGTGGATCTCTCCTTCTCTCTGGAAGCTCTCATGTAGAAACAACCAGAGATGTCTCCTGGGTCCCTTTCCATCTTGTCCAGTTGACAGTTGAGATGAGCGATCACACAGGGCTACTTACAGGAATAATACGTGCCAAACAAAAGCAGGAAAGGAGTTCATTCTGGCCTACGATTCTGGAGACTGAAATGCTAAAAGCCTAGTGCTGGCATCTGGGCTTCAGCATGGCTTCCAAATCTTCCCACTTAGATAGAGGTCAGAAGACAAAACTGCCTGGACAGTGTGTGTCAGTAAATACACATCTTCATTTTTTAATGCCTCATGATCACATTAAAAACCACTGTTCCTTAGAAAATGCTAAACACCCAGTGCCAGTAGACACCATTCAACCTGACCTGAACAGTCAATGACCTTAGGCAGTGTTAACTACTGCTTCTGGAAGTTTCCAATTCAGCTTTTGTTTTGCTTTCTTTGTCTTCTCATCCATTGTTTCTGCCATTTCTTCCTGGATTCCAGGAGGCTGCCACAGTAGGATAGTGATGGCTAGATCAACATAGGATACATTACCAGACTCTGTCGATGGATGGATGGATGGATGGATGGATGGATGGATTGATGGATGGATGGATGATGGATGGGTGGATGATAGATAGATAGATAGATGAATGGATGATAGATAGATGATGGATGGATGAATGGATGATAGGATAGATAGATAGATGATTTGATTGATGGATGGATGGATGATGGGTAGGTGGATGATAGATGGATGGATAGATAGATAATTGATAGATGAATGGATGAATGGATAGATGATGGATGGATGGTAGATGGTAGGTAGGTAGGTAGATAGATAGATAGATAGATAGATAGATAGATAGATAGATAGATAGATAGATAGACAGACAGACAGACAGACAGGGTAAATGGAAGATGAGATACATAGCTGTCTATGAGCATCTGATGGGAATTAGCATAAAAGGTGGGGCCAATGAAATTTAAAGGAAAAATAAAACTGTAACAAGTAGATGTGCTAGGGAGATGTTTAAAAGAGAGAAAGGTATGGCCATACAAGAAGAGATTACAGAACATGGCACATGTCAGGCACAGCCGAATGGCCTCAGCATAAAGTATAAATAGTAGATTAATAGAATGTCGGACTTTTTCATGTCAGATCTGAGTGTTAAGGTCCAGCAAGCTATGCTTATGCTGAGCCCGACAGCCTGAGTTCAGTCCCAGGGACTCCACTGTAGGAGAGAACCAGTTCCTGAATATTTCCATCTGACCTCAGCACTCACATTGCAGCACCTACACAAAACACAACACACGTATACACATGCACACAAGCAATAGATGTAATTAGAACAGTTTTTTAAAGCTGGGAGTGGTCAGTAAGGGAACTGAGGGTAGCTCATCGGGAGAGCACTGGCTTAACAGGCATGGAGCCCTGGCCTCATTCTAAGTCCATAAATCCAACATGGCGGCGCATGCCTGTAATTTCAGCACTGGTGAGACAGGCAGATCAGAAGCTGAAGGCAGGCAGCCTGGGCTACATGAGGTCCTGTCTCAGGAGGTAAATAGAGACGTTTTGATGAGGTTTTTGTTTGCTCGTCTGTCTTCTTTTTTTGTTTTTGTTTTTGTTTTTTTCTTTTTTAGATGATCTCACTATGTAACCCCAGCTAGCTGGCCTGAAATTCCCTATGTAGACCAGGCTGGCCTCCAAATTACAGAGATCCTCCTGACTCTGCCTCCCAAGTGTTTGGATTGAAGGCGTACACCGCCATATATAGTCAAATTTTAAAAAATATATTGGGCTGGAGATTGTCTAGCCAGCTCTATTAAAGTGTGATTTAAATATACAGTTCTGTGAGTTTTCACAAATGTTTGCAGTCATGTAAACAACATTAAGTATAAGTTTTCTTATTCCCTACAGAGTTATCTTTTGCTTATTTTTAATCCCCACCTCCTCCCACAACCATTGATCCATTCTCAATCCCTGTAGTTTTGCTTCTTATAGGATTTTATGTAAATGAGAGAACACATAGTCTTTTGTGCCTGGCATCCTTCACTCAGTCTATGCGGAAGAGATCGGTTAGGGTTAGAAAGATGCTTTGCTTCCATGCACACGTGGCTAGAGATGTAAGAGACAGAGCACAGGAGGTACACCACGTCACCGCAGTGTTAAGAGTGAGCTGCTGAGAGTGTCAGGCTGGTGGTAACAGAAGGAGGAAGAGTCAGGAGACTTCCGGGTATAACAGATGCAAAGGAGAGGAGAAGAGGGAAGACGGGATGTGTGGTCAGGGAGGAGAGCTCAAGAGTGAGATCTGAAGTAGAAACATTCTGGGGATAAGAAAGTCCAGTGGGAGACCCAAGTGAGACGAGCCTCCTTATAAGGAGGTTTAGGGACCTCTGTAGCCTCTGTGTTTGGTGGTCCCTGACGTGGATATTGAGATGATGGAGAATGGGGTGGGGAGGGATGACAGTATAATCCGATATTCATCTTTCCAGAGCAAGATAGAAAAGTCTATGAGTTATTACAAACTAGAGGCAAGAATTGGACAGGGGAGTGGAAGTCAGCAGAGGAAAGTCTATCAAGGTTTGGTCAGCAATGAGAAGGGGCATTTCAGTGTGTGCATACAGTCATGTATATATGTGTGTGCACATATATGTGCATGTTGTATTCATGTTCATGTGTGTGTGTGTGTGTGTGTGTGTGTGTGTGTGTGCGCGCGTAGTAAGGGTCTTGTGTATGCATGTGTTAAAGGGTCTCACTATGTGTGTGTATAGTAAGTGTGTGTATGTGTGTAGTGAGGGTCTTGTGTGTGTATATGTTAAGGGTCTGTGTGTGTGTGTGTGTGTGTGTGTGTGTGTGTGTAGTAAGAGTCTGTGTCTGTGTAGTAAGGATCTCATGTTCTAGAATAACCTGGAACTACTGGGCTCAGGAACTTCTGCCTTCATTTCCTGAATAACTGGGTCTACAATCATACAACTGAATCTGGCTCAGCATGTTCTTTTTTCCTGGTACTGTTAAAGCCCTGACCCCAGATGGAGGGTATCTGGAGATAATTAGGTTTGGATCATATGGGTGAGGGCTTCTTGGTGGGACTAGTACCCTTATGAGAGAGACACTGGAAACCTCGCTGCCTCCCTCTTTTCCATGTGACAGTTCATAAAGAAGGGACAGCCCAGTCAGGAAGAGGGCCCTCACTCCAACCAACCACACCCCATCGAGACTCCCATTGCATAAACCACGAAGTCTGTTTCCTCTCAGCATTCCCAGCTAACTACCACACCCAGAGTCCCAGGAAAAGGGGCAGGGGCAAAGAAGAGCATCCGTTACCGGCTTTCAGGGGGATCGCAGAGGCTCCCTGAAAACAGAAAACAGAATGATGGCATGGGTATGGGAGAATTAGGCACAGGGCAACAAAGATAAAGATTGAAGAAATATTTGCAAAGTTTCAAGGTGAAGTTCTGTATCTTCTTTGGTTAGTCTGTAGAGGGGCTGCATAATTTGGGGCAATGATCTTTTAGTTTTCCAAAAATACACCACTTAAGATCGGAGGTTCTTTCTAACAGCCGGTTCCTCATCTGTTCTCTCTATACACAAAGCAGTACAGCATGTGGGTTTCAGTGCAGACTCAGTCTCTCTGTTCACTCACTGTGTGACACTGAACAACTTTGTACACCTGTAACATGGGGGCAGTATTGTTTCCTGACTCATAGAGTTATTATGTGGACTGAGGGAGTTAACATGTGTAAAGTGCTGAGAATTGAAAGCCCAGTATCAGGTTATATTATCATTTGACCATTTGACCCTCAGCATTTAACACCAACCCGGGCAGTATTCATGACACCTACCATCAAACAGTAATCAATCAAATTGATGGATTAATTAAAAATTAAAATCCTCAGAATGTGGCTTGGTTCACAGTGAGGACTCCTATCAGGAAAATGTACTGCATTTTTGTAATCAGATGTTTTCTGTCCCGATCACCTGGTCCCAAATAAACACACAGGGGCCTATATGAATTATAAATGCTTGGTCAATAACTTAGGTTTGTTACTAGCTAACTCTTACATTTAAATTAACCCATTTCTATTAATCTTTGTATTGCCACTCAGCTCAAGGCTTTACTTGTCCTCTAGCATGTTTTGCTTCCTGGATAGCTCTTGGTGTCTCTCCTGACTCCACCCTCCTTCTTCCCATCATTATCAGTTCTGCTTTCCCACCTAACTCCCTGCCCAGCTACCAGCCTGTGAACTTTTTATTAACCAATGAGAGTAATGCCTATTCATAGTGTAGAAAAGGATTGTTCCACAGCACATTTGTGTGTGTGCGTGCATGCATTGCATGTGCACGTGTTTGTTACTGGAGACTGAACTTCACTCATGCTTAAACAAACATTCTATTACTGAGTTGTATCCCCAACCCATGAACACAGTGTTAAGGCCAGTGATTTCACTTATGCTCGTAAAACCCATCTGCTGAAGCCAAAGTCTGTGTTAAGGAGAAATAGTGCTCACAAGTAAAACCAGTCAGCACCTGTACATACCTGTCACTGTGCTAGACTCTTCACATACATTTGCCTTGTTCATTTCAGTGCTATAAGGCAAGTATGACCACCACCACCCATATGCACACACCACACACATTTGACTGGAAAGAAAATGGAGACACAGAACTTGTCTCTAAACCCTTCAAGTCCGGTGAAGCTGTACTCTGTTCTCACTCCTTCCCTCCTGTTGGGTCCAGTACCACAGATGAAACTACCTTCTAGTAGTTTCTAGACCTGAAAGCACTCCAAGAGTTGGAAGTCATCAGTGTTAGTAAAGTTGATTGAATATGAAAAATGCATATCTCAAGTGCCAGGGAAGGAAGGGGAAGAACCATATGCATGATTCATATAAAGACTGTATGATAAGCCAGGCACTCATAACCAGCTTGTGCAATCCTGTCCCCAAAACTGACCGTGTGGTGTTCTTCCATCTCTGCTGACTGCCTTGTTCTTATCTTTTGTCTTCCTTAGAGTTTCCAGATGATGTTAATCCAGTTACCAAAGAAAAAGGTGGACCCAGGGGCCCGGAGCCCACACGCTATGGGGACTGGGAACGGAAAGGACGCTGTATCGACTTTTAAGTCACATTCTTTAACTGCAGAATCATTTTCTGAATGGCTTACTTCACATTGTTCTTTCTCTATATCCTTTAAGCCATGTGATGTTCATCGTGTGTTTTAAAATACATGACAGCTGTGAAGCTATATCTAGGAAGTGGAAACACTTGTCCATTTGCACATGTTAACTTTAAGTGTGTTGGGGTAGAGAGAGCTGCAAGCCTTTGCCGTGATCTTTATCAATTCAGTCAGTTGCTTATAAAATGCACATGTAAATAAATAATTTTTAAAGATTGTCTTTAGATTGGTATTTTATTTTGTGAATGTTTCTCATGCATGCAAGTATGAGCTTTGTGCCCATGAAGGCCAGAAGAAGGCATCAGATCCCCTGGTACTGGAGTTATGGGTTGTTGTGAGTCACCCTGTGGGTGCTGGAAACTGAACCCAGGTCCTCTGCAAGAGCAAGTGCTCTAAACCTCTGAGCCATCTTTCCAGCCCCTGACATTTAATGTATATTGTTTTTAACTATGTTTATATATGTATGTCTGTGTGTATGTGCATGTGAGTGCAGTTGCCCTAAGAAGCCAGAAGAGGGCGTCAGATTTTTCTGGAGCTGTAGTTACAGGCTGTTGTGAGCCTCCTGACCTGGGCCCTGGGAAGCAAACTCATGTTCTCTGCAAAAGCTGTACTCTCTCTTAACCACAGAGTCATCTTCCCAGCCCCAAGAAAATAACTTTTCCATGACTGTGGTGGTATTGTGTTCCCCAAAATATCGTGTACCTTAATAAACTTATCTGGGGTCAGAGAACAGAAAAGCCACTAGTTAGGCAGTGATAGCACACACCTTTAATCGTAGCATTCCAGAGATAGAAATCCCTTTGGATCTCTGTGAGTTCAAGGCCACATTGGAAAAAGCCAAGCATGGTGACACACGCCTTTAATCCCAGAAAGCCAGCCTTTAATCCCAAGAGAGTGGTGGTAGAAAGCAGAAAGATATATAAGGCGTGAGGACCAGAAACTAGCAGCATTTGGCTGGTTAAACATGTGGCTGGTTAAGCTTCAGGCTTTACAGCAGCAGTTCAGCTGAGAACCATTGGGATGAGGACACAGAAGCTTCCAGTATGAGGAAACAAGACCAGCTGAGAAGTTGACCAGGTGAGGTTAGCTGTGGCTTGTTCTGTCTCTCTGATCTACCTGCATGGACCCCAATAACTCGCCTCGGGTTTGATTTTATTAATAAGAACTTTTAAGATGCCTGCTACACATGACTGTTGCTATGACTACGTGTGCTGATTTTGCATAAGCTGGAGTCATTTTGGAAGAGGGAACCTCAGTTAAGAAAATGTTTCCGGCCGGGCGGTGGTGGCAGACGCCTTTAATCCCAGCACTCAGGAGGCAGAGGCAGGTGGATCTCTGTGAGTTCGAGGCCAACCTAGACTACAGAGTGAATTCCAGGAAAGGCGCAAAGCTACACAGAGAAACCCTGTCTTGAAAAACCAAAAAAAAAAAAAAAGAAAAGAAAAGAAAATGTTTCCGTCAGATTGACCTGTGGGCAAGTCTGTGAAGCATTTTTTGTTTATTTGGTTTTTGTTTTTTGCTTAATGACTGATGTGGGAGGGCCCAGCCTACTTTGGACAGTGCTACCATTGGGCAGGTGGTCCTGGATTGTAGGAGAAAGCAGCTTGAGCTAGCCATGGACAGCAAGTTGCCAAACTGCTTCCCTCTGCTTCAGTTCCTGATCTGCTTACCCTGCTTTCCCTTCATGATGGACTATAAACTGTAAGATGGAATAAACTCTTTCCTCTCCAGGTTGCTTGTAGTCAGCGGTTTATTAAAGCAACAGAAACCAAATTAAGACATTAGAATAGTAGCTTTTAAAAAGTGTGTGTGTGTGCATGTGTGTGTGTGTGTGTGTGTGTGTATGTATGTGCGCATGTGCGCGTGCACAAGAGAGAGAGTGTATGTGGGCATATGTGAGGAGGTCAGACAACTTTGGGAGTTAGTCATGGTTCCAGGAATCAAGCACTCAGGCCATCATGGTTCCAGGAATCAAGCACTCAGGCCATCGAGCTTACGCAGTAAGCCTTGACCTCAGTGGCCCACTGGTTGCTTTTAAAATGTGGGTTAACTAATAATAATGAAGGCTGCAGTAATGACACAGAATATTTCATTTAGAATATTTCATTTGAACCTGTTTATGGGTTGGGGAGATGGCTCAGAGGTTAAGAGCATCGGCTGATCTTCCAGAGGTCCTGAGTTCAATTCCCAGCAACCACATGGTGGCTCACAACCATCTGTAATTTGATCTGGTGCCCTCTGCATATATGATAAATAAATCTTTTTTTTAAAAAAAATGCCCTGGTACTTCTGTATCCTTTTGTGTTAATTAGAGATAATAATAGTTGACAGGACAGATTAAATGAATAGGTGTGCATTAGGGTTCCTGAAAGAAACAGATCCACTGGGGGGAGAGGGGTGTGTGTGTGTGTGTGTGTGTGTGTGTGTGTGTGTGTGTGTGTGTGTGTGTGTGTGTGCATAAAGAGATTATGAGGAATTAGTACAGGAATAGGTCCTCTCTCCACTATGTAGATTCCTGGAATTGAACTCAGGTTGTCACTCTTGGCGACAAGCGCCTTTAGCCACTCAGCCATCTTGGCAGCCCTAAGACTGAGTTTGAAAACAGCCTGGGATGCACAGTAAGAGCCTACTCCATTAAAGAAAAAACAAAAACTGAACAAAAACCAGCAAGAAGAGATCATTTCTTTCAAAGCAACCTAATAGATGTCTGTCCAAGGGCAATTATTTCGGCATGTATGCCATTTTCTGCAGAACATAACACATGCCATTCCTTGTGTTCACTATTCTTAACCATGAATGTACTTTTCCAAATCACCAGGCTTCCTGTGGGAGTGATTAAGAAAAGCAAATTTTGCCGGGCGGTGGTGGCGCACGCCTTTAATCCCAGCACTCGGGAGGCAGAGCCAGGCGGATCTCTGTGAGTTCGAGGCCAGCCTGGGCTACCAAGTGAGTCCCAGGAAAGGCGCAAAGCTACACAGAGAAACCCTGTCTCGAAAAAACCAAAAAAAAAAAAAAAAAAAAAAAAAGAAAAGAAAAGCAAATTTTGAAATATTTGAATTAAAATACTTTTATGTGAATGCACTAAAAAAGCATTAGTTAAAAATAGTGATAATATTGGGTAGGTGGAATGAAATGCATATTAGTCAGTGAGACATAAATTAAGATGTAGAAAAGCAGAGGTAGAAGATTCTCTTCAGGTGAGCCGATAACTCAAAGCTTCTGCCCCAGAGCTCTCTGATAACAGGTCCAAGCCTCTGGGCTCCCCAGAAACAGCTTTTGCTCTGTGTCCTCTGTTGCAGAGGTTGGGCCTTCAGCCCTCCTGGCTATGCAAATGCCTTGGAAGAGAGGGTTTGCAGAACCAATAGACAGTGCAGTGGGATGACGATCGAGTGATGTGAATTGTACGTGCGAGATGATGGGAGTGTAGGAAAACCATTGAAGAGGATACACTTTAATATTTTTAGATGTATTTGTATGTGTGTGTGTGTATGAATGTTTTGGCTGCATGTATGTATGTGTACCATATGCATGCCTGGTGCCTGAGGAGGTCAGAAGAGGACACTGGATTCCCTGAAACTGAAGTTAGAGATGCTTGTGAGCTGCCGTGTGGGTCCTGAGAATTGAACCTGGGTCCGCTGCTAGATCAACAAGTGCTCTTAACTGCTGAGCCACCTCTCCAGCCAGTGGGTGTAGCTAGAGTGTTCCTGCCTTGCCCACAGTCAGGACAAATCTTTGTCACCCACCAGTCCCACAGCCGCTCAGACCCAACCAAGTAAACACAGAGACTTATATTGCTTACAAACTGTTCTTACTAACTGTTCTTATAGCTTAAATTAATCCATTTCCTTAAATCTATACCTTGCCACGTGGCTCGTGGCTTACCAGCATCTTCACATGCTACTTGTCCTGGCTGGCAGTGACTCACTCCTTCTGCCTTCCTGTTCTTTCTTTTTGCCTCTCTGTTAGTCCCGCCTAAACTTCCTGCCTAGCCACTGGCCAATCAGTATTTTATTTATTGACCAATCAGAGCAACACATTTGCCATACAGAACATCCCACAGCAAGTGGGTAAACATTTTTAACTTATGTCAAGAAACTAATGTGCATGTTAATTAAACTAGATTTGCTTTTGTATCAGTTATCACCTAGGAGTCAACATGAATTTCTTCTTTTGGAAAGAGATACTTTGATTTTATGTTCATTGCTCTTCCCTGCGTTGGTCTGTGCACCGTGTGCACGCGGTGCTCATGGAGGTCAGAACAGGGTGTCCGAACCCCAGGAACTGGAGTTACAAATGGTTGTGAGCCACCACCAACATTTGTTATTTTTCTTGTAGTTCTGCTAGGTAAAAATGTTTTGAAAATACTGTGTAATTTAGTCAACCTCCTAAATTAATGAACATTTACTAAATTAACCTTCTAAAAAGTATGTTAAATTATTTTGAATTGTTAGTAAAAGACCATAAGAAATGAAAATTATGCTGCTTTATATTAATTATCACAATATGTGATAAAAGTTTACACACTTCCAAAGTAAGTATAAAATATACAGTAAGTAAAGCTTACTCCTTTTATCCACAGGTTTGGGAGGCAGAGGCATATGGGTCTCTGTGAATTTGAGGTGGGCCTTGTTTATATAATGAGTTCCAGGACAGCCAGGGCTATGTAGAAAAACCATGTCTCAGTAAAAATACACACACACACACACACACACACACACACACACACACACACAAATGTATCTGTACACACACATACAGTAAACAAAATCTTAAGATAATAAAAAAAACCTTTGCTAATAACATATTTCAGGCCAGTGAGATGGCTCAGCAGCCAGAGGCACTTGCCAAGCTTAATGACCTTAGTTCAATACCCTGGACCCACATGGTAAAAGGAAAGGACCACCACCCCAAGTTGTCCTCTGACCTCCACATGCACACACAAAATAAAGGAGTATACAAGTTTTTGTTTTAAGTAACATAGCTTATGTCAGCTATCAGGTAATAGTGATGGCATGAAAATATTTGCATTCACATCCATCAAACATTAATGAGAAAACTTAAAGACTTATCAGGTTGATGTTTGTTGATGATGTGGCAGCCGTAAAAATAACAGCTCTCAATATCAAACAGGAAGCAGAGTTGACGCAGACCCCTCTGCCACTCCATGGGGTCCGCCATTGTGATCCTGCTCTCCAGCCAGTGAATGAGCATGCAGGGTGATGTCAACCTGACAGGATCCAGATCACCTAGGAAACGCACTCTCAGGCACACCTGGAGGGACCACTTAGATTGGGTCAATTGAAGTAGAAGACTCACTCTGAAAGAGGGCAGCCCCATCACGTGGGCTTGGGTCCCGACTGCGTGGGTGTCTTGCTGTGTGATAAAACACCATGATTAAAGAAATTCGGGGAGGAAATGGCTTATTCAGCTTATGCTTCCACATCAGAGTGTATCATCAAAGGAAGTAAGGACAGGAACTCAAACAGGGCAGGGACCTGGAGGCAGGAGCTGATGCAGAAGCCACGGAAGAGTGCTGCTTACTGGCTTACTCCTCGTGGCTTGCTCAGCCTGCTTTCTTACAGACCCCAGGACCACCAGCCCAGCGGTGGCCCCACCCACAATGGGCTGGACCCTCCCCCATCAATCACTAATTAAGAAAATGCCCTACAGGCTTGCCTACAGCCCAATGTTACCGAGGCATTTTCTCAACGGAGACTCCCTCCTTTCAGATGACTCTAGCTTGTGTCAAGTTGACATAAAACTAGTAGAATGGACATTCATCCTTTTTGCTCTCCTGCCTCCTGACCGTGGTTGCAATGTGACCAGCTGCCCCAAGCTGCTGCCGCTATGATTTCCACCATGATGGACTATGAACGTGAGTCTAAATAAACCCTTTCTCCCGGAAGTTGCTTTTATTAGGATATTTTAACACCTCAACAGGAAAAGTAACAAATACATAGGGTGATTAATACAACCCTCTCTTCTATAGATCTCTATTAGGCTGCCCCATTGACTGCCCAGTTTTCTTGATACTGTGCTCCCCTCTGAGGCCCTTGCTCTCCTGTTCACTGGTGTCAGGTCAGACCTGCTGGAGGAGGTATGAAGGTCCTTCTGGATAAGCACGGGGGCAGTGGTTCTCAACCTTCCTGATGCTGTGACCCTTTTAATAGAGCTCCTCATGTTGTGGTGACCCCCCAACCATGAAATTATTTTCGTTGCTACTTCATACCTGTAACTTTGCTACTGTTATGAATTGTAATGTAAATATCTGTGTTTTCTGATGGCTTTAGGTAGCCCATGCAAAAGGGTTGTTCAACCCCAAAGGGTTACAACCCACAGGTTGAGAACCAGTGCACTAGGGGACCCTGCATTGTTAGCACACAGGCTTGTTCCTTCAAGGGAAGAAATGCTATGCTTGTTATCTGCCCAGAGGGCCCGGAATGGATGTACATTCTAGCCTGCTGGGAGACCACACCAGACCGGCCCCAAGATCCTTATCCTAAGCTAGTTTTTCTCAGTCCATCTATAGAACTCATCTTTATGGAAGCTGTCATACATAGTCAGTGTAGAGAATCCATCTTTTAGCTGTCACATGTACTTTACAAACAATTTTGGTGTAGTTTCTCTATTTAGTTTACTTTGTTCCTCAAAGAGATTTATGTATGCTTGTTTGGTTTGGTTTGGTTTTCTCAAGACAGGGTTTCTCTGTGTAACAGCTCTGGCTGTTCTGGAACTCACAGAGATTCACCTGCCTCTGCCTCCCAAGTGCTAGGATTAAAGGCATGCACCACCACCTCTCAGCTTATGTATGCTTTATTGTGCACATGAGATTGAGTTAGTTATCACTAGAAGTGTTCACCCAAATTTGCTATGCTTAAATACACCTAAAACAAGGCACTCTGGGTCAGACTCTGGAAGTTTAAATCAACACCAGCTACTGAGTATGGTGAACAGACATGGTCTTCTTCTCTCCAGTGGATGGGCCATCACTCTGCCGCTGTGGAGATTGCACAGACCCCTACAGCTTGTGTCGTGCCCCCCCCCCCCCCCCGTGACAGCTCACAGATATCTCCCCCAATGAAACTCTTTAGGATTCAATCCTGTCTTGCCATCTGTTTCTTAGCTAATCCAAATGAACATGAGTAAGTTAAAAAGAACAACTGATAATAGACAGTCAAAAATGTGGCATAAAGCTTGTGGCTATTTGTAGCATAATCATGATTTAAATAATTTTAGATGACTTGCAGGATCTCTGAAAGTTATAAGCTGAGGTTTTAGGTTATGGCTTAAACTAGGGCATGTTTTCATATTTACTGCTTTGGTTGAACTGAATTATGACCAGCATTTTTATTTACTTTGATATCTGCTGCTGGACTTACCATGGGTCCAAATATAATAGTACCTATTATTGAACTTGTGACAATAAGATTCAAATCATGCTCCTTTAGTAAAAAACAAAGGTTCATTGGATGAAAAGATTGGTTTTGGGCCAGTGAGATGGCGTAGGGAGCAAAAGCACTTGCCATGTATATCTGATGTCTTAAGTTCAAATCTCAGAATTCACATAAAAGTAAAAAGAGAGAACTGACTCCAGAAAGTTGTCCTCTGACCTCTGCACACATCACAGCACACATCTGTCTGCACACACACACACCACAACTAAATAATAGACTATACTATACAACACTACACCTAAAGAATTTGTTAAATTATTGGTTTGCAGGGAAAGAAAAGTTTGTGATAGTAATTACTAACCATTTATTAGCATCGAATGATAGTTTTATAGTAGGACTGGAATTTCCCAAGTGCAGGGCAAGAACGGCACAAGCTATTAGTTCAATCATCCTGACTGATCAAATAGAAGAAAAGTAAACTACAGGTTTCTAAGAAATTTCTTCCCCTTTACATAGCTTACAGAATGCATGTTACAACAAGCTTAAAAATTAAAGAATCCTGCTGAGCAGTGGTGGCGCACTCCTTTAATCCCAGCACTTGCGAGGTAGAGCCAGGCAGATCTCTGTGAGTTCAAGGCCAGCCTGGGCTATAGAGTGAGTTCCAGGACAGGCACCAAAGCTACGTGGAGAAACCCTGCCGCAAAAACAAAAAACAAAACAAACAAACAAAAAAATTGAAGAATCCTGCACTTGGAAGACAGAGGCAGGTGGATCCCTGAGTTTGAGGCCAGCCTGGTCTACAGAGTGAGTTCCAAGACAGACAGGGCTACATAGTGAGACCGTGTCTCAAAAAAAAAAAAAAAAAAAAGTTGTTGAAGAATCCTTTTCTGTAAACACATTGTGTCTACAGGTGGAGTTATGAGGGAGAGGCATGTTAGAAACTCAAGGTTATACACATTTGGGCCCCCAGAGGGCGCAGTTTGCTTATTGTCTTTGACCAGATGTCTCCACGGGGACAACGTTGGCTTAATCAGTGGTGCCTTGAATTCCTGACGTCAGTAGCAGGATGGGCATGTGTCCTCAGGACTTCCTTCTAATGCTCTTCCTCCCATCTTTTCCTGCAGGCTCCTGTCTTTCTGTCCCTCCCCATTATGACCTTTCTTCTTTCACAGATGTTTTCTGGGACTCTCACAAGACTAAAATTCTGTTTATAGAAAAAAAAAAATCTTATCTTCCCCCGCATCCTCTGTATCCTAGGGTGTGTTTACCTGGTGGGCTGCAGTTCTGTTCAGTGCATAGGAACCTCCTGTGATCTTGTTCAGGTTCCTCCAAACCCCTTCAAGATGTAACTTCAGAAGCCACCAAAACCTCAACAATGGCAACCATCATTGTGATTGTTCTCTGAGAAGCCCACACCCATGCTCTTCTTTCCAAGTGCCTTTCTTTATTTTAACCAGGTGCTTAAAAATGTCTTTACTAAACTTTAATTCTCCTTCATACTGGTTGGTCTTTAAATCTGGCTTTACCTGAGTCCAGGCTCCTAAGAGGTGACAGGACCTCCTCAGGATGGTGCAGGCAACAGGTTGGAGATGTACCTCCATCCCCGTCCTCTCCGTTAATCTGTATAATGTTGTGAAGGCCTTTAGGCCTCAGATGGGGTCACAGCCCATCCAATACTTTGTGTTCAGCTTGGTGAGGCCAGAGGAAGCAGCTCAGGTGACTTAGCATCTGGTCTCCTGACTCAAGAAAAATGGGAGTAATAATTTCTATTACTCCAGGCTACTAATTTCTTATGCAAAAATGAAAACTAGTAGAGAATCCAAGTTGTTACCGCTGGCACCTTGATCTCAAAGTCTCTAGATAAATGTCTGTGTTAGCCTTAAGTGCTTGTATTCTACCCAGCACCCACCACATTTTCCTTGTAAACTGAGTGTGTGTGTGTGTGTGTGTGTGTGTGTGTCTGTGTGCGCGCATGCGTGTGCACAATCATACAAAATTCCCTCTGAAATATGGCCAGACTCCTGCTATCTTGATTTATAACAAAAGGAGTCCCACTACCTATTGCTTTGGAGAGGATTCCTCCCCTGTGTAGCCTCCCATGCCTGTGAGCCAATGCCTATTTATTTACTATTATGGTTTTGTACATCGTGATTAAGTCGACTGGGCTGAACTTCCTTATCTCCCCACAGCCTGACCTGAGCTTGGTTCCTTAGAGCTGAGCCATTGGACCTGTCAGTAATATCAAATAACCCTGTCACTCACAGAACATGTTGACAACATGTATATTGCTCCTTGCTTTGATTTAGAAACATCAGTAGTTTACCATTTTTTAAATTGCCCTACATATGTGTTGTCTTAATTCTTTTACAAATTTACTAATAAAATTATTTTTTTGTACAATAAATGTTTTTCAAAAATACGAAAAGATTCAGTATCTTTTCTAGAATTTTTATTACTTTATTTCTGGGGCGGGGGGCGGGGGCAGGGTTGGAAAGGCATGCATACCACGAGATGTATGTGGAGGTCAGAGGACAACCTTCAGGAATAGTTTCTCTCCTTCCACCAATGAGGTCTTCTGGCTTACTTGCAATGTCTTTGACGGCTGAGCCACCTCATTGGCCTTGGGATCTTCTAAGAATGAAAAAGCAAGTTCTACCTGGGGTCAGAGGTGGCAAGTGACTAATGGTCAGCCAAGTCACAAGATGTGCACCTGTGGTCCCCGCTGCTTGGGAGACGGAGGTTTGAGAATGGCCTGGATGGTATCATAAGGCTCTGTCTCACACAAACCAGCAAATAAATAGGTACAGGAGATAGTTGAGGAAGATAAGGCTGGGCCAGGTCAGGCTCATGTCCTGTGTGAGGGAAGTAGAAAGCTCTGCAGGGGACAGGGAGGTGACATCGGGGATGCCTGAGACTAACTGGACTCTACATTGTTCTAAGTACGTAAATTGTCAAAAAACCTTTACCCATGTTTTCTTTAAGTGTGTCAAGAATTTCACACTATCTGAAGCTGAGTCCACTTACTTAAAGAATTATTGTATGTATATGAGTGTTTGCCACACGTATGTATGTATAACATACTTGTACCTGGTATTCATAGAGGCCAAAAGAGGGCATCAGAGCTCCTGAGACTGGAGTCACAGACAGTTGTGAGCTGGGTAAGTTGGGTGCTGGGAACTAAACCCAGGTCCTCTGGGAAAACAGCAAGTACTCTTAACTGCTGAGGCATCTTTCTGTCCCTGAACTTACTTCTGAGAACCATTCAGTTTACTTAGAATACCCTAGATTATTTCTGTTTCATTTTTACTGGGGAATCTGAAACAAATTTACTAGAAATAGGAATGGATCTATAAGTACATTAAGTGCCAAAGGAACAGAATGAAGAAAAAAGATTCCGAACTCTTTCCCATGCCCAGATAGTTTCCAAAGTTTAGAATAACAAACATGTGAAAAGCTGAAATAGTTGGAGAGGAGATAGATTGGCTTTTTCTGATGTCCTGGCATGGCTCAGCTGCCTGAGAGGATCACCATGGCCCTAAGAGCTGCTCCAGGTTCCCGTCAGGCCTCCCACGCCACTCCACTTTTCCCCGCGGCAGGAGCTGAGGAACCACGTCAAGGACAGGGCCCAGCAGAGATGCTGATGCGTGAAATGGATTGAATATTTCCGTAACCAGGAGCCAAGGCTTTCTCTACTCTCCCTTCAAAATGTGTGAAGGTACACTTTCAGGACATGCTGAGAACCAGTTCAAGGCTCAAATCATGACCCAAAATCTTTCATAAAACTTTCTTTCCTCCTCTAACTGCATAATATCCATCATACCAGAGTTCCTGCTCACTGACCTAATAGATTCATTGTGACATTAAGGTGCATGTTAATGTGTAGTAACTCAATAAACTGTTAATTATATCAATAGATTCATTACCACTTGACATTAAGCAAGTTCCTGAATATCATCTTTGTGTTGTTAATTAAGCTTTTACTATGGAAATTACAAATACACAAAATAGAAAAGAACATAATATGTGCCCCCCTCCATGTATTTACCCACGCGTAAGAGATATGGGTATTCATCAAGCTGTTAATCTTGGTTCATTCATGTTCTTATACTTTTTCTCTATGTTTTGATACAGAGGAGTTAACACATGTCTAGAGATGAGTTCCTGCCTGGGCAGGTTGTCTGGGGTAGAAGGTGAAGAGGTGATCGTTATCATGGAGGAATTACATTTTATGTGAAATTTTATTTATTATCTTTTTAGGTTAGTATACAAAGTAATGGGTTGCTTCGTGGAAATGTATTATTTTATGAGGAAGCAAAGTGGGGCCAGTGAGATAGCTCAGCAGGTAAAGACATCTGCAGCCAAGCCTGACATCGTGAGTTCAATCCCCAGGACCCACATAGTGAAAGATCAGAACCAACTCTGATCTCCAAACAACATGTTGTGGCATGTGCACATGTAAGTACATACACAAAAAAATAATAAGTTAACTAGATTTTAATTAAAAAAACTGATTGAAGAGGAAGAGACTCTTAGTATTAATACACAGTCACAAGTTAATATTTCCTTCTATGGTATAACCAGTGGTAAGGTGTCTGTGCTTCTGTAAGAAAACCCTAATGAAACTCATTAGGTCACACATACATGCATACAACACACACACACACACACACACACACACACACACACACACACACACATTCCTTATGACTTTTTTCAAGCACCTTTAGTATTTATCCCCTGGCTTCCTCTTCTTTTCTACTGACTTCCCTCCTCCTTCCCAGTTAAAGCGCCCCTCTCATTTTCCCATTTCTTCCTTCACCTGTATCCTGCTGTTCCCCTCCCTACCGCTCCTTCCCCCTCCCTCCAGGGCCCCTTTTTACTTTCCTCGCTCACGTGACTACTCCAGGTTGTTTTTTCACATCCGAAGGTTTGGAGCGTGGAGCCAGCCGTGGCTTATAGGGTAGATCTTGTCCTTGGCTCTTAACTGCCTCCGCGCTTCCAAGAAACAGCTTCCCTCAATACACGTTCCTACCACCGCGATAGTCCGTGGAACGTCAGGCCCAAAGAAATGGAGCCCTGTGATGGCAAGAGATAAAATAAACAACACCCCCCCCCCATCACCACTGCTGCTGTAATTCCACTGCTCCTGGGTATTTTATTACAGTAATAAAAGGCTGACTAACGTAGGAACACACCCTAGAATAGCGTGCATCCACCCTATTTCTATATAGGTTACTGCATTGGTTACTTGTCTCCTTGTATTGTCAAAATGCCTGACAATGTTTTTTTTTTTTTTTTCTGAGACAAGGTTTCTCTGTATAGCTTTGCTACCTTTCCTAGAACCTGGAACTCACTCTGTGGCCCAGGCTGGCCTCAAACTCACAGAGATCTGCCTGGCTCTGCCTCCCAAGTGCTGGGCTTAAAGGCATGCACCACAGCCGCCACTACCCGGCTGACAAAAGTCATTTAAAGAGGGGCTGGAGTCAGCGTGAGTTGCTCTTCCAGAGGATCTGGGTTTAGTTCCCAGCACCCACATTAAGTAGATCACAACTACCTGTAACTACAGCTTCAGGTGATCTGACACCTCCCCGCCCCCTTCTAGCCCAACAGCACCCACACACATGTAATACACAGACACACATATACACAAAAGTAAATCTTTATGGTGAAGCAACATGAGGAAGGGAGGGTTTATTTGGCTTCACAGTGTCAAAGGCTATAGGCCATTGTGGTGGGTAAAGTAAGTGTGTTAGCTTGTTTCTCTGTTGCTGTGATAAACACCATGACCAAAAGCAACTTGGGGAGGAAAGGGATTACGTGGCTTATAAAGTCTCAGTCACAGTCCATCACCAGGGGAAGCCCAGGCAGGAACTCGAGCAGGGCAGGAACCTGGAGGCAGGAACTCGAGCAGACACTGTGACGAAATGCTGCTTACTGGCTTGCTCCTTCTAGCTTGGTCCGTACTACGATTTCATACAACCCAGGATCACCTGCCTAGGGGTGACACCACCCTCAGTGGGCTTGGCCCTTCCACCCCTATCATTAATCAAGACAGGGCCTCCACAGGTTTGCCTACAGGCCAATGTGAGGGGAGTTTTTCTCAGCTACGGTTTTCTCTTCCCAGATGACCCTAACTTGTGTCAAATTAACAAAACCTAACCAGCACAGGATGACATCCAAAGCAGGAAGCTGCTGGTCACATCAGACTCAGAGCCAGAAAGCAGAGAGCTATGCAATTCTTTTTTTTTTTTTTTTTTTTTTTTTTGGTTTTTTCGAGACAGGGTTTCTCTGTGTAGCTTTGCGCCTTTCCTGGAACTCACTTGGTAGCCCAGGCTGGCCTTGAACTCACAGAGATCCACCTGCCTCTGCCTCCCGAGTGCTGGGATTAAAGGCGTGCGCCACCACTGCCCGGCTGAGCTATGCAATTCTTGTGTTCAGCTCATTTTTTCCCCTCTATATTCTTTCCAGATTTACAGGCCATGGAAGAGTACTGAAGGTCGTCCCCGCTCAGTTAATCTAATCCAGGTAATTCCTCACAGACAAGCCTAGAGGTTTGTTTCCATAGTAATTCTCAATTCCATCAAGTTGACCATCAAGACTAACCTTCATAGTCACATTCCAAGGTTCCAGAATTGGAGGTGATTATTTCAACCCACGATAAAGCACAAAATCACTGTAGACGGGTCTTTTATCAGGTTGGGTAGGCTTGGTTATTTTCTACTCTTAGTAACAACCAACTAAAGAGTAGTAGTCCTTTTCAAACATTCTGTAGAGTCTTCACTGACTCAGAGAGGGGAATAGGCCTCCCCACTCCACGGCCACTACCCCAATAACATGAGCCGGGGAATTAGTGGATACCTGAGTGCATGAGGGTGTTTTTAGTCAATTACATTCGGCATTTTCATTCATATATCCAGCCATTACTTACAGGCTGCTTTCTCTCTGCAGTACATCACTCTTACTTACTTTCCAAGTTGCTAATGTTTTACAGTCACATTCCTTTTATTTTCTGTGCTTAAACACTTGTGAAATACATGTGCACAGTCCCCCCCAAAGAGTAAGGTCAAAGCTATAGTTCAGAATGCCGCTAATCACCAGGCTTACAAATTAAATAAACTGCACTTGTAAGTTTTCACTAATGCATTGCATATATTTCTTTCTGTATTTATATGTGTGGTGTGTATATGTATGCATGTTTGCAAGTCCATGGGTACACGTATGTGTGCATATAGAAGCCCAAAGTTGCTGTCCAGAATAATCTTCAGATCACTCTCTTTTTTACTGAGGCAGGGTATATCAATCAAACCCAGAACTCATGGATATGACTAGTCTTTCTAGCCCAGCCTGTTATCTTCAGTCTCTGCCTTCAGAGGCTGGAATTACAGATAGGTTACCATCCCTACCACAGACACACACAGACACAGACACACACAGACACACACACACAGACACACACACACACACACACACACACACACACACACACACACACACACACAGAGTTTCCTGGGATCTGAACTCCAGTCCTCCTAATTACACCACAAGTGCTTTAACCACTGAGCCATTTTCCCAGCCCTCCCCCCGGCCCCCCGCCCCATTTACAATTTTTGGGAAGAAATTACCTCCTTTATCTCCACAGGCAGTAAGGGAGGGCTAGAAAAACACTCTCATGAGTAACTCCCTAAGGGGCCAAGGCTAGGCAAAGATGGATGTTTTTTCTTCCCAGTTACGCAAAAGTCATTTTTAAATGCTCCATTTCTGCTCAGATTCACTTCCTATCACCAGTATGGTTTTCTTAGACTTAAAGCTAAAATCTGTCTATAATTTTTAAGTTCCCTAAATAGCATCCTCCCACCTAGATCCCAAAAGGAAACCTGTGTACACTGCTCTGTCATCAAGACATCTTGACACAGATGCACAGATGAAAAAGCCCAAGAAATAAGACAGAATAGGCAAACTATATCTATACATGTTACACATTTCACAATCTAACTAATTATCAAATTATCGTCAAACCACTTTTTTTTTTTCAAAAAACTCTCCTTTAAAACAAAGAAATAAGGCTGTAGGAAAATGATCTTTGTAGCCACATCAACTATAAATCCATTAGTCCGTTTTAGCAATTGTGCTGACTAGTTTTATGTCAACTTGACACAAGCTGAAATCATCTGAGAGGAGGGAACCTCAATTGAGAGAATGCCTTCATAATATCAGTCTGCAGGTATGCCTGTAGGGCATTTTCTTAATTAGTGATTGGTGGAAGAAGGCCCAGCCCATTTTGGGTGGTTCCATCCCTGGGCTGGTGGTACTGGGTTCTATAAGAAAGCAGACTGAGCAAGCCATGGGGAGCAATCCAGTAAGCAGCATCCCTCTGTGGCCTCTGCATCAGCTTCTGCCTCCAGGCTCCTACCCTGCTTGAGTTCCTGGCCTTGATAATTGATTCAATGAGATGGATTGGAGCTAAGTCCTGTGTTCAAGGAGATAAGCGGATTGAGAAATGGAGTAAAGGGAGTAGTGGCCTCAGGACAAGATCTCACCCAGCTAAATTTCCAACTAATAAAAAAGAATTAAAGAAAAGCTTAGGCAGTGAAGGAAACCATTGAAAACAGAAAGCTGGTGAAGATGTAATTGAATGAGGGGACCACGTTCCAGCCCCAGCAAACAGCAGAACCTGACAGCTCTGGCCATGTGGTTCTGGCTTTAGAATCAAGGACAGAAGAAAGGGGTTATGGAATATTACTCCACAACTACGGAGAGCTGCTGAAGCCAGGCATGTTAGGGGTGTCCCTGAATGGAGACCTAAAGAGGCCATTGTGTAAAGCTGAGAAGGAGAAGCCTTAGAGACCCGAGATGTTAGAGATGCCAAAATGGAGGGATACCTGCCTAGGAGAGCTGCTAACAGGGAATGGAGCCCACCCAAGAGAAAGAAGTGTGTTGCAGTTAACAAAGCTGAAAGGAGTCGGAGATTTGAAGGGTTCAGACATGGAGATGCAGAGTTTGGAGTTTGCCCAGCTGGTTTTCAGTCCTGCTTTGGTCCAGTATTTCCTCACTATGCTCCCTTCCTTACTTTTTGGAATGGTAATGGATATCCTGTGCCATTATATGTTGGAAATATGTGATCTGCTTTTTTATTTTGACTTTATAAGAGATTACAGTTAAGAAATTACATGAATCTCAAAAAAGACTTTTAAATAAGTTTGAGACTGTTACAGACTATGGGGACTTTTGAAGTTGGACTGAATGCATTTTTGCATTATGATATGGCTACAAGCCTGTGGGAACCAGGGATTTGAATGTGGTGGTTTGAAAGAAAATGGCCCCCAAAGGGAGTGTGGTGATGTTGGGGTGGGTGTGGCCTTATTAGAGGAAGTATGTTACTGTGGGGATGGGCCACACATGGGGATGTGCCCTATGCCCAGTGACTCAGTTCACTTCCTGTTGCCTGGGGATCAAGATGTAGAACTCTCAGCTCCTCCAACACCATGTCTGTCTACATACCACCATGTCCCACCATGATAATATTGGACTAAACCTCTCCAACTGTCACCACCCCAATTAAATGTTTTCCTTGGAAGTGTTATTGTAATCATTGCACCTCTTCATAGCAATAGAAACTCTAACTAATAGACAGCCACTATGGAAATCAATACAGTGGCTCCTCAGAAAATTAGGAATCAATCTACCTCAAGACCCAATCATACCCCACTCTTGGGCATATACCCAAAGGATGCTCCATCCTACCATAAAGATTCTTGCTCAACTACGTTCATAATGGCTTTATTCATGTAGTCAGAAACTGGAAACAACCTAAATGTCTCTCAGCTGAAGAATGGATAAAGAAGATGTGGTACATTTACACAATGGAGTACTACTCAACTGTTAAAAAAAAAATGACATCATAAAATTTGCAGGCAAATGGACAGAACTAGAAAAAAGCATCCTGAGTGAGGCAACCCAGACACAAAAAGACAAATACAGTATTCACTTATAAATGGATATTAACCATTAAGTAAATGATAACCAAGCTACAATCTGTAGACACAGACAGGCTGGGTAAAGAGGGGTCTAGCAGAGGATGAATGGATTTCCCTGGAAGGGGAAATAGAATAGATTTTACTAGTGGACTGAGAGTGGCGGGGATGGGGTGGGAGTGATCAGTGTATTGGGGGAGTGGGATTGAAGAAGAAAGTGTGAAAAGAGATGGCTGGAATTGGGGTGCATTTGGGAGGGGGTGTGGAAACCTAGTGCAGTGGAAACTTTCTGGAATCTATGAGGGTGAGCCTGGTTGGGACTGCTAGTAATGGGGATACGGAGTCTCCGCTGGCCATCTCTGTAGTTAGGCAAGGCTTCCAGTCTGTGTTGCATCCAATTGAGTTGTTGGCCAAGGCAGTCCCATGGAAGTCCCCTAACGACCCAGGCTAAGGCTAAGACAAAAGGTTACTCACCGCAAATTGACAGAGGGGCCCCATTGCCAAGGACAACATCCACACAACTCATTGAACATGGAGAAGTAGAGCTGAGCTGGTGCCTGCATGGAGCCTTCACCCCTACTAGAATTAGTCTTTTTGCTGAAGGAAGGTCCTCTGCAGGCTCCCAGATGAGAAACACGGAACAAACCCAGCCACAAAACTTTTGACAATCTGTCCTGCCTGCAAAATATGCCAGGGCAATGGTGGCACAAAGCTTGTGGGAGTCACCAACCAATGTCTGGTTTTACTTAAGGCCCACTCCATGAGAAGGAATCCAGACCTGCCACTGTTTGGGTAACCAAGAACCAGAGACTAGATAGCCCAAGACCTAGGGTACAACCAAACACAGTTGGTCAAAATAAACAAACAAATAAGTATCAGCCAACTTTCAAAGGAAATTTCTTAAGAAAACACGAGGTAGGACAAGCCTAAAAGATGGAACTGTATGTGGAGGTTATCTCTGATTAGAATCATTTTATTTTTAAGTTGATAGTTTAATTAATAATAATTAAGTTGATATTTTTGCCATTGAGACAACATGAAGAGTAAGCAGCCAGAAAAAAACTAAACTTTTTAACATGTAAGGGAATTTTACTTATAGCTAGAGCCTGAGGATCTATCTGTAGCATTGTTTTTCCAATGAGAAGATTGGTTCCCAGTTCCAGCTCAGAGTTACACAGACATGTCTAAGGTGGTAGAAGCAGCTCGAATTTGTTTGGGGGTTTTGATTGTTACCCTGACTTATCCACTCAAAGCAACAGAAAGACAGACACCTCTAGGTAAAAATGTAACACGCATAATCCCATAGGCAGCTGCCCCATCAAAGTGCTGTGAGTGACCTGGAGAATGACTGGTCTGAGAAATGGGATAAAGGGCAGTGAGTCCACTGTCCCCTGAAGCTGTTGTCAGTGCCTGGGGGGGGGTTTCAATGAAAATGGCCCCAGAGGCTCATAGGGAGTGGCACTAGTAGAAGGTGTAGCTTTGTTAGAGGAAGTGTGTCACTGGGGGTGGGCTTTGAGGTGTCAAGTGCTTAAGCCAGGCCCAATTGCTCTCTCTCTCTTCTTGCTGCCTGTGATCTGGATGTAGAATTCTTAGCTCCTTCTCCAGCACCATGTCTGCCTGTGTGCCACCATACTTCCCACCATGACAGTCATGGACTAAACCTCTGAACCTGTAAGCTAGCCCCAATGAAATGTTTTTTCCTTGATGAGAATTGCTGTGGTCTTAGTGTCTCTTCACAGCAGTAGAAATCCTAACTAAAATAGTACCTAATATCTGTGCCAGGTGAAAGACCTTTAAGGAGAATGAAATAATTTTCTGTGCAAACCAGAAACCTTTCAGGATTTAAAGAAGTTTTCTTTTATGTCAACTGGATGGGACCATAGGTCAAATATTAGAGATTAGGAATACTGAATGGGGGGGGGGGCTGGAGAGATGGCTCAGTGGTTAAGAGCACTGGCTGCTCTTCCAAAGGTCCTGAGTTCAATTCCCAGCAACCACATGGTGGCTCACAGCCATCTATAATGAGATCTGGTACCCTCTTCTGGCCTGCAGGGATACATGCAGGCAGAACACTGTATACATGATAAATAAATAAATCTAAAAAAATTAAGGAATACTGCATGGACTATGGAACTTTAGGCTATGAATTAGTATGATGTGGTTCCTTCATATACTTGTAGAAGCAAAAAAAAAAAAAAAAAAACTCCACTAAAGTGACATGTTTATCCCCAGATCTCCCACAAATAATATCCCTTAAGCAATGACTAACAAAGAAGACCCGAGGTCATAAACCGCAGTAAAGATGATAACCAGAACCGACTCACACTTACTTCAACTGTTCAACACTCAGAGATAGATGATAAACAACCATGATGAACATATTAAATAGTTTAAAATTTGACCGAATCTACAAAGGACACGAAAAATATAGATGGCCACAGTATATACGCAAAGCAAGGAGAATGCAGTATATAAAAAAATACAGCAACTGAAGTTAATCTGTTTCAGTCTTAATGACAACTTTGGGGACTTCTGGTTGGTGGAAGTTGGGGGTGCAGATGTTAGCAGAAGGAGTGGCTATATTTGGGGAGCATTCGGAGCTTTGGGGCATGGGGGGGGGGAGAGCGGTAACCAGAGCTCCTGGAGCCACCGAGACCTCAGAGGCTCCAACTCCTTCTGGCAGGTGGTAACATCACCATCAGCTCCAGATTCTCACTCAGCAGGCACAAGGCTTCCCTGGGAAGGGAGGAAGAGATAGGAGAGAGAGGTCCCACCCTCCCTAAAATGGGTTCTGAAGTCAGAATGGGGCTCTGCTCATGCTGTTTAAATTCCAGGTATATCCAGAGCAGAAGAAAATAATTAATGTTTTAAGTCTGTTTGGGACTTAAAGCTTTACAGGTTTTTGACAATCAGCTGTAACTAAGTAATGTGCTTGCTACTCATGACTTCTCTGGTCAGTTCCTTCAAACCAGAAACTTGGATTTATCAACTCATTTCAGCAGGGAAGCCTTCTGATGAGGTCCAAGAGCTTACCTGAAATAATAAATGATCCTATTGGTAGAAGAATCACAGAGCTTTGCATATAGAGGAAATCTGAGGATGAATATGTCTAGTCCCCTCACAGTCCTGCCTCACAGATGGGAGAATGAGACTCTGGGAAAGTAAGGCAAGCACAAGACTGCCTAGTCCTTCCAGCCTCCAGGGAGGGACAAGTGTGACACCCATCTAAAGTCTTGTTGGGCTTTCCACCTTTGGAGCGTCCATCACAGGGGTGAGGAAGTTGGGAGACAGGGTCTGATCACCTACCAAAGGACGCAAGGTCCATATTTCACAGAGTTTCCACAAACTGGACTGGAATCTAGATTGCTTCTGTGTTGTTGGCTTTACATAAATAATCATCAAATAACCCCTTCCAAGTAAATGATTTAATTAATGTGTGTGTGTGTGTGTGTGTGTGTGTGTGTGTGTGTGTGTGTGTGTATCTATATAGGGGGCCGGGGAAAGGTTTATGCTATGGTGCACCTGTGGAGGTCAGAGCAGAACTCTGAGAAATCAGTTTTTTCCTTCCACCATGTGTGTATGTTATGTATTTGATGGGCTGCTATGGAGACGAGCACAGAACTTTCAAACTGCTGTCCCTGGTGCTTTAATGACCATTTCAAAATGAATGACAGGTCACCGGTCCACACCCACATTCGTCGCCTCATCTGCTCCAGGCAGATTCTAGCCTTATTGTGTGAGAGTGCTCAAATGAATTTGCAAGAAAACAAAACAAGACCCAAACAACAACAACAACAAAAAAAAAAACCCGACTACTGCTTTCACACAGTTTATACCACCAAGTTTTGTTCTTAGAATCACAACATTTTAGTAACTTTGCACTACTGGTAATATAACTATAATATGTAATACACATACTCAAACCATCTTGGACAGATAAATACATTTGTGTTTACACAAGTATTTTACAAAGAGAAATTTTCTATTTTTTTAATTGTACAGCACTTTTTTATTATATTGAGCTGGAAAATGACTTAATACAGTGTAGCCATAAGTTTTCTCCAGTCCTGCCCATCCCTGCAGTCCAGCAGCCGCTTATAATCATTCAGAGGCTTATATTAATTACCAATTGTATGCCCCATAGCAGGCTTCTTGCTAGCTAGCTCTTATAACTTAACCTATTTCTATTAATCTATAAGTTGCCACGTGGCCATGGCATTACCAGTCTGCTGGCATCTTGTTGCTCCTTGGGCTGGTGTCTCCCTCCCTCTGCCCTTCTTCTCTCTGTATCTCTACTTAGATTTCCTACCTGCTTCTAAGCTGTCTTGCCATAGACCAATGCAGCTTTATGTATCAACCAATCAGAGCAACACATATTCACAGCAGTACAATTAGGCTCAAAATCAGTACTGAGCAGCATCAAGCAACTGGACCCTGATTCATGAGTAAGATACAGTGGAAGACACTTGTGCATGGTCAAAGGGCAATTCATTGTCACAAACAAGGCAGAGGATTGACTCGAAGATGCTTACCAGGAGAAGCATCTGGTCCTAGGAAGCCAAGGAGCCTAACCTGGGAGGTAAGAGTAGTGGACACCCGCTGGACACCCCATTGAGGGAAGCCAAAGCAGGAAACTGGAGGTAGGAACTGAACCAGCATACATGGAGGAATATTGCTCACTGGCCTGCTCACCATGGCTCACTCAGGCTGCTTTCTTATGGAAGTCAGGGGTAGAACTGTCCATAATGGGCTGGGTCTTCCCACATCAACCACTAATCAAGAAAATGCCTCCACGGGCTTCCATACAGGTCAGTGTTATGGAGGCATTTCCTCACGTGAGAGTCCCTGGTTCCAGGTGACCCTAATTTATATCAAGTTGACAAAAAACTTAATAGTACAGAAAGCGTTCCTTGGGGTAGTGACCTTCCTGCCTCTCTTCAATTCTTAGCCTTGCCCTGAGAGCTACGGCTTCAATGGCATAATGCACAGCCTCTTCATCTCCCAGGAGCTGCATAGGCTTTGAGTTTTGAATTCTTGTCCACTTTATACACTTGGAGGAATACCACTTGGCAGGCACAGCACCATGATGGCCTCTCTTCAGAGAGACCCTGCAGACCCTTTGATGATGCCCCTAAGGCTTATCCATGAGCTGCAGTCAAGGTACTTCATCACTCTTTGGTCTGGAGGACAGATTTCCTTCATTCTAAAAGGGCAGCTCTCTGGCAGTAGTGTTCTCCAGAGTCACAGAGCAGGGTTGCTGACTGTCAGTGAAGTCTTTGCTCCTGCAGTCCTTACTTTTGTTGCTTGGAACATGCTGTAAGATGTAGGAAGATGCTTGGGCTCTGCTGGGGGTGGTGGAATGTCATTGGAGAATCTTTTATTTATTTATTTATTTATTTATTTATTTATTTATTTATTTATTTATTTTATGTGCATTGGTGTGAAGGCAGCCGTGAGCTCCCATGCGGGTTCTGGGAAATGAACCCAGGTCCTCTGGAAGAGCAGCCAGTGCTCTTAACCACTGAGCCATCCCTCCAGTCCCTGTCTTTGGAGAATCTTGAGAATCTTAAGAACTTTGTCACACCTGGCAGCACTTTGTGCTCTACTGAGTCCAGTCGGACCCCCTGAGTGTTGCTCACTGAGGTGCATGTCTTTCTCAATGGCAGCCACACCTGGTCAGTGGCATCCAGCACTGTCCAGGGGGGCTAGGTTGCTCTTTTCTACACTGAGGTGGAACCGGACTTGTTTTGATTAAGAGTTCAAAATATTTTCTTTAGAGTGAAGAGGCAGGGACTGGAGAGATGGCTCAGAGTTAAGAGCACATGTGTCTCTTGAAGAGAATCGGAGTTGTGGATGGATTTTTCTTTGGGTCACCAGCTCACAAAAAAACAATACAGAGATTTACTATTAATTATGAAAGCTTGGCCTTAGCTTAGACTTGTTTCTAACTAGCTCTTATAATTTATATCAACCCATTTCCATTCATCTATGTGCTGTCACACAGCTTGTGGCTTTTATCTCTTCTGCTTGTCTGGCTGGTGACTCTGCCTTTTTCCTTCCCTAAGACCTCTCTGTCCCCCCAAAGTCCCGCCTAACCTCTTCCAGCCTAGCTATTGGCCATTCAGCTCTTTACTAAACCAATCACAGTGACACATCTTCACACAGTGTAAAGGAATATTTGGCAACACTGAGTTCAGTTCCCAGCACTGATGTTAAATGATTCACAACTGCCTGTAGCACAAGCTTCAGGCAACTCAATGTACACACACACACACACACACACACACACACACACACACACACACACAAAAACAAATGAAATCTTTAGGACTAGAAATAAATACAATACTTGTGAAGTGATGATAAGCACCTGACTGTAATGCTTGGAGAGCGTCATTCTGTATGAAGTTTCAGTGATGGGCCACTCTCTGCAGCTCCAACACATCTGTGCAGGTTACTTGAGGATGAGTACTTGCTCTCAGTCAGACCTGTAAGCTAAGCTTTTTTCTTCTTCTATTTAAGAAGAAGAAAGCTCATTAGCAACAACTCTTTAAACAGTGTAATGGATTCATGCGCATCCTGTCAGGGTGAATTGAAAGAACGTTTGCCTGAAATAGTTCCTAGGAGCTATTATGTGGGTGGATAGTTTATGAAGTATTTATAAAATTAAAAGTAGATATTTTATGAAATAATCTAGAAACTAGAATTGGCATGTGTGTTTGGTCAAATGTGTCAGGTTTCATTTGACTTGGGGGTCGTTTTTCCTTTTATTAGTGTGAAGAGCAGTAATTTCCATGAGTGCCACGTGCTGTTCTTCAAGGATGTATCCACTCGCTGATGCTGAAGAAATCTTACTCAGGTGGGGTTCCAGGTGTGAGCACCTTTGTTTCTTTTCTACTTGTCCTTCTTGTTGGAAGCACGGAGGTCCTTGTGCTCACAGACAAGCACTAGGAAAATCAGGGATGTTAAACATGCAGGGTTGTCTCTTCAATGGAAGAGATAGATGTATATAACCCATTTTCCACCCAGAAGGCTGGGAATGGAGGTGGCTAATAGCCTAGGTGACCCCTGTGCTATCTGTATGATGGAGACCACACCAGATACTTTCCCAGGCCCTCAAGATAACACGTGTAGCCTACGTTAAGAACCCATCTTCATGAAAGAAGTGACATGTACTTTGAGAAGTTTTGATGTAATGATGCCCCCTTGTACATATGGGATTGTGCTACACCAAGAAACCTTTTTCCAAATTGTACCATACTTTAGAATGCCTCAAATAAACTGCCCAGTGTCAGATTCTAGAAGTCTGAACCAACACTGCCTGCTACTGAGTCGTGTTAAACCAAATTTCCTCTTGCGTCATGTGGATCTTTATCTGGCCACAGTGTTTGCCGAGACCCAGAATTCAGTTCTCTTACCCAAGGGTTTGTGACCACAAGTGAGAGAGTGGAAATAATCACAGATTCTAATCAGTTCTCTGAGACTAAGCATTTTGTACAACTATTGAGATATTTGTTAAGATGCGAAAGAGCAGGATATTCAGAGCAGTAGCTCTGCGGCTTCATACAAGTGACTATAAAGTGTAATCCTTGCTTTCCTGAACAAGGAACCATAGATGGTAATCATTAGAAATGCATAGGAACTAATGTTAATAGAGCCCATGAAAAGGGGGATAAAATCCCTGCCAATTATTTTGCAAGCTGGAGTGCAGTAGTATATTATTTGGACCCTCTCAGAAAGGAGAGAGAGAGAGAGAGAGAGAGAGAGAGAGAGAGAGAGAGAGAGAGAGAGAGAGAGAGACGGACAGACAGACAGACAGAACTTTCTGCTGGACTTGTCAAGGTGGGATGAGTGGGTGGTGTGGATGCTCTGGCTTTCTGCCCAAACCAGGCTTGGAGGAGCAAAACACTTGAGTTCCAGGGGATGGAAGATGGGACTCTGCTGCCATGGCTGCCCAGAGCTGAGTTTTTGTTTGTGTGTTTTTTTGTTTTTGTTTGTTTTCCCTCCCCGCAGGAATGACTCAGTATAGATTGATCAACGGTCCCTTCCTGGGAAAAATTAAAACAGGCCCAACTTCTGATACAGGAACAATTGTAATTAGAACATAAAGCACCTGAGCCAGTGTTGTTTAAATGTCCTGAGGTATTGGTTATTCATTATATGGATGACAT
Organism: Peromyscus leucopus; assembly: GCF_004664715.2. NCBI lineage: Eukaryota > Metazoa > Chordata > Mammalia > Rodentia > Cricetidae > Peromyscus > Peromyscus leucopus. Next base: position 58,554,303 of record NC_051084.1, read on the forward strand.
TCTTCTGCTCATCTAATCGATACTTAAATGATTGCTTGATGGTAAATAAACTAAAAGAGCAAAATTTAAAATTTTGGGGCATGTCAGTTGGGTATACTTTTATCTGCCTATCACTACTAAGGATTTGGTTCCACCCTTTAAGTTGCCCTCTGGAGACTCTCAGTTAAATTCTATAAGAAATATAACATCTGAAGCAGAGTGGGTTATTAGCATATTAAATCATGCCACTGCTAAATCTGTAGCTCATAGAATTAATCCCTCACTTCCACATCAATTATCCTTCCTTCCTCCTCATCACCCACTGGAATTATATATCAACAAAAATAATGGTATTACAGAAATTTATGCTAGTCATAATTCTCCACAATAATCTGCAAACCTTATTTACAGGAAATTGTAGACCTAATAATGATAGGAAGGACACATCTTAAACCACTTACTGGTAAAGAGCCTGTAGAAATAATTGTTCCATGAAATAAAATGCAGGTTGATTATTTCTTCCACACTGATAGTAATGGGCAGGTTGCATTAGCATGTTATTGGGGATAATAGCTAACCACCATCCTAAAGATCCCCTTTTAAGATTTTTTGGAAGATACCTCATGAGTAGTGCCTAAAATTACATCTAAAAATCCTACAGAGATTGCTTTTAATGCTTTTTCAGATGGCACTTCAAAAGGACAAGGAGCATATGTTTTATATAAAATTCCACATGCTTCACAAAAAAGATTGTGTCTTCTTAAGCACAGAATTAAAGCTGCCCTGGATTTTAAAGATCTCAAATCCTATAGCTTTAAATTTAAATCTTTAAAAGTTAATGGCCATTGTTAATTAAGTGGATTTTGTTTGTTTCTTAGTTTTGAGCTCGCCCTGGTCTGATAAATGATCAGACTCTGACAAGGGAGGAAGCTAGAGGAAGCTCATGAGGTGCCTATCCTCTAGGAAAAAGACAGTTTTTATTCCAAGTTCCTCGTGTGAAATTACTAGTGAGTGATTCTCACATCAGCTTGACTTCTGGAAGTAGGGCTGTCTGTGTCCGCGGCCTTCTCTACGGTCAGGTATGTAGAAATCTGTGCTGGAATGCACTACAGGAAGGCAGAGTGCCTCTCCTTAACTAGTCAGAGCACAGCCCCAGGCGTGGCATGGGGCCCAGGAGACTCCAGAAAAATACCAGGCGTCATATCAGAAACTCAACTTTGTCAAATAGCTCTTTCTGTGTGTCCTTTTAAGAATTCCTATTACAACTAAAAACCGATAATGATCCTGTGTATACTAACAAATGCTTTAAAGAATTTATGAAATATTAATCATGTTACTAAAATTCCTTACTATCCATACGATCAAGCTGTTGTAAAACAACACAGTCAGATACTTAAATGACCAATTTTAAAAATTAAAAAGGGGGTCATATATACCCCCATATTCTCTGCTGCATTTACCTATGCTAACTTTAATTTTTTTTAATTTTTTTCACTTTAAAGGATAATGCTTTTTCTGCTGCCCAAAAGCATTTTGTTCTAAAGGAGGCATGACTTCAAGTGTGTGTTAAAGGAAAGATCTAGAAACTGACCAATGGAAAGAGCCTGGCGGTCTAACATCAAGGCAAGGTTATGCTTATGTCTTTCCAGTAAATGAACAAAATCCCAGATGGCTCCTGCTCAGATGCATCCGACCAGGACAGCATCCCAGAGACCACCAGACAAATGAAGCATCTGAAGGTAGACAACAGATCCGTCAAGAGAAGACATCCCAAGAGGAAGAGGAAGCTGATAACTTGGGGAGACAGACACTTTAACTCATCAAGCTGAGACTTTAGGGAAACAACAAGGGCACTGTATTACTGACCCTAAAAATGATGCTGTTATATGCACTGACTGTATTACATGTTAATTCTCAGCTGGTCAATGCGGAATCTAAATGCTTCTTTGTCAGGAGGTGGGGGAGGGGATAAATGACACCTGTAATAGCAGACAGTATGATGTTTTGCCATGCTAAGGATTGTTTTTAGGCCTTTTTATTGCCCGTCCCAGGAACGGCTACTGGAATACAAGAGAAGTACTAAGATGACCTGTATGACTAGTAAAACTACTAACATTGCAGCAAATAATACCAGCAGAAATTAGTCAAGAGATGAGTGGATTGAGGAACATAGTTTTACAAAATAAAGCCACTCTAGATTATTTTTCACCCAAACGTAATCTTGGCTGTCAACAGTTTCCTGGCATGTGTTGCTTTAGTGTATCGGATTTTTCTCACACTATGGATGATCAAATTAATGTGTATAAGATATAGATAAGATCTCTCAAGTGACCTGTGAATGGCCATCGTGGTTAAGACGTCTTTCTTCCCATGGTCCTCTGTTAGCTATTTCTCTTGTGCTGGCTGATATTCATTAGACTAGCCATAGAGGCAATGCATTTAGCCTTGGCCTCTATTACAACCACTGTCTTTTCTTTAAAAAATTAGAGGAGAGGGGATAATGGGGACACAAATGTCCTTGTGCTCATAGATAAGCGCCAGGGAAGCCAGGAATGTTAAACATGCAAGGTTGTCTTTTCAGTGGACGAGATGTAGAACCTGTTCTCCACCCAGGAGGCTGGGAATGGAGGTGGCTAATAGCCTAGGTGACCCCTGTGCTATCTGTAAGGCCTGGCCATTCCTACCTCCCCCAAGCTCTCACAAGCAGGACTAGAGGTGGCTAATGGTCTTGGTGACGGAGACCACATCAGATCCCTACCCCGAGGCCCTTGAGAACCCATTAAGGCCATTAAGAACCCATCTTCATAGAGGAAGTGACATGCACTTTTCAGTTTTAATGTGATTATGCCTCCTTGTGTATATGGAATTGTGTTACACCAGGAAACCTTTCCCCAAATTACACTGTATTTAAATGTGTCTAAAATAAACTACTCAAGATCAGGTTATCGAAGTCTGAACCAACGCCAGCTACTGAGTTATGCTGAACCTAACTACCTTCTTATCTCCCTTGGCTAGAGACTTCTGCAGGAAAAGAAGAAAAATAAAGAAACAAACTGATTATAGAATTTAAGATTCCTTGATAGTTTTTTTTTTTTTTCTGTTCCATTTGAAGGATGTAAAGTGCTGTGTTCAAAGCCTGCTTAAATTAGGTCACCTTTTCTTTATAGTTTAAATGTCCATTTGTTCTGGAATAGTGGGTTTTCTATCTCAAATAATCCAACATAGATAATCCTCACAGGCATAGCTTTGGGGTCAAGCTAACCTGCTCTGCCTGCAGGGCTACAACGGGTTCTCGACCACCCTAAGGAGAGAATGTAGGGACAGGAGATACAAAGGAAAACACACCAAGTCTAGATTCTGATCAAGGTGCCACTTTATTTTTCTTCCAGAAAGGTTTATATAGTTCCTCAGGGTGGGGGGGAGCAAGAAGCTGTCATCTACATAAGGTGGGGCAAGCTAACAGGATGTTTGTATATGATGTTTACAGGGTGAGAGGGTCAAGGGCTCTGACTCAATGTCCTGTTGCTAGGCAACCTGACTGTAAGATGATCTAGTTCCCTGTCTTATTGGGGGGTCTGTATTTTTCCACTAACTAGAGATTCTGTCCTTGTCCCTGACACTTACCTAATCTAGTTACTCCCCAGGCATTCCTGGAGGTTTCTCCCCTGTGTCTCCTAGCTGATTCTGGATTCTTTCAAGTTGACAGTATTAACCATCACATGGGTTAATTTGTGCTTTCCCTCCATCCTCACTTTCTTCCATCTATAATATTATTTTTGAACATTTAAAACACCTTTCTTCGAACATAGTAATGATACAGATCTATTCAAATGTAAGTTTGGTAAACACACTTCATGTTATTGATTGGGAACACCCTTTCCACACAGGATCCCGGAGGGTAGGGGATGTCTACCCCCGATAAGGTAAAGACTGGGGAAAGCAGAGCTACCCTGGGTGATTGCTGGAGCCTCACTCAGGTGCAGGAACAGAACATTACCCATGTGTTGCTGTGCACAGATTACGAACAGTACATCCAGTATAAAGCTCCCCAAAGGTGAGCGAAAGTATGTATCATTAAAGAGGCACAAATATGATAAGGAGGTGCTGCTTAATAATTCAGCACAGACACTAACCGGGGAAGGTTAGTCTCTGTAAAAGTCATTTATTGAAAGGAGCACTTTATTGTCAAGCTATTTTCAGTTAGCAATTTCACTGCCATTTTATGCCAAAGGTTATCATTTCACTCTTTTATATTTTATATCCAATTTAATATTCGTATGAGACAGGCTTAATAATAAATTACAAAACATTATTTCTTTATTACTTCATTCACCTCTCTGCTGGGATATATATTTTTTTCCTTTCAGCTGTTCCTTACTAATTTTTCCTGAAGTATAAAACAGAATTTTAGCAATAATAAAGGCATTACTCAGCGATTTAAAAAAAAAAAAATGTTCCTTGCCTGGATGTGATGGCACACATCTTTAATCCCAGCACTCCAGAGGCAAAGGCAGGTAGATCTCTGGCTTTGAGGCTAGCCTGGTCTACATAGTGAGTTGCAGGCCGGTCAGGGCCATATGGTGAGACCCTGTCTTTAAAAAAAAAAGTTTGGCTAAGACAAGCTCAGGGAGACTTTACTAGGACATGACTTGAGTTAAGAAAGTGAGATACTGGAGGACTGGTGGACAGTAAGCTTAATGTACACAATCTGACCAACACTTAAGAGAACAGAGAAAGCAGGTTTCCATGGGAGGAAACTGTGCTCAGAGCACAGGAAAGGGGCAGGCAGTTCTGCTTTCTGCTGGTTGGAACCGTTGAGATAAAGGATTCTGTTGAGGAAAACATAATCCAGGAGGAGACGGAAAAGGACTGTGGACAGAAAATAGCCAAAGAGCCACTTAAGTGAAAGAACACGTGACCTTGGGTTACGTTGGTTGATCGGTGGAGCTGGGATTCTTGTATGCACATCACAGGATGGGGCTAATCGTGTGACTTGGTGGTAGAGCACCTGTCTTGACTGCAGAAGGCCTTCCGCTCAACCCCCAGCACCAAAAGAAAGAAAAAAAAATAGAAAAGAAGGAAGCAGGGTAGGATTGGGGATTTAGCACAGTGGTAGAGCACTTGCCTAGCAAGGCCCTGGGTTCAGCCCTCAGCTCCCGAAAACAAATAAACAAACAAAAGAAGAAGAAGAAGAAGAAGAAGAAGAAGAAGAAGAAGAAGAAGAAGAAGAAGAAGAAGAAGAAGAAGAAAAAGAAGGGAAGGAAGGAAGGAAGGAAGGAAGGAAGGAAGGAAGGAAGGAAGGAAGGAAGGAAGGAAGGAAGCAGGGCATGGTGGTGGCGCATGTCTTTAATTACAGCTTCCTGGTGGTGGAGGCAGGTGAATCTCTGTGAATTCCAGGTCCGTCTACTCTAAAAAGCAAGTTCCAGGCAAGCCAGGGCTAGACCATGAGACCCTGTCTCCAAGAACAAAGCAAAACAAAAGAAGTCTGAGCAAGTTGCACTGTGGGTTAAATTAACTAAAAGTATGTTCTGGCAAATAGGCCTAAATAAGAATGGGCTATGGACAGAGCAAATGGTTCAGTCAGTAAGGTGCTTGCTACTAAGGATGATTTAGAGGCCATGCCTCAGAAAATAAGATGGAAAGAGAGAAATACACCCAACTTCAACCTCTGACCTCCGAACATATGCAAACACACATGCATATGTATTCACACATGAACATGCATGCACATATACACCACACATACAAATAATGAGAAATAAAAATAAAAAATAATCTAATCATAGGATATGGTTTCTTGAAAAATAGTTTCCCTACTATTGTAGGCACCTAGTAGGGATCCTCCAGAGAATACCTGGAATCCTATGTGGAGAAGAGTGTATGCTAGATCTGTCCTGCTAATACAGGAGCCACTAACCACAAAGGAAAAAAAGCCTTTGAAATATGAGCATTGTGATCTTGAAACTAAGTTACCTGAAATAATTGTGATTTAAAAGTCTAGAGGCAGTGGCTACTGTAGAGATAAGAATTCAACTGTAAAGACACACACACACACACACACACACACACACACACACACACACACAAAATCTGTGTATTTATCTAGAACTTATAATGTGTGGTAGAATCAAATTCCCTGAGAGGCTGTTGTGTGAAGCTATAAAGGTGATGGCCACAGTACTGAAGCTGCTGGGACCACTAGACGCCTGCTGAGGAAAGCCGTAGACATGGAGCAGGGCTGGTCCAAGGGAAAGACTGTGAGTGGCAAAGCAGAAGGATGGGACTACCTAAGCTCTTTGGAGCCCAAGTGATTCCATTACAAGCCCCAGATGCTGGATGCAGAGCTTCAGAATTTGGTGGTTTTCCTCCTGGGTTTTGGTTTATTTTGATCTGATAGTTCTTTGCTACGCTCATACTTCCCTTTGCAAATGCAATGTTTACTGTGTGCTGTTGCATATTGGAAGTATGGGACTTAAAAAAAATTGGGGCTTATTATTGTGAAGGGATTATCTGAATCCCAGAAGAGACTTTGAACTTTTGATCGTTTGTGACTGTCAAAAATTACAAGGACTTTTAGAGATGGTCTAGATTCATTTTGCTTTATGAGATGAAAATGAGACTTTCCTGACCAGGGACAGACGGTTAGGATTTCAAGTGATGTGCTTGAATGTCAAGTTGACAAGGGGTAGAGTTGTGGTTGATCTTCACTATCGCCGGATTGGATGCGTTCAAGTGAAGGGTGAAGACCCATCACAAATGTGGGTGACGCCTTCGATGGGGTGAAGTCCTGGACTGCATATCCAGCCTTCCCCTCTCTCTGCCTCCTGACTGTGGATACAGTGTGACCAGCTGCCTCACGCTCCTGCCGCTGTGCCTCCCTGCCGTGATGGACTTGTACCCTTAAACTGTGAGACAGAATAAGCCTGTCACTTCCTTAACTGGCATCTGTCAGGAACTTTGTCACAACAATGAGAAAAGTAACTGACACACACACACACTAACTGGCTCCCATAATAGCAGCTGTGGACAGAAACAGGCTAAACGTGCTTGATACTGACATGTGTATTTACAAAGTAATTTCAAGGAAAGATTTGTTAGGATAAATTTCACAACTCACAATTTATTCATAAGGATGAAGGAATTAAGGTTTAAAAATAATTTGGCCAACACCATGGAAAAAAGTAAGAAAAGTTGGCATACACAGTACTTTAATATGAAACTTACTGTCCCATTCCTGAATAGTATTATGTCAGGTTAAGTACATTACTTTGGAAGAAGTTTAATTAAAACTCTTTTTTTTTAGTTACCAGAATATATGTTTAATAAAAAATATTTGTGACAATGACAAAAAGACCACCCAGTAGAAAATAGGCAAAGGTCAGAAAGGGAAAGAATTGAAAACATTAATGACTTAAACATACAAGAATTCAGTGGCATACAAATTAAAGTTAAAGTGAGCTATCAGATTGGAAAGAATTAATGGGATAGGTCAGGGGTAGTGGCGCACACCTTTAATCCCAGCACTCGGGAGGCAGAGGCAGGAGAATCTCTATGAGTTCGAGGTCAGCTTTGTCTCTAAAGTGAGTTCCAGGACAGGCTCCAAAAGCTACACAGAGAAACTTTGTCATGAAAGAAAAAATTAATGGGATAGTTGTTAAATGCAAAATGTGATGTGGAATATGTGAAAATTTTCACATGGCTGTTGGGAGTGTACATCAATATAACACTCTGAAAAAAATTATGGAATCTTATAGTAAAATTGATGCATTTATACTATGACCTAGTATTAATTAAAGCTCCTAAAGCTGAAATCAGCCTAAAAAAATGCCCTTCTGCCTTCTAGAAATGTGATTCAAAACAGAAGAATAATTCTCCTAAGTGTACTTAGCTACAACATGTAACTGTTGACTTTGAAACCAGGTCTCTCATTTATTAAGAATTCATGTATTTCAGCAGGGTGGTGGTGGCACATGCCTTTAATCCTAGCACTTGGGAGGCAGAGTCAGGTGAATCTCAGTGAGTTCAAGTCCAGCCTGGTCTACAAAGTGAGTTCCAGGACACCAGGACAGCCAGGCTATTACAGAGAAAATCTGTTTCACAAACCAAAAAAAAATTTATGCATCTCTTAAATTCTTTTAATTGTAATTTCAATTAAATACAAATTTCAATTGTAACATAAATATACGTTAATATTCTTTTTGTTTCTTTTAAGACAGGGTCTGATGTGGCCTAAGCTGGTCTCCAATTTTCTAGTTAGTCAAGGTTAGACCTTGAACTCCTAATGCCCCTGCCTCCACCTCCTTGTTGCTAGAATTACAAGTAGGCACTACTACAGCTGGCTTAAATATATGATAATATTCAGATTCCAGTTTAATTCTTGCTTTTTATAGAAACCTTGGAAAAGACAGAAGTACAGGGGCATATACAGAAAAGATCATCGATATTTCCAATTCAAAGATTAGTTGGTGCAGGGGCTGGAGAGATGGCTCAGAGGTTAAGAGCACTGGCTGTTCTTCCAGAAGTCATGAGTTCAATTCCCAGCAACCTCATGGTGGCTCACAACCATCTATAATGAGATCTGGTGCCCTCTTCTGACCTGAAGGTGTATATGCAGACATATAACATATTTTGTTAAATAAATCTTTAACAACAACAACAACAAAAAAGATTAGTTGGTGCATCATTACACTAATGATGCATTCTACCCAGGATCACTAAGATTCATGACCAAGGTGGGTGTATTACTCATTGCTATGAGGGAAATCATGTACCAGGGAGAATCATGGGGTCTCTAGGTAAGAGGGACTTAGTAAGAATGTGTGGCAGATGGGTTTGGAGAGATGGCTCAGTGGTTAAGAGCACTGGCTGCTCTTCCAGAGGGCCTTGGTTCAATTCCCAGCACCCACAAAACAGCTCACAACTGTCTGTAACTCCAGTTCCAGGGGATCTGACATCTTCATATCAACACACATAAAATAAAGTTAAATAAATTATATATATATATATATATATATATATATATATATATATATATATATAGAGAGAGAGAGAGAGAGAGAGAGAGAGAGAGACTTTGTACCTTGGTTGAATGTTCTAAGAGAGAACTGAAGGATGAATGGAAGGGGTTTTGGTCCATGTTGGCTGCTATCCAAGAGCAGGGCAGTTCTTGTAATTGGGTATCTATGTCAATCTCATTCAAAGGAAGGCCAGGCTGGAGTGAGGATGAAGTAATAACTTGAAAAGAAAAACATTATGTCATCATGTTCAAGAGAAGTGTTTGGTGTAGTACATTAACTTTGTTTTTGTTTTCTCTGCATTCTTCTCATCTTCCTCTTCCTTTTCCCCTCCTGCTCTTCCTCCTCCTCTCTTCCCTGTCTTCATGTCTCCTCCTCTCTTCTTCCTCTTCCCTCTTTCTTTGTGTTGGTAGTGATAAAACCCAGGGACTCAGTGCAAGCTCATCAAGCACTCTCCCAGACAGCTTCACCACAGCCCATGCTTGTCTGTTCTTAGACAAGATTATAAAGTGTCCTTTGCATTTCATTTTAGCCTTATCTCAGAGTAACTTAGTCTGAGGCTCAGGCATTGGGTGTCACACCAGCTCAGAAGGCCAGGGTCTATGGCTCTTTTTTGTTTTTCTTTCTCATTCAAGTATTCTTTCAATAAATATTTAATAACCAATGACTTATTCAATAACTGCCTTTTTTGTCCATTTTATGTGTGTGGTATGCATGCGTGTTCTGCATGTGCATGGGTGTACTTGTGTATGTGCACATGTTTGGAATCTGAGGTTGACAGAAAATTCATCCTCTATGGCTCTCCTATCTTATTCTTAGAGGCAAGGTCTTTCAATTAAATTTTATCAGTGATATGGTTAGTCTTGCTGTAACTAACTTACTCTGGGGATCCCCTGTCTCTGCCTTCTGAGGCTGGAATTACAGGCTAGTTGACATACCTACCTAGCATTTATGTGGGTTCTGGAGACCCAAAAATCAAACCTTAAGCTTCTGATCCTCCTGTCTCCACCCACTGCATGCTGGGATTACAGGGTGCCACCATACCCAGTTTTTAATAACTGTTATTTAGCAACTATTTATAACTGAGAAATGGGTCAGAATGTAGTAGAGAAAGCACAGTCCGTGTTTGGCTGGGAATGATATTCTACTGTGGGGATAAATAAGCATGTTGGGAAAAACAAAATGCATGCTTTTCCCCTGTCCTTACAACAGCCAGCAAGGAAGACGTCCGTGACCTCAAAAGCAAAGGGTTTCTTCACCAGGAAGCAAGCAGTTCTGCCATGGACACCAGCTGTGAGTCCCCTAATCCTACTCAGTTCTGATACTATGTAGTTGGAAATAGTGTCAGGTCCCAAGACTGCTTCACATAGACCCCAAATGCCAGCTGCAAGCCCTGGGTTGGTTTGCTTGTGTTTCTGCTCTACCAACCTTTAAGTTGGAATTCCCACAACCCTCTTTTTTGGTTTGATTAATGTGATGGTTGATTTTAATTCCAACTTGCTGCAAATTAGCATCACCTGGGGTGGAGAGCCTCTGTGGTGGTATTGTGTTCCCCAAAATATTGTGTACTCTAATAAATTTATCTGGGGTCAGAGAACAGACAGCCACTAGATACAAAGGCTAGAAAATGGTGGCACTCACACCTTTAATCCTAGCATTCCAGAGATAGAAATCCCTCTGGATCTCTGTGAGTTCAAGGCCACATTGTAAATAGCCAAGCACGGTGACACACACCTTTAATCCCAGAAAGCCAGCCTTTAATCCCAGGGAGTGGTGGTAGAAAGCAGAAAGATATATAAGGCGTGAGGACCAGAAACTAGAAGATTTTGGCTGGTTAAGCATTCAGGCTTTTGAGCAGTAATTCAGCTGAGACCCATTCCGGATGAGGACTCAGAGGCCTCCAGTCTGAGGAGACAAGACCAGCTGAGGATCCGGCGAGGTGAGATAGCTGTGGCTTGTTCTGTCTCTCTGATCTACCAGCATGGACCCCAATAACTCGCCTCAGGTTTGATTTTATTAATAAGAACTTTTAAGATTCCTGCTACAAACCTCCCTTGCAGAATTTGTCTTAATTGATAGAAAATGGTTCAGACCACTGTGGGAAGTACCATCCCTCAGCCGTGTACCTGAGCTGTATGTGCAAGGTAGAGGAAAGGAAGGGAGGAAGGGAGCAAGCCAGTATGTGTCGTTCCTCCATGGTCTGCCCTTCAGTTCCTGCCTCCATCCTTGAGTTCCTGCTTTGGTTGTTCTTAATGACAGACTGCAACTTTTAAGTCTCAAATGAACAACAACAAAACAAAAGTAAACAAACAAATAAAAATAAAAAACAAAACCCTTTCTTCTTCTGCAACTTGCTTTTGATCATGGTGGGTTTCTTTTTTTGTTTGCTTTGTTTTGGTTTTTGGTTTTTCTAACACCACCCCCCCCCCAAAAAAAAAAAAGGGTTTCTCCATGTAGCTTTGGTGGCTTTCCTGGAACTCACTCTGTAGCCCAGGCTGGCCTCAAATTCACAGAGCTCCGCCTGCCTCCACCTCTCAAGTGCTGGGATTAAAGGAGAGTGCCACCACTGCCGCCGGTCATCGTGTTTTATTACAGCAACAGAAAACCTAACTAGGACAATTAATTATCTAAGTCTCTCATAAGACTCACAGAAACGCCCACGTTTCCTGGTTCATTATAATGCCTATGTATGATGATGGACCCAGAGTGACATGCGTGGGAAGGTACACAGCACTCCCCTGTGCTCAGCTGTCTTTTGTGAGGGCTCAGTACACAGGCATGATACATGGACAACAGAGATGTGATTGGAAAAGGGGGATATGAGCTAGCACTGGTGGATAGCATTGCTAACTGCTAGGGAACCTCAGTGAGGTCTGCTTCTTCATTCTTCCTGGCCTCTCTGCAACATTCCTTCCTTCAGGATCTGGTCAGGATCATCTGGATGGCAAGAGCAGATTGGCAATGAGCTTCCTTCCTTCCTTCCTTCCTTCCTTCCTTCCTTCCTTCCTTCCTTCCTTCCTCCCTCCCTCCCTCCCTCCCTCCCTCCTCCCTCCCTCCCTCCCTCTCTCTCTCTCTCTCTCTCTCTCTCTCTCTCTCTCTCTCTCTCTCTTTCTGTTCTGTGAAACCCCATGACTGAATCAGAAACATTTTGATTTCAGCCTAATAACCAAATTATTTTGGCAAAGTTTTAGGGAATTATTTTATAATCATCTTCAAGACAGAAAGGTAATAGCTTCGTGTCTATGATCCATCTTTTTATTTTAATTCATTTGATTTGTATGGGTGTACTGTCTGCATGTATATGTATCATGTGCCTGTGGAGGTCACAAGATATTAGATTCCTAGAACTGAAGTCTAGATGGTTGTTAGCCTCCATGTAGGTGCTGGCACCTGAACCCAGGTATTCAAGAACAAGTGCTCTTAACCACTGAGCCATCTCCGGAGCCCCTCTATGACCCATCTTGGGCAAGAGAAAGCCTATAGTTCCTTGAGTGGTGAGGAATCAAGGTTTTAACCCAGGAACCATCGGAGAAAACAATATCAGCAAAATACATATGTCAACATATCATAAGACCACAACAAACACACAAGTATGTACAGAAAACAAAATAAAAAGTGTAAGACCAAATGCTGTGATGGACAGTAGGGTGGAGAGGGAATCTGCAGTAGTGTGGGCTTTGGTTTTAGGAAAGGTCACTTCTGGAGTGACTGAAAGAGAATGAAGCGAGAAAGCAGAGCGTAGAAGGTCTGAGGAGAAAGAGCTCCAAGCAGAATGGGACGACAAAAAGTTCCTGGGATGAGGGGGAGCGGCAAGTGGGCTGATGTGAGGTAATGTTGTGTTAAGCGGGGGGTCTTCACAAGGAAGTAAAGTCCAGGAGAGGAGATGGGGAATCAAAGTCAGATCATGTAGGCCTTGTAAATGATGATGGAATGTATGGATACTATTCTAAATGTGATCAGAAGGTTTAGAGCAGGAAATGAGCATAATCTTGTGCACGTGACATATAGATTTATTATGGTATTTTGAATAATCATTCTGGATGATAAGGAGGGCATATCTGTGGGAAAGCAGTAAGGAAGAGGCATGGTAGAGGCTGGGAGACTGGTTAAAATGTAACTGGGGATGAGGGTGCAGCTCAGTGGCAGAATATGCTTAGTATGCACCAGGTCCCAGGCGTGGTCTCCCAGTACATGAACTATTACCCTCAGTAGTCCCGGTGAGAGAGAGTGCAGTTAGTGTGGCAGCCTCCAGCTCTTGACAGGGGACTGAGCAAAACCACAACCAGAGTAAGGCTCAGGGAGGGAAGAAGTGATCCGAAGACGCGTGTCCAGGAGCACAGGGCAGGTCAAAGGTCTGTCTTCCAAGCAGAAGGGAAAGTAGAGAACTTGGGGTGAATGCCAGAAAGTGGCGAGCCAGAGCTTGTGAGTGCATCTGGGGTCCTCCTCAGACCGATTTCATTTTCTTAGGGGAATTCTAGTTTTCCCAAAGAAGCAAGACATCTGCCTGGAGCAAAGGGAGAGACTGTGCTGATGGCGTGAAGAGAGGAGAGAACGTGTGAAACTGTCACCGTGAAAAGTGGGAGAATGATATCACGGCACCCTTAGATCTGGATCAGTCTCCTTCTAAAATTTGTCCTTTGCATAAAACGTGGCGATTCCAGAGCGCATGTCACGTTCTAGGCTGCTGTTGTTGAGTCCTTCTTGCTCAACAATCTTTGCCACTGCTAACTCCCAGTGAGACCTTCAGGCTCATCACACACACACACACACACACACACACACACACACACACACACACCGCCTCATAATTTCATTTGCAGGGTTCCGATTTTCAGACTGCCACCCTCTGTCTCTCTAGCTTACTCCTTCTAGTATCCAGTGCCAAGAGTCCTTAACTCTATCCCTGCAACCTGTTCATCTCACTTCACCTCGGTGTGGATCCTTACCTTATCTGGCTCAAACAGCCAATCTATCTCAGGCACCTCTTTGGAATACATCTCCAGCCTCTTATCTCTTTTTTCATGCTTACTAGGCAGAGCTCCACATGATTTAGATAAAATTCTCTACACTCTTTCTCTTCTTCTCAAACATGGCTGGAGAGGAAAAAAAATCAAACAAGTTTTAAGTTTACATTCACTGAGTTCAAGGATGCCCTAGTTCCCCGTAATAGTCCCAGCATTTTTCCCCCTTCATCTGGTCATTCTCTCACCTGTCCTGGCTACATGTACATTTGACTAAGAATGGAAGCATTGGCAGAGAGCTCCCACAAGCCTTCACTGGTCCCGTCAACCCCAGCACCTGGGTACCTGTATCCAGACTAGCTATGGGTCTCATTGTGTCCTGATTCTGCCCATGGTCACCACACATGACAGCGCTGCAATGATTATCTCTTGCACTTCTGTGGCAGACCAGCCTCCACACTTACTTACCCCAAGAACTCTTGGAATGAGGGATAAGAGACTTCATTAGAAATAAAGAGTAAAGAAACAGAGAGAAAACACAGGATAGACTTGAGTGGGTCTGGTCCTTATCCACCAGCCCGGAGCTTTATTCCAAAGGGCTATTTATCACAATACCAAATGGTGGAGCAAAAGATCTCAGTCACCTGGTACCCAGGCCCGTGGTCCAATCAACTTCTTACGCAGTCCTGCTGGGTACAGCCACTAGGAAACCTAGTGGGCTCCAACATACCTCGTAGTCTATAGTTACACAGGCTATAGTTTCTTAAGCTTTAATTCTTTATTACATTTGTGTGTGTGTGTATGTGTGTGTGTGTGTGTGTGTGTGTGTGTGTGTGTGTGTGTGTGTGCCACAGTGTGCTTGTAGAAGTCAGAGAACAACTTTCAGGAGTTAGTCCTTTCCTTGTATCACATGAGTCCTGGAGATCCCATTAATTCCACCAGTCGAGAATAAGACTACCACCACAGTTTAAAGTCAGATTTGAAGTAAGCTTTAAGTAAATACTGGCCAGGTGGATGAGCTCTGGCCAAGTCCATACCTGGGTTCCCAGGAAATGATCACAGTTTGCAGGGGCTTGAGAGGGCCAAACCACAATTCCTATTTCCCATCAGGGCCAGTCAGGGGCAAGCACACATCCTACTGTATCTCCTGCCTGTGGACCTCCCACCCACATGTGACCAAGCACATCCATTGCAGATGGGTCAAACAAACTTGTTTAGGGGAGTGAAAACATGTGGCTTGTCATCTCTCATAAACAAGAGCCTCATTATGCAGCACTAGTGGTCCTGGAACTTGCTATGTAGACCAGACTGGCCTTGAACTCCCAGAGTTCCACTTGTCTCTGCCTCCCGATTAATGATGGGAGCTATACTGCACTTGCCATTGCTTTCCTTTTTTTCTATTTTCTTTCCACACTGTCTTACTCTGATACCATCCCACTGAAACTATATTGCAAAATCTGCTTGCTTTCCATCCTGATTTAATCTGTCTGTTAGGGTTCTATTGTTAACCCTAATTGTTCCCTGGCCGCCATTACAGCGGCCCTCTTCTTTTCCTTCTTCCCCACCGGCTGCTCTTCTGAGCATCGGATGCTCAGGCCGGGTACTTCCCTCTTCCTTCTTCACTCTTTTGTGATCTGATTCAGCTTCGTGGCATTAAGTATCGTGTGTGTGTGTGTGTGTGTGTGTGTGTGTGTGTGTGTGTGTGTATGTGTGTGTATGGCCCCCAGATCTGTCCCCGGAACTCATATGTAACTTTCTACCCAATAGCCTTGTTCAACTGTCATCTCAAATCTTCTGTGTCCCAAACTGATACCCTATCTGGCCTTCCAACCCCACAGCAGTCAACATTCCCCAACCCAAGACTGAAGCCAACTTTACTCTTCCAGTTTTCAAGCCCTAGGACCCTGAGTTTGGTCCTTGGAATTCACACAAGTGGTGGAAATCTTCTGACTTGACGTATTTGGGTGGTGGTTCCAAGACCTGAGACAGATAGGAGTAATAAATGCAGAGAAGAGATGATGTGTTCCGTTGAACATACTGAGGTCGGGGGATGCAGGAAAAAGCAGAGAAGACATCCAAGGAGAGACCGTTGTTAGTCTGTGGTTCGAGAGTCTGGAATGAATGAAGATGAGTTGAGGAGTTGCTTGAATATGTATCTCTCTTTGCTCTGTCTTTTGTTGGGGGATGTTTGATCGTACTGTGACACCCCGAGACTGTGTTAATAAAGTTAACCTTTAATCGGGGGGGGGGTGTAGAGCCAGTGATTAGCTGATGGGAATTAACCGTAGAGAAGCCAGGAATCCAGATAGAGAAGACACACAGAAAGGAGTAGGGATGACTCCTCGGAGACTTCATGATCCCTTCGATCTGGCCGCTCTTCCGCCACTTCTTTGACCTATCAGGTTTTCACCCCGATATTGGACTCCCGAATCTTTATTGGCAATAGATTTTCACTCTGACATTTGACTCCTGAGTCTTCACTGATAGAAGAACTTAGATAAACACAACAACAGGCATCCAACGTGGGGCGTGTATATCCACGTAGGGCCTGAAGAGCTCAACAACAACAACAACAACAACAACAACAAAAGTTCTGAACACGGAGCCGGGCATGGCTTCCTAGTAACCGCAGGAAGTCCCAGTGCTCGTGGAGTGGAGAGGCATGGCTTCTTTAACGGGACCTGCTGTGCAGCAGAGCACTTGAGCTGCTACTACTTGGTACTAGGTAGAAATGCCTGCTGCAGTGAGCCCACCAACTTCCCAGAGCTGGGGCGGTTAACACGGCTCCCAGTTGACACCCGCAGGCATAAGGCTAGGCTCTCACAGAAGGGCAGACAGCAGCTGCGGACCAGAACCAGTTGGGGAGCCTGCTGGACCTACCCAAGGTGGGTGGAGCCAGCTGCCTGTGCCATGTGCTCAGTGGAGCCACACTACGGGATGGCCTGCCCATTTAAGTTTGGCTCACATGGTCAGGGAAGGCTGCAGATGCACAGAAAGCCAGGTCCAGGCCCCAAAAAACCCCTGTGATCAGGAACAATAGGCTTGAAAATGTGCTTAGATGCTGAAGAAAGAAAAGGAAATGGGCATAGACAGTCATAGAAAAAAATAAACAGTTTAATAATAATAAAATCTTTAAAGAGAGAGTAAAATAATATAAAAAGAACAAGCCACACAAGGATGGGAAATACACAGGGCATGTGGATCCTATATAGTGCTTTGATAACTTTAAAGTTTTTAAGTGCTAATGAGAAAAAAAAAAAAACAGCAGCTGCTGAGAAACATTGGATTATCGAAAATATTGTTAAATTAAATAAGCCTATATATTTTAAGAATGTCTTAACTTAAGAATGGAAGTCAGAAGATGTGTTGCATTGGAAGAGAGGTTATGTTTTTGTTTCCACAGGAAATGAAAAACTATGAATTCCTTCAAAATTTATAAAGGTCAGATTTGACCAGGGGAAGACCTCCTGAAAATCTTGGCTACAGGTATGAAGGAGGAAACCAAGAAAAACTACAAGACAGGTGACATATGTCCTGATCCCTCTACTATGGGAACAGCTCTGAGACTAGATGAGACATGATAAATCTTGTTGTTTGAGTTTGGTTATGTGGATTTATAAAGTTGACAGATGCCTTTTACCTGCTCAAACACAGAGCAGATAAAAAAAATAGAGCAGAGAATCATCTTTAGCTGATTTGTGCACACTGCACATTCCACACTGCAGATATGTATGTTACCTTTAAAAGTTTGTGTTTTCAGGGGAAAAAAAAAAGGATGACAAGTAGCTCAGGTGATCCAACCTTTCAGAATGCCTCTGTTACAGTTTCCTTGAAAATCTGCATCCAGAACTGTAGGCAGAAGTTTCTGTCCCACCAACAACTCCCAAATACCCAGCAGCCATTTCCAAAATTACCACACAGAGGCTTATATTAATTATATATGATCGGCCAGTATCTCAGGCTTATTACTAACTAGCTCTTACACTTAAATTAACCCATAATTCTTATCTATGTTTAGCCATGTGGCTTGGTACCTTTTCTCAGTATGGCATTCTCATCTTGCTTCCTCTGCATCTGGCTGGTGACTCCTAACTCAACCCTTCTCCTTCCCAGCATTCTTAATTTGGCTTTTCTGCCTAACTTCCTGCCCAACTACCTGCCTGTCAGATTTCTATTAACCAATGAGGGTAATACATATTCATAGTGTAGAAAAGGATTATTCCACAGCACAGAACAACTTCAAACTGGTTAGCTAAGATAGTCCAGCCTCATAAACTACTCTAGCCAAAACTTCAGATAAGCCCTGCACTTTCCCATACACAGAAACTGAACAACAAATGATACAGCTAGTTCTCCCAGGACTTGACCATTATCTCAATTTTCTCAGGGTCCCCTAAAAATTCCATCACTCCCAGAAAACAGGAAGTAATTTTAAGAGCATGATACTCACATTCCAGAGAGGTGGGGTGGGTGGTTTTTGGTAGTTCGATGGGCTATGGATGTTTGTCAATGTTTAGAGGGGTTGTAAATTGCTATTGGTCATGGTCAAGGAAGAAACTAAGCAAAAGAGGTTAGATTCATGGCTCTCTTTCTGAAAAAAAGGGGGGTATAGGCATAGGATAAAAAGTAGATTGTTAAATTTTAAACTAGAAAGCTACTACCTGTCTCAAATATTTTGCATTGGTATGGATTTTTATATTGATTCAAATTTTAGGTTATTTTTGTTATAAAATACTGTGTATATGTTTTTCCTCCTGTTTAAGGAATTGTACTTACACAGCTCATTTAAAAATGTAAAGTTCTAGTCCTTGAAAGCTATTGTTACAAACTATTTAGAAAAATTTAAAAAATGCAGGCTAGTAGTTAGTAATCTATAACAGTCAAACTTGCAATCATGTTAAGTATGTTTTCAAGGTCAAGCAGAGATATTTTAGATAGATAGGTGGTCTTCAAATACTTCAGAGATCTACAGAATATGACATTTAAGATGTTTTAAAAACAAAAGACTGTTCATGATAGCAATATATGTTTGCTCCTGGCAGCTCCAATCAATTCAGAGAAAATGAGGGGCATCAAAGAACCTCCATATAGAGTTTGCTTTCATTGTTTGTGGCAGAATTAGCCACTGGGCAAGAAACAGGCCTTGCCTTGACTGCTGACAGTATGCTGTCATAATTGGACAAGCAGGACACAAAAGAAGGCGACTGCTGAACATTGCCAAGATGAGGTAGGGCAGTCCTTCAAATTTTCCTGCTTCACAGAAAAGTCTGCCAGGTATTCTAGGCCTGTAGGCTGAAGACAGATGCCCCAACGTTGCAGAGGGACCTTGGGTGACTGTCCAGGCAGCCAGCTGCCTCTGTCGTTTCTATAGTTTTAGACTTTGTTTGCTCTACACTCCCTGTTTACTCACCAAGTATTTTATCCTTCTTGGGTCTGAGATGGGGATTGAAGACTAGATAGTTATACTGTCTTCTTTGTTACAAAATCCAGAAAAGAAACTTACAAAAGAGATGTAAAGTTTTTAAGATTGAGAGATGTAAAACCTTAAGTTGTTTACCTGAAAGAAAAGTTTTAAGGTCTAAAAGGATATTTTTAGGTTGGTAGTACAAGTTATAATAGAAAATGGTTTAGGTATAAAACTTTGGACTCACCAAGATAGTATAGAAAATTGAGTACTTTCCCAGAACTTGATAAATAATACTAATGAATTGGACATTGTGAATGTAATTTTTACCTGATGATTGTTCTTATTATATATAGTTTTACTGTGTTAGAGTTAAGAACTTGTTGTAGAATATTGTTTTAAGATGTGTTACATTTGTTTACGCTGTGGAACATTTGTTTAATGATTCAGAGATGTGCTGCATTCTTTTAGGCTACATTTGTTTAACTCTGTGAAGCTGTGTTACTTTGCCTGTCTAAAACACCTGATGGTCTAATAAAGAGGTGAATGGCTAATAGTGAAGCAGGAGAAAGGATAGGCAGGGCTGGTAGCAGAAAGAATAAATAGAAGGAGAAGTCTGGGAGGAAAAGAAGAAAGAGCAAGAGAAGAAGAGGACGCTAGGGGCTAGCCACCCAGGCACCCAGTCAGCCATGGAGTAAGAGTGAAAGTAAGATATACAGAAGTGTGTGTGTGTGTGTGTGTGATGACATGTGTGTTGTGGAGGTCTGAGGATAGCTTACAGGAAAAAGTTCTCTCACCCTGTGGGTTCTGAGGATCAAGCATGGCAATCAGTGCCTTCACCTGTTGAACTGTCTCACCCGCTGGATTTATCAGTAATTTATTTCAGTGTTGTTATAGCCAAAGGAAAAGAAATACTTTCAATAACAGTGGACAGTTTCAATAAAAGTTAAATCAGCAGATTCATTTCAGAACTGAGTTGTTTAAAAATAGCTTGCAATTTTGCATTTAAAGGGAGTAAATGACATTATTCTAGTCGTCTTAATTAAAAATGAAGCTTCTAAAAGTAAAACATTTCAATAACTTAATATTTGTAGGAAAGTGAATCAGAAGTTTGTGTTTGAGTTAGCCTCATTCTGTAGCTCAGGCAGGCTGAGTGTCAGGATTACAGATGTCAGCTACCGTTTCTGGCTCATAAAAGCCATATAATTAATGCAGTATAATAACAAAAAGTTACTTATTTAATTTTTTAACCAAAAGCATTCATTTTATTTATTCATTCTTCTCTCTTCCAATACATCCCAACTACAGCCTCCCCTCCCTCGTTTCTCTCCTCCCAATTCCCACCTTCTCCTCCTCTCTCTCCCGGATCTACTGCTCCCCCATTTCCCTTCAGAAAAAAGCAGGCCTCCCAGGGATATCAACTGAACTAGGCCTAACAATATGCAATAAGACTAGGCACAAACTCTCATGCCAAGGCTAGACGAGGCAACCCATTCGGAGGAAATCGGTCCCGAAAGCAGGCAAAAGAGTCAGAGATGACCCCCATTCCCACTGTTAGGAGACCCATAAGAATACCACACTACACAGCCATAGTGTATATGCAGAGGACCTAGTTCAGACCCATAGAGACTCCATGATTGTTGCTTCAGTCTCTGTGAGCCCCTAAGAGCCCTGCTTAATTGATGCTGTGGGCCTTGTTCTCCTGGTGTCCTTGACCCCTCTGGCTCCTACAATCCTTGCCCCTCTTCTGTGGGGTTCCCCTGACTCTACCTAATGTTTGGTTGTGGGTCTCTGTATCTGCTTTCATCAGCTGCCTGAGAAAGCCTCTCTCTCTCTCTCTCTCTCTCTCTCTCTCTCTCTCTCTCTCTCTCTCCCTCCCTCCCTCCCTCCCTCCCTCCCTCTCTCTCGTCAGTTGTCTTTGGTTCTACCCTGTGAGCCATCCATCCTAGCCTTCTAGGCAGTGTGAGGTATGGACTCCCTCTCATGATGTGGGTCTCAGGTTAGACCAGTCATTGTTGGCCACTCCCACAAGCTCTGAGTCACCATTGCCCCAGCACATCTTGCAGGCAGGACAGATTATGGGTCATAGACTTTGTAACTGGATTGGTGTCCCAGCCCCATTCCTGGGACCTAGCCTGGTTACAGAAGATGGCTGGTTCTGGGTCCATCATCTCCATTACTGGGAGTCCTCACTGATTTTATTAAGTAAAATTATGAGAGATTCAATTAATAAATAAATTAAAATGTTGTTATTAAATAAAATGAAAATCACTTCAGGAAGTTCCTGAAACTGACTAGATTCAGTAGGTCCCTCCTCCCCAACAGTCAACAGTAAAGACTGCTGAGAGTCACTCTCAGACAAGACCAGTCACCTGGAAGAAGCCTGGAGCAGCTACACTGCCCAGAAACAATAAAGACAGCTGAGCTGCTTGGAGGAGGCTCAAACCAACTGAGTCACCCAGGAAGCACATGTTCAACTTTCTGAGCTGCCTGTAGACTGTACTCCAGATTTCCAGATTTGGCGAGCTATTCCTCATGCTGGTGTGGGCTTTGGTGATACAGCTACCTTTGAGTCATTTCTGCTCTTGTAAGTAACTCCTCACCCATATTTCTGTAAGTAACCCCAATAAAACTGATATTTAGACTTAAGTATCAGACTTTGGCCTGTCATAGTCCTCTTATTTGGGGTGAATAGATGAGTGTGTTGTGTCTCCCCAGGAAGAGTCTATCACACAATAATATTTTTATTTCACCCTTCACTATTATTCCTACCATGCCATATTCCTACCATAAGTAATGAGGTTTTTTAAAAGGAAAAATATACATTTTACGTAATATCATAAAACCACCATTTTGGTTAGCTTTTAAAAACAATAGTCACTCGTTGTCCATTTGCACTGAGCTGTCCAAATTACGTTGTCAAATCTGGTGTGTGAGTGAGAGCTGAAGGAAATAAGCCTGACAAAGTGAAGAAATGCTTAGTGTTGGCTTGACAGAACATTTTAAAGAGTTAAATGTTATGTGGAGAATCACAGAAATAGTGTAGGGTTTGAGGATTTTAAAGTACTTTCAATATGATAACCTACACAAGCCTTTTTATTAGTATATGTTGTAATGTGCATTTTATGAGGGTCTTACTCAATGTTCTATTGTCGTAAAGAGACACCATGACCATAGCAACTCTTATAAAGGAAAACATTTAGTTGAGGCTGGCTTACAGATTCAGAGGTTTGCCACATGGTTGTCATGGTGGGAAGCATGGTGGCATGCAGGCAGACATGGTGCTGGAGAGGTAGCTGAGAGTTCTACATCCTGATCGGCAGATAGCAGAGAGAGAGAGACACTGGGCCTGGCTTGAGCATTTGACACTCCAAAGCCTACACCCAGTAACACACTTCTTCCAACAAGGCCACACCTCTCCAAACAAGGCCATACCTCCTACTCCCTGTCATTTAGTGCCCCTCTGTAATCACCAAGCATTCAAATATATGCGTGTATGGGACCTTTCCTATTCATACTACCACGATGAGTAACTATAAGCAATGCAGAAGCAGTAGGAGCTGAAGCTCATCCTTCCTACACAGTGAGTTTGAGACCAGCCTGGGCTCCATGAGATACTGTCTGAGAAAATCAAACAAAGAACATTGCATTTGGGGACTGTTCTATTTCCACCAAAGCATTTGCCAGGTTTAGTATTGTATTGTGAAAAGTGAAATACGATTAGTTTGAATTTGTAACATGTGAAAGTCTTAATCACTAGAGATAAGAGAACACACCTGGAAGTGGCGTGTAAGGCTGGAAGATGGCTCAGCAATTAAGAGCACTGGTGGGCTGTTCTTCCAGAGTACCTGGGCTCAGTTTCCAGCACCCACATGGCAGCTCACAACCATCTGTAGTTCCAGTTATAGGGGATCCAGTACCCACTTCTGGCCTCCATAGGCACTTACATAATATCATACATTCACACATACATATGGATAAAATAACAAAAATAAGTAAAAAAGTATTTAAAAAATTTGGTCACAGATCTTTCTCTCAAAATAAATTCTTTTATCATTGTGTTTTGATCTAGATTTTTCTCTGTAAATTAATCAGAATATAATTATGATCACATAGTTCCATGCTATAAAAATTCTTCATAAATATTATACCGGTAATAAGATGATAGGTCATTATGTGGCCCTGCCAGAGATGACTCATCCATTGACTCATCTTTGGACATTTAGGTTGTTTCTAACTCTCTCGCAGTTTTCTATAAATTGCATAGTCTTACTTGAACTCTTTTCCAGTGGAAATATTTCCAAAATTAAACTAAATGCATCATTTTCAATTTTTCTGCCTATATTCATCTTTTTTTTTTTTTATAAATACTCAAATGTGTGTGTTGCTGATCTATTTCTATCTCAATTCCTGGGATCAGTGTACACAAACACTATTATTCATGGTCAGAAAGGTGAAGAGAGAACCCAGTGAAGCTAACCTCACCTCCCAGAAAATTGCCTTTATGAACTTCATTTTGGTTTTCAGTCTTACAATGGAAAATGCCTGAGCATTTTCTTAGTGAGGAAAGCCAAACCAAAGCTCGAACACTGAACAATCTGCTCCATTGCCCATCAAAAGAGGAACTCCAGGTGGAAACATAATGAGCTGTTTTCAGTCACCAGGAAACTCTTTAAATAAACAGGCCACTAGGGAGGCCATTTAGTCATTCCCAAGTGACCACTACAACCCACTCTCTTTCTCCTGCCCTCTATTTGAATCGGTACAACCATCCGGGGCTGTTCCAGGATATTTATTTTGTGGTCAGCTGACTTGAAGGAGTTAATGCACTTTGCAAAATGCCAGCCTTATATTTGGAACTAATTTTCTCCCACAGCGGGATCTGGATGATTAGAGCTTCAGCTATGTCTAAAGAAAATTCTATGTTAGTTCCATCACTGGGATGCATGTTGTCTTGCTGGGAGCCTGTGAGAAGACAGCTTGGTAGACTCAACTTATTCTTTGCCTTTTTCTTCCCAGGAGCTTTCCACAAAACAGCTGGCCTTTTCTAAAATGAAGTCGACTAACCATTTATGAGACTTAAGAAAGGACTAATTAGTATTGTGGAGCATGTTGCTATTTTTATTTTTAAAAGTCACAATAAAAGAAGCATGTGTTTGGTGACTTGCTTGTAAAATTACTTTTCACTAACTATAGTTTTAGAACATGGCTATTGAATAGGAAAAAGGTGCAGCTTGTCTTCAATTATCTATCATCTGTCTGTCTATCTATCAATAGAATGAGCCCATATTAATCATGGTCATGAAATTACACGATTTTGTGATTTTTTTTTTCAAGTAGAGAGGCAAGAGACAGTGGCAACCTTGACCTGTTTCTACAGATGTCCTTACTAATTTTTCTAAGTGGAATCTGAGGCTAATGTCCCTTCACAGGCCTTTACCTTGATGACAAGGACATTTCCCAACTTCTCTGCCCCCCTCCTGACTTGCAATTGGTCTCTACTGACACTGGGCTTAATCTTTATCTCCAACAAAAGGACCATGTGTAGGACAAAAGGAAGTTGTGGTAGAGACTGCTATAATGAAAACACTCTAGACTGGGTAACTTATAATCAAGAGAAATGCTCACAGCTCACCAGTTAGAAAATTCAAAGTGAGAGTGCCCACAGATTTGGTGTCTAGATAGGGTCTGATCCTCACATATGGTGGCTATGTGTCTTCAGCAGGCAGAAGGACTTTCCGTTCCTTAACCTTCTATAAGGGCACAACTTTCACGTCTTAACCACTTATACACAGGCTCCATTTCTTATGTGTGTGTGTGTGTGTGTGTATGTGTGCAGGTTATGTATGTGTCCAGGTGCATGTATGTGTGAGTGTGTGTGTGTGTGTGTGTGTGTGTGTGTGTGTGTGTGTGTGTATAGATGCATGTATATAGGTCAGAGAACAATCTTGGGTGCCATTCCTTAGGAGTCATCTAAATTTTTTTTTTTTAAGACAGGGTCTTTCATTGGCTTAAAGCTAACTAGTAATTCCCTGGGGATCTGCCTAGCTTTGCCTCCCCAGCTCTGGGATTACAAAATGCCCTCGCGTTTTCATATGGGTTCTGGAGATCAAAGCCAGGTCCTCATGCTCGCAAGGCAAGGGCTTCATTGGCTATGCCGTTGTCTGAGCCCAAGGCTTCTAGAACAGCGGTTCTCAACCTATGGGTTGCGACCCCTTTGAGTGTCACATATCAGATATCCTGCATATCAAATATTTACATTACAATTCATAACAGTAGCAAAAGTACAGTTATGAAATGGCAATGAAATAATGTTATGGTTGGGGGTCACCACAACCCGAGGAACTGTATTAAAGGGTCGCAGCACGAGGAAGGTTGAGACCCACTGGTGCTAGAATGATTCGCTGAATTAATCATGGCATTTTCAGGGACAACACAGACCCTAGAAAACATCTTCAGGATTGAAGACCCTAGCTTCCAGCCTGACTACTGCTCTTCTCTCACTATCTCTAGCTAGTGAGCCCATGATTTAGCTTGATACTTGCCCTTCCCAAAGAATCAGGATATCTACTTCTTGTTTCTCCACATTCTTTGTGAAATACCAGCTCAGACTCTTCCCGCTCTCCTAAGAGGTAAGTTTACCCATCTTTGGACTTTTAGTCTGGAGGTCATATTCCTAGCCACACCCTGTCCCGCTGAAAAACAAACGCAGACCAACAACCCCAAAAGATACCATCTATGAATTGGGAACCTATTCACTGTTGTTTCACAGGACCCTGAAGCTGGAAATAATGTCAACATTCAAATCAGTCACTTGTTAACTGTGTGTGTGTGGGGGGGCTCCTCTGTAGAAGGTAATAACTCTTGAAAACACTGTTCAAATTTATATTCCATAAGGCAATAGACACAAGACAGAATTTCTTTCTTCCAGGAATTTCCCATCTAGTTGTGGAAAACAAGGTATGTGGAAAGCCAAAGTAAAAAGCAAAACACACATAATGCAGCTGAAAACTATTTGGTCGATAAGGATTTACAGAGAAGAGTGACCGAGGAAGGCAGAGACCATCTACGGAGCCTTCATGGGGAAGCTGAGATTTGATTGTTCTGATGTTGATGTTGTCATAGGTTGTGGAAAGGGACAAAGGGCAATATTCTAGGAAAGGAGAATAAATAAATAAAAATATGGAAATGGGAATGAGTGAACTGGAGCAATGGCTCCTCCGTTAATTGCTACTCTTCCATCAGACCCAAGTTTGGATCCCAGTAGCCATGTAAGGTGGCTTACAATTGCATATAACTCCAGGTCTGATGGATCCAATGCTCTCCGGGCCTCATCAGGCACTTGCACACATGAGGCACACACACACACACACACACACACACACACACACACACACAAGCAAATAAATAAGTAAAAATCTTTAAGAAAAAGTATGGAATCTGCCATGAGCCTTAAAATGTGTAACAATGGCCAGACATAGGCATGGGGCATAGAGAAGGAATCTGAGATAGAGATCACCACAAGAATGTAGCTCAGGGAGAGAATGCTATGTGGTACACCGTGTGTGTGGTAAGATGTAATCTTGGTCTGACAGAAATGAGGAACCACTGTAGTGATCTAAGCAATTACTATATGGGGTTTTTGTTGTTTTTGAGACAGAATGTTGCTATGTTCCAGATAGAATGTTCCAAGCCTGGATGGACTAGAACTCATAAAGTAAACAAGGTTGGCCTTGAACTTGGGTGATGCTCCTGTTTTTGCTTTCTGTGTGCTGAAATTACAGGCATATATCAGCATACACTCTGTTTTATTTGTTTGTTTACTTATTTTTTTACTATTGGGAATTAAACCCATAACTTCACTCATGCTTGCTAGGCAAACACTCTCCTGCTGAGGTGTATTTCCAGCCTTTCTGTGAACTGTTTTTCCCTATAACTTCAAGACGTCGTTTCTCCCAGGCACGGCTTTTGTATAATTGACCACTGTGTTGACTTAGAGCTTGACCACACCACTTAAAACACTGGGGCTTGTCCTTCGGGGTTGCTGCCTTTCTTGCGTGAGCAAATCTGGGCTGGTCTCCATGGTGATGAGCTTCTTCTCTTTTCCTGTGGCTATAGTCTACTACTGTGTCTTGTTGGCTTTACTTCCGGGCTACTTCTCAAGATCACCCACTTCTTACCATCTCCATCACCACTACCCTAATCTAACCATCATCTCATCCAGGCTCTGCCAGACAGAGTTAGCCCTTCCCCTGCATCCCTTCTTGCCTACATTCAATCTGTTCCCCACATTGGTGCCAGTAACTTGTTTTCTTTTTTCCTCAGACCGTAAATCTGATGATGTCAGTCCAGAGTTTTAAATACACAACTTCTGGTTGCTCTTAAGCTAAAGGCAAAAAGGGGAGAGGGGAGGTGTGGAGGAGGATGGAAAAAGAGTGCAGGGAGGGGAAACTACGGTGTCGGGGGCGGGGTAATGTATAAGAGAAGAATAAAACAAACACACAAAAAACAAGGCTGAAGCATGATCCTAATTAGTCTAACAATAAAAACCCGGAGTCAGCTATTGAGGGTGAAAGCTGGAAGATCAGAGAATCAGAGTGTCAGTCATTCCTCTAGATACTTCTTACCGCTATGAAATCTCACACTGAAAGGGGGAGAGTGTGCCTCTAGGAATCCTCAGACTGAATGAGTGGCTGAGATCCTGTCTCCACCCACTTTATATTCCTGTTTCCACCTCCCGAGTGCCAGGATTAGAGGTGTGTACCACCACTCCCGGCTCTCTTAGATGGGATCAATCTCGTAGCCCAAGGTGGCCCTGAACTCCTGATCTTCCTGCTTCCTCCTCCCAAGTGCTGGGATTAAAGGTGTGTGCCACCACTGCCTGGCCTCTATGGTTAACTAGTGGCTAGCTCTGCACTCTGATCTCCAGGCAAGCTTTATTTATCAGAACACAAACAAGATAACATACAACAGAGGGCAAAAATTCCAATCATGGGGAACAAACTGTTCAAGTTCCTCAAGAAACAAATGCTAAAATGGGATTAGCTGTGAAAGGTATTTCTTGGGAGGTGCACCTATTGAGTGGGAGTTGGAGAATGTAGGGGAATGTCAGATTGCCATGCAGCTCTCAGGAAGAGGAAGGCAGGCTAGATAGGAAGAGGCTCAGATTGCCACAGAAGTTCTGAGAACACCCTGCCCAGGTCACCGAGGCTCTGAGCCAATGTTGCTATTAAAGGACCCTTTTGTCTGACGGTAGTCACCCACCCCCACACCAAATACCCGGGGACATTCAGTGTTTGGCTGTGAATTATTGACCCAGGGGAAGTGTGCCCCCATGTGAGCACTATAGAGGATCCAGAAAAGCAGCAGCTCAGATTGATAGTCACATGTGCTTTGCCTGGTAGAAGAACTGAGTGGTTAGCTTTTAAGACAACAAAATGTGGTTTGGTCCCTGCCTACTTCCCCCCCGGGGCCTCATCTTGTACCGTGAAGCCTTTGATCTTCTCATTCTAGCTAGACAAGCTGCTTCTTTGAATGTGAACACTGAATGTTTTCAGCCCACTCCTGAACACAAACACCAGTTCATTTTCTTGGCCAGACCACTTGAATCTCTTCTCGTAGAAGAGTTCCAGGATGAGGGCCACGTTTCTCCTCAGATGCCCTCACAGCATTAACACCCTTATTTCAGAGCATTGCTTCCACGATCTTTTGATCGCTGTCTTTTTTAGACTGTATGGTGGTTTGAATAGGAATGGCCCCCATAGACTCTATATTTGAATGGTTGGCCCATAGGGAGTGGCACTATTAGGGGGTGTGGCCTTGTTGGAGGAAGTGTGTCACTTGGGAGGCCGGTTTTGAGGTCTTATATGCTCAAGCTACACCCAGTGTGGCACATGATCTCTCCTTCTGCTGCCTGCAGATCAAGCTGAAGAACTCTCAGCTCCTTCTCCAGCACCATGTCTGCCTGCATGCCACCGTGCTTCTTTCCATAAATGACAATGGGCTAAACTTCTGAAAGTCAGCTCCAGTTAAATGTTTTCCTTTATAAGAGTTGCTGTGGTCACGGTGTCTCTTCATAGCAACAGCACCCTAACTAAGACGGACTATAATGGACTTCAGGACAGAAAGTAGGTCCTTCCCACTTGTGACTACTGTGCAGTGGGGTCCTCTGTGTATGAGAAGAACATTTTCATCTTGCAGTCAGAGCAGATTTGATTGATTCACCTATGCTAGACCAGCTGTGCTAGGTGGTTTTGTGTGTTAATTTGACACAAGCTAGAGTCATCAATGGAAGGTGTGGTGGTATTGTGTTCCCTGAAGTATTGTGCACTCTAATAAATTTATCTGGGGTCAGAGAACAGAACAGTCACTATATTAAAGGTAGAGGTTAGGCAGTGGTAGCACAAGCCTTTAATCCCAGCATTCCAGAGGCAGAGATCCGCCTGGATCTCTGTGAGTTCAAGGCCACACTGGAAACAGCCAAGCATGGTGACTCATGCCTTTAATCCCAGGAAGTGATGGCAGAAAGCAGAAAGGTATATAAGGTGTGAGGATGAGGAACTAGAAACTGGTTAAGCTTTTAGGCTTCGAGCAGCAGTTCAGCTGAGATTCATTCTGAATAAGAACTCAGAGGCTTCCAGTCTGAGGAAACAGGATCAACTGAGGAATTGGCAAGGTGAGGTGGCTGTGGCTTGTTCTGCTTCTCTGATCTTCCAGAATTCACCCTAATACCTGGCTCCAGGTTTGTTTTTATTAATAAGACCTTCTAACAATTTGTGCTACAGGAAGGAGCCTCAGCTGAAGAAATGCTTCCTCAAGATCCAGCTGGAAGGTATTTTTTCATTTAGTGATCGATGAGGGAGGGTCCAGCCCATGGTGGGTGGTGCCATCCCTGGGCTGGTGGTCCTGGGTTCTATAAGAAGGTGGGCTGAGCAAACCATGGGGAGCAAGTCAGTAAGCAGCACCCCTCAATGGCCTCTGCATCAGCTCCTGCCTCTGGGATCCTGCCCTGTTTGAGTTCCTGTCCTGACTTCCTTCAGTGATGGACAGCAATGCTGAAGTGTGAACCTAATAACCCCTTTCCTCTCAACTGGCTTTTTTGGTCAGGGTTGCAGCAATAGAAACCCAGGACACCAGCACAATATGGCATCTATTAACGTTCCCTCATGGCAGGGGTAAGGGAAGAGAGATCTTCACACTCGCGTCTGAGATTACAGCCACTCTTCTCTCCCCACCTGTCTCATCTTAGCTGCTCTGGTCTCAGGGGCTGCTGAACTAGAACATAGAGCGTTCCATCTGAGTAGCGTTTGAATGCCATCACCTATGCTGGTGTGGGACTTTTCTTCAGTGGAGCTTTTTTGGGGTCACTAATGCTCATTTTGATGATGCAGATGCCTTTGAATTTCCCTGATTGTCTAAGTATCCCTTCACCCATTCTCCTCGGGGTAGCTTAAAGTCATTGGGCAACCAAGTTGGAATTGGATAGAGTTGTTTCTTTAGTTGGTTACTGGTGCCCTATCTGGGTTCATTTCTCCCCAGGAAAGACAGTAAAACAAATACATCACCGCTGACTAGCCAATAGTTTATGATCAAAATATGTTTCTTGAATGAATGACTATAAGAAAGCAGATTCAAGCCCTTTATCTGCTGGTGCCTTGGGTACCTTTGGCCTTTTAAGCTGCTTCATCTTCCTGGCTCATAGTTGATGACCCTGCCCTTTGAAGTGACATCTGTGGAGCCTGAGAAAATGTCATTTGTTTAGTTAGGGTCAAGGGTTGTTGAAAATAATGGCCCACTTAGCCGGAAGGAGCTGATGAGCTAAAACTGTTTTAAATGGCAGCTTCTCAGATATCTATCATATAAGATAGTTTAAAGAAAGACACGAACTGGCTGGACCACTTATTGGGCATTTTGTTTACTTGGAATGAATCAAAGAAGATTCTAGAGTAAATGGTCGAGAGGTTGAGGTTTTGAACTTGCTTCTGTTAGAAGAAGGCAAGTTAGAAAGTAGATCCTGAACTGGGAGGAAATTAGGTTTGGGTTTGCTATCTGCTTGCTTCCCCTCCACTCTGCCCACCCCCACCCCGCACCCCACACCCCTGCATTTGTTTGTTGAGACAGGGTCTCACTGTGTAGCCCTGACTGACTTGGAACAGACTATGTAGATCAGACTGACCTTCAAATTGCAGCCATCCTCCTGCCCCAGCTTCTCCAGTGCTGGGCTCGTAAACATGTGCCTAGCCAAGACTGACTCTTACATAATGCCGTGGTCTCCTAGTAATTACAAGAATGTGGCTTGCATGACAGGTCTGAAGTC
This sequence comes from Peromyscus leucopus, assembly GCF_004664715.2. NCBI lineage: Eukaryota > Metazoa > Chordata > Mammalia > Rodentia > Cricetidae > Peromyscus > Peromyscus leucopus. The sequence goes on from NC_051084.1 coordinate 58,585,977, forward strand.
CAGTGGACATCCTCGTGAGGGGCCTGTGGTGGCGGCAGTGTCTAAGGAGTTGTTGGGTGAGGAGGCAGGACCGCTCACCCTCTCTGCTCTGGAGGGACCAAAGCAAGACAGTCACGTAGACAAGGAAGATACTGATTTGGCACCTACTAAGCAGAGCAGATGGTCAGAGTTGCCAGGGTAAAGTACCAAGGTAAAAATGTAGAGATGGAGTGGGAGATGACAGATGGAAAAATATGGCACCAGAAGTGATGGGAAGCTTTTGAAGGGTGGTGGGGAAAAAAAAAAAAAACTCTGGCAGGGATTCTCGGAGCCTGGGGAGAGTGCCCATCAAAGTTGCCAGGACCTGTGGCTTTGGGCACGTGCGAAGATTATTATGTTAGTACCTCAGAGAAAAATTAAAAGAGGAAGCTGGGCCAGTAGAGCCTGGATAAGTACACGCACCGAGGGAGACACAAAGCCTTGGGCTGAGGGCTCAGCACCAGTTAGAGAAATAACCAGATGAAAAGAGCAGTTTTGCTGCTTTTTAATGAAGATGATGTTTATTGTTATATCTCTGTTTTTCATGGACACATAATCATCATACACATTTCTAGAATGCAGTGTGGTACTTCAATACACGTATACTACCGTCTGTAATGATCAAATGAGGGAAATTATTATAACCACTTCGTTAAATTTCAGCCATTTCATTGGCTGAGGAAGCTTTAAATGTCTTTCTGCTCGTTCCTTATAGAACGTGGTATAAATTATTGTAAACTGTTGTTACTGCTATGCAGAAATCTGGGACTCTCTCTTCCTAGCTTATTTTGGTTAACTCTTTCTGACCTTTCTACTCCTGTCCCCCCATACACTCTTCCTAGCCTCTCCTGACCACAGTTATACTCTCTACTTCTGTAAGACCCACTTTTTTAAAGCTCACACATATGAGAGTATGTGGCATTTGTCTTACTGTGCATCACTCATTTCTTTTGACATAGTGTTCTCTGGTTAAATTCATGCTCCCACAAGTGATAGGACCCCACTCATTTTTATGACTAAATAGCATTCCACCATAGATATTTATCCCATTTAGGAGAGATGTTTCTAGCAAGCAGAGAGAGAGACAGAGACAGAGACAGAGACATAGAGATAGACAAACACACACAGAGTGAAAGAGCAAGAGAGAGAGAGAGAGAGAGAGAGAGAGAGAGAGAGAGAGAGAGAGAGAACGAGAACACTGAGACACTGAGATGCTTTTAGAGGCAAAGAGATCACTTGAGTTTGAGGATAGCCTGGTCTACATAATTTCAGGCCAGCCACAGCTACATAATGAGAACCCATCTAAAAGCAAAGTAAAACAGAACAAGAGAATAATGTATAAGAATGAAGGTTAAGTTATCATCTGTTTCCTGGTGCTTCCATGTAAAGTAACCTTCCTCACTACCTTTTTCAATATTCTTTCTATGGAAGTATAATTTATCACAACAAAATGTACTTATCCTGTGGATACAGGTAAAGGAGTTATATAATAATATAAATCCAGGTAAATCATCACTCCAAATAAGACACAAGTAAGATTCCTAATGAGATGAGGCCTGGTGGCACATGCTTGCACTTCCAGCCAGGAGGATCATGTATCTGACTGAGGTCACGTTGGGCTACATAGCAAGTTCAAGGTCAGCTTGAGCTACACAGGTAAAATGTTCCTCCATAGTCAAGGGCTAAGTATGTAGGTCAGTGGTAGAGTACTTATCTTGCCCAGAGCCTTGGGTTTGATCCTTAGCAAAACACCCCCCCCACACACACACACAGCATTTCCATACCTTCAGAAAGCTTCACAAGCACAGAGTGTCTAGTCACTCTCCATCCTGGTCATCACAGCCAATTATAGGGTTGATTTCTATAGCCATGTATTAGTTTTGGTAACTGGAATTATACAATATATATTCTTTTGCTTAGATTTTAACTGCATGTAATAATTTTGAGACCCATGTGTGTAGTTTTGCTTTTTTTAATTGCTAAGTAGTGTTCCACAGTGTAACATCACTAATTCTTCACTAGTTCTCTTGTGTATGAATGCTTAGACTATTTCTAGGCTTTGGCTAGCATGATGATTATTTTCATTGTCAACTTGACTATATCAGGAATAAACTAAAACCAAATGGCTGGGCATACTTGTGGAGGATTTTTTTTCTTAATTAAATCATTTGAAGTAGGAAAACCCGCTTCTACTTTGGATCTTTGAGGCAGAAATATACATCTTAAATCTGAGTCTCACTTTCTGCTGGCATCCTATATTAAAGGATGTGGAAGAAGGAAATGTGCTCTTGGCCTGCTTGCTCTCACTCTTGCTAACAAATCTATTCCTTCACTAGCATTAGAGCCTACTTCTTTTGGATTCTAGCATATACCAAAGACCAACTGAGACATCCAGCCTCGTGGACTGAACAGCTACTGGATTCTTGGACCTTTCATTGGTAGACAGCCATTGTTGGACTAGCTGGACCACAGCCTGTAAGCCATTCTAGTAAGTAATATCTATCTATCTATCTATCTATCTATCTATCTATCTATCTATCTATCATCATCATCTATCTATTCTATGAGTTCTATTCCTCTAGAGAACCCTAACACAGCTAGTATAATAAAGCTGTTATGAATGGCCTTATATAAATCTTTTTGTGCATATTATTTTTATTTCTCTTGGAGTAAAATAGTTGGAATATATAAGTAGGTATATCTGTAACTTGTTTTCCAACATAGTTACACAATTCTATATTCCTGTTGGCAATGAGAGTTTTAGTTGTTTACCTACTTGATATTAATATTGCCAATCTTGTAAAATATTTAGTCGTTCTAGCAAGTATAAAGTGGCACCACACTGTGATTTTTATTTCTATGTCCCTAATGACTAATGATGGCCTTATTGGTCACTCACGTCACGTATCTGTGGTGATATTGTGTTCCCCAAAATATTGTGCACCCTAATAAACTTATCTGGGGTCAGAGAACAGAACAGCCACTAGATATAGAGGCCAGAAAATGGTGGCACACGCACCTTTAATCCTAGCATTCCAGGCAGAGATCGGCCTAGATCTCTGTAAGTTCAAGGCCACTCTGGAAACAGCCAGGCATGGTAACAAGAGCCTTTAATCCCAAGAAGTGATGGCAAGAAGCAGAAAGGTATTTAAGGCATGAGGGCGAGGATGAGGAACTGGAGCTGGTTAAGCTTTCAGGCTTTTGAGAAGCAGTTCAGTTGAGATCAATTTGGATAAGGACACAGAGGCTTCCAGCCTGAGGAAACAGGATCAGCTGAGGAACTGGCAAGGTGAGGTAGCTGTGGCTTGTTCTGCTTCTCTGATCTTCCAGTGTTGACCCCAGTGCCTGGCTCCAGTTTTGTTTTTATTAATAAGACCTTCTAACAATTCATGCTACACATATCTCTTTTTGTATTGCCTCTGAATCTTTTAGTATTTTATGAGTCATTTGCCTTTTTCTTATTGTCTTTTGAATTCCTTATACATTTTCTCAGCCAATCTTTTGTCTTCTTCATGTTTTTCAAATATGTATTGGCTACTTTGCTATCACTGTGACAAAACATCATGACCAAGGCAACTTATTGAAGAAAGGATTTAATTAGGTTTATGGCTTCAGAGAGGTAGAGTCCATGATGGCAGAGCAAAGGCATGGTGAGAGGAACAGCTGAGAACTCACAGCTGGATCCGAAGCAGGAAGCTGAGAATGCCAGGAGGCTTTTAAAACTTCAAGGTCTGTCCCTGTGACACACCTCCTCCTACAGGGCCATCCTCCTAATCCTTCCCAAACAGTCCACCAACTGGGAGCCAAGTATTCAAACACATAAGCCTGTGGGGGCCATTCTCATTCAAACCACCACATCCTCTATATCTAGTCTGCCTTTTTTTCCCTTTAGAAGGACTTCATGTATGCTAGGCTGACCTCAAACTCACTGTGCAGCAGACAATGGCCTTAAAGTCTGATATTCCTGTCTCTGCCTCCAAGTACTGGGGTTAAAGGTCTGAGTCACCACAGTTGCGTTGCATTTTACGTTGTTTTGAAAAGCAGGAAATTTAAAATTTAGAGATGTTTTATTTCAATTTTTTTCCTATGGCCAGTACATCTTCTGCCCTAAGAAATCTTTGTCTATTCTAAGGTGACAAGGGATGGATTTTAAACAAACAATTTTAATTTTAAGAAAGCTATACCAATTTCCTTCTTCCCTCCCGAAATATATGTTGTTACTTTTAGTTTAAAGTTATGGAGATGATAATTTTGGTAAGAAGGCAAAGTATGATCCGAGGAGAAAATTTCACATGTGTGTAAAATGACTCGTCACAATGAGGTTGCTAAATGCCAAAGGCCTCCTTTAAAGGAATGAATTCTTTTAAAGACTAGGAAAAAGAGGCCATGTTCTTTCATGAGCTTAATCTCTTCAGGCCACTATCACAAAAAGCCTTAGGCTAAATTGCCTATAAACAAAATGATTTTTGTTGCTTACTGTGTAGAGGATGGGAAGTTCAAGAATAGACCATCTAGACAGTATGTGGCTCAGAGATGCCCTCCTCTCCCTGCCTTCTCCTTGGTAGGAGCTTGAACCCCTAGTGTTAGGCACTAATCCTATCCATGATTATTCTGCCCTAATGATCTAATCTCCCACAGCCTCCCCACTTAACATAATCAAACTAGAGTTCAGCTTTCCATGTATTAATGCATAAGGTCACACATATTCAGATCGGTGCTCATTATCAGCAATGGCAGTGCACTCCCTAAATCTGTCTCCTTTTGATTTTTTTTTCTTTCTGACAAACGAAGAGGAAAGCATCAGAAGACAGATAGGTAGCCATCAGAGAATCTGAGGGAAAGCTTACTAGCCCATCTTTAGAAAGGGCCAAAGCTGGAGTGGCTATGGAGCTGAGAGAGCAGGATGGGAGGACTAGGTTTCCATGCGGATGAGTGACACCCTTCACCTCAACCCTATTGTTTCTGCTTGCTGATGGTCCTCCTCTGAAGCTTGGCTCTCAAAAGAAAAGTATCTAGGCGGTCACGTGTGTAGGATAAGGGCCGCAGATGGCAGTCATTTCTTGAAAATCCACTCAATAGGGAAGAAGAGTCATTGTTCAAAATAGAATAGAGGTATTGCTACTATGATAACCAGGGCCAGATTCAAGGCAGAGCTCTCCAATAAGTCTATTGTCCATGTATCTTTTAGCTTGGGTTTGTGTCTCCTGTTATAAAATTAAATAACTTATTCACTTACCTTTGAGTCTTTCCCCCAGTGAGCCTGTAGAAATTAGATCCCCGCTCAGGTCAGATCTGGGAGAGCAGAGTGCATCCCATCAGGCCTCTTTAGGTTTTGTTGGTAGTGCCATTTTCAATTTTGATGTTGACAGTACCTTTACGATTGCTTAGAATTTACCTTTCTAAACTGAAGTGCGGATTCTGAGAAATGTATTATGAAGTGGGGGAAAAGACAGATGTACCAACTAACATATGGTGTTTGATCAAGATCAGAAGTGAATTAGAAGTGACATAAATAGGACTGGCAAGATGGCGCAGCTGGGAAAGGTGAATCCTGCCAAGCCTGATGACCTAAGTTCAATCCCCAGAAGCCATAGGGTGGAAGGAGAGGATAAATTCTCATAAACTGTCCTCTGACTCACACACCCACACCACAATGCACAAGTGTGTCTACACACACACATAAATAAACAAATAAATAAATAAATAAATACAAAGAATTTAAAAGAAGTGCTACAAGCAGGATTTATAAAACAAAATTATATATGTTAGATTACATGTTTTAAAAAGTTACTTTAAGCCGGGCGGTGGTGGCGCACGCCTTTAATCCCAGCACTCGGGAGGCAGAGCCAGGCGGATCTCTGTGAGTTCGAGGCCAGCCTGGGCTACCAAGTAAGCGCCAGGAAAGGCGCAAAGCTACACAGAGAAACCCTGTCTCGAAAAACCAAAAAAAAAAAAAAAAAGTTACTTTAAAAGTTATGTTTTAGCTGGGCATGATGGTGCATGCCTTCAATCTTCAAGAGGCCCCAGGCAGAAGGATCTCTGTGTGTTTGAGGCCAGCCTGGTCCATATAGGGAACTCTAGGCCAGCTAAGGCTACATAGTAAAAGCCTGTCTCAAATATAAGCATGTATATTTATATGTATCTCAGATATAAATATGAAGTGGAATAAGGTAGGAAAGACCAATTATTAAATACTGATTTATGTAGTGATTTACTTAAAAGAACAATTGTACTGCCTACTTGCCAAGCATGACTTCACTTCTTACCTGGAACAGAAAGACCTGGAGGAATAGCGGAAACAATAGGTCATCGCCCTTAACAATCTGCTGACTGCCAAGTATGCTTCTGTCAAACCCTTGCTTGCCTATCCCACCTTGTGATCTTTAGAGTATAAACCGATAATGTAAACTGGACTTTCAGGAGCTGTCCTGGCTTTGGTCCACCAGTGACGTCTCCTCCCTTCCACTCTCCTTGGTGACACAAGCGTTTGTTCCGGAAAACTTCCTGCAACATCTACATGAGTTATGTCTCTTCATTTCACTTCCAGAAGCTGAATAGTTTCATATGCAAGTACCAACATTCAGTCTCATTGACTCCTTCAGTCTTTCAGCAGATATTTGTTGAGGGCACGTGTGTGTATTAGCCCTGCACTGAAAGCTCTGGGTAAGCCGGTCTTTGTGCAAAATAGTCTGGCAGCTGTTATAGAAGTGATGAGGTTGTAACTGTTTCGTTTCCAGTTCTTGTGTGTTGTTTGTTTGCTTGTTTGGTGTGTGTGTGTGTGTGTGTGTGAGAGAGAGAGAGAGAGAGAGAGAGAGAGAGAGAGAGAGAGAGAGAGAGAGAGAGAGAGAGAGAGATAGAGAAACAAGGTCTCCCTCTATGTAGCCCAGGTTGGGCTATGTTCAAACTCCTCATTCTTCAGCCAACACCACTCCTTGAATGATATAACTGCAGCTGTGCACCCCCCCCTCTTATCCACCAATTCTTATCCCCCTCTACATAGCACAGTACTTGGAACATAGAAGGAACTCAAAAATCTATTGTTGACTGCATGGCCAAATGAACGTGAGGTGGTCAACCCTCCGGTCAAAAGACAGTGGGCTGGAGGAATGTACCAGGATGGGAAGGGGTGATTTCAGAAAAGCTGCCCACAGTTATTTAATTGTGCTTTAACCAAGTGCTTAGGAGAACAAAATCTAGATGTCAAGGGCTTCCACAGTCAGACATGAGGACAAGCCACCCTGTCCATGGTTAGATCAGGCCTTTGCCTTTAGATACATATGAGGATTGCTTTTCTGGTCTCCTCAGCTGCATTGCAGTCACTAAAGGATTGGCTGTGCTCTGCTGGCTACCTGTAGCAAGGATGACCACTAGTGTCTCTGTTGTTGTGCTAAAAGGATGAGGACGTAGGAATTTGGGAAATTCCTTTTCCTATGGTGAGCAGTGGAATGTTGTGAATTCTTGTACAAATAGGCACTTGCTTCATAATGAGCATTGGGAAAGAGTTCATTTCTGAAGAAAGGTGGGGACGAGGTGTGTGAGTTATCTTCAACAGAAGCTTTACTCTTGGACCAGTGAGTGGGTAAAAGACATGCCACCAAGCCTGATGATCTGAAGTTGATTCTTGGAACCCATATGGTAGAAGGGGAGAGCCAATTCTCAAAGGGCATCCTTTGACCTCCACACATACACCATGGTAAGCACACTCACACAAACACACATAACACACAAATAAAGACACGTAATTACTTATATGTATGCATATGTAACATATGCATATAAATATTTCACTCTTTCTATGAAGAAGAGTATACCGGTACTTGATCATAGATCATAAAAGTGTTCTATACAGTTTTTAGGAACCACAAATAGCCTTCTCTGGTATAATTTTTTTTCTTTTTCAAAAATTTTTATGTATCTATTACCCGAACAGCCAATTCACTCAATTTAGAGCAGGTGAAAAAACAAGTCAGATTCCCAATTTAAACATGACCTATTCTCCAGGGTAAAGATTTTCAGCTCCATCTGGTGAGACTGATGGATGACCATGACTCATGGATGAGCATACACAGTCAGTTCCATTATGTGTGAATCCCTCCAGACTGAGCGTGATTCTCCTTCAGTGTCATGGAGCTGTAACTGATTTTGTGAAGATTTCAATCTGCATGGGAAATGGGGTGATTTTATTTTTTGGTTTTTTGAGACAGGGTTTCTCTGTGTAGTTTTGGTGCCTGTCCTAGATCTCGCTCTGTAGACCAGACTGGCCTTGAACTCAGAGATGCACCTGGCTCTGCCTCCCGAGTGCTGGGATTAAAGGTGTGCGCCACTGCCTGCTGCTCAGCTGTGATTTTGTTTTTATTTCTTGTCTGTGAATCATTGGATTTTGAAAGTTTTGTTGGGACGGCATGGTGAGAGATGGAGTCAGGAGTAAGAGGCGCGGTGGCAGAGGGAAGGAGAGGAGGCCTTCTTGTGTGATTTAAAAACTATTGCGTGTGTGTGTGTGTGTGTGTGTGTGTGTGTGTGTGTGTGTGTGTGTAGGAGCACATTCCACTACATGGATGGTGTTATAACACGGATGTGGAGGTCAGAGGACAATGTGTGGGAGTTGGTTCTCTCCTGCCATCATGTAGGTTTTGGGAATCAAACTCAAGTTGTCAGGTTTGATGGCAAATGCTTTTTCCTGCTAAGTCTTCTCACCTCTTAACAGCCTGGTGATGAAACTTTTAAATCAAAAAAACCTAAAACAAACAAACAAAAAAAAACCCAACCAACCAACCAACAACAACCAAAAAAAAAAAAAAAAAAAAAAAACCCAAAACAACAACAACATATGTACTTATCCTCAAAGGCAAACTTGAAGGCTGTGTAGAGAAGTGACATCATTTTGTCCAGGTAGCCCCTCCAGAAAACAGGGCACTAAACCTTGAGGAGGCGGACAGTGCTGCCCCTTATCACTCTGCTTACTGGTGTCAGGCCTGGAGATCATGGTGGCGATGCTGCTAAGTAGGAAGTCCTTGGTGAAGGAGGTATATTGCTGTATGATGGCGACAGGCAGTAGGTCTGTGAATGGGCAGCGTGCCAGAAAGGTTACTGCCACCAGCTCAGCTCTATTGTTGCCAGACCAGAGGGCCTGCCCCTTCTCATCTTGATCTGGGTTAATGGCATCTCAACGTTACCTGCCTCCCAACTTAGGAGTCCTGGTGTTATTCTCACCTCCTTTCTCTCACACCCCACAAACAGTCAGCTGCCAAATCTTGCTGCTTCTAATTTTAAAATGTCACTTGATTCTGTCTCTCTCAAATCCAAAGCTATTTCCTTAAAATAGGCCTTCATCATATCTTCTTGGGACTGTTATAGCAATTCTATCATCTGTTCCTCTGATAACAGGTTCCCCCATCCAGGCTCTCCATGTTGCCACTGTATCACCAAGAACAAAGCCTTTGAAGTCATCCCCCCCTCCCCTCCATAAAAACACCTATTGTCCTCTTGCCCCTGGCATTCAAACCCTATAGCTTGTTTCAAAGCTTATACACCTTGGCTTTAATCTACCTTTTGTGTCATGGATTCTGCTTTACTTTCACATTCTCCATATACATTCCAGATTCCGGTAGCCTGCTACGATCATATGTCTTTCATGTAATCTTGTACTTTCATGAGTCTGTATACATTTTTTTTTTTAAATTTACAAACTGTATGGCCATTTGTTCAAGCTTATTACTGACTAGCTCTTACACTTAAATTAACCCATAATTCTTATTTATGTTTAGCCACATGGCTTGGTACCTTTTCCTAGTTCTGCCTTCACATCTTGCTTCTCATGGCGGCAGCAGCTGGCAGCGTCTCCTCACTCAGCCTTCCACTTCCCAGCATTCTCCTTTCTCTTTGTCCCGCCTATACTTCCTGTCTGGCTACTGGCCAATCAGCACTTGTTTATTAACCAATCAGAGCAACACATTCACAGCATACAGATATCCACAGCAACATTCCAGTGATATCTACAAAATATTTCCTTAAATTGTGCCTTTAATTCCAGTCATTTGCAAGGCTGGAGCCGGCAGACCACAAGTTTAAGTAACTTGGAACTTATCTCTAAAATATTTAAATGTGGGGCTGGAGATAGCTCAGAAGTTAAAAGTGTGCACTGCTTTCCTGAGGACTTGGGTTCATTTCCCCAGGCCTACTCCAGCAGACCTGATGCCACTGGCCTCGTTGGACATCTGTACTGACATGCATATGCTCCCACACATTGTTCGGGGCTGTGGTAGTTGTTGTTCTTAGGGCTTCACCATGGAGCACATGCTAGTCTCAATATCACAAACCTCCTAGCACTGCCTCCTGCATGGTGTGACTTTAGATAGTCTCACTGCAGTTTTGTGTGGTCTGCTCTCATATCAAAACAATAAGATGGGAAGTTTAGCACACACATGAACAGAGTGTCTCATGTTTATGTGTTCTCAGAACTTTGCAATGAGTCGGATGCTGTGGTCTGTGTCCTGTGTTAGTTATAAATGGTTTACAGCCAATAAATGCATAAGCTAAAGTGTTTATTCTGAGTAGCTGCATATGAGGAGTGGAGGGGAAAGATCTAAAAAATCTAAAGCATTCAATTTTATTTTATTTTTGATCTATATATATTTTTAAAAAGCCATTTCATTCTCTTTTCTCCATCTTCATTTTCTGGAATTCCCACATTTACTCAAACCAAGTTTAAGCACCATCTCCTCCATGAAGCCTTGCTGTATTTTTCCCAGGCTATGAGGCATTCAATTCCTTTTGTTCCATGTTTTATAGCTGCTACAGCTTTTACAGTATACTTATGTTTTATTCATATGTTTGTATTGAACAGTAGACAGTAAGCATTTGGTTACTCTTGGGACAAACCAAGAAATATTGGTAAATGAGTACAATGTTGTTTTCCTCCCCAAATGCTTTGTTTCACTCTCTTCCTGTCTTCCTACTACAACCTTAAAGTACAATCCATTCTAACTCCATGGCTTCTAGATTGATTATCCAGAACAATACTTTTCAATAAGGTAGCCATTATTCATCTGTGATTGTTGAGCATTTGAAGTTTGGTTATAGGAATGAGCTGCCAATATAAAAAATACATAATACATGTTGTATTATTGATGACAATGTGAAAACAAGGATTAAAACATCTCTATAATTTTCTGTAGTTCTTACATGTTGAAATGATATTTTGGATACATTGATGTTAGAATGTGCTGTTAAAATGAATACCTGAATATCAGGGTTAATTTTTTCCTTCTATTTTTAGATGTAGCTACAGAAACATTTAACACCGTGTATGCAGTATGAATTTTATATCCATCGGCCCCTTCAGTCCATCCTATGGTGCTGCTCTCTAAACTGTAGATTCAATTGCCAACTGTGTTGACATAGGATTGTTTGCCTGACTGCCCAAGTCTTCCATAATCTTACTGAACTTGACTTATCCAACCTTGTCTCCCGCTCCACCCTTCATGGTGCCCCTGTGCTCCTCTGTGTTTCCCAAGCTACTGGAGTTTTTGTGTATGCATCTCTTCTTCAATGCTTCCCTCCCTAGGAACCGGAGTCACTTTTCATTCTGTTTATTGGAACACTCTGAGGCCCATCTTGTTATTTTTTTCAGAACTGTGCAGCTTAAGATTTGATTTGCTTAAATGCTGAGCATCTTTGTTACAGGTCGTTAAGATCTGGGAAGGATCTTTCCAGGTTCTTGGCCTCTTATTCAAGAATTGAGTAAAAGCCTACAGAAAAATTGTAAAAGTAGCAATGAAATTTAAAAGCCGAACAACAGAAAAGACCAAATACAGAACAAGAGAGCAGCAGGCTGTGTGAGTGAGTGAGGATACTCTAATTAGTATTTGGGACTTTCTTTTATGGGGTTTGAGAAGAGGATGAGTTTGGTTACTAGGAATGTAGTTTATGTAGCCATTTATTAACTGCATGTGTCCCTACCCATAATGCATCTAATTTTAATAATATGTATGCCCAATTATGCACAGGCATAAGATGATAAATAAGAGGGTCTTCCTAAAAGTTCACTTGGGGACACATTTTGCCTTATTACACATGCACACAAAATTTGTTCAGCCTGGATGGCCCCCTGCCCATACCCAGACATAAATGGGAAATTACTTGAACAGAAACTGTCCAAATCTGATGGTTGTCTGGGGAGGAGCAACTTCTCCTTTGATCAGTGTGGGGTGTGTTCTCAGCTTGATGCAGGTGGGCAGGGTCCCTAGGTTGCTCATAGGTTATTGAGTTCACTGTTCAGAGAGGGATGAGTGCATATTATGTTGAGGTAAGACTCCTAGGCTGCCTTTTAGAAGAGGGACATACATAAATAGGACATTCACATCACACTCTCTCTCTGAAAGGCTCAAGAACTATTATGAAAGGTTGTGAAAGGACTGTAAGAGGCAGAAATAGGAGAGGACCAGAGCAAAACACTGGGCATGATGGGACCTGTAGTGGGTAGCTATTCCAGCTTTGATCTGGAAGTTCCAACCCCCATTGAGGCTTCGGTAACTGTCACGCCTACAAGGCGGGGCCAAGAGAGGACACTGAAGATGCCAGATCCGGATGTGCTACCTCTCTTGGTTCCTGGACCCTGGACGCTGGAGGTAGACTGAGGAGAGTTCTCCAGAGAACACCGCTGGACTGCGCTACGTCTTTCCCAGACCCTGCAACCTACCTATCCCTTCATTTGTAAGTTACGCCACTAAATAAACCTCCCTTTTAACTATGTGGAGTGACCTAAATAATTTCACCAATAGGGACCAATACACCCACAAACTCAGAGCAGCTGTGGTTGCCTGCAAAAAGCCAGCCAATAGTCCAGCATGGTGGGTGGGAGGGGCTTGTGGACCCTGCCCCTACCTGATTAGCTACTGACAGTTGATAGCTGCTGAAGAATGGAGAATTAGTTTTCATTAAGGATGTGGTCCCTGGTAGGTCCACCATGCTCTAGTGGATAGCTCCACAGCCATGAGTATACGGGAAGTATGAAAAAAAAAAAAGATTTTGGTGAGTTTTACAAAAACAAAACAAAACACACACACACACACACACACACACACACACACACACCCCACACACACCCAAAAAACCAGAGGGCAGTGAGTTAGAGGTTGATCTGAGAGGAGTTAGAAGAGGAGTAGGGGCAAATATGATAAAAATACGTTGTCTATATGAAATTCTTAAAAATTATTAACTTTTTTTTTTTTTTTTTTAAAGAGGATATACATATAGCCTGAGTCACGTGGAGTCCCAGACTGCTGAACTACATTCCCTGTGTTGCCTGGCTCATCTTGTTGCCAGATTGTGGTGGCTTGAATGAGAATGTCTCCCACAGGCTCAGATGTCTAAATAATTGGTCCCCAGTTAGTGACACTGTTTGGGTAAATTTAGGAGGCGTGGCCTTGCTCAAGGAAGTATGTCCCTTGGGCTAGGTTTTGAGTTTTAAAAGCGTCTATAAGTTCCCAGTGTGCTCTTCTGCTTCCTGGTTGCACTCCCAAGATGTGAGCCCTCGGCTTCTGCTCCACATGTCAAGTCTGCTGCCTGCTGCCACAATTGACTCCTATCCCTCTGGAATCTTAAGCCCAAGAGGGTTAGGGAGAGTGTAACACCGAGAATCCTGCTTATTGCCAGTTTTAGCATCTCTCCTACCCCAGGCCAAGGCTATGTTTTATTCTGCTTACATAAGTCCAATATAGTATTGCTAATATTAATCCACAGCAAGCCAAATCATTCCAACTGTTTCACTGAGTTCAAACCCAGTGAACCCGATGGCTTGTAATCAGACTATCTTCTCTTTCAGCGGTCTTTTCTTTTCTTTTTTCTTTTTGTTTTTTCTGTGGCAGGGTTTCTCCGTGCAGTTTTGCAGCCTCTCCTGAAACTCTCTCTGTAGACCAAGCTGGCCTCGAACTCACAAAGACTCATCTGGCTCTGCCTCCCGAGTGCTGGGATTAAAAAGGCGAAGAATGCCACCACCGCCCAGCTCAGCTCCTGTTGACTCTTTATCATAGTAGGAGGGGAAAGGGAGGGCTCTGGGATCCTTATCAGAATATTCAACCACCCCTCAATCATTTATATGCGATTCTGCCCTACTTGCAGCTGGTCTTGGGGAGGGCCTAGAGGATATAGGTATGGGGAAATGAAAGGAGGCAGTTCCATGCTAGGCTGCCGTGGAGAATCCATCATCCGTGCTGGGTGAAGATCTCCCTGTGTGGCTACTCTGAGGTCAACTATGCTCCCATAGCCCTTACATTACTCTGTAAGTTTAAGTCTAACAAGCTCACTGGTTCCCCTGGGTGAACTTTGGTGGCATTTGTACCCGAGTTTGTCTTTGGGACCTTAGGAGAAGAAATAGACTTGACATAAGTTTCGCCCAGGGAAGGAATCCTAACAGCACACAGTTTCTTGCTGAAGTGACAGCCCTTTAATATTTCGCCTCTTGATCACTTTTCCTCTTCCTAGATGGGTTTATTGCCTGGTTTTAACTCTCCCATTGGTAGCATATCCACGTGACTTGACTCTTTTGTCTCATCTATCTGTATATGACGCTATCAATACCACTGAATGTGTTCGGGGTTAAATGAGCGAATAGTTAATGCCAGAGTAACCATCCAGCCCCAGCATGTCACTTACTAGGTTACTACTTTTCCCTGAAAGGTAAGACGCCCCATTTCATTCCAAGCGTATCTCTGGGTTCTAGAACACCGTTTCCAAACCTGCCGATGCACAAACATGGGATCCATCTATGCATATACCCAACAGTACTTTAATTTGAGCATTTCCGGTGTTGTGTAGGCAAAAGCAAAGGCCGGGAAACAAATGATTAAGTCGCCTCCTGGCAGAAAGGCTTCCATTTCCAGGTTTTCCAGCGACAATCACGCCTCAAGAGTGAGGAGGAACCTCGCCCAGGCTAGCGCCAGACGGCTTCTGGAAATCACCTTGGGACAGAGGCCGCTCCGCCCCACCCCACGCCCAACCCCCGCCGCACGCAGGCAGCTCCGCGCATGCGCAGCGCCCGCCGCTCCGTCCTCCCGGAAGTCGCGGCTCTTTCCGCCCCGCCCCTTGCCGGCTGGGGCGGAGCGTGCGGCGGGCCGGGCGAGGAGGCGGGACACGTCGGCGCTGCCACGGCCGCCGCCGCCCCTCCTCCGGTTCCAGCCGCCGCCGCCGCCGCCGCCACCACCGCTTCCTGGGCCGAGTCCGTCCCGCGGCCCCAGCGGCGCCAGGTGCCTTCGCCCGCCCGGGCTCCGCCAGCGCCGTCTCCGCCCGCGTCCCGGCCCGGCCCGGCCGCCGCGCCGCCGCCGCCGACATGGCGACCCGCTCCTGCCGGGAGAAGGCTCAGAAGCTGAACGAGCAGCACCAGCTCATCCTGTCCAAACTGCTGCGGGAGGAGGACAACAAGTACTGCGCCGACTGCGAGGCCAAAGGTAGCGCGCGGCTTGGTGGCCGCTCGGCCCCGGGGGCCTCCCGCGGCCGTGACCTTCCCACCCTCCGCGGCGGCGGCGCCTCCTTCTCCTCCTCCGCGCCGGCCCTGACCGGAGGGCGAGCGGCCGCTTTTTCGAGCCTCCGGCTCGGACGGAGGTCGCGCCGGCGGCGGCCTCAGCCAGCCTCCGGCTTCCCGAGCCGGCGGCGTCGCCGCGATGCTTGCCACCGCCTCGGGGCGCCGGCTGGGTGGTGGTGCTGCTGCTGCTGAGGGCTGGGGGAGCCCTCCTGCCTCAGCCTCAGCTGCTCCGTGGGGTGGAGCCGCCCTGAGGTCCCTGTCCCCTTCGCGACCCTCCCGCGTGACTACGGCCTTCCTTTCTCCCAGGTGGAGCCCTACCTGCCTGCCCACCTGACAGCTTTTGCACAGGGCGTTTGCTTCTTCTTTTTTTTTGGGGGGGGGGCGGAGAGAAAAAAAAGGACGGTGTCTGGAAATTTCACTGTCCAACCTAATCGGGAAAGGCTCTCCATTATCTGTATGTATTATGTGTAACATAGACACACATCTGTTTACTCTGGATGTTACAGTGAAGAGGAGTTGGATTGCTTGTGTCGCGTGGAAAGTGGGCTGTGTTCATGAAGAGAGTTGAGTCGTTAGATCCTCCCAGACGACCCATTGGAGACTATGTGGACGCTGGTCTGTCTGCTTTGTAAACGGGGAAGGTGCATTTTAACGATACAGAGATGAGGAAAAAACAACAAAACAAAAACCACCACCAACACTAATTTTAGTTCAGTTGGAGGGCTTCTGCTCGAGCCTTTGAAATAGATACACTATTTTTAGCGGATATGTTTTGTTTGGAGATGTGATTTATTTTTAATGTCTTGTAAGTAATATCGTGGAGAGGCATGTTGCAGATTAAAAAAGCTAAGCCTCATATGTAGTTAGGAAACTATTATAAGTACATTTATTTGATTATTCTCTGTGAAATAGGTAGTTGCTCGAAGCAGAGATTGTCTTTGGGAATGCTGCTTAAGATTTCTGCATTATTCAACATACTTTTCTTGAGGTTTTACAGTTTTCTCTCAACACTGCAAGAGAGTCCATTGTAGGCTGGGTGGCGGTTGAGTAAATTGAGTCTCATAGCGTCAACATTATCTCTCTGTCATAAAAGCTACTGGCTTACTGGAAGAGAATCACTTATACCTACTTTAATTAGAAATTTTATGAAGCACTTTTCAATATTATAGTAACTTGACTGAGTCAGCTGTATAGTTATCCTATGTAATCGTTAGGCAAGACATTTAAAAGAAAAGGCATGCCTGATTTTTGTGGTAACATTGCTTGCTTGATGATACTTGGTTCTGAATATGATTATTTGGAAACACTGTTCTGTATTGAAGCTCAGTTACTTACTTGTCTTTTTACTCCTAAAACACTCAAAAGTGGGTTTTCAGAAACTAAAAAAAAGAAAAAAAGAAAGGGGCTAGAGTTAGTGTACATTTTATCATCTTGAGTCAGAGCATAGTTAAGATGCTGGTAAACGTGAAAGCTGTTCTTAAAGTAAGTGATTCAGGGCTGGAGAGAGGGCTGTTAGTTAAGAACACTGGCTGCTCTTCCAGAGGACCTGGGTTGGATTCCCATTGCCCACATGGCAGCTCACTCTGTAACTCCAGTTACAGGGGATCCTGTGCCCTCTTCTGGTCCCTGTAGCCAGCAGGCATGCAGGTGGTGCACAGACACATGAAGACCCATACTCATTTTTAAAAAAATTAACTAAGTCAGTAATTTCCTTTTGTATATAGGAGTAATTTCAAAATTTCTAAGTTCTTTCTTCAAAACAGTATTGCAGAAAATCAGATTTTCACTAAATGTTTTTCATTTACTGTTTTTGCGAGGTGGAAGGAAAACAGTCATATTCTTTAATTAGGTTAAGAAGTTTTGCTTCTGAAGAGTAGGCAACATTTGTTTTTATCATTGTTGAGTAACTACTGAAGTCAATCCATATATGTTAAATGAACAGCTTTATATTTTGGTCTTGTTTCATTACACACACACACACACACACACACACACACACACACGCACACTCTTTTTTCGTGAGAAGTGGAGAAAGTGGGATAGACTTGTATCAAGAGCTCAAGGGTGCAACTTGAAGGTCATGAAATCTGTTGTCATGATTTAGAAAGATTATTATTTTTTTCTACTAAATCTAGAATAATGCCAAAACATTTTCGTAAATTATTTCATTGTTTTATCTTGATAGTTCAGGAAATATTCATAGGTACAGCCATTTCTTATCTTAATTAGGCTCGATATTATAGGTGTGTGTGTGTGTGTGTGTGTGTGTGTGCATGTGCGTGCGCGCGCTGATGGGTGCACTGTAGGATCAGACACCAGTGATTTCTACATGGTAGGCAAGTATTTTACCACTGCTACATCTCTGGCTCCCCCCCTCCCCTTTTTGTAATGGGTTATATGTAGTCCTGGTTGACCTGAGTCTCATGATTTTCCTGTCTGCCTCCTGAGAATGCATTGCTACACACCATGTAACTTTAAATATATTTTTGTAAAGTTTTTGTGCCTTTGTTATGGGTGAGTTAATTATGGCATATTCTTATAGTAGAATTCTTGGCTTTTTGTATGATTTTTGAATCTGTTGTTATATATGCCAATAACTATAATAAATGTAGGTTGTTAAGTTCTGATTAAGTGTACTCATGAAAGACATGAGGATCTTATAGATCAGTTAGGTTCCATTCTGTATATCTGTATTTTGTATCGATGTTCCCCTCACTGAATAGTAATTGCATTGAACTTTTACTCTGTCTTAAAACTATTTCCTAGTTAATTCTGCTTTCTTATTTTTAAAGACCTTTCCCCATTATTCTTTGAGAACATGTACCTAAACTAAAGCTTAGGGTTAATGGTTGCCCTGTTCTGTTGCCTCCTGATAATTAGCAGAGGCATTTGGATTTTGACATTTTGTTAGTCACTAGCTTGTATTTCCTGTACTGACAGTATTGGTAAGGCAGGAGAACATGATGGCGCAGGTGCTGGCCTGCCCTTCGTTCCTGCTCTTGACTGTTCTTCAATGCATTGTACAACTGGCGAGTAAGAACTGCCAGGTGGAGCTGCACATTTCTGGCTGTCTTTGTGACTCTGTAGGAGTTTAAAAGCTGTTCTCCTGGTTAGTAATTGATGGCAGTATGGGGCAGTGGGGATCTGAAGTTCCCTTTGTCATCTTAAATTTAGTTTCAGAATTTAAAACTTCATCCATAAGTAATACTGGTTTTTGATTTTTTTAAAATACATTAAAATTGGAATGAAAGTTATTCTCTTGCTCAGTAGAAAGTTAGAGGGCAGTCAAGAGGCTCAGGCTTTTGAACCCTGTAGTTTTGTTCAGACTTTGTAGTATCCAGAGGGTAAACTACTTGTGTAGATCAAACACTTCTTTATCTCACATGTCTTAAGGACAGGTAAGCACTGGAGGTTTGGGGGCAGAAACATTTGTAAGACTGAAAAGAGTGTGTTTAATGGAGACTGCATATTCAAAAATGAATAATTCTGAAAGTGTGCTAAGTGTAAGACTAGCAGCTTAGAAATAACTGTTTTCTTTTCTAGCTCTTTCCCTGGGCCTTGACGTTTGCACATTGGCTCTTCATGACTCCTAGAGTGTTGCCTTCATGCCTTTGCACATACTAGTCCTGGTCCTGGCCCTGATCCACCTCTGAGCCTTCTGCCTTTTTTTTTTCTTTCCCTTGCTCAGCTTCTACTCATCTTTACATTTTGCTTAAATGTCCTTTCCAGGGAAACAGTTCCCCTTCATCCTCCCAGACTGAGTTATGCTTTCATTTATACATTTGAGACGTTGCTCTGAATCTTCCTTACCACAATTATAATTAGAACAATTCTGAAGTAATGATCGGGCACTCCATATTTCTGTTGAATTATAGCTTTGAAGGAGAAGAGATCTTGTTTGTCTTGCTCAGAGTAGTTTCTTCAGCCCTAAGCGCAGTGAATGACATTTGGTAGGTAAATGGTACTTGGCAAATACCTTTTGGTTGTATGAATGAATAGAAGAATGAACATGGAGTCAGTGGCAGGAAACTGGGTGTCTGAATGAGAGTACATCTGTAAAAGGGAGTGGCATTTGTGGTAACCCTGCTAATCACAGGAATCTTGTGAGTTAAGGTACAGCGTGCTTTCACTAGGTAGAGCAGGACTTAGAGGACACATCTATGTGTATACGAAGGGTACGGTATATGAAAGGTTGAAGTGGTTCCTGTATGTCATTTTATTTTGGTGAGCTGTCTTTAAATATGACCATATTTGATAGTGGCAAATCAGGAAGAATCAGGATGATAGAAACGGTCGGGGTGATGTTTACTGAGTGGTGATGTTTACTAATAGGCAAAGGACGAGGGTAAGGGCAGTTCATGTAATGCCAGTGGAGGAGCCAGGGTGTGGAGCAGGAAACAGAGCCACTGTATCTACTTTTTGTCAGGGCCTTAAGAAATCATTGGAAAAACTGCAGGAAGTCAAACTCAGGAGTCATTTCTGGACTTTCACTTGCAAGACCACACATCTGCCAGTGTTGCTGTTGCCTGGTTGCCGGGGCTGCTTTTCCCTGTCACAGCTGGTGATAGGCGGGAGGACTGAGACACTGTCTGTTAGACATTTGTCAGTTGTCTCTGATGTGGGGTATGGCTGTGCTGCACTGGTGCTTTTCATGTGCATGGACTTGGCAGAATCTAATCTGTACCGACACCTTGCCTTTTGGGGAGTCTTTTCTCTTTCTAATCTCTTCAGAAAGTAGAAACAGCTGAGCTTGTTTGCTTCCAAGAGCCAGTCCCAAGAGTTAATGGAGGGGGGTGCAGTTAGAGAACATGTTTTTGTGTATTTGTTATTTTATACTTATTGGAGAAAACTCTTCTAGAGGAATTTTACTGAAAAGTAAAATTTACCCTGAGGAGCTGATGTTTATGCTTACAGAATTAGTTTATATACACAGAGGTGTGTGATTATAATTCACTTAAAAAAGTTGTCAACCTGAAAGTGTCCTCTTAGTTGATCTGTTGTCCTTAGTGTTCTGCTGATCCTGAGGCTCTCTCCGATGATCATGTGCAGATCCCTCCCTCATCCCAGAGCTGGAGTGGAAACCACTGTTCTCTCTCTGACATATTATTTTAAAATTTGAACTGTATTTTTTGTCTCTTAAAATTTATTTACAATATTCTTTTTTTAAAATTTTTTAATTTTTTTTTGATTTTTCGAGACAGGGTTTCTTTGTGTAGCTTTGCACCTTTCCTGGAACTCATTTGGTAGCCCAGGCTGGCCTCGAACTCACAGAAATCCACCTGGCTCTGCCTCCCGAGTGCCGGGATTAAAGGTGTGCGCCACCACCACCCGGCTTGCAATATTCTTTATTGTTAGACTTCATCAATGGAGAATTACATTCTGGTAGTTCTGTAAAACGCACACATATATACTATCATAAATATTTATTTACATACACATTCTCTCACAAAGACACTCTAACATTCTTACATACACACTTTCTCACACACACTCACACATTCTCGCATTCTTAAACAATACTTCTCTCACATACACACTTACACGAATTCTCTCATTTACATACAGTCTTACAGAATCACATTCTCTCTCTCCCCTGGAGGATTTGAGCCCTTCACAAACACCAGTATAATTCAGTCCGGTTCAAAGAATTGGAGCCCTAGTTGTCCCTAAGGCTGTAGCATTTGGTGTTCTAATTATGTAAGTCACACACTCAGGCTTGCTCCCCTTTCTGTGAATGGTACCTCTACTAGTGATATTTTGCTGAATAGAATCCAGCCATTTTTTTTCTTAGTTTTCAGTTTTCCCAGTGATGACCAAAGTAATTTAGAGGGTGTTTTATTTAAGTGGTAATTATCAGAAAAGTTGACTACAGGGCAGTAAAAGTAATCACTGTAAAGAGTTTATTTAACAGATACAAGTTTGCTGGTAGGTCAGGTAAGTGTTTTCTGAGCTATATTACTATATTCTGCTGCAGTCACCAAATATTTGAGGTTTGATACTTTAAAGAAAAGAGTACATAGCTTGAGAGGCTGTGGGGAGGGCCCCCTTATCTGTATCAAGTGTGTATGAGATATGTAGGGCGAGATCACCTAGACAGGAAGCCAGAGAGTGGGAGGATTTAGGTTTGCTTTTATTATAACAACTCAGGCTTACAGGAACTAATAAGAGCTGGTGAGAACTGCCTTTGAAGTGGAGTACTCCGAGTGAACTAATCACCTACTATAAGGGTTCATTTCTCTTGTGTGTGTGCATGAGTATGGGGCAGCCAGAGGTCAACCTCGGGTGTCATTCTTCAGGAGCCATCTGCTTTGTTTTTTTGAGACTGAGATCTGGGGCTTGCAGATTTGGATAGGCAAAGTGAGCTGTAGGGATTCACCTGTCTGCACCTCCTTGGTGCTAAATAAGCACACACCACTATACTAGCTTTTACATGTGTGCTTGAGATTAAATTCAGGTTATTGTGTTTGTGTGGGTGAGCTACCTCCACAGCTCAGAGGGTTCATGTCTTAAAGGGTTCACCATCTCTCACATCATTACACTGAGGACTAAGCTTTCAGAACGAATTCTTGATGGTCCTACTACATCCAAACTGTAGCACGCCATTATGGAGATTAAGCACCATACTAAATACTGCTGTTCCTGCAAAAAAATTTTTTTAAGTGTGGTCCATAAGCTAGTTAAAGATGTTAGTAGTCATGAAACTCTTATGTCAACTATGATAGACAGGCAGATTCATGAAATGTTTAGAGGTGAGTTAGTTCCAGTGTAAAGTTTAAAAAATTGCATATATATTGTACTAATTGGAGATACTGTATATATTTTAGTTATATTACTTAATTCTCAAATCTGCCTTTTGAGGTGCTCCTTTCATCCTATTTACTGATGAGGAAATAGTCTAGATCCTAAATAGCTTTACCAATACTGTATAGCCAAGAAGTGGCAGAGCCAGGGAAGGGACTTTTTGTTGTTGTTATTAAAAAAGGTTTAGGTGACTACTATATTTCATATCCTTTTTTACAATCTGGGAATCAAAGTAGGGAGTAGGTGCATGGAGCTCTAAAGGATCTACTAATCTGCTGGTATGCAGAAAAGTTGCCTGATTGCAAAACCTGGATTTGGGGATGGTCTCACTATGTGAAGTAGAGTCTTGCATTGCTCCCAAAATGTTTGCATAAAAACATGACTTTTGCTGAGTGCCCCCTCCCCCCCCGTAGTTTTTTATTTGCATATGTAAAGAGAGTGTCTCCTTGGCTAGATCTGGTGATGTCTAGTGAGTAAGTCTGATAGGCAGTAGTTCTCACGTGTTTTTAGAACCCACGGTTACAAACAATAATTGTGTCCAGAGTAATCCCAGTGGAAGAAAACTCCTTGTTTCTGATTGCCTGTGTAGTTTTTCCTTAAATGCCCTTTGCTGATTGTGCTAGCCATCCTTTTTCTGTAATAAATCATAGCAGCATCAAATAGAACTCAGTGTTGAACTCTAGCAAATTGCCAAATCTGAGGGTGATCTTAGAGACCTCTCAACATAATTGGTAATGTATGCGTTCCAGTATATATCATACAAGACGTGTTGAAATCTTGGCATATCGTGTCTGGCTCTAGAGACAGGTTTGTTAGGAAGAGTACAGTCCGAAGGCTCAGGATAGTAGAAATGTGAACAACAGTCAGGATTTAGACCCAGGAGACAGGCCCTCATGTCTGTGCTCTTAACCTTGTAAGTGATGGAATGATGGATAAACCACACTTTTGTTGTTGAAAATTTGTAGGAGATGTAAGAGATTATTGAAATGACTGTCATCATCAGAAATTATTTCTCCGATTATTGCCAAAGTAGAAAATGTCTTCATTTTCATGTTTATCTTCCTACTTAGTAGTAGAACTGCCATAACTTTAAAATAGAAGTTTAGCCAACTTGGCCTTTTGTTTGATCGTGGTCTTTACTTTATAAATTGTTTTAACTGGTAGACAAATGCCTGTCTCCTTTTTTGTTGTCCTTATGACTTGTTTTTGCAGTTATGTTTTTCAGTTAAGTACTTGTCATGTCCCTGGACTTTGTATCCTTACAGTGTGATAGAGTTGAAAGAGCACTTGTCTAAGTTAAATTGGCAAAGCTAGATTTGAATTCAGACTTTGCCTTTGTCTTCGTAGTGACCACTTGTCCTGTCCTCTTTTATCCTCATGGAGAATACTTACTTCTGCTCCTCTGTGGTCTCCGTTCTTCCCTGAAACTACACCTTGTGTAATTAAAACATTCTTGAAGGCTTACATTAATTAAAGTTGAAGCCATGACCAAACTTTTGTACTTAAAAAAAAGACAGGGTCTCATGTTGCCCAGATTAGAGCTAACTTAGTCTGTGTCTTTATACTGTGTGAGTGTGGGGGTGTGTGAGTGTGCATGTGGGTGCGGCCGTGTATGCATGTGTGTACACGCACTTGAGAGTGAGAGACAGGGAGGATGGGGGGTGGAGGGTGATGAGGCCAGACAGAGGTGGATATCTTCTGTCTTCTTTAATAGCTTTTCATCTAGTTTTTGGGGCAGGGTATCTCTGAATCTGGGGCTTGCCAGGTGGTTAGACTAGCTGGCTGGCTCAAGCCACAGAGACACTCTAGTCTACCTCCCCAGCACTGGAATCTCAGGCAGCTCTGCCCTGGCTTCTACCTCCCCAGGACTGGAATCTCAGGCAGCTCTGCCCTGGCTTTTTATGTGGCTGTTGGGGATCTGAACTCATCATTCGAGCATGGCAAGCACTTTCTCTGACTGAGCCACCTCTCTAGCCCTATGTGTAAAACTTAATTTTCACTGAAAATTTGGGTTTTGCTGAGTAAACTTACCTTGTATTAAATCATTTAAAGCTGTATCATAAAACTTGCAGGGATATTATAAATTGAAGAGTTTCACCGCCCCCACCCTGCGCCCCCCCTTTTGAAACCATTTTACTATAATGCTTTCTTGGAGTGGTTAGGGTTCAACAGTCTCCACTTCTTTCAATTGTCTAATAAATCCAACCCCTTTCCTTTAAAATTTTTTAATTAAAAAAATTTTTTTTCCTTGGTTTTTCGAAATAGGGTTTCTCCTGTGAAACAGCTCTGACTGTCCCGGAACTCACGTTGTAGACCAGGCTGGCCTTGAACTCACAGAGATCTGCCTGCCTCTGCTTCCCAAGTGCTAGGACTAAAGGCATGCGTCACCATGCCTGGCTAAACAAAAATGTTTTAAGTGATTGTTTTTACTTTTTGTATATGAATTCTTTGCCTACATGTAAGTGCACCACATGCACACAGTGTTTATAGAGGTCAGAAGAGGAGGTCAGCTCTGCTGAACTTGGAGTTATAGACAGT
The DNA here is from genome assembly GCF_004664715.2 of Peromyscus leucopus. Classification (NCBI taxonomy): domain Eukaryota; kingdom Metazoa; phylum Chordata; class Mammalia; order Rodentia; family Cricetidae; genus Peromyscus; species Peromyscus leucopus. The sequence continues at coordinate 58,610,851 of NC_051084.1, forward strand.
TGTGAGCTATATGGGTGCTAGGAACTGAACCCAGTCTTCTGCAGGAGTACCAAGTGTATTTGAGCCATCTCTCTAGTTCCTTAATTATTATTTTAATGGCACAAACTTAGTCTGAAGGTATACATTTAGATGAAAAGGTAACTATTTTTGTTTCTTTATGTAGGTGTGTGTGGTGTATGTATGTTAAATGTGCAGGTATCTGCATCTGTGTGGACACAGAAGCCACTTGAGACAGGGTTTCTCACTGAACTGGAGGCTTGCTATTTATATTTAGGCTGGGCTGGTTGGCCAGCAGGGTTCCGGGATCTGTTTGTTTGTCCTGAAGTTTCAAGCATACAGCTATGCCCAGCTTTTTATGTGGGTGCTGGGCTTTTGAGCTCAGGTCCCCTTGTTTGCCAAGCAAGAATCCTTACTGAGCCATCTTCCTAGGCTCCTGAAAAACACCCCCTTTAAAATTAGTATTGTGTTGTGTGTGTATGTACCTGTGTACGCATGTGCTGTGGCAGTGTGTTGTGCGGAGGTCAGAGGATGTTGTTTCTCCTTCCACTGCCTGTGTCTTGAAATTGAACTCAGGTCATTGACTTTGGTGGCTAGTGCCTTTGTTCTCTGAGTCATCTTTCTGGCCTTGCAAGACCTCTTTTTACTCTTCAATTTAAAGAAAGCATCTATAGGTTAATGTGTATTTATCAATATCAATATTTTCTTCTTGAAATATTCGAGCTCTGTTTAACTATCATAGCATTTAGCTGCAATATTAGAGAATTTATTTAGAATTTAATTTCATTTACGCTTTAAAATATTATTTCACATAAACTTTAAAAAAGCTGTTTGAATCTTGTGCTAGCATTATGTTCACATATGTTGAATGGTAAATGTGAGGATTTTGAGAGCTGCAAGGGAAGAGAATTACAAACTTTGTAGCAAACTTCCATAGTCTGTTCTTTCTACCCACTCATCTAATTTTTAGTCTCCATTTTACAAGAGATCCAGGTGGTTGCTTTAGGGGTGATTGATGACAGAACTTCAGAGGTCTGATCTTGATCTTCTGCAGAGTGCATAATTCAAAGACCAGTGATGAGCTCAGATCCCAGATTAAAAAGAAACAAGGATTCTGTGGGAAATCATACTCAGGATAATTTTTTCTTCTGATACAGGAAAATCCATAAAAATTAGAGTTTAGTTTTGATGTGTTTAGTTCATATATTTGTGCTCCTGAAAATTACTTGTGGTTGTATCAGAAAACTAGCAGAGCACGTTTATTGATATAAAGTGGTCACTGATATACCCATTTCCTATTAGTTATAGAAAATATTTCTACAAATTATGGGGCTTGAAGCAATGTAGTGTATCCTGTTATAGTTCTGAAGGTCAAGTCTAAATTAAAAGCAAGTGTTGGTGGCCCTTTGTTCTATCTGGAAGATTTAGGAGAAATTCTAAAAATTAATTTCCTTTTTCTTGCTTTTTTGGCACATGGCCTCTCCCACCTTCAAAGACATCAGCAGCCATCTTCAATCCCCTCCTTCATTTTCTTACATCGTTACACCTTTTAGAACCCTTATGATTATATTTGGCTTATGTAGATAATCCAGGATAATACTGTCATCACAGTGTCCTTAAGTCATTAACAGGGATGATAGAGATTAGTACATGGGCATCTTTGCAGGTCATTATTTTGGCCCAAACAAATGGATTAATGGTAAAAAAAAAAAAAAAAATGTATACTGAACTTAATTTTTTAAATTTACTTTTTGATCTGGGGATTTTGTTCTGTTGCCAAGGTTGGATTTGAATTTGTGGTCATTCTTCCTTCAGGTCTTCCAATTATTGTATTACAGGCATATACCATGGCACCTGCTTTTGGACTTAGATTTTATAAAGGTTCTCCTTTAAATGTATGTAAAATGGCACAGGACAGTGATGAATAAAGTTAAAACCAATCATTCTTACCACAATCACTTAAAAAGTATATGCATTGAGAAAGTTATTTCACACTATCTTTGCAGTGTGCATATTTATGTAGAAACCCCAAAGAATTTATCAAAAAAAGAACCATTAGAACCAAGAATTGAGTTTATTCAAGTTGTAAGAATCAAAATGAATAGAGAGAAATTAATTGTATATACTAGCAACACATATTTTGAAGTTGAAAAATTTCTGTTGATGGTGATATAAAGGATAAAAATCTCAGGATGTATTTAATACAATATGTTCAAGGCTTGTACTCTGAAAATGTAAGGGGTTGTTGAGGAAGAATAAACAGATACACACCATGTACATGGGTTAGAAAACTTGTGTTTTGAGAATGACAGTTCTAATCTCTAGAGCCAACATGATCATCCTACTCAAAAAATCATAGTCTTTTTTTCCCTTTGTTTTAGGATTTAACAAATTAATTCTAAAAACATTTAATGAAATATAAATAACCCTCCTCATAAATACCAAAAAATATTTTGGAAGTAAAAAACTCTTGGAGGTCTGACCTCCTAGGTGTTATCAAGATGAGATATTGGTGTCAGGCTAGACATAGGTAAGTGATAATCTGGAAGTATACTTACTGTGCTCTGTTAACAGAAATGACAAGGTAACTCAGTGGGGAAAAAGATAATCTTTTCACATACTAGCAACAGAATGTACTTTGACCTTTATAACATAATAAAATTTAAAATGGATCATAAAACAAAATTTGAGACCCAAAACTACAAAACTTTTAGAAGTGAATATAAGAGAAAATCTTTGGGACCTTAATATAAGCAAAGATACTTTGAATAGGATACAAACATATGTTCTATAAAGACAAAAGTGTGAAAATGGATTTCATTAAAATTAAAAACTTGCCAGGCGGTGGTGGCGCACGCCTTTAATCCCAGCATTTGGGAGGCAGAGGCAGGTGGATCTCTGTGAGTTTGAGGCCAGCCTGGGCTACAGAATGAGTTCCAGGAAAGGTGCAAAGCTATACAGAGAAACCCTGTATTAACCCTCTCCCCCCCAAAAAAAATTAAAAACTTTTTCAAAAGAAAAAAAGGCAAGGCAGACCTGGAGAAAACATAGTATCTGATAAGAATTTTTGCTTTGAATATGTAAAGAAATACTGCAACTTATTAAGAAGAAGTAAAAATTTGAAAAATTTATAGAAGTTTTATCATAATAGCGAACCACTAGAAGTAATTCAGATGTCCATTATTTGTTGAATGGATAAAGAAAACACCATGGGGCCAGGCATAGGCATGGCTTTGGTTCTAGTACCAGGAGGCAGAGACAGGTAGATCTTTGTGAGTTTGAGGTCAGCCTGGTAACATAGTGAGATTCAGTCGCAAAACAAAACAAAACCCCACAACTACCACCACACCACCACTAGCACCAGCAACCATCAGGAAACCTGAGAAAAACACACAAACAAAAAAGAAAATGCTGTATCCATAAAATGGAATAGTACTTTGCACTACAAAGAAATGACCAGTCATCCAACCAGTCCTAAAACCATTATGCTTAGTGAAGGAATCCTTAAACAAAGAACTTCAAAATAATGTATGGTTTCAATTCTGTAGCACTCTAAAATTTTAGAACACACACAAAGTAGATCAATGGAGGCCAGGCATTTTAAAAACTAAAATACATGTATATATACATTTTTTTCCATTTGGTGATGTTAGTAGTTATTAAAGATTTTACAGCAATTTCTTAAGTACTTTGTGAATTTGTAATCTATATTATACTCCTAAAATGGTTTTGTTTGTTCATGTAAATGAATCTGATGAGTAAAGATTTTGCAAATTGTTCTTGTTCCTGTTTTTTCTTATTGTTAAAATTTTGCATGTATGGGTGTTTTTTGCCTGCATGTATGTTTGTGCACCACATGTGTGCAGTACCTGCAAAAGCCAGAGGAGGGCATTGGATCCCCTGGAACTGGAGTTACCTGTACTGTGGTGTACTGGGAATCTAACCAGTGCTCTTTCTTAACTGCTGAGCCATCTCTTCAGCACCTAACCTGGAAAAGTCCTTGATTGGTCCCCCCCATCAATTAAAATATTAATGAGTATTAAACAAGCAAACCAAAAACACATGGAAAGCAGTGGTTTAACTTTTTTTTTGCTTTTAGGCAGGGTCTCTTGTAGCCCAGGTTGCCCTTGAGCTTTCCACAGAGTTGAGGATGCCTTTGAGCTCTTTATTCTCCTGCTTCAGCTTCCCAAGTGTCGTGGGATTAAAGGTGTGTGTATATCACTGTGTCTGACTTGTTTTTCTTGGAGGGTTGTGTTATTCACCACATACAGCTCTTAATTTGATTATAGCATCTTTGTGTAATATGATTTTTTTTTGTGTGCTCTAGTTGTGTTTTGTTAGGCGGTATGATGATATATGTGACGGCAAAAGTACAGCCTATAGGTAAGATTGTCCTTATTAATGAAAAGACACTATTTACATACTGTCAACTCCAAGGGGCCATGGATCTGTACAACTTTTTGATTCTGTGTTACTAGAATTTTTGGTGTGAGTTGAAGGCTGACTTCCCAGGACTTAGAAATCACTATTTTCCAGAAATTCGAAACATGAGAAGTCAACCTGGTACTTTAGTGTAGAGTCCTGCATCTTTGAGCTTCTCTTCTGGATTAGTATGCTGCTTGAAGACAGGACTATTCTTATTTTTATCCTTGACTGTTCTGGAAAGCAGATCATGTGTTTCATAACCATGTACTTTCTATAGCCTGTTTAATATACCAGTGTCTTAGGGAGTTTGAAAAACAAAATTAGTTCGTAATGTGTTGTATATGCAAAGAATCCTTCTATTGTAGATTTGTAAAGATTCCTTTATTTTCATGGCTATTTTGCCAAAGTGAATTATTGCTTTGTTAATAGGCAACTGGGCATTGGATCAAAGGCTTTCCCTTTGATTTGTGACTATCTTAACTCTAATGTGGCTGAGTAATAAGGCTGTTTTTGAAAACCAGCTGTGTTTAAACCCTTCAGAGGAATGAGATCTTGGGGCAAATTGTTTTGCTCCTGACTTGGTTAGAGGAGGATGATACAGAGACTCATAGTTCACTGGGGTAGATATATCTCAGAGCAGCAACTAGCTGTAAAAGAACTAAATAGTAAATAACTAAGTGTGTGTGTGTGTGTGTGTGTGTGTGTATGTATATATATACATATATGTGTGTGTATATTAATATTATGATATAAAATACTTGTTTTGAATCATTCTCACCTAGCTGAGCTTTAGTTTTTTTGTAGATCATGAATATTCACATTCAGACTATATTTATAATTCATACCAAATAAGGATCATGAGATGCACAGCATATCAGTGGCATTTTTATAAATATGTGCCCCCTGAGAGTATTTTAAAGGCAGATTGTAATTATTCTTTATATTAAACCCAGATAATTGGAATTAAAACTTCTCAAGGGACCCGTTCATAGAAGGTGGCTTTCAAATTTTGTGAGGTTTACCTCTCCCTCCGTATCCGCCTCTCACTCTTGTAGTGTCACCACCCTCTCAAAGCTAAAAAAGAATACAAATAAGATAAAAAATAAACAAAAGGGGGAAAAAACCCCCTCAAGTTTGCTCTTCCGTCTTTCCTGCCTCTCCATTGCCTCTTCATCTTAGTGGCATTGGGAACTGCTGTGTATCATGCAGTAGACCCTTTCGTCCAAACAGCTTTACTTGCAAATGTTCATTGTGTTATTAGTTGTTGATCAGGTTCAAGGCCTCTGTGTTGCTGTGCCATCAATACTGCACCCCCACTGATATTCCTCTCTGATATCCTGCTGTTGCCCTGTTGTCATGGAGATCCTGTGGCTATGGTTCCTCAGGATCAGTGCCTTCACACACTCCAGCAGGTCATAGATTGGGTAGATGTTGGGGGAGTGCTATCTCCACTACCTGGATGTGTGCTTGAGTGGTAGCTGATTGGTCTGGGTCTCTGGGACCACTCCTCTCAGGTGAGGGGCAGAGTCAGTTCTCTCAGGCTCATGGTGAGGAGTGGGGCGAACTTTACCCAGCACTCCTATTAGGGGCAGGGCCAGCGTTCTCGTGCGGTCCGGGTGGGACCCCAGGCATCTGTATTCCTGCGGTGGGGCTCAGTCAAATTCTTAAAGGAATGCAGGAGAAACTTCTCATGCCTCCTGCAGAAGCCGGGGAAAAGGAACCATTCTGAAGTTATGTACTCCAGAACACTCAGTTCTTGATGTTTGTTTTTAGGAGAAACTTTTAACCGAACCTAAATTAATTGTACTGAGGAAAAAAAAAATTCCAACTCCACCCTTGTAACCATACCGGTCTCACCACTGATGGGGTGTGGAAACCCCGCAGAGTACTTGTGAAGTACACAGTGGAGAGACAGACAGACAGACAGCTTGAAGGACTGAGACAGTCATAAGACTGGAGTTCCCTCTTCCCCCACACCACATTACCAAAGACCTATTTTCAGCAATTCTTTGTACCAGTCATTAAAAAAAGTGAAATGAGAAAAGAAGTTGAGGTACTTGGAAAATGTAGTAATATTACAGGTGTTTGTGAATATAATATTTATACAATATTTCAAGCGAATATGCTTAAAACACATGTATAACTTAACACACAAAGGACTGAATTATAGTGGTCAAGTGGAATAAACTTATCCAATATGTACTAAATTCTTTTACTTTAAAAAGGTCTTACAGAAGAGGATATCAGTCCCAGTTAATACCATAACCAAGTGTGTCTTGGTTTTATTTTTGACATGCTGGAGAATGAACCTAGGACTTTTGCTCATGGTAAGCGGGGGCACTGAGCTATACTCCGAGCTCAGGAACTGAATTTTTAAGGTCACTCCCATTTAGTTGAAGGTTAATTTTTGGTGGCCCTTGACTGTCATATTAAGGATATTTTTCTAATTTAATTTAACTATATATATATTTTGGATAAAGGATCTCACTATGCAATCTTGGCTGGTCTAGAACTTCCTATGTAGACCAGGCTGTCCTTGAAGTCTTAGATATCACCTACCCTTACCCCCTGGACCCTGGGATCAAAGGCATATGCCAACACACCCAGCAGGCTGCTTTTAGAGTGACTACTTCATTTGATTAGTGACATAAATGTGCATGCCCTCTGAAAATATTTAAGGGAGGTTTTAATTGCTCTTTTTTAAGCCTAGGGTTAGGATTGCTTTATCAAGTCAAATGATATGAAAAAAGTTGAGAGGTTGTACTCGTCAACATTCAGAAAGATGTAGAGACACACCAGGTACATGAGATACACTTTTGAGGATAGAGTGTGTGTGTGTGTGTGTGTGTGTGTGTGTGTGTGTGTGTGTGTGTGTGTTTAAACAAAGCACAATTAGGGGAAATAGAATATGTGCTGAGTGTTAGATTACACTGAAATGTTTTGTTATGTGTGTTCTCTTGGTTTGCCTTAACTGTTGACTTGACTGTGGTGGTTGGTCTTTGTCAACTTGGCACAAATCTAGACATATCTAGGAAGAGCGCATTTTAACTGAGAAAACACCTCCATCAGATAGCCTGTAGGCAAGTCTATAGGGTATTTTCCTGATTAATGTTTGAGGTGGGAAGGTCCAACTCACTGGGGGTGGTGCCACCCCTGGGCATATGGTCCTAGGTTGTATAAGAAAGCTGAATGGGGAGCAAGCCAGTAAGCAGTGTTCCTCCAAAGCTTCTGCTTAATTGGTGCTTTGAGTGCCTATCCTGACTTCCTTCAGTGACAGACTGTGAAGTGCAAGTGTAAGATGAAATAGATGCTATTTTCCCCCAAGTTGCTCTTGATCATGGTGTTTTATCATAGCAATAGAAACCCTAATTCAGACATTGACACAGCTTACAGTAATTGAAATAAATCTTCAATTGAGAAATTAGCTTTATCAGATTGGTCTGTAGACATGTCTGTGTGGGATTATCTTGATTGCCTTAATTAATATAAAAGGGTTCAGCCCACCTTGGGTGGTGCCATTTCCTGGGTGGTACCAGGTGGTCCTGGGCTCGATAAGAAATGTAGCTAAACCTGAGGCTGTGATCGAGCCAGCAAGCAGCATTTCTCCGTGGTTTCTGCTTGAAGTCTTGACTTGATTTCCCTCAGTGATGTACTGTGATCTGGAAATGTTAAGCCAAATAAATCTTCCCCTTCCCTAAGATGTTTTTAGTCAGCGTGTTTTATCATAGCACCAGAAAGAAAACTACAACAGGTAGTAGTGACATTTTGGTCTCTTTTTAGAGATTTATAAAATGCAAGGGATTCTTGATATCTGAGATTAAGATATTTCATATGAGATGAAGAAAATGTAAGAAAATTATTGTTGAGCCAAGGCAGTAGATATGTGGGTGTTCAACTATACTGTATATGTAATATATGAACTTTTATATGTCTTGTGCTGAATCACTTTGTAAATATAGATCAACCATTCTGAACATATTGAGAGTGTAAACATGAAACTCAAAATTTTAAGATACCATTAATTGATTGATAAGAATATGCCTAAGGAGTAATTAATGTTTGCTTTTTGACTCTGTTAAGCCCTAATCATTTTAGGATGCGGTGTTAGGAAAAGTATTATTAGGAAGTACTCTGGTGTTTGTCAGAACACTTTAAATTGTAGTAATTGGTGTTCTTCTAATTTTATTTTGCCATCATCCTCTTTTCAAAGAAGATAACAAAGAGTGTATCATGAAAGTAAACCAGAGCCTCTGTGGCTTATCGCTACTGTGGATTTTGTTCAGGGTTACTTAGAGAAGAACAGCTTTACTTCCTTACCTGTAGATTTTGCATCCATGGGTCTAACCAACTGCAGATAAGATATTTTTTTTAAATGATATGCTAAACATGTATAGACTTTAATTTTCATTATTAGTCTGTAAGCAATGCAGTACAATAAATAACTCTGTGGATGACTTTGTATGTTATGGTGTGTAAGTAATTTAGAAATAATTTGAAGGATACAGGAGACTATGAGAACTGTGTGCAAATACTATGCCATTGCCATTCATAGATTGTAACATCTACTGTGGGGAAGAAGGGAAGTTTAGGATCAGACCCAGGTGGATACATTTCACAGATACTTTCTGAACACTTACTATTAATTATGTAGGGTAGGAGGACTGATGGCTGTGCGAATTGAAGTTGTGTAAGTTAGGTGAATTCTGAGTTCATGACTGTATTTAGAGCTTTACAATAGGCATTTGCTTGCACTCTTTACCACCCCCCCCCACTCCCTCTCCTCTTTCACACTCCTCCTCCTCTTCTTTTTTGGACAGTCTCTTTACATAAACCAGGCTGGGGCTTGAAACTTTCACTGTCCCTGCCTCTGTCTCTCAAGTGATGGTATTACATGAGTGTGTCACCATGCATTTTTTTTCTTTTTTTAATTAGAAGGCGAGAGTCTTGGCCCACTTGATTTCAGTATTTGAACATCTTTTTTCTGTATGCATTCTCTCCCATCTCAATCTCATCTAGTGTCTTGGTTTTGGCTGTCATGCTTGCCTTCAGCCTGTGACTCCCAGGAATGCACCTGTAGGCAACAAGACCCCTCCAGAAACTCTGAGTTGCTGCCTACTGGCTTCCTCCCCATGACTTTCTCAGCCTGCTTTCTTGTAGCGCCTAGGATTACCACCACCCAGGGGTGACAACACTCACAATGGGCTGAGCGCTCCTACATCAGTCACTAATTAAGGAAATATCTTACATGCTTGTCTGCAGCCTGACCTTTTGGGGGCATTTTCTCAGTTGAGGTTCCCTCTTCTCAGATGACTCTAGCTTTTGCCAAGTTGACATAAAAATAACTAGTACAGAGTTCTTAACTATGGAGGAACCAAATGGAGTTTTTAGGTTTCTCTCCGTCTTCCAGATACAGAACGCACATCAGCAGTAGAATGCAGTAGAGACTCAAGCAGACCAGCAGTATTGTTCATGGCATTTGCCTTAGTAGTTGCATCACAATGAGTGGAACACTCACAGCTTGGCCTGGAAAGAACATTCCTTAGAGAGCTGTTTAAAAATGAAGCCTCCTCTGTTATCAGATGAAAAAGATGAATCAGTTTGTGAGGAATCCGACTGTTCTGAAATATGAGGGAACAATTAGGAGATGATGTCATTAGCTGAGAAAAAGGCATACTGTAGGAAATTTAAGGTTATTCTCTGCACTGAATATTTGCTATTGGTAAGTATTTTCAAATACTCTAAAGGTTTTTTAGGTAATCTGTCCCTGACTTCTGGGTGTTTCCTTTTTAACTTTTATGCTTATAAACATCCATGATATCAAAAGCTTTATGTGTATGCCTAAGTATTTTTAGAGAATAAAATCTAAAGTGTATGTTAATGTGTAACACATTTAAAACTTTGATCTGTATTGGCTTGAGTGATGGGACCAGCTAATATTCCCATCACTAGTATGTCAGCTGGCCTGCACCCAGTCTATTACAAGGTTTTCATATTTTTAATAAGATTCTTTGATTTGATTGTGGAAATGATTATTTTGCTAATATTTTCATCATAGTTTTATGATTGAAAATTTTAGTATGCTTACTGGTCATTTCTGTTCTGTTATGATCTGTCCTTCAGTTTGGTAGGGAGAGGGCTTCATAACTCTGTTCATAATTTTGTCTTGGTTATTCAGTCAAACCAAGAGAATATAAAACTCTAGACAGCATTTGTTTCTCTGGGCATGGTAGACTAACCATCCAGCCCTGCATTCTACCCGTTTTAGGCTATGAGTGGGAAGCAGTGGTGTATTGGAAACGTGTTTGGTGACTGATCTCTATTATAGTTATGGAATTGGATGACGTTTAGAGTTAGAGGAACCTGTGGCGGTATCTAGTCCGGTGTCTTCATCTTAGATAGATGAAGAGATTTACTTTTGCTGGCTTGCTCCAAACTGTGGAGTAGTGAGGCTACATGGGAGCTAACTCAAACATCAGGTGAGCTTTTGTTAGGTCACAGATTAACATGCTCCATGTAGCCCTTGTAGAAAAGTTAAATCAGCTTGAAGAGGTTTTTCATTTTCTTTAGATCTATTTAGGTTCTTCAGTGTTCATTGAACACAGTGAGAAAGGGGGTAAATTTTAAGTTGATATCCCAATCAAACTACATTTAAATAATGGCAGCATTTGAAAATGGCAGTCATTTTGTTAAAATATGAATCTGACAATAATGGAAAATCTTTCAAAATTTGATTCCTGTTTGCTGATGGCTGCACTGTCAACAAAGCAGATAGTTAGCTCATGAAATAAACTTGTAAATAGTGGAGAACATAAAAGAATTTAGGAGTGGGCATTTAGCTCAGTGATAGAGCACTATTTGCCTAGCATGCACAAAGACCTGGGCTCAATCCTCAGAAATAAACAAACCCCCAAAACAACAGAAAAGGAAACGTATTCATAAACTCTGTATGATCAAGAGAGAAATTTTACAAAAAGTGGTAGAACACTGTGAAGGGGTAAAGAAAAAAAAAAGACTGCAATGTACTTGCTTTCACACTTGAAGTTTTTCAAATTGTTTTTTTTAAGTTAACATATGAAGTAATAGATTTCATTATGACCTTTCCACACACTTAAGTCATTACACCTTTTCCCCGCCTCATTAATTCCTTTCCCATATCTTCATCACACCTGCCCTCTTAATAGGTCCCTTTCTCTTCCTGAATCACATGAATTCTATTATCCCCAAAACCTTCCATCACTCATTGAGGGTTTCCTTTTGTTTTTCAAGACCTACATGTAGACAGACAGGCACATATACATACATACACATGTAGACACACACTCACATACTTAGTATATGGTAGAAAGCATGCATTTGTGTTTCTGAGCCTGAATTACTTTGCTTAACATAATCTCTGGTTCTATTCATTTTCCTACAAGTCATGATTTCATTTTTGTTATGGCAAAAACATTTACATTGTGTCTCTGTAAAACATTTTCTTTATCCATTCATTGCTGGTGAGCATCTAGACTTTTTGCAGTTCTTATGTGAATAGTGCAGCATTAAGTATGGATGTACACACATTTCTGAGGTATACTGACCTAGAGTCTTTGAGTATGTACACAGGACTATAACTGGGTCATATGGTACTTCAATTTGACTTCAATAGTGGCTATGCCAGTTTATGTTTTCTCTATGTTCTAGACCACTTTGAGGAATATTGGTATTAGCTCTTCCTTAATGGTTTGGTAGAATTAGGCAATGAATTCATCTAGTTTGGAGTCTTTGTAGGGAGATATTTAAAATTACTCCTTCAAACTTATTGCTTGTTAAGAATCTGTCTTTTATTTAATAAATATTCTGTTTATTAATATGTATGTGTTATTTCACATGTATGTGTATGTATTATGTGTTTAAGTCAGAGGATAACTGTAGGGATCAGGTCTCTTCTTCTACCATATGGATTTTAGGAACTGTACTCAGGTAGCCATGAGCAAACAGACACCTTTACCTGCCAAGCCATTCTGCCAGTCCTTGATTTAATTTTGATTTTAAATCTAGGTCTTATGTCTAGAAATGTATATTCTGTATTTTTGGGTTTTTGGAATTTAGGTCTTCTTCATTTTTTTTTATGAGACAGGGTTTCATAGTATAATCCTGGCTCTCTTGGAACTCTATATGTAGACCAGACTGGCTTTGAACTCATGGAGTGTTCTACCTTGGCTTCCTAAGTATTGGGACTAACCAGAATGTAAGTTTAAAAGTATTTCATAATGGTCATATTGATTTAATTGGAATCTTTTTGATATCTCTATTTTTTGATTCTAATTTTATTAGTTCGCATCTTTTCGTTAATTTGGCAAGGGGCTTAACTTTATTAATTTTTTCAAAGGAGTAATTTTGATTAGTGTGTATTCTTTTAGCTCTCCATTAAATTATTTTCTGTCTTGATCATTATTATTTCTTGTTATCTACTGTTTTTGACAGTAGATATGAAATGAAAAACATTTTCTCGGTTTTTCTAAGACCTTGAAGAGCATCACTAGGTTAGTTATTTGAGTTTTTTTCTCTTTTTTTAAAAATGTAAGCTGTCAGAGCTATCACCTTTCCTCTTACAACTGTATTAGCTGTAGCTTAGGTTCTGGTAAGTTGTGACTTCATTTTCATTCCACATTGTCCTGGCTTTGGGGGTTGCTGATGAGAAAAATCTGATGAATTATTTTTGTAGGTGAGCTGGTGTTTTTCTTTCAGTCATATGTGTGTTTATTTTAAAAGGCAAGGTCTCATGTAGTCTCGGGCTGTCCTGGAAATCACTGTATAGACTAGGCTAGTTTCTGCTTCTTTCTCTGCCTCCCTGAATGTTGGGATTAAAGGTGGGTACCATCACACCTGGCTCTTAACAGTTTTGCAGTATTGTTTTCTTTATATTTTTGACATGTTGACTATAATATGCTTTTCGGAAACTCTTGAGCGCTGCCTAACACTGAACAAAAACAAATTATAGGTTTGATAAGGTTTAAATTTTAAGATAGTCAGGTGAAACAGTTATTTCCTTTTTTAAAACTAGGGCTAGTCTTGCGAACTAAGCTTAATTTCATTTTTCTCTTATACCAACACAGTGATGGCAAAATTCCTTAAATTCTCACTGTAGCTTAACTTCCTTGTAACTGAAAATTTTCCTGTGTTCCACCTGGAACAGATCTCTCTCACCTGCCAGTTCCGCAGCCACTCGGACCCAAATAAACACACACAGGCTTATATTATTTTTAAACTATGGCCATGGCAGGCTTCTTGCCAGCTAGTTCTTATATCTTAAATTAACCTATTTCTATAAACCTATAAGTTGCCATGTAGTCGTGGCTTACTGGTCTGCTGGCATGTTGTTCCTTTGGTGGCGGCTGGCATCTCTCCCTGCCTTCTTCCTATGTCTGTTTTGGATTTCCTGCCTGCTTCTAAGCTGACTTGCCATAGGCCAAGTGGCTTTATTTATCAGCAAATCAGAGCAACACATATTCACAGCATACAGAAAGACATCACTTATCACTTCTTTGCTAAAGCAAACTAACTTAATTAGCTGTAGGAGAATTTGGTATTTGTAGATTCCATTAGTTCACAAAGAACCTTTCACTTAATTTTTCCAATTTTTAAAAATATTTTGAACTTTTATGCATTTATTCCTTCAAAAATTTAAGGAATAGCTATAAAAATCATAGTTCTGAAGTCATCTTTCTATCTACAGTGTTCTTCAGTTGACTGTGGATTGATAGTCCAGGCTCTGTTACCGTTGAGAGGCAGGTTCATTTAATGGTGAAAACTCTAGGTTCAAAGTCTCGGCTCTCCTGCTTTTGGCTCTGATTGTTTTTTCTGCCTTCATATTCTTTTTCTTTTCTGTTCTCCCTTCATTTTCCTATTTCTCCCTTCTTTGGCATATGTTTAAACTCTGAGCTTTAATGACATTTTATCTGTAATGAGTCCTGTATTACAGGGTTTGGAGGAGCTTCTGAAGTAATGTCTGCAAAGAGTTTTGATAGAAGAGTGTTTGGCAAATATAAAAGTAATAAAATGGCCACACACACACACACACACACACACACACACACACACACACACACACACGGTCATTTTATTACTTTATAGGAAGCATTTATGAATTATGTTTGGTTTGGTAAATAATACAGTGGGACAGATTCTAGGGTTAGGCCAGTGCAAGAATACTTTATGGAAGTCTCAAAAAAGGGTACTTAATCATTTTACAAAGTAAAAAGTATCTTTCTGTTCTTGAGAGTAGATATTGTTGGTAAGAGATAATACAGCAGAAGCCTTGCTGTGGTGGTGTGAATGAGAATCTTCCCCCACCCCACTCCCATAGGCTCATATGTTTGAATACTTGGTCTCCAGTTGGTGGAAATGTTTGGGAAGGACTAGGAGGGATATCGGCGTGAGCTGTGAGGTTTCAAAAGCCTACACCATTCCCAGTTAGCACTCTATCTCCCTGCCTGGTTGTTGCCTCAAGATGTACACTTTCAACTACTGCTCCAGCACCTTATTAAAGAAACAGGCAGGCAGGGCATAAATAGAGTGTAGTCTGGCTACATGTGGGGAAAGTGTTGTACAAGCATGACATGTTACAGAAGTACAGAGAAAGTAAAAATCACCAAGATTAGATGTTGGGAGAGGGCTTTTAATTGAAAAGGTGTTTTTTACTTTATTTTTTGAAGAGAGAGAGAATCAGACTTGAATGATAATGGGGCAGAATTATTGCAGGAAGGGAAAGCTCTGGAAAAGATGCATGTTCTTCCAGAGGCAGGTCTGGGTCCCTGGTAGAAATTCACGGGAGAGGATTGACAGAGACTTGTTGCTTCTGGAGAATTATTAGCATAGATGAATTTGCCAAAGCCATAATGACTCGATTAAGCATCTAACTTAATGCTTAATAAATGCTTGTCTAACTTAGAGGCTGAATGGCCAGGATTTAGCAAGGAGGAAATAGAATCATGGAAGGACCTTAAGGAAGCATCAGGAAGAGAGGAATCTAAAACAGAAGGCTCAAGAAAAAGGGAATCTAAAGTGGAGATCTTGTCAGGAAAACCAAATAGATGAGGTAAAGGGGACCATGGTGGTGCATATCCAAGCCAGAAGCTGGTGGTATGCTAGCAGTGTTTCAAATTGTTAAATACACTTTTCCATTTTTTAGCACCTTTTGAAAATTTCATTTTATTTTGGAATTCAGATAATATATGCTCTATGTGGAAAATGATTTGTAATTTATTTTTAAGCTGAGGAAATATTGTTAATATATATGTAAGTAGCCCTTGAAATATGAATTGACATTTGTTAGTTGTTTTGTTTAAGGGATGATAGTTAACTAGAATAAATGCATAAAGTGAACAAAACCAGGTTTCTAGGGAGATCTAACAATTGTCAATACATTTTAAACAAAATGTACATTCCTTTTCAGCACAAAGTACAATCCCTTTTGTGTAAGGGAATATATTGATGACTTTGATTTCCTACACTAGAACTTCTTAAACATTTAAATTCAGTATGTTGTGGTGTTATATCTGCCCTCTGCTGGTTAAAATATATTATTGCTGTTAAACAAAATCACTAGTAATTTCTTTGAATGAAATAATACTTTGTAACTTAAGAGTGCTATAAAATAGAGTTTTGGAAAAATGTCCTTATTTAAAAGGAATATATTCTTTTTGCTATAGTCCTATACAGTAAATTGTTCTGTTTAAAATGTCAGTAGTGCCCTGGTTGAGAAGTACGTATTACACTAATGATTGATACTGCATTGTGGCTGTGTGTGTGTGTGTGTGTGTGTGTAGTTGTATTGTTGATTGAATTTTTCTGTGAATTCTAGATCTGCTGTATTCACTGTGGAAGCTCCTAGTTATGTGTGTCTATTTAACTGAATTTAAACATTCAGTTTGTTTCATTAGCTACATTTCAAGGTTTAATAGTCATGTTTAGCCAAGAGCTGTGGTATTGGACAGTGCAGACTGTATAACCTGTTTTTAATATCACAGAAATCTCAATTAATAAGTATGTTAACATTTAAAAAATTTATAGTTTACTAAGGCAAGGTCTCATGGAGGCATGGCTGGCCATAATGAACTCATCATGTAGCTGAATCTGGCCTTGAACTTCTGATCCATTTTTCTACCTCCTTACTATTGCTTTTATTATGCCTCCAGTGTTTCCCAGCTTTCACAGTTGAAATAAGGGTTATAATTTTCATGAAATAACCACTGTTCTTAAATTTGTAATACATTTGTTTTTTTTTTTTTTTTTTTTTTTTTTTTTTTGCCATGTATCCTTTTTACATAGAACACTTTCTCCGTGAATAATTAACTGAAGGATATTTTTGGTAGGATAGAAGATGGTTAGGATTTTATTGTACTATGTAATTTACTTCAGCTCCCATATATTTACTGCCAAATGATTAGTTTTCTCAGTGTAGGGTATTGAGTATTTCTGGCATTTTCATTCTTGGTTATGAGTATTTGAGTTAGAAAGTAACTAAAGATCACAGTTGAGGTAAAAGCTACTTTTCCTTGTTGGTGGGTTTGGAGTGGAAAGAAACGTGAGTCAGTACATAGAGATTCTAAGCCTTTTGACAGTGTGAGTGATCGTATTGTCCGTGTTAGTTGGTTACGAGATTTAGACAGGTGATCCAGTTTCTGGTAATGGTAACATTTTATAAAACTGTAGACTATCACAACCAGGATATGGACATTGATATAATTCACCAATGGTTGGTTTTACTTACTACACTTAAGTGTGTGTGTGTGTGTGTGTGTGTAAATAAATAAATAGATATATTTATATAGCTGTATGCATCTTTCCACATGTGTAGATTCAAAAATGTGCATCTCAAATCAAGATATGGGAGAGTTACATCACCGTAAAGACCTCTTAATTGCCCTCTCATAAATGTACACACCTGTTTTTGCTTTCACATGCCTAATTTTGGGAGCCTTGGATTTCTTTTCCACTTTCCTTCCTTCCTTCCTTCCTTCCTTCCTTCCTTCCTTCCTTCCTTCCTTCCTTCCTTCCTTCCTTCCTTCCTTCCTTCCTTCCTTCCCTCTCCTTCCCTCCCTCCCTCCCTCCTTCTTTCTCTCTCTCTCCCCTCCCTCCCTCCCTCCCTCCCTCCTCCCTCCCTCCCTTCCTTCTTTCTTTCTTTTTTGTACTTTTGAGACAAGATCTTGTTATGTAGCGTGGCTTGGCCTGAGTTTATCTTTGTGCCATAGCCTAGATAGTTTTCCTAGAAGTAAACTGAGTTTATTGTAGGGCACTTACCTAGTTTTATTTGCCATTTCTTGATAACTAATTTCTTTAGGAATGCTCTTTTATGTATTTTGTTTGCCTTTTAAGTTGTTTTAGTCATTATATTTACATATTTGGCTAGAAGTGGAGTTCAGTGTGCTGTTTTAGTAGTGACAGACATGGAAAGAAAATTACTTTTAAATGTTTTTCAATTGAAATTTGCGTGTCTCCCAAGTTTGTTGAAGATGATAGTTATATTCAGGTTTATTTAGAGCATGTGTCCTCATGCAGCTCTTAATAACTCGGAGAAAATGACAGAATCATTGATGTTGCTGCTACTCCTATGTTCCAGTGAAAGACTGTCATTGCTGACCAAATGATGCAGATGATTTGCATTAATCTTGTACTCTCTGAAGACTGAATCACCACGTAGAGGAACTTTCTTCAGACAGGATCTTCATTTTTAAGTTTTATTTTACTTTGCTCTACACTGATAGCACATACTATTCAAGCCAAATGGAAACATTTGGTGTTATTCTGTACCATGTTATTAAAACTGCTTTGTGTATCATCTCACTCACTTTTATACTTTTGAAAACATCTGTTTGCATAATTATAGTTTGCTATTCTTAATGTAAAAATTGGTCTTCATTTTTGTATTCCTTGTGCTAAAAATAAAAGCAAAGCCAATTTACTCTATAGTTGTGTTTGTTAAATTTTTGATTCATCAGTGTTATTATATGTTATTTCAAAGCCATTAAATGGTATTAGTCAACCATCTATTATTTGTGAACTTGGTAAAAGAGTAGTTAGACTTTACAGTTAATTCAGAGTGTTGTTTTATCGAATATTTCTGCTTTTCCTTATATGAACCTTTTTTTAAACATCAGTTCTTTCAGTTCTTATACAGAGAGACATTAATTATCAAAATTATTTTCTTCATGACAGGACCTTTATGGGTCTGCACCAGATCCTCTGTGTATATATTATAGCTTTCAGTTTAGTATTTTATGGAACTCCTAAGTGTGTGAATGAGTGGGTCTCTGAGTCTTGTGACTTCTCTTGGGGCCTTTTCCTTCTGTTGGTTTGCCTTCTCCAACTTTGATGTGATGGTTGTGGTTTTAGCTTATTATATTTTATTTTGCTATGTTTTGTTGTTATCTCTTAGAAGCCTGTTCTTTTTTTAATGAAAGACTGAAAGAGAGTGGATCCAGTGGGAGGGGAGGTGGGGAAGAATTGGGAGGAGTAGAGGGAGGGGAAACTGTAATCAGGATATAGTGTACCAGAAAAGAATATGTCTTTAATAAAACGGGGCGGGGAACCTTAGACAAATGGGAAGGAGAATGGATTTGGCTAAGAATTCATGCTGCTGTGAGAAGATGATCAGTGGTGGATAGTAACAAAATGAAGAGACTGTCCCACAACAGCTGTACCTAAGAAATGAGGCTGTCAGGTTCACTGAAGTTTGGACAAACAAGCGCCTAATGACCATCTCAGAGGCACACACCCCCTTTTTCTTGTTACAAGAAAATGGTTAGCATTCTGGCCTTCCCCCGTGTCCACTCTCTCCTCTCTTTTAAAAGTTTCAGTCACCATATTGCTGGTGTTGAAGTTAAATGGAAATTGAGCATGGGGTATTTTTAATTTTATGAGAAGTAAAAGCTAGTAATTTAAAACTACAGTAAGTTTTCAGAAATCCATTTTCCTTGACTGAAGTGTTCTTTCTTCTTTGTCAGTCACTTCTTCCTCCCACCCCAAATCCCATCCCAGTCTGTGGCAGGACTAGTCCGTACATGCTCCTGTGAAAAAATAAGTATTCAGAGAAGGGAAAAAAGAAACAGTGACACTTACATACAGTGGGGTGCTACAGAGTCCAACAGTGTCCACTCCTCCTTTCGGCTCCAGGCCCCCATCTGTGCAGACCCATGCAGGCAGGCCCTGGGCGTGCTGCCCCAGTCTCGGTGAGTTCATATTGTATTGGTCCTGCTGTTTCCAAGGTCTTGTTTCTTTGGTATCCTCTGTCCCCTCTGGCTCTTAGACTCTTTCTGACTGCTCTTCCATAGGATTCCCCTGAGCCCTGAGGGGGAAGGATTTGATGGAGATGCCCCTTTTTAGTGTTTTGAAGTCTCTCACTCTCTGCATGTTGTCTGGCTGTGAGTCTCTGTATTTGTTTCCATCTGCTGGATGAGGAAGCTTCTCTGATGATGGCTGAGCAAATCCCTAATCTAAGAGCAAATCAGAATGTCTGTAGGGGTCATTTTACTGCTATGTTCCTTTTGGAGAACAGTAATTTTTGGTTTTCCCTTAGGTGGCTGGTCTCAGGTTCTTGATAACCCAAGCAGTATTGGGTATGGGTTCCATCTCATGGAGTGGGCCTTAAAGCAGATCAGAATATCACTCTTTCTTTCCTGCTGATGGACTGACACTCAAGTTGGTTCCATGTCTTGACTGGTATATGGTGGCTGTGACTAAAAGAGACTTTGTTGTGGCTTGAATGGTGTCCCTCATAGTTGTGTTGTCAGTACTTGGAAGGAAGTCTCTTGGAGGGCTCTGCTCTTGGGAAGTCTCCCATGTGTTGGTAGCTGGACTGAGGAAAGTATTCCTACAGCCATAGCATTTCTCTGTACAGCTCCAGAAATCTCCAAGAACATGGCTGGCTGATTGGAAGCTCCCCCAGTTTTGCAGAATGGCGTGGCTGAAGTTGTGGTTGCTGCCAACGGGGTACACCTTCAGGCATGGTAGCAGTATCATGCAGAGTCCCACTGTACTTAGGATCCACAGAGACAACAGAGGTGGCTCATTTCTGGTTCCCATCTGTGCCCTATCTGGTATAGTTACTTGGTTTTGTTCCCCACAGCTTCGAAAGGGACAGGGAAAGGATTTGGCAGGTTTGAGTCAACCAGCTCAACAATTCATGCCTTAGTAACTTTAGTTAGTAACTTAGTCATTTCAATAGGAAAACCAATAAGAGCTGCTTACCCTATAGATTTAACATGAAATCAACATTCTTCAGTGAGCTTTATCTAACAATGCTGAACCCTTTGCCAAATACCTGTTTAGAAGGTTGGGTCCTCCAGATCTATCTAAATAAATAAATATGTGTAAGAAATATGTATGTAGTAGTCAGTATAAGGCTTTGTGTCTGTCTTAGAACACATTTCTTGTGGCTTGGCAGAATTGTATGCAATTATTGTGTACTGAATGTTTGAATTGAAGACTCAAGAATAATCTATAGAGTTTTGCTTTTCAAAAATGTGGTCAGTGGATGGCAGATTGGGCATTTTGGGAACTCACTAGAAAGACAGAATTCTTGGTGTCAGTCCAGGAACTCCAGAATTAGAGCTGGTGTTGTCACAATATCCCAGGTGAAATGGACAGTAAGCTGAGATGCCAGCATTTCTTTAACCTTTTGTGGTTTGAGACTTGTAAATTTATTAAACTACTTACTTATCTACTTTAACCTATTTTAGATTTCTGTGTAAGTTTCAAACTGTGATGTATTGTTATGTAATAAATTGTGAGAAATGGTTAGGGGTAGCTGAAGGAGGCAACTGTGTCTGGATTTGTTGTGGAAGTCCAAAATGTGTCTCGGTTTGTAGATGCCAGTTCCTAGACCTATAGTGGAATATTCAGATGTAGAGGGGCGTGTGTGTGTGTGTGTGTGTGTGTGTGTGTGTGTGTGTGTGTGTGTTTGTTTTCTCTTCCTTGGGGAGGAGGGATCTGTAGGTGTGTGTTTAATTTTTACTATTTTGTAATAACTGGCTTCAATGTGGTTTTGTAGAATAACCGTCACCTATAGATGAAAGTATACACTTAAAAGAGCTTGCAGTTTTTAAAAAGCTTAATACCTATTTATGACTCTTATGTAGCTAATTCTTCATGATCAGATAATTTTTAGAAATCCAGAAATGTTTTCCAGAAGCTTTCTAGAAACTTAATTTTTTCCACTTAAAAATTCTACAAGCAATATGTGAAAATAATCCTGAGAAAACTTAAAATAATGCACAGAAAGAAGGTATTTAAAGTATGAAGAGTAACAGAGTCAGGGCTTGTGTTTTTATATTCATGTTAGTGTCTGCAGTGTTCTCCGGAATTTCTTGACCATGACTGAAATAAATGCCATTTAGAGAACGTCAGTTTTTATATGCGTATGAAGTTAGTAAGACAAACACTTGTCTTCTTACCACCTGTCTTCAGAAGCAGAGTAACCAGTGCCCTCTAGGCCTGCTGCCTGCATACCATTCCCAGACATTTTTCTCTGACCACATTCTCATTTCTCAGTACCAGACCCTGCCTCAGTTCCATGACAGATGTGGAAGCTTTTAGTGGATATGTGTTAATATTCATGTTTTCAACTTTATACGTGGCTTATTCCTTTTAAAACATTGTTAAAATCTGATACTTTTGAGATTTATCATTGGATATGTGGCTTTTTGAGGCAGTCTTGTTTTCCTTATTGCAGATATCCTTTTCCACTGTATTAGAGCACAGTTGAGGCCTTTGTAGTTTAAAGAACATTTTGAGAGTATACATGTTTTCATGTTTCTTGGACAAACAATTTTTTCTTTCAAGTACCCACTTGTTTTTATCTGCTCATTTTTTTCGGTTTACCCTTTCTTATTGATACCCCCCCCCCATTTTTTTAGATATACTCTTGCTATTTACCATAGACTGACCCTGAACTCATAACCCTCCTGCCTGAGCCTCCAAAGTTTTGGGATTATAGGCCTGCATACCATTCACAGAAATATTTACTTTTTTTGTTTGTTTTTTTTTTTTTTTTTGTATTTTGTTTTTTGTTTTTTGAGACAGGGTTTCTCTGTGTAGCTTTGCGCCTTTCCTGGAACTCACTTGGTAGCCCAGGCAGGGATCATTTCTATAGTTCGTTACTTTTTTTTTGTTTTTTAATGAGCCTTCTGCACTTGGAATCTTAGCTACTCAAGATGCTGCAGGACAGTCACAAGTTTGAGGCCAGCCAGGGCTGTTTAATGAGACCCTGTCTTACAAATAAAATTCTTAGCCGGGCTGCAGTGACTCATCCAGCACTCAGGGGGAAGAGCCAGGCAAATCTCTGAGTTCTAGGCCAGCCTAGGTTACAGAGTAAGATCCAGGACAGGCACCAAAACTACATAGAGAAACCCTGTCTCAAAAAACAAAAACTTCTTTATTTGGTTTATTATTAACATTTTAATTATTATCTTATTTACTTAATAAAGAACTTTTCGTTGAGGTATATATTGCTGCTGTTCAAATATGCATAGTGAAAACTGTTGGAATTAATTAGTTTTAAAGTCTTGAAGTTAGGGAAACATTGCCAGGAAAGCAAGACCAGTAGAATGACTAAGGTTCTTTTCTCTCTGTGTGTGTGATGTATGCAATAAACACGAGTGTGCAGGCTCTTGTGTGCTTATGTGGCGGCCAGAGCAGGATGTTGTCTGGTATTTTTTCTATGGATCCCTGTTTGCCATGTTGTCTTGACAGGATTTCTCACTGAACCTGAAGCTCACAGTCTTGGCTAGGGTGCTGGCTGTCCAGGGATCTTCCAGCTCGGCCCTCCAATGCTGGGGTTATAGGCATGCATTGGTGTGCTTGGATTTTTACATGGATGCTGGGGATTTGAACTCAGATCCACGTGCATGGATAGCAAATGCTCTTACTCACTGATCCATCTTCCCAGTCCTGACTAAGGTTCTTAAAGATTGATTTATAACCTTTCAGTGCATGTATGGCATGGCATTCTCTGAAACTATTGCCAGTACCATTTGAAAAAAACTTGAGCATGTGATTTCTGTAAGCTTCTATCAACAATTAAGAGTTAGAATACAACTAGTATATAGTCAGGATGTTCTAGTTTCTAATACTTGCCTTCCCTTGTTTCTTTCCTTCATTAGGTCCCCGATGGGCTTCCTGGAATATTGGTGTGTTTATTTGCATCAGATGTGCTGGAATTCATAGAAATCTTGGGGTTCATATATCCAGGGTCAAGTCAGTCAATCTAGACCAATGGACACCAGAACAGATACAGGTAAACATCACTGAACAAGAAATTATTAAAAATGTATTTTAAATAACTTTAAAATACTTAGTCTATCTTGTATCTAAGGATTAATATTAAAATACATGCTGAAATGGCATATGCCAATTTGAATGTTATTTCATTTATTAATTCACTTATACTAAATTCTTGTTGAGTCTGTGGTAGCCAGTTTTAAATCTATTTTTCTTTCGTCTAAAATGTTGATTCCACAGTACTTAAAAATGTTTTATTTGGTTGGTGAAATTTGCCACTATTAGTTCCAGAGTTTAATATTCCTACCAGTAGAGGGAGTCTGGGTAAAGATAAAGGGAAAAAAAATCATCTCTTGGCCTGAAAACTGACTTGAAGGCTTTCTCTTCTGTATAGAGAAGTGTTCTTGGCGTTCGGAGAGAGGCTAGCAGTGGATGATAGTCCAGTGAGAAAATGTTGTTTTGTCCAGTTTGGGTTTGTGTAGAGTAGTTAGCTTTGTCACAGATGACTTTATAATTGTAAGGGTTTGCTGTTTTCCAGGGTGACAGTTTTAAATGTTTAAAATCTTACTTATTAATCCTTCAGGTGAGCTGCCTATGTAAAAACAATTACGTTTATTGGTCTTACTGTGTAATTCACAGTAAAATCACACTGATTTTATTATGCCTTTTGAAATTGCCATTAAAAATTCTAAATATATTAGCATATAGCTATCTTTGGTGTCACAAAAGATTACTTCCAGGATGACTGCTAGATACCCAAACCCATTGATGCTCAGGTGCTTCTAACAGATGGAATCACATTTGCATGTATCTATTCATACTCATTTTTGCACATGCCTTACATCATTCCTAGTTACTTACAGTACTGGATACCATTTAGATGCCATGCAAGTAGCTTTTAGACTATTTTGTTTAAGAATAACGACAAGAAAATAATGTAGAAAGACATACGCACGCGCGCGCACACACACACACACACACACACGTGCAGTAATATATATATATATATATATATATATATATATATATATATATTCAGTACAGATGTGAGTTTTTCCCTCCTGTTTTCAGTCTGGAGTTGTTAAGAGGCTATAGATGCAGAGCTCAGAGATACAGAGGGCAACAGTATGTGGTTGAACTTCAGTGATACACACAGACATACCTCAGAATCAGAAAAAATACACCTACATGGTTGTGGTAAGTTAACAGAATTAGTAAAGATCTTCAGACTATAAAGTCAAGTATAGTTGATTTAGTTCTATCTTAAAATTAGCTTCTGAGATTATTGCTGGTTAAGGCCATACAAGGAAATATTATCTTTTGAGTATTTTCAAAATTCCGGAGGAGAAACCATACAGATTAGATCAGTAAAGGAGAACTTTTGAACACTTTATATGAGATAGTGTTCCTATTACCATCTCTGTAGCAGATGTGGTAACTAAATGACATCTTTCTCAGGAAAAGATGATGAGTAGATTAAAATATTTAAGTTGTATTTGTAAAGTCTTACAGAGGATAAAATATTGAAGACAAAAGGGGGTGTACTTTTTAATGACTCATTCTAAACCAAGGACAAGACACAGACTTATTAGACATTCTAGATCCTTGGAAATACTTTAAAAAGACCATTGAGAGAATTTGAATAACAGATTATTTGAGGCAGGTAGCTGTACAGTTTAGAGTATAATTTTCCCATCAGAATTGTAGTTAACTGATTTTTGTGAAATAGATAATAGGTATGTGGCAAGGTACTGACTTTAAGAAACCAGGGATTTTAAAAACAAATAATGTACAATATTTGAAACATATTTGAACATAAATTTGGTGTTACCTGTCGACTTCGTGAAGTAAGAATTATTATGGAATGTAAGACTTTATAATTGTTTGTCACCAGTGATACTCTGCCTGGGCCATAGCCCACAGAGCTCTTCTTCCCACTGTGCCATGATGAGAAGTAAGGCTAGAATGTCCTCAAGAATCCAGTGATAATCATTTGTTTTACTTTAAAACATAAAAACATAAACTGCAGATAGGTGGGCCATCTAGCATTTTGTGGTGGGCCCTGTGAGTACTTGTAAGCCATGCAAATTAGTTACTATTGTTTTTAAAAAGATGTTCTGAGATGACCAATTAAAACAAGTAAGTGTTTGTTGATAATGCTGAGTTTTCCAGGCTATGTTTTGTTCAATCTATATTTTGGCTTAGAACATTTCAAGGCAAGTGATTCCAGTAAGGCAGTAGAACAAAGTCATCAAGACAGACTGCCAAAATTAGACTAATTAGACTTGTATGATTTCCCAGGGTATTTGGTCTTAGGAGGCATTCATGTTTTATTTTGATGTCTTTTATTTTGATGTTTTACTTGCAGAATAAGAAGGGAGAATCATATAAGTTAGAATGGGTGAAACATGAGCTAGTCTAGTATCTGACACATTTTAAACAATAAATGCTAATATGTTAATTAATAGTATTGGTTCATTTCTCCATTATATAAAACCCTCAGGATTGTTGCCCTGAAATATCTTAAAATAAGCAATTTAGCTTCTTTCTGGTAATCTGTTGTGATGAATTAGTTTCTAAATTTACTGCTGAGGGTCAGTTGTTCTGTATTATTGAATATTACGAATTTCTTTTTGAGAGCACTAGCCAAAAATAGTAATTTCATCTATAATGGTTAATCTTGATTGTCAGCTTTACTAGGATTTAAAATTACCGTGGTAACACAACTCTGGGCATGTCTTTGAGGGATTATCTAGATTAGGTTAATTGAGGTAGAAAGGCTCACCCTAAATGTGGGTCGCATCATTCCATGGATTGGGGTCTCTTTCTGAATAAACAGGAGAAAGTGAGCTGAGCACACCTTTAAGTCAAGAATCTCTTGACTCTTGACTGGCTGTAGGGTGACCAACTGCCCCCTGTTCTTGCTACCATGCCTTCCCTGAATATATCCCCTAGAACCATAAACCAGGATAATCCTGCCTTTCCTTAAGTTGTTTTTGCCCAACATTTTGTCACAGCAAGGAGACATGTACTGATACAGATGGCAAGGCATTTTGATATGCCAGGCATGAGCAACCATGGTTGACAACTTCCCTTTCCTTTTTAGGTAGCCTTGTTCTTTTATTTTATACACCTCTCTCCTCAGTGAACTTCATGTAATATTTAAAAACAAGATTCTGTGCTTTCTGAGACTTTCTTGTCCTGCCTCTCTCACTTTGACTTCCCCCCTGTATATCTGTTATTCCTGCCTTGCAGAATTTTGAGCCATTTCCTAGGAATACCCTCTCCAGTCCTGTGGAACCCTGTCCTGGAAGAGCAAAGGTGGTTGTGTGAAGGAGTTTATTCAGTGGCTGGACTCTTTTCTCTTAGTCTAAACTTAAGGACCCCTTTGCACTTTTTACTGGCTGGCTTATTACTGAAACTCCTTTTCAATAATAAGTGCTTTTTTCTACTATTTCAGTGTGGTTTACAGGTCATAGTTTTCCCTGTTTTGTTTTGATTTAACATCTATTAGTTGTAGGCATCAAGCAGATCTAGTGGTTGTTAGGGGTTTGTCCCTACTGGATTGAGTTTGAGTTTTATGGAGATAAACAATTACCTAATTTTGCCGTAAATATTACCCATAGACTTTTCAGATTTATGTTTTGTATTGGGGTGTCTGTGTCTTTGTAGTTGTGCCTATGTGTTTAGAGACCAAAGGAAAACTCTGGATGTCCTTCAGCTCCAAGACAGGCAACCCATTCCTAGCGCTGACCTTTTTATTTGTTAGCCCATGGTATCTAGTTAGGGGCATTGCCAGCCCATTATGTAAATTTAAACTCTTTTTATGTGTGTGTGTGTGTGTGTGTGTGTGTGTGTGTGTGTGTGTATTTTAGGAAGCTTGAACAGGAGTAGAGTTTTTGAGGGTCTTTAGTGTTAGTTATCTGTCTTTACCAGGCTACCCACGACCCAATTTAACCCTTTGTGTTCCATTATTCTCCTTTGTTCCTTTAGTCTACTGTGTTCTATCTCTCTTCTCTTAAAAAATCCCCTCTCCACACCGTGGCTCTTTACTGATTTTATGACCTCTATGAAATACACATATGGAGATGAGTTAACATCCCAAAGTGAATGAAAGCATGTGATATTTGTTGTTCTGGGTCAAGGTTACCTCACTCAGGATGATTGTTTGTAGCTTTATCCATTTACCTGTGTATTTCATTTTTCATAACAGCTGAATAATATCCCATTGTGTGCCATATATTTGTCATCCATTCATCAGGTGATAGACATCTAGGCCACTCCTGTTTCCTGGCTATTGTGACTAGAGCAGTAATGCAATGGATGGGCAGGTGTCTCTGGTAGGATATAGGGTCCTTTGAGTGTACGTGCAGGAGTGGTATGGTGGTACATGTGGTGGATCTGTATCTGGTTTTTGAGAAACCAACAACCCTGATTTCCATGCTGGCTACACCATTTGTACTCCTACCAGCAGTGACTAAATGTCACCCTGCACACTTCCAAACATAGGTTATTGTTGATGTTCTCCAGAACTTGATGCTGAAGATACCACATAGAACATTGAGAAATCCTGGAAGCTTCATCCTGCTGT
This sequence comes from Peromyscus leucopus, assembly GCF_004664715.2. Classification (NCBI taxonomy): domain Eukaryota; kingdom Metazoa; phylum Chordata; class Mammalia; order Rodentia; family Cricetidae; genus Peromyscus; species Peromyscus leucopus. The sequence continues at coordinate 58,639,124 of NC_051084.1, forward strand.
CTAGCTTTCATAGTGCTAGAAGGTAGTCTGTGTGCTCCTGGAGGAGAAAAATAGTCATCAGCTTTATCCACCTGTGAATCCTGAGAGCTACAAGAACAACCAGCCTCTCAAGACATGCTCACCAGTGCCTGGGAGAAATCTAACTTTCTGGTTGGATTTAAAGCCTGCTTCACAAGATGAAACTGAAATCTGACATCATGAGTTAAAGAACCTGTAGCTAGGCCTTAAGGGGAAACCAACTGTGGGAGACCAGCTCCCACATTTATTTACCCCAGGGACTCTTGAGGAGAGAGCGATAAGAGATTTAGATAGAAGTGTAGAGAGGGGAGAAAAACAATAGAAACACAGGATAGCCTTGGGAAGGCCTGGATCCTTATCCACTGGTCCTTACTGTCTCTTCTAAAGGGCTATTTGTAGGAATGCCAAGGAGTGGAGCAAAGACCTTCCCCTAGCACAGCCAAGTGCAGACCCTTCTAATCACCTAGAGACCACGCACATGGTCAAGCAATCCTCTGATGCAGCCCTTCTGGATGAAGCAAACTCAGATCTCACTAGGAACCTTTGTGGGCCTCCACAACCTACTACTGTTATTCTGCTAAGTGGATATAATATTAAAACAGATCTTAATGACATTGTTATACACATAGATTAGTGTACCTCTTGGCTCTCTTCAGAGATGCTTCTTTTTGCAGTGGACAGTGATTAATAAAGAGATCAGTAAGTGGCCGATGTGCAGAGAATAAGAGACTTTTGAATGTTTTGCCCTAAAATGGGACATCTCTATCACATGCTTGCCTTTCAAGACTTGGGTTGTGGAAGGGGGGAGGGGAGGAAAGAGTGTAAGAGCCGGGGTGGTGGATGATTACAGTGAAACTGCAGGGCAGTTGTATATGTGAACAGTGGTTGTGACAGATTGTGTGAGACCTGCAAGAGTTCAAGCCATACCAAGTCCCAGAAAGAAGGACGTGCGGTAGTAGGTGGGCTGTAGACATGAAGTTCCACCTCTAGCTGAAGAGTTATTGGCCGTTGATAGTTGATGGGAAGGGGAAAGTCACCCTTTCTTTAAGGGTGTGGCAGCCACACTCCAGTGGAGGCCATACAGACAAGAGTGTATGAGCAACACAAATTGCAATTGTTGGGTTAGAAAAAAAAAGAAGACAAGAAAAAAAAAAGAAGACACAAAGTTTGGGTATATAAGGTGTAGGAAGTATGGATTTGACAGGAGTTAGGGGAGGGAGTTGAATCAAATATAATTATTATACAGAATTCTCAAAGATTACTCATAGTCAAACCCTTAGTTACTGTTCTTCAGGAAGCTGTTAATCTTGTTTGAGTCAGAGTCTCTCACTGTGACCTATGGTTTGTCAAGTAGGCTAGGCTGGCTGGCCAGGGAGTCTCAGGGATCTGGTCTCTACCTCTCCAGTGCTAGGGGAAGAAGCTTGCAGCATCAAACCTGGCGTTTTACATGGGTGCTGGTGATTGAACTCTGAGGCTCTCATGCATGCATAGCCATCTCCCCAGTCCAGCTGTCTACCTTCTCTTCACACCTTCACACCTCTCCTGAGAAGATTCTAGAAACGTCAAAAACTGTTTCTGCCGTTACATAATTCCTGTGACAGTTAACACTTAATAGAGCAAAATTATAGGCTTTTTGAAGTAAATTTGGAGAGCTCCATGATTAAGCAATATTTTACCTATGTGTGTTAGCACATTAATTTCTTAAGCTTTTGCTCCTTAGATAAACATTCACAGTGTCTTATAGAACTAGGAACATAATAAACTGTCAGCGCACAATTCTATACATTTATTCAAGAAAATCTGAGATAAAAACAGGTTGTTTTTTATGGGAACATTGCTCATTATAACCCCATCAAGCTGGAAAAAAAAAATGTCTGAATTATGGCCTCATGTGAATGCTTTTTAAGTTGATTGGTAGTCTGTTCATGCTGAATTCTTACCAGGCTCTTTAAATGGATTTCCAAAGATTAGCAGAGAATGGGAATAGCGTACAGCATTGAGTTTATTATGTACATGTGAAGAGATGTAAGACATTACATAAAATACTGTTTTATAATAAAGCTATAAGAGACCTTTTAAAGCAAATCCATTTGGGGAAAAGTCACATAAATTTTGAATTTGAATGTGCAGGATTGTGCCCTCAACTTTCGTTTTCCTTTTGATTATATATATATACATGTGTGTGTGTGTGTGTGTGTGTGTGTGTGTGTATATATATATATTCCCTCTTGGTATATATATATATATATATACATATATATATATATATACACATATATATATATAACATAGGTATACAGTCATATTTTTAAGTTAAAATTTTAATGGGAACAGTAGTAATTTTTTTTAATGTATATATTTTAGAATTCTCCATGCCTAATGATGGCTGTGGTTCTTGGCTCAGAGTAGTGAACAAAATTGCAAGATGGTTCTTAAAAGAAATTCTTAATTCTGTTAAACTCACAGTGCCTAACCCAGGTAGACTTGAGATAGCATAACCAAAGCCACACCAAGTTTTTTAAAGATAAGAACTTAAGTCCCCACATAGAGTACTATATTTGGTAGCAGATTGTTAGACTTATTGAATGTATACCTGTGTGAGGGGATAGTCTCTAAGTAGTTCTTACGAGTTTCATTGCACATCACATTTAGACTAACATTCTTTCTTTGCTGTATGTGTGGACATAATAATGATAGAGGGCAGGAGAACTATAGACCTAGATTCTTGTTCTAGCTCTGTTAACTACATGATGAGTGCTCTTCAGCATACCACTAACTTAGCAGTGGCTCTTTTTTTCCCTCCATATATTAGTCATTGTTAAGTTTTAGCATTAAATCTCATTCTTTTCATAGTAAGCTTTGCTTATGAAATGCTTAAAGCAGAGAATGGGCAGAGAAGATTGTGGCAGAACAATGGAAAATACATTGTGTTTGAAAAAGTAAGGTGTGTTTTATATGTGCCACAGGTGATGAAGATGAATGTTATAGCTAGGATTGGTTTGATGTAGATCTTGTGACTCTTAGGGGTTGGAGGCAGGAACACAATAAGAAGCTCTTAAAATATCCCAAGTCGAAAAGTAACATGTTGTGTTTAAGGAAATTAGTCTGATGGACATGTTCCTGTAAAAGCTCAGGAACTTAGTGGCTAGATGTTGAGCTATGGTAATGACAATGGGTATGATACATGGGAGAAGCCTTCAAGAAATATAGAGAAGACAGAGTCTAGGATAACTCCTGAGTATGGCCTTAAGCATGTAGGATGAAAGTAATTGCTTACTTTTGAATTTGAAATGGTGTAAATTTCATAGTATAGATGACATGAGTTTTGTTATAACAATATTTAATTTAGTTGCCCTTTCTTTTAAAAAAGAATACATACTCTCAGTATATTATATATTATTATATTAATTAATAAATGCTGCAGCAGATAAATCAGGGTTTCAGAATATTGTGAAATTGTAAAAAGGTCTCCTCTAATCCTATACCATCAGTAAAAGATTGTATATTTTAGGGGCTGGAGAGATGGCTCAGTGGTTAAGAGCACTGGCTGTTCTTCCAGAAGACATGGGTTCAATTCCCAGTACCCACATGGCAGCTCACAACTCTCTATAAGTCCAGTTCTAGGGAATCCGGCATCCTCACACAGACATACATGCAGGAAAAATTCCAATGCACATAAAATAAAAATTAACTATTTAAAAAAAAAGATTATGTATTTTATGTTTTTAAACACTAATTAAAAGACATCAGCCTCTTTCCCTCAAACAGTTTCATGAAGCTGAAGGAATGGATTCTGTATTTAAACATTTCAAAGAGTTCCCGAGACGAAAAATGGTGGGCCTTTCTTTCCAGTGGCTGGATTGCAGAAGCTCTTGAAACCATCCAGAAAGGCTTGCTCATATGTCAGGAATCCTGATGCTGTTGAGAAGGAAATGGACAATTGTTGTGGAAAATTTCAAGTAATAGTAGAGATGAGTCTCTTGACATGAAGACTTTCTTTAGGAACTACAAGAATTCATTTCTCTTTTAATAATAATTTATTCTTAAAACAATCATATACATTAGTTTAGGTCATTGAAAATCTTCCTCTGTATCTTTAAGGATCTTTGATGATAGGGAATAATAGAGCAAGCTGCTTCCCTTTCCTATAAAATACATTAAACTTTTAAGATCCTCAGCAGCCATAGTGTTTCTTTTAAGATGATCTTATTGAGGAAAGATGATAAATGCCATGAATATGCTTTGAACCCATTTTTGAGTGTAAGATCTACTTGGATGAGATTCTTTTGAAATTTATATCATTAGTTGGTTCATAACCTTTTGATCCATTAAAAGACTTTATTCTTAGTTGAAGGATCAAGTCTTCCACTATGGTTCAGGGCCTTTTGTACATTAGCTAAGTTCCCTCGAGATCCTGGCTTCTTAAGCTAAGATTTATTTTTATGTGTGTTTCTGTACACACTCACACACGTGTGCACATTCTTAGGTGGTCAGAAAAGGGCATCAGATCCTTTGTAGCTGGAGTTACAGGTAGTTGTGAGCCTTTGGATGCATGTACTGGAACTGAACTTGGGTCCTCTGCAAGAATAGCAAGTGTTCTTTACTGCTGAGTCCTCTCTCTAGCCCCCTTCTAAAGCTTTTTTCTACTTGTGACCTGTTTGTGTGTGAAATATTTACATAAATTGGGTTTATAGGTATATAAAATGGCATACAAACCAGACATTTATTGATAATAAATAAGAATATTTATTTTAAAGGAATTCTTTAGCATATATTTGAACATACTGTTTATGATGTTAAAGATGAAAGGAAATTTGCATACAAGTGAGATGGATGTCCTTGTTGATGGTTACATAAAGAGTTTAATCTTAGCTGAATATTTGATATTACAGGTTAGAGAGTATCTTCAGCAGAGTTGTTTGGTATTTTGATTTTATAAACATCAATGCTAAGAGTGCCGCTTTGTATAAATAAATAGCACAAAATGGTATAAGTATGATTAAGGTCATTGCAGAAATTTTTGGAAAATTGGTTCTAATCCTAAGCCAGAATTTATTTTATGCTTTATATGGAATTCATATCAGCAACTTAAATAACAGTTCTTCAAACCAAACCTTGTAACACAGTAAAGGAATGATGGTAGGAACATATTAGAAGTCTTTGTTTTTTGTGATTCTACCATTATGTCCACTCAAGGAAAGGACACTTTGTATGTGCAGTAAAAACACTGATTTATAACATACTGTATTCATCTTGAGTCCTAGGCTAGGTGTTTCAGACAGTATTCATTGGCACTAAATGGTGTGGGAGCATTCACAGTTCAAAATGTACACGTTATGTGTTCAAAGTCTAGGCTGCAGTGAAGTCCTGAGAATCCCAGAAGCAGATTGGACTACTATACATTTGACTTTGAATACATTTTCAATCTTTACATGTTGAGAAACCTTTTTATTCGTGCCACATTTTTTATGCCTCTCCCCATTCAGTTCCATGCTAGTAGTAGTAGTAGTAGCAGCAGCAGCAGCTGTTGTATTTTAGGGAAAATGTAGAATTAATATCCCTTCTCAATTTTATTCAGTTTGGGGGAATAGGAAATATATGGGCAGTGAGCAGACCTCTAAGATTAAGCATTGTGAAATGAAGACTCTTAATTCTCCCATCAGACATCTAGTTTTCATACAAACAGCATGTTCATAAGTTTCTTGTGTGTCATTCCTGAAGTGCTTTATGTGTAAATACACAAACATTTAGATGGTATATGTTTTTATATCATTATACAAGAATGTTTTGACCCGGCCATCAGATTCTTCTTTCTTGCAATCTATTCCTCAGAAAATTAGGTAGAAGTTTTAAATAGTGTGTGCTTCTTTGGAGGCTAGAGGTTGATGTTGGGTGTCTTCCTTAGTCACCTCCGCCCCCTTTTTGAGAGGCATGGTCTCACTGTGTAGACATAACTAATCTGGAACTTCTTGCTATGTGATACCCATCTTCCTCTGCCTCTGCCTCCCAAATGTTGGGACTAAAGAAATGTGACACACGTTCTGGTTTTTTTTTTTTTTTTTTTTTTTTTGAGACATGCTTTTTCACTGAACCTTATGTTTACTGACTGGTTTGGCTGGTTGGTCAGTGAGCTTCAGGAATCGGTATGTATGTGTTGTACCATGCCTAGCTCTTTACGTGAGTGCTGGGGATCCCAGCTCAAGTCCTCCTGCTCTTCAGCAAGTGTCTACAGACTGAGACATTTCTCCAGCCCTAGTTTAAATAGTTCTGCTTTTCTTCTAGATTTATCAGAGATATGCTGCATCCTTCTATAAACGTTCTTCTGTAAACACTAATGTCTACTTAAGATTTTATTATTATCTCACATTTGTACCATTGGGGACTTAGAGGGCATTATTATATTCCAGTCATTCACAATAGCTGCTTTCTGTTATTTTTCAACTCATTGTATCTCATTTTTAAAAAGCAAGCAGAGGAGTGTTGAGATGGCCCAGCGAGTGCTTACAGCATATGTGTGAGCTGGGTTTAGATGTCCTGGCATTGCAGAGTGGAGGAGATGGGCAGATCTGAGTGCTCATTAGTCAGTATAGCAGTATAGCCTAAGCAGCAAGCTCCCGTTCAGTGAGACTGCCTCAAAGGGTGCAGGACTGAGGAAGCCTTCCCATATGCATGTACAAATGAGTGTACCTCTGCACACATACATATAACTCTCTCCCCATATGCTCTCCCTGAATAAAAGCCACCAGTAAACCTCAAAAGACAAGTAGAAAAAAATTAGTGAAGACTATGCAAGTGACTTCCTGATATAACACATTAATACAAAACTTAGTTTTACTCTTAATGTCTGTTGAGCAGGTTCATCTTAGCATCTCAGTGATGAAATGTCAGGAACATCCTACGGATAGACAGGAGGAGCATACTCAGGAAAAGGGAAGATGGGGCAAGGAACCCAGAGCCACCTTACACAGAGCTGCTGAACCTGAAAGAACTACCTTTCCAGTTTACTCTGTAGGGTAGGCAAATAGACATTTTCCTCTCAACTCCGCTGTTCAGGAGTTTGGAATGTTAACACAAAGAAAAAAGTCAACAGGTTTCATTCTCAGGAAAAGGATCATTAACTTGGGGTTTCAGTTGTGGTTTTGATTGGTCTTGCCTTTTTTTTTAAGCTTCTTTCCTGAGACTGACAGTGACTTAAGCTTGGACACCTGTGTTTCTGTCTGGCTTTAGCACCCTCCCTCCCCCCTCCCTCCCTCCCTCCCTCCCTCCTCCTCCCTCCCTCTCTCTTCTCTCTCTGTATATATACACAAGTGCATTTGTTTGTAGAGACCACAGAGCAATCTTGGATAGTGCTTCTCAAGTGCTACTTTAAAAGACAGTCTCTTACTGGCTTAGTGGCCTGGAATTAGTTGGCCAGTGAACCTCAGGAATCTTCCCTTCTCTGCCTCAAGTACATGCCACAATGCTTGGCTTATTTATTTCTATTATTTTTATGTGTGTGTGTGTGTGTGTGTGTGTATGCCAGGAGAGGGCATCAGGTCCCCTGGAGCTGGAGTGCCAGGAGGATGTAAGGTACCTGTTATGGTGATGGGAACTCCGTCCCCTGGAAGGACAGTAAGCATTCTTACCATGGAGCCATCTCTCCATGGCTTTTGTACACAGGTTCTAGGGTACAACACTCGGGTCTTCGTGCTTACATAGCAAAGCACTTTTTATAGTTGAGCTATCTCCCCCGTTAGCTTTTATCTTTACACATTTAGTTTTGTTTTAGGTGAAATGTTTTATGTGCTGCTTCATTATTATTAGATCATTAAATGTTCCATTGACCTGAAACTGATTTTTAAAACCAAATACAGCACTCCTATGTAAGTTAAATAAAATTCCCTTTTACTTTGCCCCTTTATCCTGCTTGTTTTCTTCTATCTATTCCTACTCTTAAATTTTTTGAAATTATAACTTCATGCTCTCATTCCCTTCCTGCCCTTCAAATTCTCCCATGTAATCCACCCTTTCTCTCTTAAATTTGTGGACTGTTGTGTTTTTCTTTTGGTGGTTGTAATGTGCATGCATGCACGCGTGTTAACTATCTAGGTACTACCTGCTCGGCCTGCATGCTCCTTGTAAGTGTTGTATGTTTTCAGGGTTGATCTTTGGGATTGGATAGCCGTTTGCTGTGCTCTTCCTGGGGAAGAAGACGTTTCTCCCACTCTCAGCCGTCCATAGTTGTCCGCAGTCTGCGTGTAAGGTCGAAGTCTCTTGAGCTTTCCCCTTAGCGTGGCCAGTGGTGTAGTCCTTGTTGAGCCTGCGTTTTTTCTTAGTTTGCTAATTTTGCTTATTTTTGTTTTAGCTAATTAGATAGACAAATTTGGTAACAAATGCAGATCCAAACTTTAAATTGACAACCTCCATTCTTTTCAGGCTCTAAAACTTTCAAAACAGAATTATTGAATATGGGTTTTGTTTTTCATGCTAAATTAAGATGAAGTGTTTTGTACTTAGGGAGCTTCAGAAATAGAAGAGCTTTATCTATATTACATTGTAACAGCGGTATGTGAGCATAGATGCTTTTTGGGTATTTAGCTAAGACAGTATATTTTGAAGTTGATACTCAGTTATGGTTGTATTTTTTTGAAATTGAATCTGAAGTAATATCTGGATTTCTGCTGGTGGTGTTGTATGTACTAAGTTATGGGTTACGCTGCAAAACTAAAACTAAATTATGGACTAAAAACGGTAAAAAAACCTTTTAGTAGCAGGTTATGGGATTCTTAAGTGTTGTTTATTATACTATAAATGGGTACAGTGTGAATTTAAGATGGTAGTAGGATTTGAACCTAGAGCCCAACAAGCTTGGCTAGTGTTTCTCATTGAGTTTATATCCCTAAGAACAGATTGAATCTAATGGCAAAAGTAAATAGTGTTAACTTTAAATTATGTTCTCTCTAGCTGGCATATCACAACTATGAAATACATAGTTCCTTTAGAACCTCAATATACTGTTATGTTATTGTAAGTATAAATGGCTTTGTATTCTCTGTGATCTTGTAGTCTTTTGTTAACATTCTTTAGAATCAGTACATTTTCTATTTACCAAATGCTTGATTTTTGTGTGTTTTTAAAGTCTTAATTTTGAAATGAACTTGTTTCTTAAGTTAATGTCTTAAAAATATTTTTAAGAGTCTTAATAGAAATATTGACTTATAATCCATACATCTCTGTTCTTCACATTTGAAGTCTGGGTGAAATAGAAAAAGGTATTGACAGGTAGTGATATAACCTTACTAAAACAAGATAATATTAAAAATTCTTAATATATTTGAATTTTTGATGGCTTGAGTACAAGCATTTCTCCTCCTAGAGAAGTGGAAAATAGGTTTTAAAAGTGTGTTTTTCAGGGGCATGGGGAAAATGTGTTTTTCAGAATGATGTCTAGTACTTATGGTCTGGCTTGATTCCCAGAAACTAGATGATAAAAGTGAAGAAAGCTCATTTATAAGTCCAGCTTACATTTCTTCCTGGTTACAAATAATTAAAGGTATAATGCTTACTTTTTCTTTTAAAAGATTTTTTTCTATTTATTTGTTGGGGGTAGAATGGGCACAAGGTACCACAACGTGTGTGTGGAGGTGGGAGGACAAATTTGCAGGAGTTGGTTTTCTCCTTCCACCATCGGGGTTTGGGGATGTATCTCAAGTTACTTAGACTTAGTGTCCTTTAGATTGAAAGGACCAAATGATAAAGATCTTTAATTCTTCATCTGTTTATCATTCCTTTTACACTGTTGCCACATGCATCCCTTCACTTTGTCATCATCTCAAGAGAAATAGAAATCTTGTTTACCTGAGGGCCAGGTGGGATAGTTACTCAGATTTGAGAGTGAACCTCAGACACCAGCAAGCCTTCAGTTGTGAGACTTTATGGCTATTTTTACTTAAAGGGAAATACTTGTGTCTTCTTTAGAGCTTCAAGATTAATATCAAGATATTTCTTAAACCTAGATTGTTGCCGGGTGGTAGTGGCACACACCTTTAATCCCAGCACTTGGGAGGCAGAGGCAGGCGGATCTCTGTGAGTTCAAGGCTAGCCTGGGCTACAGAGTGAGTTCTAGGACAGGCTCCAAAGCTACACAGAGAAACCCTGCCTCTAAAAACCAAAACCAAAAAAAAAAACCTAGATTGTTTTCTCAGGAGTGTAGGGTCTGTTTGTGGGAAATCAGGACAAAGAAACTACATCATAAAAACTGAATCTTTTTGCTAATTAAAATAGTTAAGGAATGTAAGTTGTCTGTAAATTATATATTAAAATGTTTTGTCAGTAATTTTATATTTAGCCTGTAATGTAGTAAAATATCAAGGAAATAGCTATTTGCCTAGTTACCACTTGTAACTTTAAAAAATCTTAAGGTTATACAATTATTTTACATTTTCTGAATTCTTAGATTTTAGGGAAGAGGGGTGTTACTAGTTTTGTGTATAAAAGCATTATTTAGCTTTCACTTCGGAAGGTTCCAGTCCAAGATTGGGCCTTACTGCTTTTGGCTATTTTGAAGCCACTGGATGGCAATGGTGGGGGTGCATGGTGAAGTCAGCTGTCATATCATGAGCCAGGAGAGGCCCTCATGACCTCCCACTGGGATCCACTTATAGGTCCCACTGTCTCCCAATGGTGCCACTTTGGGGAGTGGACCGAGAACAAGTAGGCCTTTGGGGGAGCACTCCTTTAAACTACAGCAGCATTCTGTGCACTGCTGAACTTGAGTGTAAAATTGAGCCATTAGGACACAAAGGTGGTTTTGCCGTGTTTGAGGAAAGCCTTCAGTCGACTCTGAGTGGTTCATTCCACAGCAGCGAATCTACTTTGTGGAAGCTTAGGTCAGCACTCCCTCTTTACCAGGCTTCGCTTGTAATCTTCTTGGCTGTAAATTAGGAAAATCCTAGGGTAAACTCTGTAGTAAATTTGATCTTAAGTTGTTAGTCCTGGAAATGGCAATACTGTTTAAATGTTTCATTTTTGTAAATATTAGAACCACCCACAAAATGCCAGGAATTTCAGTTTTAGGAAGTAGTGAGTACAAAGAAAGTTAGGGTTGCTTTCAGAGAAAAAGACATTTGAGAAATCGTGGAGTCACATGTGTGTATAAGATAAAGGATTGAATATGATGCCTCTGTTTGGAACTTGAAAAATTAACCTTATAGTTAGGATTTTAAATTGTTATCTTAAGGAGAAGAATATATGTCAGAAATAGTAACTGTTATGTTGGATTCATATATATGTGTGTACCAGAATTACTTTTGTTCATGTGAATAATGAAAAGACCTGACACCTTTTTTTTTTTAATTACAGTGCATGCAAGATATGGGAAATACTAAAGCAAGACTACTTTATGAAGCCAATCTTCCAGAGAACTTTCGAAGACCACAGACAGATCAGTATCCTTTAAATTTTGTATATTTAAAAAGAGTTAGCATACTTTTATCATTAACCTTTTACATTGGTATTTAGGAAGATGTGAAGTATATTATAGTAGCATTAATTAAAGATGGAAATTACCTGCGTGGTGGTAATTATTCCCACCAATGCTTAGGAGGTAGAGCTATAAGGTCCTAAAAGTTATATGCCAACTTGTAGGTTTGCTACATAGTGAGAACCTGTTTCATGAAAACCAGGAGTGGGGAATGTAGCCCATGTAGATTGGTTTGCTTAGTGTGTATAAGGTCCTGGGTTTGATCTCCAACTCCTAAAAGGAAAAAAAAAAAAAAGAAAGAAAGATGAAAATTGATTTGCCCTAACTGCTTTGATATGTAAAGATAATATTTATGGTTTGAAAATGAAGTGTAGTTTCTTACCAGTTTGTATGGTAAAATAGTTTGTGTGACCATTGTGGAAAAATTATCTTTGTTCACACAAGAATACAAGTTATATGTTTATTTTCATATTTAGACCGAAGCCTTTTAAGTTACAGTTGAAAAGTTAGTAATTGGCCGTAGTTGAAGTTTTTCTGTGTCCCACCTGGCATGCGGTCGGGACAAACCTCTTAACACACAGTCCCTGCAGCCTTTTATACAATAATCACACAGAGGCTTAATATTATTTATAACTGCTTGGCCATTAGATCAGGCCTACCATTGACTAACTCTTGCATTTAAACTCAGCCCCTTTCTATTAATCTATATGTCACCATGTGTTCCGTGGCTTTACCTGTGTGCCATTACATGCTGTTCCCTGGACAGCGGGCTGGCGTCTACTGACTCAGCCTTCTTCTCCCAGAATTCTCCTCTCTGTTTATCCTGCCTATACTTCCTGCCTGGCTACTGGCCAATCAGCATTTTATTTATCAACCAATCAGAGCAACACATTCATAGCATACAGAGCAACACCACCCATCAATTGGCATTTAGCCTTTAATGTCTCTGTTCTCCCACGCTCTTCTGATAAATCTAGCAGTCCGAGAGGCAATGCCACTTTTGTCATAGAAGGGTCCTCAGTTAACTGGGTGACACCTTTCTCCTGTAAAGGCTGTGAGAGCAAAGTGGCCAGGTGTGAGGAACGTGTGCCCCATTAAGCTTGTAAAATGACAAAATTTCAGTTTGTGGGACAGATGGCAGCAGGGGCTTTGAAAGGGCATGGGTTCATATTAAAGGAATTGAGTATCATGTTTGTACTTCCTTTGGTTGTCCCAAGAGATTGAAGATTTGAAAAACCCGTGGAGGCGCGCGAAGCAGGAGAAATAGTAGAGCTACAGTAACTTGTACTACAAGGAGAAAGGAGGGAGGAGACCCTGGAGGCAGAGGCCATGGAAAACACCAGAACAATAGCATTGAGAGTGGGCGGGAGGGAACTTGAGAGTGCCTGAACAGTTGGACTGATGGAGACTGGCTTGGATTCTGGAGAAGGCACTGCAGTGATGCCTACATTTCTATCTTTGATGAGTTTAAACTTTTTTTTGGAAAGAAGAAATTTATTTACAGATGGAGGTTTAAGGTTGAAAATGAAAGAAAATGAACTGTAGTCCATTATTTGGGAAGAATCAGATGCTGGTTAGATATGTACATGGCATTACCTTTTTATACCTGGAAATTCTAGTCTGGACTCAAGAAGACAAAGGAGATGCAGGTGGAGAGTCAGTGATACACACTCTACGGGGTTGTGTCATTTGTGTTGAGACTCTGGGGTGTTCTTTCCTTCTTGAAAGGAAAGGCCTACGCAAACCCTGAAGAATAGCACATATTAGAAGAAGAAATGTAGTCAGGTAAACACACGAGAATCTGACATAGCTGTAGCCAGAGATACTCAGTGATATTTCAGAGTCAATACCACTTTGCCAAAGCATTTACTGAATTGGATCATATTAATAGGAGGTATTGATCTTTTACTGTTTACAAAAATATAGTCTAATAGTTGTTGGAAAGTGTTTAGAGAGGGACATTGTCTAAGCGTATGTGAGAGATGATTACTGAAGTTTCAAATATAAGATGACAGTCCATGAGCTTAGCTACCATGTGGCTTTATAGCCTAAAGAGAAAGGCCAGGTACTGTAGTTACAGTGACTCAGGAGGCTGCAATGTGGGATTAACTTGAGCCTGAACTACATAAGGAGATCTATCTCAGAAACATTTGTCATCATGTCATCATCTATCTCTGAAACACTGATTTAGAGCAGTGGTTCCCAACCTTCCCAATGCTGCGACCCTTTAATACAGTTCCTCATGTTGTGGGAACCCCAACATAAAATCATTTTCATTGCTACTGTATAACTGTAATTGTAATGTCAGTATCTGTGTTTTCTGATGGTCTTAGGCCACCCCGTGAAAGAGTCATTTAACCCCCAAAAGGGGTGGCAACCTTCAGGTTGAGAACCACCAATTTAGAGAGATTAATAAGAAAATCAGTTTTGCCTTTCTTCTGTCTAAAGCTTAAGTGTCTTTGAAAAACTTAACATCAGGATGGGAATTACAGCTCAGAAAGTGTTTATCTGGTAGCATGCCTAAGGCCCTGGATTGGAGTCCCAGGGAAAGAAAAAGAAAAGAGAAAAGAAAAGAAGGGAAAGGGAAAAAGGGAAAGGGGGAGGGAGGGAGGGAGGGAGGGAGGGAGAGAGAAGAGAAGAGAAGAGAAGAGAAAAAGAAAAGAAAAAAGAGAGAGAGAGAGAGCCAGGCTAGAGAGATGACTCAGCAGTTAAGTGGACCTGGTTCAGTCCCCAGCACCCACATGGCAGTTTACAACTATCTATCTCTAACTCCTTTGAAAAGCACAGAAGAGAACTGCTGATGAGTTCTGGTGTACAACAGAGCTCATGAAACCAAAGTAATTGAAATATTTAAATAAGACAAAATATCCTAACAATGTAAAGCTTTATCTTTTGCCATACACTAGTACATGCAGCCTACAATTAACCACATCTCACATGAGAAATGGCAGTTATGGAATCATTTGTACAACCTTTGTAAATTGTAAAACTTTGAAAAAGCAACAAATCTTGTTAAGAATGTAATGAGGCCCCTGTTATATGAATTTAACTCAGCTTGGTTCCATTTGCCTAGGGTTATATATAACTCCATCCCCTGATGGTATCAGGGGATCTGATACCATCTCCTGGACTCCATGGATACAAGGCAGGCAAGTAGTGCACAGACATGCAGGCAGGCAGAATACCCCTACATTAAAAAAGAAGAAGCCAAGAAAAGTAGCCCCAGAAGACCAGACCAGCAGCAGCTCACTGTGTCAAGGCTCTGATAATGCTTGACATACCCAAGGCTGACTTTGGTTATTAAAAAGCCTCACATTTCTTTACCTTTATAGATGTAAATAGAATTTTATAAGAGAAGTAAGAAAAAAAATCAGTCTTTCTTCCTTCCCAGCCGTCCGTCCACCTGTCTGTCCGTCTGTCCATCCATCCATCCATCCATCCATCCATCCATCCATCCATCCATCCTCCATTTTTCCACTTATCTTTGTAAAGCTCATGGCTCTTTGAACAAAGTCTAATATCTCTGCACTTTTGTAGATGTAAATATATAACCCTAGGCAAATGGAACCAAGCTGAGTTAAATTCTTATAACAGGGGCCTCATTACATTCTTAACAAGATTTGTTGCTTTTTCAAAGTTTTACAATTTACAAAGGTTGTACAAATGATTCCATAACTGCCATTTCTCATGTGAGATGTGGTTAATTATAGGCTGCATGTACTAGTGTATGGCAAAAGATAAAGCTTTACATTGTTAGGATATTTTGTCTTATTTAAATATTTCAATTACTTTGGTTTCATGAGCTCTGTTGTACACCAGAACTCATCAGCAGTTCTCTTTTGTGCTTTTCAAAGTTTTACAGCTGTTAGTAGTGTGTGGAACTGGAAGATCTTGTTCTTGCAAACAGATATGAATTTAATTTTTCTTTCAAATGATATTTTTAAAGAAGGGGGATCTAAGAATACATATTTATCTTTATTTTTTTATTTACTAAATTGCAAACAGCTACTTAAACTTGACTTGTAAGTAACATATTCTTTACTTTGGTTCTCTGAAAATACTGTTGTTGTATTTCCATTGTCGTTCATTTACATCAGTGTGCCTAGGGCCTCATGTCTCAGTATCAAGAGACAGAAAAAGGAGTAATGTTTCCTGATCTCCAAATTTATTGGCTTTGTGGCCATTTCTCATTTGTTTAAACTTGATTATTAGCCAACACTTTTACAGTAGTTGCTATTTCCTCCTCTACTGTAGATTCTGTCTTTTAAAAACATTCCCTATCACAATATTTTTCTACTAGTTTCGAACTAAATTTTAAAATGGCACTGTTCGTTCTTACTTTGTACTTCACAGAGACTGACATTTAATTCCTAAAATAATTCAATAAATATTATTTACATTTTAAAGCTGATGAAACTGAGGGACAGAATTACATAAAAATGAAAACTAACTTTATTTATTGATTGTTTAAATATTTATATGTATTCTCAAAACTCTGAACAACCTATGATGCCAGCATTCTCATCTCTTTTTAAAAAATACTAAGTATTTATTTAATAATTAGCTAGCTTGAAAGTTTAGGAAATTGCCAGTTAAGTACTACAAATGTGGTTTTATATTGGAAACTATTTTTGGGAGTTAGCCATTAGCATCAGTAGACGTTTCATGGAAATTTCTTTTGCAAATGCCGAGAATGACAGTTTCTGGACAGTTCCTTCTTTAAACATGTTACAATGCTTTATTTATTCATTGAGTATCTGTGTCCACGTGTGCAGTAGGTGCAGGTGAAGGTCAGAGCACAGCCTGCTGGGATTGCTCTTTCCTTCTACAACCTGGGTTCCTGGCAGTGAACTCAGGTTGTTGGGTTAGTGGCAAGCATTCTTACCTGCCAAGTCATGTTGCCAGCCCTTTACATCCATCTGGGTTGTACTTTGTTCAGATCATTACAATAGAATTCACGAGTGACTATAAACCTTTGAACCAAGGATCTGTTTCTACATAGGAACTTCAGTTAGAATCCAGCCATACCTACTAGTTACAATTTTCTGTGACTACATGGAAGCTTTTAGATGTAGTGTTGAGTAGTTAATACCTGCTCCTTAAAATGTACATATCCCTTGAGTTATTTACTTTAGGTAAATATTATTTACTTTAGGTAGAATTAATAATGAAAAATTGGCTTGCATACATATATTATCTATCTATCTTTCTCTCTCTCTCCCTCCCCTCCCCCTTCTCCCCCTCTCCTTCCTTCCTTCCTCCCTCCCTCCCTCCCTCCGTCCCTCCCTCCCTCCCTCCCTCCCTTTTTCCTCTTTCTCTCTCTCTCTCTTTTTTTTTTGGTTTTTCGAGACAGGGTTTCTCTGTGTAGTTTTGATGCCTATCCAGGTTCTTGCTCTGTAGACCAGGCTGGCCTCCAACTCATAGAGATCCTCCTGACTCTGCCTCCTGAGTGCTGGGATTAAAGGTGTGCAGGCCCCCCCCCCAGTTCTTTCTCTCTTTCTGAGTGTTTTTGCTTTAAGGGTTCATAGGCACTGAAAGCTGGCAAAGCTGGCATAGCCCTTCTTTAAGTGATTTCCTTGGAATTGAAAAATATTTTTTTCTGAATAGTTTTCTGTTGATAAATAAGAAGGTCTTAATAATTTCACCAGTCTTAGTCCTTTATTTTGATAAAATAGTATGTAATTTTTTTTTATTCCTTACTACTTAAATAATTTCTGAAAAGCTTTCTTGTTATAAGTGGAAACCTTAGTTTTAGCTACTAAACTTCTTCATTCCTCACCTTTGAAAGGAAAAAAATGGCCACTATTTTAATAAATAGGAAATTCTAAGTTTCACCCATTCATGATATAGCTGGTAAGGTAGGAAAAATAATCATGTTGGAATCAGCTACTTAACCTTTCTGGGTTACTAATTGTTCGTTTGTGTTGTGAAAATAGCCATAAGTCCATTAGCTGGGTTTTGGGAGGAATGAAAAGAATCATTGTACAGCATGCAGCATGCACTGTTAGGTATATTCTGAGTACTGCATGGATGCTAGTTTATTGCGAGATGAACCTAAGCTAAATTGAGAGCTGGGTGGTAGAAGTGGCGGTGGAGTTGGAATTAAGAGTTATACATCTTTACTGTTGTTTCTCGTTTCAAGTTGGGATGCTTTGTTTGTTTGCTGTTTTTGAATGAGTTTACCTGAATGAAATGCACTTTCAGTGAGGGGAAAGGAAAAGTATGGTATAGACCATGTACCGAGTGGGGTGAGAAAATGGAGATTGGGGAATAGAAAAATTAGTGTGGGCCATTTGGAGAGGAATGAATAAAGGGAAATGTACATGTGACTGAACTCACTTTTTTCCTTAAGTTATCTGTTTTCAGAGCAGTAGAATTTTTCATCAGAGATAAATACGAAAAGAAGAAATACTATGATAAAAATGCTATAGCTATTACAAATGTAAGTAAAACCTTCATCTTTTACCAATTGATATTTTTAAGTAGATTTCATATGTTTAACATACAGCTCATTTTGTTTATTGTAAAACATATTAGTTGCATATGCTTGGCTATTTAAATATTGGGATTTTTTTAATTGCATAATGTTGAGAACTTGTAAAGTAGAGTGGGTTCAGCTTATTTGACCTTTCATTGAAGCAATTAATTCTGTAATTAAAAAGAAGACAAAGCCACCAGTTGAAGAAAAAAAGAGGAGGACATAAAAATTACCTTGCAAATTCTAGAAATGAATGCTAAAGAAAACTTGTAGTCTGTTTCCTGCTAGAATTTTGTTGGGTCTGTTGAAACATGAAGAGTATCCCAATAGTATATGAATGCTGGGCACTCCCTCTGATTATTAACAAGCATATTTAGTTGTTACTTTACTATCGCAATAAAATATAATCAACTGCTTCTATCTAGTTTTTATTTCAGATTAAAATGTTCCTTCTCAGTTAATTATGGAAGGCTAGTTGCCTTTATAGTTGAAATCAATTTTTGGCCTTTGATTTCTTATTTAATAAGCAAGCATTAAAGCGGTTAATCTTGTGAAGTCATTTATCAGGCAGTTTGGAGACAGCAGTTTCCATCTCATTTTGCATGTAAACCAGCCTTTTCTTTTGGTTCTGTTCAGTTACTTCTCTTTAAAGTGGTTAATCTTGTGAAGTCATTTATCAGGCAGTTCGTATGTGATGACTATTAATGTTTATATTAATATAAACATTATAGGCACTGATACTATATTTTTCTTATTTTTTTTGTAGGCTTGGAATTAAAATATTTTAAAGTAAAAGATTATATACTCCCGAGTTTGTATTACTATTGAAGTGAAAATCCAGAAACGTTTATGAAGGTTATTTACACGTAACCCATGCTCAAAGTCAACTAGAATACTCAGACGAGGTTATACCAGATTTTAAACATCTGAGACAAAATATGAGTGCCTTCTATCTAAGTTATTTCTGAAGGAAGTGGGACCATTTGGACACTAGTTATATTAGTTGTGCTCTGATCAAGAGCTATCTTGGTGACTGTTGAGTTTTATGTGGCTGTAATTCCTGTGTTAAATAGCTCTAATTTGTTTTAATGTCTTATTTTTATAATTTTATCTGTCTCCTGTTTCAGATGTTATTTCAAGTGTTGTCAGGGTGTGCTGCTGCTTTTGATTTGTTTCTTATTTTAAGAGTGATCCTGTTTCCCCATGTAAGGCAGTTTCAAAATGAAGTACCGATTTACTCTTGACTTTCTGGAACGTATTTCCAAATATGACAGAGACAAAGCAGTGAAATGCAGTGAAACAGTAGTAGTGAGCTTCGTTGTTTTCTAAAGCAGGCTCAGTGTACCTGTGCACATCATTATAGTGAGACTGAGAGAAGCTAGCGTGGAGTCGGCTTCATTGCAGGGATGCTTAATTTTCAGTTGTAAGGAATGCCTTCAATAGGCTGCCTTGGTGGTGCTGACTGACCTATAATCTTAGTCTAAAGCAGTGGTTCTCAACCTTCCTAAATCTGTGACCCTTTAACAGTTCCTCACGACCTCTGTGAAAGGGCTGTTCAAGCCCCAAGGGGTCACAACCCACAGGTTAAGAACAGCTGGTCTAGAGGCTGAGGCAGAAGGATCCCAAGGTCAAGGCTTGCCTGGGCTACAGAGTGAGTTCAAGGCCAACCTGGGCCATATATAAAACCCAGTCAATAAGAATCAATGAATACTTGGATTCCTAGAAAAAACCATGTCAGATCAAAAGGAAAGAACTAATAAAAGTGTGGGCATTTCACCTTGTGGGACTAAGAAGAGCAAAGGCTCCTAAAGTCAGTAGAGGTGACTAGAGACCTGAGACTGGGAGGAGTTGAGGTGACTAGACAGCAGAGTGTAGGCAGAGCCGGGAAGGAAAGGCAGTAGGATGGGGGATCCAGCCAGGGGATTTGGACTTTGTCCCTGTGTAATCTGTAAATCAGCCCAGACCAGATTTGCATGTGAGAATAACTTAGTGTAGAGAAAGGATTTGGGGAAGTGGGGACTATCCCAGGAGACCGTGGCACTCTCTTACTGTAGGGTAGTTAGTGAGCTATGAGAAATAGATGGCTTTGAGAGATGTACAACTTTAAAGAGTACCCAGTTTGTTTCTTTTGTCCCTTCTTACACCTCCTGAAGAGGAAAACAACCACTTTTATAGTAAATTGTCTTTTTGTTTCTTGATGTTCTAAGTACCACTCTCACCTTTTATATTTCTGTGTTCTGCTTTTTATTCAAGTTTGTACAAAGAAGTTTTGTGATACAAGTTACTTTATTAAGTGGTGTTATGTTTTATCCCATTTTACATGAAAGTTTCAATAACTATCTCCAGGAACAACCAGCTTTAAGTGGGGCTCTTAGGTACAGTTTGACCAGATTCTCTCTCTCTTTTTTAGACAAGGTCTCCTTAGGTAGCTCTGTCTGGACTGGAATTCACAAAAATCGAGCTGCCTTAGGTCCTGAGTGCTGGGTATGCCATCACTCCTGGCTAGCTTGACATTTTCTTAATGGAAAATCTACCTTTGCATGTGCTGTGCATTGTCTTGTATGGGAGGCTTGCTTTAATGTTAAGTAAATGTTTAGTTTACGTAGTTACAGCAGAAACACTGTACAAGGGCAAACAAGCGTCCCAAGTGACTCAAGAACACAGTCATGGTTAGCCAGCAGGTTGAAGGAGTTCTTTTGACACTGCAGCAGCCCATCTAGAAGAGCAACTCGAAATCCCCATGGGCACCACCAGTAAGACAGGGAAACAGAGATGCCAGCTTTGTGGCTCCAAAGATCTGGCATACATTTTATAAATACTCAGTCACGTTTTTTGTGGTAAAGAGAGCAGCAGTAAGACAATGCTTTGTTGAAGTGATCATCCATGCATGCATGCATGTAGAAACTGGATAGGAAGATGTGTGTAAAGCTTTCCGGTGAATTTCATTTTTGTGTGTAAATGGCCACCGTGTGTGTGTGTTTGTGTGTGTGTGTGTGTGTATGTTATATATATATATATATTTAAGTATGCCAGTGCTTTGGGGTAGCCCAGCAAGTGCAGCCCTGGGACCTGTGTTTGCATGCCCATCCTCATGGAGGACATGCATAAATTACTTTGTAATAGCTCTGTGACTACGCAGCTCTTCCATTAACCCAGCCTTTTTCTTAGTCTTTGTTTCTGCTTTCTTAAACAGCAAGTTAAAAATTGAATTAACTTTTACCATTTCCTCTGCTTTATTTTCCATCTTAAAGTTATTATCAGCAAAAACAAATTTTTTATTCTTCTACTTCCATAAAACTTTTTCTTGCTCCAGTGTACTTGAGTTTCAGTGGTAACCCTGACTAAAAATGAATTATCAGAGAAAATTACAATTCAGATAGTTTTGCTATGTCGTTTCTAAATAGAGTTTAAATTTTATACACTATTAAAATCTATTTTTTATACATACATATATATTATTCTTTACTGTGTTTTTTAAGTATTTCACATAGACATTGTTTTTAAAACATACTTATTCTTGATGGCAGTATTTTACTTTGTTAAAAGTCTTTAAACTACTTTTATCAGAAGTACGTGACTGTTTTCTTTCTGGTGTTTGTCGGTTTTGATTACCACCTTCTCTTCTTTTTTCCCTCCTAACTTCGTGTCTGCACATCTAGATTTCCTCCTCTGACGCCCCTCTTCAGCCTTTGGTAGCCTCTCCTTCTCTGCAAGCTGCTGTCGATAAAAACAAATTAGAGGTATAGTAATGTTTTCCACATGTGCATTTGTAGTGTTCATTGATAGGTGGGTTCTCACAAGGTTGTGATTTAGGAAGACCGGGAGAAAACATGTTTTGAATGATATGCAGAATGAAAAAATGTCGAATATTTTAATTTACTAAATCTTGTCCTATGCTGTTGGCACGAGTAAAGAGTTTCATTATTTATTGAATTTCAGAGTGACTGATTTTGGAGCTATTACTATATGTAGCCATTAAGCAAATTTTTGTTGTCATATTTATTATTATCTCATAGGAACTAGCTTTAAGCTAGATGAAATTTAAAGATACATTGTTATTGAATTCTCTGATCTCTAGGTCTTTGGTCAAAAATCTTTTCTGACTGTGATGCTGTTATTATAAGCACTTGAAAACTGATGTCAAATTTTTTTTGAAGTAATATCAACTGTCATAGAAGAAAATGTGTATTTTATGGGATTGCGAATTTAGAACTGTCAGTGATGATTTTTAGAGTATATTCTGAGTAGAGGTAGTAAGATAAGTATTCTTTTTGTTTGTCTGTTTGTTTTCGAGACGAGGTTTCTCTGTGTAGCTTTGGAGCCTGTCCTGGAACTCGCTCTATAGACCAGGCTGGCCTTGAACTCAGAGATCCGTCTGCCTCTGCTTCCCGAGTGCTGGGATTAAAGGTGTGCACCATCAACCACCCGGCAAGATAAGTATTCTTATGTCTTGTATTATGTATTCTTCAAGTCTTGTGTGCACATATTTGAGAGTTTTAATTTTCTTTGAATTCTACCTTTTCTTGTGTCTACTTCTTGATAACTGGCATGCTAGACTTATGGGACACAAAGACAAATAAGATACACCTGTGCCCTTGTGGACTTTATGATCTAAAGGGGGGAAATAGGTAACTATACAGTTATTTATAATGCGGTCTGTTTATGCTGTGACTGAGATAGCTTTGCTACTACTAATATAGATGGTTTTATACTCTTGGGTTTTTGTTTTTTTTTTTTTTTTTTTTCTGAGACAGGGTTTTTCTGTGTAGCTTTGTGCCTTTGCTGGGCCTCGATCTGTAGACCAGGCTGGCCTTGAACTCACAAAGATCCGCCCTGGTTTTATACTCTTGAATAGGCATTAGCTATAAGGATCAGGAGGTATTCCAGGTAGAGAAAGCAGCTTGTGAAAAAAGTATGGTTGGAGTACTATGTTTAAGGACTGACAGGTTGAATGGTGGGAGGAAATAGGAAAGAGGAGGGGAGAAGTGTGGGGGGAGGCCTTAAGAATCCACTGAAGGAGATTGGTCTGTCTTCTGAAGGCTGTGTTACTTTAGTGATGAGTTTTAAGGGAAAGAGGAAAGGATCAGATTTTCATTTTTTAACACTGTTCTGGCTCCTGGGGAAGTGAATTTTGTGGTAATGAGTGGAGAAAAAGGCATAAGAACCAGGCTTAATCCAGGAATAAAATGACAGAGACATCTGCTAAAGTGGGACAGAGAAAAGAAGAGTGTAGTTTTGGAGATTGTAAGGTAGACTCTCTGGTGTTTAATAACTGGTGAGATGTGGGGGTGCTTTGGAAGCCTCTTCCTTCCATTTCCGACTTCATCACCTCCATGTAGATAAGGATCTGATTTGAAGAGAAACATGGAAAAGGAGCTGAGTTCAAAGTTGGGCATGTTAAGTATGAGGCTACAGATGCCTAGTAGATATTTGTCTTGGAGATTTACAGCTCCGAGATACAGAGGTAGGAGAGGTGGACTCTCAGATCTGAATAGTGTGCTGAACCACCAGAGAAAGCCATTTCCATGAGAATAGCTGAGAGTTTTCAGCACTAGAGGAGTTCATGATGAGACTGAGGTAATTGTAGAGCACACAGTGCAGGGTTAAAAATGAACAGGCTCTGGTGAGTCAGTGTTCAATTTAAGTTCGGGAGGGCCTCTGTTCTTTTCTCTGTTTTCCCTCCTTTTTTCCACCTTCCTTTCCCTTTTTTGACACAGGGTTTCAGTGTAGTTCATGGTGACTTTGAACTCCTGATCCTCTTGGAGTTTTGGGATTACAGGTGTGTGACACCATGCTTGACTCTTGTCTGTGGGTAAGAGTCACCTCTGGGTCAGACTCTGGGATCCTAGTTCAGAGCCCACGCCGTTAATGTTGCTTCCAGTCCTGGGTCATTGTGCCCTAACTGGAGTCAGCTGTATTTCATTGGCTGAAATTCTCATAGTAAAGGGAGTCAAGTCATACTGCTTTCCCCTATTAAATGTAACTAAGTACATTTGTTTTGGGTGATTTCATATGTGCCCACCAATCATAGTGATTGAATTATGAGCCTTTTTCATTAGTGATGTTTTCCTTGAAAAGTAACTTTGTTTCTGTAGGCTGCTGTATCAAAATATCATGTGTTGTGTAGCTTATGAACAACAGTAATCTATTTCTCACAGTTCTGGAGGCTGTAAAGTTCAAGACCAAGGCCTGTGCCTTGTGTGGGCCCACTTGCTTATTCATAGGATGACACCTTGCTGTGATCTCACTTGGTGGAAATGGGTAAGACTCACTCAGGGGCCTGTTTTACAGGAACACTAATCCCAGTCATAGGGGTTCCACTCTTGTGACTTCATCACCTCCCAAAGGCCCTCAACTCTTAATACTGGCTCTCAGTGTTGGGGTTTTAGTCTCTACACATGGATTTGGAAGTGGCCACAATCATTCCAACCATAGCAATAACTAGCAGCTCTAAGAAGTTAAGGAGCAACTTACTTAGCTTATTAACATGAGTCAGCTTTTCTCACTAAACCTTACTAATTATATCTAGAAGATATTTTATAATTTATAAAGGATTTTTGCTCATTTTATTTTTCTTATAAAGTAGAGATAATTACTCACTTCATAAAGTTGTGAGGATGAAATGAGTTCAGAACAGTGTCTACATAGCATGTAAAGGTTCAGTAAATATCTGCTATAACCTAAGGAATAATAACAGGTAAAGCTCTGCTTGTACTTCAGTGAGCAGTAAGACTTGAATGCTTGGGGTCTGCGGTCCATCAGCACAAAGGGATACCGAGTAGTTGTTGGATTTTGAGTATTACTTTCCTAGGTTTTTGTTTCTTCATTTGCAAGAAAATAGTCATGACTGTAGTTGCTTTGGACAGTTTTTGCAAAGATTAAATTAGACACTAAGGAAGAAGTATGTATTTTAGAAGTGAATGTTTGGTTTGGGTTATGGTTGAGTCAGATATAGATGATGCTTCTAGTTGACCCCCAAGAGCTTAAATTTTACTTCTAATCTGAAGTTCTAAGTAGTTGGGCAGATATAAAAGCATTCTGAGAAATAACCTACTTCCTAGATGGTCTTCTGTTTTCTAGACCATTTTGATATATGCTCATTTGGTAATTAAAATCAATTGCTCTTTTTGCTTTTGCACTATAGGTATTCAGAAAGTACAACTTTATGTTACATTTACTTTGTTCTTGAAAAGCATGATGGAAACAAATGGTTTGAGAGAATTGTTGTCCTAAGAAGCCTTAAATATAAATTTTCTATCTAGATTGTTCTAATTTGCTTTTCCATTGCTATTATAAATAACCATGACCAAGAGCAACCTAGGGAGGAAAGGATTGATTTTAGTTTACACTTCTAGGTAACAGTTCACTATCGAGGGAAGTTGGAGCAGGAACTGAAGTAGGAACTCCAAGCAGAACCCCTAGAGGATGCTGCTTGCTTTCTAGGTTGCTGACTATCTGTGCTTTCTCCTGTAACCTGGCCCACCTGTAGGGATGGTACCCTCACAGTGGGCTAAGCCCTCCCACATTAGTCAAGACAATCTCTCATAGACATGGCCACAGACCAACTTACTGTTACTCTCACCGTTTGCCAGTAAAAGGAAATGTTAGCAGAAGTGCTTTAGAATTTTGCTGCCATTCTTAAGCTTATAATTGAAGGCCCTGCTGTTTATGCCATAAAGATATTTGCTATGTTTTTTTTTTTTTTTTAAATTTGGGACCAATGCTGAGTGTTTCTTTTTCCTCTTTTATATTTTGCTGCAAGTGCTGAAATTGAAAATAAATTTCTCATATTGGTGTCCTGCTTTATACTTTACAGTAGTCTGAGGTTTTTAATATCTTTTAAAAATAAATGTACATTAAATTTATGTTGACTGAATACTTATAAGCAACCACTGTGTATATATGTATATGTGTCATCTATCACTATGTAAACTGAGTGTTAATTGTCACTTCAAAAGCTCCCATCTTACTCTCTTTTAATCACTTCATTCTTTCTGTTTAGAGGTAATTAGCATCCTGATTTTCTACTTATCATCATCAATTTTGTGTTTTTGTACATGTATGTGCTTTAAATTATTTTTATAATTTTATACTCGTATTCATACCTTCAAACAATATATTTTTTGTCTTTTGAACTTCATATGAATGAATAAGCCCATTGAAGTTCTTAGTTCACACTACAGCCTAGGAATTACCACTGTTCTCTTTACTGATTTATATGTGGCAGCTACAGATTTGGTCTTTAGGTATTTTGACAAAGTTTAATATATACATCCTTTTATCTTCCTGTCTGTCTCTCTCTCTAGCTCTCTTACATCTCTCTCTCTTTTTCTTCCCCCTTCCCCCTTCCCTCCCTCACCTCATCTCTCCCCTCCCTCCCCCTTCCCTCCCCCCTTCTCTCCTTTTGTGACCTTTAAGATTTGTTGTTACTGTTTTTAATTCTCCTTGGAGTACAAGTGATGAACACCATAACACCATTATTATAATTTACCCCAACTACTTACACCAGTCAT
Organism: Peromyscus leucopus; assembly: GCF_004664715.2. NCBI lineage: Eukaryota > Metazoa > Chordata > Mammalia > Rodentia > Cricetidae > Peromyscus > Peromyscus leucopus. The sequence continues at coordinate 58,665,594 of NC_051084.1, forward strand.
TTGGCTCAGGCCCCATGTACTGTCCTTAGTCCCATCCTGTCCCGTCCCGTCCCTTGTGTCCTCCCCCCCCCCCCACTGGAGCTGAGGACCGAACCCAGGGCCTTGTACTTGCTAGGCAAGCGCTCTGCCACTGAGCTAAATCCCCAACCCCTGTCCTTAGTATTTTTAATGAGAAAATCTTTATACTTGTTTTTAAATAAATAAAACTATGATAGTGGCCTGAAAATATTTTGTGGTTACTTTTGAAATTAAGATGATTTTAACTCTTGTGTTTTTCTGATATGGTGTTACGATAAATATCACAAAGTCAGTCCTGCTGGGTGTGTGTTGAACACCTTTAATCCCAGCACTTGAGAGGCAGAGGCAGGCAGATCTCTTGAGTAACAAGGCAGCCTGGTCTATACGTTGAGTTCTAGTATCCAGGGCTACATAGTAAGACACTGTCTCAAAAAGAAAATAGAAATCCACTTTTGAGGTTTTGAATAATCCTCTGTATTGTCTTTAGCATGTAACCTCAATGAAAAAATGAAATTGCTTTTGACTTTCAGATTTCAGTAGCATATGGTAATGCAAGCACTTGATACTTCTGTCGTTCTCAAGTGGTGATTTAAACTAAAAAAATGTACCAAAAGTTTCTGTTTTAAAAAGTAAACTTATGAAAACTTTGGACTATGTTTTAGAAAGAAAAGGAAAAAAAAAAGGAAGAGAAAAAGAGAGAAAAGGAGCCAGAAAAGCCTGCCAAACCACTAACAACTGAAAAGGTAAAATTTCTTTTTAAAAAATAATCTAAGATTGCCATCTTTTTATATGGCTATATTAAAGACTTTCTGGATATTATGAAATGCCAGTTATTAGCTTTTCAGCGAGTAATTTATGCAGTTAATCCTCCATACTGAGCATAACCTTTTGAACTCTTTTACATGATTTCTAGTCAGTTATAAATGTGGGTTTACATCATTTGAGATCCTCGTGAAACAACTATTCTCTGCCTGACCCTGAGAAGGGTGATTTTAGCTGCCATGTAGAGTGAGACTGGAGTAAGTTACAAAATGAAGAGGTCACACGTGATAGTTTAGAGAGGATTCCATTGCTTCATAACATATGAGCTAGATCTTGACCCATGAGCAGTTTTAATGTGGAAGGAAAGATGTTAGACTAAAAAGGCAGCCTCAAGGTGGTCTTGGAAACCATAAATAAACTGTGAGTTTGGACAAATTTGTGTGTGTATATGAGGAGTAGTGAAAAGTAAGGCCAGAACGGTCGTTTGAATTCACATCATAGGTATTTACATATTCTTCTGGTTGAGGAGTGGCTCTGGAATACACTTTGTTGTTGATTTCTCTCTTTCCCTGTCCCTCCCTTCTATATCTCAGATCAGCTCAAGGTCCTTTCTTAAGTTTTGAATTACATTTGAGTTGATGTGTTATGTGTGTGCGCTCTAGCAAGTGTACGTGTTTGCACCGGGGTGTGTGGAGGTCAGCAGACAACTGCTGAGGTTGGTTCCCTGCTTCCACCATGTGGGTTCTGGGGATCGAACTCAGGTCAAACGGACTGGGAAACAGACAACAATGGACATTTTTACTGTGTTAATTCTATCTATCCAAGAGCATGGGAGATCTTTCCATTTTCTGATATCTTCTTCACTTTCTTTCTTCAATGAGTTAAAGTTCTTGTTATACAGGACTTTCACTTGTTTGGTTAGATTTACCCCAAGATATTTTGTTATTTATGGCTATTATAAAGGGTGTTGTTTCTCTGATTTCTTTCTCAGCCCATTTATCATTTGTATATAGGAGGGCTACTGAGTTTTTTGAGTTAATTTTGTATTCCTCCACATCACTGAAGGAGTTTATCAGCTGTAGGAATTCCCTGGTATAATTTTTGGGGTCACTTGTGTCTACTATCATATCATCTGCAAATAGTGAAAGTTTGACTTCTTCCTTTCCAATTTATATCCCCTTGATCTCCTTTTGTTGTCTTAATGCTCTAGTTAGAGCTTCAAGTACTAGATTGAATAAATATGGGGAGAGTGGACAGCCTTGTCTTGTTCCTGATTTTAGTGGAATCACTTTCAGTTTCTCTCCATTTAATTTGATGTTGGCTGTTGGCTTGATGTATATTGCTTTTATTATGTTTAGGTATGTTCCTTGTATCCCTGATCTCTCTAAGATCTTTACCATGAAGGGGTGTTGGATTTTGTTAAAAGCTTTTTCAGCATCTAATGAGATGATCATGTGGGTTTTTTTTTCCTATCAGTTTGTTTATATGGTGGATTACATTGACAGATTTTTCATATCTTGAACCATCCTTGCATTTCTGGGATGAAGCCTACTTGATCATGGTGGATGATTTTTTTTTTAATGTATTCTTAGATTCAGTTTGCCAGTATTTTATTATTTTTGCATCAATGTTTGTGAGGGAGATTGGTCTGTAATTCTCTTTCTTTGTTGCATCTTTGTGTGGTTTGGGTATCAGGGTGACTGTAGCCTCATAAAAAGAGTTTGGCAATGTTTCTTCTGTTTCTATTGTGTGGAACAATTTGAGGAGTATTGGTAATAGTTCTATGAAATTCAAATAGAATTCTGTAGAGAAACCATCTGTTCCTAGGTTTTTTGGTTGGGAGACTTTTGATGGCTGTTTCTATTTCTTTAGGAGTTATTGGTCTATTTAAATTGTTTATCTGATCTTGATTTAACTTTGGTATGTGGTACCTATCCAGAAAACTGTCCATTTCTTTTAGATTTTCCAATTTTGTGGAGTACAGGTTTTTGAAGTATGACCTGATGATTCTCTGGATTTCCTCATTGTCAGTTGTTTTGTCTCTCTTCTTACTTCTGATTTTGCTAATTTGGATGCTGTCTCTCTGTCTTTTGGTTAGTTTGGATAAGGGCTTGTCTATCTTATTGATTATCTCAAAGAACCAACTCTTTGTTTCGTTGGTTCTTTGTATTGTTCTCTCTATTTCTATATTATTGATTTCAGCTCTCAATTTGATTTTTTCCTGGCATCTAATCCTTCTGGGTGACTTTGCTTCTTCTTGTTCTAGAGCTTTCAGGTGTACTGTTAAGTAACTACTATGAGATTTCTTCAACTTCTTTTTTTTTTTTTTTTTTTTCTTTTTGGTTTTTCGAGACAGGGTTTCTCTGTGTAGCTTTGCGCCTTTCCTGGAGCTCACTTGGTAGCCCAGGCTGGCCTCGAACTCACAGAGATCCGCCTGGCTCTGCCTCCCGAGTGCTGGGATTAAAGGCGTGCGCCACCACCGCCCGGCTCTTCAACTTCTTTATATGGGCATTTAGTGCTATGAATTTTCCTCTTAGCACTGCTTCCATAGTGTCCCATGAGTTTGGATGTGTTGTGCATTCATTATCATTGAATTCTAGGAAGTCTTTAATTTCTTTATTTCTTTCTTGACCCAGTGGTGATTCAGTTGAGCATTGTTCAGTTTCCATGAGTTTGTAGGCTTTCTGTAATTTGTGTTGTTGTTGAATTCTAACTTAAACCATGGTGATCCGATAAGATATAGGGGGTTATTCCAACTTTTTTGTATCTGTTGAGATTTGCTTTGTGACCGAGTATGTGGTCAAATTTAGAGGTTTCCTGAGGTGTTGAGAAGACGGTATATTATTTTGTGTTTGGATGAAATGTTGTGTAGGTATCTGTTAAGTCCATTTGAGTCAAAACATCTGTTAGTTCCCTTATTTCTCTGTTAAGTTTGTGTCTGGCAGACCTGTCCATTGTTAAGAATGGGGAGTTGTAGTCTTCCACTATTAATGTGTGGAGTTTGATGTGTGAATTAAGCTTTAGTAATGTTTCTTTTACGTATGTGGGTGCCCTTGTATTTGGGGCATAAATGTTCAGAATTGAGACTTCATCTTGATAGATTTTTCCTGTGATGAATATTAAATGTCCTTCTCTGTCTCATTTAGTTAATTTTAGTTTGGAGTCTATTTTGTTAAATAAGAGGATAGCTACACCAGCTTGCTTCTTAGGTTCATTTGATTGGAAAATCTTTTCCCAACCCTTTACTCTGAGGTAATGTCTGTCTTTGAAGCTGAGGTATGTTTCTTATATACAGCAGAAGGATGGATCCTATTTTCCTATCAATCCTGTTAGCCTGTGTCTTTTTATAGGTGAATTGAATCCATTGATATTAAGAGATATTAATGACCAGTGACTCTTAATTTCTATTTTTTTTTTTTTTGGTTTCTTTGTTGTTGTTGGTAGTGTGTGTGTGTTTCCCTTCTTTGTGATTTGCAGGTGTGAGATTATCTATTGCCTATGTCTTCATGCTTGCAGCTAGCTTCCTTGGGTTGGAGTTTTCCTTGTAGTACTTTCCATAGGGGTAGATTTGTCGATAGGTATTGTTAAATCTGGTTTTGTCCTGGAATATCTTGTTTTCTCTGTCCTATGGTGATTGAAAGTTTTGCTGGGTATAGTAGTCTAGGCTGACATCCGTGGTTTCTTAGTATCTGTAAAACGTCTGTCCAGGACCTTCTGGCTTTCAGAGTTGAATGTAATTCTGATAAGGCCTGCCTTTATATATTACTTGGCCTTTTACCTTTGCAGCCCTTAATATTTTTTCTTTATTTCTGTATGTTTAGTGTTTTGATTATTATGTGGCAAGGGAACTTTTTCTTGTGGTCCACCACACTTGGTGTACTGTAAGCTTCTTGTATCTTCATACCCATTTCCTTCTTTAGGTTGTCCTTTGAGCTGAAATCCAACTCCTCCTATCTGATCTTTTCTTTTTTTTCTTTTTCTTTTTTTTTTTTTTTTGGTATTTTTCAAGACAGGGTTTCTCTGTGTAGCTTTGTGCCTTTCCTGGAACTCACTTGGTAGCCCAGGCTGGCCTCGAACTCACAGAGATCTGCCTGCCTCTGCCTCCCAAGTGCTGGGATTAAAGGCGTGCGCCACCACCGCCCGGGTTATCTGATCTTTTCATGGTGTCCCAGATTTCCTAGATGTTTTGTGTTAAGAATTTGTTGGATTTAGCTGAGCGGTGGTGGTGCACACCTTTAATCCTAGCACTCAGGAGGCAGAGCCAGGTGGATCTTTGTGAGTTGGAGGCCAGCCTGGTCTACAGAGTGAGATCCAGGAAAGGCACAAAGCTACTCAGAGAAACCCTGTCTCGAACCCCCCCCCCCAAAAAAAAAAGAAAGAAAGAATTTGTTGGATTTAACATTTTTTTTGACCAGTGAATCTATTTCCTCTATTGTATCTTCACCACCCGAGTCTCACTTTCATCTCTTGTATTCTGTTGGTTATGTTTGCCTCTGTAGTTCCTGTTCATTTATCCAGATTTTCTAGTTTAGAATTCCATTGGTTTGTTTTCTTTATTGCCTCTATTTCAATTTTCAGGTCTTTAACTGTTTCCTTCACCTGTTTTATTGTGTTGTTGTTGTTTAATTTTTTTTTTTTGCTTGTTTTTTGTTTTGGCTTGGCTTTCTTGGCTTTAAGGTATTTACTGATTTCAATTTTTGTCTTTTCCTTGATGTCTTTAAGGGAATTTTTCATTTCTTCTTTAAGGGCCTCTATTATTTTCATGAAGTTATTTTTAAGGTCATTTTCTTCTGCTTGATCTGTGTTGGGATGTTCAGGTCTTGCTGTTGTAGAACCACTAGGTTCTGGTAGTGCCATAGTATTCTTTATGTTGTTGAATGTATTCTTACACTGCCATTTACCCATCTAGGTTTGGAATATTTATAGGTACAGGTGTTGATTCTTGGGATGTCTCTGTTGGGTTTGTCTTTTATTCCTTTATTGTTTGTTTCCTTTATTGTCTTTTGGCCTGAATGGCCAAGGGTTTTGGTGACTGGCTGGTTGTCAGGTCAAGTATGGTTGTCTCAGCTGAGGTTTGTGGGGGTCTGGGTATCTACGTCCAGCATATCATTCAGTTCTTCTGGCTGGTGTGTGCTTTACTTGTGCCTATGGGGTCTGTTATTCCAACTGATGTGGGTTGTGTCTGTGCTTGTTCTTCCAATTGGTGTGGGTAGCGCTTGTGCCTATAGGGTCTGCTGGTGTTGCTGGAGAAGGCTGTTGATGGAGAGGATGCTGGGTAGATGGGGTTGGGCATCAGAATGAGTCTGTTCTTCCAACTGGTGTAGGTGGTGCTTGTACCTATAGGGGCTGCTGTTCTTCTAACTGCTGTAGGTGGAGCTTGTGCCTCTAGAGGCTGTTGATGTTAAGGGGGATGGTTGGTCAGGGGGAGGATGATGGGTTTGGTGGGTTTGGGTGGCAGAGTGGGTCTTGTAGGTTATATTGTCCAACGAATGGCATTGGTGGTGCCGGCAGGACTCTTAGCTCCTGACAGGCTGCTGGGACTGAGATGGGAGGGGAAGCTGCACAGGATGTGCCCTGGGGCTTAGGACCTAGAGACTGGGGCGGTTTAGTTGGGAGACCAGTCACTCACTTCTTCTAGGTGGTGTAGGTGGTGCTCGTTCCTCTAGGCGGTGTTGTTTGTTTGTTTTTTTTACTCTTTTTGGGGGAGACCTGCCAGCCAGCTCCCAAACAAATCATACATGGAGGCTTATTATTACTTATGAATGTCTGGCCTTAGCTTGGCTTGTTGCTAGCCAACTTTCCTTATCTTAAATTATCCCATCTACCTTTTGCCTCTGGGCTTTCCCTGTTCTCTAACTTCTGTAAATCTTACTCTTACTCCATGGCTTGCTGTGTAGCTGGGTGACTGGCCCCTAGAGTCCTCCTCCTTCTCTGGCTCCTAGATCTTAGCTCTCTTTTCCTAGAAATCCAGATTTCTCCTTCTATTTATACTTTCTGCCTGCCACCCCTGCCTATCTTTCTCCTGCCTTGCTATTGGCCAGTTCTTTATTAGACCAACAGGTGTTTTAGACAGGCACAGTAATACAGCTTCACAGAGTTAAACAAATGCAACACAAACAAAGTAATACACCGTAGAATATCCTACTACATTCCCCCTTTTTGTCTAAATAAAAATAAAGGTTTTAACTTTAACATAGTATAACTACATACAACCAAAACAGTTACCTAGTAAGAATTAATTTACAGTATTTAGTCCATTTGTAGTTAGCATATTTAAAGAAAATAATGCATTATCTATCCTATCTTAGTGAATCAATAAATTTACACCTAATTTACTATCTATCATAACTAAGGAAAACTGAAGCTGTAGCTGTTTAGTCTTCAACACCATCAAAGACCCAGAAGAATGTAATATTATCTAAAAACAAGATATTTGGCTGCCTGGCCAGTCACCCAAAGTTCCTCTGCAATATTGAGGTCCCCATCTTCAGCCTACAGGCCTAGAGTATCTGGCAGACATTTTTATGGAGTAAGAATTTTGAACTGTCCTGCCTTGTTTTGGCAAAGTTCATCAGTCATTTTCCTGTGTCCTGAAGAATGTCTGGCAAACCCTTAAGTGAAGTCGGAATTTTGAAGACTTGTCCTGCCTTGTTTTGGCAAAGTTCAACAGTTATTTTTCCTGTATGTCCTGTATGTCTAGTCTGCATAGCACATTGTTAGCAAAGGCAAGAACAGTTTCTTTGCCTAGTAGCTAACTTTGCCACAATGAAAGCAAACTCCACAAAGAGTTTCTTCAGTGCCCATCATTCTCTCTGAAGTAAATTGGTGCTGCAAGGAGCAGATGTGTCTCATTGTCATGAAAAGCCCTAAGTTAACGAAACATTTTAAATGCCATATTCTGTACATCTTTGAAAGGTTTGAAGACCATCCATCTATCTAAAATATATCTATTTAACCTAGAAAACATACATAACATATCTACAATTTTGATTGTTATAAATGACTAGCTAGTAACCTATGTTTCCTGATTATCCTATATTGTTTATAATAATAGCTTTCAAAAACTAGAACTTCATTCTACATTTCCAAATGAACTGCATAGGCACAATACTTTAAACTAAAATAGAAACATACATACAATATGTTGTAACAAAAATAACCTTAAATTTTTATCAATATACAAAAATCTTTAAACGAGTAGAAACATATATACAGTGTAACAAAAATAACTTTAAATTTGTATCAATATTCTATATCCCCCTAAATGATAACAAACATCCATAACCTACCAAATAACCAAAAACCAACCCACCCCCTAACTCTTGGGAATGTGGGCGTAGTTTTCTTCATACTGCTTCCTGCTGTCTGTGGGTCCCAGAGAGAAAATTTTGAGATAATTAACAAGGCCTGTGAAAGACCACTAGTAACTTTTGCTGGTAGATATCACTTGTCAAGTTTCAGGAGGTCTCACCTGATCAAACCTGACACATACTAACCCTGAAGGAATACACAGCCTCTCATCTCCTGTGTGAACAAAACTCCAAAGCATTTTTGATTTCCATTTGACAAATATATTTTTTGACTTTTTAAAAGGTAAGGCTTTCCTAAAGTATATAGACTGATTTATTTCAATAGTCCCTCTTTCAATTCCAGGTCTCTTTGCAGCTGTCTTTTGCTTTTCAACAATCAAAAAATTGTTGAACAATAACATACAGGATCCAGACTACCAATGTATTTCCCATCTTACGTGGCTTTGTTCTTTTACTCTGTCTTTAGAGACTTTATTTTATAAACTATTCTTTTTTTTTTTTATTTTTTTTTTAATGACTATACCCTTTTCCTTTTCTTAAGCCTGCGCACATTGTCTTGGTCCAATATTTGGGTTCTGAATGCCAGGCCAGATGTGAAACTCGAGGCCAGTTGGAGGTTTGTCTGACCAGGAACCACATTCAACCTTCCTAGAGCTCTATAATGCTGATGCTTAATTTTTTGTTCTTTTTTAATGTACTAACTGCTCAAGGACTTGCTGATTGGCAGAAGCAGTCCGGCTAAAAGTCTTAAAAGGAGCCGATTTTTTTTTTTTTTTTTTTTTTTAAAACTCTGCTTTCTTAAGACTTGCATGGAAATAAGGGCCCATGTTGGAAAGCCAAAATGTTGTTGGGGGTTTTTACCTTTTTACTCTTTCGGGGGACCGGACATCCACCTCCCATATAAATACACAGAGGCTTTTCCCCCCCCACTTATAAATGCCTGACCTTAGCTTGGCTTATTTTCTAGTCAGCTTTTCTTAACGTAAATTATCCTGTCTACCTTTTGTTTCTGGGCCTTTCCTATTCTCTGACTTCTGTAACTCTTACTCTTAACCCCTGGCTTGCTGTGTAGCTGGGTCCGGCCTATCCTTTCTCCTGCCTTGCTATTGGCCAGTTCTTTATTAGACCAGCTGGTGTTTTACACAGGCACAGTAACACAGCTTCACAGAGTTAAACAAATGCAACGTAAACAAAAGTAACACCTTAAAATATTCTACTACATCTAGGTGTAGGCGAATTTCTAAGTGGTCTTATTAAATAAAAACACAGAGGCAAATATAGGGTGAAAGCCTTAGAGGATCAGGGAAATAGTGAGAGCCACCAACCAACCTTACCTCACCAGCTCTGCAACTTCCAAAATGCCACCACTTCCTGTCTACCCAGGCTTTTATTGCCTTGCTGTTCTGCCCTCTCATTGGCTCCTAGCCCAGCAACCTCACTTCCTTGTCAACGCCTGTCTGTACAGACCTCCAGGTCTCTATGGTTGGTACTAGGATTAAAGGTGTGTGCCACCACGCTTGGCTCTGTTACCCAGTGTGGCTTGAACACACAGAGACCCTACCTGCCAAGTGATGGGATTAAGGGCGTGTACTAGCTATCACTGCCTGACTTTTGTGTTAACTTAAAACGGCTTGCTATTTCCTCTGATCTCCAGGCAAACTTTATTTATTAAGATACAAATGAAATATCACTACATCTAGGGGCTGCTTCATTGTTGGCTAGGGATGGTTGGCTGGGGGCGGGAAGTGAGGGGAGAATGGCGGGTTCAGTGGGTTTGGGCATCAGAGTGGGTCTTGTAGATTACAGAGTCCAGTGAGTGGGGGCTGAGATAGCATTTTCCTTTCCTCAAAGTTGTGCTAATGTTGCTATGCATTTGATTTTAGTATTTTTATCATGTATTATTCAATTCTATAACTAGATAGCAGATTCATAAATATTTTGTTTTCTAAAATCATGTATTGGGTAGGATTATACCTTAACATTTTTTTTTTTTTTGGTTTTTCGAGACAGGGTTTCTCTGTGTAGCTTTGTGCCTTTTCCTGGAACTCACTTGGTAGCCCAGGCTGGCCTTGAACTCACAGAGATCCGCCTGGCTCTGCCTCCCAAGTGCTGGGATTAAAGGCGTGCGCCACCACCACCCGGCTAATATTTTTTAATATATCTTTTTTGTGATGCATTGGGTAAATACATGTAAAATGATAGTTTTCATCTCAGAATTTCTGTTAGCATTGTGATTCCAAGGTTACTGAGAAAGATTGCTAAATAACTTACTCTGTGCTAAATCCTATGACTAGCCTGCTATGTGGAATTATTTTATTTTTTCAAAATGCTTTTAAATTTTCTTTGTTACTTTAAAATGTTATTTTAGTGACACTGCTAAATTATATCTTATAGATTAGATTTTCTTGCTAAAGATTTTAATACTTCCTTGAAGGAATAATTAAATTGGTGATTATAACCTGAAAACTAGTTTTAAGTCATTTCTTTCAATTTAATAAACATCAGTGAGAAGCTATGAATGAAATCTATTTTAATTTCTTATTTTGTTAAAAAGGAATTTTCAGCCGGGCGGTGGTGGCGCACGCCTTTAATCCCAGCACTCGGGAGGCAGAGTCAGGCGAATCTCTGTGAGTTCGAGGCCAGCCTGGGCTACCAAGTGACTTCCAGGAAAGGCGCAAAGCTACGTAGAGAAACCCTGTCTCGAAAAACAAAAAAAAACAAAAAAAAAAAAAAAAGGAATTTTCAGATCACTGCCAAGTTTTATGTTTTGTTTAAAAATATTGGAAATGTTGAGATGATTATATAATACCTTATTGTTGTGCTTACCAAGATGCAACCTTGATCATGTTTAAAAATATGTTTTCCCCCTTTAAAAAGATAACTCACGATTAATATGGAATACACATTTGTTAGTGACTCAATATTTTGTGGTCTTGCACACAAATCCATTCTGTTGTTTGCTGTTAAAATGAGAGACAGCAGTTACTTCTGAATGATGTCACTGTATAGGGATCCTGAGAGAACTTAGTGTGAATAGTGAGTAATCTACCTGTAGCAGGCTTTCTGGGACCTCTAGCCCCCAAATCATGACATAGAAAATTATTACCAGTTATCAGTGCTTAGCCTTAGTTTAGGCTTGTCCCACTAGCTCTTATAATTTATTTTTACCTATTTCTCTTCATCTACATTTTGCCTTGGGTCTTCTTACCTTTCTTTCATTCCTCATTTCCTACTTTCCTGCATCCTCTATGTCTGTCTGTCTGGCAGCTGCCTGGCTAGCTGACCCCTGGTGTCTCCCTTCCTTCTCCCTTTTTCTCTCCTTAACCTAAATTCCCTCTCCTACTTATTCTCTTTGTCCACCAGCCCCACCTATTCCTCTACTGCATATCTATTGGTCGTTCAGCTTTTTATTAGACCAATCAGGTACCTTAGACAGGCGAGGTAAAACAAATGCAACACATCTTTATAGCTAAACAATTATTCTGGAACAGAAACAGATGTAACACATCTTTACTTATTTAAACAAATATTCTATTCCACAACATCTACTGCTTCTATTTATTGCTCCCTTTCAACCTATATGTTTTATTACACTCACTTCAGATCTCATTATTGTTACTCAACCTGCAGAGGTTCAGGACTCCTGAGGCTGACAGTGAGGGCATTGCTGAGAGAAAAATTACACAAAAGGCAAAACTATGAGTTCCTATGATATAGCTGAAAAGATGATAAAAGCCTCAGTAGAGAAACTGGAAGTGTAGCAGGACAGGCCCATAGGGTCGAGGAAATTGGCTCAGACCAGTAGCCAAGGCATGCACATTATGTACTCCTTAAGAGCCAACCTGGAGTCTGCCTGAGGACCTAGCAACAATCGCTGTCAGAATTCCTGATCATGCCCAGCCAATGAGGGAAGACCACACAGACTGGGTGCTGGGAGGAGGGTATATAAGGCCTACCTTGTTTTAAATAAATGAGTTCGTTATTTGCTTTCAATGGACTCCCAGTGTCTGTGTCGTTGAGGCTGTGCCTTCTCATCCCTATCCCTGAGGGAGCTGTTAGGATCCAACATGGAAGAACTTAACACAATAGAAGAAGCTTTGCCTCACAAGTAGGCATTTTTTTCATCATATTCTCCCTGAGCTGGTATTTTCTATATGACAGTTAAGATCCACCGAGGAGAAATAGGTGTAATTGTAGTAAAGATAGTAACAGGAGTAGTCAAAATAACACCATCATTGTTTGTTCATTTTATTGACAAAATTCTCTATGCATAGAACTATGCCTGGGTTTTAACATACAGTGTATATATGCATGAAAACTTAAATTTATATGCAAAATTACCAACTATATACCATCACTGAAGGTAGGAAATAGAACAAGGCCAGTAACTCAAGAACTATATATCCACTACTCTTTCCAAAGAAAAATGTCTACTCCTCCAGAAGGTAACCATTTTGTTGTATCTTTTTGTTTTTCTTGTGATGGTGGTTATTGAACCTAGGGATATGTAAGTACTAAACATAGGCTGTATCACTGAGTTACATCCCCGACCTTAATTGCATCTTAAAAATACCTTTACCATGTCTTCATGAATCTGTGAATAGTATGGCTTAATGATTTCTGTTATGAATGAAATGACACTGTGAATATTCTTGTCTGTTTTGCTTGTCTGTAAGAGTCAGCCATGTGCAATTATAATTTATCTATGCTCACTATTTTATATTCCACTTTACCTACCACATATACACACACATACACAGAGAGACAGAAACAGAGAGAGTACACATCTAATTTCATGCTCTAGCCCATGCTGGCCTTGGACTCTGGCAGTCCTCTTCCCGCAGCCTCCTAAGTGCTCGCATTGCAGGTGTCTCCACCATGGCTGGGAAGAAGCATCAGACCTTTTGTAAATGTGTGTGTGACTGGGAAGGTGGCCCCATGAGTAAATCACTTGCTGAACAAGCGTGAAGACCATGTCAAAGCCAGGTCAGTGTGGCGGCCTGCCTGTAGGTCCAGAGCACAGGAGGCAGATTTCTAGGAGCAAGCCGGCTAGCCAGACTAACTGAAATGGGCAAGCTCTAGACTCAGTGAGAGACTCTGCCTCAGTATATAAGGGAGAGAATGACCAGGGAACATACCCAGTGCCAACTTTGGGCATCCACGTGTACACACAGATATGTGAGCATACATGCGCACTACACCCCAAAAAATTGTAATTGATATAAATATTTGTCTAAAAGTAACATTTTATAACTAGAGGTTTTATTTTACAAGTAAAAATAGAATTCAAAAATGCATTTTCACTGGTTTATGACATGTGACTCCTGCGTGAGCCTGGTGAAATCAATGTTCAGTCTCCACACTTGTACAAGCAGTGCACGGTCAGCACTCTGCTCTAGCTAGCGCTTCTTCTCTCTGTCCTTAGGCACTGTTCAGATCCTATCAATGCAGGTGAGCTTTGTCTTTCCAGTTGTGTGTGCAGTGGAACCAGACATGCTACTCTTACTGTGCGGAATTTCTTCTGCTTATTAGTCCTTGTCTTGGAGGCTCATTCCTCTTGCTACATCATCATTCCTTACTGCTGAGCGTTACTCTATAGCCCATATAAGCCATACTTTATTTTCCATTCTGCTTTAAGTAGTATCTGACTTAGGGCATTGATGGATAATAATAAATGTTGGTATGAACATTCCTGTAGTATTTAGTGAATACAAACACACACACACGTGCACACACACACACACACACACACACACACAGAGGGAGAGAGAGCAAGAGCGAGAGAGAGAGCGCTATATCTTCTAGTTATATGTCTTTTGGATATCTCCAATTTGAGCCTTTCTGCTAGAATTTTCCAGAATGACTGTACCACCTTATATTCTCTTGAATACTGGAAGACAGTAACAGCTGTTTTGAATGGTCATCAGACAGTATTGTCACACATACATACATTAAAAACAAACCACCATGCCCTGAACAACCATGCTATGTATAGAAATCAACACATTTGGCTGATACTAATAAGTACAGCTAAGATGGTCTGCTGTGCTTTTACTGTTTTAGATGGTTTAAACCAGAATCATTGAGTAGCGAAAATAAATTAGTCTTATGGAAAGCAATACAAGATATAGTAATAGTTAAATAACTGTATACTTAAATACCCTGAAGTCTAGCATGAGGAACCCACTAAAGTTGTAATAGCTTTTTAATACTTAGTTACTATTAAAATAACCGAAACAATAAAGAATATATATACATTATGGTAGAAAGTCATATTTTAGGTATGTTACAGGCTTTGTCGTAAATTTGAAACATTTTTCCCATGGAATTTCTGAAATGTTTTTAAAGTCTTTTAAAGTTTTATTGCAAGTGAAGCAATAAAGTAAAGAAGAAATCCAATTACTTTATGTGCAAAGCTTTCATTTTCTACTTAATGAAAGAAAGACTTTGGCTCAATAAGCATGCAAGCACACAATCCTTTTTTGTAAATTAGAAATTTTCTTAAATAGAAAGTAAGGAAATACCTTCTCAGTAAATGCTTTGAGAGAAAGTAGTTTTACTGAGTTAAAGCCTCCAGTTAAGTGCATCTTGCAAGGTATAAGGCTCAACAATGAAATTAGATGTGTTGTTGAAAAGAATGAAACCATCTAGACTTTACTGAGTGCCCAATGTAGTGCAGACATCATTTTGAAGCCTTTCAGTATATTATTTCATAGTCGTCATGGTGCCTTGAGTTTGGTATGATTGTTCTTTTCATTCATTGCATGAACCTGAAAGATAGAGCCTTGGCAGTTTATTCCTGGTCACACAGCTGTTAAGTAGTGGCTAAGCTGAGCATCCACTAAGCATCCCGCCTTCCCAGCATGTACTGTGAACAATAATATACTGTGTGCACTGTCAGTGTATTCTCTACCATCCAAAAGGGGATTAAGAAAGGAGGGGGACATTACTTATCTGGCATGTGGCATGTGGCTGCAAGGGATGGGAAAAGACCTCCCTGCATCCGCACCCATCAACGCCTGAGGTAGATGGGAGAGCTGGCCCCATTACTCCTCTGTCATGTGGCCGAATGGGCAGGGGAGAGACCCTCTTACCCCTACACCCCTCAGGTGGGAGAGCTGGCCCTAAGATCCTAAGAGCAGGAGAGCTGGTCCTTCCCCTCATCAGCTGTAGCACTCAGGAGAGTGGCCCCTGTGCAACACAGAGCTGGCCCTGAAGGTGTAGGTGTGGGAAAACCGACCCTGAGGATGTGAAAGCTGGAGAACTGACCCCACCCCTTGTTCATTTCTGCAAGGGGTGAACTAGAAAGGGCAATGCTGGAGAGCTCACCCTGGTGACAGGAGATAGCTGTCAGGCTGACCAACCCTGCAACAACTACCCAGGCTCAGAACCAGGGTTAAGTGTTGACCCACCCCAACATCCACCCCATCTGTGGTCTGTGAGCACAGGGTTGGGGGTGTGGGAGGGTGTGGGTGGGAGAGGTTCTGCAGATCCAGGGCTACAGGATCTCCACGACACAGAGCAGCAATGGGATGTCCAGAAGAGTCCCAGTGAGGACCCAGTGTTATAGTGCAGTAGAGACCAGGGATCTCAAACTAAACCAGTGATTCTTTGCAACGAACACCTGCTTGTAAAGATGTATGGGTAAAGGGGTTTACTGCGTGACTCACTGCAGCTTCCATGATGAGATATTCCCTTTCTCCCCTTTTCTTTTTTTCCTTTTTTATCTAAAATTTTATTTTGTTTTATGGGGGGGGGGTTGCAGGAGCAGAGAGCGGATGCAAGGGGATGGGAGATGGGTGGGATCAGAATACATGATGTGAAAGACACAAAAATAAAAGCTTTAAAGAAAGGAGAAGGAACAGGAGGCAAAGAATCAGCTCTTGTTTCTACTAAGTGTTGTTCACTGTGCTAATAAGCATTTTGTGTGTGCTACTTAGGGATGGCAGTAATCCTGGGAAGTTTCAGTACAGTTATTATGCAAATTTAATATGAATGAATGCAAAGGAGAAAGAAAATTCATAAGGAAAAGTTGGCTTAAGGTCACATATAATAATTGGTGGAGCTCATCTTTCTAGAGGGTGGTTTCTGGGAAGGAGCTTATTATTGCCTTACTGTATTTTAGTTACTGTTCTTGTTGCTGTGAACAAAAGAAGCTACTTAAGAAGGGCTTATTTTGGCAACATGATATAATAAAAGGAATATGGACTTTGGAGTCAGGAAGAACTCAGTGATTATGATTAAAGCTTAATTTTAACTGAGTGTGATAATATACATCTGTAATGCCAGCACCCAGAATGGGGAAGCAGGAATTTGAGGCCAGCCTGGGCTACATAGTGAGACACTGTCAAAAATAATCTATAACAAAACAGACAAAATAAACCTGTAAAATTTGTAAGTATTCTTATAGTAGTCTGCCTTATGCCTAAAACTGAAGACAGCTAATATGTAACACATACACACAGTGTGTGACAGAATGTAATAGGTTCTTGGAACATAGCAATGAAGAGTCCCTGCCCTGCCACACCCATCCTGAAATCCTCAGTTTTTAATCTCACATACATGTCCACCCTGGCTTGCAGCAGCAATGTTTCAGTTATAGTTGAAAATTTCCTCCCTGTTTTTGTTCCCATACATTGTACTTCTATGTGTCTGCCTATCTTCTGGTTTGGGAGCAATATAGCTTGCCTTAAGATCTCATTTCTCTAATGAATCCAAAAGATGTCTAGTTTTTATCCCCACCCTTTCTACTTGTGAAATTCAGCAGCTTACAGATTCCTTATGTGCTGCTATCTGCATTAACTAGCCAGCTAAGGAACAGTGTTATCTCATTCTTGAGGATCAGCTATTACACCTGTTACTTAAAGGAACAGGAAATGTCAAAATATGACAGCTGAAAAGTAAGCTTTTATTTAGTTTTAGTCTGTGGAGAGCATTGTAAATTACCCAAAGACTGGGCAGTGGGGCGTCTACTAATAAAACTGTAATAATTTGAATGGGACTTCTACTGATTGGGAATCTCCATAGAGTTTATAAAATTGCTTTATCTGAATAGACTTAATAATGTATGTGCTTGTTGAAAAATTTTGCTTAGTAAATTATAGGTCTACCACACATTATCCCTACATAGTTGACTCAGTTTTTCTAATAAGTGGTTCTCAACCTTCCTAATGCTGTGACCCTTTAACACAGTTCCTCATGTTGTGGTGACCCCCAACCATAACATTATTTTTGTTGCTACTTCATAACTGTAATTTTACTAATATCAAGAACAGTGATGAAAAATCTGTGTTTTCCTCATGGTCTTAGGGCAACCCCTGTGCAAGGCTTGTTTAACCCCCAGATTGACACCGCTGCCTTATTACAAGGCAGATTCTCTGTGTGATGTCTATAGAAGCTGAATAAGTTAAATTACAGCAACTCTACATGTACTGTTTTCCACTTCTGAGCTGAATGTAAACTGTCAGAAGGGTAATAGTGAAATGAAGATGTGGTTGTCAAAATATTTTGATATTTACCTGTGCTCAATTTCTTTTCCTCCAATCTCAGCTAGCAAGAGTTGATAGTAGCTAGGAAATAATATGTGACCCAATTCTTCAAAAGTGTAACTTGCTGGTGGGATGACTCACAGTAAAGACACTTGCTGCCAAGCCTGAACTGAATGTTATCCCTGGACTCACAGGGTAGAAGGAGAGAACTGACTCTTCAAAGAAGTTTCCCTCTGAACTCCCCGCGTGTCATGGTATGCACACACCCATACATAGTCACACAAAATGAACAAATCAATAAAAATACAAAGAATCTGTGTCTGGTGATGCAGTCCTGTGGTCTCTGCTACTTGGGAGGTTGAGGACTACAAGTTGAAGGCTTACCTGGGTAACTTAGTGAGACTTTGACTCAAAATAAAGAGTAAAGAAGGAGGAGTTAGGAAAGTAGCTCAGCGATACCATTTTTCTATCATGGATTAGGTGACAGATTCAATCCCCAGTCCTAAGGGGAAAAGGTGTAATTTCATTTAGAGTTAAATATCTGTGTTCACTATTCAGTGGGCTCATTGTGTAAGAATTACCATCGTAAGTTCAAAAACCATGTTTACCTGTTTTAAAAAAATAATAAATGCTCTCAGATTCCTTATACTAACTTCACGAAAATTATGCATAAGTGAAACTGAAGATTTGTTTGATTAATAAAATAACCACTTAATCTAATGATTTACTCCAAAGGTGCAGAAGAAAGAAGATCAACAGCTCGAGCCTAAGAAAAGCACCAGCCCGAAAAATGCTGCAGAGCCCACTGTTGATCTGTTAGGACTTGGTAAGTAATGGAGATGCAAAACAATTGAAAACCTACTCAAAATGAACATACCATCCATTGCTTCAGCATTATTTCAAAGATGTGGTTTGAAATGGTCTGATAAGTGTGCTGAGCTCTAACAGAAAAGGCACATTTTAATAAGAAAAGCCAGGGTCTGTCAGCTCTGTTCTTTTCTGAAATAAAAGTAATGAATTCCTTGGGGGAAAAGATATCAAAGTAACCTTCAAAAGCTTGGTAGATGTGGCATTTCAACATTTAAGTAAACAAAGAGTCATGCCCCTCTTCCTCCTAGCCCCACTCAATTAAAAAAGGGGGGGATTCCCACCTCCTTAGTAAAATAATTCTGGATAACCTTATTAGCAAATATATAGATTCAAATTTAAATTTAATTATAGCTTAAGCAATGCATTTAAAATTTTGTTTTGCATATATTGTGCATAATAATGGGTTTCATTGTGGCATTTTCATATACACAATGTATTCTGACCGTACTCACCTCTCCTTTACCCTCTCTTATCCCCTTCCACTGCTTCTCAGCCCCTTCTTTTTCTCAGTGAGTCCCCCTTCTACTTCCATGTCTTACCTGTTTATGGGGTGTTCTGGATGACCCAGTGAGTTTAATTGGGGTTAGTACAAGGAGTATGGATGAGGGATTCTTTATAAGATGTGAGCAACTCACCAGTGGCTTCACCACTGAAGAAAATGTCTATCCTCCCATAACAATCATTAAATGCCCATAACTCTTGAGAGAGGGGCAAGGTCTCATGAACCCCTCATGTTCCACGATGAAATATTGAGGCCCAATTTTGTGTAGGTAAACTACAGCTTCTGAGTGTTCAAGAGTGCATTGGATGTATCATTCCTGTAAGACAGCATTCCACAACATCCCATCCCTTTCCTTTGCCTCTTACATTCTTTCACCCCCTCTTCTGTGATATTCCATGAGCCCTGGAGTGGATGACATTGATACCTCATTTGTAACTGAGCATTCAGTAGTCACTCATCCTCAGACTTTGACCTATCAAGTTTTTACATTAATCACTACTCACTGCAAACTGAAGCCTCCCTGACCAGCAGCACAAATGTATGTGCATAAACAGAAATATTTAGAAGATAATTTCTTAGACACATCACATTGATTTTATAAACAAACATCCCAATAGTACCTTCCTTCCTTATTAGGGCTTCTGACTTTCCTAGCCATGAACTTTTGAACAAGTTTGCAGTATCACATATGAATTCTCTTCTGTGAACTGTTGTAAGCATTGGAGCTCAGATGGAAAGGTATCCTGGTGGTTGGGAGCCAAGGAACACAACAAAGTCACTGTAAGACTAGCAGCTTACAGCCCTGCTCCAAGAAACGTTTCCCTAATGCAAGTGTAACAGTTCTGCTCCCACACAACAAACCTCATTCAAGAGATTTATTGGGAGGGATGAATCCAGGAGGGTGGCTTCCTTTAGCATGAGAAGCAGCAACAAACTGAACAGAGTAGAGAGCTAATACAGGGTTTAGGGGCTGGGGTCAAGTCAGGGTCAGGTTGCTTTTCTTTGGCCCAGGTCTCGGGTCAAATCAGGGGCAGAGTGTTTGTTCTTTCCTTGGCCTTTTTTTGCCCTACATGGACTGAGCCTCAAATCCAGTCAGAAAGTTGTTGGTCACCTCTATAGTCATGTTACTGTTGTATCAGTATCATGTCTATTAATTTGGTAGTACAGTGTGCAGATTCAATGAGTCACAATTCTTTCCTAGAAGCTTCCATAGTGCTTTCTGGAACTAACCAGCAGAGAAGAAACTTCTACTTCAGTACTTGCTTGATTTCTGTAAGTTCTATAACCAAAGGATGTAGTGTGTTCAGCAGTGGAATCTTGTCTTATAATCCTGGTAGGAAATGGCATACATCATCATTGGGGCCTTCCTGGCCAACAGCTCGTATGGAATTAGAACACCCTTGGCACTCTTTCCTTGAATAACTTATGGCTTCTGAGCACAGCTTTATCCACCTTTGCAGGGCACCTCTGTTCAAAGTCTGTCTTACTCTTTTTTGTTGTTGTTTAGTTTTTAGTTATCAAGTATCGGGTGTCCTCGTGGCTTTTCCCATACACACTTAGTTTTGCTTGGCCTCTTGCCCCATACTACTTAAACCTTTTTTATCTCCACTATCTCCTCTTCTCCTTTCATATTATATATCTTCTACTCCCCCACCCTAACTTAAAGCCTCTTTCTCTCGTGGGACCTTTGGTTTTCTGACTGCTAGCTAGATTTGAGATAGGTTTGGTGGAATTTGTTGACTAATTAATTAAATGTGAGAAATATGAGAAAAGGGAGAACTAAAGGAGGCCCTAACTATGTTTTAGACTGGACAGTCAGAAGAATAGAGTTTTCTGTAGAGGTGGGAAAGTCTGCAGGAATCTGGATGGAAGAATAGGAGTTTTGTTTGACTATAGTTAATTGGAAATATTTATTGTACTAAAAAAATTATTTTAATAGAAGGAAGTCTTAATTAGGTAGCTAGATGACGTAGGAGTTTAAAGAGAGGTCTAGATGAGGAATACAAAATTATATGTTCCCTGCTTGTAATTATTCATAATTAGGAAATTAGACCGGATCATTAACAAAGTGAGAATAGAGAGGTTTAAGAGGAAAAGAGCTTTAAGTTCTGTGCCCTGTGGTACTCAGTTATTTAGAGGCCAGCAAGTAAAACAAAAGACCTAGAAGGTGACCATGGAGGGATGAGTATAACGTAGGACATTGTAACACCCCATGTAAAGTAATGAAGCAAGAATGGGATGAGTTACACCCTGGTGACAAATTTCCTCAGAGTACTGGTGGAACATAGGGACAAAAAGGTTTATTTCTCATGCATGTTATGTCCATCAGAAGCTAGCTGATACTCTGCTCTGCCTTCTCTTCTCTTCAGCACCCAGGATGACAGCAGCCTCCCTCCTTCTGTCTCAAACAAGAATTGGCCAAATGTCTATACAAACAAAATGTAAATATTTTAACTTTGTTGGCCATAAAAATCTCTTGTAATAACTACTTAGCCATAAATAAATGCCTGAATGAATAGACTATGTTCTATTAAAACTTTATTTGTAGAAAAGGCAGAGGACCAAATGTTGCTGGAGGGCTTCTCTCCAGGTTCCCCAAGCCCCACAGTCCCACAATCCACTTATAAAATAATCACTCAGACACTTATATCACTTATAAACTGTATGGCCGTGGCAGGCTTCTTGCTAACTGTTCTTTTATCTTAAATTAACCCAGTTTTTATAAATCTATACCTTGCCACATGGCTGGTGGCTTACCGGTGTCTTCACATGCTGCTTGTCCTGGCAGTGGCTGCAGTCTCTCCCTCCTCAGCCTTCCACTTCCCAGAATTCTCCTCTCTCCTTGTCCCACCTACTTCCTGCCTGGCAACCTGCTTCCTGCCTGGTCACTGGCCATC
This sequence comes from Peromyscus leucopus, assembly GCF_004664715.2. NCBI lineage: Eukaryota > Metazoa > Chordata > Mammalia > Rodentia > Cricetidae > Peromyscus > Peromyscus leucopus. The sequence goes on from NC_051084.1 coordinate 58,687,441, forward strand.
AGTGTTTTATTTATATAGAGCAATATCCACAGCAGACCAAATGTAGCCTACAAACCATGGGTCCCATTCACTGCTGTGAATTATGGCAAAGGGATAGGAATGTATAGCAGGTCACATGCAGTCTCCTGAAGGTTATGTCTTTGGATTATTACTTGAATTTCAGTGGCAACATGGCCATTCAAGTGCCATTAAATATGTAGATAAAGTAAGGAAGAGAGGAAAGAGTAAACAGTTGTCACGTGTTTCTGGCGAATGAAGCAGAATGAAGGCTGAGAAAGCAGTACATCCAACACAAGTAATTAGAGTAACTTCAAGATGGTGGGAATGTGAAGATGATCGGTGGAATCTAAAAGACTGGAAGGCAAAAAAGAAACACATATCTATGATCCTTTAGAGGCACTGTCCATAAAGGTCTGGGGGCAGGGGAATGGAGGATATGGACAGGAAGGAAACAGTTCTTTCATGGTGACATTACAAGATGTTTACTGTTAGAAGTAGACATACAGGCTAGCCAGATCTGATTCCAGGACAAGGACAAACTGCTGTAACAGTTTCTTCTAATAACCTGGGGAGATGAGATCTAGTAGAAAACTGAAATAACTGGCCTCTGAGACATTCAGTAAACTACTAGGCTGAAAACAGATCAAATGAGGTTGTAGCTGAGCTACCACAGTTGATCCACAGACCTGAACACAAAAGAGTAAGTGGTTGTTAGCTGGTGCAGTCATGGGGTTAGTTACTATGCAGCATTATTGCAGGAGTTGAGAATTTGGTTGATAGCTCTGCTGTTATCATTTGTACAATAGTTAACTACTGTCACCCATACAAACAACTATAGGATATCAAGTAGCTTCTACTAGCTAACCTTTCTTACACACTTGAGCCTGTAGGCTACAACCGCACTCTTTGAGACAGTGAAAGGGCTTTAGGAAACTTTTCAGGGGAGAACCAAGGGTTTTTGGGAGGTTGTAATAAGGGTAAGGAAATGTTTGAAGAGTAAAGGAATATGTAGTGGATTTTACTGGTGATGACATTGGGCAGCAGGTTTAGACCATGCTCTAGAGTTCCAAAGAATGGGAAGGATAAGAGAAGGGCAGAAAAAGAGCTTCTTGCTGATAGAGCTTTAGAATGGGGAGTGGGAAGATTCTTATTCTAATCACATTCACACTTTCGGGTTATTGGTATTCCTAGATTCATTTAAAAATACTAAAAATACTAAAAAACAACAACAACAAAAAACCTGTAAGGATTTAATGAGCTCACAAACGCTCATGAGACTACAGAGAATCCAAGAAGCCTTTTACAGGCGAAGAGATGAGGCTAAGCAGTTAATGTGCTACCACTCACTGCTCTTGCATAGACTCCATGTTCGGTTCCCAGCAGTCATATCAGGAGGCTCCCAAGCACCCATAACCCCCAGGCCTCATGCACATTACCCCCCTGCCCCAACACACAAACACACACACAGTCAAAAATAAATCTTCAATTCTTTAATTTAAAAAGACCCCACTTAGCCTAGAGAAAACAGTGATCCTACGTCTGGATCATATGGTGTTTGCCTTGGGCAACAGACAAATTTTCTGCATAGGAGCATGCTCTCCTCTCCAATAAGATTGCTCCCCTACTTTTTATGAGGAGGGGAGTTAGAAGGTATCCTTCCAGGTGAGGATGTGCTTTAGGTGAAAGGCTTGAGAAGAAGCCTAACTCATTGGTGTGAAACATTACCTTCCTGGTTTCAGTTCAGCCTTTTATAAACAGTTCCTACAGTGCTTTTGTTTTGTGGCCATGTGTATACTGCATGCACGCTGCAGAGCAACCTGGCCCCTTCACCCGAACATTGACCAGCAGTCCTGCTTGTTTGTGCTCTCTTGTGTTCCCCCTCCCCTGTGTGTGCGCGTCCGCGCACATGCGCACACCTTTGAATTGCTGAGGGTGTCTGAGAGCATCATGTGTCCTTTGTACCCAGAAACTATTTCATGAGAAATCAATTATTATTTAGCTTAGGAGAGTAGACAGTTTCTATCTTTAATAAAGTTTTTGTTTTTTTTTTTTTGCCTTAATCTTAGCATAATCTGGTAAATTTCTACCAAACCATTTCATGTTTGCAATACATGAACTATTTATCTTTGGTCTGTGGAGAACTTTTGGAAATTAATTTGTTTTATATGATTTGACTTCATATTGAAGGGATATCTTGTTTTTTTGAGGATATATATAAAATGGTACAGGTATATGTAGATACTAGCAATCAGTTCTACTAAGACATTGGGTAAGCCACATCTAAGCAGTCTCATATGACAGCTGTCAGTGTGTGTGCCTCCTGAAAGATTGTCAGGGCTTCCTTCTGCACAGCATTGTAGTATCTGTTCATGAGGGCATACCCAACTTAAAGCTGGCCAGGTTTTAGGACAGTACAGTGTCTTCCCCCCGGCATAGTAGACTGGCAGCTCGGCACAGGACAGGACAGACAGTGCAAGAGAGCAAAAATTACCTTTTAAGGGCACCTCAGTTTTTTTTGTTTGTTTGTTTGTTTGGGTTTTTTTGGCAAGTTAGCCGAAACACCATATATTTAGCAGTAATAAAGAGTAAAAAATAACTAGCTAGTACTAGTTAGCTTTCAGACACTTTTTAAACCAAATTAGGAAACAATTTAAAGCTTGGAGTTTTTAAGTGCTTCGGTGACTGGTGACTTGAATTTAAAAATTAATTCACATGGGGCTTATTTTACCCCATAAAGCAAGGAATATATTTTAATACAGAGGGATTCCAAAAAAATTTCTATTAAGAGAAAAAGTTTTAAATGACTTCTTGACTAAAGAACCAATATGAACATTTAGAAAGCTTCAAGAACTTTACTACTACAAAGAGTGTGTCTGCGACTCATGGAGGCAGCCTCCTTGACTTGATCAACACTGGCTCTACATCCAGCCCATCCATTCTGTGATTGGGCTTGCTGGCTCAGTAGGTAACTGAGGAATTGGACTTGGCAGCTTTCATTGTGATAGGGTATCCTAAAGGCTAAATGTTCATGCTCCTCTGTCAAAAATGGTAATGAAAAATACAACATCCATTTGCTTATCAACTTCTTACCTGCCTTATACTAGATTGGTGATGCATAAAAGTTCATGTTGCTCTTTGGCATCATTTCATCATGTGTGCAAATAGATTATGACCACCTAATGACTCTGACATTGAAGTCAAAGATGAATGCAGTTAGTATTTAATGAGTACCAGCAGAGTTTGTTGATCACTAGTAAATATCAGAAAAGGAATCTAGGGGTATTTACAGTTGTGCATATAGAAAATAGAGTTGCATTTTTAAAGAAAGAAAAATGTGGCTAAGGGAATTGCTTCTGGGGACTTAGTTTGAAATCTGGATTAATGCTAATGTTTAAATTTCAAGTTCCATTTTCTTTAATTTCATCAGTTAGTTTTCTTGCTGGTGTTGCTGCTAATTAAAGAAAACAGCTTGCACTGTGTATACTTAATTTCAGGTAAAATTTAATGGCTTATAACAGCCTCCTTGGCAGTGACAACTCAGTTAGAAGCAACTCTCCAGATCAAGACAGCTGTTAGTGCTGTCTCTGTCTCTGTCTCTGTCTCTCTCTCTGTCTCTGTCTCTGCCTCTCTCTCTCTCTCTCTCTCACACACACACACACATTCATCTTTTTAGAGCATTTTATGAACTATAATCTGTTTGCATTTCATTGAGCAGGCAGCTCTGGAGGGTCTATCAGGTGATGTGCTAGGACAATTGGAACTGTAGTTCTGTAGGAGAATGAGATGCATATCCGGCTAGCAGGGCAGTTGGTGTAGGCTTCTCTGTTCTTGAGTTGTTTTGTGTGATACTCTGAAAACAGTGATAGGTTGAACTATGGCAGTGATTTGGAAACATATTCCTGATTAGGAGAACTCCAGCCTCTTTCATAAGTGAACTGGAAAGGAAAAGCCCTGGTGTTAGGAAGCACTTGTAACACAAATGGATAGTAGTGTGCAAGTTTGTGAGCAAGGAGGACTTAGCCAAGGATGCTGGCAGCTGAGTGTCTCAGGTGCACCAGTTTGTTAACCTTTCTTGAAATCCTTCACTTATTATTATAAACCTTTGAGGTGATAAAAGAACTAGATGGAGATTAGAGAAATATTAGAATTCAAATATGTGTTATTAAAGTACAAAGTAGTCTTAGTCCTTATTAGCTTATAAATTCTCACTTAACGTAGGTGCTTGGATCACAGACGGGCACTAAGCAGTGTTTGTTTACCAGGGCTTCATTTGGATTATTGGAATCAGATGAGCCCTAGTATAGCCAAGGCTAATTAGAATTGACAAGCTCACTCATAGTAATCATGAATGTTTCTTGATGATAGAGGGTGGTGTTAAAGTCTGTCATATTTGAAATGTTACCTTCTTTCTAATCATCTCTCAACATTATAATGCTGGGCATGATTGTATTTCATGTGAACAGAAGTGTTTAACCTTTTGACATTGTGGCAATTGTAGAATATTATTTTAAGGTGAGTTACTTTTTTTTGTTGCATTTAACTCTGTGAAGCTGTATTACTGTGTCTGTTAAAACACCTGATAGTCTAATAAAGAATTGAATGGCCAACAGTGAGGCAAGAGAAAGAATAGGTAGGGCTGGCAGGCACAGAGTACAAATAGGAGAAATCTGGGAGGAAAGAAGTAGCCAGAGAAGGAGGAGGACTCCAGGGGCCAGCCACTCAGCTATACAGCAAGCATGGAGTAAGAGTAAGGTTTACAGAAGTAAGAGGATGGGAAAAGCCCAGGGGTGAAAGACAGATGGGCTAAGTTTAAGAAAACCTGGCTAGCAACAAGCCAAGCTAAGGCTGAGCATTTATAATTAAGTATAAGTCTCCATGTGTGATTTATTTGGGAGTTTGGTGGCGGGTCCCCCCCCCCCAAAAAAAAAAGAGCAAAATCAACAACTACAGACAATGATGTTAACAAACATGTTGGGCATGGTGCAGCATCATGGGCCACAGGTTGGACATCCCTGACACATGATGTCACACCAGTTTAACACTTTTTAGTTGAAAATATTTCAACCTTAGTTTTTTATTTTGGTCAATTTCTGTTATATGTGTAGTTAAAAAAATGTATCAATCAACTTAGTTCACAAAATACTAGCCTGAATTAAGATAATGTAGAAAGAAAATAGTTACCCACAAGTCACTAACTGTAGGTCTGGTTTTGCCTTTAAGATTGAAAGCCGTTCTTTATTTTACTACATTGTTCTAAATTCTTCTGTTTGTCCATTGCTTTTGCAAGGGTCCTCTGTGCTTCACTGTTCTCTTTTATGGTGTCCCCAGCTAAATTTTTTCCATTTGCTATAGGCTTTTCTTATTTTTGCATCTCCCATTATTGTTGTTATTCACCAACTACTGTTTCCACGTAATGATTAGAGGAGCTGCTGCCACCACCATTCTGTAGCTGAGCAAGGACTATACAGCAAGGTGCATGCATGTTTATGGTGAATTCTGATTACCTATGTGCACAGATATCCCCTTATCTTGTAGAAGGGGCTGGGCTGTGTGGTTAGAAGAGGAAGCTTCTAATTATCTAGATGTTTGCCTGTGCATATAAATGCACAAGCAATACACAACTTACCCTGATCTATGTATTGTTTTTAGTTAGGATGATTCACCATGTTTAATTTAATAACTAAATTTAAAAAATTGTTTTCAACATTTTGGTGTTCCTTTTTTAAAAAATTATTTATTTATTATGTATACAGTGTTCTATCTGCATGCATGCCTACACACCAGAAGAAGGCATGAGATCTCATTATAGATGGTTCTAAGCCACCATGTAGTTGCTGGGAATTGAACTCAGGACCTCTGGAAGAACAGGCAGTGCTTTTAACCTCTGAGCCCTCTCTTAGCCCCCCATTTTGGTGTTCTATGGGCTTTTATCCCATCAGTAAAGAACATGCTATAGTGATCCTTTGGTCAGGAGAATGTATTTAACACCTAGTACTTTGCAATACTGTTCATTAGTTGAGGGCTGATCATATCCCAGTTTCTTTGTTGATGACCACATCCATCTGTATTCCTCCCTTTAAACTACACACAGAACTGAACTTTGTACAAGGACAGTGGAATGGAAAGGTAATGAATCAGTATTTGATTTTGAAATGTTTTCTTCCTTTGTTTGAAACTTAGTGCAAATAATTATTAAGTATTTGAAGATTGGTTCTTAATTTTCAGAATTTTAAGTGATCCTTTGTAGTTAGGTGTATTTCTAATTATGTGGCTTCCTTTTTTTAGTATTATCAATTATATAAAATAATGGGTTTCAAGGTGACATTTTTTGTATGTTTTGGTCATATTTCCTGTTGTTACTATCCTTTCTTTTCCCATGACCCTATCTATCTATGGCTGTTGTAGAAGTGTGGATCTGTCTAAAGACAGGCCACTCACCTAGGGATCAGAAGACTCTGCTGTAGCATGAACCTTGGTACTTAACTGGATGGCTGCACCGTGGAAGCCCTGCAGTTTCTCTGCCTTAGTACCTGAGAGAGGGAAAGTATCCTCTTTCATGGGACAAATTGACAAGATGGGAAAATCCTTGAAAAACATCCAGGACAATGTGATGTTAATAATGGTGATAACAAATCCTTATCTGTCCTTTTTAAATACTGAAAATTAGAAACAGTGACCTTCAAAATGAATTGAAACAAAAATTTCAACGAATCATTCTGAAGGTAGTAAACAAAGACAGTATATTTTTAAACCCATTGGGAACTTGTGTTTATTATATATGTAGCTTTTGTAGTAATAAGGAATATTTATGGGAGTAATATCCAAAGCATATCATTTAAATATCATATAATAAGTCTGGGATAGAGAGAAAGTAGATCTGGTATGTTTATGTTTGTCTGTTGGAGGTAGGTAAAAATTATTAGTGATTAAATAAAAAGTCTCCTGTAGATGTAATTCTAAATGGTCTTATTAGAGAGCCAAATAAAGAGTTAAAAGCCCAGAGATCGAGCAGCAGCTAAGTGCTCAGACCACCTTATCTTACCACTCACTGTCGTTGCTTCCCCTGAGAGACCTTCTTCCTGTGTCCTGTCCTTTTATTGCCTTTCTGTTTTGTCTTCTCATTGGCTGTAAACCCAACCACATGACTTCCTCGTCACTGCCTGTCTATACAGACCTCCAGGTCTCTATGGTTGGTACTGAGATTAAAGGCATGTGTCTCCATGCTGCCCGTGTCCTTGAACACACAGAGATTCTGCCTGTGTGTGATTGGATTAAGGCATGTGCTACCACTACCAGACTTCTGCTTAATGGCCTGCTCTTAGCCCTGACCCCCAGGTAACTTCATTAACATACATATAAAATCACATTTCAGCACAAATAAAATATCACCATAGTCTCCAGAATATTGTGAGTAGTATGAGATCATTTGTTTAGAAGAGGTTGCAGTTATGCATGGAAACCAGTGGAAAGCTGTTTCTGGGAGAGCAAACAAAACTGAAGTGTTTTCTTTGGGATAGAGGGTAGGTTCTAGGGTAGAAAGGAACACAACAGTGTTTGGGGTGCAGGGTAGATACTAGGGTAGAAAGGAACACAACAGTGTTTGGGGTGCAGGGTAGATACTAGGGTAGAAAGAAACCACACAGTGTTTGGGGTGGAGGGTAGGTTCTAGGGTAGAAAGGAACACAGAGTTTTCTTCTAAATTGTTTTTATTAAAAAAAAAAAAAACATTATTATTTTTTTTTTAAATAGCACCCTGTTTCATGTAATTTAAGAGCTTCTATATTGACAAAAAGCTATATTTCTTTCAGATGGTCCTGCTGAGGCACCAGTGACCAATGGGAACACAACCACAGTGCCACCCCTGAATGATGATCTGGACATTTTTGGACCAATGATCTCTAATCCTTTACCTGCCACTGTCATGCCTCCAGCTCAGGTAGGCAGTGAACTGTGCTTCTATGTGACCACCACTTCGTTTTGAAAAGCTGCAGAAACTTAGCTTTGAAATCATTGTCCCTGAGCAGTCGCTGATTGAAAACCTGTTCTTTAGGCCAGGGCTTAGCAAACTAATCTTGCAGTTTTGTTTTGTTTAAACAGATAAAGTTTTATTCAAACACAGTCACTCGCGTTGATTTATGGTTTTCACCTACTTTGGTGCTAAGTAGCAGAGATAGAGACTGTTATGACACAGACAGAGATTTCACCATCCTTACAACAGTATTTAGAATGCCTTATGTGGGGTGGGCTGAGACAACCTCAACCTGACCTTAAATCACAAGCGGGTGTTACTAACATTGTCTTTACTTTTACATTTTGGCTTAAATCCTAGAAAATTAAATGTTTGTATTTCTCTGAAGGTAAATTAGTTTTAAGTTAGCCTTAAAATGAATCTTGCTATTTTTGAATGATTAAATAAAAATTGTAATAAGATTTTTAAAGTACTAATGATGAAGAAATTCTGATTTTTTTTTTATTTTTATTTTTATTTTTTTTTTTGGTTTTTTGAGACAAGGTTTCTCTGTGTAGCTTTGCACCTTTTCCTGGTACTCACTTGGTAGTCCAGGCTGGCCTCGAACTCACAGAGATCCGCCTAGCTCTGCCTCCCGAGTGCTGGGATCTGAATTTGTGTGTGTGTGTGTGTGTGTGTGTGTGTGTGTGTGTGTGTGTGTGTGTGACATTATATAGAATTTTTTTCAGGTGAAACATTAAGGCCACTTGCAAAGCCTTCATGCAAAACTATCATTCCCTCCTACATTGGAACACTACAAATAAACAGTAGGTTTTTTGAAAAGTACTTGAGATGCAATTCTCCTTTTCTGTAGGAATATGTAAAGGTTTTAATAACAAGTCTATGTCTCACGGAGACTAATAATGATTTATTATACATATTTTTGTTATGAAAGTTATTGTGTACTTGCCTTGAATTTAACAAGTAAATTTCTTGGAAGTTAATTAGCTAAAATGAGTCATTATCAACTTTGAGAATATAGCAGTAGTGCATGTCTTGGTGGCTTTGGCCCTTTCAGTCCCTACTGCAACCCGTGTCAAACAGAGTCTGAGGGCCTGGAAGATGGTTCATTCAGTCAAATGCTTGCCGTGCATGCGTGAGGTCATGACTTGAGATCCCCAGCACCCACATAGGAAGATGGGCACAGCAGCATGTGCCTGTAACCTCAGCACTAGGGGTGTTAGGGAGACAGGTGATTCCTGAAACCTGGTTGACTGGTCAGCTCCAAGTTCTAACCTTTATGCTTTGTGCATTCTGATGAGTATATCATGGATGGTAAAGGTTTTCTCTTTTTAAGATGTATCATCTGTTCTGAGTGTGTGTGTGTGTGTGTGCGTGCATGCGTGTGCGCGTGCGCGCGCGCACACACGAACTGAAGGAGGCTGATAGAGAACATTAGATTCTCCCAGAACTGGAGTTACAGGGGTTTGTGAGCCACCATGTAGGTTTTCCATAAGAGCAATAAATGCTCTTAACCGTTGACTTGCCTCTCCAGCCCTATATGGTTCGTTTTTAAAATCACATCTTAATTCTTTTCTTGAACACTGCTTATGAACCAAAATAATGCTAGTTGTATTGAGCCCTATAAAATATTTGATTAAAAGAATTGCCTTTTATCCAAACTGCATGATAAGATTAATTCCAAGTACATTTTCAAAATATTGCCTTTGCCAGTAAAATGTATCTTACATGTATGTGTTCATATGAAAGCTGAAACTATGAAGGCTGCTAATTCTGGTGGGCTTTTAGTATATGAAATTGAGCTGTAATTGGGCTTAAGTACCAAGATCATGAGTTACTCTGAACCCTTGGTGTTTTCTAAACATGTGTAAATTCTAATCAAAGATTGGCCCATACATAAATATGGAATAGCCTGGATTTGCCATCAACCTGGAAATAGCTGACGAGAGTGTACATGTATGGAGGGTGGGAAGAGATGGACACAGCACCCCTTTGCTGTCTACATACACACGGGACAGGGGAGACATACCATGAATATGAGAGATTGAATATGTAGACATGCACAAGTGCTGGATGCACAATCCTGCCCTGGATTTCCAAAAGGCGGAAAGCCTGAATTACAAACAACAGCAAACATGGTTTTCTTTCCCCCTGGTGCTGAAATGATGGCAAGTGCAGCCCCAGGAGATCAGCACCTTCAGGTGCTCGCCAGCGCTGCTGCTTAGAATGCCAGTCTTAGCCAGTGTCTGTGTTGTGGCAGATGTTCATATTTACTTACCTGGTATTTAGTCGTGAGATTGTTCATCAGACTGCTCTACTATGAGACCAGAATTAGTGTTTCCCCAACCGTTTGGGATTTTTTTCGTGATATCTCATTCATCAAGAAATGGAAGCCAAGGGGTTGAATAGATTCCTGTGTTGCACAGAGGTGAAGTGTGATGAAAGGATCATGTAGTGATGTCATTTTGTTATCAGTGTTAATAATAAATATTGAGTAGTTAACCCTTTCTTGTGCAAAGCCTTGTGGGTCCAAAGCCTGTCCTCATTTCATAGGAAAGAAGTCAAGTGACTCAGGGGGAGGGGTCCAGTCCATCCGGGAACCATTGTGCTGGCCTCTGGTCCTGTGCTTCTTCAGGAACCATTATGCCAGCCTCCATGGTCCTATGCTTTTTTGGGAACCATTCTGCCAGCCTCTGTGGTCCTAATGCTTCTTCATTGGTAACTAAGATATAGTCAGAGTAAAAGACACTATAGTTTTGGTATTCTATCGTGTCTAATTTTTTACACATTTTAGAGCTTTTGCAAAATAAGACAGCCTTTTCGATGTCTCTCATAAGTCTTGCTAAATTAGTCATAATAGATTCAAAATATGGTTCTGCTTAAATAAGTTTGAATAAAATGCTTTGACAGTAATTTACTGCATAATGTTCTATCCAGGACAGTAAATGTATGAATTTAACTTCTATTGCTACTCAGCTCAATCTGTAGTTTCAGAAGAATGTGAGCCAGCATTTACTAGTCTTCAGGGAATCTTTAATTTTTTTTCATACTTAAAACAAATCAGTAAGGAAGACTGTCAGTTGTGATTATGCAATCATATCTTTGTGTTAGTAGATAAAGGGGAAACTTGTATTAAATATCTAAATTACTTGTGTTGATTTGCTTCAAAATAGCATGCAGGCTGAATATTTTCACTTCTGGATTTGAAGCATTTTAGTGTTGTTAAAGTAGACCTAGAATAGGTGCATAAATGTTTTATGGTGTAGCATTTTGAAAAGTTAAAAGCATTTAATCTACCATTATAGAACCTTTTGCTTCTGCAAGTTATAACATCCTTTATTACAAGTGACACTAGTTCTTGAGAGAAGTGGTGGCAGTCTTCAGACTGTACCTGCATATTGTCAGACCCATTGTGTTCAAGATGTGATGAGCAAAACCTGCTTTGCTCCAGCTGCTAAATATGGCTAGGAAAGAGCTTCAGTCTCCTTGGTTTATGCTAACAGGTCACATTGTGAAACACTGCACCTTCATTCTAGATGCTCTTGGATGGGCTCAAAAATGATCTTTATAGATGTTACTATTTTACCCCTTATAATTTACTCCCAATTTTATATGAATTTTAAGTAATAAATAAGCTGTGCTAGCTAGAAATTAACAGTTTATGTTGACGTTTTACCTAGGGGACAACCTCTGTACCAGCAGCTGCTAGCCTGTCTACCGTAACATCTGGGGATCTGGATCTGTTCACTGAGCAAACTACAAAGTCAGAAGAGGTAGCAAAGAAACAACTCTCCAAAGACTCCATCTTATCTCTATATGGTACCGGAACACAGCAAAGCACTCCTGGTAATTAATGTTAACTCCGCTTCCAGTGAAGACCGTGGTATTATAGAGTACATCCTTTGAAATTGTAATATCAGTTGCATTTTCCTATGGTAGTAAGTAGTGGATGCTTCTCTGCAGTCTATATAACTGAAATGAATGAAGCATTAAACAGTGTAGGATTCACAAAACTTTATTCATTTGAGACTTGACAGGTTGTTCACAAATCACTTAATATTGTTCTACAAGTTTATAGGACATGAATTATCTTTGAAGAATTATTGGAATTTGATTTACATGAAGTTTGACTTTGTGTACACTTTATTTCCTCTTTAGGCAAACAAATAAACAAAAGCAGTCAGAATTATACATACATACATATATATGTGTGTGTGTATATTCATATATATATACACACACACATATATATAATTATATAAAATTATGGAAATGCCTTATCATTATAGTGAAATATAAGCATACAATTCATTCAGTTTTAATCCATCAGACCCTTTTCTCCAAAATAATTTCATCTCATATATAGACTGAAACTGTGTGGCCACTTACCTACTTCCTCATAAAAGCAAATAACCACCTCTCTTCCTGCCTGGTTGGTTTGTGAGAGAGCAGTGGTGTGAGTCAGCAGGAGCAGCATGCAGTCTCAGGCTGTGCATTTGGCTTTCACAATAGATGTCCAACTGTCTGCATTATGGAACTAACAGGCTCTGAAGGTTGAGGTGTGGGTTGTTTTATGACCCCTTTTCTGTATCTAGAGATGAGTGCAGCCATATACAAGAGCCTCTTCTTGATCGGTTTTGTTTTGTTTTTCGGTTTGTTGGTTTGTTTTAATTCATGGTTCTTACAATACAGGTGTGTTTATGGGACCCACAAATATACCATTTACCTCACAAGCAGCAACTGCATTTCAAGGTTTTCCTTCCATGGGCGTACCAGTGCCTGCGGCTCCCGGTCTTATAGGAAATATGATGGGACAGAATACAAGCATGATGGTGGGCATGCCCATGCCCAATGGGTTTATGGGAAATGCACAGACTGGAGTGATGCCACTTCCTCAGAATGTTGTTGGCCCTCAAGGAGGAATGGTGGGACAAATGGGTGCACCACAGAGTAAGTTTGGCCTGCCGCAAGCTCAGCAGCCTCAGTGGAACCTCTCACAGGTAGGGCTCATGAACTGTCTTTCATCTCAAAATCCAAGAAACTATGTGTATATCATGAGTAGTTTGTTTTGAAATCTAATGATGTAGCAAAAGAATTGAATAGAGATAAGTTTGATCAGATCCAAGTGTTTATAGATGTCAAATGAGGTTTTATCAGCTAGATAAATGACTTGTTACTCTCCTTATTTTAAGAGTATTCTGTAAATAAATGTTAGGATATTCCTTTTCCCATTTCAGCCTGTAATAAAGTTGTAATCGTGTACGTGCCTAATCTACCTGTACTAGCTAGAAGTTATCTTTCGCAGCATATGAGAGACATCACATCCTCTTCTGCTACCTGTAAGGCTTACTCAGCTCCTGGGTGGGGTCTTTTAGAAGTCCACTTAGACCAGTCTGTCTCCACTAGTAAGCTTGGATCTTTTTTGCTTAACTCTTACCAATGAGAAAGAAATCCAGCTTCATATTCTCAAAGCACAGTTTAATGAGGGATCAAGGCTGTCTCTGTCATATGGTTACTGCCTGTGATTTTATGAGGAGCATCCATTAGCTCAAGAGTCCCTATGTTATCATAGGGACTGCTTACCTCAGGTAGTCACTGATAAATTCCATGTCTATCTGGGTTAGTTTTAAGCCGAATAGTAACATTTCCATATTAAATGCTGTTCTGACTTTTGTAGCTCTACAGACAAAGGCTTTTGAATTAATGTCCGTGTTAGCATTCCCTTTCCTGAATCATAATGGTCTTGGTTTCTGTCAGACCAGTAGTTTTACCTTCATTGATTTCTAACAAACATTAGCAAAATCACCAAATAGCTTATAATTGTGGTTTATTGGAATACATGAACCACATGTGTATGCACTGGAAACCTCAGAAATTATAAGAGTCAGATGTTAGTAACAGCTTTTCTGTGGCAAAGATGCTGAAGCTCACTCAGCTCAGGTTAATTACAGATGAGCCAGTGAAGAACCACAGTGCTGTCAGCAAGGCCACGAGAGTATCTGTGAGCAAAAGGAAAGATGTGATCTGCCTGCCTTTAGACACATTGGAGTGCTGACATGGTTATTGTGTCGTACAAAAACCCTGCAAAAAGAACACCCTTAACACTGATCGTAGGCTTGGAACTATATTATGGTAAATCCTGCCTTTCCTGTTCCATCATCAACCTTGGTAGTAAGAGAACCACTGGGTTAGCTAAGAGGCTGATAAATATACTGGACTGTAGCCTGAAAGAAAAATACATTAATCTTTTATTTTATAGTGTATAATGAAATTTAATTTTAGCTGTTAAAACATATGCTATATGACCTTTTTAATGTTGTAAAAGTATACTACAGCCATTTAGGATGTTAGTAGAGAATTTCAGGTATTTTGTAAAATGTTAGGGTAATTTTAGGATGTTTTAAATTTTTAAAATTTCTCAGTACAAGAAATACCCTCATGTAGTTGAAAGAGTGATGGACTCATATGCTCACATACAAATTCAAAGATTACTGTGGTGTTTTTTCAATTGTGGTTAATCTTTGGGATAAAAATTTGAGTATAGAAAGTGAATTAAGTATGGGTTACTTCCTAAGTAGTGCTAAACACAGGGAAAAACAAGGAACAAAGCGATTTGATTCAATAGAGATACTTAGGCGTGGTCTACTCCCATCGCTGCTCTGACTCCTTTTCATATTAATGATGAAATGTCTGTCTATAGCTAAGAATCCAGAATGAAGAGTGAACAATCCTCGTAAACTAAGCCTTTTATGTGTTTCACAGATGAATCAGCAGATGGCTGGCATGAGTCTCAGTAGTGCAAACCCTACCCCAGGTTTTGGCCAGCCCCCCAGCACAACAGCAGGGTGGTCTGGAAGCTCGTCTGGGCAGACTCTGAGCACACAGCTGTGGAAGTGAAAAGCTGCAGCAGAGTTCCATCCAAAACCAACACCCGACATTCCTCACTACAACGGCATCTAGTTCCCGTTTCTTCATGTACATATGTGTTTTCTTTTCCCCCATTGTTCACATTAAGAATTACCTGATTGACCGTGTTGGTCTGTGCTGATTAAATTAGATGTGAAAGCAGGTTGAGAAACCATCTTCTGTGGAGGGCAGCTTTGCTCATATTTCCCATGATGTCATAAGCCACATTGAGAAGCTGCTCAGTTAACTTGCATAATCGGTTTTATTCTCAAAATTATAGCTCTAATGTTTGCATATAAGGGAAGTAGTTATCATGTTAGTAATACTTCTAACAGTATAAACCCCAACCCCAAATTAGCCAGTAATCCTGTAGGAAGGTACTGTATGATCCAATGTTTAATCATATAAATAGAATGTAAATGTATCACTGAGCACTGTTTTCTAGTGTATCAAATTCTTTTCTTCATCACTCACTTCACTGTGCTGTTGTTATGATGTGCTTAACAGGGAATGTGGTTAGTGAAAGGAAGATAAACCTGGATGTTACTGTCAAACTTAATGAATGTTTCAAGAATTCAAATTTTTGCTGCCTCTTGTAATTTGGACCTCTTCTCATGTACATAGTGCTATTACGAAGACCTTTTTTCTGCACTATATGCACACAGGGTAACTAAAACAAAGCCACTTTTAATCCTTGAAGGTATGTCCAGGTTTATGACAGTAATTGTGTTTACATTTTATGGTGCCTAGTATTGACAAAATGTTATTTCCCTATATTAAACAGATGAATCCACACACCTTTTTTATTTGTGGGTTTTATTTTCTACAGTGTACACTGCCACCACCTTTCCAAATATTTCATGTTGTGGAGCGAAGAACCGGGACTGTTTAGTTGACAAAGTGCTCATCATCAGGTTCTAAAGCCTATTCCATCACTTATGAGATGGCTGGAGGGAGGGAGCAGCAATACATGAGATACTCAGGTTTTTTTTTTTTTTTTTTCCGTGTCATATAGTTCATTGTACGAAAATCTTCCCAGTTACGTTTTTGAGAACACATGCAGAACAAATGAAGACAACACATTTTGTAGCATCCAGTTAGCTGTTTTAACAGATGTCCATCGGCTGCCAGGAAAGACTGAAGAAAAAGGAACAATACCTGAATGAGCTGCAGCCTAAACTCCAGACTTCCCCTTCTACACCTGCTGGTCTTGGCGGCTACACCTCAATGTTCACTGTGTCCAGGTGGGACTTGGGCTCGTTGGCTAGATTGACCTTCTCTGTCCGAGTGTGCCACACGAGAACCTACGGAGGAGGGCAATAGTTTAAGCAGCCGCACTGTCAACACTTAAGGTCCAGCAGCGTGAGGGAGATGAATAAATACCTACCTTGGTGCAGTTACTAGCTTTTGGTTCCAGTTCTTCAACTGTTGTTATCTGCTTTAGAAAGTCAGATTCTTGCATCCCTGGCTGGGATCCACGGCGCTTAAATACAGCTTTAGGATTGGACAAGATGACTTGCAGACTCACAGCAAAGCCTTTGTATGAAATAAAGAAAAAGAATTATTGGTGTACTTTTTCCCTTTGTAATTGTGGCCACATCATAAAGTACAAATAACTACTATGTGGTTAGATTTTGACATTCAAACATGAATAGGAGCATTGCCTGCATACAGTCTCAAAGAAAAATTAGTCACTGTGATTTTGTACTCTGAGGATATCTAACACAATATGAAGTCAAGTCTGTTGATAATAGAAGGTGAGTTTTAAAAGCTACTAGCTCAGAGAGGTCACCACAGCACCACATTTGATACTCTGAATTATTGCAGCTGAGGAGCGTCAGACGGGATGCCTTAACTATCCTTGTGGTATTGGAGTGCTAACCTAGCCTTCCTGACTGCTTTTGGCATCATTAATGTGTGCTTTATCATCAAGGTCAGCACTGTTCCAAATGACTTGACATTGAGAAGATTGTAGTAAAGGTACTGTGACCATATGAAAAATAAATATTACCTAGTTTAGAATCATTAATTTCACTCTTTAAGCATGAAGGAAAGGAACTTAGAAATCAGTGCAAGCAATATTAATTCATTTGATAAATTTGTTTTTTGTCTTGAGTGTTTAAAATACAAAGGATATCGCTTAGTGGTAGAGCACTGGCCTTGCATGTGTTGAGGCCCCGAGTTCAACCTTCAGCACTGCAAAGACAAGGAAGAATGAGCTCCCTCCAGTGATTTGTTTATATCACAGAACTGTCGCTGTTTAACCTGCTGAAATACATCCCTAATGCATTCCACAGCCAACTCCACATGTGACTGTTTTAGAAGTCTGAAGCCTGAGCCTTTGGTCCTGACAATATGACACTAAATTCAGGCCCTCCAGGGGCTGATGGGTTTAGAGCCAAGCCCCAGGAACTTCCCCATGTGTGTCCTCTGATTGGCAGTGGATTTCTGCTGCTTTTTGGAGAAATTTAACATCAGACAGTAATAGATGAGCTGTGAGAAGACCACATCATCACTCCCATCACCTCCAGATGCCAGACTGGTCAGTCATGTGCCCTGGACCTTGCTGCCTCTTGGAAAAAGTTAACAATTAGCTATGTTCAAAAGTGCTGAGTGAAGCAAAATTAAAAAACAGAACCCACAAAATGGCCTTCACACTCCAGTGTCCTCCACCAATGCTTTATGGAAGCCCACTGTGCATTCTAGTAAGCAACACTACATTTTATGACCAGCCTTTTGGTTTTGACTAGGGCCTTGCATTTGGACACTGGCCAAGTCATTTCACCTTTGTTAACTCTATAATGTCCCCATTTCTTAATCTGCAATGGAAGCAAGAAAACAACCCTGGTATTTAATGTAATTTAATCTAAAGATTCTTCTGAAGCAGAGCACTGTGCAGAAGACTGCAATATGCAAATAAAAATGCCACTGTGTAAACAGTACCAAGGGTTGAGTAGTACCAGCCACCATTCACAGCTGCAAAAATCCTAGTAGACAGGTAAAGGGCTTGTGAAAGTTCTTGGGGGCAGAGCCAGGCCACATGCATGTCACATGACTGATAAGATCTGATGTTTTCATCAGACACAGCTAGGTCAGCACAAGACTTCATTCAGCAGCATAACCAAAGCTTGACATTAATAAAGTGCCTTTTCTCATGAGAGCAAATCAGATTAATGTTAATGATTTCTTGCTTTCTTTCGTGTGTTTCATCCTTTATTTAAGTGGAAGTGTGTCCTCAGTCATACTGGCGCTTCTGGCATATTCTTAACTGGCTTCAAGGCACTGATTTTTATATCCCTATTTTCATATGCACACACAATGATCCAAATTATGCATAAGTAATTCTGAAAATATGAAACCTTCATTGTCCCCTAAGATGTTAAACTCATCATCTGCAGCCACTGAAGGATTCAAATTAGATGAATATTTTCTCCATCTCCCTGGTTCTGGAATATCTCATAGTAAGGTGGAGCTCTTTGGTAAAATGAAGCCCAGACCACAGCCAGTCCTGAAGCTACCATTGTTTTTGTTGGATGCCCTCCCCTCTTGTTCTCACTGGAGAAAGATAGGCACCTGAACATCAGTGCCCTCAAAGACCTCAGGGAGTGGCTTATTCTAGGAGCAAAGCAACCTACTTTCTAACAAAGGGACCAGGAGGAGGGAGGACATAATCCAGATGTTCCTCATTTACCTTAGCTAGCTCTGCCCATTCTCTGTTCAGGAAGCAGGTCAGCAGCCAGCAAGCAGGCATCATAAGGTAAGTAGGTCAAACTGGGTTGCTTTGGGGGAAATCCTCTGTCCTCATGAGATGCCAGGGAGAGCTAAAACAGTCTCTCTTGGAAGCAGGCAGAATTTTTAGCTCCTGACCATTGATTTCCAATCTGCTATGGGTGTCTTGGGTTTTCTTCAGTTTTACAAGTATCTGTGCCTCAAGCATTATATCTTCAGTGACTGATTTAGCTTTAAAGGTACTGCTGTGTCTTTTGAGGTATTAAGATCCTGACAAAAACCATAGGAGTAGGGTTTTCTGTCTGGGTAAGTTAGAGGGAAAATGTGCTATGCCAGTGAAAAGTGACTGTTTGATGTGAAGGCTGGGCTTCCTTAACATCTAACAACGGGGAGGGAGAACTTATTGTCTAATAGGCAGAGGGAAGGGCTTGCCTCAATATACTACATCCTTACTGAGTGCCGGCCAGAAACAAGGTGGGACAGAAGTATCCAACAATCCATTTAATTTCTGGACAAGATAAAACCCCAGGGGAATTGGAGGAGAAATGGTTCTTTGGCTAAGTTTGCTCTTTTAGAGGGCCCAAATTCAGTTGCCAGCACTCATGTGGTATCTCACAATTATCTATAAGTCCGTTCCAAGGCTTCCATCACCCTCTGATTACTGTGGGCACCAGGCATGCACGTGTGTACAAGCAGAGAAAATACTTAAAAAATAAAAGCCAAATGATTATATAAACAAAGCGGTGGTGGTGGTGGTGGTGGTGGTGGTGGTGGTGGTGGTGGTGGTGGTGGTGGTGGTGGTGGTGGTGGTGGTGGTGGTGGTGGTGCTGCTGCTGCTGCTGGTGCTGGTGGTGCTGGTGGTGGTGCTGGTGGTGGTGCTGGTGGTGCCGGCGGCGCAGACCTTTAATCCCAGCACTTGGGAGGCAGAGCCAGGAGGATCTCTATGAGTTTGAGGCCAGCCTGGTCTACAGAGCGAGATCCAGGACAGGCACCAAAACTACACAGAGAAACCCTGTCTCGAAAAACAAAAAACAAACAAAAAAAGTGTTCAGACTTTACAATAGAACTCTCCGAGAATAGATAAATGTCAGCCCTAAAGCTGTCAGAGCTTCTCTGAAGAGGCCACTCCATGGGCAAAGCCACCCCCCATACAAACTCTACAGTCTCTTTTAGTTGACAACTGATCTTGAGGAAGCCATAGCAAGAATCTGCAGAGCAAAAAGCTCTGCTGGTGGGTAGAAGGTCACAAGCCTTCAGTGTGATCAGCTGATGCCTTCAGAAGTCCCAGGGCCAAGTAGAGAACTAAAAAGGAGCAAGTGAATTAATTAGTTACATGACTCAGCTGGGGAGCATTCACATTCTCATCAGCAGGAACACAGCAACCTAATAGTAGCTGCAGGACCTGCATGGAACTTGGAATATGGCTGGCTAGTATAGGGTCAGATCAGCAAGCTTAGATGCTCCTGCCTAAATTTAAAAACAAGCCTTGAAAAGATAAAAGTGCCTCCAAATAACTTGGTTGTGTCCCAGTACAAAGCTCAAAAAAAATTACACATTTATAATGCAGCATATGTTATGTTTGTGTGTTCATATTACATATACATGCATATCAATCAGTACTCAACAGTTTAAAATTCTAAATGTCTCAACCAAAACTGTCTGGTATACAAAGAAGCAGGAAAATAAAATGGCATAACAAAGAAACAAATCCAGAAATGATGTAGATGACAGAATTGTAGAGTATAATGAATATACTCATTAGAGTGTAAATGTTTCATATTCAAGAATACTGAAGAGATGTGAGTGTGCTGTGAGATAAGAAAGCGGCAAAGTCATCTCAATGATAGAAATACAAGGAGATGTAAATTGTCCTGGGTAGAATTAACACGAGACATTAAAGAATAAAAAAGATCAGTAAAGATGAACAAGTGAAACTACTAACATGAAATAAAAACAAGACTAGTGCCAGAGAATTGGAATGAAGCATGAGAGGAAGAAAAAAATATGAAGAAGTCATGACAAAGTTTCCAGCCATCATTCAGTGACGATATATAAAGCCTGAGTAGCCCTGTCAGCCAGCATAACCTAAATGAAGATCACTCTAACCATAATAGCACCTTATCCAATCCTCACACATGATTGGAATGTTATCAGACAAACCGTAGTAGAAGTCATAAACCAATTCCTCCCAAAACTTAAAATAATTCAAATTCTACAAAATATGCTGCCTCTAATGTGGTAGAATTTAAAAGATTCAATAACAGATTAAAAAGTTTCAAATATTTGGGAACAGTAAATTACAGGTTAAATCAAGGGAAGTGAGAAAGTGGTTAGCTGAATACAAGTGAAAACGACATGAAAGTCAGTCTAATGTACTTGGAAAATTATTATTGCAGTATACATGTGTGTGTGCAAGTATTTGTGGGCGATATAACTGTGCACAGGGGTAGAATCCAGAGAAAAACGTGGGGTGTTCTTTCACTCTCCACCCTATTTGGGGCATGGTCACTGAATCTGGAGCCAATCAACTGGCTAAACTGGCCGGCTGCAAACCTATCAGATCCTCCGTCTTCAACCCCCACCCATGCTGGAGTTACAGGCATGTGCCACCACGCCCATCTGTCTACATGGGTGCCAAGGATCCGAACTTGAGCTCTCCTGCCTGAGTAGCAAGCACATAACTCATGGAGCCATCTCCCCAATTCCAAAAATCACTTTTTAAATGCGAGGTGTCTCTATGTTGTCCAGATGCTCCAGTAGACAGGCTTGAGACCTCCTGCCTTAACCTCCTAAGTAGCTGAGACTATATAAAGCAGTATACCAAACATGGCAAAAATAGTTTTCAAAAATATCTTTAAATGCTAAACTAGAAAGATGTCTCACTTTCATAAACTAGAAAACCAAACCCAAGTACTAAAGTACTATCAAACATAAGAGCAGAAATCACTGAATAGAAACAGGAAAGGGATAGAGAGTGTACAATAAAGTCTGTTTCTTTGGAAGAAGAAAATTGACTGAGGTAGTGTGAATGGGAAATGTCTCATGGGCTCAGATATTTGAACTCAGACCCCACTGGCACTGCTTGGGAAGGATTGGGAGGCGAGGCCTTGCTGGAGGAAATATGTCACTAGGGCAGGCTTTTTAGAGTGCACAGCCTTACCCTCCTTATGTAGTTTTCCTGACTTAGAAGATGTGAGCTCTCAGCTTCCTGCTTCTGCCGCCGATCCTGTTGCTTGCTCCTTACCACAGGGGACTCTTGCTCCTCTGGAACTGTAAGACTGAATACACTCTTCTCTAAGTTGCTTCTGGTCATGATGTTTTTTCTTTGTCACAGCAACAGAAAAGTAACTAATACACTAATAAACATCTTCCCATAACTTCTTGAGAAGTAGAATGCAAAAAACCACCAATACTGAAAGAATAAGCTCTAGTAACATGAATAACAAAAAATACTAACTTTATGACAGAGATTCAGACACCTGAGAATATAATAGACATATTGAGAGACAAACTACCAAAGCCACAGCGAACCTAGAATAGCCTAATAAATAAAGTTCACAGTTAAGCCACCTTGCGATACTACTTTATAGGACCAGACAGCCTCCCTGGTGAATCCCAGCAGTCATTTAAATAACAAATAATAGAGGTTCCATACTAATTTCTATTTTTAATGAAAAGGAAGGACTGCTTCTCAAATTATCCTGAAAGCCAGCCTTGCCCTGATACCCAATACTATGCAAACCATTACAAGAAAACTGCAAAGCTCATGAAGAAAGGCAGAAAACCTCCTCAAGCTTCTTCACGTCCACTCCAGCCTTTAAAAGGGCAATAAGCCATGACCATGTATGTTAATCTCAAGATCACAAGGTCATGTTCTGAGCTGTATAATTCACTATTAGAAAATACAAAAGGAAAAGCTGTGTTGATAGATGGTCAATACTCATTTGACAAAACCCAATATCTTCATAACTAAAGGGAGGGTGGTGGCTCTTATTGAACCAATAATGAAGGTGAGCTTTCTCAACTTGATGGGCATCCAAAGGAAAGAAAAAAAGGAGAGAGAAAGAAAAATGGAAGACATTTTACTTCCGGATGCAAAGACTGACTCAAACTCCTGTAGGGTGGAATGAGACACAGACAGTACTCCTTTTATTCAGCAATGCAGTGGAGATCCTTGCCATTGAAATAAGCACACACACACACACACACACACACACACACACACACACACACACACATTTGTTTTTTAACATAAAGTTTGCACAGATGGGTACAAAGTACATTCAATAAAAAGCAAGGCTTCGCTTTCTCACCCAGCAAGTAGCATCAACAGCAGTTGCCACTGTTTTCCTGCTGGACAGCCACCAACTTGGTCTCACCTCCATGTACCTGACCTGCTAACACACTTTGTTCTCTCTCTCTGTGTAGACAGGTCTTGTGTAGATTAAGTCCACTCCTGCTTCCTGCAGCATGGTTTCTGGCAGCAAGGCCTTTATAATCCGATCACAACATATTAATCATTGGCCAGTGGTAATAGACTATCACAACATATTAATCACTGGCCAGTGGTACTGGACTCGACATACATGCTTTTTTAAAATTTATTTTATGTGCATAAGTGTCTTGCTTGCATGTATATCTGTGCACCCCATGCATGCCTGGTGCTTGCAGAGGCCATAAGATGACACTGGATCCCCTGAAACTGGAGTTATAGATGATTGTGAGTCCTGTGGGTATTGGGAGTCGAACCTGGGTCTTTTGGAAGAATTTAACTTCTCTTAACCACAAAGCAATCTCTCTAGCCTCTAGACATGCTCTTTCAATGCTACTGATAGCAATTTCAAAAATCTCTCCATCCACTTAAAAAGAAAAATGATTATTTCAAGTCAAAAATCACACACGCACACGCACACATACACACACTCTAGTCATAGAACTTGTTGGGGAAAAGGAAGATACATGTGGTACTTCTGCCTCTCATAGCTCTTCCTATCAAAGCATACACTGCTCTTGGAATATTGCATATGTAAATTTCAATACTGCTCCTGGTTAAAAAATACACACACACACACACACACACACACACATATACACTATATGTGTACATATGTATGTATGAATCATACACCAGCACACACACACACACACACACACACACACACACACACACACACACACACATACGGCCATTAAAATCGTGTCTTAGTCACTGGGCGCCAATCTTTAAAAGAACTATTCTTTGCCATTGGCTTCTTCTAGACTCTGTAGCATAATCATTTGACCTATAAACATAAGAATTTATTTCTTGGTTGCCAATTATATTTCATTAATCTGTATACTTAACATATGCTAGTACATGTGTGTGTGTGTGTGTGTGTAGGTGCATGTATATATGTGAGTGCATATGTGTGCATGTGCCAGTGGAAGCCAGAGGTCACCATCTTGTTTTTTAAGGGAAAGTCTCACGGTTTAGGAGAACCTGGAGCTTGCTGGTTACACCAGACTGGGTCATCAGCAAGTACCAGAGATCCATCTGTCTCCATCTTCCCAGCCCTGAGGTTTCAAAATGAATGCCACCATGCTTACACAGTTGACATGGCACTGAGGGTCAACCTCAGATCCTGTGTTTGTGAGGCAAGTACTTTATGGACTGAGCCACCTCTCCAGGCCCTAGAATGGCAGAGCTTAACCTGTAGGTAGAAACCCCTTTGGGGTTTGAATGGCCCTTTCCCAGGCATCACATATCAGATATCCTATATATCAGATATTTATATTATAATTCATAACAGTAGCAAAATTACAGTCATGAAGTAGCAACAAAATAATTTTGTGGTTGGGGGTCAGCACAACATGAGGAACTGTATTAAAGGGTCACAGCATTGGGAAGGTTGAGAACCACTGTCCTACAGTGAGTGTCTTTATTACTAAAGACATAAATTACATTTTCAAGTTGGGATATATAACTCCTCTAGCTTTGCAACCTCCCCTGCCCTCAACCAAGATTGTTTTAGCCATTCTGAACTTCTTGCTTTTCTTTGTGAACTGATGGCTCTCTCAATTTCTACAAAACACACAACCACAATTTTGACCGATAATTCTGCAACTATGGATTAGTGTGAAGACTATCACAAACTTCTCTGTATTAGGCCTTTTTTCTTTTCTTTTTCTTTTTTTGAGACAGGGTTTCTTTGTGTAGTTCTGGTGCCTGTCCTGGATCTCGCTCTGTAGACTAGGCTGACCTTGAACTCACAGAGATCTGCCTGGCTCTGCCTTCTGAGTGCCACCCTGTATTAGGTCTTCTAATCCATTAACATGAAGTCATTCCATTCAACTCTTTAGTCTCATTGATTTTAGTTTCCATTGTACAGGGATCTCATACTTCATTTTTTACTATCTTATTATCCTTAACATAACTGAATGAAAAATAACAATGAAAATTTCGTATTTTTGTCTTCTGACTGTTGTATTTCATCTTCACTGTCAGTGTTTCTAAATATAACTGATGGCTTATTTGTTTTAATTTTTGAGATAGGGTCCTTGATAGCTTGCTATAAAGACCAGGCTAGCCTGAAATTCACAGAGATTTGCCTGCCTCTGGCTCCCAGATGTTTGGATTAAAGGTGGCTCCACATGCCCAGCTGATGTCCGTACTCTTGTGTCCCACAACATTGGTGAGCTCATTTGGTACCCCAGGATTTTCTCAAGCGAAACTCCATCACTGATAATTTTACTTCTCCCTTTCCTGTCTTCACCCAACTCGGTTGCTTTTCCCTTCCTTTTCCGTGCCTAATTGCTTTGGCAACATGGTGAAAACAGATGAGTAAGACTTTTATCCTTGATCCCCGAGGAAAAAACTTGGAGGCTTCGGCGGCTAAGAATGTTTTCTCTGAGTTCTTCATAGACGGACACCATCAAATAGAGGCAGTTTCCTTCTACTCCTAGTCTGTTTTTTTAGATTTATTTTTGTTTATGTGTCTGTGTTTAGATATATGAAACATGTATGCAGGTACCCACAGAGGCTGGAGTTACAGATGGTTGTGAGTCACCCAACATGGGTGCTGGGAGCCAAATTTGGATCCTCTGATGAGCTATCTCTCCAGCCCCCTGGCTAGTGTTTTTATCATAAAAAAATATTTAAATTTTGTCAACTGCTTTTTGAATTTTGCATCTATTAACATGATCATATGGCTTTCCCCCCTTATATTCACGTGACATATCAACATTGACCTTTGTATCTGAGCTTGCATTCCAGGGATAATCCTATATGGTCATGTCTGAATGGCCACGACAAGAAGTTTTTAGATTATATTAGTATCTATCTATCTATCTATCTATCTATCTATCTATCTATCTATCTATCTGTCTGTCTGTCTGTCTGTCTGTCTGTCTGTCTGTCTATCTACCCGTCTGTCTGTCTGCCTGCCTGCCTGCCTGTCTACCTACCTATCTAGGAATTTTGCATCTATATATAAAAGGAAGACAAGCTTATAATTATTTCCTTAAGTTACATTTTTGGTATCAGAGTGATACTGGTCTGCAAGATGACTCAAAAATATTTCCTCTCTATAATTTGGAAGTGTCTGTGAAGGATTATTAATTTTTCTTTAAATATTTAACAGAATTCACAAAGTCACCTGCACTGGACTTTGGCTGGCTACTGATTTACTCACTGTTTATTTACAGGTTGGCTCTGATTTTGTTTCTTCTTGAGTCAGTTTTAATAGTTTGATCATGAATTCATTTTCACCTAGGTTCCTTAATTTGAGATACAATTTTTCATAATTCTCTGAATTTTTACAAAGTTTCTCTAAGGTTGGTAGTAATGCTCATTTTATTCCTGAGTTTAGTAATGAGGCTTCTCCTTTTTCTGCTGGAAAGTCCATCAAAAAGTTTTGTGTGTGTGTGCATGTGCATGTGTATGCATGTATGTGTGTGCATGCGTGTGCTCAGAAGATGTTGGTGTCTTTCCCTTGCTTTCCACCTAGTTCCCTTGAAGCAGGGTCTCTCACTAAGCATGAGTCTGGACATTTTCGCCAGCAAGCTCCTGGGATCTCTCTGTCCCTGTCCCCCACACTGGTTACAGGAATTCACAAACATGCTCAAATTTTGCATGAGTTCTGGGCATTTGAACTCAGGTCCTCATGCTGCATAGCAAGTTCTCTTACCTCCCAAGCTGTCAGGGCACCTGCACCCACTTTTTCCCCCAGGGTACTCTTGAGTAAGGAGAAGCAAGAAATATTTAGATAGAAATATAGAGAGGAGAGAGACAGATAGAAACACAGGATAGCCTCCGGAGGGCCTGGATCATTATCCACAGGCCCCTTCTGTCTCTTCTAAAGGGCTGTTTATAGAAATGCCAAGGGGTGGAGCAAAGACCTTCCCCTAGCACAGCCAAGTGCAGACCCTTCCAAACACCTGGTAACCACATGCATGGTCAATTCATCACCTTATGCAGTCTTGCTGTGTAAAGCAAGCTCAGATCTCACTAGGAAACCTTTGTGGGCTCCCACACCAAGCCAGCTCCCTTTGTTTATATTTCAAAAGAATGGTTTGAGTTTCTAGCTTTTTTTTTTTTTTTTTTAGTTTTTCTAGTCTGCATATGGTTTATTCTATTTATTTGGTATTCAATCATTTCCAAATCACCTTGTGTTTAGTTTATCTTTTCCTAGTGTCTTATGGTATAAGGTTATAGTATTAACTTGAGTCCCCTGCCCCCCACAGGCATTTAAAGACCTTTAATCATTCTATTAGCTGCACCCATAGGTCTTAGTATGCTACAGTTCTATTTTCATTCATTTAAAAATACTTTCCAAGTGAATTCATCTTTCACTAACTGGTTACTTAGGAACCAGTTGTCTAATTTCTTATAGGCATGAATTTCACAAACTCCTTGTGGTGTGTGTGCTGATATTTAACTTCATTTCCTGCTTGGTTCCCTTTCTGTTGCTATAACAAAATAACTGGGACTGAATGACTTATAAACAAGTGAAGTTTATTTAGAATGGAGGGTCTAAGGACACAGTGGTGGCAAGGGCATGGTCACATGGCAGAAGGGCAAACAGCAAGCAGGCACACGTGGAAGATACAAACAAGGGATGGCCTTGCTTTGTGACAACCCACTCTGGTAGCAGCTAATCCAGTTTTGAGAGAGCAAGAACTTGTATGTTTTCTATGTCTCCGTAGTTCTAAACCTACCCATCCACATACCACTGCACGACAAAGACATACCATGATACAGGTTCCCCATGATCTGCCATGCCCGGCAAGCAAACAGAACTGCTACCATATTTCCTTCTCATCCACTTTAGAACCCTTTTCTTCTCCTGAAGAGGAATGAAGAGGCACAGTGAACCACAGTGTGGTTGTGGAGGTCCATTCCTCTGCTCTCGAATCCTGACTGGGACCTTATGCTTGCTTCAGGGCATCCCTGACCCTGTCTTTAATTACTGTCTACTTTCTTTCAACTTCTCAAAAACCACTTAGCGATCATTGTTCTCTGTGGGGGAAACCTACAGTACTTCCAAGAAGAACTTTTAAAACTCTAGTCTGAAGACAACAAAAGATGCAATCTTCTAAAGCAACTGTGGGGATGAACATGGATGGAAAACTCAGTCCTGAGTGCCCACTGTGAATTACAGAGCTTTAACTAACTGAATTCTGCAAATACCCATCCATGTTTTCTGAGCAGGAATGCCTTTGAAGTTTAGAGAGGAAGGGACTCCCCTGGTTCAGAAATCTGCGGACACAGAACCTGTGCCACCCTGTGAAGGGCAGAAGCATTGGGCGTGCATGTCAGCCCCACCATTTCATGCTTTCAGGCACTCTTGTTAGGTATTTCTAACTGGCAGTAAAAAAACAAACTGTACATTTAGTTGGGAGAAATCAGGGATTTACATTCTCCATCGCATTGTTAAAATGGCTCACACTAAACCACTCTAAGCCAATCCAGAAAAATAGAGCAGAAAAAAGACAAAGGAATCTGTGTCTAGTTCCAACCCCGGGGTAACGGCAATGAAATCATTCCTAATTTCTTGAGGGGTTCAGGGGCAAAGCATCATGTGTCGTTTTCTAGTGCTCAGTGGGAGCCTCACTGGCTCTGGATTTTAGACTGTAAGGAATTTCCTAATGACCTACTTTAACGATAATCACTTCGGGAGAACTTTTAATTCAATACTCTTGGGTTCAAATCTCACCCCTACCACTTATTATTATTATTATTATTATTATTATTATTATTATTATTATTTGGTTTTTCGAGACAGGGTTTTTCTGTGTAGCTTTGCGCCTTTCCTGGGACTCACTTGGTAGTCCAGACTGGCCTCGAACTCACAGAGATCCACCTGGCTTTACCTCCCGAGTGCTGGGATTAAAGGCGTGTGCCACCACTACCCGGCTTTCTACCACTTATTTAAAGTGACTTTTGGAAGTACTGTTAGTGTGCTGGGCCTCACTCTCTCCCAGTGTAAAATGGAGATGGTTATTTTTGCTCTTCAGTGAGTAGTTAAGCACACACATTGCTGAAGCCGAGGAATGACCAGAATAAAAGGCCTTTCTTTATCCCCTAAACCAGTTCTGAATTACTCATTGCCAAGATTATACTAAATAACATCTTTCAATTTTTAATTTCTTTGGGTCAATTCATTCATTCCAGAAAACCTTTCCAGGTATGGTGGCACATGCCTCTAATCTCAGCACTTGTGGTGGAGGCAGGAGGACCAGGAGGGCGAGGTTACCCTTGGCTACACAGCAAGTTCTAAACAAGGAGCCTTTATGAGTCCAGTGCTTGCTTGTCTCGGCACGGATGGTGGGTGACACTGTGGAGGACACAGTCTTAGCCCTCTGGTAACTCTTAGTTCCCTTAGGAAAACTGAGACGAACAGGGCCACGTCTTCACTGCGGCAGAAGAGGTCGCTGCAAATCCTGTGGACACAGAACAGGGAGATGCAAGGGTCTGGCTGCAGTGAGGGAGGTCTCGGAGAGGGAAATCTGAGGTGGCTCTTGGAGCAGTCTTCACCACCCACGCAGAAGAAGCAGGGAGGCTTGAGCCATGCACTAGCTTGGGCAACTGTGATGGGAGACAAGGCTTTGTCCACCTACGGCAGACCGCCAGTCCTAGGACCTTTCTTGCTCTACAGCAGGTGCTAGTGCCTTGGTGGCTGGTAATCTGTGGTGGTATTGTGTTCCCCGAAATAATGTGCACCCTAATAAACTTATCTGGGGTCAGAGAACAGAACAGCCACTAGACAGACATAGAGGCCAGAAAATGGTTACACTCACATCTTTAATCCTATCACTTGGGAGGCAGAGATCCACCTGGACCTCTGTGAGTTCAAAGCCACACTGGAAACAGCCAGGCATGGTGACTCATGCCTTTAATCCCAGGAAGTGATGGCAGAAAGCAGAAAGGTATATGAGACGAGAGGACCAGGAACTAGAAGCTTTTGGCTGGTTAAGCTTTAAGGCTTTTGAGTGGCAGATCAGCTGAGATTCATTCTGGATGAGGACTCAGAGGCTTCCAGTCTGAGGAAACAGGATCAGCTGGGGAACTGGCAAGAAGAGGTGGCTGTGGCTTGTTTTGCTTCTCTGATCTTCCAGCGTTCACCCCAATACCTGGCTCAGGTTTGTTTTTTATTAATAAGAACTTTTAAGATCCGTGCTACAATAATCAGTCAGCTTTAGAGAAATTCCTGTGGCCACAGCATAGAGACAGCATGCAGTGGAGAGCTCGGTGTGCGGCAGCTACACCAGGTGGTCTGGGGAAGAGGCAGATGGGAGCGAGCGCACTGGCTGGGGTGTTTAGCATAGGTATGGCATAGGCAGAATAAAGATATGGCTGTGGGGCTTGCGCACTGCGGGCAATGAGCACCTCAAACCATAGACCTGGAAGGCCTTTTAGACTCACTAGAAAAAAGCAGGATGGACAGAGCTGACCCCTACCCAGGCAGGTCTAGGGCTCCCCTTGGACATTTCCCACAGGCCTTCTTGTTACTTGTCTTGGGCATCTAAGTCAACTTGCATTTTGCTCTGTGAAAATGCTTTTCCCATCCTCCTCTTTAAGGTCTCTAACAGCCTCAGGGTTACTGTGTGCAAAATCCCACGGCTCAAATCCTTCTTTATCTTAACCTGGGAGAGCCTGAAGACTTGTAGCCAAAGGAGGTTTGGCATGGATGCCAGGAGCCTCCTCAAGGCATTTGTGCCCTAAGAATATCTCCATTTCTCTGTTTCTGCCTCAGCCCCAGCCAACCCCGTACACTGAGATATTCTGATTAATGTGGACTGAGTAGTGAGCCTCCCTCCCAGGACCGCAGGGGATACCTGCCAGGCAGCATGGGCAGACATTCTCCATCCTGCACTTCTACGAGCACCTGAGGTCTCTGTACCCCATGGTCTTCTCTGGACTAGCTGAGCTAGAGCTCAGGATGACAACTTAAGTCTCTCCAGCTCCGTCACCACTGACTCCTCACTCCCTCTTCACCAGGACGAACGCCTACCTTGTTATTTACTAGTTCCTAATATGCATTTTTGAACGTGTGCCAGCTTTCTCTGAGTGTGTCTGTGTGGTGTGTACACCCGGAGGTGAGGTACGTGTACCTCTGCACATATGGATGCCAGAAGAGACTGTTGGTACCCCACTCTGCTGCTCTCTGCCTTCCTTTGAGACAGGGTCTCTCACTATTCCCGGGCTAGACTGGTGGCCATCAATCCTCAGGGACCCTTTTCTAAGTGTGTCCTTTTAGAAGAACAACAGTTCTGGACCCAAGAGATGGCTCAGTACTTACGAGCAGGTACTACCTGTGCAGGGGACACACTTGGTTTCTAGCACCCCTTTCACCAGTAACTCCAGCTCCTGGGGGATCCAGTGCCTCTGGCCTCCTCAAGGCAGCTGCGCTCATGTGCACATACCCACACACGGACACGCAGACATACTCATCATTTAAAATAATCTTTGGAAAAACAATTTTGTTGCTGTGCTTGACCTTGGAGCAATTCGGCCTCTTCACACTTGCTCTGCGCATGTTTTATCTTAAAACGAATCTTATTATAAAACTTCCCCTTCTTATGACTTTGACTCCCTTGTCTTTTGTTCCTTCCTCGAATACAAAAACATATATGTCTTTTCATTGACTGTATTACATTATAAAATCCTTACTGTCTCTTTAAATGTTTAAGGCACAAAGAGTTGACATGTCTTTCTCATCCTGAATTTAATCATCTAATCTATAATCAGCTCTACACCCCCCTCTGAAGGAATGCACACATGTAGTGTTTACTGCCTTCTGCTCCCCCACAACAGGTGCTCTTACTTACACAGGCTCACATTTTAATCTAAAACTTCATTTTCACACCACTTCTCTTTCTAGATTCTAACTGTTAGCTTTTTGCAGCTTGGACAGAAATGCCCGAGAAAGACTACTTAATGAGGGGTTTTCCTGGGCTCCTGGCGGCGGAGGGCTCCGCCCATGGTTGCTCAGCCCTGCTGCTTTGAGCCTGAGGCCGAACATCATGGCAGGGGATGTGTGGTGGAGGTAAAAATGCTCTTCTCGGGGAGCCTGGCAAGGCAAGCCGACTTACCAATGTCTCCCTCTTAGAGGTGGCAGAGCTCAAATTCAAGCTGGTGATGAGGCACTTGTAGGGCACAAGTGTTAAAGGAAAAGGTGTTCTATTTCTCTCTCTCTCTCTCTTTTTTAAACTCACATCTATTTTATTTCCTGACCGTGAACTCTTACTGAACCTATTGGATTGGTACTAACCGGTTTCTCCCACAGCCTTCTCTGTCCTTTGGCCGCCATTCTGTGAACCCCCAGCAGGACCATTCCATGCACTCTCTATGTGGCGCCCCTCCCAGCAGCCCCAGGCCTGGAGCCGCTGTGCTATGGCTGCCTTCAGACTTAGTGCTGTTGACTTACAAAGTCCCTTGCCTTTGGCTGACCTGGAGAGGCCTTGGGTTGGGCACTCAGCACCCAGGGGCAGAGCATCCTTGCCTAGTCTCCAGGACTATTTCCTCATAGCTGCCAGCTCTTGTTGTCTGATTCCACAGTCTCAAGAATCCCAGTGAAGACACATGAGCAGAGAGCAGAGTGTGACTTTTAGAGCTGGAAGTGGAGGAGAGGAAGAGACAGGGAGAGGTTGGTTAACGGTCACAAAGTTTCTGTCAGGATGAGTGAGTCCAGCTGTTGTATATAGCACAGGAAGGTGGCTCTGGCTGACAGTACTGTAGTGTACATTCCCAACAGCTTCCAGGGAACTTCTGACTATCCCTCCATTGCTGTGATAAAACATGGTGACCAAGGCAGTCTGTAGAAGAAAGAGTTTATTTAGGCTTACGGTTCCAGAGGGTGAGTATCCATCATGGCAGGGAATTACAGCAGCAGGTGGTAGGCATGGCAACAGAACCAGAGCGCTCATATCTTGAACCACAAGTAGGAAGCACAGAGGCACACTGGGAATGGTACTCAGCTTTGAAACCTCCAAGCGTACTGCCAGTGACACACTTCCTGTAACTAAAGCCGCATCTCCTATTCCTCCCCAGATAGAGCCGTCAGCTGGAAACCAATTGTCCAAATGTCTGAGACCACGGGTGTCATCTCCTTCAGACCATCATAACCCCACCACAGATGATCATCCAAGGAACATGCTAAGGCTGTGACAAATTTGACATATATACCAACCATCCCATTTTACCCCACAGATACCCACAGCTCTGTGTCAATGAAAAATCATATATATTTCAAATAGACCCACCTGTATTGTCAGTGGAGGCAGGCAATCTCCACTTAGGCGGTTAGCTGTGCTTTTCAGTAATTAGGGTAAAAATTCTCTCCCTCTCTTGTGCCTCCGCTCTTCTTTTTCTTTTCCAACGAAGAGAAATTTATATAAATAACCCCATTGTGCACCCCAGGATTGGTAATGAGGCCATCCTGACTGAGACCTCCAGAAGTGACTCAGGGCAGGGCCTGGGCAGGGTCCCGGTGGGGCTGTGACCTGGGACAACTTGTGAACTAAGGAGAAGTACAGTTATAGCTTCTGGCCACCTACACAGCCCATTCTTATCCCTGGTGGCATCCCATAACTACACAAGACAATAAAACACAAACACCAGTCCCTGTGCCAGGACCAGGCCTGTCCTAGATGTTTGGTCTATCCAATCATATGCAGGTATCTTGGAATTTGATGTGTAGCCCAACGCGGACCCGAGTATCGGACTCTTCTGTGTGCTCTGCAGTCCAGCCCAGCATCTGTCCTGTTTAAATGTCCTTGTTAGGAAATAACGACAGTGTTGTCTCAGAACCAATAACAGGGCATTAACTTTTCATTTTGATGAAGTCCTTAGAGTGGAAGAGGGAGACGCGTTAAAATGAGTGAATTCAGCAAACACTTTCAGGGAGTGGAGACCAGAGCCCTCTCCTAATGGCATTCCCTGGCTGAGGTCTGGCGAACAGGGGCACGGGCGCCACCTTGTGGGCACATGAATAAGTGTGGGATTCCAGGGAGAACAGGTGAGGAGGAGGTCTTCCCCGGGTGGAGGATCAGGAACGATCTCCCAGAGAAAGCCATTACTTGTACAGGGACTAAAAACTGGCTGCCAAACACAGGGAGGCAGGGAGACACTATACACTCGGGCTGAAGGTAGCACATGCCACTCTGGATGAGGCAGCAGAGGGCAGTGATGCAGGTTGACTAGTAGTTGTTGGTGGTTACAGCATTTAGAGTGGATAACTAGAGTGTCAGCCAGAACTTGAGTGGTTCTGGCTGCTCCGGGAACCCAGAGAGAGAGCACTACCTAAGTTTAACTTCTGAAGCCAGTGCAGAGAGGTGTGGTAGCCACAGCAACCAATCCACAAGCCCAAGAAAAACTGGCATCCGTGCCAGCCAGCTAGCCGTTGGTTTAACCAGACAGAGCAAAGACCTTCTTTCGAGACAGGGTTTCTCTGTGTACCCGCACTGACTGGCTGTCCTGGAACTCACTCTGTAGACCAGGCTGGCCTTGAACTCACAGAGATCCGCCTGCCTCTGCCTCCCAAGTGCTGGGATTAAAGGTGTGTGCCACCACCACCTGGCCGGAACGAAGATCTTAATTCTAACCATTTCCATGAATAAATGCTATACCTCTTTAACGGATCTGAGACATAAGTTGTATCTGCAGATGTCCTCTGGATAATGAGGGTGCTGAGAAAGAATGACATGTCTCCCCATGACTCGAGGAAAAAAAGGGGGGATTCTTTGAACTCCTGAGTGCGCCCAACAACCAAATGCATGCCTGCATTGCATGGACCCCTGCATTCACGGGGGGGGGGGGGGGGGGCGGCCAGCATCAGACAAACAGATTTAAGTGTTATAAATGGCCTTTGCTTTTGCAAGCTTGCATGCCTTTTGTTTGTTTGGTTTTTCAGCTGGGAGATTATAAAAATGAGCACATACCTGCTTCTGAACAACTCTTTAATGATCTTTTTTATGGTTCTGTTCTCCTATTGATCACTCTCTTCTTGGGGGTATTTAATCTAAAGCCGGGGCCAACATTTATCTCAACATGCCAGCCTGCATACTGAGCCTCTCGCAGAATGATAATGAGCATAGAGCTCGCAGAGAAATGAAGTCCATGGGTCCAGAGTGGAGCTGGTGAGCTCTGAAGTTAGCAACTTTGGACTGAACTGAAGCAGGCAAATGCAGGCATAGAATCCGACACCAGCAGGCACATCTGTGTGTGTGTTCCCATCTGGATCCACCACCAGCCAGAGGGCAGGAGGTGCGACCCTCATCCATAGATCAGGAAACAGGTCATGTTCTGAGTTAGATCTCTACCATGTGCAGCCTCCTGATGCCCAAGTAGGTCCTGGGGGTCAGTGACCTGCCTACCCACAGCTCCCTGCATGGATCTGCCTGCTGAAATAATCAAAGGGCTAACCTGATTCATCTAAACAAATCAGTTGACCTCTGAGTCACCTTCATTGTGTTTCTCGGTGAAGACACATAACATTGACGGGGTATTTATGGTGTTCTGCTAGGTGCTTTTCTGCTACATCTTAAGAAGAATTTCATTTTCTCTGCAGAGAAAAAAAAATAGAGGCTCAGAGATCAAAGACGAGGGTCCATTGGCTGAAAGTGGAGATGTGGGATTTGAAGCAAAGTGGGAAGCCTGCCTCTGTACCCACAAGGACATAACCGATTCCCTGCTCTTAATCACTTAATCCCCATACAAGTTACCGATTGCGTCTAGTATTAGGTTTATATGTTGAAATGAGGAAGATGAAACTCGCAAAATGTTGAGTGAATTAAATGGGAAAGCACACAGAGCGCCTGAGAATGCCTGCTAAATGCTCAGCAAATAACATGTAATTATTGAGCTGGCTGGATTTCAAAGACATAAGGAAAATATAGGTTTCCCATATTCTTACTTCTGAATAAATGACTTATTGGATTGATACCCTCAAGGAATATTCTATTATATAAACAGAGCAGCTGGAGTTGAAGTGATATGTGCCCTGGAACCTGCCCCTCCACCTCCAGTCCCATGGATCCTCCCGCTTTACCACTGTCTTGCCCCGCCCCCTCACCAGCTGCACCAGAGTTAGTTCCCGGATTGTGAGCACCCAGATGTGCATAGCTGCTGGCCCATTTCCACTTCACACAGCCATGGCTGAGGTAATTTGTGAGCTGAGGTGCCCTGTGTGCATCTCTATAAAGCACCTTGCTCGGCAAATGGGTAACAAGTGAGCAGCAGGCTGCCATTTGACATACCACTTTGCCTGTAACACCGCCCTGCCCACAACAGCTGAAGTTCTCTCCTAGAGACACACACGTACCTCCAGTGACAGTCACATTACATCAACCCAAGACTGAAGCCCTAAGTTGGTTTCTCAACCCTGGGCTAGCAGACACCACGAGACACATGGATCCACTCTGAGAGCATTCCAGGACTTTCTACATCATACAGAGCTTGCATGCATGGAAAAGAGCCTGCTTGGATGACAGATGGCTCCAAAGGAGCAAGGAGGTCATTCTACTTTCTTATAACATTTCCACTCGGGAAGCAAGTAAATGTCTTGGTGTTGCCTGCTGCATTGGCTTTGGTGACCATTTGATTCAAGATGTCTCCCAGTTTTTTAGAGTGCTACCTACCAACAAAGGGTTTATCAAACCAATTAGCCCAAGAGGAATTCCTTACTGACAAGTAACAAGATGAAGCAGAGAGCCTACCCACAGGAGGAGAGCTCCAGGGAACTGCCCAGGGTCACCCCTTGGTCTCAGCTCTTACCATGTCCATGGCCATCATGTGCAAAAGCTTCCTAAAAGGCTCACCCAGCCGTGGGCAGGCAGGGGGCCCTCTGAGACAGGATAGCCCTCAGCCACTCTTATGTCAGGGACCAGGCGTTACAGTTTCTGTCCACATAGAGGCTGCCTTCCTGTCATGGGAAGGCAATGGAGGGAGTTTGAGTCACAGCAAGAAGTGTCCTCTGGCTGTGATGTGCAGGAACTTAGCAGTATGGCCAGTTATGCTGGAGACCAGGCTAGCTTAAGCTAGGGGGTTAATGAAGGTGTCTCTGCGAAGATGGCCTGCGTGCAGAGATCAGATGGATGGGGGGGGGGGGACAGGACACACAGCCTTTCCGATAGCAGCATTGGTGGGTCTGTGAGGTGAGGTCAGGCTGTGGTGGGGGGACTGAAGGAAATAGGACCCTGAGATCTAGCAGAGAGGGCAAGGCTAATAAAACAGGAAGTAGCAGGCAGGTGAGACCCTGCCAGTGGAGGCAAGAGTGGCCTCTGAATACCTGTGAGCAAAGGGTCACCAAGAATCCAGTTTTAAGGATCACTTCTGCTTCTGCTCTGGGGTAAAGGAGGGACCACGGAGGGCCAAAGCCTTCTGAGATGGGGCAGGAAGCCTGAGCAGGCGCTATGACTGACTTCTTCACTGCCAGTCACTCCAGACTCCACAGCCCTCCACCAGGACAGTGTCCCCACCATGCACCCACTCAGACCCGTCAGTCAGGTCACGGCATTCTCCCCTCCACTGTGCACACTCCCAAGCCTGCACAGCTGGTCTTCTGGCTAACGGGCAGCTCTAACTACCCACAGGGGACCTGTTTTCTAAATGTAAATTACAACGCAAAGGATAATACAAACTACATCAGTTAAAGCCAAACCAAACTTAGATTTAACACGTCGGTTAGCACATCACACAACAGAAAAGGCGTTACCATCTAAATGTCTGCTGACTTATGACCACAAAATGAAATGGCTCCTTCAAATGTTACGTCCCTGATGACTGTGGTATTTAAGGCCACCTCTCACCTCCTAACTTCCCACCCTGCTTCACCTCCCCAGATGGCCGCAGAGGCCCAGTCTCAGCTACCATTTACATTGTACCTGCAGACATACTTCTAATCACACTAGTCACCTATGTGAAATATGCCAGACTCTCCACAAACCACGGAGGATCGGACCCATCACCACTCAGTCCTGACAATGTGACCCCGGCCCTTCCCCTAAGGATGACTCATGTGCCATCTATTGTTCCCAAAATGTGCCCCATTGAGATTGATCCCTGTTTGCGCTGGGCTAGCGGAAGAAGGTGACTGTCAAGTGTCCCCTCTTCCTCTACACCTGTCCTGAGTCTGGCCCAACAGCCATTCTGTGTACTCTAAACTTAACTCCAAACATACTTGCTTTTCTTTGTTTTTTTTTTTCAGCCCTTGTAATTAAGTTGTCCATTCATTCATTCATTCATTCATTCACTCATTCACTTACTTATTTATTTACTTATTATTTTAACTAATGCCATCTTTCACCCAGAAGTAAGAGGTGATCCTGCCAGGAGAACTGGTCCATCGACTCCTAGTACGCTCACCCCAATTCCCTCGCCTTTAGACTTTCAAAACCTTCCCTTCCCTCCTCCTCTCACTCCTCCTGTACCCTCGCCCCCAGCCCCCAACCCCGCTGTTTGAGACAGTATCTCCTACAGTTCAGACTAGCCTCAAACTTGCTACATAGTCAAAGTTGGCCTTGAACTTCTGAGCCTCCTGACTCCATCTCCCAAGTGATGGGATTACATGCATGTTCTACCATGCCTAACTGAGAGAGAGAGAGAGAGCGTGCACAAGACACACACACACACACACACACACACACACACACACACACACACACACGGTGGGGGAGGAAGAGGGAAAGAAACGATATTTTCCTGCTCTCGAAACTGCCACCACCGTTCCAGCCCCACACCCATTCCCCACCCACTTCCCCTAAAGGTCTAGGATGGGCCTCAGAGTCCAGGAACTCTGTCACCTAGGAAGATAAGCCCAATGGTCAGAAAAAGTTAAGTGTCCATGGAAACTACAGTGCGAACAAACTCAATTCCTAAAACCAGAACTTGCCCTAAGTAACATGACCGGAGTTGAAAGGACCTCAGGGGTCATCCTATTCTTGTGTCTCCCAGTGACATCTCATCTAGACCTTCTTGGCTCCACACACCCACAACACCTGATACCCCTGTCCTGCCCAAACCTCTCCACTTCTTTCACAGACCAAACATTGCTGTCTGCTCTACTGGAAGCCAACTTTCCTCTACGCTGCTGACAGTTCATTCTTACCGAGTTTAGCCCCTTTATACTGTTTGTGTTCCTGGCTCTCAAGCTCAAAATTCATCATCAACCACAACATGAAGTGTTTAACTGCCAGAAGCACCATTTATTTCCCCGTCCTTTCTCTCAGCCACCACGTTCACGGGTGCACCCCAGGACCTTCATCTTCTCTGGTCCTGTCTCCCAGGATGCAATCCCAGGCAGCTGTCACTCTCCCTTAATGAACCTCTCCTTTCTAAGGATTTCCACATACCCATGGTCATTGGACTCCAGGGAATTCAGAGAACTTGCAGATATCTACGAAGCCATTCCTATAAGTCATGCGTGAGGAAACACTCCATGGTTACATCTCACTTGTGTCAGTCACGAAACATCTAAAACATCAGTAGTGAACCTGGGATATCACTTCATGGACCTCCGCTTTTGTGTACAAACACATTCATGCAGTAGACTCAGGAGCCACACTTGGCCTGGGAATCCCCAAAGTGTGGCTTGTGTCTGTCTCAAACCCTCAAACTTGTGGAATGTACACCAACTTCAGCTGATGAGCGCCAGAATTGTAGCACATGCTGGTGGGTTTTTACCAGAATAGTGTCCACTGCATCCCAGTCACTCACCTAGGAACTGTACCTGGCGTTATTAACTGAGCACAGTGCCCTGCTTGCAGCCTCTTAGAGTTATTGCTGTGGGATGGTCTGTATGTCAAATTACTCTGACTGGTCAATAAATAAAACACTGATTGGCCAGTGGCTAGGCAGGAAGTATAGGTGGGACTAACAGAGAAGAGAACTGAGAGAACAGGAAGGTGGAAGGAGACACTGCCAGCCACCGCCAGGACAAGCAGCATGTAAAGATACCGGTAAGCCACAAGCCACGTGGCAAGGTATAGATTTATAGAAATGGATCAATTTAAGATATAAGAACAGTTAACAAGAAGCCTGCCACGGCCATACAGTTTATAAGTAATATAAGTGTCTGAGTGATTATTTTATGCGTGGGTTGTGGGACTGCAGGGCTTGGTGGGACCTGGAGAGAAAACTCCAGCTACAAGTTATTGCTAAAGTACATGCAAACATTAAGAATTTAGCATAAATATGATAAAAATATATTTATGAAAAATTGTTAATATAAAAAGGACATGTAAACAAGTGTATGTAAAAAAATAATTCAGTGTAAGGCTCTCAGCATCAAGTTCTGACATTAAGCAAATCTGGACCCCTGGCTGGGCTTCAAATCACCTTCAGCTCAGCTCTTTCAGGCTATGTTTGTTGCTGACATTTCTGTGGAAGTGGCCAACATGAGACTGTCACTTGAAAGTAATTCCCTGCCCACAAAGCAGGGCTAAAAACGTGGCCTGGGCTGCCTCTCTTTGAGTCAGTTGTCAGATGCCAGAGTTATTCTGGGAATAGAAGCCGGAGGCACAGCCCAGTAGAAATACTCCAGGGTTGCCTGTGGGCTTGGCAGAGCACTGGACACCTGAAACCAACAGCAAGCCACAGCGGAGTTTCCTCCAGTGCCTTCCCTCCATCTCCTCGGGATGTTAACTTAAGGAGTGATGATTAGGAAGTTTTGGGAAATGCCCTCATGGATCAAATCCATTTTTTTTTTCCAGAGTTGAGGGCCAAACCCAGGGCCTTGCACTTGCTAGGCAAGTGCTCTACCACTGAGCTAAATCCCTCACCCTGCCAAATCCAATCCTTACATCTCTCATTAACATTGTGCACTCAATGATAACTTCAAAGCAGTGTCTCGTGTTATCTGACAGCAGCTTTTTAGCATCGGGAAAGTCCAGTATAACAATAAAAAGGGAGTCCAAATGCTGTATAAATGACACCAGGCAGAAGCACCGCTCTTTTGTGTCTGGAACTCACATGAACTTCAGTGATGGGCTTCACAGAAACACCAACAGGTTGGGTTCTGAGGACTGCTGCCTAGCATGTTCTAACCCCCAAAGCAAGACTGTACACAACTGTTACATGTTTTACGTTTTTTTGTTTTTGTTGTTTTTGGTTTTTCGAGACAGGGTTTCTCTGTGTAGCTTTGCTATTTTCCTGGAATTCACTTGGTAGCCCAGGCTGGCCTCAAACTCACAGAGATCTGCCTGGCTCTGCCTCCAGAGTGCTGGGATTAAAGGAGTGCACTACCGCCCACCCGGGGATTCACATTTTCTTAACTGGCTTTATAAATATTAGAGAGACCCAAACTCTCACATTCCACCATCACAGAGCCATTTGAACACAATGCGCTGCAGGATGTGCCCTTTGGCTTTCTTCTCTCACTCCAGATATTCTCATTCACACATATTTATTCACTCACTCGCATATCCATTCTCTCCTCTCCCTTCATTTCTGTCTCTCCCTCCCCTCCCCCACCACCTCTCTCCTCCCACCCCTTCACCCTTTCTCTCCATGCTAATGTAAAATCGAGGGGGGACGCACCACATGGATCCAAGGGCCTGAGAATTCTGCTCCCTGTACCCGTGGAGACTACATAATCAAACTCTAATCCAAGATGAGCATTTTGAAGTTTCAGAATGAGGGCAGACTTCTTCAGATCTAGATGCATTATCTTACCAACCAGATCACCTGCAGTTCTGGGCTTCCCAAAATACCAATCATGCACTGAAAACCAAGATGCAAAGCAAATGCAAATGGGGAGTGAAGCTTTTTTGAGGGTGACATGTTGTTGTTGGTTTTACTCTTTTGGGGGACCCACCACCCAGCTCCCAAATAAATCACCCACGGAGTCTTATTCTTACTTATGAATGCCCGGCCTTAGCTTGGCTTAGCTTCTAGACAGCTTTTCTTAAATTATTTCATTTACCTTTTGCCTCTGGGCTTTACCCTTTTCTTCTATTATCTTACTTTCACTCTTACTCCGAGCTGGCTGTGTAGCTGGGTGGCTGGCCCCTTGTGTCCTCCTCTTTCTCTCCCTCTTTCTCCTTTTTCTCCCAGATTTCTCCTTCTATTTATCCTCTCTGCCTACCAGCCCCACCTATCCTTTCTCCTGCCTAGCTATTGGCCGTTCAGTTCTTTATTAGACCAATCAGGCATTTTAGACAGGCACAGTAACACAGCTTCACAGAGTTAAACAAATGCAACATTAAAAAAAAAGTAACACACCTTAAAATAATATTCTACAACATTGACACTGCATTCCTATTTTAAAGTAAGACTACCAAGAAAACAACTAGATCATACTTTGTTATGATATGCATGTTTCATTGTGACTTGAAAATGTATTGAGATGTGCAGAAAAATCCAAATAATGACTATGTCATAGAGAAAAAAACAATCCCCATAGTATTCAGCAGTGAGAACATCTCTCAGGTCTTGCAATGAGAGCCCACTACGCACAAACCCATATGCCTTCCTTGAATTTCAGAAATATCAATTTGGAAACAAATGCTAGGAATTATCCAAGCTGCTCCTGCCTTGACACTGATCATACAAGACAATGTGTATCCTGAAAACTTTCTGGGGAGTGGCCCTGAAACAGGCTCCAGGGAAGTTCAGAGCCAAAGGTCTGTTAGCTGGCTTCTGTAGCAATCCTGGGTCCTCACTTGGGTGTCCAGCGCCGCCTCCTCTCCTTTTGTTTACCAAGGTGTGACACTGGGGGAAGGCAGGCAGTGGCCTTTCTCACCACAGGAGGACACTGCATCCCAAACAAGTAGAAGGACAAATGTTCTGCTCTAGCTTATATCATAGTCAACAAAGATGCTCAATTTCCAAACATGCATGATGTTTAGCCTTGTAGTTTCAGAGCCATGGATGGGACTGGATGGGAAAGGACTCTTCTATGAACCCTCAGGATCAAGTAACTGACTGTGGATGCCCAACCCCAAATGATATATCTGCAGTGCAACCCGACACCTAAGAGAAAATTGCAGAAGAAGGGGCAAAGAAAAGATAGCCAGAGCCAAAGGCCCGGATTGCCTGCTATTAGAGTTTTCCCTGGACATGGCGGGGAAAATGGACCTGTGAACTCTCAACAATATAGTTGCCTGAACAAGACCAACAATGATGATAACACCAGCTGACATGACAATGTAGATGGAAGAATTCCATGTGGCTCCACACCAAAGTTTCCTCATTGATTGTCCAAACCCTGATCCTCAGTCCAGGGCATATGTACATACAGGCAATGCTAAATGGACTTGGTATGTTGTATATTCATGTCTGCATATATGTGCATATGTATATACATGTAACGAAAATTAAAGAAGTGGTCATGAATTGGGGGCCACTGGAGGAGCTGGAGGGGACAAAGGAAGTTGGGGGCCACTGGAGGAGCTGGAGGGGACAAAGGAAGGGGAGGGAATGACATG
Organism: Peromyscus leucopus; assembly: GCF_004664715.2. Lineage (NCBI taxonomy): Eukaryota > Metazoa > Chordata > Mammalia > Rodentia > Cricetidae > Peromyscus > Peromyscus leucopus. The sequence goes on from NC_051084.1 coordinate 58,730,948, forward strand.
GATGAAGTTCTCAAAAATTTTATGTCACACACAAAGGAAGGAAGAATCCTCAGGCTCACCCAAGTATGGCTCTCCTGCTTCCTAATTGCTCCAGGTAAATGCTTTAGCTGAAGTGCCAGCATAGTTTTGGGGCTTTAAGAACTAAACCCAAGGTTATGGAGAGATCAAGGCATGGAGAGTAGATCTGAGCCACGGGGCAGGAACAAGGGATCTAGACTAGCTGAGGGGTCAGAGACCACAGAAAATATCCTCAAATTTATGCTCTTTTGTAGCATGTAAAATACGGACCAAAAGTCATTTTCTTTTCCCATGATGCCTTGTGACAGATACACCATGCAGCCATCTGTGAGATCATCCTCAATTTCTAATACTCTTTACAATCTTATTCCCTCAAAAATTTTTAGTAGCAGAATAAAAGCAGCAAGTCCAGTTTAGAGCAGAGTATTTGTACCAACAGAAATTTTGAGCACAGAGGTTCTGACTGTGGGTGGGAAATACACACGAAAGAACTGGGAGAGCCCCGGCTGACCGACAGTGCTGGGAAAGGACGCGATCAATTCTGAATCTTTCCGACTTTCATCTGGTCAGTTGTAGATGGCAGTGACTGCCTTCCATCTAAGCCTCATGCTCCGAACCCCATCCCAGCATGAGTCCCTTCGTGATAAAGCAATATTTGAAAACTTATGGTTTACACAGCTCTAATTTGACTCGGTTGGTTGGCCAGCATATAAAACCTTTAAAATACAGTTCTATTCAACCAGCAATGCATATGTAGAAAACCAGAATCCAATTTTAGGTTTTAGCTATTTATTAATAAACCACTAAATTTGCCAATAAACTTTAAAATGACTTGTCAACTTTAATTCATTACTAAATTTATCAATAAACATGATATATTGTAACACATCAACCAGCCTTCTAGATAGAGGCACCAAAAGGTTTTAGCTGAGAGACTCGAGAGAGGTAGGAGCCATGACTCCATTATTCTAAATCCTTCATGCCCAACTCAATACTGATACAGGAACGTTTTTCAGATAAAAGGATAGAAAGGGATGACTATTTTCTAACCATGTCCAAAATCAATTTCAACTTAAACTGTCAAAGAGCCTAGTTTGAATATTCAAATATGTCCTCTGATGAATGAGGTACATTCCAGAGCTTTATGCAACTTGGTCCTTTAAAGCTTCCCTCTAGGAGCATCCTAAGTCTCACCCAACAGGATCAAACGCCCCATGCATACTGCTCACCTGCCATGTCAATGGCAAAAGGCCTGTCTTCTCTCCACCCGGTGTACCAGCCGACAACTTTGCCATTTTTCACCAATGGACGTTCATAGCGTCGCCCGCCAACTAGGCCCACAGGCCAGACGGAGACCTTGCGGGTGGTCCTCATCTGCAAAAGGGGAAAGAGATCTGCGTGAGTTTTGTTCATGTGTCATGACCTACGTTCGAGGAATGGAGCTACCATGGTTTCAGAACTTTAAGGTTTCCAAACAGAATCTCCTACCCTAGTTCACTGTCATTGGCCCAAGGCCTAAGGGAAAAGAACTCACTGGGTGTAGTGGAACATGCTTTTCATCCCAGTACTTGAGAGGCAGAGACTGGTGGACCTCTGTGAGTTCGAGACCAAGCAGAGCTACATAGACCCTGTCCCAAAAGAAAAAAAGAAACTATAAACTAGGTGCCAATGCCCAAATATCACATATTTGAAATCTACCTGGGATAATTAAATGTTTTCCATTTGTCTCAAAATTGAATCTTTAAACTTCCTGTCTTCTAAAATGAGTCACTTTATTCCCAGAAAACTTGATGATTCAATAAGTGATGTCACTCAGAATGACTTTCTCCAAAGTTTTCATTTCTGTAGACACATACCTTGCCTGGGAGGTAGAGGAAGGCAGATCTCTGGGAGTTCAAGGCAAGCCTGGTCTAAGTAAAGGGCAACATAGTGAAACCATGTAAAAAAAAAAACTGCAAAAGAAAAATGCCAACTCACCAACAGAGGCAAATTTATCTTGATAACAATAGACTTCCTGGCAGAAACCCTGACTGCTCCAGAAGCATGCCATGATGTAGGTCAGGCCTTGAAAATAGACATACTTGACAACTAAGATTATGCCCAGCAAAATTATCTTTTTAAAGTGATGAGGAAATAAAGACCTTCTAAGACAAGCACAAACTAAAAAATAAATAAAGGTGGCAGCACACTGCAGAATAAACTTAGAGGAATTGTGTACAAAGGGAAATAAGATACTAACAAGGGACAGAATAAATTTCATGAGGAAAAGATAAACAAATAAAAGCCTGTAACAAATTAATCATCATTTTGGCAGACCAGAAAAACTTTATGATAGATAACAGAAGATGAACAAATTACATTTGAACCAATTGAAAAGGACACTAGTACAAGAATCAGCAAGTTCTGCTCAATAACAGCCTAATGTAAATACATTTAACTTTCCCCCTTAAAAGATGAAGATTAGCTGGTTGGTTAAAAAACAACAATAACAAAAAGAAAACCAACAAACAAGAGCTGACTCATGGGTAATGATGAACTGAAAGGAAAGGGTTGGAAAATTATGTTCCAGACAAAGGGAAACTAAACACAAGTCAGAAGGTGACACCTGACAACAAACCATACTCATGTCTAACAGAGTAAGCTTGAAGGGAAAATTTGTCAGACAAGATAAAGAAGCAATAATCCATAAAAGACATAACAATTACAAATATACATACCAAACATTGACATATTGAATTTTGCAATACATGCAATTGCACATAAGGGCCAGATGAGTCCAGATGTCCATAATCATCAGTGACTGAATAACTGTCTCCAAATAGGTCATTCGGAAAACAAGCAACTTTGGGGTTAATTGCACCGTAGATGAAATGGACTTCAGAGACATCTACTGAACATTCTGTCAGAGTGCAAACTATAGGTTTTTTTTTTTTTTTTTTCCAGCATCCCATGGGACTTTCTCTAAACAGAAGATGGTTTAGGCCATAACACAATCTTAGTTACTTTATCATTTCTGTGATCAAATGAGCTGACAAAAGCGACTTAAGAGAGAAAGGCTTTACTTTTATTTTGGCTTACAGTTCCAGGGAGTTGTAGTCTACCATGACACTAAGAATAACTGGCGTCAGGCAGGGGAGGCAGTGTGGTAGGCGCAGGAAGTACGTCCACACTTGGGAAGCAGAGGGAATCAGGAAGTAAGGCTGGGTCATAAGACCTCAAGGTAGTTCTCAATAAGTCACGGCAAGGCTCCACCTCTTAAAGATTCTAAGATCTTCCCAAACAATGCCACCAGCTAGGGACCAAGTGTTCACATACATGAGCCTATGCGGGACATTTTACGTGTCAACTGTAAAAGTCAGTCTTAAATTCCTAAGAATGAAACTCACTTCTTTTGTATTATCAGATAATATTAGACTAAAACTAGGAATAAATAGCAAGAGAAACTATAACAAAATGTGGAGATTGAACAATATGCTCTTGAATGATCAGTGAGTAGATCATTGGGAAATCAGGGAGGCAATTACAGCTTCTTAGACTGAAATTAAAATGGAAACAAACCAATTCCAACCTTTGGGACAAGCAAAGAGATTTTTTTTGTGAAGAGATTTCTAAGAAGAAATTTTGCAACTATGAATGCTTACACGACAAACAGCAACGATACAGACAGATAACTTAATGATTCACCTAACGCTGTAGCAAAACAAGAATAGACCAAACACCACATGAGTAAATGGAAAGAAATAATAAACATCAGGGTAGAAATGAATCAAATGGAGACTAAAAGGACAACATAAGGAATCAATGAAACAAAGAGTTGGTTCTCTGAAAACATGAACGAAATTGTCCAACATAAGCCAAGGGAAGACCCAAATGCTTATAGATTTTGAAAGGGAACATTAGAGTAGATACCAATGAAACCCAGAGGATCATTAGGGAACACTTCAAAAAACATGTTCCAAAAACATGGAAAAACTAAAAGGAACAGATGAATTCCTAGTCCTATATGATCTATCAAAACTAAATCAAGAGGATGCAAACAATTTACACAGCTATGTAATGAGCAATGAGATTGAAGCCATAAGTTTCTCAAGAAGATAAAGCCATGGTCAGGCCAATTCATTACTCATTCTACCAGACCTTTGACAAATTCCAACATCTCTTCATGATAAAATTCCAGAAGAAAAAGTAATAGAAGGAGAATATTTTAATATTATAAATGAAAACCTTACAGCATCATTACACTGAGTGAGGAAAACCTTCAAGTATTTCCTCTAAAATCAGGACTGAGACAAAATATCTACCTTCTCCCCCTTTAATCAATAAGTTGATTATTGTTCTAACTTTTAGAACAGTAAGGCAATGGAAAGAGGTGAAATAGGAAAATAGGAAAGGAAGGACTCAATATTCCTATTTGGAAAAGGCTTAAAAGATACTAAAGGCCTCTCCAAAAAACTCTTAGTTTAAGAGTTTTAATACTTTTACCTAAGTACCAAAATACAAAATTCTTGGTTAGGGTTACTATTGCTGTGATGAAACACCATGACCAAAAGCAAGTTGGGGAGAAAAGGGTTTATTTGGCTTATGCTTCCACATCACTGTTCATCATTGAAGGAAGTCAGGGCAGAAACTGGAACAGGGCAGGAATCTGAAGGCAGGAACTGACGCAGAGGCCATGAAAGAGTGCTGCTTACTGGCTTGTTCCTCACAGCTTGCTCAGCCTGCTTTCTTATAGAACCCAGGACCACCCACAATAGTCTGGGCCCTCCCAAAATAATTAAGAAAATGTCCTACAGGCTTGCCTACAGTCCAATCTTATGTAGGTATTTTCTTAATTGAGATCCCTTTTTCTCAGATGATTTTAACTTGTGTCAAGTTGACACAAAACTGTCTAGCACAAAAATCAACATATTAAAAATTAGTAGCTTTTCTATATAATAATAATGAACTTGCTAGGAAAGAAACCAGGACACAATCACATTCACAATAGACCCCCCCAAAATAAAAATAAATCTAGGAGGTGAAATATCTATAAGAAAAGTTTAAGACACTGAAGGAAGAAATTGGAGAAAACTCTAGAAGAGGTAAAGACTTTTAATGCTTGAAGATTGGGAGACTTTTTATTATGAACATAGCTATATGACTGAAAAGCAATCTACAGACTCAATACAATTCTTATCAAAATGATGACATTATTCATAGAAATACAGAAACAAAATTCTTAAATTCATATGGAGGCACAGAAGACTATGAATAAGAAAAGCAATCCAATTTAAAAGGAAAATTGTGGCTGGTGCCGTAATCCTAGACCTCAAATTACACTACAGAGAGACAGGGACAGCACAATTTGGGCACCAAAACAAGACATGTGGACCAGTGGAAAAGAGAACCCAGCAGCAAGTTCACCAAGCCTCAGTCACGAATATTTGACAAAGATGTAAAGTACATTGTGCTGTGGGATGTTCTGTATGGCAAATGTGTTGTTCTGATTGGTTAATAAATAAAACACTGATTGGCCAGTAGCCAGGCAGGAAGTATAGGCAGGACAAGGAAAGAGGAGAATTCTGGGAAGTGGAAGGCTGAGGCAGAGAGACACTGCCAGCCTCCGCCATGACAAGCAACATGTAAAGATACCGGTAGGCCACGAGCCATGTGGCAACTTATAGATTAATATAAATGGGTTAATTTAAGATATAAGAACAGTTAGCAAGAAGCCTGAGCCATTAGGCCAGTTTAAATAATATAAGCGTCTGTGTGTTTATTTTATAAGTGGGCTGTGGGACTGCCGGGGTTTGGTGGGAGCTGGAGAGAAAACTCCAGCTACAACATTGAAAGAGAGAGGCAGTTCCTTCCAGAAATGGGGTTAGAGAGATGTCTCAGTGGTTAAGGGTGCAACTACATCCTCCTGAAATTCCACCCCCAGGAAGATCCCACTGCCTCCACAGGCAACTGCACTCACATGCGTGTACTGTTCCCACCGCCCCTTACAGACACGTAACTGAAAAAATCAGAAAAATCAATTAAAGAAAGAATCAGTGCTGGATATCCAATTGCAGAAGAACAACACTAGTTCCATATAGTTCACTCTGCACCAAAATTCAAAATGGATCAAAGACCTTAATACAAGAGAGAGAGAGAGAGAGAGAGAGAGAGAGAGAGGGAGGGAGGGAGGGAGGGAGGGAGGGAGGGAGGGAGAGAGAGAGAGAGAGAGAGAGAGAGAGAGAGAGAGAGAGAGAGAGAGAGAGAGAGAGAGAGAGAGGGAGAAACACTGGAACTGTTAGATTAAAACATTGGGAAAACACTTTATAATGCATGCACAGGCAAAGAGTTTCGGAAAAGGAAACAACAGCAAGAATTGACAAATGGGACCACATGAAATCAAAAACTTCTGCACAGAGAAAGACACATGCAGCAGGACAAAGAGACAGCCTCCAGGACGGGAGAGAAATCTTCGTCAACTAAACGTCTGACAAGGGATTAATATCTGTAAAGACCTAAATAAAATTAAACATCAAAACAAATCATCCAATCAATAAATGGGAAAATGGAACTGGCAATTCTCAAAAGCAGAAACAATTAATACATGAGATAAATGTTTAACATCCTTAACCAGGGGGGAAATGAAAAATCAGAACCAAACTGAGAGCCAGGCATGGTGGCACAGGCCTTTAATCCCAGTACTTGGGAGGCAGAAGCAGGTGAGTTTGAGGACAGTATAGTTTAAAGAATGAGTCCCAGACTTGCTAAGGCTACATAGTAAGATCATGTCTTAAAATAAATAAATGAATAAAAATTAAAAACTACACTGAGATTATATTTCACAATAGTTATGATGACTACAAACGGGGGAAATGCTAGCAAGAATGTGTGTGTGGGGGAAACAAGAGCCTCATTTACTGCTAGTGAGGATTTAAATTAATCCAGCAACTGGAGAAATCAGTATGAGGATTCCTCAAAACATTAAAAATGTATCTACACTATGGTCCAGCGATACAGCCCCTGGGCATATACCTGAAGGAATTGGGGTCAGCACACCACACATATACTTGTCCAACCACATCGACTGTAGCACTGTTCACAGTACCAAGACATGCAGTCAGTCCAGGTGTGTATCAACAGATAAATGGACAAAGAACTGTGAGATAGACAGACACACAGTGTAGTTCTATTCATCCATCAAAAATATAATTTTTATGTCATTCCCAGGAAAAGGGGTGAAGCTAGAAATCATCCTGTCAAGTTCAATAAGCCAGACTCAAAACTCCAAATAGCATGTGTTTTTCTCATAGGTGAGCTCTAGATTTAAAAATATATTAAAAATGCATGGATGGAGAACAATTGTAAAGACCCTAAAAGTCCCTGTATAGAGTATGAGAAAGCTGGAGTTGGAAGAGGCTGGTGGGGCAGGGATCCATAGCATGTCTAGGATGTTATTCAGAACCAGAAGACATAACAAACTCTGATGCTCTACAATGACAATATTCGCAATAACATGGCCTGATTGTCTATGTGACAGGATATATAAGGGTTCTCAACCTGTGGGTCACGACCCCCCAAAGGTATTATATACTTCCTGGCTTGGTTCGACTGTACTCTGCAACTAGGAACCACAGCCATCGCATCCTGTCTTAAGGACATTTTGTCTTGTACTTTATGTAAGTAATGAGGAAACTAACAATATAGATACATAACTAAATGCCCCTCAAACACGCGCGCGCACACACACACACACACACACACACACACACACACATGAAAGGACATAAAAGAACAGGGACTATCTGTGGGGCATAAGGGCACCAGTGGGAGGATATAACAAACAAGGAAGGATAATGAGATACGAATAGATTGGAAGTACAGAGATACACATGATTGACAATGTCATTTGAAACTCATTATTATGTATGCTAATTTTTAAAAAATTATAAAAAGTGACAATAAAATGATTATAAGTTGAGAAATTTTTTTTTATGAAAAGAAAGGAGAATGATTTACTAGGGGAGTTTTTCCAACGCAATTGGAATGCAAGTCATGGCATGAGAGTGAAGTAATTAGATCTCCCATTAGCCCAGCATTCCAATTCTATTTATTATTAACAACCCACCTTGTTCTAAAAAGATTTAAGGGCGTGAAGCATCCCAGGCAATGAAAGTCTCATTGCATTGTTCTCCCTCAAATGTGAAATGACTATTTTTATAGTTTCTGTTACTTTTATACTAAATCATTTACAATTACCTTGTGCTAGCTCATATCAACTTTTATGGTAATTTTTAAAAAAAGTTCCACTGAGTTTTAACTCTAAGTGCAGCAAAGTGTACAGGCCATCCTTTTGGGAATCACTGCACAGTTAGGGTCCGTTTTCAGCTCCCCTTGATACAGGGCTGAGCATCTGTATGGCTGCTTTGATATGACTTATTAAGTTCTTCCCCTTTCTCCTGCTGTCTATGGACATCTATTTGCTGTAAAAAGTACCTAATTGCTATGGTACAGGTGAAATCATCTTTGAACTTTTGCCAGAAAAAAAGTTGGTTGTGCACATCTGTGTGGGCTTGCTTCTAGAAGCTCTGATGCACTGTTTGTCCGTGCATTAATGTGGGGAGCCAAAGTCGTGTGGTTCTGGTCAATCACAGCTTTGTAAGTCCCTGACCAGGTTGTGTGGGTCCCCTGACAGTTTCCTTCACTTCTGAAGTTATTTCCATAGTCCCGTGTCCTCTGCATTTCCATGTGAAGTTCACACTTTGCCAGTTTCAGCACCGACTGCTCCAGCATGGAGCTGACACATGGATTTGGCAAGAACAGTGCCTTCACCATAATGACCTTCCCCAGGCGCATGGCTACTCTCTCTCCCTTCATTGGGCTCTTTCTGGACTCGGCTCTTGATTGGACTTCAGGAATGTTTCAGTGATCTAAGTCCTGGATCAGTCATAATGAATCCCAGGCAATCTATTTAATATATGTGCATGCCTGGTCTTCTCTGTACTTTGGTCAAAAAAAAAAAAAAAAAACGGAGACCATTTACCAAAGTTTTCACATCGTAACCCAATTTACTACACATTCAAGTTCTTCCTCACATACTTCGGGCAGTGAAAAATATGTCCTTGTCTTCCAAGCACACAGAGAACCCAGTTCAATTTGGCACACGTGTTATTTTCATTAACAGAATGGCTTATATCTTTAAGACACTAAAAATAGCACCTCATGTTTTTGTGTGTATGTGTGTGGGGGGGGAGGGTGCAATATTTAATCTCTTACCCTTCCCTTCCACCCCCAGAGCACTAAAGTTTTAAATCTGTGACAGATTAGTGAGCAGACCAACCGCAGATTTCTGTCTTTCAATGTTTTCTTTTAAAATTTTATTCCTGTGTGTGTGTGTGTGTGTGTGTGTGTGTGTGTGTGTGTGATACACACAGTACATGCAGCATATGAGTGCAGGTGTCTGTGGGGGCCAAAAGAAGGAGCTAGGTTCTTTGGAACTAACCTTCCAGGCCACTGAGAGCATCCCGATATGGGTGCGGGGGATTGAACTCGGGTCCTTGGGAGTAAGAGCTGCATGTGCTCCTACTCTCTGGGCCATCACGTTAGCTCCTCTGTGTCCTCTTGGTAGTGCATGAAGTTGTGCTCTGCATTCAACATCCCAAACAATGCTTGTCAAGCTTGGACACGCCACGGACCCACTTAACTGTGGGCCCAACAAGTTGTGCTGGGGATATAGAGGAGGTGCAGTCGCAATCAAAGAGGAAGGATAAGAACAGAAGGCAAGACTATTCGAAGGTGCTGGTGAGAGAGAAGGCTCAGGGGTCTGAGGTACAGGCCTGACCACCTGAACTCGATCCTCAGATCCCACAAGGTGGCAGGAGAGGGAAGACTCCTAAGAGCTGTCTTCTGACTTCCATATAGATACACTACACTACACACACACACACACACACACACACACACACACACACACACACACTGGCAGTTGCAATGGCTACAAAGACATACAATAAATACGACTGATAAGCAAAAATGTTTCTAAAACATAAAAAGAGAAACTGTCATTGACAAAATAAGCTAGGGCTAGGGAGATGACACAGTTGCTGAATAAGCGTAAGGACCGGAGTTTGGATCCCCAGAATCCACGCAGAGCTAATGAAGGCGGCACATGTCTGCAGACACAGTGCTTTTGTTGCAAGATGGAGACAGAATCCCCAGAAGACTGTTAGGCTCTTAACAAATAAGAGACCCTGTGTCAAATAATATGAAAGGCAAGGGCTAGCATCCATGGTTGTCCTCTGATACACACACACACACACACACACACACACACACACACACACACACGGGGGTGGGGTGGGGTGGAGAACAGCCCACAACTATAGGTCAGCTAAGAATGGGACGATTAAGCCTGGCCATAGAATTTAAGCTGGATTAGTGTAGGCTTTTCATTTAAACTAGGCCATGAAAGTCGCACAGGATTCTGCCCACAGACTAAAGATGGACCTGTGAGCAGATCGGGCTAACGTCAGCTGGTATTTCACTTTTGCCGAGGGCAGGGTGCTGAGATGATGGGCAGGACCATAGGAAGCCAGGCGATGCTACAGGGTGACGTTTGCAAGTGTGATAATTTTTGTTCTTTTTACGAGATTGTCATTTAAATAGCTAAACCGTTGACTAGGTCCTGCAGCCCTTGCCTTCTGGCAGAGCATTGGGATTCAATGGGGGAAGGCATTGACACCGAATCAGATACTCAGTGCTTCCATACAGGACCACTGTCCTCTAAAGAGCAGGGACATTTCAAAGGAAAATAGCACAGCTATTTACAGGGCTTCTTCCTTCCCCCTGGGATGTCACCTTTGCTCTGTCCTTTCACTCAGCCTACGTGCCCTAAGGAGTCCTTGGCTGCAGCTGGGCTCCGAAGGGGGAAAATGTGACAGCAGATTACGACTGCCAGTACGAGCTCCCTCTAACAACTGAAACATTCTCCACCTTTTAAAGCTTTGTCGCTTTCCTAATGCAAGATATGTTATAAAAAATGTAAAATAGCATTTACATAACAGTCGCAACTTCAGGTACCTGATGTGAGTCCCAATCTAAAAATAGGAATAAATCGAGGAGCATGAAGGAGAAGGAGTTACAATATTATGAACAGGTCTGACCCCGAAAGGCACTGTCTTCCTATTTACTCAATACCAGTGCAATATTCCGTCAGCTAATCCTCCTGCCACAGCTTTCAATTAAATGGACAGGGTGGGCAGGGCTTGAATAGCAATGTTAAGCAGCTAAATTCACATCACCACAGCCTCAATGTTACAAAGGACACACAAGATTCAGTTAGTATTTCCTCACGTTTTTTTCTCCAAGCAATTATAATAATTTACTATAAGAAAAGTTACACGGATATGGTAGCCATCTTAAAATATTTTTATTCATTGCATTTTTGTTCTTTCTTTCATTGAAAATGATTTTTTTTTCATACACTATATCCTGATTACATTTCCCCCTCCCTCTTCTTCTCCCAGTTCCTCTCCAGCTCCCCTCCCATCCAGATCCATCCCCTTTCTTGCTCTCATTAGAAAACAAACAGGCAGCTAAGAGATAATAACAAAATAATAGTATGAAAGAAATTCCAGGCAAATGGCATGCAAATCACAACTAGCCAGTAATACTTTTTATTGAGTCAACATCTCCTTTAGCTGCATGATGGTTAGCTCTTACCAATATCCATCTCCTATATCATGAGTCATTTGTCTTTCTGCAGCTTTAAACTGTGATTTTTTTGAGGCGGGGAGGTCCCTCCCGGGGCAATGGTTAACAGGAACCTTCAAGGACCGGCACACTTCAACTAGTTGCTGTTCATTTCAATGCAATTATTCCACATGGTGTCCTCTGCATGACTTTATGAATCTTGGATTTTTTTTTTTTGCCTATTTTTAATTTCAATACTGTGCCATTTCCACATTGTGAACTTTGGAGGTGCATAAGCAAATTATTCTGAGAACCTAAAAATGCCAGAAAGCAGAACTGTCCTTAAGACTACATTCTCAGCCTTTCTCCTGTCTCACTGGGTAGAAGACAGAGTCTACGTTGCCAATAACTCCTTATTATTTACCACACAAGGTCTTCACCTCACAAAGCCAAAATTCTAAGAGAGAAAAAGCAACGATATATGCAAAAATTAGTCATGTATGTTTTTCCTGGGTAAGGTTAGAAAGGAAACGTTGTTATGAGAGAGCACTGTAGAAAGCTGACCTGATGCATGGACTGTTGCGGCTTCCTCAAAGACATCAGCCAGAGCTGAATCTGAAGCGAGAACAGCACAAATCACCAAGAATGTTCTAGGAATTCTGCAAGAGACATTCACCGTGTTCCCACCGTATGCTTTCACGACAGAATGGCTGCAGATGATGGCTTTGGGGACTCCAACTCTCACAGCTGGAGTGAAAATTCAAAGATTGGCAAGTTGGAGGCTCGAATGTTCCATATGGTAATGGAGGAGGGCGGCAGGCATCGTTTTGAACTTCATGTAGTTTTAGGAAGATGGCGATTGGCAAATGAATCCATGCCAGTTAGTGTACACATGTTTCCTTGTGGTATAAGCTGAGGGTTTAGAAGCAACGACATCTTGGTAGCAATGGGTACAACTCGAACACAGATCTTGTTCTTGTATCATCTTCAAATAAAAGGAACCAGGCTGACTTAAATAAATAGCTGGTTTTAGGCCTAGGTATGAGATATACAAGATTTTTCAGAGTTATCCTGTAAGGCCGGAAAGCAGGGAAGTGCTCAGAAATAAAACAAAATCCTGGATCTCCCAGCTGTGAGTGAGGCCATATTAAAAGGCATACAGAAGTCAACTGAAAAATCTCACCTGGCAAATCCAGGATAATGTGAATAGAGAAACTGATCACAACCCAAAGTGTAAAAAAATAAAAAAATAAAAAAACAACTACCAATCTACATTAACATAGCAAATGGAGGAAGAGTCACATCTTGCATGGGGAATTCCAAATAACTTATATTGGTAACCCTGAGAAAGCAGAGCAGACTTCTTAGGTGTGCACTGTGTCTCAGGATGTCTTTCCAAAGAGTCCAGTATGGAGGAGGGGAGAGGGGAGTACTTCCACGGTGAAGGAGCCTGCTGAGTCCTGTCTTGGCTAGATGGTCCAGGCCAACATCATCACTGATGAAGCACACTGATCTTCTGTGCCCTTTATAGGCTATGGCGAGGCTGGCCCTTACGGCTGGGGTAGTTTCTGTTGTAGAAGGAACCACAAATCCCCGAATTCAGCGACTCTAGGCTTGTGGTGGGAACTACTCTAGATGAACCTGGTGCAGCAGCCTGCAGGGCCAGAAGGTATGGCGAACATTCCACGATCAACCAAATAAAAACCTTAGGTGAACCCACGATAACTGAAACCTAACGGCTGATGGCACAACAATGGGACAACAAAATGTACGGTGTCGCAATCCTGACACGTCGTGGCAATGGTGCTCTGCCCTGTGGTTTGCTTCTCCAGAAACCTCAATTCCAATCTAATTGTTCCAACAGAAGGGCATCCATCGAGATGCCGACCAATGCTCAAAACTGTGAAAATCGCCAAAAACATAGAAAATCTATAACGTCATGGCCAAGGGGAGCCAAAGGGGACAGGGCAATAAACACAAGGAGGCATCGTGGACAGGATCCTGGAATAGAAAAGTACCCCGGGGCATCAGAATGGAGAACAGACTATAGTTAATACTAGCTTATTAAATATCCCACAGGTACATCACTAGTGTGAGTAATGAGCAAACTGAGTATGGAGCACATGGAAACTCGGTGATACATAATTTTTTTTTTTAAAAAAATTCAAAACCTGTTTTAAAAGTAACACCACGTGTTTTCACTCATCTGTGGATCCTAAGCTGTGAATTTTAAGATTTGTGTGTTTAACTTGGCGTGTCTGTAGAGGCCGGAATGCCAGAAAGGAGAGATGAAATGGAAGGGAAACAGCCTCAAGACGGGGGGATGGTGATATAAGATGGGGAGACCGGGAAGAGCAGGGGTGAGGGCAGCAGCAGCCAAAAGGAAGGATGTTTGAAAAGCCATATGGAAACCTGCTACTTTGTAAGCTAATTAAAAACATGTCATTAAGATAGAGTTTGAACAAAAAGACTCAGAGTGGTGAATGGGCTCATGGGTCAATTAAACAAACACCCCAGCTGAGTACGGGATGCCTCCCTATGGGTTGTTGGCCAGGGATGTAAGTGGTTAGCACCAGTCAGAACTAGATGGTCAGACTATTGCTGAAGATACCACACACTTGGTGCGGGACAGAGAGATACCAAGCTGCACCTGGACTGGAGGCCTCTCCTCCCTGCTGGAAGCTTCCATGGTGCTGGAAGGTGCTGTGGGAGAGCTGGGAGAGAAAAGCCCTCTACAGTCTTACTTAGCTGTGAGCTCCTGGAGCTGTTGTACCAATCTGCCAGGCAAGAGATCCCCACTGGTGTGAGGGCAGCCTGATATGGGGTACCCAGCCACTTTCTGATTGAATTTCAGGTCTGCTCCACAGGAGGGAACTCATGCCTGGAACTTTGTAAACCTGGTCAAAAGCCCATGGCTGTTGAGGTCATAGGCCCTCACGGGGAACCTAATTACTGCTGTATTTGCCAAATGGCTGAAATGTTTATGTTTATCCCCATTGATTTCTGCTGCTTCCAATCTTGGCCAGAGAAGCTTCTTTTTGTAGTGGGCAGTGGGCAGCGCAGAGACTTATAACTGGCCAAGGCAGAAGAATAAGTGACTCTTGAATGCTCAGTCCAAAGCGGGGTATCCGTATCATCACCTCTGAGGCTCTGAGAACATCTTGGAAAAGGGGCTAAAAAGACCCAAAGAGCCAGAGGATACAGAAGAGTGTTGTGACATGACATGGCTGTTTTACTCATAAACTCACAGCAGCTGTAACTGCCTGCCCAAGATCTTCACAAGACTGGGCCCACCAATGTCACCATTAACTGGGGAGGGGCTCATGAGGTCCCGTCTCCCTGAGGAGCTATCAATAGCTGATGATAGCTGGAGGGAAGAAAGGGAGCCATTTTCTTTTTCTTTCTTTCTTTTTTTTTTAAAAAAATAATTTATTTAACTTTATTTTATGTGCATTTGTGTGGAACTGCAGTTACAGACAGTTGTGAGCTGTCATGTGGGTGCTGGGAATTGAACCTGGGTTCTCTGGAAGCGCAGCCAGTGCTCTTAACTGCTGAGCCATCTCTCCAAACCCCTCCCCTTTCTTTCTTTCTTTCTTTCTTCCTTCCTTCCTTCCTTCCTTCCTTCCTTCCTTCCTTCCTTTTTTTTTTTTTTCGAAACAGGGTTTCTCTGTGTAGTTTTGGTGCCTGTCCTGGATCTTGCTCTGTTGACCAGGCTGGCTTTGAACTCACAGAGACCCACCTGGCTCTGCCTCCCGAGTGCTGGGATTAAAGGCGTGCGCCACCACTGCCCGGGAGCAGTTTTCTTCAGGGCTGTAGCCACTGGTAAATTGCCTATGCTCTAGTAACTAACCTCAAACCTGTGAACATGCAAGAAGCCCCAGTTAAACTCAGTTAGGGGACACACACACACACACACACACACACACACACACAATGGATGTGAAGGTAGGAAGATGTTTTAAGAAGGAATTCAGTATGAGTGGGAAGGGAATTAAAAAGGGTAATGGGGGTGAACATGATCAAAATATACTAGGTACATGTATGAAATTATTAAAGAATAAAGAATATTTTAAAAGTCTATATAGTTTTTAAACACCCACTTTATAAGGACTCACTGAGCTTACTCATCAAGTATGACTTAATATGTTTTCCAGAGTTGATTTTTTCACTTACTTCCGATGCTTGTGCAGACTGGCTTTGCAAGCTGGATCACATAGCCACGCATGACCCTACAGGGAAGTTTGATTTGGCCTATTTGTTTTGTTTTAAGCTGAGATTTGTTGCCTGAAGCCATGGTGTATGCCTATATCCTAGCACTCTGGAGACTGAGGCAGGAGGATCATGGATTGAATGCCAGCCTGGTTTATATAGCAGAACCCTGGACCAAGTGCAGGGGAATGGAAGAAAGAGATTTGAGATGTATTAAAATTCAAAATGTCAGGCTTCTGAAAATTTGGCAAACTGGGCTAGCCGTTCATCTGGCAATAGTGGCAGGGAGTGTCAAAGTCCCTTTCTTGTCAGAGCCCCATTCTCTATCACAGCCCCAACACTGAGTCTCTGTGCCAGTCCGCATTCACTACCGCCTATGCTATTGAAAGGGACACACCCCTCTCTAAAGTGGGAAATGGGAAGACAGACTGAATGAGCTATGTTTGAAGAAAGCAGGAAGGCAATACTGTTGGATATATGAAAGTGAGGGATGTTCTTATGCATTTAACATATATAGTGTATGTAGAAAAGATAGAATTAGACATTAACCAGAATATGAACCATGAGAAACATGTGAGTAGGGGACATGATTAACAACTTTAATAAAGGAAAATACAGGTTGCAATTTCAGTTTTGAGTTTTAAAATGAAGGGAACTGTTTATACATGAACAGTTTCTCTTAATTATATTAATTACTTAAGATGCATGAATCTGTAAGCCCTGGTATGGATGACTTGGGAGGGGGCTGGCTGGGACTCTGTTTATTATAAAGCTTCAGTAATCAAGACAGTGTGGAATCAGTGTAAAGAGAAATATACAAATAAACAGAGGAAACTGGAGAATCTAGAAACAGTTCTGCCCACTGGTGGTCAGTTGACTTTTGAAACGTCAGCAGGGCAAACAAGGAAAGGGAGAGTGTTTTCAGTATCCAAGACTGGAACAAACAGACATCTGTGCTAGAAAAAGACTGATACAGAGGCAAGGCGAAGACTCGCTGCTGGTCGAGGGGAATGTAAATCAGCGCAGCCATTATGGAAAACAGTGTGGAGACGCCTCAAAAAAGTAAAATCAGAACCACCATTACCCAGCAATCACACCACTCTGTGTGTATCCACAGGATGAGAAATTGGTGTGTTTAAGGAAATTCACAGGATTGGAGATCAGCCTAGGGGAGAATGCTTGCTTGGCATATGCAAGGGTTGGAGCCTTGGCATGGCAGAAACACAATATTTTCAAAATACAAAAGGTTTTCACGTTTATCTTAGTATTAGTCAAGACTTGAAACCAACCTCAGTGTCCGACAATGGGTAACTGGCCAAGAAGACTCTATGGACAATAAACCAAGAGATGAATAAGTAAAGTAGGTCCAGTCATTTGAGACATTACTGATGCTGGAGAGCCACATGGGCACAGAAAGAAAAATACCACATAATCTCACTTACATGTGGAGTTAAAATGACAAACCACACAGAAGCAGGGAGTGGAAGGGTGGTGACCAGTGCCTGGGGCAGAAAGGGATGGTGGAGCAAAGAACAAGTAATTTTAGTTAGATGGTAGGAGCAAGGCCAAGGGACCTACTGTTCATTCTAGTGACTACAGTTGATAAAAACACACATTTAAAACTGCTAAGAGCATGGAATTGGAAGTGCTCCTACCACAGGAACGAATATGTATTAATATATGAGTAAATTCACTTGATCTAGCCATTCCACAACACATATACATCTATCAGAACGTGTTACATGCTATGAAGATACCGAAGTTTTCTTTTAAAAACCTTGCTTTAGATTTATTTTTATGTCTGAGTGTTTGGGCTGCATGTGTGCGTAGGCCCCAGACCCAGGTCCTCTGGAAGCGCAGCTCGTGCTAACTGGTGAGCCAACCCTCCGGCCCTGCAGAGTTTTCTTCTGTCTGTTAAAACAGGTGAAAAAAAGAGCCTTCTCCCTTTTATTTCCACCTCCATAAGAATTACGTCGAAGGGGGATCATCAACAAAAGTACAAAGGCTGATGTTCATAGAGTTCACAAACTAATGAAAGTCAACATAGGAGAATAGTTATGAGATCTAAGGATCTGCAAAAATCCTTTAGGTCATACAAAACAATACGAACCCTAAAACTTCCACAAATTGGATTTCACCAAAGTAAAAAATTTGCTATTCTCCAAAAAATTTTGTTAAAAAGAACCCCAGACCTGAAAACCAATTCAAAGATCAAAGATAACACCTCGACATATATATCTGACAAAACCCTAGTGTTTGGAACATATACAACCCTATAGTTCAATGCTTTAAAAATGTATTTCTTTTTTCTCCTTTTATTTTATTTTATTTTACAATACCATTCAGTTCTACATAACAGCCACAGATTCCCTGTTCTCCCCCTTCCTGCCCCCTCCCCTTCCCCCCACTCCACCCCCATTCCTACCTCCTCCAGGGCAAAGCCTCCCCCGAGGACTGAGGACTGAGATCGACCTGGTAGACTCAGTCCAGGCAGGTCCAGTCCCCTCCTCCCAGATTGAGCCAAGCGTCCCTGCATAAGTCCCAGGTTTCAAACAGCTATCTCATGCAGCGAGCCCAGGACCTGGTACCACTGCCTAGATGCCTCCCAAACAGATCAAGCCAATCAAATGTCTCACCTATTCAGAGGGTCTGATCCAGTTGGGGGCCCCTCAGCCTTTGGTTCATAGTTCATGTGTTTCCATTCATTTGGCTATTTGTCCCTGTGCTTTATCCAACCTTGGTTTCAACAATTCTCGCTCATTTAAATCCTCCTCTTTCTCGCTAATTAGACTCCCAGAGCTCCACCCTGGGCCTAGCCGTGGATGTCTGCATCCAGATTCCTCAGTCCTTGGATGGGGTTTCTGGCACAACTATTAGGGTGTTTGGCCATCCCATCACCAAAAAGAAAGCATCTCCAACAAAAAGTGTTGGCATAACTGGATATTAACGTATAGAAGGCTGCAAATAGATCCATGTCTATCACCATGCACAAAACTTAAGTCCAAGTGGATCAAAGACCTCAACATAAATCCAGCTACTCTGAACCTGCTAGAAGAGAAAGTAGGAAGGAGTCTTGAACACATTGGCATAGGAGATCACTTCCTAAATATAACACCAGTAGCACAGACACTGAGAGAAACAATCAATCAATGGGACCTCTTGAAACTGAGAAGCTTTTGTAGAGCAAAGGATACGGTCAACAAGGCAAAGCGACAGCCTACAGAATGGGAAAAGATCTTCACCAACCCCACATCTGACAGAGGACTGATATCCAGAATATATAAGGAACTCAAGAAATTAGACATCAAAACGAACAACAGTCCAATTGAGAAATGGGCTTTAGAATTAAACAGAGAATTCTCAACAGAGGAAACTCAAATGGCTGAAAGACATTTAAGGAATTGCTCAGCATCCCTAATCATCAGGGAAATGCAAATCAAAACAACTCTGAGATATCACCTTATGCTTGTCAGAATGGCTAAGATCGAAAACACTGAAGACACTTTATGCTGGAGAGGATGTGGAACTAGGGGAACTCTCCTCCACTGCTGGTGGGAATGCAAGCTTGTACAACCACTTTGGAAATCAATATGGCGCTTTCTTAGAAAATTGGGAATCAATCTCCCCTAAGATCCAGCTATACCACTCTTGGGCATATACCCAAGAAATGCTCAATCATACCACAAGAGCACTTGCTCAGCTATGTTCATATCAGCATTGTTTGTAATAGCCAAAACCTGGAAACAACCTAGATGCCTTTCAACTGAAGAATGGATAAATAAATTGTGGCACATATACACAATGGAATACTACTCAGCAGAGGAAAACAATGACATCATGAGGTTTGCAGGCAAATGGATGGAAGTAGAAAAAATCATCCTGAGTGAGGTAACCCAGACTCAGAAAGACAAATATGGTATGTCCTCACTCATAGGAGGATACTAGAGGTGGAACAAGGATGACTGGGCTGCTACTCATATCACCAGTGAGGCTACCTGGAAAACAGGACCCCAGGAAAGACACGAGGATCGCCCAATGACAGAGAAATGGCTGAGATCTACATGAACAACCTGGACATGAGTGGGAACAATGAAGGGCGAGGGTCGAGGGAAAGAGAGCAGGAGATCCCAGCTGGATCAAGAAAAGAGAGGGAGAACAAGGAATAGGAGACCATGGTAAATGAAGACCACATGAGAAAAGGAAGAAACAAAGTGCTAAAGAGGCCCACAAAAATGTATTTCTTAATCACCATCATTGATGTGTTCGTGCACACACAATTGCATGCATGCACCATGATGGGCTTGTGGAGGTCAGAGGGCAAATTTGTGGCATCATTCTTCTCCTTCTACCTTTGGTGGGATCTGAGGGTAGCACTCAGATCATCCAGAGCAAGCATGGCACTACTGAGCCCTGACACCAGCCCTGGAACTTGTTTTTTTTTTTTTTTTTTTTTTTTTTTTAAAAGGCAAGTAGCCAAGCCTAGTGGCACACACCTATAATGACAGCACTCAGATACTCGTGTGTCTCAGGCGGGAAAAATACAGAAAGTAGAGAGGGAGCTGTGCTCCAGAACAAGTTCCAACATCTTAAAGGAAACAAACTCCAAACAGGAGACAAATTTGAACAGACGTATAAAGGACCGACTACCATCCAAACCCGTGCTGCTCGCCATCAGTTATTACGGAAGTGCAAATTGAAACCACAGTAAAACCATTACTGACCCACCAGGAAGACCGAAGTGAGAAGACTTAAAAAGAACACTTGTCCTCTGATACATCTCCAGGAAAGAAAATCATGAAAAGTATGTGTCTGTACAAACCTTGTACCCAAGTGGTCACAGCAGCTCTTTTCCTGACAGCCCCAATTGGGAAACAGCCCAAATGCATATCAATTAGCAAACAGGTAAAACCAACTGTGATACACACACACACACACACACACACACACACACACACATCACACTCCTATCTCAGTAACAGATGGACATACAATGTATGAAGAAAGTGAGATAAACGATGCTGTTTACATACTCACATGCTGCTCTAAAAGAAATTTAAATGTCTTGAGAAAAAGTTCTAAATGGGGAGATTGCAAAAGGTCCAACGATGGGTTTCAGAGGTTCATGGATTTGCTAAAATACAGCAAGCAATACATTTAAAATGAATATACTTTATTTTAGGTACATTGTACCTCAATGTAATTTAAAACAAAAGCAAAGTAAGCAGGGGGCTTCCTTTTTACATTTTTACTTATTTTGTATGTATGGGTGTGTGTGTGTGTGTGTGTGTGTGTGTGTGTGTGTGTGTGTGTGTGGTGGGGGATGGGAGTGGGAGTGGGGAGGGGGGGGCATGTTCATGCCACAGCATACATTTGGAAGTCAGAGCACATTTGCAGGAATCAGTTCCCTCCTTCCATCACATGGGTTCTGGGGATTGAGCTGAGGTGGTCATATCTGGCTGCACACACCTTTGCCCACTGAGTCATGTTGCTGGCCCAGGTAGCAGGCTTCAGTATGAACCTGTGATAGCAAGCCCTAGAAAAATGATTATTTCAGTGGCAATAGGATACTTAACATCCAGATACTAGCTTATAAGTAGCAAAATTTCTACCAAAAGAAACCATGACTCGTGTGAAAAGGGGATGATTCCAGGTTTGGCACAGGGAGAGCTCAAGATGAACCTAGAATAGAGCCCTCCTGCCTGGTGTGAAAACTCCCATTCTCTCCCATTCTCTCCCATTCTCTCCCATTCTCTCCCATTCTCTCTCTCTCTCTCTCTCTCTCTCTCTCTCTCTCTCTCTCTCTCTCTCTCTCTCCACTCCTTTTCTGTCTCTCTCTCCCTCCATGTCATCTCCAATATGGTGTTATTTTATTTGTACTGAAATGTGATTTTAATTGTATGTTAATAAAGTTGCCTGGGGGTCAGAGCTATTAGAGCCATAGCAAGAGCGTGGCGGTGGTGGTGCACACCTTTAATCCCAGCGCTTGGTAGACAGAGCTAGGTAGATCTCTGTGTGTTCAGGGATACAGCCAGCATTGGAGACACACACCTTTAAGGCCTGGAGGGCTGTACTTACAGGCAGTGACAAGGCAGTCATGTGTTTGGGTTTACAACCAATGAGAAGGCAGAACAGAAAGACTATATTAAAGACAAACACACAGGAAGTAGCTCTCTTTCGGAGAGGTAGGAGCACCGCAGGAGGAAGGGTAAGGTTTTAGCTCTGAGCTCTGACCTCTTGGCTTTCTCTTTTACATTGGTTCTGTGTTTCTTATTTAATGAGACAGTTGGTTACATCTACACTTCCTCCTCCCCCAACCCTTCTCATTCCTTAGAGACAGGGTCTTACTATAATTTGTAGCCCTGGCTGGCCTAGAATTTAATATGTAGAAAGTAATCCTCCTGCCTCCTAACATGTGCCCTAACAGCTGGCAACATACATTCCTTCTTTAAAAAATAAATCAAGTTAAGTGAAATGTATCTACTTCATGAATCCCTGCAATGGCCTCTATGCTGCAGTAAGTTTGGCGTTTATTGAAAATATTAATACAAATATTAATAATTACTTTTTTATTCTTCAAGTGGATATCAAAAAAGAAAAATATAGTTAAATTATATTTAGTGTTTCAGAAAACTTCTATAAACTAGCAAGTGTTGCATGTTCTAACGTGCCAAACTGTTGTTCTATTTAACTATGATTCTTTGCTACACACTCTTGGTTCTCTCATGACAGAGAGCTTGTTGGTGCTGGCAATGTGTTCAGCATGTTAACAGCAGTTGTTTGTCCAAATGCATCTGGCGCTCCACTGGCATAGGTTTTTGTTTTGTTTTGTTTTTTTGTAGAGCAATATCCTCCAAATTGAAGCATTTCTACCCTGGAGTGCTTGAGAAAGTTCAACTTGAAACATTGTAACTTAGACCAGGCCCGTTACCATTCAAGGAGTAAATAGCTCACGAGTCTCAGGAAGTCCCTGAAATTCACAAGACCCACAAAGCCCTTCTGCCTCCAAATTATACAAGCAATATAGACGGCTGGGAAGAAAAGAAGTTCTCTGACCTGCCAAGCTGCCTCAGGGCTGCAGGTTCTGTGAGTTGTCACCCATATAGGGGTGGGTTTTTTTTTTTTTTAGCAATGCAGCTGTCTTCAAGTCTTCCATGTTCCTATAAGTAACCCCAATAAACACATTGGTTTTCCAAGTTGGATTTTGCTAGAACTGTTTCTTTGGTTGGTCTGTTACTGGTGAACTGTTACTGATTATTTAGAAGGAATGGATATGTGTTCATCCCCTCCCCAGGGAAAGTCATTCATTGCCATATCAGATGGCTGCCCTCATTAATTCACAGACATTTTCATGCTCTAGGCACTCATGTACAAAACAGCCAAATGATACTTCAAAATTACAATAGCACTAATTTGAAAGCATAATTATGCTTTCTTTT
The DNA here is from genome assembly GCF_004664715.2 of Peromyscus leucopus. Classification (NCBI taxonomy): domain Eukaryota; kingdom Metazoa; phylum Chordata; class Mammalia; order Rodentia; family Cricetidae; genus Peromyscus; species Peromyscus leucopus. Next base: position 58,754,275 of record NC_051084.1, read on the forward strand.
TAATGCCTTTTCTTTTTAAAATAATTCCTGTGTTGCTGCATGAGGAGGATGGAGAAGGACAGAGGCATCTATGTGGATGTTCCTTTTATTACTACATAAGAAATGGCACGGTTCAGCTGGGCAATGGTGGCACACACCTTTAATCCCAGCACTCGAGAGGCAGAGGCAGGTGGATCTCTGTGAATTCGGGACCAGCCTGGGCTACAGAGTGAGTTCCAGGAAAGGCGCAAAGCTACACAGAGAAACCCTGTCTCGAAAAACCAAAAACAACAACCACCAACCAACCAACCAACCAAACAAACAAACAAAAACCATCACCACCACCACCACCAACAAAAGGAAATGGCACAGTTAACGACAAGATCAGATACCCCAGCCATCCTCCATCTATTCTCTTGGGCTAACACTGATCCAAGGACTGCTGTGCATAGAGTGGAACTGTGTGAGGAGACTCTCACTGTGTTTCTATTTAGCTTCTTCATATAAAGTCCACTACACATCTCTTATTCTTCTCAGAGAAAAGGAAGGAAAGAGCTCTCTATGGTCCTAAGATATCCTTAAATGTTGTGTATTAATCACGTATTTCATCTTCAACCCATGTGAAGTACTCTCTCGAAACAAATTTTGAGAAGACACAGAATCCCACTTCGTCCTCAGGCAACCAGCTGCTCTGCTCCCTTCACAGAAATGAAACAATATTCTCTGGCCCTCTTATTTTCCAGGCCCACCTCTTCCCATTTAAGATCATTCTACCTCTGGGTTTCTTTTCCAGTATTTAATTAACATCTACTATTGCTCAAAGAAGGATTTAATGCAGTTTACTCAGACACACAGATAAAAGAAAATTGAACAGAGGTGACTGGAAAAATCAATAGCTTTCCCGTAGGCACACAAATGTAAAGGAAAGTGGGTTTAACACCAACAGCAAATGTGCAAGGCTAGACACAAACTCACCAAGAACAGTACAAGAAGCGCATGGAGAAAATCACAAACCTTATTACAGAAACTAAATGGCCCCAGATAGTGCCTAGCTGTGACAGAGACTTCAGGATGGCTTGCTCAGCATCTCTCCTCCCTTCCTTATTCCCTTATCAGCTTGACTCATATGCAGACTGGACCATCCTCCAAATGACTGAGAAAAGGATGCCTCTCCCCAAATGCCAGAGCTAGAGATCACTAGGGATTGGTCAGTGGTTAGTTTGGGTTTTAACAGTTCTGGTCATTGCATGTGAAAAGGGCTTTGGGAAAGGTCCTTCATTCCTTAGGATGGCCTTTTTCGTTCGGCACATTGCCACATCGGGCTGTGATGGTTGGGACCACTGCAGTCATCTCTTAACCAAGGAGTGAACCAGCCTGAGGATACAGCTGACATGGTGAAGATGGCAGAGTGAAAAGAGATGGGAGGAAACCAGGACCCAGATGCGAGAACTCGCCACTAAGCCAGCCAGCCTTCACGACAGACTTCCTGCCACGTGGCTTCCTCCTCACCCCATCTCTTCTTCCTACCTCCCAGTACTACTCCAGGTCTTAGTATCCAATTGGAAAGCGTCGGATGAGTTGAACATAGGCGCAAGAACTCATAAAGCAGTTCCAAGTCTGGTCCTTAGCAACAGCCTGTATGATCCATCTGCCCTCTTCCTATGCTAAAGCAACTTTATGAAATACACGTCACAAATGATGTAGTAACCAGTGGAAGCACTTCGGGATCTGCCTCTCTTCGCTCTACCAAGCAAATGTGGGACCAGGCAACAAGCTTCTACTGCACTAAGCTCCTGGGTTTGTCTACAGCAGCCACTAAAATGCTAGTTATTCTGCGGATGCAGTGGTAACACATGCTTATCGTTCGAGGGGGATTCAAGTTGGGGGTTTTATAATTTGAAACCCGAGACTTCCTATTTGTCATGTCTGTCATTGGTCTGGAGGACCAGAAGTCTCAACAATATATAGTAGTTTTCATAGTAAGCCCAAAAGGAGGGTTGTTGTTAATAGCTTCCTGAACAGAGCTATTCTGGACTATTAGTTAGGGACTAGGCCATAAAAGCTTTAGACGGTTACACGAGGGAATATGTGGCGTGAATTTATAAAGATCAGCCTAAGTCATCTAAAAAAGGTGAGTAGCTACAGGGACAAGGGGCAGGGGTGGCAGGCACAGTCCCCAGGGAGGTCATTCTGGAAGCTGAAGGTCATTCACACTTTCCCGATTCACAAGGAAGAGGCCGTTTTCCATTGCAGTGGCTGTTGACTAAGCAGTCTCTTTGAACAGCAGGACTGGAGTTTCATTTTTTCTTTTTTCTCACCGATTAGTAAACCACAAGAGTACTGTGGCATTGAATACAGAGAGGCACCTTGTGGCAAATTCTAATTTCCCAAATAAATAGAGCATTCATGAGAGGTCCAATTTGAAAAAAAAAAGAGTTTCACCGTTAGAAGTAGCACACTAGAGGGCCACAAAAATAGACTTTTAAGACAAGGCATGGTGCGGAAAAATAGGAAAAGCCTATTTTGGCATTATGCGCCTTTAAAAAAGCATGGTATGCTTCAGGAGGCTGTGTACAAATCAGGACAGATACCCAAAGATAAGGATAGAAGGAAGTCAACAGAACAGGGAGGATGCTTGCCTAGGATAAAATAATAGTCGCAGGTGGAACTGCGAAGAGTGGCATGCTCTGTCTCTAGACTTGAAATCAAAAGGAAAGAAAAACAGCTCTCAGGTTTGTCTGGCAGGAAATGTATTCAGATCATGTGACCAATGAATTACAGAACAAACTGGGTAGAGTTGCTAGGGTGACAGATACAAGTTAGGTTGGTAGGGTGTCTGTCTTCTAGAGAGATACGTAAACGTAGGGTTTTAGTAAAAAGTTATTTCCAGGGCTAGAAGGATGGCTCAGTGGTTAAGAGTGTGTACTGCTCTTCCAGAAGGTCTGAGTTTGCATCCCAGCATCAGCATTGGGAGGCTCACAGTCACCTACATTTCCTACTCCAGAGGATCTGACACTCTCTTTTGGTATCTGTGGCTACCTGTACTCATGCACACATGCCCAATACACACACATACATACATACATAAAAAAATAAATCTAGCCGGGCGGCGATGGTGCATGCCTTTAATCTCAGCACTTAGGAGGCAGATCCAGGTGGACCACTGTGAGTTCGAGGCCAGCCTGGTCTACAGAGTGAGATCCAGGACGGGCCCCAAAACTACAGAGAAACCATGTCTTGAAAAAAACCAAAAATAAAAATAAAAAAATCTTTTTTTTCAAAAGTTACTTTCAATGCTAGAATGACCCATCTATACTCAGGCAAAAAAAAATAAATAAATAAAAAATAAAAATATAAATGGATGTTGAAAGAAAATCTAAGGCAGAACGTGCAATTATCAACCCGAGAGTGTTGGGGCTGTTTATTCGGTTTGAGCTTCACAGCAGGGTTTATTGAAATAAGTGTTTGTTTACAGATGATTACCTTCTTAATTGGGAGAAGAGTATTAGAAAAGCAGAATGGATAAAGAAACAAGAGCTAACTATGTACTATTTACAGCTGACACGTCCAAGTATAAGAACGAAGGGGGAGTTAGCAAAGGATGAGAAATGAAATAACAGACAAGCAAGCCTGTGAAAACTATTATAGCTATATTAATACAATACATCAATGAAGGGGCTTCCAAAACAGAAGACTACAAGAAAATCAGGGATACTTTATAATGAAAGAGGGGGTCAATTCATCAGGCAGAAAGTACTGAGTCTAAACGTATATGCACCAAGAATATAGATTCAAAGAACCCAGACGCACAAACAGGAGAAGGAATTAACACCCACAGTCAGAACTTGACTATTCATTTTGTCTTGGTAGAGCAAACAAACCAAGTAACAGCAGGGATAACAATATGTGAACATCATTCAGCTTCCCTGACACATACAGAACACAGTATCTAAATACACACATTGTATGTTCTTCTGAGTGCACCCAAAACATAGTGCATTATCACCAGCACGCTGGATTATAATTCAAATACACTTCAACTGAGTGGAAGCCAGTGCTGCTCACACGCCACAGATCAACTGCAAATCGAAAGACACGTCAGTGTTTGGAAGTTAACAAATCTTGCATTTCCTAGTAAAATTAAGACTGGATGAGTAACTTAGGAGAAATGAGAAACTATTTGAGGAGAGATATGGAGACACAGCCTTCTAGTGTATGGATGCAGGGTAATGGCACATCAGAGGCTGCCCTTGAGTGGTACCATGAATGAGAAGAGTTAGGGTAACTAAGTTAGACTATTCCCAAAAGAGAAGAAGGAAAAGCATCAAAATCACAAAAGATGTGACTGGACAAGCTGAAGGGCCCTGAAAAACAAAAGCTGGCCACAGTCCACTCAAACTGCCAGCTCCCTGGTGGAGGAGAGGAAGCCAATGCTACAGCGAGCCAGGAGCACCCAATACAAAGAGAATTGGGAGGCAAAGCTACATGAAAAGGCCTCAGATTCCACAAACCCTGAGTCCAGTTGAGGGATATAATGTGACCATGACACCTTCTACGTTCAAGTCAATATCAGAGAAGGAATCCTTTTTGTCAGGTTTCACATCTCAGACAGCTCTCCCCAAGGGCTATCTTGACAGGGAGCCTCTAATCTGAACTGAGTTGCTCTGGAATCCTATAAAAACAAGGACAAGTCACACATCAGAGGACCTGGGGTACCCTGCTATAATCTCTGGGTCAGAGATGGCCCCACAAGTTGGCTGTGGAGAAGGAAAGGGTAGTACATGGACACATTGAGATGCTGAAGACTGAAAGACCCTAGCCCTTCAGGCTTACACCCCCAAGCCTCAGGAAAGGAGAAATTTCAAGCACTAGGAAATGAGAAACGAAAAATCTAGTTCCAAGGGCAACCTGACTTAGCCATTGTTCAATCTCCCCTACAACCATGTAACAATGTAAAAAGATTTCTGTTAAGAGATGTGCTCAACTGTGACTGTGATAGTTGTAGGTGTTCCAGGAAGGACCACTGTGACCTTTGTGTAAACTCCACTCCTGCCCTGATATCCCACTTTGAGGTTTCAGGAAGAATGTACCTGTTGACGTAACTGTACCCCCTCTGTGATCAGACCATGATCTTGTGAAACAAAACTGTATGGGAATTGTAATCTTGTGGGTTTTTCCTTTATAAGCCCTTGTGGGGCTGCAGTAAGATGCAGCTCTTGCTCTTAGGAGCAGAGTTTGCCCTTCTATATAGAAGTTTAAATAAAAACCTCTTGCTATTGCATCAACTAGATTGGAGTCTGGGTTCTTGGGGTGCCCAGTCGAGACCCCCAGATTTTGGGGTCCAACAAAGACAACTCTGGCTGTGAACAGCAAGGTGGCTAGTGACCCTGCCTTCTGTGGGAAGGAACAAACTACATCACCTGGGGAGCTTGAGGGCCTGGAGGCCTGCTCTAGATGGCTACAGCATCTGGAGCTACCTCTCTACCACATGGTTTTCAGCAGGACTGAAAATTCTGAAGCTCAGTTAAAATAGAGTACTTCACCTCCATGGTCTTCCCCATACCACAGAGTGCTCAATGCTGGGCAGAATGTGAAAGCATGGTGATGGGGCCTGTTTTCTCCCCTGTCTGTTGAGAAACACCCTTGGCTTAGACACTAACCAGTTCTATTGGTACGGTTCTCATCACCTTGACCAAATAAATATCTGACTAAAAGCAACTAAAGGGAGGGAGGGTTGATTGTGACTCATGGTTGGAGAGCACAGTTCATTGGAGGCATGGACAAGAGGCTGGTCACAATGCAGCCACAATCTGGTGCCACCCACACTCAGGATCTTCTCCTCTCACTTAAGCATATCTAGAAGAACCCTCAAAGACATGCCCAGAGGTGTGTCTCCTAGGCAACTCCAAAACCAGTAGCCAAATTTCTAAATGCTCTTAATGAATAAAAAACACAGAGCCAGAAATTTGGGTTAAAGCCCGAGAGAAAGATCAGGAGAACAGGACAAACCATGAGCTAACATCACCTCACCAATTCCGCAGCTTCCAAAGAGAGCTTCTTCCTGTATACTCACATTTATACACCTTTTCTGTTCTGTCCTCTCATTGGCTCTTTTTTTTTTTTTTTTTTTTTTTTTTGTTTTGTTTTTCGAGTCAGGGTTTCTCTGTGTAGCTTTGTGCCTTTCCTGGAGCTCACTTGGTAGCCCAGGCTGGCCTCGAACTCACAGAGATCCGCCTGGCTCTGCCTCCCGAGTGCTGGGATTAAAGGCGTGCATCAAGTCTCATTGGCTCTTAGCCCAGTTACATCGCCTCCTCTTCGTACACAGCTCTGTCATTTTCTGCATGTCTATACAGACCTCAAGACCTTTATGACTGGTACTGGGATTAAAAGCATGTGTCACCATGCTTGGCTTTGTTCCCTAGTGTGGCCTTGAACACACAGAGATCCTGCCTGCTAAGTGATAGGATTAAGGGTGTGTGCTACCACTACCTGACTTCTTTGTTTACTTATAATGGCTGGCCTTTTTCCTCTGATCTCCAGGCAAGCTTTATTTATTAAAGTATAAAATAAAATATCACCACAAAAAACAATCATGTTGATGATGAAGTTGGATGCTAAGTTTACAAACTGGGAAGTCTCCAGAGCAAGTGAGGACCTACCTAAGCCAGCAGAGGCTCCTGGTGCATAAGAAGGGAGGCTCTTATGGTGAATGTAGCCTCAGGAGACAACTGATCCCTGATAGGTCTGAGCTTAGCACCAGCCTCAACAGTAAGAAAAACAAGGAACTCCAACTCCATCATCCATTCTGCCTGGCAAATCAATAGTAGATGACCCAGAAAAAGAATTGATCCTTACTTTGCCTTTAAATTTTTTTTGTTCTTTGTTTTTGTCTGCTTTATTGTATGTTTAGTGTTGTTTTACACTTATTTTAGTTTTTAAATCTTTCTTTTTTTATTATTAATCTCTTTCCATTTTTCAGGTATTCTGCTTTTATTGTGCAATTAGATTTATGTTATCTTTCTCTGTTTACTCTCTCAATTTCAAACTTTTCTGGATTTCTTTTATTTAACTTTGTGTCTTCTTTTGTTTTTCCTCTTTCTCTGTCCCATTCATTGCAGTCACTAATTATTTCCTTTTTACATTAACTTGTAGCTTCATAGACAATATTATTGTTATTATTTCTGTTCTATTTTTAAGGTCATTGATAGCAGAGAAGATGATTTTAATAGCTTCTTATGTATTTCTATATCTGGTTGGTGGTATTGCTTTTATGATTCCCCTCTCGTTGAGTATTAATAAAGATTGAGCTCTCAGGAAAGGAGGCTCACTAGCAGAAGATCTGCACATAAAACTAGGAGAAATATCCAATCCAATGCATGAACCAATTGCAATACAGAAATATAAGAAACATGAAAAGGCAATGTAACATGATTCCTCCAAAAAATAATAACCTCTCAGTAACTGAAACCAAAGACACTTAACATTTGAAATGCCAGAAACAGAATTCAAAACCTTAGGAGTAAAAATGATTGATGATTTCAGAGAGGACAAGAGTAAGCTGCTGAAAGTACAATAGATACAAGTGAAATACGAAACATCAGAGAATATGTCAAAACCCTACTGAAGACACTGGAAAATCTAGTACAACAACAACAACAACAAAACCCTCCAAGTTCCAAGACACGTGCAGCCTATCAAAGTTAAATCAAGACCTATCCATTTTTAAGTATATAATGAGCCATGAGATTGAGTAGAGTCTTGCAGCAAAGAAAAGCAAAGGACCAGAGCAATTCACTTAATTCTATCAGGCCTTTAAAGAAGAAATACCATCAATGCTCTGTTGTGGAATATTACTTTAACTGTGTAAAGATGTGCTACATTTGTTTATGCTGCATTTGTTTAACTATGTAAAGATGTACTGCTGTTTTACCTTGCCTGCCTAAAGCATCTGATTGATCTAATAAAAAGCTGAATGGTCAATAGCTAGGCAGTGGAGGGATAGGCAGGGCTGGTGGGCAGAGAAAATAAGTAGGAGGCGGAATCTAGGCTTGAGAAAATGAGAGATGAGAATGAGGGAGAAAGAGAAGGAGTCACTCGGAGCCAGGGAGCTGCCAGCCAGCTAGACACAGAGTAGCTACAGAATGACATACAGAATGAAAGAAAGGTATAAAGCTCTAAAGCAAAACATAGACAAAGAGAAACAGGTTAAATTATGTTATAAGAACTAGCAAGAAGCCTAAGCTAAGGCCAAATGTTCATAACTAATAATAAATCTCTGTATCATGATTTGGGAGCTTGTTACAATGCTTCTCAAAATGTTTAATTAAACAAAAAGAGAAATGGTGCAAAGAACTTGTTGAATAAGCCAATTTTATCCTGATACCATAACCAGATAAAGACACAAGAAGACTACAGATCATATACCACAATCAAGCTGATTTCATTCTAGAGATGCAAGGATGGTTCAACATACACAAGTCAATTAATACAAACACATCAATGGCCAGGGCAGAAATCATATCTGTAACATGAATGTTAAATCGGTCTCTCTCTCTCTTTTTTTTTTTTTTTTGGTTTTTTGAGACAGGGTTTCTCTGTGTAGCTTTGCTCCTTTCCTAGATCTCACTTTGTAGACCAGGCTGGCCTCAAACTCACAGAGATCCGCCTGCCTCTGCCTCCCGAGTGCTGGGATTAAAGGCGTGTGCCACCACCGCCCGGCTAAATCGGTCTTTTAATAAAAAAAACCCAGTACCATATATGGGGGTAAATACTGAAAGATCAGAGAGACAAAGGAATAAGCCACTGCCACATCTTACCTCTAGGACTCCTCTGCCTGAAAAAGCCTCTAGTTCCCGTCTCCTCACATCTTATACACCTTTCTCTGCCCAGTCATCACTTCCTGGGATTAATGGCGTGTGTGCTTCCCAAGCAAAGGCATGAGATCTCACTGTGCTTAGGATTAAAGCCATGTGATTCCCAAGTACTGGGATTAAAGGTGTGTGCCACCACCACCTGGCTGTTTCTCTCCTAGACTGAGTCAAACTCATGTAGCCCAGGGTGGCTTTAAACTCACAGAGATTCAGATGGATCTCTGCCTCTTGAGTGCTAGGATTTCGATGTGTGCCACCACTGTCTGGCCTCTGTGTTTAATCTAGTGGCTTGTTCTGTTCTCTGATCTTCAGGCAAATTTTATTAGGGTACACAGTATGTCACCACACATATCTTAATAGATGCAGAAGGGCTCTAACAAAGTTCTATATCCCTTTATCATAAAATTCCTAAAAGGAGTTAAAAGCAGAAAGACTATATCTCAACATAATAGAGGCTTCATGTAATAGACTTACAGCCAACATTATAGTGAGTGTAGAAAACTGAAAGTATTTACTGCCAAATCAGGAATAAGACAAAAATGTCTACCATATGCAGTCTTACTCTATACAGTGCTTTCTAAAAAACAAAACAAAACAAAACATTCAATCACCTAATGGACAAATGAACTGAAGAAGCAGTTCTCAGAAGATAGCAAACAAGTGGGTGAAAATATATAAAAACAATGTTCAGTGTCCTTAGCAATCAGGGGAAATGCAAATTAAAACTACATTTAGCTTCCACCAGAGTGGCTGCCATGAAGAAGGTGAATGACAGGTGATGGCAACGAAGTTTAAAAGAGGCATCCTTCATATCCAAAAAAAAAATAAAAAAATAAAAAAAAATAAAAAAAATCCTTCTACACGACTGGTAGGAATGGAAACCTCTGTGTTCACTATGGCAATCACAATGAAGGTTCCTCAAAAACAAACTCAACCTCCACCAACAACAAAAATTGAAAAACAGAGCTGGAGACAGAGAGACAGAGAAAAAGGATCTTAAAAACTAAAGATCTAGGTTTTTCATTTCAAGACATTAAAAAATGAAAAGCAAATTAAACTAAACACAAAGAAAAGAAAAAAAACCCAACAAATTGGATTTTTAAAGAAAGCTTATTGAGAAGTCACCCCCACCCAATGTGATTACCAGCAATCACCTCCCAGCTTGGGGTGCTCATCAGCAGTGTGACCTGAGGCAAAGCCAGCGAAGCCCTCTGTCCTCTGGAGCCTGCTTTGATGCACCATTGGGTGCTACATCCAAGCAGCACCTCTGGGATTAAAGGAGGTACACTACACAAAACAGTGTTGTGGAAAGTCTGCTGTGGCCCCTGTAATTAGTATTTTTCACCACCACCAACAGCAGCACATGTAGACCGTGGGACCTGTTACCAGGGTAAAAGTGAAGCCCTTTCCTGGTAAAGGGAGTGAGGGAGCAAGCGAGGGAGCACTCACCTGTGAGGCTTAAGGCCAATGACAGACAACAGGGGTCTCCCTCCATTGTTTTCCACCTTATAGCTTGACATGAAGTCTCTCATTGAACTTGGAGCTCATTGCTTTGGCTAAGATGGCTGGCCAATGAACCCCAGAGATCCCCTGTCTCTGTTCCTCCCCATCTCTGATTACAGATGGAAACCTAGCTTCTATATAATAACTATGATTATAATATTAATATTATATATAATATATTGTATATAATTGTAATTTTGTATAAGAAATAATATAATTTTATTATATAATTATTTTTAGTGTGTGTATGTGTGTATGTGTGTGTAAAGGCATATATGCACCATGAGGTACCTGTGGTGGTTAGAGGACAACATTTAGGAGCTGGGTTTTCCCTTCCACTGTGAGCTCCAGGTATTAAACTCCAGGTATCAGGGTTAGATTAGCAAGTGCTTTTACCTGATGAGCCATTCTCCAGGCCCAAACCCTTTAAAAATGTTCAATAAAAATATTCACATTTCTAGAAAAAAAGTTGCATCAAATAAATTTTATAGACTTAGATCCAGGATGGAGCCCTTCCCTCTGTTTCTGAATTTAGAAGTTAATCTCTGATTTCTGTCTGAGGTCAGCCCTGCAGAGGAGCATCACTTTGAATCCAGTGATTTACAACCATGCTTAGAAACATCTTACCAGAGGCCACCGTTCTCCAGAACAGAATTCAGATGCCCTGAATTGCTATGAGTGACCTGTGAAATGTGTGACCCTCTATTTCTTGTCTTAGTACAAAATGGCAGTGTGCAAGGCATTTTTCCATTTGTCTGTGCTGTACCACATTTTAATTGGCTTATGTTGTACATGCTTCAGTCACGGAGATTTTCGTTCTTAAAAAACAAACTTGAGACACTTATCTATGTGTATTTTTATGTATGTGCACCAGAGAGTGGACACCTGAAGAGGCCAGAAATGAGCATTGGCTCTCTTGGGGCTGTAGTTACAAAGGCATGCAAGCTGCCCATCATGGGTACTGATAATTGAACTTACATCCTCTGGAAGAGCAGAGATCACTCCTAAGCACTGACTCATCTCTCCAGCCTGTAGAGCTCTATTAGCAAAATATGATTATATTTTTCAGATACTGGACTGAGAGCCAAACCAAATTATAAATCATCAGGGATTATAAATGTTTGGAATAAAATATTTCCAAACGAAGTGAAGTGGGGACGGGGAATGAAAAAAGAAAAAAACCAAACACTGCTGAAAGACATTGAAAATGGAACCACATCCCATATTCATAGCTAAGAAGACTTAATATTGTGCCAATGTAATTCTACCCAAAATTTTCTGTGGATCCACTGGAATCCTTGGAAACCAAAAAAACCCCAATGTGTCCTTAAGAAATAGACTAATAATTCATAAAGAATTGCAAGCCCCCTAGAGCAGGCAGGACAATGTTGAAAAAGAACAAAATTGTGGGGCCCACACTTCCTGACTCAAACTTACTACAAAGCTACATTAATCAGAACTGTACAAACAGCACAAAAGTAAACCTTCATGCCTATGATGTTTTGACAGGGTCAATTATTTTCAGTATATAAGCCAAAGAGTAAAGAATAAATCTTTTTGGTTGATGGTACTGTGAAGAAAGATATTCATTCATACGCAAAAAGACAGAGCTGGACTCTTATATCCTACCCTATACCTATGACCTAAAAAATACACAACTCTAGGAAGGAAAGATACATGACAGATTTGCCTGTTTCCACGAATCCTCAGACTGAGAGCCTCTGAGTCCTCACCCGGAAGGGATCTCAGCTGCACTGATGCTAAAGAGCCTAAAAGCTTAAAAGCCTCCAGTTCCTTGTCCTCACACCTAATATACCTTTCTGCTTCCTACCATCACTTCCTGGGATTAAAGGCATGAGTCACCATGCCTGGTTGTTTCCAGTGTGGCCTTGAACTCACAGAGATCTGGATGGATCTCTGCCTCCCAAGTGATAGGATTAAAGGTGTGTGTGTGTGTGCCATCATTTTCTAGCCTCTATGTCTATCTAGTGGCTGTTCTGTTCTCTGATCCCAGATAAGTTTATTAGGGTGCACAATACATTGGGGGACACAATATCACACTTGCCCTGACTCATCAAATATGATATAGAAGTATAAAAAGAAAAAATGAATTTCAAAATTAAAAGCTCCTATCCACTAAAGGCATCACTAACGTCATAAAAAGGCAACCATTTGTAGGAGAAGATACTTGCAAACACCTCTCTGACATAGGGTTGATATCTGGAATATGGGAATAATTCCTAAACCTTAACAATAAAAACAATCCAATTCAAAACCAGGTAAAAAGACTGGAATAGACAACATCTGTCCAAATGGCCAAGTCATGCATGAAGAGATGTCCAACTCATTAAACACCAGGGAAATGCAAAGCCACTTTGAAACTGCATTGCATACATCTCATCTCAGGAGAAAGAGATTTTATGACATATATTTTTTTTGACTGACACCTTCCCAAAAGCCAGTGTTGTCTGGGGTGTGGAGACATCACCTTGTTCCTTGTCCGTGGGAGTGGAAGTTGCTAGAATACAGTACAGCAGTGTTAGAAATGATACACATTGGGACTTAATTCTAGCATTTGGGAGACAGAGGCGGGAGGATCTCTGTGAGTTCAAGGCCAGCCTGGTTCTACAGAGTGAGTTCCATGACAGCCAGGACTACACAGGGAGACCCTGTCTTATAAAACAAACAACGGTCTATAAATAATTCTCCTTATACCCAAAGATAAGTGGAGTCTTCACCCTTCATCAAGGAAACTTCTCTTCGTAACAGATGGAGACCACTATAGAAAACATTAGCAAATCAAAATGCAGAGCTGTAGAGCCCAGCCCCAGTGGCTTCATGTACAAAACACTCCAGAGCCTAAGACTCAGGCAACATTGGAGAAGAAAGAGGAGGTGGGAAGATGGTAAGATCAGAGAGTTTGCTGTGAGATTGTGTCTGTCTTCTAGTAAGGTCGGAAGCTACACCTCCAGTCTCACCAACAAGACTGCACACACAAGGGCTGAACTAGGAGGACACCAACAGACATGCCAAAGTGGGTGGGGCAAAGCTCACAAGGTCTCAACCCTACACAAAGAAGTACAGGCAACTGAGGAAGGCTGGGAGAGGGAGAGGTGATCCTCCCCAGGGAAAAGCACACCATTGATGGTCCAGTGTCAGATGGTCAGCCCCAGAGAATATGCATACAAGCAACATCATATGGACTGAATAGGTTATATTTAGCAATACATGTATATATACAAATACAGTAACAATAAGTGAAAGGAGAGGCCATGAATTTGAAGGAGAGTAGAGAGGGGTATACCAGAAGGTCTGGAGGGAAGAAAGGGAAGGAAGAAATATAGTAATTAAATTATAATCTCAAAAATAAACAAAAAATAAAATAGTTCTTGTACCAGATAAACATTATACATAGAACTATTGCAAACTTTAGTTAACATTTCTAATTCTGTGTTTGTTCCCCAAACAATTTAGAACAGGATTCTAGCAGGTATTTGCACACCAATAATCAGACCTATAATCCATAGTAATAGCAAAATCCAGAAATCACATTTCATAAGAGCAAAATTGTGAAAACCTCTCCAGTGTCTAAGAGTGAATGAACTGGTACACAATGTGTAATAGAGGCACAAGATGGAAATGTATGCTGCTTTGGAAAGGAATGAAATCATGACACATAATATCATATAAATGAACTAGGAAGACATGTGCTAATTGAAATTAAGTAAAAGCAAAAGTCTAAATATTGTATGACTCAGAGAAGTCCAATTCAAAGAGACAGTATATTAGAGGTCATATACCAGGTTATAAATACACCAGGTGAAATAAGTAATGATAAACACACATTTTACCATACCAGAACGTTACCAAGGTAAAACATATTTGCAAAATCCATAATAACAGAAAAACGAAATTTTCTCTGTCCCTGCTGCCCTTCATGTTTAGAGAGAGAAAAAAAGACAGACAATCCTTCCATGACAGGGTGTCAACAATCCTTTGCAGATCTTGTGCAGGAACTCACAACTGCTGCGAGTGTGAATGCATCATCTGTGTCACACCCAAAAGACAGCATTCCATACCTCACTCCTTCTGCCTTCTGGCTCTTACATTTACTCTTTCTTCCACAATGTTCCCTGAGTCTTGGTGGGGTAGGATGGTACAGATGTCCCATGTATGGCTGGGCATTTAAAAGTCACTTATCTCAGTACTGAGACCAGTTATAAGTCTCTGGACTCACTGCTGATCACTGCAAAGAGGAGAAAAGCCTCTTGGACCAAAGCTGACAAGGTCACTATTCGATGGTCAGGAGCACAGCTATTTAGAAGGCAGGCTGACAGGTCCATCATGTTCATTTACCAAAACGGCAGCAATAACTTCTCTTCTAGGGCCCTTGGCCTCCCCAACCACGGGCTTTGACCAGGCTTACAGTATCAGGAGTGAGCATCAAATCCAATCAGACAATGGTGCTAACCTATCAAAGCCATGCTACTTTTATAGCAGGAGTCTCATCTTGCCTGGCTGGATGGGATTATTGCACATGGGGTCCACAGCTGTATAGGACTGTTTGATCATAATCCTCCCCACAAAGGCTGCACAGCACCTTCTGGTACTCTGTGGGCTAGCCATCAGGGAGGAAGCGTCTATCCCTGATACAGTTTGATTTCTCTATGTCCGAAGGCCTCACCATGTCATGTCTTCAACAACAAGCTATCACCTCATCCCCACGGCATCTAACAGCAGTGGCAATTGCCCGCACTGTTTTGGGAACATCTGTGGCCTCCCTCACCAACAACTTATTTGGTGGTATCCCTATTTCTAGGACTGGGGTTTTCATTTAATAACCTATGACTTCTAGGTGCAGCTTAATCCACCCAGATGGTACCTCTGTCCAAACGCTTTGTTTAATAAGCGATCTTGATCAGCTTATCAAGTGTCAGATTTCCTTAAGGATCTTCCATACGTCATTAGTTTTGGTTGATTTCCCCCCCCCCTCCTAGGGTCCCTCCCCACTTAAGCTTTCCACCCCCAGTGGTTCTCCCTTCTCTATTTTCATATCACGTGTAAATTTCTACAACCTCTCTCTCTCTCTTAAAGAATCTCCCCCTCTCTCATGGGTCCCTTTCTACATTTCTGGGTTCTCCACACACTCCCATGGAAATGCCGTGTATAAAGTTAGAAGCTGGGGTCCACACGAGGGAGAACATGCATGTCAGAAACAAGCATATTACCTCAGCATCTTAACAGTTTTGCTGCTGCTTCTTAAACCCTAAAACCAGGAGAGAGGAGACCCACAGAGATGAAAACCAGGAGACCTGCGCTGAGCTCTGTCCAGCAGCAGAAAACAGTATCGGGGGAAAGAGTTAAGTGCCCTGATGAAACAAAAAGAGATTTTCATTAAAGAAAGTAGAAAATCATGAGCAGCCTGGACAGGGTCTCCAGCTCTCTGATGGCTCCTGTCACACTGCTCACTGTAAGGCAGGACCGTAACTCCTGGGAAGGCAGAAACGTCATGAACATTCCTGCAAGTGTAAGCAGATGCAGCTGGGGAACTCTGTAGAGTAACCGAAATGTCCCCAAACTGTCACCCAACCTTTAAAAATGACACTGGCATTTTCATCTCTCCACGCCAAGTTTATTTAGCACAACAGGTCCACAGATGGAGTGGACTGATACGCTCATTTCCAGCACCCACAGGGCAGCACCCCGGGGCCACTGAGAAAGTCGGATTGCTTCTGCTGTAGCGCTGAGGTGGATCTGTGATGGCTTCTCTGCAGGAGCCTCTCCACAGCTCCTGGAGTCCCTGATTTCTGGGGAGGAGATGCCCAACAGGGTAGGGAAGTTGTCCTGTTTACCCAGCATGCCTCATCTCCCTAACTCACTTACCCAGCATGCCTCACGTCACTAATTCTCACAGCACCCTGCACAACTCTGTCAGCCCTGTGAGGAAGCCTAATGTTAGGGCTTCACACAACCTCAGGGACACCATGAAAATTAAACAGCAGCACACACTGACTGTCTAGGGTGGAACCTAGCACATGGCTGCAGACATGCCTATATACATACACACAAGCATACTCCTTGTATGTTCCTCTGAGGTTGGGGGAGTGGAGTACCTGGGTCAGCCAGACCTGGAGGCCACATCTGCTTCTTCACCCAGTGTCCTTCCACCAGCCCTTCAGGTTTTAAGGCCTGGGACGTGGTCCTTGACTATGTACAAAGACTGTCCACGGATGAATCAGGCTCCAGGAAGGGAGTAAACCAACTCCCAGCCTTCAGCAAGCCTCGGTGCTCCCTCAGGCCGACCCACTGGATTTGGGCAGGTTGTGCCCCTCCTCCCAGCCTTCACTTCACTGTGGGGTGCTGTTCTCACCTACCCTGAATGCTACTAAATGCACTGTCTCTTGTAATTACAACCTCTCGGGCCCCAGACGGAGGTAATTAGAAATATTGCTGTCTTTATTAAGAAAGTCGATGTCTCTAATGAATGGGCAATAAATCCTTTAGGGAGACAAGAAGTTTCTAATTATTCATTCAACTCAATTGAAGGAGATCTAGCCATCAATACATCACGGCACAGGGGTCACCATGTGCGATTTTTGGTGTAAAGCTGAAGAATTCAAAAACTCTAGGAATAATTTTCCCATGTAACTTTGTGTCAAAGAGGCTGACTAAAAGAAGCATAATTTATACTGGATTCAAGCCTTAGCACCAAACAAACAAAAAACAAAAACAAAAATCCAAACAAACAAACAAAAAACCCATCTCCGAATTTTATTAAAGCTATATTTACTAAATGAATGTTTGGATTATCACACTATTACAGGGTTGAAGACTATATTTTATAAATACAAGTTTCATGCACAAATGTCAGTACATTACACTGGAGATCACATATTTTATAACTAATTTTAAATAGTTTTTAAGACTTACATGTTAGGCGTTACATAATTTTTACAAAATCCTTTAGGAAGTTCTTGCTAGCAGAAAACATTGAGGACTACATCAGTGGCCATATTCTTGCCACAGGGACTCTAGGGACACAGGGATGGCTGAAAGAGAGGGGCAGTCCCTTGCATTCATAGGCTGGGAGGCCACCAGGAAACCCGTGGACAAGCCTCTCTCCACCAGCTGCTGCCAGACTGTCTTTACTCCGGCAGGAGAGAAGCTGTCAAATCTAATAGTTGGAAAAGGGAAGCAAGGGACCACCCAACCCTGCTACTCAGTAAGCTCTGTGGGAGACCAGAGGTTCAGTGTCCTGGTTAAGACCTTGGTGGGGACAGGCTGTGGCAAAGCTAGCCATTGGGAATCTTAACACTTCCTCCCACAGGGGTTAGAACGTGAACACTCAACATGAATGGTCTTAAGCATCAAATAACTGCTTCTAATCAGGTGGGCTAGAAACCTCTTTCCTCCCTTTATGAGACACTACTCTTCAATTCACTCACCCAGGCCAGACATTAGCAGTCTATCATTTGGTGAGTATGCCCTGGGTCCATGCCTGGTGCTAAGACTACATAGAAACAAAAGGAAGCTAAGCATCCTACTTCTGTACAAACCAGTGTCTTGGCTTTCTCTCAGCTGAAGTCACATCCACCCTCCTAACCAAAACAAGAACACTCTTCCCTTACTTCTCAACCCAAATGTCCCTCTACTCTCTGTGCTGGCTAGTTTTACATCAACTTGACACAAGCTAGAGTCATTTTGGAAGTGAGAACCTCAGTTGAGAAAATGGCCCCACCTGACTGGCCCATGGGCAAGCTTATGGTACATTTTCCTGATTGGTGATTGATGTGGGAGGGCCCAACCGTTATGGATGGTACCAACTCTCAGTCCAGAGTCCTGGGGAGTATAAGAAAGCAGGCTGAGGAAGCTGTGGGGAGCCAGCCAAAAGGCAGTGCTCCTCCGTGGTCTCTGTATCAGTTCCTGTCTCCAGGTTCCTACCTTGAGCTCCTGCCCTGACTTCTCTGGATGATGGACAACAGGATGTAAGATGGAATAAATCCTTTCCTCCCCCAGTTCATTTTGGCCATGCTATGTCATCATAGCAAGTAAGAAACTGTCCCACATCTCATTTTCTCCCAGGATCTTTGTAGAGAAGCCTCTTGTCCCTCTCTTTATTCTGATACCACCCAAGGATGTAATTAGGAGGCTGGCTAATGCAGTTTCACCTGGGTCTAGACTAACCTGTCTCCTCCTTTCACAAGATATTTAGAAGCACAGTTCAGGCATCAGGAGCTGGTGCTTGGAAACATCTAACCCATGGACACAGCAAGTCTTCTGGCATCCTCTTCAATGACTCCCCCACAGGGGAAAGATGGGGGAAGGATTGATGTTTACAGCTTGTGGGTTCATCATTCACAGCAGTCATCTTGAGTGAGCCCTCACTGACATAATGCAACCACTAAGTGGTGAACCTGGACTTGAACCAGGGGCTGTGGGTTCTCCAAAGCCTGTCTGTGCTCCCTATTTACATCCAGCCTCACAGGTGTGGAAGCCCAACACTCAACTGGCTCTTAGCTACATTGACAAACCTTCCACTTTCATGACTATTAATATGGATGCCTTCCTAACACATCAATATTCATAGACCTTCTGTAGCATGAAAGTTAAGTTACTACTTAAGGAATTCAATTCAATCTTAACACAGACTTTCAAACCTGAATGCCATTTTGGGTGCAGGACTTTTTTTTTCTGGTATCAAATTATTTCTGTAGTAATAAATTCTTTCAGCTTCTAAGTCTCCTATAATCCATTCAGTAAATATTTAATGAGCATTTGCTATATGCTATCACTGCTCTGAACACTGGAGTTACAGAAGTAAATAAAAGAAAACCCTTACCTTTGTATTTTAGGCAGAGAAGCAGCCACAATACGTTTTTATCTTCTTATTTAAGGTAATGTTAAGAGTGGATTACTGCTTTCTTGGTATTACTAGATATACAAACACTAGCCTATCAACTGGGAGTAGAGGCTTACACCAGTAACCTTCCAGCACTGGGATACCAGGTAGGGCGATAGAATTCAGGGCCAGCCTGGGCTACATATCAAGATCCAATATTAAAAGTAACAACGACTTGTCACACGTGGAAATATATACTTATAAATATGCTGATATATATTTATTTATCAATCTACTCTCTATCTTAAACAAGCTCTGCTGGAAAAGTTCATTTTCCTAGCGGGCATTCTGAAACAAGATGCAAAACAAAAACTGAACAGAAAGCCAAGCATGCCCTCTGCACTCTGTGCATATTTTCAAGTTCCAGTGCCCAGGAAAAAGAATATAACTGGCATGATTTAAATACCACTTGCAAACACTGACTCACTGAAGACTCCTCTTTGCAGGACAGGTTTGGGCATAGATGCTGAATCTCACCCCAAAGAGAAGGACCGTGCCTGGACATGCAGGAGATGGAAACGTGGCTCCTAATCTTGCACTTGACCTCTCATCACGCCAGCCCTGGACAGTACCAGAGCATCTTTACGGTCTCTGAATATCCCACATCTTATTTCCTCAGGTTCCCAAATGTGGCTCCATCTCCAGACAGCTCTTTCTCCCTATGCCATTGTCCACAAGGTCCTTCATGCTTCCGTTCTCAGATAATTGTTACTTCCTCAACTGCTCATCACTAACAACTCCACCCAGGACACTTGCAGTTCTCCCAACACACGTGCAGAGTGTGGCACATTTAGTCTAGACACGGACTCAGGGAGTCTCTTCTCTGGGTATAGTGCCTAGTGTTATGGCCCACACTATATTCACATGTGTCACGTTGCAGAGAAGGCAAATAGACTTCTCATACTCAAATGTCATCTGACTGTGATGATGTTTAAGGTCAGGAACATAGGAGGATCTGTAGAGTGCTACGCAGTTACTGCTGAGACATGACTTGCTTAGATACCAAGTCTCAGTACATGGAGAATGGCCAGCATTTAACACTTTGTTTTCATTAGAGAGATGGAGATATACTTCAGTCGACCACAGACACCATTCGTGAGGAGGTCCCAGGAGATTATAACAGGGCTGAAAATCCCTGTTGCCCATCAACATCTACCAAGTGTGGCCGCGTAGCCCATTCCTTATGTGTTTGTGGTACCACAGACGTAAGTGACCCCACTGTAGATGAAATGCTAAATGGTCTTATTCAATAAAAACCCGGAGCCAGAAATAGGGGTGAAAACCTGAGAGATCAGGAAAATAGGAAAAGCCACACGCTAACCTCACCTCGCCGACACCTCAGTCTCCAAAGAGAGCTATTTCCTGTCTACCCACGCCTATATGCCCTTCTGTTCTGTTCTCTGATTTGCTCTCTCAGCCCATCTATGTCACTTCCTCTTTTTTCTTTTCCTTTTCTTCCTTTTAAACAAGAACCTTAAATCTAATCTCCTTTGTTTATCCTTTTTCCTGACCGTTAACAAAGACAACTTGTAACCAACCATCTTAAACAATGACAATTATCCAAAACCCACTGAAAGACCAAAAACCACCCACCCCAACCTCTTGGGAATGTGGGTGTCATGCTCTTAATAGCTCAAGTTGGTAGAGCATGAGACGCTTAATCTCAGGGTCGTGGGGTCGTGCCCCACATTGGGCACCAATTGTAGATGAATTGCTAAATGGTCTTATTAAATAAAAACCTGCAGTCAGATATAGGAGTGAAAACCTGAGAGATCAGGGAAATAGGAAAAGCTGCAAGCTAACCTCACCAACACCCCACCATGCAGCCGGTACTATAGCAATACAGTACTGTAATAGCATGTTCAATTCTGCACCCTTCCCAATGGTAGTAAATGACTTCATTATTGGTTTGTGTATTTACTGCATTTTTTATTGTTATGCTAGAATGAAGTGTACTCAAAAGAAGGCAGGAAAACATACTGCCCTTGTGTTAGATGAGCTCATGCTCACTGTGTCCTTGATTTATATCAAGAGGTCACATAGGTCTGTGACATATGGGCCCATGTTAGTTCCCTCTATGACATTCGCACAATGACAGAGCTGCGCACCAACTCAGTTATCTGGATGTGTCCCTACAATTAGGGCTGACAGGACAATGGTAGTCTTCAGTTCAAAGGGACTATACATCACATTTAAAGTTCTTTTTTTCTATTAATGGAGGAGACTGATATTTAAAAAGAAAGGAAGAAAACTACTGAGTTTATTATTTGTGAGGAAGGACCAGTCTGACATTGGTGGAGAACATGATTTCTCCTTTCAGAAAAGCCATCTCGGAGCTTCTGGCTTTTCTTTTCTTTTCCTTTTCTTTTCTTTCAAGCATATAAGAAGACTCAACTAGTGATTCATTAATTTTGCTTTTAATCTAGGGATAGTCCTAATTCCAGAAGAACATGAATAAACCTACCAGCAAGTGAGTAAGTAGGTGGGTCTGACCGAGCTGGCTGTCAGCAGCCCACGGCAGGCCACTAGGCACAGGCTGCTGTGCACTGAAAGTCTCTACAAGTGCATCTGTGTGCCCCCAAGTGAGGGGACAGGAACAGGTATCTGCCACCCACATATCCAGCTCAGGGCCCACTTCCTCTCCTGTGCCATCAGGAAACCAATATCTCTAACTTGAAACAATTCAATTGTCACCCAGGCTATGCCCTCCCTGAAAGGTCCTTGCATCCAATGCTGTCTATACTGATAAAGACAGAAGCCCAGGAGATCAAGTTCTTGGTGTGTACACACCTTACTATTGATCTTCAGAAGTGTGTGTGTGTGTGTGTGTGTGTGTGTGTGTGTGTGTGTGTGTATTTAGTCCATAGGATAACCTCAGGTGTCATCTATCTTGTTTTTGGAGATAAATCTCACACTGAACTGAAACTCATAAGGAGGCTAGGCTGGCTGGACAGTGAAGCCGGGGATGTGGGATTACAAACCCACCACACTGGGTATTTTTTAAAACATGGATTGTGGGGACCACACTCAGGTCTGTGTCCTTCTAAGACAAGCAGTTTACTGACTGAGCTATCTCCCCAATTCTGGAGAGTCTGAACTGTTCACAAGAACACATGATTTTAGAAATTATGACTATGGTTTATATACTAACCTAGCAAATTTCAACTGACTTGAAAAAAAAATCTCCAAAATCAAATGGTCCACAAGTTAGAGACAGTGAGGGAGAATATGAAATCATTCTAAGATCAGATGGGAGGGTAGTGGGAGCTAGGGATTTGTTGGCTGAAATAGGTAACATTTCAGTTAGTTGAGAAAATTCAGAGCATATATAGTATAACATGGTAAGTACAGATAGTGACATTATATATTTTCAAATTGTAGAGTATGTTAAACATTGTTACTATAAATATGTGAGGTGACTGCTAGTTAACCTCATCCAGTCTTTCTAAAGTATATGCTATGTCAAGACACAATGCTGTACACATGTCTACAATTCTTGTCAATTTAAAATAAAGAGGGAAAGAGAGGGGCAAAGCGGGGCTGGAGTTAGAGCTCGGGGTAAAACACCTTCCTGGGACGAATGAGGAACTGAATTTAGCCCCCAGTGCCGCACCATATAGTCCAAAAGACACAACTAAAGAGTTGATGTCGTCAAGGAGGACCAAGCATGGCGGAGACAGCCAGCAGCTCAGGAGACTCTGCTGATCCAAGGGTCTCCTTCCTTCCATGACATGAGTCACACAACTGTGCACATGACATGGGAGCTTCTGAGTAGCCAGTGGTTCAGGCTAGACCAGGGTACTTGGATTCATATTCTTATCTCTGCGTCTACCAGCTAGATGATGCTTTCAAGGTATTTTGGGCACTTTCTCTAAAATGAAAATACTGTTTATAACAACAGGTGGAAAACACGAAACCATAGTGAAATCGCATTAGTTTAAATTCCCTTTACTCGTCAAAAGACGGCGTTGCTATTTAAACACAGAGCTGGGGGTCGGTGCTAGCTCAGCAGGGAAGGTGAGCCTGGGTTACTGTAAGTAAAACTCCAAGGATGGGGTCAGTGAGATGGCTCAGCGAGTCAAGAGCTTGTGGTCAAAGCTGGTAACCTGACTTTGATCCCTGGTGGGAGGAGAAAACTGGCTCTGATCATGGCTGTAGCTTCTGACATTTCTAGGAGACACAGCCTCACAGCTAACTCCTGGTTCCTCTGGCTCTCACAATGTTTCTGCTTCTACCGTCAGCAACGATCCCTGAGCCTTAGGTACAAGAGTCATACTGTCGATGTATCGCTTGGGACCAGGCTCCACAACTCTGCGTTTTGTTGGTTGTGGTTTTTCCATAATGGTCTAGAGAATATTCTAGACATTTATTTAAAACTGTATCAAAAATAGCAAGCATGGCTGAAAACACAATTACGGTTTTGCTTCTGCAAATTGGAAAAGCATTCTATGGGCTGTTGTAACATTTTTACTTATGTTTTAGGAGAAAAATCTGAGAACCATACGAAACCTGAATTTCATGCTTCAATACCCTTGTGAATCAAACATACAATAATGTGCTTCCTTATCGGCCTGCAAAATATCCCAGAGTCCAAAAGGTTCCAATAGCTATAGCTCGGCAGTGCTGAATCCCATGACACACGCGCTCACACACCTTGAACGCCACCTGCGGTGGGTAAATGAGACTGCTGACTTCTGCTCTATTTGCTTTTTTCAGCATGTCTTAAAAGCAATTACTATTCTATTACTGTTCACACAAGAGAAAATTTACCGGCTTGTAATTTAGAGGCAAGTGGAACAGACAGAGGAAAATGCAGCCACCTCCTCTGGTTTCCACCTCAACGTTTCGAAGACACATATCCGTCACACCAAATGATACTCTGGGCATGTCTTCATGCCTATTCATGAGGGACTCATCAGTGAAAAGTAGGCTGAGAGAAGAATAATGATAGAAAAACACAATGGGAAGAGGCAGGTCGGCAATGTCTTTTAAACCCAAATTGTTATTTCTGGCCCATTAAAACCTCAAAATCCAAGTGGAAGCCGCTGGTCTCTGAGGAAAACTATCAAAGCAGAACCATAATTCAAGTAATATACATCCACAGAGCATAAAGAGAACCTATAGATCTAACATTCAGAAAACTGGCTGCAGTTTTACAGTCACTAAAGAAAATAAAACAATAAAAAAATCATGTGTTAGCAGTCCTATGGCCTATTACTACACTCTCAGAGGGGAAGACATAACATTCAAGGGGTGTGCTCTGGGTCGTCTTTCCAGGCTACACCTGTGAGAAGCTTCTAGGCCTCTTTACGAAGAGTTCCCCCAAGCTAGGCAACTAGGTCAGGACAAAAGAAAGAGAAAATCAGGCTTCCTCTCAGGATGCACTTAGTGCCTATTGGGAGGGGTTGCCAAGCACTGTAAACCCAAATGCCTTTTGGGTTCTGGTTCCAGCAGGCAGCTTGCAGAAGGGGAACATGGGAATGCTTTAGGAAAGCAGCAAGGCCATGGAATTAAATGCTGTTGCTTTGTCTGCCCAGCATGCGAATAGGTTAATAGCACCCAGAAAGAAATCCCAACCAGGGGCCTCTTCCCCACTTTGTCCATCCTTTCAAAAAACCTTCCACACTGTCTCATTGACCAATCCATGTGCCACTTAAATCTCTTAGTGGGTTTTGTCTTTCTGTCTCAGCTCACTGAAGTTAAATTTTTTAAGTTTTTGGGTTTTTGCTATGTGTTTTTAAAGTGCTATTTTTATTTTAAACCTTTCAATTCAATTGATCTCCAAAGGTGAAACTGCCATCAGCTGAAAAGCATCCCTTTAAGCTTGGGAAAGCCTTGAAGAACAGACATCTGATCGATAGTGCTATTGAAAATATGACCAGATATAAAGTCCCATTTATCTGTACTTGGGGCTTTTATTAAAGCAGCCTAAATCCTTTGCAAATAAGCTTTTCCAGAAAGCTTGATCAATGTAGACAGGCAGGCAGGATTACCAGTGACCCATCATGCAAAACAAACCCCACTCGTGTCCACTGGGAGAGCTGTGGTAGTTGAGGTGCTTGAAATGGGCGAAGACCCCACGACTTCCTCCTCGGTTAGACAGCTTCCGAGGAGGCTATGGCTCACACTCAGCTTCATTTGCGGATGGATTTGGCTGTTCACACAAGATCGTTCAGTGCAAATATTCCTTCCTTGGCATCAAGGATCAGTTGAAAAGGAAAGCTGAAAATTAGCCACACAGGAGGAAAAAAAAAAAAACAAAAACCACATGGTATTCCAGTTACCAGGGAGGAATAATTGAATGCAGATTGCGTCTTTAATTTAATTTGGAGGCCTTTCATCCTTTCCTTTCCTTCATTCGCAGCCAATACTTAGTGAGCTAATTTGTACCTGGTTCATTTTCCTCCTTTTATCTTATCTTTTTTTTTTTTTTTTAGCACCAACCGTGGAGATTAGAAGCTCTCTATGAACAGAAAGGATGAAGCCTGACTTGGGACATTTTTTTCTCTTACATTCTAAGGTTTACTTGAATTTGTGCATGTGCTTAATATAAAGGGTTGAGATACAGGCCTCCACTCTGAGCTTCTCTTCCTCTTCTCCCGAGGAGCTACAGTGTTGAGTAGTTTATAGACTTCTCCATTTTCTCCAGGGGAGCAGTGTCTAGACTGTAGTCCACATAGAATCACTAATTCCAGAGGGGGTGCAGAGTGAATCACCCCATCAACAAAACCAAAAGCTTAAAGGAACATCGACGTCAGTGTCTAGAAAGTACACAAGAGGATGCATGAGCCTCACTAATCAAGTGGAGTGTCGTGAGAGGAAAAAAGAAAGAAGAAAAATGAAATATGCAACTCACATTCCTAACAAAGAAGAGCCTCATCTGTAAAAAAAAAAAAAAAGGGGGGGTGGGGGTATAGCTGGGAGGAGGGAACTGGGCAGTGCCGGAGAGAGGTGCTTGTTATAAACTGCAGTCTGAGAGAGAGGTTCAGGAGATACAGTGTGCCCTGCATCTTACACTGAAAAAAAAGCCCGCCATATACCTGTGCACAAAAAGTTATACATGGTCTGAAAATATTTATTCCGAGTATTTCACTATTTCTAATTGTATGAAATGTTAATGCCTTAAAAGTTTCACTTTTTTTTTAAAAAAAAATGATTTTCTCTTTGCCAATACACTTTTTCTTCCTCCCGGGTCCTCTTCCTCTTCTCATTCCCCAATCCCCCTCCCCAGACCGATTTTTCTTCTGCTCTTTAGTACCCTCCACACAAGCCCTCCTTTCAGCGGGGAGAGTCTCAAAGGAAGACTGTATCCGAATTGTTTCCCGGCCTGTGTGTGCCAACTTCTCTACTCCTCCAGCGCCTGGTGCCAGCAGGCTGAACACTGGGATAAAGGCAGACCTTCCCCTTCCCAGTTTAGCCCCCTCACATGGTAATTCCCAGCAATGTGCACTATTTTTCTTAAACAAGACCACTCATCGTAGGTGAAGCAACTTCAGAGCTGGGCGACAAAGACGACTTGGCTCAAAAATAAACAAGCATTCAGAGTTAGAGGTCTGTACTTCAAAACCCAAGCCCTCCTGGTAGAGGAAAGAACAAACAACTCAACTCGAAAATAAAAGCCCAACTTTAAAACGCTCATTTGGTAAACTCTAATCATGGGTCTAATAAAAGCCATGCTATACACTACACCCAGCTTATTTCTCCGGGGAGACATGAAAAGCGAGTCCCATGGAATGAGAGAATGGAGAGCCATTTCTGCTTCTTTTAGTCACGGAGAGGGCAGACACGAAGGTGGCAACCAACTTTTAAAAAACAGATGTTTGAAAACCGCGTAGACAAAAAAAAAAAAAAAAAAAAAAAAAAAAAAAAAAAAAAAAAAAAAACAACAGGCCAAGAAAGCAACCTGACATTGGGTGACAGCATGGAGGTTGGGGACACGTAGGGTAAGGGACACACAGATTGTTTTATGAACTCAGTATCCTGCGCAGGCAGTATTTCCCGAACGTCCAATTTCCTAGGGGAATAGGGGCAGCTGGGGGGAGCCTTTCGGAGGCTGGATGCACAGGAATTTCAGGTGGAGAATTACAG
Organism: Peromyscus leucopus; assembly: GCF_004664715.2. NCBI lineage: Eukaryota > Metazoa > Chordata > Mammalia > Rodentia > Cricetidae > Peromyscus > Peromyscus leucopus. The sequence goes on from NC_051084.1 coordinate 58,781,614, forward strand.
TCCCACAGGGCAAAGATTTCCTTCAGCTGTAACTAAGTGCTGGGAAGGAAAGAAAAAAAAAAAAACAACAACAGATAAAACCACTAACCCAATCTCCTTTACAGACCCACAGCATCATCATAGAAGATCAGCGTCAAGAAAGGCCACCTGCTCTATCCATGCTGCCTGCTGCTGTGCACAGGCAGGTGGCCTTCCAGGGAACACTGGCCACTTCAGCAGCAGGCGGCAGGGTGGTGCTCAGGATCTATCTCAGAGAACGCTAGGCAGCATTCGCTCCAAGCAAGAGTGGCCTGACAAACTCCAGGCCATAGAGGTCTCAGAGAATGATCCAGAAAAGGGGCCAGGCAGGCCACCCGGACGATGCCTGGGGCAGTAGAAGCCTTAAGGATGGAGCAGAACAATTCTAACTCACTTGCCAAAGCGTTAGGAAAAGATGGCAGGACCTCCCCCCAACCCCATATGTCAGTGTTTGCACCAAGGGCTAATTTAGCATCATGGGCTGTCTGTACCAGAAGAGATTGGTCCCTAAGTTGAGTTGTTAGTATCCCCCTTTCTACACACTTCTCCAATCATAATCACCTGTAGGCACTGATAAAGCCTCCTAGTAAATCAAGCCCAGCTCCAAGTTTGGGTCCCATCCAGTTGGGCAAAATCATCTGTGCTATTTAATGAGCCCAATCTCGGACAGGGCAAGAAATCCCAAGGCGGACTCTTCCCACCCTTGACCACACAAGTCCCCTCAACGCCCCTTCTCCACCCACAACAGTCAGGGGAGGAGGCTGGGGACTGCCCATCCGTGGCTGCTCCACGCTGAGTCCGAGACTGTGCGCGCGGAGGAGGACTGAGAACTCAAAAGTGCCCAAGAAGCACAAAAAGGATGCGGGCCCTCCGGAGCCCCACCGCCCCTGTCCCCTAGAGGGGGCCGGGCCACTACCTCCTGGAAGAGCTCCAGACTGTAGGTGTTGTCGTCGTCGGCGAAGAAGAGCACCCCGGGTTGCGCGCTCTGGTGCTGGTGCCTCTGGCGCAGCCAGGCGAGGCCCGCGTTGCGCTGCTCGGTGGCGCGCGGCAGCCACGGCCGCTTGTAGCGCCGCGGTGTGGGCACGTGCAGGTGCGTGTTGGGCAGCCCGGCCCGCGCCAGGAAGCTGCTCACCAGCTCGCTGCGTGTGGCTCGATCCTCCACCAGGATCCAGTGCAGCTGCGCCACCTGGCGGAACGTGTTAGCCAGGCGGGTCAGCTCGGCTTTCTGCACCGGGCGGCTGTAGGTGGGCGTGATGGCATAGATGGTGGGCAACCGCGGCTCCGGCTGCAACGGAGGCCGGGACTCGTTGCGCTTCTCGGCAGCGTCACGCCCTAGGCTGCCCCGCCGGAGCGGGACTCGGGAGCCCCCGCAGCCCACTGTGTGGGGAGAGAAGTAGGGGCGCGAAGTGAGTTGGGGCGCGGGCCTGCGGGGATCCACGTCCAGCATGATGATGACGATCAGGATCCAGGGCAGGAGGATGAAGAAGCGGCTGCACAGCGCCGACTTCATGGTGCGCGCTCCCCCACGTCTCGGGCACCCCCCACCCTCCAGCAAGAACTAGCCTGGGGTGGGAGACCTCGGTGTGCAGCTCGGACGGCGGCGGCGGCGTCAGCTGTCAGGGATCAGCTGCAGGCGCGCTCTCCATCCGGCCCAGGGCGTTGCGGGGACCTGGGCGTGCGGGTTGGCGCAGATTCCGGGCGATCTGGAACTCCAGGCGGTGCAGAGGGACTGGCTGGAGCGGCGGGTCACTCTGGTTGAAGTCGGCGGGAATCGGGACGCAGTCCAGCCGCGCTCTGCTGGCCTCGGAGTTGTGCCGACTGCGAGCCAGGCGGTGGTCCCCGCTGCGCTCTTTCCAGAGTGCGAGCCTGGAACCCGCGAGCCGGTGTGCCTCGCCGCTCCCGTCCCGCACCGCTGCTGGTAAAGAGGCTCTGGCTGCCGGCCTCGGCGAGCGCTCTGGGACCCCTTTGAAGGCGGCGGCAGATGATGCGAGGGGCTTTCCTCCGTCACATGTCGGCCAGTGCAGCTGCCAGCCCGGGTGGACGCTGAGGATGCTGCGCCCCCAGCTCCGCTCGCGCGCCGCGGCAGAAACCTGCGCTCGCACCCCTCGCTCTCTCCTTCTCGGAACCTCTCCCGGCTCCAGACAGCAAGATCCCAAAGCAGGGAAAGAAAGAAAAAGCGAGGGGGCGGGGGCGCTGCAGACTCCAGCGTCCTCCCAGTGCTCCTGTGGGAAGATAGCAGCGCTGCTACTGGCGGAGAGGGGTTGCGGGGCGGAGGCGGGAAGGGCCCCGGCTCCCTGCGGGGTCTGAGCCTGGTGTTCCCCGCGGCCAGAGGCGGCAGGAGGGAGGATGGTCCCTGTGGGGCCGCGCGACCTCTGCCTGTGGGGGATGCTGTTCTCAGATCGCCGAGAGGGCTCAGCTCTCTGAAATGCTGCAGGGTCTTTGGAGATCAGCCAAAGAAAGCCATTCACGTGCGGACAACTCCAGAGACCTAGAGAGGGGAGAAGGAGAAGAGAGGCGGAGGGGGTAAAAAAACAAAAAACAAAAAAACAAAAAACCGGTCCCTTCCCTGGCTCCCGGCTTGTGGGGTTGGTGTACAGAATCTCCGCAACCAAAACTGCTTCCTCATGAAAGGGAGAAATCAATAGAAGCCCACGGAGGTGGAGGGGGTGCCGCACATAGGTGTTTGGCATGGGTGGCAGCCCTTTTCAAAGAATCAATTCGAACTGGCGCTGCCCGGCCACAGTTGGATCTCTGGGGAAGAAATTTCTGAAAACTCCAGCTGAGTAGGTTTAACTTATTTTTTTCTTCGTGTTGGAGCCCTCTGGGTTTGCAGTCTTAGGAATTATTCCTCGTGACCCTCCCTGGGATCCTTTCAAAGAGGCCTTGGAAGTGGAGTCACCTTCATTTTCTGCATGAGGGAGTGGAAGATGGAGACTTAAAAAGGGTTCCCGGGGTCAGTGGTAACTGGCAGAGTGGAAATAGAACGCGGGTGTCCTGGATATAACCTACCATTTCCTCACTGCACACCCTATCAGCACAGCCTGGCTGCAAGTGACTGGTCTTCCTCGATGTAAGATGGTACCATCAAATCAAGCTGGCCAGAGGATGACAAACAGAGCCATAGCAAAACTCTCAGTTGTTGAGGATCTACTAGCTGAACCCCAGGCTGATCTTAGGAGGGGGCTATGCTGCTAGCCACACCCCCGGGAGCCTCAGGGAAGCTCCCCCTACCCTATCCCACCCCCGCCCCAGATGAATCATTTCTGAGCCGACCTTCCTCCACAATCTGACCTTCCCAATCTTAAACCTTGGAAAATCCTTCTGACTACATTTGTGGGTAGCAAGCAGAGCGCTAGGGTAGATAGATGCTCCAGCCCCATCTCTCCGCTTCACATAGCTCTACCCTTCGCTTCGGGGCCCAGGGTCTGGCACTGTGTGGCTGATGCTGAAAACTAAGAGTGAATCTTCAACCATTTCTCCTTCCATCACAATCCGAGTAAGCCCAGCCCTTCCGTCCCACCTTCCCTGGGTCACCCAGAGTCCAAAGCTGTGCAGAGTGGTGAGTTTGAAAACTACCTCATTCTGCATTCTACCTCAGGGCATGACGTGCATGCCAGCATCCTGAGGGGGAGAGAAGGGAGGAAGTTGGTACAAGCTTTCCTTAAATTTGCGAAAGTCACACACAAATCTGTCCCCATTCCTCCCTTTACCAAAGTCGTTACTGAAACCTCCTTTATTCTTTTGAACATTTTAAATTTGGTCGAAGAGAGATGCCTTGTGACAGTGTGAGTGAGACTCAGTGGTTAGTGAGTCACACTGGGAGCACCCCTAACCTTTGTTAGCAGGGATATCTTCGTTAGTCCCGTTACACCATAAAACCTGTTCAGAATTGTGTGTGTGTGTTTTCTCCAGAACAGGGCTAGTCAAAGACAAGGCACGTTGGTAACCAATCAAACATGAAATTTAACTTGAGATGGTAGGCAGCACATAGAATTCACCGATCTCAAGCAATTCCTAAGACACATTCAAGGACTCTTGCTCTATCCCTTCCCACTGTGCTTGTCTTAGGGTTACTATTGCTGGGGTGGACCACTCTGATCAAGAGGCAAGCTGGAGGAAAGTGGCTTACACTTCCACATCAGTCCATCATTGAACAGGAACTCAAACTGGGCAGGACCCGGGAGGCAGGAACTGAAGCTGAGGCCATGGAGGGGTGCTGCTTACTGGCTTGCTCCTTATGGCTTGCTCAGCTTGCTTTATAGACTCCAGAGATGCCACCACCCGCAATGGACTGTGCCCTCCCCCACCAATCACTCATTAAGAAAATGCCCTTCAGCTTTGCCTGTGGCCCAATCTTATGGAGGCATTTTCTTAATTGAGGTCCCTTCCTCTCAAATAACTTTAGCGTGTCAAGTTGGCACAAAACTATCCAGCACAGTCCTCACCCTGTGCTCAGTTTCCTCTGCTCTCTTGGGGATTGTGTTGGTTCCTGGGTTTGGTTGTCTATTACTTTCTCATTGTATAAATTGAGAGAGTCAATGAGCCTCTGAAAGTCTGCTTAATTTTAATTATTTTTTATTTCTTGGTGTTTTGAACGAGAAAGCCTCTGCTAGGTTCATGGATTTAAACACTCCAGTTGGTCTTCAGCTGGTGGTGCTGTTTGGGAAGGCTTGGGAGGTGTGGCCTTGCTGGAGCAGGTGTGTCCTGGGGGGTGGGCTCTGAGAGGGAAATGACTGGCCTGGGTCTAGTGTGCTTTCTGAGTAGCTACTTGTTTGTTGAGATGTGAGGTCATAGCTTCCTGTTCCTGAAAACCCCCTTTGCTCCCCATCCACAACCTCTGAAAACATAAGCCCCAATAAACTGTTCTGTAAGCTGCTATGGTCATGGTGTTTTTATCATAGCAACAGATGAGTCGGCAATACATACACAAAGTCATGGGTTCCCTCATGCCTTCTTCATGCATATCATTAGGCTTTGTTATTATTCATTCCTCTCCCTCATGGTACCCCTTCCCCACTCCTTGTCACCCCTACTCAGGCTCAGTTTCCTTATCTGGAAAATGGGGAAGTAATGTATAATATACCCTATAGGGTCTTGAAAGGATTAAAAGGGATTAAAAGGATTGAAAGGATTAAAACTACCCTGGAGATCTCTGTGAATCATAATTGTCATGAGGATAAAATGAAAGGTATTTTCTGAGCAAGACTGGCAATCACGGCCCCACATGTAGGGGAGGGGATTCCAGGTGGTATGGTGTGGTCTCTTCATAAGTGTGTACAGGGAGACGTGGAAAGGTGAAGTTAGTTTACCCCCAAATAAAGCATATGCAGTAAAGATAATATGATTCCAAGTGACATTTATTTCAAATGGCAGAATATGCCATACTGCTTTACATTCGGTGGCAAAAAAATGTCACCCCAAATCATCCATGATCAAATCTAAGTAAAGATACAACGTTACTAAGAATGTCCATCAGAAGAACCGAAAACCCTAGACTTGAACACTCTCCAGTGCAAAAATGCATCACATTTAAAATATGTCGAGTTTACCAGGTGCTGAAATAGAAACCACTATAGATAGGAGCTTAAAGACAATGTCAGGCTTTTGAAGTATCATCACTGGGTAGCTACTCTGCCTTTCCATGTAGCTCATGCTCACGATATTCTTACATAAAACAATTGAAATTTGATCTGTGGTTGATAATGAAGGTTGGTGGAAGTCACTAGAGTAATTAAAATAATTACCTAACTTCAGAGCCTCCGCACAGCCTCTCAGTGTTTATTTTCATTTAATCTCTCTAATTATTTGTGTAGCAAAGTGAGCGTTGCTTCTCCTGTACTAATGAAGCCTTGGATTGCTAGCATTTCTGCATTCACTTGTTCTCAAATACACGAAGGTTAAAAAAAAAAATCCCATCTAGGGAGTTCACAGAAAGCATGTATAAGGGCTAAACACTTGCCTCTGCTGTGATGAGGAATCTGCCTCAATGACTCCTGCAGCAGGGACATGGCTGTACGATTAGCCCACCCTGTTGACCTGATCCTTTTTGACATTTGAGCCTGGGGTTTTGCTAGTGTGACTAAATCAACCTTCAAGTGAGCACTGGGGACATCCTTGGTATTTTTAGTCAAGTAAGAAAGAGATCAAGGAAAGAAAATCCTTATACAGTTAAGTATTTTTAAATATGTAGATGATGAGAATGTGGTTATGCAAATCAGTTGATAGACTCATAGCTAATTCGTGTGTGAGTGATGATCTAATATGAAAGTGTTGATGATGAGTTAACTCATACTCACATGCACATGAACACAAGTGCTTTCTGTCCCAATACCAGGCACAGCTATGTGAAAAAATTATGTCAAGTAATTCTAGCAACACATTTCAGGGACACCACCAGTATTATTGATTATTGTCAGAAACATGACATTCAGATCACATAATAAATGGCTCATTTCTTTATTTTATTTTCATGCATTTGAACTCTCTATAAATACCATGTTACCCTAGAAGTGTTTGAAATTAGACTACTTTCTTAAAATTTCAGATATTTGAGGCTGTGAACAAAATGCCATTTGCTCAGTAAAATCTTTCTTGTTTTTTTTAAAATATTTTTCATGTGTATGAATGTTTAGCTTGCATGTATACATGTATCCCTGTGTTCCACATGCCTGGTGCCCTTGGAGATCTGAAGAGGGTATCAGTTCCTCTGGGGAGCGATGGCTGTTATTCACTATATGGGTGCTGAGAACCAAACCTGGATTCTCTGAAAGACTATCAAGTGCTCTTAAACACTGAGCCATCTCTCCAGTCCCACTACAGTCTCATTTATATAGAAGAGACCATGATGGAGGTTATTTAGCACTCACATTTTCTAGAAAACTAGAAATTGACATTACCCAGTACTTTTTTGGTAAAGCTTTATTTTCGTTATTTTAAATTATGTATATGTGTGGGTATGTGGGTATGAATGTATATATATGCCACAGAGACTAGAGAGGTATTTGGACCCTTTGGAGCTGGAGTTACAAGTGGTTGTGAGCCATCTGACATGGGTGCTGGGAACCAAGCTCTGGGCCTCTGGAAGGGCAGAATTCTACTCTTAACCACTGAGTCATTGCTCCAGCTCTGACCCTAAAACTTATCTAAAACGTAATAGTTTTGATTTGAATGAGAGAAAAAAAATCTATGTGTTATTTTGGTGCCTGTCCTGGATCTCATTCTGTAGATCAGGCTGGCCTCGAACTCACAGAGATCTGCCTGGCTCTGCCTCCCGAGTGCTGGGATTAAAGGCGTGTGCCACCGCTGCTCCAAGAGAGAGAGAAATCTATACAACTTGCGAGTATTGTCCTTTTCCATTTACTAATAAGATGCATTAAAAAACCTGATAAAATGTTGATAAAGACACATTGGCATTTAAAATTCCACTTCCCAATTATTCTCTTAAAAATGGGCATGTATATTAAAATAGTAATTTGTTAGGATTCTCATCTAAAACCATATAACCTATTTTTTATAGCTGTTATAAGAACCAAAGGAAACAATGAAAATGGAAGTATTTTAATGTCCAATCATTGTACACATAAAATAGAAGTGTTGAATGAAACAAGATTAACTATGAGTTGATAGTTATTAAAACTAGAAGATGAGACCATGTGGGTTCACTACTTTGTTGGGATCTATTTTTGCATATTTCAAAATTTTTAAATAAAAAGTTAAAAGGCACAAACTAGATTACTATATGCTACAATTCATTTGGCAAGATAATATTGCTGACCAACTGCCCTTGCCTTTTAAAAAACTATTTTATTTGTTATTTGAAGGTTTCATGCAGGTATACAATGTTTTATGATCATAACACTCCCTACCTCCTTTAACTCCAAAAACTCTCCCTGCACATTTCCCTTCCAATTTCCGGTCCTCTATTTTTAAAAACCTCACTATGTCTCATTAACGTTACTTATGTGCATGGGTATGGGTTCATCACTGGAGCATGGACCATCAACAGTAGCCATAACCCCCTGCCCCCCCCAAATTACTCTCTCTTGCCAGCTACCATCAACTGTCAACAATGCTTACTTAGTGAGGGGTGGGGGCTTGTGAGCCCCTCCACTGTCCATGCTGGGATTTTGACCTATTTGATTTTGGGCAGGCCTTATGCAGGTGACCACAGCTGCTGTGAATTAATGTGTGCAACAGACATGCCCTGTCCTGAAGATAGCATTTCGGAGCATCCGACCTGTCCACTGGCTCTTGCCTTCCTCTTCCCCCTCTTCCTCTCTTGTTTAGTTTTGGTATTTTTTCTTTTATTTATTTTTGTTTGTTTCTTTGTTTTTGTTGTTGTTTGTTTTCTTTTTGGCATTTTTCTCTTACTGGTTTTTTGTTTGTTTTGATTTTCATTTTTTTAGAGAGATAACAAAGTTGAGTGGATAGGAATGGGATAGGATCTGAGAGGAGTTTGGGGAGGGAAAACATGATCAAAATAGATCATATGAAAGAAATTTTAAATAAAAACAATCTTAAATTTGTGTTTTGTGCAAAAGACTATGGTAAGTGCTATGGACTGAGCCCCACCTTGCTTCCCGATTCATATGTTGAAGTCCTTACCCTCAGCACTTCAGAGTGATCTTTTTGGAAATCAGGCCATTGTAGAAGTATCTAGTTAAGATCAAACCTAAGTAGCTGGATCCCTGATCCAATATGACTGGTGTCCTGATGGTGCCTAGACAGAGCAGTGTGCATGTAGGGAGAAGGCATACGGGCACCGCAGCTGTATTTCACAAGTATGAGAATGTGGTGGCGCACGCCTTTAATCCCAGCATTCGGGAGGCAGAAGCAGGTAGATCTCTGTGAGTTCGAGGCCAGCCTGGGCTACAGAGTGAGTTCAAGGAAAAGGCGCAAACCTACCCTGTCTTGAAAAACCAGAGAGAGAGAGAGAGAGAGAGAGAGAGAGAGAGAGAGAGAGAGAGAGAGAGAGAGAAAATGATTGAACTTGCTGAATGAGTACCAGACTGTAGGAAAGGGACAGATCCACCTTAGTGACTTTGGACTGGGCACTGCCCTGCTGACCTCATGATCCAAAACTTTAGCCTCAGTGAGACAAACCATTTCTGTTGTTTAAGTCTCACAGCTTGTGGTGCAGTGGCGCTAACAAAGTAAAATAGGTCAGAAATAATGTGAGATTACACTGTAACCTGTGGGTAATGATGTGAAGCATCCACACTTAAAAAAAAAAAAAAGCCAGAAATAGCCATGAGTGAATTTTAATCAATTCCCATCACACTGAAAACAAAGAAGCACAACTTCTAAATTCCGAGTGTTTCCTTATGAAGATGATTTTTAAAGAGCAAATTAAAAAAAACTTATAAACAAGGCCTACTTCTAAGCTTTATGTTTATTCAGATAAAGATGTTTCCAATGGTTGTGGAGATGGCGTCTTTTTATAGCTATTTCAGTGTTGAGAACAGACATTATGCTCCGGGGAATGGGCATCAAGCAGAGACGAGAGAGTTCCAGCCACTGCCCTGCCCTTGAATAAGTCTCGTATCTTGGGGTCTCATTTTCTCATGCATTAAAGAGAATAGGTGCAGAGAATGTTGCTAAAATTCCATACAAATTCACCTTGAATTTTTTTCCAGGTTGATAGGTTTGCATTAAATTGTTGTTGTTGTTTTTGAGAAGGGGTCTCTCTCTATGGCCCTGGCTGCCCGGAACTTGCTATGTAGAGCAGGCTGTCCTAGAACTCGTGAAGATACGCTTGCCTCCACCTCCACAGCACAGAGACCCAAGGCATGCACTGCTACTCCTGACAGTATTCAGCTGTCTCTAATTCCGAACTTTTTATTTTTATTTTTGATATACTTATGTCACCCCCTCTCCCTTTCCTCACTCCAACCTCTCCTATGTACCTCCCCCCCTCTCTCTATCCCTAAATAGACAAATACAGCCTGCTAAGTCTGTGTAATGTTACTTGCATGTATGTTGTCAGGGCTGACCATTTGGTATTGGATAACCAATTTGTATGCTCTTCCCGGGGGAAGACTATTTCCCTTGCTCCCAGCATCCTTTACTTACATGTAGTTCTTTGTCTAGGGTAGAGGTCTCCCTGTGAGGTTTCCCCCTTCTACATTATTATGTCTATTGGTGCCATCCTTATTCAGGTCTGTATTAAACTTTCAATATCTATTCTCTTCTTATTATGACCAGTTTGTGTGTGCATGTATGTATATATGTATGTGTGTGTGGTAGATGTAGATAGGATAATGTTTTAGTGTCTTCTTAAAGAAGACAGTTCTTTCAATTCATTGTCTCATAAGCAAATCTAGTCCCTGTGCACAAATACACATTCTATCAACAGCCCACGCACCAACCTCAGAACTAGAACAAGGGAATATGGTCTATATTTTAAGTTTAATTTCTTCCAATGTGGTATTTCTCTGGCTTGAAATAGTTTGTTTTCATTATTTTTATAATATTCATCTATGAGCCTGCAGTTAGACAATTGAAATGCCATCATTGATTACTTTCTGTTTCTTCAGAGCCAAATTAAGTATGATGTGGTCTGGACATGTGTTTGGTGTCTAAGTGAATCCCTCAGAATGAAGACAGGATTGTTTTTCTTATTCCTCTGCCCATTGGTTTATAGCCAGGGTCTTCTTGGTGAAGATCTTTTAGCCACAGAGACCTCATTGGCAAAGGAGCCTAGTAAGAGAGTGTGATTTTAAAGTAGAAGTAGTATACAGGGTGTGAAATTGAGTCTAGTTGTTTTTCAAGAGAAATGCCTCAGAAATCTATTCAAACAGAAAGCAAGCAAGTCCACAAAGCCATCACTCACAAACTACAGCCTCATTGCTGAGAGTCATACTTCACCTAGCACAACTTGAAAGCCCTCTCACTCTAAATGAAGGGCATGCTCTAATCTACTCTCCAGTGGCTAGGTCTCAGGGCTATTATGGTTGAGGTTCCCTCACTGTTCAGGATCTGGGCACTTGATTTGTTTGAAATTGGTCACAGTAAAGCACACAAACTAAATGTGTGAACAGTGCCTGATCTGCACAACTCGCGAAGCATTTAGAGATTGCTTGCAACTCACGTGAAACTCTTGAGTTGCAACATGAAACCTAGGGAAGAGTGCTACCTCAAGATCAGGGGTCCCAAACTCATCTGAGATGCCCTACCCCTCCTTAGTCACACCTGTCGAATCTTGTCTCTACGCTTGATAAATGAATGTGATAACAGAACTGTCTCTTGTTGCCCCTAAAACCAAGAGATGCTTTATAAGAACAGTCATGGAATAGGTTCTGTTTGATGCACTAAACACACTTTAAGACAATACTGCCAAGTTAAGAACAGTGCTGCTTTTCTCTTCAGCCCAAAGCCCACATTTCCTTAACTACTTTTACAACTATCCCTGGCAGAATGGATAATTGATCTGTAAATGGAAGTTGTTCAGCATTTGAACTTGTGATTAAATGAGTTGAGACATAGATAACCCTTGGAACAATAATATAGTAAGTATTCAGCCAGAATTGACTGCTATTATTATCGTCATCATCCTGAAAGGTACCCACCCATCTGGTCAATCATCAGCCAGTGAATTGGTGACAATTCAAACAGGACTGATTGCTTGCATTTTTAAATAATCAAGTAGTCATTGTAATGCAAAAGCACAAATTAGCGGTGAAGAGGCCTGGATTCTCGGACAAAAGATTAGGGTCCCATTTCTGGCCCATCCCATTTTGTCCTTTCTAACAAGAAGAACCAGGAGGAACAGGGCAATGTTTCCTGAGGATTAACTTCCACAGTATGTGAGTGAGCCTCCTCTTTTCATAGGAACAACACTACAAAAAACGCTCATCCATGTTTGAGGAGAGGATTCTCTTTCGAGTCTGAGGATTTATCGGTACTTCGTGTTTCCTCTTTGCTGTCTGTGTCAGAGCTGGGGTCATTGGAGACAAAGGGGCATTTATGGTCCATCTGCAGGTGATGTAAAATGGGAGACAAACTGCAGATTCCCAGGAATGGGTCCATGTCTATCTTTCAGCGTGTCCTTTAACAAAGGCTGTTGCCAACCAGGAGAAAGATGAATCCTCAGTGATAGAAACGGTACAGCTTCACTCAGTGTATCCTCTTAGTAGACATGCTTCAAGCACACAGCCATTCTTTAATTTCCTTCTCACTGTTATTTTGTTTTTCTCTTCCCCCTCATCCCCAGGACCAGCTTCCACTCCACTTATTTCATTCCAAATAACATAGGCACCAGAATTTGCCATTGTTCTAGTGATGCAGAATTATTTATTTTTTCCTATTTCTAAGAAAATACTCAGCAGTATTTATGTACCAGTCTTTTCACACTTGTGACAGATAATCTTGATTGTCAACTTGATTGGAGAAGGGATGCCTGGGAGATTATTAAAACACTTTTCCTGGTGTGCCTGCTAGGGTGTTTCCAGAGATAACCGGCCCGTGGAACTGACTAGAATGACCCATTTTGAGCACAGACAACATCCTGCACTACTCTGGGCACTTAAGTGGAACAGAAGCTGAAGGGAGGGAGGAAGCCCGTTAGTGCCTGCTCACTCTCCACCATTTTTTCAGTAGCTTGATTGCAGGTTAGTTACTTACTCTGGTGATAAAGCAATAATCGATGACCTGGGCATGTGGCTCCCTCAGTTTCGCGATTGAGAGAAATTGGCTTGAGCAGGGGTTAAAGCTGAGCGTTCTTTCGCTGTGTTTTCTTTCTTTCTTTCTTTCTTTCTTCCTTTCTTTTTTTCTTTCTTTCTTTCTTTCTTTCTTTCTTTCTTTCTTTCTTTCTTTCTTTCTTTCTTTCTTTCTTTCTTTCTTTCTTTCTAATGAATTAAGATCTAGTCTAGGCTTCCCAAGTCTTCTCAGAACCTGAGAGTAGAAAGAAATGAAAAGGAACATCTAACACCTGGGCCTTTACTCTTGATTGTAAATGACAAAATTTAGAATCTCCACAGAAACAAGGCCCTAGGCATGTCTGTTAGTAAGTTTCTAGATTTGGGAAGACACATTCTAAATGTGGGCAGTAGCATTTGATGGACTGGGGTCCTGGAGAGAATAAGGAGGAAGAAGTCAAATGAGTACTAATGTTTATCTCTATTTATTAACCTTGTATGCCGCCATGGCTTCCCTGCCTTGAGGAACCATGGTCCCTGAAACTATAAGCTCAAATCAACACGTTTATCCTTAAGTTGCTCTCATGTTGCATCTTAGCTAATATAATTACATATAGTAATATAGTTACATATAATTAATATATAGTTACATATAATATATAGTTAGCTAATACAAGGCCTTTCAGGAGAAGCATTGGGGTGCTGTAAAGTATCCGTGCTTGGACTTCTGTCCTTTGGGAATTCTGGAGAGAATGGGAGAAAGAAATCCAGTCCCTTCAAAACTGAGACCCACTCTCTGATCTAGGCTTTGCCCTTCCAACAGATGTATGAATCCTGTTACAGGTCTTGGCGTCTCTGGGCTCCATCTGGTCATCTTGCTTGACCTAGTTGTTTTGACCTTCCATCCGGCCTCAGAAAATCCATGAATTATGACCGAGGAACTCACTCCTGGCCCACTTCCATATTATTTTTCCTATAATCCTTGATAATCATTACTATTTTCCAGGTTCACCTGAGTGCCATTGATTATGATTTACAAGTCAATAAGGGGTTGACTAAACAAGACCGGAACACCTAGGATACCAATGGAGATACTAACACAGAAGCGGGCAAGCTTGTGAGGCCACAACCCTGGACAAAGAACTACAGGCAATGGGGGAAGGCTGGGAGTAGGAGAAATAGTCTTCTCCAGGGAAGAGCACACCAAACGCTTATCCAATACCAAGTGGTCAGCCCCTCGGATCATATACATATGGGTAACATTTTACAAACTGAGATGCTTGCATCTATGCATTTATATATTGTACACATATACATATATAGATGTATTTATAAGAGCAATTAAAGAAAAACACTTCGTGAGTTTGAGAGAAAGGCAAGGGGTGTGTGTCAGAGAGGTTGAAGAGAGGAAAGGGGGAAATACTATAATTATAATTTTAAAAATAAGAAAATTATTATTATTATTATCTAAAGTCAATAGGTGGAAATCTAGTTCAGTGGTAGAGGGCCTGACTAGCTTATATGAGGTCCTGGGTTCAGTGGTCTATGATAGGCATGTACTCTACCGGAAGAAAATGTCTACCTATGATAGGCACGTACTCTACCAGGGCCTTCACTAACTCTCAATTTGTAAAAAAGCTGCCATTATTCCAGTAAATTCGTGAAGTACCAGTTGAAAAGGAAGGAGTAGAAACTGCCTGTTACTCCCTTCCTTCCCCGTCCCCAGCACTGTTACGACATTTGAATTATACCTGAGAGTGCAGCCTCTCGCCATCACAACCTACCTGGGCACAGGGTCAGAGAGCTGTGAATGGGAACCGCACCCCTGTTCCTTCCCATGCTTGCTTTTACCGCTCTGCCCTTCGCACGCAGTCCCTCCAAATGTCGCTAGGGTGATACCCCGAAACTGTAGTGCACAGATACTGTGAGGGATACTGTCCTTAGATCACACTGTTCTCCCCATCAGAGCCCAGGAGAGAAAATCTTCTCTGGTCCGCGGGATTTGTTTTGTCTCGAGGTTTGTTTGGTGTCCTGATAAATGACCTTAAAACTTTCCATGGAAAAAGATCATTTATTTTTGGTCATGAAATCTCTGCTCCAGGAATTCCAAGAAGAAACTGCGGGGTGGCTTGTCTCTGCTCCATGATGTTCTCAGGCTCACTCGGAAGCCTCCAATATAGGAATTCCATGTGTGGTGGATGGTTCTTTATATGTAGTGGTTGGATCCCAAATCTGAGGGAAGAGGGGAGGGGAGGAAGAGAGAACATGGAGAGGGACAAGGAGAGTGAGAGAGAATGCTAAGTAGAAGCTGAATTGTATTTTGTGACTGGGCTGTGGAAATCTCATACTATCATTTCTCCCTACCTGTTGAGGCAGCCCCCAAATTATTCCCCAAGTTCAAGGAGAAGGGAGTCCATCTCTAGAGGAAGAGTATAAGGGACTAGAAATACTTCTGTGTTCAGTTCTGAGAATCAGGATTTCCTGTAAGACCTCTCTGATATACAGTGTGCTCTGCATAATAATTTCTTAGGAATCCTAGAAAAAAAATTGAGACTTCCACCGTAAGGCTGTGAGGAGTGTAAGACTTCATACTACACGTCAGTGTGCAAAGCTTACTCAGGCTTCACAGTACTCCCTTCCCCTTCCAACTTATCGTCCTCATCAACTTGTGTGTGTGAATGTATACCTGTGTGAGTGTACATGTTTGTATGTGTGTGTGAGTGTAGATGTGAGTGTGTGTATGTGTCTGAGTGTGTATGTGTATGAATGTGTTATGTATGTGTGAGCAAATGTATGTGTATATGTATGTGTGTGTTTATGTGAGAATGTGTGTGTATGTGTATGAGAGTGTGAGTGTGTGTTTATGTGTGTGAGCATGTGTTTATGTGTATGTGAGTGTGTAAGTGTGTGGGAATGTGTGTTTACGTGTGTGTATGTGAGAATGTGTGTGTTTATGTGTGTGAGTGTGTATGTATGTGAGAATGTGAGTGTGTGTTTATGTATGTGTATTTACGTGTGTTTATGTATGTGTGAGTGTGTATGTATGTGAGAATGTGAGTATGTGCTTATATGTGTGTGAGTGTGTGTTTATGTGTATGTGTTTATGTGTGTGTGTTTATGTGTATGTGTTTATGTGTGTGAGTGTATATTCATGTGTGTTTATGTGTGTGTGAGTGTGTGTGTGTACATGTACATGCCATGGTTGGGGAGCAGAGATCAGAGAACAAGCTCAGATGTCAGTCCTTGCCTTTCCTTTCCTTCTTAGCAGAGTCTGAGACTCTGTAAGTCAGGTCGTCTGGTCCCTGAGGTTCTGGGGAAACCCTGCCTCTGCCTCCCATTTCCCTCTGGCACACTGGGATTCCAGATGCTTATGCTGCAGCATCTGCTTGTACAGAGGTTCCGGGGATCAGAACTTGGGTCTCCAGGCTTGAACAGCAAGCACATTCACTCACTGAGCCAGCCTTCCTCATCAGTTTTTACTTTATTTTATATTTTATATAGAATTCTAAATTACTATAAATAATTGTGTGTGTGTGGGGGGGGAACTGGGATATAAATAACTAAAATAGAACTCCAGGAAAACAATTATGTCTGTGTACTAAATTCATTTCAAAATGAAGAATAAGAACAAGCAATTCCAGAATCAAATCTCAACGAATACTCCGACATACAAATTCTAATATTAATTTATACTAGTTTGGAGTAGAGATGCAGAATAATACTTTATCTTCCAAACAGAATTTCTGATTTGTGCAATGACATGGTTTTGATCTATCATCTTGGAATGTATCTAGAATAAGTGAATTTTACTTTGTAATTATAGTTTGGAAATGTGAATTTTAAATAGTTCTGATAGACTTATTTTATCTACTTAAAATATTTTGTATTATAGCACTTAACAATAATATACTTTTTTGGGAAAGCTAGACTAAAAATTTATTCAGATTCTGGGCATGGCTTTTTATAAAAAACATAATACTATTTAATTTTTCAATGAAGTAATTATGTAGTCATCTTCCTATCTTTTCCACTAAAGATGAGCTATTATGTAATTTCCCCATGATGTAATTAACATTTTATTTGACACATCCATGTCAGGGATTCCTTATCTATGAAGAGCAATGAGCTTTATTAACTATGCCATCTACCACATTAGATTTATTATAATCAAATTTCATTTCGCTTCATTTGTTTAGCACATTACTTCTGGGCTGCAAAACCAATTTATCCCTCTGTGTATGAATCGATTATTTCATGAAAAGGTAGCCACTATAAGTATTAGATATAAAAATTACCATAGTGCAGCTTGCAATCACCAAGCTGAAATGTGATCATCCAGGAAGAGGGGTTAATTTAATGGTTTGTGGTCATTTCTCACGGACGTTCAGCAGAGTGCTGCAAAGTCAGAACACTTGCTGTAGATGAATGTTCTTACATGCCCCGTGACTATCTATTTGAGTCTTTGTGTTCTTACTATAAAAATTAGAATTATTACTTAAGGTTTTATCACTATTTTATTAAGCTTTAAGGCAACTGATTAAGTTATTTAAAAAAGAAGTTCATTAGCATGGCAGACGTGTGGCCCTCCAATAGCTATGACTGTGGGTATAACATGATATATTGGGTCACTGTTCTCTTGACACACTTCACAGTTATGGTGTAAATCTCTGTGCCTCTCCTCCATTCCAGTTGAAACAATCTTGACTGCGGTGGCAGGAAGGGGTGAAGCATTTGGGGAGGTGATTCTGTCATGAGGATCGATGTCCTTATAAACGGTCCAGCCCTTCTTTCCTTTCTGCCTGTAGGGTCAGCCTTAGGTACCTGCCCCCACCGCCCGATCTGCCATCCGAAGATGCAGGAAGAAGGCGTTACATCAAAGAACAGCCTCCAGCAACCTGTCAGTGCCTTGTTCGAGGACTTCCCAGCCTCTGATACGCTACACAAAGAAATCGTTCCCTCACTCAGTATGCACAGACTAGGACTCGGATCTTTCTTTGTCAGCCTGCCTTGACATGCTCTGCTCTGTCTCTCTGGACCCTTCTGTCAAGAGTCCTACCTAAATCCCAAAGCCTAGATCTGAATGAGAGATCTGTGATTTCTTATTCCTCCCAGGTAGAACCTTTATTCAGCTTTGCACGTCGGTCACAGTGTTTATTAGTATCTCCTCACCATAGCATTCTGCAGGTATTTCTCATCTTCCTCCAGCTTCCTTCCCAACCCTTTGCTGTTGTTTAGGTTCCTGATGGGAAGAATATTTTAAAAATTACTCAACATGCTTGCTACAGATGGTGAATCGAGGCTGGAAGTGCAGCCTGGTGAGAGAACACCTGTTTGCCTAGTGTGCCTGACATCCTGGGTTCAATCCCTAGCACCGGGAGAAAAAAAAGAGACCAGAAAAGATAGTGACAGATTTTATTCATATGAACAGAGTACTGAGGGCATCCATATGTAATACTGATCACTATCAGTTCTGATCCGGTTCCTAACCCCCCACCATCCGGGATGTCTGATCATCTAGATGGGTCTTGAGGAAGGATCATGTAGGTTAGGTGAGGGAAAATATTGAAAAACTCTGAATATGGGCAGGCAATTAGGAGTTTATAACCAAGGAGGAGGCTGGGGTCATGGGAGGGGCAACTGGTCAGAGGAAATAGGACAGCTACTTTTGGTTGTCAACTCAACACTCTAGGGAGGAGGGAATCTCAGCTGAGGAACTGCCTCCATCAGATTGGCCTGTGGGGCATTTTCTTGATTGCTAATTGACATAAGAGAGCCCAGTCCGCTGTAGACAGTATACAAAGGCTAGCTGAGCAAGCCAAAAGGAGCAAGGCAGTAAGTAGTTAGTTGTATAAAGAAAAGCTAGCTCAGTCTGGGTGTGGTAGTGCATTCAGTTTAATCCTAGCAGTCAGAAATCAGAGGCAGGTGAATCCCAGTAGTCTGGTTTACAAAGTAAGTTCCAGGTCAGCCAGGGAGACCCTGTCTAAACAAAGCAATACACACACACACACACACACACACACACACACACACACACACAGAGAGAGAGAGAGAGAGAGAGAGAGAGAGAGAGAGAGAGAGAGAGAGAGAGAGAGAGAGAGGCAGGCAGGCAGAGAGACAGACAGAGAGAGACAGAGAGACAGAGAGAATGATAGAGATAGAGAGCTGATCAGTATTTTCTGCTTCTAGCTCCTTCCTACCTTGAGTTTCTGCCCTGGCTTCTCTGTATGATGGACTGTAACCCGTAAGGTGAAATGAACCTTTCCTCATCTAGTTGCTTTGTTTATTATAGCAACAGAGAGCAACTCAAACAAGAAACATCAGGACCCGGGTAGATTCTTCTTCACCCAACCTACAAGATCCTTCCTCAACACCCATCTAGGTGATCGGACATCCCGGATGGTGGGGGATTAGGAACCGGATCAGAACTGACGGTGATCAGTATTACATATGGAGGCTCTTGCTATGTTGACTTAGGAGGTTCTTTGCTAGGATTGTGTTTTACAAGAAAAGACACAGATAGGCCTGGGCAAAGGTGTGGGGGCCCAGCTGAAGTTCGACATCTCTCAGAAGTTCTGCATCTTAGGACTTTGTCTCCTCCACAGGCTATGCACATAGAAGATCCTCCAACATACTGAGCAAGAGTTCAATTGTAACTCCAACTCTGCATGCCAATGAAGTGTGTGTAAAATACACAATCACACTCTATGAGGTGATAGAGAGCTGCAATGGTGTATGCCCGCTCTGGCTGTTGTGTGTGGTGTTGGGTTTGCACAGAATTTGTATATTGTTCTTTTACTTATCATACTGATGTGAATCTGAGCCATTAGAATGATCCTATATCTCAACAATTCTTCTCCCCTCTCTTAAAATATGTATAAAAGCAAAAATTGACTCAGAGTAACCAGATATGTTGGACAGATAGGTACAGTTTCACCCAGAGAGAATAAATCCTTCACAGGATTCTCCCATCTCATACAGTTCATATTCTCCTTCAATTTTCTAAACAAATTACCATGGATTTTATTTCAACTGAAAAGGAAACTGATAATAGAAGCCATTTCACAGTAATTCCAAACACAAAAACCCTCAAACCTAAACTACATCCATACAATTTGTGGGATGGCAGATAATAATCCTTTAGCTCCCCAATTTCTGAAGGAGTGAATGGAGGCCAGTAAGCTTTAGAGTCAAGGTCACCCCACTCATCAACAATACAGTTTAAAATAAACTTAGCTGACATATTCAACTCCCCTATCAAATCCTTTTACAAAATGTGTGTATGTGTGTGTTCATTTGTGTATGTGTGTGAGTGTGTGTGTGTGTGTGTGTGTGTGTGTGTGTGAGAGAGAGAGAGAGAGAGAGAGAGAGAGAGAGAGAGAGAGAGAGAGAGAGAGAGAGAGAGAGAATATATGTGGAACTCAGAGGACAAACTCTGGGTGCTGTTCCTCAGGAGCATCATCTACTTCCTCTGAGACAGAGCCTCTTATTGGTCTGATGCTTATGGACACCAGTGATCCTCATGTCTCCTCATTGCCAGGATTACAATTGTGCACCATCATGCTAGGCATCATTATGTAGGGTCTGAGGATTGAACACAATCCTCACGCTTGGGAGACACACACTTTCCTGACTGAGCTATCTTTTCACCCCCTAAAGAATTTTTTTATTATCTGTTAACTACCACAGTCAAAAATGCAAGTTGGAGCATAGCTAAATCACTGGCTCTTCATGAAGATTTTTGCTGTGTTGATCTATGTGGATACTTTATATTTTCCTTGTTTATTTTATTGCTCCCAAATGCCTCATTCAAAGGTACTATGTCATATATTTTCATTTGTTGAGATGTAAAAGATTTCAAAAATTTCCATGTTCCCAACATGGGAAAATGTCATAGAATATTATTTTAAGATGTGTTTCATTTGTTTATGCTGTGGAACATTTGCTTAATGATGAAAAGATGTATTGCATTCCTTTATGTTGTATTTGTTTAACTCTGTGAAGCTGTGTTACTTTGCCTGTCTAAAACACCTGATGTTCTAATAAAGAGCTGAATGGCCAATTGTGAGGCAGGAGAAAAGATAGGTGGGGCTGGCAGGCAGAGAGAATAAATAGAAGGAGAAATCTGGGAGGAAAGGAAGAAGGGCAAGAGGGATCAAAAAGGAGGACATCAGGGGCCAGCCACTCAGCCAGCCATGGAGAAAGACTGAAAGTAAGATGTACAGAAGTAAGAAAAGGAAAAAGTCCAGAGGCAAAAGGTAGATGGGATAATTTAGATTAAGAAAAGCTGGCCAGAAACAAGCCAAAGCTAAGGCCAGGCATTTATAATTAAGAATAAGCCTCTGTGTGTGATTTATCTGGGAGCTGGGTGGTGGGCCCCCCAAAAGAGCAAAACCCATCAGCTACATTTTTGCATTCCAATGTGGGGCTAGAGTATAGAACAACAACAAGAAAACAGCTAAATAACACCTCCTCCTCCCCCAGTTTCATTTATGCTTATAATATCCTTTGCCTTGTTAATTACAGCAGTAGCATTCTCCTTGATATTATACTCTGAAATTTGACAACAATTTATTGACAATACAACAAAGTTCTCTTCTAAGGACTCACATGCCCACTCTTTCATTAAGCACCTGAGGAAATTGCACCTGTCATAGCCAAAGGGAAACTGCCACTTGCCTGGCTTGTTTTCTCTGCATCTCCTGTATTAGCTAAATTAGGAGATGTTTTCAACAGAACCCTCCTCTCCCTGTGTACCCAGACATAGACTCAGGCTAAGATTATCTTCCTCTGATGGAGGGGGTCTGTACAACCTCCATGACCAGCAAAGGAATGATCCATGGAAGGCAGGAAAGCAGTTCAGTTTCACATGAATAAGTATCTGGTATTGGTTCAAATTTAGGTATATTTAAGCATAGCACAATTTGGTCAAAACTTCTGGTGATAATAACTCAATCCCGTGTGCACAACAAAGCATACATAAATCTCCTACTGGGACAAAGTAAGCTAAATAAAGATCAGATGTGACTACACTGGAACTCTCTGTGAAGTACATGACACCTTTCATAAAGATGGGTTTTATAGATTGACCGAGAGAAACACGCTTAGGATAAAGGTCTGGGGGAGGGTCTGGTGTGGCCACACAGAGAATGCAAAGGTCACCAGGCTAGAATGCAAGTCTGTTTCCAGTCTTCTGGGTAGATAACAGGTTATGCATTCCTTCCTTTGAAGGAACAACCCTGGGTGCTAACATCCTAGGTTTTCTCAGGGCTTCTCTGTGACTACAAGGACCTCTGTGCCTCCTACATTCTAAGCGTTATGACCCTGCAATATGAGAAGATCAGTATCCGTTATCCAGCCTCTTCCTGGACATAGAAGAACATATCTAGAGGGCTAGTGACAGCTCTGTAGGAAACCCTTCTGCAGCATGGCCAGATGGCATGGGGTGGTCTTTGAAGTGTTAAAAATGTATGTGGATATGAGCTACACAATATTTGGTATGTATTAAAATCACCACGGGACAAGTGGACATGGCTGCATTTTGAGCTTCATGGCAGTCAGACATGTTAGCTCCCTTCAGATGCTCTCACCTGGCTGACAACAATGGCTTCCGGGGGAAACAATCTGTTGTTTAAAGGCTTTAGCTCTGCACTCAGTTCTGTTGCCTGACTGTGCGCTTTGCCTCTTTTGGTTTCTGTTGTTTAAGAAAGTGGATTTTGGGCAGTCTGCCAAGGTCTAACCTGCCCTTTCTTAGGAAGGCCCCTTTGGGTGGTCAGGGTGAAACCCTGCCCTGCTGCCCTCCAGATGCACTGATTCCTTTTTTCTCAGGGGAGGAAACCTCAATGTTTATATTTTAAATGAAAGTAAAAATTTATACACGGGCCTTATTTTTACTGTTAATTTGTATTTGGCTTTTGCTAGCCAGGCTTTTACATTAAGAACAAGATATATTATTAATTTATGTGTGTGTATGTGTGTGTGTGTGTGTGTGTGTGTGTGTGTGTGTGTGTGTGTGTGTGTGAGTACACATGAGTGCAAGCATCCTTGGAGGTCAGAAGAGGGCATCAGATTCCCTGGAGCTAGCATTTGTAAGCTGACCAATGTTCTGGGAACAGAATTCTGGTCCTCCACAAGAGCAATGAGTTTTGATTGGTGAGCCACCTCTCTGGCCCATGGGAGTTTATCCTTGCTGGTTTTGGACTTAAGAAACACAGATGAGGGCTGGGCTGTGGTGGTGGTGCACACCTTTAATCCCAGCACTTGGGAGGCAGAGGCAGGCAGATCTCTGTGAGTTCGAGGCCAGCCTGGGCTACAGAGTGAGTTCCAGGAAAGGCGCAAAGCTACACAGAGAAACCCTGTCTTGAAACACCCCCCCCCAAAAAAAAAAAAGAAAGAAAGAAAAAAAGAAACACAGATGAGATACACTCCTCTACACTGAGGCTGATCTGCAGTAAATGGTGCAGAAGGCACATACAGTGTGCCTTAGGTTTTGAAGACCTGTAGCTGTCTGGCTTCGGGAGCCTTGAGTCTCCTGTATCTAGCTCCTACTGTGCTCTTCAGCATTTTACGATCTGTAGACATCGGTGGGAAGTTTCTGTGAAGTGAAGAATTATAGAGCAAAGATATGCTTGCTAAAAGGAACAAGGACAAGACCATAGTTTCCACTTCCTCACCTGGAGGATTTTAATAGTCTGCATTCCAGTGCTTCCTTTACTCATGGTGTGCAGTTTCCTACTTCAGGTAATCTATTTCTTGTGTTTTTAACCTATTTTAAGTTGGTTTCTATCTTCTTTGAGGTGCTTGAATTTTCAAATCAGTCAAATGTTTCCCGGCACCAGGTAGGATGTAGCAGCATGTCTTAGAAATCCACAGTATAGCAGGTCTTAACATTTGAGATCCATGTGAGATATTTGAAAGAAGAAATAAACACACGATAAAGTTGCTCTGGTAGAGACTGATCAAGAAGAAGGTTGGGTTGGCTGGACTCTGAGGTCAGCACAGAGTTAATCAAAGGTGGCTGTGGTTCAGCTATTGTTGAGAACTATCCTGCAGTTTTATTGCTGTTGTTATACTCCAGTAGATGGAAGGCACAGAACATAATTGATTTTTTCTTAGGTGACGGAGGCTCTTGATGGCTGAAGGCTATCATTGTGCACATCAGTTTGAACCGCAACATAATTGGATATATAGAAGGTTCCCGAGATGAGGCTGACTTTTCATTGAACCAGGACCACATTTTTTAAGTTGATCTAGAAAAATTAAATCTCTTTTCATATATATTTGTTATGGTGGTAGTGGCTTGTAGTAAACAAAATCCCCCGACTACTCCCACACAAAGAGAGACAGGTATTTTATTAGGGACTTCTTGTTAAGTTCAGTTTATCTGACTAATTATTTGTTGATTGAGACTTCATTATTTACAGTTCTGGGGGTCTGTCACTCCAGTCAGGAGTGTGTGATTTCCTCCTAACCTGGAAAGAGAATTTGGATAACTCTCACATCGAATTTGTTTATGAAAACTCAGTAAAATATGGATGAAAAAAATTTAAAATAAACAAATCATTCAATTACTTTTGGTAGAAAGAATACATTAAAATGGTGTGAAAGGAAATAAAGAAAGAATGGAAGGAGAGCCAGTGTGTGTGTGTGTGTGAGAGAGAGAGAGAGAGAGAGAGAGAGAGAGAGAGTTCATTTGCCAATTTACAGAATGACTGAGCCTAGTGAGAATATGAAATTTTAATAAAAATGATCTTTCAACAGATTTACTGGGTGGAGGTATGAAAATCAGTATAGCCACAGTTTCAGAAGACAGGTAATACGATGTAAATGAGGAAGAAGCTGGAGGGGTGTGTGTGGTGTGTGTGTGTGTGTGTGTGTGTGTGTGTGTGTGTGGTTTTGAGCGTGCAATCATGAAGTGAGGGCAGTGAGCAAAGGTGTTCAGGGCCTCACTGGGAAGCCAGCACGTTGAGAAGTGACCGCCATCGTGACAGAGAAATTCATGGACTCCCAATTATTATAAATATGGGGAATGCATTTACATTTTTGTTACCACTAACGGTCATGACTGGAAATCTAAATGCCGTGTACTGAAACGAATGTCCATCATGACAACACTTCTTTTAAAGGACAGTACTTCCTTTAAAAAGTCAGAAGCATCATCCGGTTTAGACGGATTTCTTTCGAAAATGGCAAGACCTGTATGTCTACTTGAGCTTCGTCACTTGTCGTGGCTTCTTTTCCTGTTGCTGTGATAAAAATACTGTGACAACAGCCACTTCATGGAGAAAAGGCTTATTTTAACTCTCAGTTCATGCTGGGGAGGTCAAGGCAGCAGGTGCTTGAAGCAGCTGCTCACATGATGCCCACAGTCAGAAGACAGCAAGATTGTAAGTATACTAGTGCCCAATTAGTGGTCTCCATTTTACACAGACCAGAACACCCTGCCTGGGAAATGGCTCCACCCACAATTATGAAAGATCTACCCACACCAACGAGTAGCATCAAGATAATCCCCACAGGCATGCCTAGAGGCCTAGAATCCCAGGGGAGTCTAGGTTCTGTCAGATAGACAACACCCACCATCACAACACCTCAGGTACAATCTCTGTTCTTCCGAAAATTTTGTATGCCAAATTTTAACTTTTCTAGTGAAAAATAAATGCATGGAATTGATGCATTTGCCAAGGTGAACACCACACAGGTGTTATCTGTGTGCATATATGTTGAGATGACATAGACGATACATATTCTCTCTTATATGCGCAAAACATGAGTAGAGCGCGTGTCAGAAACGGCCCCTGAAAGGAATGCTCTTTCCTATTTTAATGTTTAAGAAGAAGCATTGTATGCATCCCATGGGTAACTACCCTGCCTTGCCTCTTTTTGCTGCAAATCTTGCCTAGCCATGCTAAAAACCTTTCCCCAGCTTCCCGCTTAAAGATGTTGCTGTGTTTATGTGTGTACAGATAGCAAGCCAAGAAATCACTGTAGAACCACTACTGCCAGGCACAATTTAATCTTTTATACTGAACATTTGCCTTGAATTTGGGGAGCTGCTGTAGTCTCCAGGGAAAATTTCTCTTTGCTCCTTTCCAGGTGAGCTATTGAAAAGGCCACCGAGAGGGTTAACAACATGGACTTGAGCTGAGCTGGTGAGTAACGTTCATTTAATCAGAATGTACTCTTTGTTCTCCCAGCCCTCTGCCTTTGTTCAGGTTCTCCATTCTGCCTGATAAACACGGTGTGCCCTACTTCCTTTTGCAAAGGCTACTACCCTAAAAGGCATTTGATATTTTCCTTTCATGTCATGAAACATTGATAATGGCAGAGGAAAACAAGGCCTCCCTTTTCCTTCACCCACCAGAAAGCTAATTGGATAAAGTACCGTGTGAACTCAGAAGTCAGTGGTGCCTGCTTGTACGTAGGCTATAATTTTGGGCAGTTGAGCATTTTTTTCTTGGTGAGTTTGTGTGTGTGTGTGTGTGTGTGTGTGTGTATACATACATGTATGTTTGTGTATGTAGGTCAGAGATCCTCAATTGCTTGCCACCCTATTTTTTTAAGATTTTGTTTTATTTTGTATTATGTCTCTCTCTCTCTCTCTCTCTCTCTCTCTCTCTCTCTCTCTCTCTCTCTCTCTGTGTGTATGTGTGTGTATGTACATGTATGTTTGTGTATGTAGGTCAGAGATCCTCAATTGCTTGCCACCCTATTTTTTTAAGATTTTGTTTTATTTTGTATTATGTGTATCTGTGTGTGTGTGTGTGTGTGTATGCATTCGAGTGCAAGTGTTGGCAGAGGTCAGAAGAGGTGTGAGAGCCTCTGCAGCTGGGGTTCCAGACAGTTATGATCTACATGTGGATTCTGGGGACTGAATTCGAGTTCTCTGCAATAGCAGCAAGCCCTCTTATTGGAGCATATATCCAGCCTGACCTCATTTATTTTTTTGTGTGTTTTATTTTTTTTTTCAACATGGTCTCTCACTGAATCTGGCATGTACCTATTTGGCTATTCTGACTGGGCAATAAGTTCCAGGATGCTCCTGTCCCTACCTCCCCAACACTGGATTGCAGGCTTTTTAATTTGGGTGTTGGGACCCAAACTCAGCTCTCGGGTGGGTGAGACACTCACTTTCCTGACAGCCATCTCCCCAGCCCCAATGCTTTTATTTTGGTGAACTGTGTTCGGATTACAATCACGAAGCACCACTTTAATTTTGCTGTTAATTAATTGAGATAAAAGGGTACAAACGACATTTTATGAGATGTATAAGATAAATGGAGACCAAAGATATTTGTATGAAAAGAAGAAATGAAATTGAAGTATATCTACACCAATGTCCCTACAAGTATGACATATCTAAAATATGATGTATGAATATAGTGTAATTTAATTCATTTCCACATATACATAACTTAGACCTTATATTAGTTTGCTTTTCTATTCCTGTGATAAAACACCATGACCAAGGCAGCTTCCAGAAGGAAGCGTTTATTTGGCCTTCCAGTTCTAGAGGGATAGGCATCCATCGCCTTCACAGAAGGGGAGCATGGTAGCCAGCAGTCATGGCTACTGGAGAAGCTGAGGTTCCTATCTCAAACCATAAACAGGAAGCAGAGAGTGAACTGAGAAGGGTGTGTGGCTTTTGAAACCTCAAAGCCCAACTCCAGTGACATACTTCTTTCACAAGCCACACCTCCTAAACTCACCCAAAAGCATGACCCACTGGGACCAGGGTTTACAAATGCCCAAGACTATAGGGGATGGGACATCTCACTCAAACCACCATATACTCCCTTAATAAGCTTTATTACCTTCAGACAGGCATCGGTGTGGGCAAAAGAATATTGTCTTATAAACTCAAATGGCTAGGCCAGGATGTCCCCAACTCCTTCACAACCAAGGCACCAAATCTACCTGGACTTCAGCTTATTTTATTCAAAAATTACATAGTAGTAATAATAGGGGCTTGAGAGCTGAGAGAAACACACTCATGAGCACTCTTTGATATTCAACAAATAAGAACACTCGAGGGGCTGAAGACTCAGCAGTCAGAGCAATGGCTACTCTTCCAGAGGACCTGGGTTCAAGTCTCAGCACTCATATGGCAACTCACAACGATCTGTAACTCCTTTTCCAGGGGCTCTGACACCTGTGGCTGCTACAGGTCCCTGTGCTCATGTGCATATACCCATATGGAGATATGCACACCTATACATAGTTAAAAATAATAAAATAAATCTAAAATAATAAACAAATAGAATTGAAAAATCTTGCTTAAAAGAAAAAAAGAACATTCTATTCTCTTTCTGAATGGGAACAGGTTGGCTCAGAGTACTTGAGAGCAAGTGAGGGGGAGAGTAATAGAGAACAAGAGAAATGATTTTGTACCTGTCTCAAGAGGCTGGATTACAATAGTTTCATTTCAATAACCCCATTTGAACACTTAGCACCTGCTGAATTCATCGTTTTTGAATATCAAAGTTGTATTTTTAAGGGTAGATTTGAATTTTTGCTACTTCCAAGACTACCTAGAGTAAGTTTGTCTCTATATTGTCTAGAATCAAGCTTGAGAAAAATCTGTCTTGGTGACATCATAGAGTGTTTGCAAGCATACACAAATCATATTCACAGTCTGACCATAGTAAGGCAAATCTGTGTGTCTTTCAAATGACTTCTTCAGTTATTTCCAAAAACAGCTGCTTGTTCTTCCCCTGATGCTGACTTTGAAGGACCTGCATTTAATTGCAAGCATACCTTCCGGTTTACAGAGAACTAGCCAATCTATGCTTCTTGTTAACATCTATGGCTTACCTTGAAGAACATTCTGAGCTTATGTTGATGATACCATGGAAGACTCAAAGGCGCTAGTTAATGTAGTAGGCTCATCCTGGCTAATTAATCTTCATTGTTGTAATCAAGTTTCTGTGGGTAATTGGGGCTGATGCTGTAATGCAGTATAAATAAGAAAAGAATGAATCTTCGCATCTTGCCATAACACAGCGGGAGATCAAATTGTGTGAGCATTTCACTTTTGTAAGGGATAGTATGGGAGACTTTGAATGAGAAACAGGAAACTTAAATAGCTCTGGGCTGTCCATTACTCTCTAGGACACAGCTTGCTGACACGTCTCTGAATACTTCTTTTTAATATTCTGCTATTGCCCTCCAACATGCACCTGCTAATGTGGAGCCTTAAGTGTTTATAATTGTCAGGTAGTCCAGTGAAATCCTTGGTTGTAGAGAAGCTAATTTATCTTAGGGCCTGACTGAAATTGCATCTGCATCTCAATGGTATAGAGTGCCACAGAATGAAAGCAGCACTTAAAAAAAAAAAAAAAAAACAACGCAACACATTCTTCAGAGTAGCATGGTCAGGTCTCATTTTTTTAGAAGTGAAGCTTTGTAGGAGGGACATGACAGTGGCTTCTCGAGCAGTTCTTTGTACGTGAGATGGTGGTGATGACCTGGGGCCTATCTCAAAAGTTCACTAATGGACTTGTAAATGGTTGTAAATGAGTGAAATGCAAAGTGCTCTAAGGTTTGAAAAGAGTGGGCCAGAAATGATTTGGTATGTTCATAATGTCAGCTCTGACCTAACTATGATTACATAACCCAGACAATTAACTTGAAGAGGAAGAAGATTTGTTTAGCTCACGGATCCAGAGGCTCTTGTCCAATGTTAGGTGGACTTGTCTCCTTGGACCCCTCCTGGAGGTGCTGAATAACAAGTGTGTAGCAACTCTCACATTATAAACCAGAAAACAGAGAGAACAAGAGAAAGGGGCTGGAGAGACCGCTGTAGCTGTGAGCAGGTACTGCTGCAACAGAGGACCTGGGTTCAGCTCTCAGCACCACATCAGGTAGTTCACAACTGCCTGGAACTCCATCTCTAGGGGATAAGATGCCCTCTTCTGGCCTCCATGAACACTGCACTCATATGCACATACAGGCACACAGACTTTTTTTTTTAAGAAGAGACCAAGGTTGGGCGTGGTGGCATATACCTGCAAACCCAGCACTTAGGAGGCAGAGGCAGGAGGATTGATGAGGGCTCCAGATCAGCCTGAGCTACAGAGTAAGAGCCAATGTCAAAAACAAAACATAACGAACAAGGGAGCTGATGAGATGACATGGCTCAGGCAGAGGGCTTGCCGAGTGAGTCTGAGGATCTGAGTTTGGATCCTTAGCACCCACCTAAAAAAGAGGACATCTGTGAGCCAGAAATCCTGATACTGGGGAGGCAGAGACAGGAGGGTCTCTGGAACTCAGTGACCAGCTGAAGACATTGGTAAAGTCTAGGTACAGCAAAAGCCCATGAGAAGTCACTTTGTTTTGCCACCCATAAACACGTGAGGCCAACTTTGTGTTACCCTGTGCACCTATACTTTCCAAAGTCAGCTCCCAAACCCTCAGGCCAGCCTCAGATTCAATGAAATCCTTATGTTTTGTTTAATTAAATAACGATGACTTTGAAGTCGATGGAAACCATGACTTCAGGTAAAGTTGAGCACCAATTAGCTGTCAATAAATAGAAGACATCCATTTGGTTGTTATAATTCTCCAGTCATCACAAGTGTGTTCTAAAGATTTGTTTTTATTTTTTATTTATATGTCTGTGACTGTATGCTTTCTGACTCTTACTGAACCTAGAAATGGCTGTTTCAGATAGATTGCCTGGCAAACAAGCCCCTCGAAATCAACCATCCCAAGTTTCCTTCTTAAAGGTACTCTATCTCACCCCATGAGGCTTGGCAATGAGGCTTCCATTTTCATTGGTGATTTATTCTGTGGTGTATTGGTTGTTTGGGAGCATGTTCTTTTGTGAACCTTTCAAAATTTCTCCCATTACTGCTGTTCTTAGTTATTAGTTTTCTATCATTGTGTTCTGAAGTAGCATTAGATGTGAGTTCAATGTGCTTAGGGTTTGTAGGGTTTAAGACAATAAAAGACTTGTTTTGTGGTAAACACCTGTTTTTTTGTAGACATTGTTCCCTATGCACTGGACAAAATGTGCATATTCTGCTGCTGTTGGGTGGAAAGTTCAGTCTATGTTTGTTGGGTCTATTTGGTCAAAATTTAATGCAGCCTGGCATTTGTGAATTTCTGACTGATTGGTACATACATTGTTAGACGTGAGGTATTGAACTCACTCTATCACTTGTAACTTGAATTCTAATAGGTCTTTAAATAAAAAAACCTGGAGCCAGATATTGGGGTAAATGCTGAAAGATCAAAGAGACTAAAAAAGAATGAGTCACTGCCACATCTTAGCTCTAGGACTGAAAAGGCTTCAGTTCCTGTCTCCTCACACCTTATATACCTTTCTCCACCCAGTCATCACTTCCTTCTTAGTGTGTTTCCCAAGCAAAGGCATGAGATCTCAAGTGCTGGGATTAAAGGTGTGTGCCACCACTGCCTGGCTCTATTTCTCTCCTAGACTGAATCAATCTCATGTAGTCCAGGGTGGCTTTGAACTCATAGAGATCCAGACATATCTCTTCCTTCCAAGTGCTAGGATTAAAGGTGTGTGCCACCACTGCCTGACCTCTGTGTTTAATCTAGTGGCTTGTTCTGTTCTGATCTTCAGGCAAATTTTATTTGGGTACACAATACATCACCACACGCTGTCTCTCATTTGTGTTCACTAGTCTTTGTTTTATCCATTTAGGTGTGCAGCCTTAGGTAATATGTATTTCTGATAGTTACATCCTCTTGTATAATCAATCTTTTTAGTCTCAGGCAATCTTCTCTGGCTCTTGTAAAGTTTCTGAGCTGAAGTTTATCCGGGCAGGTATAATGCACTCCTTTTCCTCTTTTGGTTGTCTCTTGTCTGGGATGTTTCTTCCATTCTTTCACCTTCAGCCCATGTCTCTGGTCAGACAGCTTACAGTGGGATCTTGTTTTTAATTCATTCAGCCAGTGAGTTTTAGTTGGGGAATTTAATCCTTTCAACATTATTATTAGTAGATAAGGACTTACTATTGTCATTTGCTTCTTTGTCACTTTTCCTTTGGGGTTTGCTAGTGGTCTGTAATGCTAACTTTAAAAAAAATTTATTTCTCACTGAGCATGGTGACACAGGCCTTTAATCCCAGCACTCGGGAGGCAGAGGTAGGTGGATCTCTGTGAATTCTAGGCCAAGCTGGTCTACAAAGTGAGGTCCAGGACAGCTAGGGCTACACAGGGAAACCCCGTCTGGAAAAACAAAACAAAAAAATTATTTCTCTTCCTATTTGGCTCTGTTGTCCTTTTTGTTTAGTGTTTATATAATGTTTATGTAAAACATCCCATACTTAGTTTACCGCCAATGCTGGTAATTCCTATTACAGTTATGTTCCTCTGTATATTATGGATACTTTAATCAATCATTACAGCTTTAGTTATTCTTACTGCTTTGACTTTTAGCCTTCATACTACAAGCACGTATGATTTGGGGACCACCATCATTGTAATGGAATAGTTTGGATTTGTACCAGTGGGTTTCTTGCATTTATATATATCCATGATAGTAATTGTCATTCCTCACCTCTTGAAGAATTCTGAAGTATTTCTTGCAAGGGACTTCTAGTGGCAATCAAAGATTTTCCTCAGTGCCCTGCCCCCATTGTTTGAAAGGTTTTGTCTTTCATTTTGGAAGTATAGCTTTTCTGGGTATAGTATTCTTGGCTGATATCATTGTTGTTGTTGTTAATTCTTAAGCTTGTTGGATATGCTATCGAGTCTTCCCTGATTTACAATGTCTTCTGAAAAATTCAGTAAATGCTATTGAGATTCCCTTTTCTTTTCCTCCTTTTAAAATTCTTCTTGTCACTTAGCTGTTAATTTTTAAAAAGTGTATAAGTGCTTTGCTTGTACGTATGTATGTACACCATGCATCTGATGCTTGTGGAGTTTGTAAGAGGGTGTTGGATCCCTTGGAACTGGAGCTACCGATGATTGTAAGCTATTGTGTGGGTACTGGGAATAAAACCTGGGACCTCTGCAAGAGCAACAGATGCTCTTAACTACTGAGCCATCTTCCCAGTCCCTTAAGAGTTTAGTTTTAGTGTGCTTTGGGGATGACATCTCTGGGCTAACTCTATTTGGGAGAACTGCCCTTCTCATGGATTTGGATGTTTATGCTCTTCACTAGACACAGAGAAATTTCAGGAATTATTTTTATTAAGTAAGCTTTCTATCCTTTTCTCCATTTTTCTTCTTCTGTCAATCCCATAATGCAAAGCTTTGTTCACTGACCAGTACCCGTAATTCCATAGGCTGTCTTTACTCCTTTTTCCTCTTTTTCTTTCCCCTACTCTGAGTTATTTTGAAATACTTAGATTCAGATTCACAGATTTGTTTTTCTTTTGTTTGATCCTCTCTGGGGGATGCCATGTACATTATACTGATAAAGTGTCATGTGCTATTTGAGTTCTCTGTGAGAAGCTGGGTGGGGTGTAGAAACAGGACCACACCCCATCTCATTTCAGACCCAAGCATATTTGTCCGCAAGTATATCCCGAGACCTTCTGTTGGTGGCTGGGCTGGCCTCCCCAGAGCAGCTCAAGAGTAAAAGCCTTGTGCCCTTGAGGATAGCTACAAAGGGAATGTTTCCAACAGACCCCCAGTTCCTTTTGTTTATCCCATGATATAAAATGTGCCTCCAGTGGGGAGAAGCTGGAAGTCCAGCCATGTGCTGCTGAGCCATGGAGTGAAAACTCAATCAGAAATTTCAGCTGGTTGCCTCAGTTTCTCTAGCTGGTTTGTGCTGGATGTTCTGAGCGCTTGATTAGATGATGTTCTCTTCAACTGTTGCTCTTTGTTCTTTTACTTGGAAGTCTCACTCCTCTGCCCTAGACTGTATCTGTTGGGAACTCCAGCCAGCTGCCTTTAGGGACTTCCTCTGTGATTTCTGCTGGCTGTTTTAAGCAACTGTCTTGATGATGTTTATCTATCTATATCTATCTATCCATCCATCTATCTATCTATCTATCTATCTATCTATCTATCTATCTACCATCTATCTGCCTGTCATCTCTATATATTATTCTATCATCCATCTCTCATCCATCAGTCATTTTTTATACTTATTATTTTATTTCATTTTATTAGATACTTAACAGACTCACTCATTCAAAATAGAAAACACAGCCATCACAAATCACTCTCTAGCCCATTCAGAACGTTACCAAAGCTCTCATTTGCCTTTTAAAATTTTCTTGATTAAGATTTCAGCTCCAAGACTTCTGTTTGGTTCTTGTTAATGATCACTGTCTGTGGAATTTCTCACACAAATTGTGAATTGTTTCTTGGTTTCATTAAATTAGTTATTTGTACTCTCTTATATCTTTCCAAGTTTCCTCAAGAGCACTATTTGAAATTCCTTTTTAGGTAAAGTGTGAATTCCATGTGTTGCTGAATTATTGTTTTTCTTAATTGGTATCTTGTTTCTTTGCTTTTTCATGACTTTTGTGGCTCTGTGTTTCTGCTGGCTGTCTACATACTAGGGCTACCATTTCCAAATCTAACAATATGAATTTCACAGGAAGAAACATACACCTGTGTATGGGTCTGTGGGTGCTGGTTTGCAGACTGCAATAGCTCAGGTTGGGTGTGAGTGCCATCATGCATGTATAGACTTGTACACTGTCTTCATGTGTGAATAGTAGTGATGGACTATCAGTGATCTAGGCTGCATGAATCTGTGGCAGTGGTGGTCAGTACAATGTGGTGACTACATAGACTTTTAGGGGCATGTTTGCTTCTGTCTTCTTGCAATGGGGCGTAGCAGCTGAGGGTGTCTCTTCTGGTGTAGCTCACACAGCATCACAGCAGCATTGCAATCTGTGGCATAGTTTGCTCAGAGTGGATTTGGAGCCAGACACCTGTGAGTTACAAAACTCTTGCAGTTCTTGGAAGTTGAAGTACAGTCTCTTGCTTTAAGGTACATAA
This sequence comes from Peromyscus leucopus, assembly GCF_004664715.2. NCBI lineage: Eukaryota > Metazoa > Chordata > Mammalia > Rodentia > Cricetidae > Peromyscus > Peromyscus leucopus. Next base: position 58,816,197 of record NC_051084.1, read on the forward strand.
TGGATCCAGTGTTCCAACAAAGTTAAAGTTTTTTTTTTCCCCTCTGAGGCATCCTTTAATAGCTCAGATACAAGGAGCTGAGATGTAGCTGTAATTTTAGATACAAGATATATCAACAATTTGGGACCTGGAATCAGAAGGATAGAGTGGCACCACAAACTCTGGGATATGAGGACCCAATCATTGGTGGCCTTGGACACTTAAATGGTATGGCATAGTGGTAACCCAAGCTCTGTGGTACCAGGTATAGCAGCATCAAGGAACCAGGATGGCAAGATGCCTCTGTGACATGGTACCCAGGATGTGGGGAATAACACAACGGTATTGTAGAAATGCTTTGCCCTGGGAGGCATAAACAAATGTCTACCCCATCCTTATAAGGTTCCAACAACAAACCACAGTGTATTCCTCCAAATTCCAACTCGGGCAACCCAATAAAAACCTTACTAACAGAGTACAGGTATGGGGCTACTTACAGGAGTGTGGGTGACTCCAAAACAGTCATACCACAAAATTCTTATCCAAGCATGGATGACCATTTCCTCATAGCTGCATAATCAAAGTCCCCTCTTCAATTAACCTTCCACAGCTTGTATATTGTAGCACCTTCAAGACTGTGAGGCCACATACAATTCAGACAGAATTACATACACTAGCCAGGAGATATAGAAAAGAATAGCCAGAGCCTCAGGTGAATGTCCAATGACATTTCCTACACCCTCCTCCTATCAGCCATCCCTAGAGGAGCTGATGCTCTGTGCCACCTTCCGTGGCCCATGGTGTTACCATGGTAAACCATGCGATACTGAAACCTTCTTAGAGACACACTATTCCACTCCTCTAGCACCTCTGCCTACCTTCAGGGATCCAGAGACCCCCAACCTTTCCAGTTGCATTTTCTGGGTAGTGCAGGCATGATGCTTCATTCACAAGGAATCAGAACTTTGAACTGTATGCTCCACTCCCAAGACAGAGCAGGCATAGTGCCCCACCTGTCTGGAACTGGCCCGGTCCCACAGTCTCAGTTGCTAAGGTGTTCTGTCTCTCTGGGTAGTGGGTTAATCATTTGATGCACAGCAGAATCCACAGGGCACAGCAACATCATCTTCAGCAGATCTGCTGTGAGTACCTGCAGAAGACCCTCAGTGTCAGGCTTCTCTACTCTAGGGATGGCTCAGCAGGGAGGACTTTAGATGGTTTCAGAGTCAGAGGACCACTGGTCTTCTAATTACAAAGGCTGTGGGGACCAATGCTTTTGATGGGGACGATTCTGGGGGTTCTCTTGTTCAAAGCTTCCTAAATGTTCGTTTGTTTTACTCCTTAGCCATATAGACACAAAATACTATACAAATCAAATATTTGCTGATAATACGTCATAAAGAAGTTTATTTTAGAACAATTTTTGTCCTATCTGTAATTTCCCTATTCATTAGAGATGAAAGCAAAGCTGCACCCCAATGAAAAGTATGTTCTTGTTGATTTTTACACACAGAATTAAACCCTGGCTGAGTATTTGACACTGTGAGACACATGTGAGCATCTTCAATGCATTTTGGAGTTGGTTGATATCTTGGCTTTATAATAGTCAATGCTGAGAATACTGCCTGCTATAAGGATGTAATATGGAATTGCAGTATAGTTAAAGCTATTTCAGAAGTTGTTGGAAATTATGACCTAGTCCCAAGTCAAAATTCATTTAAAAAGGAAACTCATCAACTCAACCAGCAACTTTTAAAACTCAAACATTCTAATATAATCCAAAATATGCTAATTTGATACTTACATGATGAGGAATGACAATAGGAAAATATGTCTTTGTATTTCGTAGTTAAATCATCCAGTGTCCATCACAGCAGACATGATTATGTGCAGTAAAAACACTGAAATTTATAGCCTGTGACAGTCTGGAATCTGAGCTGAGGTGTAGGCTGCAGGGGGCGATAGTGTGCACATGCTGTGTGCTCAGAGCAAGGCTGCAGTGAAGCCTTGGGATCCAACACGGGCGAGTGCTGCCGGAAATATCTTGAATTCATTATGCATTTGATTTTGACTTAGTCATTGCAGGGGTCCGAAACCTGTTATTATTATCAAAGTCTCCATGGCCCCATTTCTTCAACAACTCCATCTGAAGTCATGAACTACCATCTAAGAAGGTCAGTTTTTCTTTCTCTCTTCCTCATAGCGAGATGTGTTTTTCCTGCTTTCCCAGTGTGTCTGGCTGGAGGATGACAAGATGGGGTGTGTGTGGGGGTATGTGTGGGGGTGCACAGACATTTCCCTCCCTGGCTATGCAGCAATCCAGCTGCTTGGGCTCTCTAGTAGTTCTGCATTGTCAGCTTTCTGGTGCTCTACCATTACTGTATCAAAATTCAGTTGTTTGGGGATTTAAGGAAGGGATGATGCTAGAAGTTTGTCAACAATCTTGCTGAACTCTGAATCTGCAGGCTCCATGGTGCTCTGATTTCTATGAATTCAAAGACAGTTGAAACAAAACAGTATCAGTTTGTTTCAGCTAGAGATGGGCCAAAGACTTGTGCTGTGAGCCTTCTGACTGAGGCCCATAGTCCCCGGTTCTCCACTTTCCTGGGCTGAGAGGCAGCAGCTGAGGAAGCTGAGAATTGAGAGTCAGTAACCTCACCGAGTGTGGCACACACTTTAACTCTCTATAGAGTTATCAGCTCCTTTCCCCTTCCTTGTCTGTCAGACATACAATACACACAGAGACATGTGCACAAACACAGACACACACCACACATGTAAACAGATACACACCCACACAGAGATACACTACACACACAGACACAGGGCACACACTCACACACAGACACACACAGACATATGCACATACACAGACACACACCACACATATAAACAGATACACACCCACGCAGAGATACACTACACACACACACAAGACAACACACACACACACACACACACACACACACACACACGACACCACACACACACACACTGTCTTCTTCTGGGGTACCAGAGAATGCTATATCAAAAGCAGGAGGCTGACTTCTGGCTCAGCTATCTCTGGGTCACTCCTGCCTGCTCCTCAAGTGTGTGGTTTTCTCAGGTGCCCTGTTAATCCCTGCTTCCTGGCCTTCCTCTCTCTTCCCTTTTCCCTGATGTGAAAACATCCCAGAACATTTGCATATTTGGCTGTAGTCAGGGGTTTTGGACAGGCTTTAGTGACTGACGACTGACGGCGGCGTTGGAATCATTCTTTCCCCCTTCTTACTAATCCCACAGCCAGGGCCTGCCAGTGGGGGTGGGGTGGAATTTCACCAGTGCCCCCGAGAGGGAGCGAATCGATAGCTCTGTCGCCGTTTCCATCTGTCAGGGTGACATGCCAACTGGCTAATGCTGAATTATTGATACTCCTTCCCAAAGCGAGTTAACCAAACAATCCAAAAATCAGTGAAAAGGGGGTGGTCAGTCGCAAATGAGGTTAAATCCATTTTGTCACAGGAACAAGGGGCTGATGGCTGCCTCCGAGGCAAATCTGCTTGATTTATGTTGTTGCTGAGAGGCCCTCGGTGCCACAAAGGGAAACAAAACACAGCACAACAGAACAACAAAATTAGCCTTTCTGTCAAAGAGGCTTCACATCGCGCGTCGTGGGGGCCACCTGGCACCTTCCCTTGGACCCCCAGCAGTGAGATTCCTATGGAAATAATTAGAAAGGAAGTTCCGTCATAGTAAGGAGCATTAAGGTTCCTTGTATGGCTAGGATTCTTCTTTGACTTTGACCTTCGATTTTGAAGGTTATGGCTGGGAATAGAACGCCTCAGTGGCAAAATTCCCACTCTAGATTTCCTGTTGGGTGTTGGGATTGTAGTACAATTAATGAATCTTGAGACATGACAAGCTGCTGATCTTACTGAGTGGTTTCTTGGGAGATCACGGGCTTAGTCAGTCTCGTAAAGTCTACCCATCGGGGAGCATATTATTGTTATTCACTGGATAAACAGCTGCTTTAATTTAAAACATAGAGGTACCAAGAGGGCCTTGTCCTGAAATCACGGATGCTCCAGGCTGCCAGGGGCAGTAATTAGATGGGAAAGCTGTACATTCTCACTAATTTGGATGGACCTTTTATTCAAGTGCCTGCTAAGATGTGTGCACAGAGCAGAATGGGTAAAGGGTTGACTTTCACAAATTTTAAGGATTCCACCGCATCCCACCTGCCGATCTTTTTCCATCCATCTTTCCCCAAACCCAGTGAAGTGTTAAAACATGGGTCTGCAGCACCATCTAGTGGACAGGAGAGGGGGGGCAATGCAGACATGACTGGCTCTCATGCTTGAAAGCGAAATTTGGGGCATGGCCCAACCCTCTTGCTCACTGTGGGGTATGCTGGACCCATTCTGGACAAAAAGAAGCATGCATCTGATACAGGAACTGCTGCTGTGGTGTGTGGCCAGAGCATCCATTACTGGAGCAGGCAGAGTCGAGAGACTGACTCTACAGGAGCGATCATCGATCAGCGCGTTTTGATCAGTGGGGAAATCAGTTATTAATCAACAAAGAGCTATTGATTTCCCGGTGCCATCTCAGCCAGAAAGCAGAGTGTCCGCTCTTACGATTAACAACCAGTGTACTGGGAAGTTAACCACCAGCAACCATGTCCCTGGCTTCAGCAAGCAGATCATTAGAAGTGGGAGACCCTGAGCTCTCAGAGGGATGGCTAGATGAGACCAAGGAATTTTAAACAACGCATGGAACTCATTTGCATTCTGCAGCTCAAAATGAGGGTAGTCATTAATTCTCTTTTCATAAGAAACATCTGAAAGCTGCATACTTATATACCATGAGAGTTCTTTTGTTTAAGTAGAAATGTAATTATTGAAGCCGAGAGGGAAATCAATAATTGACGAATGTTTATCAAGTGATTTCGAGAGCCAGGCACTCCTCAAGGGGGGCAGACATTCAGTTGCTGTCCTTTGGTTTGTAGGAGATGCTTGGTGTCATCTGGTATTGAAACCCGGAACCAAAGTTTATCTAATTATATAAATACATGTTAACGTTACATTAAAATACAGTAAGGCCTGAAGAATGTTTCCGAAGAGAGACATACTACCCAAACATACTCAGTTTAGTTGTTGGCTTCCTTGTCCCATTTTGTTTTAATGGGATTATTTTTACTGATGTCATTAATTATGTGGACCTTCAGTGTGATTTTCTTATGAGAAGTGTCCTTGAACCCAGCAATTTTAGAATAATGACTATACAGTCCTTTAGGACTTGAACCGAGGCCAGGTTTCTAAAAGCTTATTCCATGAGGTCCAGTCAAGGGTGGAAATGATGTTGAATGATGCCTTCCTAGATTTTATACTCTATTCATTCAAGATTGGCTATTCAACCAATTGGCTCTAGAAAAAGGTTGACATCTTTTGGGAAACTGGCGAATTGGGGGAAGAAGGAAAAAAAAATAGTCCCGCCCCTTATGGCAGAGACTTGAATCCAGGCTCTTCCCATAGCTATGCTCCTTAAATGCTTCATCACTGAGGTACATGCCAAGCCCTAACTTTGTTTACCTAGTGTATCCGTAGGGCTACGAAAAAACAAACAAGCAAATAAACACCGAGTAACAACAACTCTAAACATTTAAATTTTCTTATTATAAAATCTTCCTACTTCTGTGCAGCTTTCAAATGAAACACACATATCTGAGGATTCAAAGTTACTATTATTCAAAAAACAACATCTACATATGAGAGATGTCCTGGCTAGTTTCATGTCAACTTGACACAATCTAGAGTCATCTTTGAGGAAGGAACTTCAATTGAGAAAATGCTCCCATAAGATAGGGCTATAGTCAGGCCTTGCAGGGCATTTTCCTAGTTAGTGATTGATGGGTGGTACCCACTGTGGGTGGGTACACCCCAGAGCTAGTGGTCCTGAGTTCTATTGGAAAGCCGGCTGAGCAAACCACGACCAACAAGTCAGTGAACAGCATCCCTTCATGGGTTCTGCATCAGCTCCTGCCTCCAGATTCCTGCCTGGTTTGAATGCCTGCCATAGCCTCCCTCAATGGGTTGTGATTCAGGATATGTAAGCCAAATAGAACTTTTCCTACCCAAGTTGCTTTTGATCGCCGTCCTATGCAGACCTGTCTGGGAGACCTGGGATTTGAGGATCTTAAAGAATGGGACGGACTACAGTCTAATGCTGTAGACAACCTTACTTCAGGTTCAGTGTACTTCTTTACATGAATGTAACAGAGAAAGCAACGATCCAAGGTATCTTGGATCTGAGTTAAGAAAAACATGATCAGAAGAACATGTAAATAAATGCCAGTAAGCACATACTAAATATTGACAGAGTAGCCCCTTCCCACAACTTTCCCAAGATGGACCAGTTCAAACACAATTACCTGGCATGCACTATAGATTATATCTGGGAGAACATGAAAGTGAAGCAGGAGGCTGTATCCAGGCTCAGGGCACACTGACCAGATTGGGTTCTATAGCTGTGTTCTGACATCCAACAAGAGTAAACATGTCTCATAAATTGAATGTGAATGTTTAACACAAGAAGCATGGAATCACGTCCAAGAACAATCCAGGGCACAGAATGCACCTGAGGTAAAAGGCAAAGCCTCTGCCTTTTTCCCCGGAGCCTCTCTCCCAGTTTCCCAAGGCATTGTTCACATCATTCTTTTGACTGTGTTTCAAAGCAGTCGTTGACTCCCATAACAGTTACGCCATTATTGCACCAATGGGTACCTCTCACCTGTGAGGTTCTTATCATAGTCCACAGCTGTGTAAGATGATTGACAGCTTTTCTCCCCGGCAGGGCAGTGTGCATAGCATCTTCTGGCACTGGGAAGGCTGGGCTGTAGGAAGGAAGCAGCAAGCACCCCTCAATCCTGATTTGCCTTTGAAATTACACTTGTATCAAGCTCTCGAGTGACACTAAGCGGTGCTGGCCTCTGCCACACTGAGTTGCAAGCTGCTAAAGTCTCTTTCCATCCCATGGTTGAAGTAATGGAAGCCAGACAGAGACTACTGCCTCTGTCAGTTGTTACAGAGTTAGTTGACTGCTCTGTCTTTACTTACAGTTTCTAATGATCATCACTTGGACCACTAGAGTACCATCCTGATTGCTTTAAATCTTTTAAGTTTCTTTTATGATAATGCTGTGCTGATGAGGCCAATGGTGCCACTGTGCATTATGACATCCTGGCCCTGCATGACAGCTTTTCTAGTCAGAGGAGACTTCAGGGGCTACTTGGGTCTTGAGAGTAACCAATTTGACTAAAATTACAAATGTAAACATTTTCCGTCATTGGGTGATCTCCGTGTCTTTCTTGGGGTCCTGTTTTCCAGGTAGCCTCACTGGTGGGTGATGGGGAGGAGGGGACTGGACCTGCCTGGACTGAGTCTATCAGGTCGATCTCAGTCCTCGAGGGAGACCTTGATCTGGAGGAGGTGGGAATGGGGGTGGGCTGGGGGGAAGGGGAGGGGGCAGGAAGGGGGAGAACAAGGAAATCTGTGGCTGTTATGTAGAACTGAATAGTATTGTAAAATAAAATAAAATAAAATAAAACAAATGTAAACATTTTCCAATCCTGACTCTGAACACTGAACCTTCTATTCCATGTTGTCAGCCTGTTCATCTGTATTTAGACTAATATCACAGTGTGAGATTACTGTGGCTTTATACTGGATTTACAGGTTAGTAGTTCTTCAGTCTTATTTTTTTCAGGATTATTTGGCTATCCTCTACTGCTGAAACTCTCTGGACCTGAACCTTTCTTTGTGGAAGGGGCTTAAATTTTAAATTTAGTTTGTTTAAAAGATAAAAGGATATTCATATTTTATCACTTAATATAATTTTAATTTTTAGGATTTTAAAAAACCTTTTATTGATTTTTTTCTTACAATATTTCGATCATGTTCTTCCACTCTCCTAATTCCTCCCAGATTCCCCCCTACCTCTTGAGACATGATGTTACTATATAGTTCAGGCTGGCCTTGAACTTGGGGTAACCCCTCAATTTTTGGATTGCTGGGGTTAAAAGCATGCACAGTTATACCTGGCTTTCATATTTTAAAAATAAGCTTTTCTTGAAATTCGGTAATTTGTCTAATTTAATGCCACAGTTATTTATTGTACCCCCTTATCCTTTTCTTAGCAATCCATTGCTTCAGTGAACAGTCTGTGGCTGTAATTTTGGGGGCTGGTAATTTATATTTTCTTTATGGATCGACCTTACTAGGCATCTATACATTTTGCTAATCTAAAAGGAATGTCATTTTCTGCACTAATGTAGTCTTTTTACACTGTTGTTTATGTATTGGTACCTGCTTTCTGTTTACTTATTTCCTTCTGTTCGCTTTGTGTTTAATATGCGTTTCTTCTTCTAGGTTTTTAGGGTGAAAGCTGAGATTACTAACTCTAATAAGACATTTTATGTTTTGGATATAAGCAAATGAAGCTATAAATTCTTCTCTCAGGACTGCCTTGACTGTATCCCATGCATTTTTATATATGCTGTTTTCATATTTGTTCAGGCCAAAAAAAAAAAAAAACCTTTCCAAATTTATCTTCTTATTTCTCACATTGATGTGTTACTTATTAATTCATTTAATTTCTCTCCCTTTGGGCTCTGAACTTTGCTCCACTAGGCAATCTTGGTAAGCCTCGTGCACTTGTGATGTTTTATGCATTTACTTAGGGGAAAAAATGTCTAAGCTAATACTTTGGGGATAATTATAAAGATGCTTGTTCAGTTTAAATGAGGTACTGTAGATGGAGAAGTTGCTGTATATTCAATATCATGATCTATTTAACAAGTAGTTTCTCAGACTAGCCTCACTGGTAGAGGTGAAAGGGCTGTTCCTGCTAATTTTACTATAAAATGTTGTCAGCTGGGCGGTGGTGGCGCTCGCCTTTAATCCCAGCACTCGGGAGGCAGAGCCAGGTGGATCTCTGTGAGTTTGAGGCCAACCTGGGCTACCAAGTGAGTTCCAGGAAAGACGCAAAGCTGCACAGAGAAACCCTGTCTCGAAAAATCAAAAAAAAAAAAAAAAAAATGTTGTCAAAATGCTAGGGCTTACATTGCACGGTACTCTTGAAAAGTGTTTTTGTTGTGGAATATTTGTTTAACTAAGCAAAGATGTGTTGCTGTTTTACCTTGCCTGCCTAAGGCACCTGATTGGTCTAATAAAATGCTGAATGGCCAATTGTGAGGGAGGAGGTATAGGTGGGACTTCTGGGCAGGGAGAAGAAGTAGGAGGAGGAATTTAGGCTTGGGAGAAAAGAAGAAAGAAAAAGAGACTCCAGAGAGATGCCAGGGGCCAGCCAGCCAGACACGGAGGAAGCAGGAGAGTAGGACATACAGAATGAAAGAAAGGTAAAAAGCCCTGAGGCAAAACATAGATGAAGAGAAACAGGTTTAAATTAAGTTAAAAGAGCTAGTGGGACCATGTTCCACTTAGGCTTTTTTTTTTTTAATTGTTGTGAAGAGACATCATGACCACAGCAACTCTTACAAAGAAAACATTTAAATGAGGTGGCTCGCTTACAGTTTCAGAGGTTCAGTCTATTATCACCACTATGGGGAGCATGGCAGCATGCAGGCAGATGTGGTGCTGGCTATATCTTAACAAGAAGGTAGCAGGAAGTAGACTGTCACACTGACTGTCTACTGACTGAATCTTGAGAAAAGAGACCTCAGAGCCTGCCTCCATAGTGACACACTTCCTCCAACAAGACCACATCCACTCCAACAAGGCCATGCCTCCTAATAGTGTCACTCTCTTTGGCGGCCATTTTCTTTCAAACCACCACAGACCAGCCTAAGCTAAGGCTGAGCATTCATAATTAATAATAAGTCTCCATGTCTTTATTTAGAAGCTGGTTGGCTGCCCAAAGAAAATTCCATATAGAGGTTTTTGTGGTTCAAATCATGGGCATGCTACCAATTTTAGCACTGTTTTATAAAGACATGGGGACACATATTCTAGTAACTTGGGAGATTTAGGCTTTAACTTCCTTCTTCCAATAAAAAGAAATCCTGGTATGATTAGGACAAACCAGAGTCCTGATGACCTGTGATGTCCAGTCCAATAAGAAGAATAGCTCCAATGCAGCCTATGTTCTGGGGAAAGGACACGCAGCTTGAATAAGCTTCTCAAATTGCCCATTTTGTGAACCTTCTGATAATTTGAAGAGGCAGTTATCTAAAGCGGAGATGCCTAGTAGGGGATGTCTGAAGGCCTTGCCTGGAGGAGTCTCCTTTAAATGTGTCTACTGGGATTCTGGGGAAAAAAAAGTAAGGATGACTGACAAGGAGTGTGTGAGTTACCTTGAAGTTTACCAAGCAACCAAAACAACAGCTAATCTGGACAATGACTAACATTTATTGAGCAGTTTCTGTGCATTAGGAGAAGTCTGTCTTGCCTTTTGTATTTAAATCACACAAAGGCCATATGCTAAATACTTTTTAACCAACCCTCTACACTTGCCTCAACTCACTCCCAAGGACATATTTGTACTCCAAAGAGCTTATCAAACACAGGGAAACTTGACTTTCCATTGTGAGCATCTAGTGGCTTTCAGTAATAGAGCCAACTTTACACTGTCGGCGACTGGAAGTCAAATGCATTTTGAAAAGCTCTCAGTGGACACATCACAATGATTGAAACACGTTCTTCCCATCATGTGCTCTCTAGTACTCCACAAAACAAATGATGCAGAGAAACCCAGACATTTTGACAAGCTTCATTTTGACAATGGGAGCCAACAGCACTCCCAAATCCCCTCTGTTTTTCCACCGAATGCTAATCCCAGAATTTATCAGTTTGAATAGATTCCCTGAAGAGTAACTCTCCACTTAAGCATTCACTCTCAATTCTTCAGGGGAAATTTCCATGGCCTGCGTTAATAATCATAAGAATCCAGAAGCAGTGTTACTCAGAGCAGGCAGAAGACTGTCCTGTTCGCTCACACAGAGACAAGTTGTTAACGAACTGATAAGTAGGACCTTGAAACATAATCAAAATTTACAACATACTCCTTGTTTTTTAGACATGTTTTCAACGGATGACTCTAATAATGTCCCCAGAAGCATTTACTGTGATACTAAGGGACAAGAAAAATACTGGTGAGGAATAAGTGGCTATGCAGAGTTTCTCCTTTAATAGTGGGCTGGATGCAGGGCAGGCTTCTTGGACATGTGACATGCGCAGGAGCACAGGGCCTATGCTCAGATGGGCCCCACGATAGATTTAAAGTGTGCCTGTCATCCACACGAACCCTTGATAATTTTATTGTTTAACTTGCTTTTTGTAAATTAAGATTGAGGAAATGAAAGAAGCGTGCAGCTGAGCCGAGATAATGAGCATGTCACCGTTCCTTTCCATCTATTTCCATGTAGTGTTTACGATGGGCCCTAGGCATTGGATTTTAGTGGATTGGCATACCTGGGGTTTTCTCAAGGTAATGAAAGTAAGAATCTCTCTTCTGTCTCTCTCTGTCTCTGTGTATCTACCTACCTATAACCTATCTTATTTATCATATTTATGTATGCATCATATCAATTAGCTCTATCATCTATCTATCTATCTATCTATCTATCTATCTATCTATCTATCTACTTATCTATCCATCCATCTATTCACCTTTAAGTGTCCAGAGTCATTGGGAAAACACTGAATAAGAATGAACAATGAATCAAAAAAGTATCAGTACTAACGCTCCTAAAAAGCCATGTTTTCCATTTGAACCATTGTATGTGTGAGTGGTGGGGAGGGCAGTGGCTTTCTTAGCGATATGAATGAACAAGGATCCCAGACATGTTATTTCTCATTCATGCCACTTTTCTGTATTCATCAACCACTTAGAGATATTAACGAAATAAAGAAAGGGAGAAGCAGGGCAGTCCACATTTCCTTTTCCTTTCAGCCTGTCTTTCCTTGTCAATAAGCTGAAGGCAAAGAGTGTTGGCAAAAATGAGAGCATATTAGAAAGTGAAATGAAACAGTCAATTCTGTGTGGTATTTCCATCATCCTGGATAGAATAAAATATATTTGTGTGCATGGGCTTAAAAATATGAATTGTATAGTATCACAATTTTTGTGAGTTAAATGCATTTAATATGCAATACAGAGATGAGTTTTAAAATTTATGCTGATAATTTAAAATCGGAATATTTCTCTACTTAGACTGCCGTTCCACAGCAAATGTAAATCAGGACAAGTTGTGGGAGCTGCAGAGGACAGAGCTGTGCTTCTTTACATATCTTTCCTATGGGCCCTGTATTTTGACCAAGGGACCTTGGTATTCTTGCATTGGGTCCAATGAATTGAGTAACAGGCCCAGATGGTGTAAACCAGATCTGTTCACTCAGCTAGCAATGGTCAAGCTTCTTTCTTTGCTTTTCTTTCCACCCTGCTACTCCAGGTTTTTCTGTTTGACCACACTTAGCTGTGAGGTTGCCTCTGCCTTAATCTGGAAGCAAAGGCGAGCTTTCTGATGATGACAGAAGTGATTGATGCTCGTGTGCAGGGTCAAACCACCCTGTTTCCACTTTTCACCTTTTTTGAGTAAGAGCATCCAGCCCTCCTGGACCCTTCTAGTTACAGACCTAATGTCCACAGTCACATGTGTGTGTGATATTTCTTACAACCCTCCTGCCTGTCTTTGAGAAGCAATATAAACTGTGATTCTCTACTGACCCCTGATTTTAGGGTTTTGGGTTTACCATAAGCAATGATTGCTTTATTTGTGAAATATTACTTTAAAAACAGGTCATATACCCACATGTACAAAATTAACAAAAGACACAAAAGAGTTTAGAATGAAAAGTAAAACTAGCCCTTGCCTATAGTTCCCTTTTACTCATCCCTGTAGGAAGTTGAACGTACATGATCTCCAGCAGCACTCTGAGAGTAGAATGGTAACTTCACAAACAACCCCAATGGATGATTGATGGCATCATGAGATGAATAGTCAGCCCCCAAACAAATGCCCCTTAAACTCCCACGCTTCAGGAACTAAGGAACCAAACACAGTGTGGCCTCCACTAGGTTATTGGTTACTGCAGGGAGTGAGTGAAGACCTGAGTGAGTGTGTGTTGTTGACATGGGCACAGCACACCCAGGACTCCAACACCTCAGACCCGTAGGAGTGACAAAGCCTTCCTGGGCGAGGCTCAGAGGGATGGCACAGCCTTCTTCTAGTCCCTGTCCAGATCTTAATAGCGTGTGAAGAAAATATTCACCACAGCTACCCACCCACCCCCATCCCCTACAGAGACGTGGTTAGCTATGGAGGCTAGCTAACCCTGCCTCCTTGTTCAGCTGTCTGAATAACCCCATGTTGCATGAATCCTAAATGATCTTATAATAAAACCTAGAGCCAGATATTGGGGTAAATGCTGACAGATCAGAGAAACAAAGGAACAGGCTACAGCCACTTCTCACCTCACCAACTCCTCAGCTGCCTCTGTCTCCACAAATCCTCAGACTGAATGTTCCTGAGTCCTCAGTCGAAAAGGCTTATATGCCTTTCTCTGCCCAACCATTTCACTTCCCATTTTAGCCTTCCTAGTGCTGGGATTAGTGGCATGTGTGCTTCCTGAATACTGAGGTTAAAGGTGTGTGCCACCACTGCCTGACTCTGTTTCTCTCCTAGACTGGATCAATCTCATGCAGCCCAGTGTGGCCTTGAACTCGCAGAGATCCAGATGGATCTCTGCCTCCCAAGTGCTTGGATTAAAGGTGTGTGCTACCACTGCCTGACCTCTATGTTCAATTCTGTAACTGGCTCTGTCCTCTGATCTTCAGCAAGCTTTATTTCTTAGATTACAAATATCACCACAACCCTGCTTCCCCATTCATCTGTAAATGATAAACGTGTTGAACTTCAGGGACGCTGAGGCTTCTCTATCCAAGGCCTAGCCCACCCAAACCCAGCTCTTCTTTGTAGCCATGTGTTGCCGGATATTTGATCACACTGTGAACCCCGAGATTGCTTTAACTAAATAAAATCAACCGTGGGCCAAGGGGCAGAGCCAGAAACTAATTGACAGGAAGTAGCCATAGAGAGTTAGAGGGAGTCCAGAAAGTGGATCGAGAAATGCAGAAGCAATAGTGAGGAGGGACTTTTGAGTTTGGAGGCTGTTTTGGTTTGGGAATGGAGAAGGGAAGGAAGCTCTCTTTCTGGGTCGCTGGCTAAGGAGAAAGGTCAACTGGTTGCCTCTTGGCTTCTCTGAGCTAGCAGGTTTTCACCCCAGTCTCTGACTCCCGAGTCTTTATTGGTAAAATAGAAGGATGGAGACTTAGTTAAAGACTACATTTGGCTGCAGAGGCAGAGGCGGGACCGGGCAGAAGTCCCGGCAGGCCTTGGCCTGAGCCGCGGGGCAGTGAGTGCAGGGCCAAAGTCAGCAGCTGATGCAGCAGTGGATTCAGGTGCAGCCGCTGTATGTACAGATGATAAAACAACATTCACGTGTTTGCCGTTTCTTCATTCCCTTGATGCCCCACTTAGGTCACTCTCTGAAGCTGTGCAGAGTGACGTAGATGGTGATAAGAGGACTAGGGATTAGTTGAGGACAACAGAGGAATAGTAGAGGAAGGAAAGCAAGTAGAAGGTGGAGAACTGAGATTCTTTTAGGGTCATTAGGGCTTAAAGATTAGGAAAGTTATTGAGAATTGTGAAGTATATGGGGGTGCTGGAGATGTGGCTCAGTGGTTTCCCTAGCTAGGCTTTTATGTCAACTTGACACAAGCCCAAGTCAGTCATCTGGGTCCTTGAAACTTAAGGCCTGCTGGTTGTCTGAGTGGGGGTGATCAGCTGACTCTGGGTATCTTGCTTGTGGTCTATGCTGGTGCTGAGCCCTTCTTGGGCAAGTGTCTGATGCCTACCAGAGCGGCCGCACTTTCGCAGCTGCCCTTCTTGTGTACCAGGGGCCTCTGCTGGCCAAAGTTAGCATTGCAGTCTCTCAGCCGGACCAGTTTTCTCACCTCCCCAACTCCTCCAGTGTGGCTGGGAGTGTAGGAAGAAACCACAGCACTGAGAACTGTCTAGGCAGGGAGGGAGCCTGGCACTGTATTTTTTAACATATATTCTTAGGCTATAATATAATTGCGTCATTTTCTCTTTCTTTCCTCCAAACCCTTTCATGCACCCCCTTGCTCTCTTTCAAACCCATTCTTTTTCCCCTTAATTGTTGTTACATATGTATGCATGTGTGTATTTCTACATATGTACAACCTGCCCAGTCTGTATAATGCTACCTGTATGTATATGTATAAGGCTGACCATTCTTACTGGATAATCAAACCACCGCCACTTCGATAAACAGTCTTAGAATCACTAACTGCATTCTCAATATTTGTCTTTATGCCCACAGAGAAGCGTAATCCTCACCCTCATCAAGGACACTTCTCTTTGAAATGAATTTAACCTCAGAAAAACCACACCCACTCAAAATGCAGAGCTGGGGAGTCTGATCCCAATTGTATACACCTGTAACACAGCTCTTATACCTAAGGCCCAGGGATCATCGTGGAAGAAGGGAGGAGAAAAACTGTAAGAGAAGCAGCGACAGGAAGTTTGCTGTGGGACCGTGTCTCCTAGACATGGAAGAAGCTACACCCATGACGTCTTACCAACCTGACTGCCTAAACATGACCTAAATAGGGACCACGCATGTGGACGGGGGCAGTTCACAAGGCCTCCAGTCTACACAGAGAACCCCAGGCACCCAAGGAATGCTGAGAGCTGACACTGCGTTTTTAAGATCTCCTGAGAATGAATCACATGCTGAGGGGATGCACCTGTGGGGGTGCAGTCGCCCATTCCGTGTGTTCTGCTCTAGAACAGTGAGTGGCAGATGGGCAGCTCCAGAGGTTGACCCACCTGCTGACCTCAGGCTCGTGGCTGTCAAACCCAGGGTTATTCTCAGTTGATGAGATCTGCACCCAGCCATGACAGCATGTCCTCTGGCATGTCACTATCTGAGCTGAGACCTCTGCTCTCTGCACTTTCTCATTGGTCAATATTCTGTCCACCTGCTTTCCACCACGGCCTCGGGGGATGCTTCCCATCCTAGGATTGTGGGGGGTTAAATTCAGGCCCCCTGGACTTGTGGCTGTTTCCTGATTTTAGTTCCTCTGTGCATCTCAGTTCTAAACCATAGGTTCCCTTCAGAATGGCGCTTTACCCAACTCCCTCTGAGTCATACAGAGCACCAAAGCAGGATTCTTCCCCACGGAAATCCTTCTGCTAGAGGAAGAGCTGTCTTCAAATCAACAACAAACAACATCACACACAAAACCAAACACCTGCCTCCTGGCAATCAGATTTGAGGGTTGTTGATCTGGGCTTACTCTGGGGACAGGACCCTCAGTCTCTCCTCACTAAGACCACCCTCCTTGTGTTTCAGGTGAGGCACCTGCTTGCCCCTCCTCCACAGCCAAGCCGCAGGGGTAGGGCTCATCACATTTGCCCTGTGTTCAGCCTGGCTGGCGCACTCCTCTTCATCTGCCTTTTTCTCCGCAGCTTGCAGGAATCCTGTTGTTACCTTTGAGAATCCCCAAAGTCCGGACTCTCTTCGGAATACAGCCCATCTTTCTTTTATTGCAACTTCCCCTTTAATGGGTCTGTGGAGGCAATTTCTTGTTAGCCATCTCATTTGGGATTTGGGTTTTCATTTTTTAAGGTAGAAGGAATGTCCTCACTGTACTCTTGTGGATTGTTTATACTGCTGGCATCCTTTCCAGCTGTATGGCTTCATCTTTCCACTGCCATTGTGGTTATTTTCTGCAGATGGTGCTTAATTTTAAATTTGTCTAATACACCAGACTTGAACTTTGTACCTGTTG
This sequence comes from Peromyscus leucopus, assembly GCF_004664715.2. Taxonomy (NCBI): domain Eukaryota; kingdom Metazoa; phylum Chordata; class Mammalia; order Rodentia; family Cricetidae; genus Peromyscus; species Peromyscus leucopus. The sequence goes on from NC_051084.1 coordinate 58,833,048, forward strand.
TGGTTACTTCTGAAATCCCATCCCTGCCCAGATATAAAAGGCAGAGTCTCCCTTTACTTTCTCAAATCTTTCTAAAATGGGATTTATAGTTCTGCCTTCTGTGTATTTAATCTGATTGGAATTGCATTTTCATATAAAATGGGGAAGGAATCCAATGTCATGTGTGTTTTATGGATGACTAATTGGCCCATTACTTCTTTACTGTGCAGTTTATTAAACATTTTCTCCTGTCCCCACTGATCTGGCATTCTGTTTCTGTGGTGAGTCCAGTTGTCTCATACATGTCTGCTCTAGGCTCTCAGTTCCCTCTAGTGACCAACTTGTCTGTACTTGCTCCAATTCTATCCCTTCTTAACTTTAGCCTAATTAATATTATTTCATAATGAATCTTCATATCTTGTGGAACTAATTCCCCCAACCATTCTTCTTTTAAAGGTTTGATTTTCCATATAAATTTGAGGGTTGTCTAAGTCTTAGGCAAATGCTAGTTAGAGTGTGATCCTAATTGAAATTTGGCAATTGGTAAAGAAGACTTAAAAATATTGTCTTCCTATGTAAATCCTTTATGATTTGAAATAAAATTATATAATTTCCTTCCCAGTGGCCTTTTGCCTGTTTAGGTTTTATGTATACAATTTTATCTTTGTTGCTATTAAAAATGATGTCATTAGAAAGCATTTCTATTATTGTCCATGAAGTGAAAAGCTATGGACTTTTTAATATTGCCTTAGAGCTTTGTATGTTACATTTTTCTGTGTTTTTTTGTGAAGAGAATGGTACTATTTAGAAGAAATGATAAATTTGTTTCTTTCCAGTGTCTCTCATAAATGTTGAATGAAAGGATGACAATGAGTGTCCATGTCTTCCTCCTTCTTTCTCCCTACTTTCTTTCTTTCTTTCTTTCCTTTCTTTCTTTCTCTCTTTCTTTCTTTCTTTCTTTCTTTCTTTCTTTCTTTCTTTCTTTCTTTCTTCCTTCCTTCCTTCCTTCCTTCCTTCCTTCCTTCCTTCCTTCCTTCCTTCCTTTCTCTCCTCTTCTCTCTCTCCTCCTCCTCCTCCTCCTCCTCCTCCTCCTTCTTCTCTCTTTCTTTCTCAAGAGTGGTATCTCAGGCTGTCCTTAAACTCACTATTTAGTTAAACATGACCTTGAACTTCAGATCCTTCTGCCTCTATCACCAGAGTGAGGAGATTACAGGCATGCACCACCATGTTTAGTTTATGTAGTGCTAGGACTAGAACCCAGGTCTTCATCCATACTATGTCAGCTAAGCTACAACTCCTTGTTCTCAAACCTAAAGATAATTATTTCAATATTCCAGGACAAAGTTTCCTTTTGTGTATTATAGGAATAGACATGTTTAGCTTTGACGCTATGACTAAATATTGGAAATAAATCTGCTTTAAAAGGAGGAGAGCTTTACCTTACCTTCTCATTTCTAAAACATTTCCAGGTCAGTTGTTTACATCATTTTGGACCTGTGGTGAAGCAGACCATGATGTTAGGGAGTGTGCTGTAGCGGAGAGTGCTCTCTCATGTCAGCTGCAAGCAGAGGAGGCAGAATGGGGCCAGAACACCCATGCTGCCTCTTTTAAGACTTATTTTTATTTTTATGTATGTGTGTGTGTCTGTGTGAATCTATGCCATATGTATTCAGGTGCCAACAGAGGCTAGAAGAAGGTGTCAGGTCCTCTGGAGTGGCTGGGTACTGGGAACTGAACTCACATTCTCTGGCATAGTGGTCATTGCTCACAATCACCATGTAACCCTCCAGGACCCGCATGTCCCCTTTAAAGGCAGGCGTTCAGAGGAGATCCTATTCCTCGGCTGGGCCTCATTTGGTAAAGGTTCTGTTTCTTCCTACTAGCACCACAGACTGTGGCCATGACTTTGGTATGTGTTTTCTATTATTTTGTCAAAACAAACCTATATATTAATCTTCCCTATCTCCAATCATCTCCATTCTTTCCTTTTTATATCTCCTACTGTTGTTGACCTTACATTGTGTACACCTTTACATATATTACTAACTGTATAACTATGCTTACTAATTCAATATGCTGTTTTCATTCTGACCCGTAAAAGATCAGGTGTTCCCTGTGCTATAAGCTCTCCCATCATTTCTTGCTCTTTTCCTCCTCAATTTTATTTATTGCATCATGAAAACTGTGTATATTTCAGCATTTGAAGTCTCTTCCTCATGGTCTCTGTTTTGTTTTAGGTTCGCTCTGAGAAATGAGCTTAAGGCTTTCAGCCAGCCTGTCCTTTGGAGCCTGGGCATCAGCTCTGGTGAGCCCAAGTGTGTCTTGTAGTAGCTTTTTCACTTGAACAATTATTTGAGGGGTATGAACTCTTGGAACCATGTACTCTCAATCCTATTTCATGAGCAGACTTATACATACATTTATGGCTTATCTGCAGGATTCTTTATCCATAACCACATTCTGGAATTTTCTTTGTGCCAAGTATGGTTGAAGTAATCTCCTGAAACCACCTCTTTTCTGTATCCTTCCTCTTATTCTGACCAAGGGACCAGGGACTGTGGATTTTGCCTCTTGGAGAGTGCCGTTTACTTCAGAGAATTGTGTCTGTCTCTGGATTGAGCCTGTTAGCATCTTCCAGCCTCACTGCCCCTGACAGCGCTTCCTTGAAAACTACAGATAGAGTTTGTATTCCTGTCTCTCATACTCCTTATTGCCTTCAAATGATATTTTGGAGGAGAGGGAAGAGCTGCCATTTCTACTACTTGGTCATTTAAAAGCTTTGTAACGGGCCTTTCATTTGTCATTGGGATGATTAGATCCTGGGCCTACCTTCTACTCCATCCACTCTCCGGGCTTGTCTTCACTGTTCTAGGTCAAGAGCAGTAGTATCCCTGCCTAGGCTGCCAACACTTCCTGCTGGATGGAACAAGGAGTACTGGCAAGTGACGAAAAGAAAAGAAAATGCACCAGTACTTTTATATACCCTTGGGAGAGCCCAGCTAGTCACTGTAATATTCCCGTGGGATTGAAATTACCATACTTTTGTATCTAGCAGCAGAGTTTGCTGCTTTATGTTGGAGAGCTGTGCATCGCTCCCCACCCCAGTTCCTACCTTCTGTCACCTAGAAACTCACTCTCCAGTAATTTCCTACATTCAGTGTCACATCCTAGTTGCAACCTTTATAATAGATTCTCTAGTCATTTTCTCATGTGGGTGTCTGTGGATTCTTTTGTGAACTGATATTGGCACATTCGAGTCTATTTCTTCTGGATGTAACCACAGTCTACATTTACAAGGATAGCCATGGGTTGCCCAGCTCTAGAAGCCAGCTCGGGGCAATAACAAGGTCACTGGCCAGGCTGGTGGGAGACTAGGCCATGTTTATACATACATGGACTTCGAATACAAGCTTTTATTTCTGCTGTTTATGTGTGTTAAGGCAGACTAAGAAAGGAAGGAACACAGGGTATGTTTCTCACATGAATGAGTGCCGAGACATAGTGCTGATGAACACAGGCTCTGGGACCAAATGTCTGAGTCAAACCAACTAAAATATGGTCTTGAGCAAGTTCTTAATTCCCATGTGCCTTGTTTTTTTCTCCCAATGTTCTTCTGATTGAGCTATGCAGGCATTCCTGGTTTCTTTCTCTGTTAGAAGGGAAGAGAAACTAATATAACCACCTCCTAAAGTCTTTTTGAGGAATGTAGCCATACATAAAGTACTTGATAAAATACATATTGCTGTTATTATAGGGTTAAATATCATATTTTTGAATGAAACATTAATGAGGCAGGTCCAGTTCTTGGTATGGAGACTCAAGGACCTTGCCTGGGTGGGATACATATACAAATTTTGTTACATAGATATAAGGACAGAGCAGCTTTTGTGGCTGATGGGCTACGAGGAGGGGATCACAGCTCCAGGTGACTTTTCCTTGCCAGCCAGTCTCTGAAGGTATGGACAGCCTACAAAGAAAGCTGGACTTGCTTCCGTGATTGGCGGGACTCTTGCCTTTCACATCTGATTTCCACTCATTTTCCTCACTGTCCTTTTTAATCCTATGAGAGGTGCTTCAGCATTATCATTCCACAAATGTGACTTCTGCAGCAAAGCAGCTTTGCCATGGCTGTGCTGCTTGTAAGTCATGGAAACCGGGCTCAGACCCAAATTTTCCCTCAGTTCTGTGTCCATTTTACTGAAGTGGAGTGATAGGGAGGTTGTTCACCCCAGTCTCTAAGACATGCTGGGTGTTTCTCAAATGTCAGCGTCTGTAACGCTAACTCCCGGAAGCAGAGACTCCCAGACCCAGAGCTTCTAAGGCTTGGAAAAGAGGCAAAGAATTGGCAACTCTCCTAGGATTCCTGTCTGAGAGCCTCACTGCTTTTGGCCGCTGTTCCTTTAAGGTGTCTTGTGTCATGATCTCACTTCTGTTTCATCCTGTCAGGTGATTCAGTTAGATAGCCCAGGGAACTTCACTTTTGTGGAACCCAGAATCAGCAAAACAATCCCTGTCCCTATGGAGTTCATAGACAGAAGTGAGATGTGGACAGTTTCATGGCCAGTTCCACACAGGGGGAAAAGATTGTCATTGATCTGGAGAACACCCCATCTCAGTCCTGTCTTCCTATGTTTCTGTTTGTATTGAGTTTGGCACAAACTTGTCATGAGCACAATCTAGAGATGGCTTTTCTATTATGCTCTTGAAGATCTCAGATTAGACCCAGGAATAGATTACATATAAATCCCATAAACTCGGCCCAGAAACTACATGTCTACATTTGCAATATTTATTCCTTCCTTGGCATATGCCCACACTCTTCCTTTACTACCATAAAGAAAACTAAGTTTTCCCACAGTCATTTCATATGATAATAAGATATGCTCAAGTCAGTGACTTGTTGAAGCTGGAGAGACAACTCACTGGTTATGAGCCCTCCCTGTGCAGTTCCCTGACTTGAGTTCAGTTCCCAGCACCTACACAGAGCAGCTCACAACCACCTGTAACTCTAGCTCTTGGGATCTGATGCTTCTGGACTTACATGTATATCACCCCCCCCCCAATAATTAAAAATAATACAAATATACCTTAAAAATACTGGTGACTTGTTACCTACTGGGTGCATTTGCTCACCTGTATCACTTAGTTCTCAATGCGACTAAGTGATGTAAGTCTAGAATCTTTGCCCGATTTGTGGAGTGGAGGCAGAGGTTCAGGGACATTCCGGGGTGACCATTCCAACCCATCTGGTGGGAAGCAAGTCCCATCATCCTCTGACCCCCATTCTAGTTCTTTCTGCAGCACTGCTCAGCAGCACAAACCACCAAAGTCTGGGCAAAGCTGTAAAGGCGGAAATGCCTGGTTAGGGCTGCCGCCACACAAATATGAGAATCCAGCTGTATTTTTTGTGGCATCACTGATCAATGACCTGCTCTGCCCAGTCCTTTAAAACTGTGTTTTGAATATTGATGGCGGTGAGCTAAGCAAATTACAGGGCAGAGAGCAGCCAATACGCTGGGCCCATTAACCATGAACAAAATGACGGCTATTGAAATCTGTTTACGGGTCTTGCAGAGGCACACGCAGATGGAGAAAAGGAGACCAATACCAGCAACTTACGTTAGCCATCCATCAAGAAAACTCACCTCAGGCAGACTGTGGTTTCTACCAGGGAGAGATTAAATGTCAGTGCCTCTTCTATCATTTTTTTTTTCCCTTTTCTTACCCGTTTTGACCTCCTTTTCATAGCATGGTAGTTAGTAGTTATTTGTGGCTTTAAAAAAGCAAGTGAATTTTTTCTCGTTTTATATGCTCATTTTTATTTGGATACATAAAGTATGCATGCTAGGTTTATGGGAGCTATGTGGAAATGCTAGAGATAAAGCAAGATGTTGTGAACTGATTTGCAACGCAGTTACTCAGTGGGAAGATTCTTTGGTGTATTTACTTACTTAGATTTTTATTACACTTATTGTGTGCATGAGCGTTTTTTACACACATAGGTGTGTGCCACACTGCGCACATGGAGGTCAGGGAAGAGCTTGCAGGAGCCAGTTCCCTTCTTCCCACCATGTAGGAGCCAGGGCTTGAACTCAGGTCATCAACACCTTTATTCCTTGTTGGCTGAGCCATCTCACCAACCTTCTTTGGAGTACTTAAAGGTACAGTCAGCCCTCAGCCAGATGTGGTGGTACTCATCTTTAATCCTAGCACTCTGGCAGCAGAGCCAGGTGGATCTTTGAGTTAGAAGCCAGCCTGGGCTACAAAGTGAGTTCTGAGACAGCCAGGGCTATACAGAGACACCCTGTCTCAGCAAACTGATCAGATAGATAGATAGATAGATAGATAGATAGATAGATAGATAGGTAAAATAAAGATACAGTCCCAGTTGGTTGTGGTGGTTCATGCCTTTAGTCCCAGCACTGAGGAAGCAGAGGCAGGCAAATCTCTGTGGGTTGGAGGCCATCTTGATGTACATAGCAAGTTCCAGGCCGGGCAAGGCTACATAGTGAGACCCTGTCTCCCCCCCCCAAACAAAACAAAACAAAATAAATCAACAAACAATAAAAATAAGACACAGCCCTAGAGTAAATGTTGTCCAGATCATGGCCTCAGCTGTATCTAAATATTCACATTGCCCACCAACTGGCTAGAGATGGAGAGTGAGTGATTCTCTGGCTTTGTATAAAGTAGCTTTACAAAAATCAATAGAGTGATTATAATTATCAAGTGTATTACTGCAACAATATTAAGGACCATAAATCAAATGTGTCAGCTGAAAAATAATGATGATATTATGTACAAACAAGAAAGCCTGATATCATCTGAGGAAGTGGTCAGATTCTATTCTCAGGCTTTCTAAGTGCTGAAAATAAGTGGTTTCTCTCTGTGTTTTAGCATTACCCTTACAGCAGTTTGTCACAAGCCTTACAAAGCAAAACACACAATTTTGTAATCACTGACAGACAGTTGGAAGGGAGAAAAAAAAATCCAATCATGCTGAAAGATTTGGCTGGAATTGTCTCTACCGAAAAGCCTGGAGTTCATTTGTCAAGGCTGTATACTCCCACACAACACAAAAGAGCTGGGATGTTCCAGAACAGCTAAGGGCCTGCTATGCTAATTAATTTGTGTCTTAGAATGATAGAGTTGGATAGTCTACAGAAAGCACTGATTGCTCATGGGCTACCCACACTCTTCTCCCATCTCCCGTGAGGCCTGCATGTTCAGGCCCATGAAGCTTTCTCTCCTGGAGTTGCACATTCTACTCAGAGGCCAATTTTGATAGGTAGATCAGTTTTGTTACAGCCAGAAGGCATGGTGTCTGAATATTGCCTTCTTGTAGATAATACCTACATCTTCTCTTTTCCAAAGTACATGTCATTAGCTGTCTTTCCTATTTCACAATTCCCAGCCCCTTGCTTTATGGTCTGGGCTTCAGCAGACATGTGCCAGCATCCATCCCTTCCTTGAAGAGTAGTGCCTGCCCATGGAAGTGATCAGTGCAAGATGCAAATGAGCCAACATCTCCATAATTCCTAGTATTCCATATTGTGTGACTAATTAGTGTCCCTAGCTCCCATACCCTATTCCATTAATTTATTCATCCAGTGCTTACTGACATGTAGGTGCCAGGTACTGTACTGTGTAGAAGCTGTGGTTTATATAACCAGATGGTCATTGCAGACTAGTGCTTCCCTTTTCATAGGTGGAGGCTTCAGTCAAATAATACAAGTCTGATCTAGTCATGTGATGGCTCTTTGTTTTGCAAACCTACAGAACAAATAATAATGTCCTAGGGTTTTTTTTTTTTACAATAGACATTTGTATTAGTGACTTGTCTTGGTGCTATGACATAATTCCTCAAAAAATCAAAAAGCAACTTGAGGAAGGAAAGGCTTCGTTGGCTTACAGTGCCAGGGCATAGTCCAGCATGGTGAGGAAGTCACGGCACCAAGAGCTTGAGGCAGCTAATCATACGGTGTGTACCCATAACCAGGAAGCAGAGAATGATGAATGCTGGCCCTGTTTGCTTTCTCCTTTTTTATTTAGTACTAATGAAATGTTACTCCGCACATTTAGGGCACGTCTTCCTACTTTAACTAACCGAGTCAAGAAAATCCCTCACAGACGTGGTTCCTTTCTTAGGTGATTCTAAGTCTTGTCAAATGGACCATCAGTGTAAGCATTGCACGGCTGTAAACAAGTGAGATGATGCTTCTTGTGATTTTGATTTGGTTCCTCCGATGTTTAGTGAGACTGAGCATTATTTCATGTGTTTCTGCCATTCCCATGTCCATTACACTACTCTTTACAGTAACTAAAATATGGAATCATCCCAGTGGGTGGATAGATACAGAAAATATAGTGTGTTTACACAATGGAATACTACTCAGTCACAAAGCAATGAGATCTCCTGTGATCCTTCCTGTAGTGGGTAGCTGTTCCAGCTTTGATCTGGAGCCCTTAAGACCTGAGATCTGGATTTGCTGGTGCTCTTGGTTCCTGGATCCTGAACATTGGAGGTAGATTGAGCAGAGTTCTCCAGAGAACACTGCTGGACTGCGCTACACCTTCCCCAGACCCTGTAACCTCTCCCTTTACTTGTAAGTTACCCCACAAAATAAACCTCCCTTTTAACTATGTGAGTTGCCTTAATACTACAACCAATACCTTCCTATCTTAAAAATGATTTGCATCTGTTTTTTCCTGCTGTCTGATAATTCTCTAATATTCTTTCAGGCCCCAAATAAAAGCCACTCATCTGTGTGTTGGGGGTTGGGGGGGACAGAATGAAATCCTGTTATTTGACTCAATATGGTTGGAACTGCAGAAGATTATGCCAGATAATAAGCCATGCTAAAAAGACAGCTATCGTACATCATAGCTCACTTATGGAAACCCATAAGTCAGTGCCCATGGTTTAGAACCACACTTGCAGGAAGACAAGGGGATGAGGGACAGCAAACAATCAGAAGGACTCCTTGGGATATGGATAGTGTTACGAATAGAAAGATAGATGGACATGGTCAATGAATTGTATATGAATGTTTAGAAATAGAGTAAGACCCATGTGTGTACTATTAATGCTTTGATAATTCTAATAAAATACAACAAAAAGGGATTTTAAAAAACCATTGTTTTGGATATTCTTGCCACCAATACTTTGCCCATGTGATGATTTGAGGAAGAATGACCCCCAGAGGCTCATTACATTTGGATGCTCAGGGGTTGCAGTGGGTAGGACTGTTTGGGAAGGATTGAGAGATGTGGCCTTATTGGAGGAGGTGTGCCACTAGGGGTGGGCTTTGAGGTTTCCAAAGATTTGTGCCATTCTAGCTGTGCATCAGGATGTGAACTCATAGCTACTCCCATGCCATGCCTTTGCTCCACCATCACGGACTCTAACCCTCTGAAACCGGAAGCCCAATTAAATTCTTTATTTTGTAGGTTGCCTTGGCGGTGGTGTTTTATCACAGCCATAGAGAAGTAACTAAGACAACCTTCTTCCAGCTCCAGATGTCACACAATGGACAGCCTAGAGAGAGTACAAACTCTGGGCTCCTCTTGTGGATCACCAAACTCATAGTCATCAAAGAAAACTAGAGCTGAAATGGGATAAGAGAGGTATAGAGGAGAGAGGGGGGCTTTGAAAGAGTAACCAAATGTGTTAACATAGTCAAAGTACATTATATATGCATTAAAAGTCATAACGAGACTCCTGACACTATACTATTAGTGTATCCTAAAAAAGCTGTAAATGCACACTTTACCTAATTACTGTTGGGGGGTGTCAGTTGAGTTAAATAAGGAGTTGGGGATCTGTTCTCAGCGCTGAGCTTCTGTGTGTCATGTATTTGTCCTGTAGAATTAAAGCAATTACTGGCAGTATGGAATCAATTTGTAAACTCACAGGAGGACTTTTCTAATCCACAACAGTCCTCCAAACTGATATTTTTCATGTTTTTCCTTTGTTACTGACATTGCTACAAGCAGTGAGATTGTATTTCTACCATTCACTGTTGCTCCCCTGTGTACAAGTGTATCATGAGAAGCTTTGCCAAGGGTTCCTCAGGTTGAGTTGAAGTAATGAGGACACCTAAAGTCTATTAAGAACCTTACATGGATTGTGCTCTTTGATCCTCTACATGGCCTGACTAGGGAGGTAGTTTTAGTGTCTCCATCCTATGACTGAAAAAGAAACAAAGCTTAAAGGGGATACGTAAGTTTGGAAAAGCCATAGCAAGGAAGGAGAGGAGATACTAGGGATTCAGTCCCAGGTAGAAACACTTCAGGAACTTGTCACTCACTCAGCTGAATAGCTCTGAATTCCCCAGAGGGGCTGACATGAGAATGTGTGGGTCTTTATAACATCTGCATCTGTTTTCCCTGACGCCCAAGGATACTCCATCAGAACATCACTGCCTGGTTGCTAACTGATGTACCCAGGCCTCCTCAGCAGCTGTGTAGCCCTTGCAGCTGCCTCCTGTGTTTTTTTACTGGCATCTTTCTCTACAGTGTGGTCAGCATCCCAAGCACTGTGTGCCCTAAGACCAGGGCGTGGTGACTGGCATTCCCATTCTGGAAGATACCAGAACATCTCCTCTCAGCTGGGAGAGTGGAGCTCACCACTGAGTAGAGGGCTCAGAAGCAGTATAATCTCTCTCCTCCAAGGGGAGATATTCTTTTTCTCCTTTTCCAATTCTTGGGATTTCTTTTCATGCCCTTTTCAGCCAATGCCTCTCCCAGCTTCCCTGCATTCCTCTTTCCCTTGTATTTGCTTCTTTACCCCAGCTTCCTCATCTAGTTACACCACCCTTCTCTCCAAGGACCATTGCTGTTACACAGATCCAAGATTTGTGTTGTATCTGCTCATCACTCTAGCTACCCAGCACACACAGAAAATGCAGCCCTCCAGTCAACACGTACTCTCAGTGGAAATATATCTGCTCCCTAGTGGTTCAGGCTTTCTTTCCTCGGCCTCCTCAAACCATCCTTTTCAGAATAAATCTTAGATTCTTTCTACAATTTATCAGGGATGCTAGTTTATAGTGTTTCTAGTTTTGACAAGAAGAAGAACAGCATTTGTCCATGTCCAAGCCTTCTGCCTGAGAGATGGACCAGGGACCTCACCCATAGGCTCTTGCTATGGTCTGGTGTGCAATTCAGCAAGACACAAGGCTTAACCCCATTTACAGTGGAAAAGGCTATTCAGCAACCACTGCTGTGTTCTCAAGCTCCCAGGCTTGTTTATTTATTTATTTATTTATTTATTTATTTATTTATTTACTTCTTGAAACATCTGCAGACCATTCCAAGGATGAAGGATTCAAGAGTGTGGAGGGCCAGGCACTGTACCATTTAGCAGTATTACCTTTTGTACTTGAGATGGATGATCAGGTAGGTGACCCCTAAGGCCATCTAAATTTATTCTTTCCATTTTCATCTGGAAGTAGTTTGTAGGAACCAGAACTGAAAGCCAGCTTTCTGTCTGTCTTTAATATTTGAATCATAGTTTACTAGCATGCTATAAAATCGAATAAGGATAGATTAAACACTCTATATTCATGACTTGAGACATTAAAAGTACTTTCTAGTTTGTCTTAGTTACTTTTCTATTGCTTATTGTAAAACACCATGGCCAAGACAACATATAAAATAAAGAATTTAATTTGGGACTTATGGTTTCTGAGGGTTAGAATCCATGACCATCATTGTGGGGAGTATGGCAGCAGGAAGGCGTGGTTCTCTAGCAGTCTTAGTTAAGAGCCACATCTTGATCCATAAGTGGGAATTAGAAAGAATATTGAAAATGGCACAAATCTTTTGAAGCTTCAAAGCCCACCCCTAGTGACACACCTCCAACAAGACCACACCTCCTAATCCTTCCTAAACAGTTCCACCAACTGGAGATCAAATATTCAAACATATGAGCCTATGGGAGCCACCCTCATTCAAATTACCACAGTTCTTTCTTATTTGAAATGCTTTGTTTAGCACACTGTATAAGTTATGTCAAAGTCAATGTCATATGGTTTGAGCTTATAAAGTAAATGGGTAATATAGCCCTTAGTATGTGTGTTTGCTTCTGACACATTTCCATGTTAAAATCCTAGCACTCAGGGTTATGGTATTAGAAGACCAGGCCTTTTAGAAGAAACATTCCTGAATGAATGGCCTGATCAAAGAGGTTTCAAAGAGTTTCTTCATTCTTCTTCCCAGTGTGAGCACAGCTAGGAGGCATCATGTATACACTAAGTCTTTCAGTGACTTGACCTTGGGTTTTTCCACCTTTCAGAAATGTAGAAAACAAATGTCAGTTGTTTATAAATCAACCAAACTATGCAGTATTTTACTGTGTCAGCCTCAAACCCACACTCTATCCTTGAAAATCACTTGAAATAACAAGCATAGCTAAATATAGATATAATAACTATTTTATTTTAAAATCATGCACTTTAAAAATGGATCATCCAAGCTGGGCAGTGGTGGCACATACCTTTAGTCTCAGCACTTGAGAGGCAGAGGCAGGAGGATCTCTGTGAGTTGGAGGCCAGCCTGGTCTACAGAGCAAGTACCAGGGAAGGCTCCAAAGCTATACAGAGAAACCCTGTCTCAAAAAAACCAAAAAGAAAAAAAGGATCATTCACAAAACACCCTTCTCAAAAACAGGAGTGGGAAAGGTTGTCTCAGTGGGATTGCTTTAGAAATCACAGAGAAGGTAGAGGACAGACAGGAGATGAGGGCTGATGGGTTCCTAGCCCAGGTCTTTCACAAAGGTCCACTGAGACTCACAGGAAGCTGAGCATTGTGTGGGAGGGTCAGAGGACTTACGTAGAGGTAGGAAGAAGAAATTTGAATTCTAGCAGATGCTGAATACAGTGGGCCATGCCCATCATGCACCAATCAAATCAGAGCTTTATTAAATCTACCTCTTCATGGGTAAAAAGTTTCATTTTCGTTGAATTTCTTTTCTTCAGAATTTACTGGCTTTTCAAATAATGGGCTAGAGCAGTGGAGTAGATTACAAAAATAAGTGAAAAATCCATTGAATTTGGACTGCTGCAGGAGGTGGAATTTTCAGATGGTCCCCACCATCTCCCATCCCTTCTGTGATTACACTACATTACCTGGCAAAAGGGATGTTTCAGATGCAATTAAGGTTACCAATCAGCCAACCTTAGAAAGGATTACCCAGGTAGGCCTGACCTAATTACATGTGCTCTCTAAAGGCAGAGCTTTATCTGGCTGGCAGCAGAAGTCAGAGAGGTTTGAAACCCAAAAGGAATGAGGTGGGGGATGTTCTGTCTTGTGGAGTGGGAAGGGCCACACAGCTCAGCACCTGAAAAAGCTGTTGTCACTTAATACAGGCAGAGACTTTAGTTCCACAGTCTAGGAAAATGAATTCTGCCAGTACCTTGAGCAGGGCTGGATGAGAACTTTTCTTAGCAGGGAGATGGGGGTAGAATGAGCAGCATCTTAATTGCAATGGTATGTGACACTGAGCAGAAGATACAGCTACAAATCTTCCTAGGCTGACTCCTGGAAAAACAGTCATTCCTCAAGCATCTGTAGGATGGGTCCAGGACCCTGCAGGGACAAGCGCATAGATGCTCAAGTCTCTTATATAAAGTGGTATAGACTTTCCATGGCATCTGTAGGATGATTCCAGGACCCCACAAAAACAACAAGTGTGTGGATGCTCAAGTCTCTTATATAAAGTGGTACAGACTTTCCATGTAGTTTACCTCCTCTTTGGAATGCTTTACTTCAGACATGCTCTGCCTTGTGGTCTAGCCCATGGGCTACAAGTGTCCAGAACAGCTATGAATGTAGATGGAAACATCTTTCCTCAGTGTCAAAGGTGTGGAAACATCTTTAGTCAACTATGGATTACTTCACATAATACAGTGGTTCTCAGCCTTCCTAATGCTGAGACCCTTTAATACAGTTCCTCATGTTGTGGGGACCACCAACTATAAAATTATTTTCGTTGCTACTTTGTAACTGTAATTTTGCTACTGTTATGAATTGTAATGTAAATACCTGATATGCAGGATATCTGATAGGCGACCCCTGTGAAAGGGTCCTTCGACCCCCCCCCCCACAAAAGTCAAACAATTATCACAGTGTAAATATAAATACAGTGTAAATGTTCTGAATGCAACTGCCATGTTGTTTTGTTTAGTTAATAATGACAAGACAGACGTCTGTATGAGTTTAGTGCAGATGAAGTGGCATTTGGGATACTTTCAATTTGTAAGTGGGTGAATCGGAGGACAAGGAGCCCATGGGTACAGAAAGAGGACTGTGCTGTAGCAATCAGGAAGCTGCTAAGTTCGTGAAGATTTGTTATGTATAAGTAGAAAACAAAAATAAATATGTTCTGGGATCGCCTCTAAAATGAGTTGGAACTTTCGCAGGCCATTTTACACTTCTTTGGCTCTACTGGAAGGATGAGGCAGCCTTAAAGGCTTGACTCAATGGCAGCTTGGGTCTTAGGGTTCGCAGGAAACCTACACAGCACACTGACTATCACTACCAGAACGCACTGATTGTGACCAAGTCTCCTGGGATCCGGACCCCCCCGCTTGGCTGCCTGGAGACAATGGTTAGGTTACTCCAGTAGTATTAACAACTGGGACCCATATAGGCACTTTGACGATTGGTGCAATTTTAGTGGAATGCAAAGTCCTTAGTACTGTGCCTAGCACACAACAAATGCTTAATGAACAGTCGCTATTGGCACTCTTTAAAACAGGAAGACAGGTGTTAAAGGACCACGAAAGCAGGGAGACAAGGGGTTGTGTGGCAGGGGAAACAAAGTGGAAAGAGAAGAAAAACGTGTCTAAACGGAAGCCTGTGCTGTGGGTCCCACAGCTATTGCCGGCACTCAGCAGCCAAATTTTATTCATGGGAAAGCCTCCAAAGCACCTGCAGATACAGCAAGCAGCATTTTTTTTTCTTTCTGTGAAATAGATTGCGTCCTCGGGCTGTGTGTCAGTCACCCAAGGCCCGTTCAGTCTCTGCTCCTGTTTTGAATTTAATGTTCTGCCTAGCTCACTGAACCCAAGGCCACTCCAAAAGTGAAGCTGGGACTGCCTAAGATCAGAAGTGAAAGGCAGGGGAGAAAATGAAAGGGAGTCACGCGATCCATCTTTCGAACCTGACTTCCCTGGCGGTTCTTTTGGGCTTGGAAGAATGGCTGGCTCCCTTATGCAAGGCTCGTGTGTCCTCGGCAACGGTGCAAGCATGTCTGCTTGTTTATAGGAAACATGCCAAGGGAGAGGGAAGAAATCAAATCTCTCTGTTGAGATGATTTCCCCCTTAATAGACTTTAGGAAACACAGACGCAGGTAACAAGACAGTTGACGTCATTTATACTTTATGCCTATATGTTCCTAGATATAATTTGATTATAAAATGGAAGTGACCCAATGAGATTTAGGGGGTTTGTTGTTAGATTCCCAAATAGAATGTGAGTTGCATCTGTATGTGTGTATTCTCTTTTAAAATCTTGTGTTATATGGGCTCCATAGGTTCGTGTGTTTGAACACGTGGTCCCCAGGTGGGACCACACTTGGGAAGCTGTGGAGTCTTTAGGAGGTGGAGGACCCCTAAAGGAAGGGAGTAATTGGGCTACCCTGAGATTTGCTAGCTGGCCTCACTTCCTGTTCGCTGTGCTTCCTGTTCCACCAAGACTGAAGCAAGGAGTCCCAGCTGTATATTCCTTCCTCCGCGGAGGAGCCATGCTTTGTTCTGTGATGGACTGTTTTCTCCTCCAATTGCAAGACAAAATGAGCCCTTCCTCCTTGGAGTTGCTTCCCATTGGGTATTTGGTCGCATACAACAAGATAAATAAATACACTCTCTGTAAGATGTTAAATTGCTATTTTCTAGTTTTCAAACACTTTTCTTTCTAAAAAGGGGTATCTATACTGTGGATGGTAGACATAGCAATATTCACATATTTTTCTCAAAGGTCAACAAAGGCAGGAAAGAGAACTATACCTTTAGCATTTTCATCTTATATAAGTTTAATTTTTCACTTGGTATCATTCTTTAAATAATAAAAAGGCACCAGGAGCCATGGTTTGGTTCTTCCTTAGTTATCTTGAGCATCTGTGGATTTGTTGTCCTTGTGGGGACATCTCATGGATGCTGGGGAATGACTGTATCTCCAGGGGTCAACCTGGAAAGATTTGTAACTGTGCCTTTTCCTCAGCGTCTCAGAGGGCTGAAATCACGGTGCACTACTTCCATCCCCAGCTTGAGCTTTGTTTAGGAGCAGACATAGTAGTGTCCCATAAACACTTGGGGAAGAGATGAAATATTTCTGACTCTTACCTGAGAAGCGACTGGCCTGATGGAAGGGGAACCAGAATTCAACTCAAAGTCCAGGTACCACCACTTCCTGCTCCAGCAGAGGCACTTTTCTCGTGGGCTGATGTTCCCTGTGTGAAAAACAGGAGGACCGGTCTATTCCCTTCCTGTTCTCCCAAGTGTGATTGGAGTGAGTCAAGAGGACACTGGAGCAGGTCAGCAATGCTCTGATGAATGGACAGCTACACAACAAGGTGGATTTTTAGTGCATGCGTGGGTATGTGTGTGTGTGTGTGTGTGTGTGTGTGTGTGTGTGTGTGTGTGTGTGTTCCAGGCTGACTCCTTACATTTTTGACTAACTTTGTTTCCCCTATGTGGAAAAGCTATCAAAAGCACTCCATTAAACAAACAAGCAAAAGTCTCTCTTCTATTTCTTGAAAAGTCGATCTTTATCCACCAAGAATTATTTTAGAGGTAATTGCTACTCTAGGAACATGCATTGGTGTGAACATGTATGAATATTTGTGGATGTGCGATCAGCCCTCTATTTGTGTGAAAACTATGACCAAGAGAATAATCGGCTATTGAACAGAACAGTCGTGGGGCCTTCCTCTTTTGTGTTTTATATCTGAGAAGGAGGGCTGTGTGAGGTAGAACTGCCTCCGATTTCCAGCTGCTTTTGTCCTCGGGTATAAAGCAGGACAGACTTCAAGAGCAAAGGAGGAATGTGAAGGGTGAGAGTGAAAAGAATAACTCTTTGAAAACTAATGGCAAGTGATGAAAATAAGTTACCAAAAGACGGAGCACCTTTTGATACGGAGCAAGCTTTGATTCTGACAGCGCTGACTCTTGCTGGAGCAAGCACAGAGAGCTGAGAGCCTTGGCTATTTCAGTCCTTACATCCCTGCCCAGAAAACCCTGTTGGAACCAATTACCAGGCATTCTACAAATCTCTGCCATAGGCTCTGCCAAAGATGCCATCTGTTTCTACCCATACAGCTTTGGTCTACTGGTTTACTGACCTGTACAGGTACTGGTAGGATTCAGGAGTCTGACCCAGCCCACGTGCTTACACTCTATGCCTCAGGTTTATCCTAAAATGAGATGGTTTAGATAGCTAATGGCCTAGACGGATTGCAGTACATCCTGAAAATGAGGTCATGCAAGTTGTCAGCTCTCCAGTCTCTCCTGGGTAATGAGCTGCTGGGAAATGCATTGGATGGGTCTACCATCAAAGAAAACACAGGCAAATATATCATCTATTTACATCTGTGGCTTGTACCGGACCAGGGAGAAAAGCTATCAAAATGAAAAATTACAAAACATGATACTGTGAAACAGGGACGACGATGCTCCTGTCGTTTGGAATCAGGTCACTGGAGAGGGAGCCCAAGCTGCTTCTTCGACAAATCGCTTGAAGGTAAGGGGGAGTTACAAGCTTGGATATTCTAGTTTCAGATCATTTCTCAAATGCAATACATCAGTTCTCGTAAAACCTTTTGTTTGCTGAGGAAGATGAGACCGTCTCCCTTAAGGAACTGTCTGGGGGCGGACAAGATGGCTCAGTGGGTAGATCACTTGCCTTTTAAGCCAGGACCCTCATAAAGATGAAAGAGAAGGCCAGCCTCACAGTATATCATGCAAGGGCTTGGCGGGACCTGGAGAGAAACTTTTCAGCTACAAATGGCACAATGGCTGGGCAATTTTAATTAATATAAGCTGCTGAGTGATTATTTTATAAGTGGGCTGTGGGACTGTGGGGGGGGGGCTTGGTGGACCTGGAGAGAAACTTTTCAGCTACAATATTGTCTTTTGACCTCCATTCTTGTGTTGGTGGTGTGTGTCCACACATACATCACACATGGATTCATAACTTTTTTTTTTTTTTTTTTTGCTACTCACTTTGTAGCTCGGGCTGGCCTCGAACTCAAGGAGATCCACTTGGCTCTGTCTCCTGAGTGCTGGGATTAAAGGCATGTGCCACCACCACCCTGCCAATAACAAATTTTAAACAAAATAAATTATCTGGAAGGGGCTAAAGAAAAGATTGGAGATAAAACAAGGAAAGACGTGGGTAAGTCTACTGATCCACCTGCTCCCAGACCAGTCACTTGCTGTTACCGTCTTAATATCTATATATCCTTACCTATGAAAAATGTGAAGGCACATTTCCCTATGAAACGTCTCTATGGTCTACACCACAGTTTTGGAAATTGAAGAGGTAAGATTTGTAAAGATTTTTGAGCATCCTTCCTCACATGCCTGATAAACACACTGTGAGTCCTGCAGAGTCCGGTGGTCTGTTGTAATTACTCCATTTGTGGATTGCCAATGAAGGACTCATCTTTGAAACAATATCCAGACTCTAAAAACATTAGCATTCCGCGAGATGGCATCGACATTAATGGAAGTCCAGATCAAACAAAGGCATGCTTTTGCCTCCTTCCACGCCTCCCAGCTTCTGAGACTTACACTCTCTTGAGCCCTGTTTGGGGGCATTCATTATACCTCCTGGTATTCAGAGGGTATTTACAGTTTTTCCTTCAAATATCCACATTTCATACAGTCACCTTGAAAAACTTAGCTGGCAAATATTCTCTTCAACCCCACCAGTTATTTTAGGTTCCCCCTAAAATCCTTTTAATGATTTTTTTTTAAATTACAATCTCTGGTCTCATTATACATTTGTAAGACAAAATTACTCACCTAACTTCCTAGGACCACATTGGAGTATTAAAAATATGCATTTCAAATAGGAAGAGAATGGAATATGTAGTGGTATACTAAAAATATTTTTGAGACATGAAACCTTTACAAAACACTTAGATCTCTGTGAACTCAATTAAGAGTTTTCACATGTAGATCTCATCTATTTCTCCTTCACAGGGTTATCCATGTGTCCCTCCTAGGGTCTTTCCCTGTTAGTTAGCCTCTCTGGAGTTGTGGGTTGCAGTCTGGCCATCCCTTCCCTCACACTTATGAGTGAGTACATACTATGTCCTTCTGAGTCTGGGTTACCTCACTCAAGATGATATTTGCTAGATCCATCCATTTGCCTGCAAATTTCATGATATCATTGTTTTTTTTTACTGCAGAGTAGTACTCCATTGTGTATATGTGTCATATTTTCTTTATCCATTCTTCAGTTGAGGGGCATCTAGGTTGTTTCCAGGTTCTTGCTATTATGAATAATGCTGATATGAACATAGTTGAGCATGTGTTCTTGTGGTAAGATTGAGCATTCCTTGGGTATATGCCCAAGAGTGGTATAACTGGGTCTTGAGGAAGACTTATTCCCAATTTTCTGAGAAACCACCATACTGATTTCCAGAGTGACTGTACAAGTTTGCATTCCCACCAACAGTGGAGGAGTGTTCCCTTTCTTCACATCCTCTCCAACATAAGCTGTCTTCAGTGTTTTTTGATCTTAGCCATTCTGACAGGTGTAAGGTGGTATCTCAGAGTTATTTTGATTTGCATTTCCCTGATGACTAAGGATGTTGAGCAATTCCTTAAATGCCTTTCAGCCATTTGAGATTCTTCTGTTGAGAATTCTTGGCTAAGCTCTGTGGCCCATTTTTAAATTGGATTATTTAGTATTTTGATGTCTAGCTTTTTGAGTTCTTTATATAATTTGGAGACCAGCTGGGGGGGATGGCAGAGGGCGAGTAGTGGGGGATGAGAACATAGGGAAATGGGAGGGTCAAGCTGGAAGAGGGACAGAGTGGGAGGACAGGGAGGAAGATACCATGATAGATGAGGACATCATGGGAATAGGAAGAGGCAGGGTGCTGGGGAGGCTCTCAGGAATCCACAAGGTTGACCCCACCTTGGTCTGCTGGCAGTGGTCCAGAGGGTGCCTGGACCAGTCCACTCTGGTGACCAGCCTAGCAAATAACCTAGCTGTTATCATAGAGCCTTTGTCTAGTGACTGATGGAGGCAGATACAGACATCCATGGCCAGGCACCAGGCTGAGCTTCGGGAATCCAATTGATGAGAGAGAGGAGAAATACTGCAGGCAAGGGACGTCAAGATCATGATGGGAGGACATGCAGAGATGACTGGCCACAATAGTGGAAGCCCATGAACTGTGGACTGGTGGCTGTGGAGCCCCCATGGGACTGGACTAGGCTCTCTGGATACAGAAGACGGTTGATTGGCTCGAACTATTTGGGGGGCACCAAGGCAAGGCGATCAGGATCTGTCCCTGGTCTATGGGTAGGCTTCTGGAATCCAGTGCCTGTGGTGTGACACCTTGCACAGCTTTGGTGCAGTGGGAAGGGGCTTGGACCTGCCTAGGCTCAGTGTGCTGGGCTTTGCTGACTCCCCATGGGAGACCTCGATTTGGGGGATGTGGGGATGTGGAGTGGCTTGGGAAAGAGGGCTGGGGGACGAGAGGAGGGAGGAGGGAGGAGGGGGGGTCTGTGGATAGCATGTGGAGTGAGTAGAAAATTTCTTAATAAAGGAAAAAAAAAAAAAGAGTTTTCACATGGCTGACTCAGACCCTAAGTGAAGAAATTTGGCTAGAAACAGTGAGTACATTAAAAGTCCGAGCAGAGTTTGAAGACTTTAAGATTCGGGTGACAGAAAACCCAAACTGCAACTGTTTTGAGAAAATAATTTTCTTGAAAATAAAATTGTGTTTTTTTTCAGTAGCAACTGAAAACAAGGCTTACCTTTGGAAGATATAGAGTAAGGATGCATCACCTCACAGCCGTGAGCTTAGAAATATATGCCAGGATAATTGTTGCTTTTGTGTTATTATAGAGTCTTAGGTTGGGTATAATCAACATTTGTTTTATACACACTTGGTGGCTTTAATTGCTTACTGGAGTCACTCCCCACAGAATAAGCAGTGGATCTTCTGTATTATTAAAGTGGCTAATCTACATCACAGCTTTATCATCCTTTCTTGCCAATATGCTTAATGCCATTTCTCCCAAAAGAAACATTTGCATACTCTGAGTATGAAATGCAAGCCTTGGCCTATGAAGCTACAGTTGAGAAAAACTATGACTTTGCTCTTCTCCTTTGGAAGGCCCCGTTTGGAAGGAGCTTTGTTTTTTTTCTAGAATTACCCCCAGTTGTCCTCTGTGCCATCTGGAAAGTGGGAAGCTCTACTTACCAATGTGTTTGCTGATAGATGTAGAGTCCTGGAAATGATCAGCCTGAGATAATTGTGCAATCCTCTTTTGGTCCCTTTTCTCATCTAAAAGAGTAGAGTTTAGTTATAGCTTCTAGGACCCAAGCATCCCTTCAACACTCAAAAGCACGTGTGACCTGGCCCCTGTGCACAGCAAAGGCAGAATAGTGTCCTAGAGACAGGAAATGAGGAGTCAGAGTTATGGAAGGAGGCATGTCTGCTTTCCCGGCCTGTGCTGGTAACAAGGCCATAACCAATAAGAAGGAAAGTTATCTAGACTGAGAACTGGAGAGCTCGAGATAAACATCATAAACTTCAATGTTTATTTCTTTTTCATTGAGGCAACTGAGGCTGGTAACAAGGCCATAACCAATAAGAAGGAAAGTTATCTAGACTGAGAACTGGAGAGCTCGAGATAAACATCATAAACTTCAATGTTTATTTCTTTTTCATTGAGGCGACTGAGGCCCAAAGAAGTTAGGTGAAGTATTTGAAGCCTGCTAAGGGCATCTAGCATTGGTGATCCTTTTATTTTAAAATTTTTCATAATAAATGGCTTACATCATCTGTCTTGAAAGCTTTATTTATGAGTTACTATGAGAGTAGGAAAGTATTCTATTTGCAACTCACCAGCTAACCAAACAACCTAAATCTTGGTGGATGTGTGAGCATAGTACAATGTATCTATGGCCTCCTTTTGGCTTAGAGATGGGAGAGGCTCTGCCTAAGGATCTGGGTGCATCATCAGCATCATGTAGAGTCTTGTGCTTCCCATGAAGTGTATTTACTGCTTCATCAGAATCACTGAGCAGAGGGTAAGCACAGACAGCTGGAAGAGTATGCATCCTCACCATCATGGAATTAGCAATGTCTATGCATAGCTCTCGTCCATGCCTGTGCATCATCGTTCTTCACATTTACAGAAAGTTGTATGTTCTCATACCTCAACTGGGTCTCATTTCTTATAAAAGGGCCTATGAGACTCAGACAACCTGTCTAAGAAGTTGTCTTATTGGGTTAAAACTATATACATATTCACTGCCCTGAGTTAGAAAGTCCTGAAATAATTTTTCTTATGATTCAAGACATACCCCAAACTGTCTAGTAAGAAGAAGTGCCATGAACACTTTTGTGAATACTGTAGCAGAGGCATCATCAATTCTGAAGTATTGACTGGTAGGGATTCATACATAATTCATATACTATGGAGAAAGCCTTAGGGAAAAGGCTCTGCTCCCTCCTCTGCCTCATTTTCTCCCTCCCCCATTTCTGTCTGTATGTATATATTTAGATCAAAAGTTAAACCATCACAGGAGAGAAAATATGGATAAGAGAATTTGATTTGATTTACTATATTCTTGTTTCAGAGTGATTAATTTTTGAAGAACTCCATAAAGCCACAATAGCCCGTCTTGAACAGCTGTCTGAGCAGATGGGAGAATGTGAGAGAACACTCTGCTGGTGGCTGAGGGCTGAAGCGAGAGAGGCAGGCTCATCCTAGAAGGAATTTATAACTCATTAATTCCAATAGGAATTCTGCAATTCTCCCTTAGGCACCTCCCATTTCCTCAAAGTAAACAACTCTTTTCTTCTTTCTTTCCTTGAATGAGAATCTTCACTGTGCTAATGCTGTCTCATTGAACTCTGTGTAAAGGCAGCTCACAGTGTAGTTTCCTGTGATGTTAAGACCCGAGACTGGAAGGAGGCTTTGCTGCTCATTGCTCCGTTATCATCAGAGCTTCTTTGTTTTCGTTTAAGAAGAAATGCTTCAGGCTGAAGAGATGTCAGTGCAGGGGTGGGGATGATAATGAGTGTTACGGTTTAGTGTTCCTTTCTAGCCTACTGAGTGTGATAGGGTTGAACTTCTCCGGATGCTGAGAGCCTCCTCTCACTCAGACAGTCCATGGGAGGAAAGATGTGTGGCTGCCACGAGGGGAGGAAAGGAAGGAGGGAGATAAACAGACGTACTCTCAAGAATTATGGTGGAAAATAGATTCACTCAGGAGGTTTGGCTTTATCTACACTGCTTAAAATTATCGACCTCCAGGTATTAGAAAGTAAAATAGCTAGTCAATTTTCCTCAGCTTGAATCTTAATCTTTCATATGACATTACGTTGTGATAAATGGCTATTGGAAGGACTGAACTTTGTGTCTGGCTTATTGTATATTTATTACTTCTAAATAATTGGTGAACTGTACTCCCGCCCCTCAACTGAAACACACTAAATATTTTATGTATTCTGCATTTGAAAATGGAAGGGCTCACATGAGTTCTAAGAAAACAAAACCCTGGATCATTTCCTAAAGTTGATAATAACAACAATATTATGTGATCATTATAGTCATTTGTAAATATAAGCATGATAAATGCAGCAGCTGCCCGCATGACCTGAGGGGACTGCTGCATTTTTATTAATGAGGCAAATGGCTCACTGCAGCACTTGTGATAATGTAAGCTCTGCCTGGTCATGACCTGTTAATTGATCAGAAAACGTAAGCAGAGTAAATATAAATAAGATCTTCCCCCGCTATAACTTAAGAACTACTTGATTGCCTCTCCTATGAGGTTATTGGTTATTGACTCCAGTGCAGAAATGGATGTTCATCTGGAAACTTCATTCTCAGAAGAGAACTTTGATGCCCCAGGTACCACAGTACACTTCCAAATGATGCTCAGACCGTTTCTTTCTTGCAACTTCTGTTTCGTGACTTATTTTAGTCTATTCATTCATACAAGCCTACCATTATTCATGGCATGACGACAGAAAACTTAATGTAGTTATTTGGCTGAGCCTTGTTGCATCTTGCATGTAACTATATAACTTCTTTCACATTATGCTGCAGTAAAAATGTAGACACTGCATTTTAGCTAAATGAAAATCAATAGAAAATATGAGGCTGGATTTTGTGGGTATCGGAAGACTCCAGAAAAGAGAGTTTTCTGTAGTCTGCCAGAGAGTTCCAAATGCGGACAGTAGTATTCTGAAGTGCTAACAACTGCAGAGCACTGGGAGTCCTGAGGGCAGGTTTCCCTTGTACCTGCACTCAGATGAGGAGGGAGAGATGGGAAATTTCCTCCTGGAGCACCTAGGTCCTTTTTCTCCCTCTTCCTCCCAAATTGGAAGTTGTCTGCAGCCCTCTCTGAGATAGTTCTTTTCATGGTCTGTGTGCTGAGGTAAGTGACGGGTTCAGTGGTGCTCTGTGTCATCATTGGGCTAGGGCTCCCACTCTGCAATTCAAGCAAGAGCTGTGAGAATGCACCCACAATGGAGAAAACAATGCTGCTTGAAGCAAGTTAATGTTTTTTCTTTAAGTCAGATATTATGAACAAAACTGGCTTTTTCTTTTCTTTTCTTTTTTTTCTTTTCTTTTCTCTTGTCTCTTTGCCCTTTGGGGACCCACCACCCAGCTCTCAAAAGAAATACATAGAGACTTATTCTTGCTTATGAATGCCCAGCCTTAGCTTGGCTTATTTCTAGCCAGCTTTTCTTACCTTAAATTATCCCATCTACATTTTGCCTCTGGGCTTTTAGCTTTCTCTATTCTATATTCCTTTCATTCCTACTTACTCTGTGGCTGGTTGTGTGGCTGGGTGGCTGGCCCCTGGAGTCCTCTCTCCTCCTTTTCTCATTCTGCTCTCTCTTTCTATTTCTTCTCTCTGCCTGCCAGCCCCAGCTATTTTTCTCTCCTTCCTAGCTATTGGCTGTTCAGACCAATCAGGTGTTTTAGACAGGCAAAGTAACACAGCTTTACAGAGTTAAACAAATGCAACATACAATAATACAACACATCTTTGCATCATTAAACAAATATTCCACAGCATAAATGAATGTAACACAACTTTAAACTGATATTCCACAACACAAAACTGCATCCATTCATGGAAATGGGAAATGTGTTGTCTACTGACTCTGTGCTGGTTACTTTTTGTCCACTTTACCCAAACTAGTCACCTGGGAAGAGGGAAACGCAGTTGAGGAATTGCCTCCACCGGATTGGCTCATAGGTGTGTCCGTGGAACATTTTCTTGAGTGATTATTGACACAGAAGGTCCCAGCTCACTGTGGGTGGTGCCAGCCTTGGGCAAACGGTTCTGGGTTGTGTACAGGAAAGGTAGCTGAGCAAGCCATGGAGAGCAAGCATGCAAGAAGTATTTTTATGCAGTCTGTGCTTCGGTCAGGTCTGTGTCCTGACTTCCCTCCATGATGGACTGTGACATGGAAGTACAAGTCAAATTAACCCTTTCCTCCCCCCAGCTTGGTTTTAGTCCTGGTGTTTGTCACAACAACATAGAGAAAATCAGGAGAGAAGCAAGTAAGCAGAAGCACCCACCTCTTCAGTCCTGAAGTCCCCTTTATTCTGGCTGTGCCACCTTTCCCTGCCAAGCTGGCGATGGGCCCTGCTGAATACAGAATGTTTATTATGTCTTCCAGTGTGAAAATGCTCTCCTAAGTGTGGTGTGCACACTGCTGATTGAATCCTAATAGCAACTGATCAAGACGCATTATCCCATAATACATGTGAGAAAACAGGCCAAGGAGCACCATCATCTGTCAAAGGAAAAACAGCCAGTAGGAATTAAAGTCAGGTCTTCCACTCCCAGCAGTTCGGAGCCTAAATTCCTCAATATATTATAAAGCCTCTCTTGTACCATGTTAGTCCTACAAGATTAAAAACAACCATCAAAGGCTTCAAACACGAGGCATGCGAGAGAACTGATGTCCACTACACTCTGATACTGAATTTATAAGGTTACTAAGAAAGATGTAGGCTGGTCTGAGAATGTCTCTCAACAATCCTTAGAGCCCATATGAGCTTTGAGAGGGAGGTGCCTAGTGCATCTGGTCAGTTTCAGAGACTTCCTGTGTGGGAGCCCACAGTGACCCCGGTTTGTGGCTTGATTTCATCTTGACTCAAGGTCAGAGACTTCAAGCTTGTCCTTGCTCTTTAAGGCTGGATAATGAGATGTTTGGCCAAAGGTGTGGTTACCAGATGTCTTACTCTTCGAGGCCAAATAACAAGATGTTTGGCCAAAGGTGTGCTTATCAGATGTCTTGAGAATTAAGGAGGTGTTTACACTTGTTTGTTCCTTGAACCATGGTGTCCTTGAGAGGGGTCTTTTGCCCCTCTTACTTTGGGTATAAAAAGGCTGTGAGAAATAAACTTGGGGATGCTGTGTTTTGATTCAGAACCCTCCCAAATCTATCCTGTGTCCCTGGCTCTGTTTTTCACTAGCTGTTTTTTTTCTCAATCCTCACTTCCCTATTCAGGACTGTTCGACAGATCAGGCAGGATGTGACATTCCTGAAGCTTTTAAGCTGTTTACTTCTTGAGTTTTAACAACCTGTCCAACAGGGCAGGATATTTCACCTTCCTTTAGAATATCCTATGATGAACAAGCTTCCATGCAAAATGGAATGTTTCATCTCAAAGGAAATTGCCACAAAACAGATGCCCAACCAGAAACCTTATTTCAGATACTTGGTGCTGGAGATGTCTTTCTTTATGCTGTGAATGTGTGATAAATAAAACACTGATTGGCCAGTAGCCAGGCAGGAAGTATAGTATAGGCAGGATAAGCAGAGAGGAGAATGTTGGGAACAGGAAGGCTGAGTCAGGAGACTCCAACCTGCTATCCAGGGAGCAGCATGTAATGGCACAAGGTAAAGCCACAGAACACTTGGCAACACATAGATTAACAGAAATGGGCTGAGTTTAAATGTAAGAGCTAGTCAGTGGTAGGCCTGAGCTAATGGCCGAGCAGTTTTAATTAATATAAGCTTCTGAGTGATTATTTTATAATTGACCACAGGGTCTATGGGGCTGGGCAGGACCAGAGAAAACTTCAGCTATCACTTGGTGTGTTCCAACTTAAACCTCCAACCTCTAATCTTATCATAAAGAAACACGGGGTGGCTTCGTAGGGGTTTCTCTGTCTGTCTCTAGCTCCTTCTTCTGAATTTGTTCTCACAAGGCAGTTACTCCGACCCAAGGTGTGTTCATTCATTTGCCAGCTAAATGGCATAAGAAGAAAGTAAGCTGTGTGCAAGCACTCATCTCTTTCTGCTTCTTGATACAATGGGACCTTATATCCCTCCTGCCATGTCTTCTCTAGTGTGATGGGTGTACCCTCAGACTGGGAGCCCAAACACTCTTTCTCTAAATTACTTTTCTTAGATACTTGTCATAGCAACAAGAAAGCAATAACATACTATCTTAGAGTCATAGCTAAGGGGCCTATAATAAAAGGAGGTTAATGAAAGAAAACCATACATGTTTACTTAGCAAAATTTTTACATGCTGTAGGAGCCTTCTTAAGGAAATGAAGATATGTGGAATTGGGAAGAAGGGTCAGCAGTTAAAAGTATGTACTGCTCTTCCAGAGGGTCTACCTTCAGTTCCCAGAACCCACATTGGGTAGCTCACAACCACATGTAACTTCAGCAGCTACAGGGGATCTGACATCTTCATCTGACCCTGTAGACTCCTGCACTCATGCAAAACTACCCACAAATAAACATACACACATCATTAAAAATAAAAGTAAATAAGCCGGGCATTGGTGGTGCACGCCTTTAATCCCAGCACTCAGGAGGCAGAGCCAGGCGGATCTCTGTGAGTTCGAGGCCAGCCTGGGCTACCAAGTGAGCTCCAGGAAAGGCGCAAAGCTATACAAAGAAACCCCGTCTTGAAAAAAACCAAAAAAAAAAAAAGTAATTAAAAAAAGAAAAAGAAAAGAAATGAAGACCCACCTGGATATGGTAGCATGTGACTATAATGCCAGCATTTGGGAGGAAGAGGCAGGAGGATCTCAAGCCTGAGGTTTTCCTGACTACACAGCAAACCCTATCTAGAATGAATGAATGAATAAGCAAATAAATAAATAAATACTCAAAGAAAGCATCAGATAAACCTGAGCCTCATCTTTAAGGGGGTTCAATGGAGAGTGGACAGTTCTACAGAAACCAGTCAGGACAGAACATGTCTGAGCTAAAAATAAGCGACTAGGGAAAGCTTTGTATTGGAGAAAAGGATGACCGTTTGCTTCCAGGTAGACAAACTCTCAGGTGGAAATCAGCGATTTTTCCCAGGATTTATAGTTGGCTTCAGCACAGAAGGACAGGAGGAAGGTCTGGTTTTGTTGTTTCCTCAAATTCCTTCAGCTCAAAAATATTCTGCCAGTGTGCTGTCCTTTCAGGGGAAGGATGTCCTAGGCCATCAATGTCCATACCGTTTGCACCAGTCCCGGTGTCCATGGCTGACAGTGTGTGGTGACAGCGTCCCTGGGCTCCATCATGCAGGTTATATCCTTTAACTCTTACACTTTTGACAGGCGCTAAGATAAAATTTGATACATCAAGGAAGCTTGCCTGTCTCTTCATGTTAAGAGCTATTTGCATTTTTCTTTTTGTGAACAGTCAGTTCAGATTCTTTGCCCATTTTTTCTACTAGACTGGTTTTCCTCCCTTAATTTGGGAGAATTCTGAATATAATAGGAAAATTATGTTATTTTTGTCAGCTTATGTAAAGGACAAATATATTGCCTCTCTTTGTCTTTGTAGGTGGTGTATGCAGGTGCAGGTCACATGTGAGACCAGAGACTGACATTGAAATGTCCTTCTTTTTCACTCTTCCCTTTATTTTCTGACAGTCTCTCGCTGCAACTGGAGCTCACCATCTCATCTAGACTGGCTGGCCAGTGAGTCCCCAGGGTTCACTTGTTTATGTCACTCAGCTCTGGGGTTACAGGTATCACCACACCGTGCTGAGTCTTTTTGTTTGTTTTGTTTTGCATTTTTGAGAAAACATCTCGCTTTGTAGCTCATCTTTTGACATGGGTGCTGGGGATTGAAACTCAGGTTCTCAAGTCACACAGCAAATGCCACCTACCATTGAGCCACCTCCCCCAAACTCTGGTTTACCTTTTTATATTTTTTTCTTTTTATTTTCTTTTGATAGGCAGATATATCTTTTGAGGAGTATGTAAAATATATATTTGCCTTTTAAATTTTTTATTTTGAACCAGGACTTTACTATGTAGCTCTAATTGTCCTGGAAATCTTCATATAGACCAGGCTGGCCTTGAACTCACGGAGATCTGCCTCCCTCTGCTCCCTGAGTGCTGGGATTAAAGCTGTGTGCCACTATGACCTGACTACTCTTTTTGTTTGTTTTGTTTGCATTTTTGAGACAACATCTTACTTTGTAGCTCAGGCTGGCCCCTAGAACTCACTATCTAGGTCACATTGGCTCTGAATACCTAGCAATCCTTGTACCTCACCCTGGAGGCTGGGATTACAGTGTGGGTCACCACACCTGACCTGTATTAGTCTTTAATTCAGAGCACTATGGCCTTTCTTAAATGCAAAGTTTGAAATTGTTGGGGGGAAAGCCAAAAAACCTGGACAGAGTTCACATAAAATTTGTGGATTTTAACCTGTTCTAGTGTGTGATATATTTTCCCTAAAGAAATTGATTTCCGCACAGTATGGTACCTGAGACTGCCAAGGTTAGTGGCCTGGACCTGGCTACACAGTAGGATTTAAGCCTGTGGGGTTGTATAGCCAAAGGATATTTATCACAGATCTTGGGAAGGTGCCCCCTCGCCTTGGGAGCCATTCTGCATTCTGGCTAAGCTTTCAGCCAAATGTTCATTCTGGGGAGCAAGAGATGAAAAAGGGAAAAAAAACACTTGACTTAAAGAGAACTCTGCCAGCAAAAGAGGAATCCTATTTTCTCTAAGAAAAGCCTTTGCAAGAGGTTTCAAACAAGTTGGTTTTATTGTTAAAAACCCAGAATTCCCCTCCGAGATTGTAATCATCACAATAATGATAAAATGCTTCACATACATTTAAAATTAAACCCCTGCAACACCCTTGTAAGCTAGATATTATCAAAATTTCATTCTGTAGCCCTTGTGAGGCTTGGAAATGCACAGCAACTTACCCGGGATGATGGAGATGAAGGGATATGGTAGCAAGTCAGTCAATCCCTTCTGAGTTTTAGGACCAGGCCTTTTTACAGCCATAGCCACCTCTTGAGTTATAAAGAGGCTTGTTTAGTTTTTGCAAAATCTAGTTGCCTTAACCAAGCAATTTAGCTTTGAGCAGAAAACATTTGTGTTTCTGTGCCCACCGATGTTGTCAAAAAACCCTGGGTGTTTTTTGTGTTGGTTTAGAAATAGAAATAAGCAAGTCACTCTGGATGTTTTCTGTCCACATTTGAGTCACACCAAGATGAGTCTGTGTCCCTCCATGCTTAGTAAAACATAAGGCATAGACAGACAGCCTTCATAAACTCAGCTTCCACATCTAGACCTGACAAGGTCATTTTATTTTTGTTTGTTTTTTTTAAAGAGGGAGGCATAAAGTTGGGTGGGTAGGGAGGTGAGGAGGAGCTAGGAGGAATCAAGGAAGAGGAAAACATCATCAAAATATATTGTATGGAAACATTTTTTTTCTCATTAAAAACACCTACATGAAAAAATTCCTTTGTACTAAACATTGTAGATTTTTATTCTTGTTATTATTCCCCAAATAACACACCATAACAATATTAATGTGGTATTTCTACTATATTAGATATTATGCACTATCTAGAAAGGTTTTACAGCATCTGTATAAGTTATGAATGAATGTTATGTCATCTTACACAGGGCTTGAACATCCATGGATTTTAATAATTATGGGGTCCTTGAATCTGTTCCCTCGCATATAGGGGTGATGCTAGAGTAATAGGAATATAGATGTCTGTCTAACATACAATTATCATTTCCTTTGGTTATAAACCCAGTAGAGAGACTGCGGGATTATACCACATTGCAGTTACAAGTTGCTTTTCTGAGGAAATTTCATGCTCTTTTCTGTAAGGGCTGGATTAATTTACATTCAAGTATTTCCTTCCCCCATCCTTGCCTGAACTTCTTAACTTCAGACTTTTAGGAGGGTATATTGAGACATCAACATGCCTTTGTTTCTTACTCACTATATGTTGATTTTTTTTCATGTATCTGTTGATCATTCAGATGTCCTCTGTGGTGGTTTGAAAGAAAATGGCTCCCAAAGAGAATGGCAGTATTAGAAGGTATGGCTTTGTTGGCATAGGTATGGTCTTGTTGGAGGAAGTGTGTCACTGTAGAGGTGGGCTTTGAGGTCTCATATATGCTCAAGCCATACTCAGTGAGACAGACTACCTCCTGTTGCCCATGCAAGATACAGAACTCTCAGATACCTCTCCAGCACCATGTCTGTCTGCCTGCTGCCTGTTCCACCATGATGATAATGGACTAAACCCCTGAAAATGTAAGCTGCCACCTCAATTAAATGTTTTCCTTTATAAGAGTTGCCATGGTCGTGGTGTCTCTTCACAGCAATAGAAACCCTAACTAAAACAGAAGTTGGTTATTAGGAGTGGGGTATTGCTGTGACAGGCCAGACCATGTTTTTGTTTGAAGGAATATGGATCTTGGGACAGTGGATTAGAAAAGCAGTTGAGCTCTTCAAGTGAAGCTTAATGGTACATCCTAGTAGAAGCATGGAAGACATAGTTGCTGAGGAGGTTTGAACTGTGAGGGGCTGGCTCAAGATGTTTCAGAGGATAAGAATATTAATGGGTGGCCTAGAGATCATTCTTGTGAAATTTTGGTGAAGAATGTGACTGCTTTTTACCCTTGTCCAAAGAGTCTACCCTAGGCTAAAGTGAAGAGTTCTGGATTAATTCCATTGGAAGAGGAAATCTCAAAACAGCCTAGTATTGACTCTGTTGTGTGGTTATTACTAGTCACTCTTATACAGATTTAAAATGAAAAGGAGCAAGAAAATGTAAAATTTGAGGAGAAAAGGAGCACTAGGAAGTGGAATGGAGCTAAGTCCTGAGTTCAAGGAGATAAACAGATTATGAAATAGAATAATGGGAGTGATGACCTCAGGGCAAGATCCCACCCAGCTAAGTTTCCAATTTGTGAAAAGGAATTAAAGAAAGGCTTAGGCAGGGTGGTGGTCATGCATGCCTTTAATCCCAGCACTGGGAAGTCAGAGGCTGGTGTATCTCTGGGTTTGAGGCCATCCTAGTCTACAGATACATAGTTTCAGGACAGCCAAGCTTAGGCAGTGAAGGAAATCATTGAAAACAGAAAGCTGGTAAAGATGTTATTGAATGAGAAAACCATATTCCTGCCCCAGTAAGCAGCAGAACTTGGCAGCTTGAGCTACATGGTTCTGGAGCTAAGGATAGAAAAAAGGGACTATGGAATTTGCCTTTGTCACTAAGGAAAGTCACTGAGGCATGTGTCAGGGTTTCCCTGAATGGAAGCCTAGAGAGGCCATTTCATGAAGCTGTGAAGTTGAAGCCTGGATTACCTTGAAGACCCCAAGATTTTGGAGATGCCAGATGCCTGTGGGATACCTGCCAAGGAAAGCTGCTAACAGGGAATGGAACCAGCCCAAGAGGAAGAAGTATGTTGCAGCCAACAAAGCTGAATGGAGTTGGAGATCTAAAGAGGATTTTGGCATCAGAGCTTGGAGTTTGCCCAGCTGATTTTTGGTCTTGCTTTGGTCTGGTATTTCTTCACTATGCGTCCTTTCCTACTTTTTGGTAATGTGTATCCTGTTCTCTGTTGGCAGTTTGTGATCTGCTTTTAGATTTTGATTTTTACAAGGAGATTACAGTTAAGAGACTGTATGTATCTCAGAAGAGACTTTGAACTTTAGACTTTTAAATAAGTTTGAGACTGTTATAGACTATGTGGACTTTTGAAGTTGGAATGAATGCCTTTTTTTGGCATTATGATATAGCTGCAAGCTTTTGGGGTCAGGGAATTATTGTTTTAACTTTGGGATGTGGCTGCACCTTAATCTACTGCTATTTCAATCAGCAATTGTGACTCTGCAGTTACCGACCTACTTCTCTGGCCACTCAGGACACAGCCTGGTAGGAATTCTGTTCTGGCACTGGCTCTGCTGCTGCTGCTCAAGGTGGTTTTAACTAAATCTCTATCATTCTATTTATAGTGAAACTCGAGATTCAAAAGCTGGGGTGAAAACCTGCTAGCTCAGAGAGGTTGAGTAGCACCTAGCTGACCTTCTTTCTTTGCTAGTATCTCCAAAAGAGAGTGTCCTTTTGCTCTGCCAAACAATAAAAGCCATGCCACTCCAAATCCCCCCCGCCTTCTGGTGCATCTGATGCCCTCTGATGCTTTATGATTACTTTCTGTTAACTAGTTGCTAACTCAGCCTCCTGACCCAAAGTTAATTTTATTTAATTAGCACAAATACCAACTTGGGGCTCACAGTGTGACCGAATATCCTCCAACATTTCCTCCTTTTTGTTTAAATAAAAAGGAAAGATTTTAACTCTAACATAGTAAAACTATGGAAAATAAGAAAAACTATCAAGTAAGGATCTCATTCACAATGTCCAGTCTATTTGTATTTGGCAAATTCAAAGAAACTGCTCTATTACCTATCCTATCTTGGTGAGTTCAAGTTTGGTACCTATTTCTCTTTCTATCCTAACTTGTCTTACCAACTCAAAACTATCATCTTTTTAGATCTCCAAAACATTTTCTTTGATAAATAATTTAAGCTTATACACTCTCTCAACCTTATACCTTTTATATCTCTTTCATAAGTTTCTTTTCTGAATTCGGTAACAAGGAAAACTGTAACTATAACTATCTCATCTTCAACTCCATCAGAGGCCTGAGAAGGGTATAATGTTACCTAAATAAACAGTAAGTGCAGAACAAACAACTTCCAACACTAGAGAAATGACAGAGACAGCTGGCTGCCTAGATAGTCGCCCTATGTTCATCTGCAACACTGAGGCATCCATATTCAGCCTGCAGGTCTAGAATATCTGACAAACTTTTCTGTGAAGCATGAATTTTGAAGGACTGTTCTACCTTGTCTTGACAAGGCTTGGCAGTCGCCCTCTTTTGTGTCCAAATTCCGCCCTCACTAATTTGGACAGCATACTGTCAGCAGCTGAGGCAAGGGCAATTTCCTGTTATGGCTAACTTTGCCATAACAAAAGCAAACTCCATCTTTAATGCACATCATCCTTTTTTGAAGTAAATTAGTGCTGCCAAGAGCATACGCATCTCACTGTCATGAAAAGCCTTAGGTTATTGAAACATTTTGAATGCCATATTCTGTAGGTCTTTGAAGTGTTTGATAGAAGTCTGTCTAAAATATATCTCTGTTTAACCTTGAAACATACCTAATATAACTACAAGTTTGATTATTATAGATGAATAACTACTAACCTATATTTCTTAATTACACATTACCTTTTAAAATGAACTACATAGGTACAATACTTTAAACAAGAGTAGAAATATATACAATATAACAAAAATAACTTTAAATTTGTATCAATATTCAAACATATCTTAAAAAGAGTCAGAACATATATAGAGTATGTTCTAACAAATATAACCTTAAATTTGTATCAATATACAAAAATCCATACCAATATAAAATATTTGAGATTAATAGTTGCTTTTTAAAGTAGGCTCAATAATCTACCCTTTTATCTTATCATTTCCATATCCCACCACTTTTTTCTTTCCTTTTTTTTTTTGGAAAGAGATCCTTAAATCCAACCTTCCTTGCTTAATTTCCTCCCTTACCATGACCAGTAACAATTTATAACCAACCCTCCTAAATGATGACAAACTTTCATAACCCACCAAATGACCAAAAACCACACATCCCACCTCTTGGGAATATGGATATCATATTCTTAAAATTACTTTTGGCTGTCTTGGGACAACAGCATCTTTAGGGGACCCCCCAAAATTGAGATAATGTTCAATTCTTGGGAAAACTAGCTGTAACATTGGTTGTCCAGTCTGTGTGTAATGGGAAAGTGCAGGGCTTATCTGAAGTACTGGATGGAGTGATCTGTGAGGCTGGATCATCTCAGCTAACAACCTTGAAATTTTCCTGAGCAGTTTGTAGTTCAAAGCTGATCTTTAGATGGTATTTGCCAACTTAATGGTGTTGCCACAATCCAGGTGGAATTGTCACTGTGGGGCCCCATCATCCTTTTGGAGACTTCGAAGGTAGCTGTTTGGAATGGTCATGGTTCACTGCAGAAAACTTAAACATTTAAAATGTCATATGCAGCAGATCTCAGAATGATTAAAGGAGCATAATCTATTAAGTATATCCAGGGTAAACAAACTTAATTTCTAGTTACCTACTTCAGACTCAAGCCCAGCATCATGTACAGGAAGCTAGATGAAGCCTATTTCTAGAATTAGTACTCTATTTGGTCATTTATACAATGACAGAAAATTTAAAGACACACACACACACACACACACACACACACACACACACACACATCTTATAAATTTAGAGGTAATATTTATATCCTAAGAAAAGTTTTAAAGAGTCAAAATAAAACCAAAGAATTATGAGATTAGTGACAATAGAATAGTCCCTTAATTTTGAATTCTGGTTTTCTTCTGTCTGAAATCAGGTGGTTCTTCTGACATGAGACAGAGATTATGGAATTTCCTTTAACAAGCATGCTTGGGTTTAGAGAAAGAAAGAATCACACTCCAACTCCAAAGCCAGCTTTGATTTTTAATTCTATTAGGACCACAAAAAGACCATTTGCCTTTTCTGTTTGTAGAGAGCAGC
This sequence comes from Peromyscus leucopus, assembly GCF_004664715.2. Classification (NCBI taxonomy): domain Eukaryota; kingdom Metazoa; phylum Chordata; class Mammalia; order Rodentia; family Cricetidae; genus Peromyscus; species Peromyscus leucopus. The sequence goes on from NC_051084.1 coordinate 58,869,146, forward strand.
AAAAACAAATATTTGGGAAAATTTATGAGGTTTTTATCCTGTTGGAAATGTGCTATATCATTAGGACAATTTTACTCTTTTCTCTGGGACACTTTATCTGGATGATTTGTCCTTTTTCTTCAGATGTTTCCTTTGTCTACTGATCTTCAGATTCCTTAGGTGGAAGCTTTTGTTCTCCTGGAAAGACAAAACCAAAACCCTTCCCCAACCCTAACTTTGGGGAGTTCCCTTTTTGTCAGGTTATACCTTTGTTAAGAAAAAATGTTTTTTGTTTGTTTGGTTTTTTTTTGGGGGGGGGCAACAGAAAAAGTATTATCTTTTAATAATAAAAATTATCATTTTTTCATACCTGATCAAATGAAAGGCATTTGTTAGTCTTCTAAGTTAGTTTGAATTGAATGACCAAGCTGTTTGATGAACTATCACTTCTCCTAATCAAAAGGGGCTCCAGAAATTGACGTTCCCCTTATTATATAAGGAAGAATCCAACTATTTCTTTTTATAAACTGAAGTCTTTTGCTTTTGGGGTATTTGTTGCTAATCTCCCAAAGAAATTACTATAAACTCTTTGCTGGTGTTCATTTTCTGCCCATAATGAGGCAATTTTAGCATTAGTAAAGATACCACAATTTCTGCTAGGTCTATTCCTGCTAATTGATGAAGTCTCAATTTCCTTTCAGAATCAATTCAAAAACCTTTTCTACATAGGTCTTTAATTTTTTTACTCTGTTTATGTGGTAAAAATACCCATTCTGAGATATTATTTTGTCTTTACACAAGAATTCCTATAGGAGAATGAGTAGAAGGTAAAATGACCAGAATACAATCAAGCTCTGGATCTAAGCAATCCTCATATGAATTCTGTAATTTTCTTTCTACCAAAGCCAATTATCTCTCAGACTCAGCTGATAGTTTTCTTAGCCTATTTAAGTCTTTATTATCTCACAAGGTTTGAAATAAATTGCTTAGTTCTTTAATTGTTAATCCAATTGTGGGCCATAGCCAGTTAATATTTCCCAGCAATTTTTGAAAATCATCATGAGTTCATAATTGATTTCTCCTGATTTGTACTTTCTGTGTTTAAATTTTCTGTAAACCTATTCTCCTCTCTGTGTTTATTTTCAGGAACAATTTGCAGTTCCCAACAAGGCAAAATTCTTTTGACTTCATCAAACACTTTTCTAAAGCATCCATGTCAGCCAATAAGATATTATCCATGTAATGGGAAATTACTGATTGAAAAAAACTAATTATGAATTAGTTTTAATGGCTGTTATACAAATTATTGACACAAGATGGGGATATTTAACATTCCTTGTGGAAGAATTTTCCACTGATACCTTCTAACAGGCTGGGAATTATAAGTAGGCATAGTGAAGGCAGATTTTTCTCTATCTTGTTCTTATAAAGATAAAGTGAAAAAGCAGTCTTTCAAATCCATCACTATAATAGACCATCCCTTATGTAATAAAGAAGGCAATGGAATTCTAGAATGTAAATAGCCCATTGGCTGAATCACCTTACTTATGGCTCTTAAATATGTTAACATTTTCCATTTTCCAGATTTCTTTTTAATAACAAATATAGGAGAATTCCAAGGACAGGTCAACTCTCCAATATATTTCACATTTAGCTGTTTCTGGACCAACTGTTCTAATGCCTGTAATTTTCTGCTATCAAAGGCCATTGTTCCAACAAAACAGGCTTTTCAGTTAACCATTTTAAGGTAAGGCTGTTAGTACCTTTGAAAGATCAGCAGCTGTTATGCCCTATTCATGTACAGACTGAACAGTTAGTGACTGTTCTTAATAATGCCCTTTAATATTTTTCTCAGAAGCATATGTTAGTTTATGGTTTGTTTCTGAGATTGGAAGAATGTTAATCTGATTTTTCCATTATGGTAACAAAACATGTCCCCATAAATTCATTGCTATGTTAGCCACATGTGGTTTTAATTTTCCTATCTGTCCTTCTGGCCCTATACACGCTATCCATCTTGCACTTTGTTTTACCTCAGATAAAGTTCCAATCCTTAGATGCTGAAAATTTACCTCTTGAAGAGGCCACTCTGGATGCCAAGATTTTGGTGAAATTATTGTTACATCTGCACCTGTGTCCATCAAACCCTCAATTTCAATGCCATTTATTTGTATTTTCAGCTTTGGTCTTTGATCATTTATAGAAGTTTGCAAAAATACTTGTTTTATTGTCTCTCCTGAAAGTTTTGTTTTGTCTGCTGAAGCTGTTCTGTCATCCAGAGCAGTATGGTTTTAAACAACAGGCATAAAGTCTTTTAATTGCTCTGTTGATGAATTTCCTCAATGCTAACAGGGGATGATTGAACCAAATTTGACATTGGGGTCAGAAAGAGGCTCCCTAAGGCATTTCCCTTACCTGTCCCATATTGATCTGAATTCATTAGTTCAGTCTGGCCTTTGCCATACCTTCTGCATATTCCAGAAGGCTAGGCCTTCTGTTGAATTCTCTCTAGAAAAAACATTGTTTCTTGGAATGCTTTGCCTACGATCCCTTTTCAGATGATCTAGTTTACCATATTTAAAACATCTGACATTTTGGCTTTTCTAAAAACTTGTAGAAATTATTTCTACTATCAAAGTATCATCATAATCATGAGATCCAATATCAGCTGTATTTCAGATCCATTCATCTATGGGTGCTGATCTTGCCTTTAAAGGCCTAATCACCCCTTTGCATTCTGAATTAGTATTTTTCAAAAGCTATAGATTCAATTAATATTTGTCTTTAAAGGCCTAATCACCCCTTTGCATTCTGAATTAGTATTTTTCAAAAGCTCTAGATTCATTTAATATTTGTCTAACTTCTGGATCTGATATTCTATTTATAGCTGAAGTTCATCTTTGTAAAAAAAATCAGTGAAGGCTTCTTTTGGGCCTTGAATAATTTTAGTAAGTGACTCAGTCTTCTTTCCTGATTCTTCAACCCTGTCCCAAGCATTCAAAGCTGCTATATGGCATAGAACCAAGATGTTGTCATGAAATACAGACCATCTTTGCAAATCAGCATACTGGCCTTTACTGAGAAGAAGCTGGTCTTGGGAAATTTCATTATCTCTAGCCCTATTTAGTTGTTCTATGATCCTAGCTTCGTCTCTCCACCATGTTTTCCATTGTGACTGAGTACCAGCATTCAATATTGCTGTAACTAAATTTTTCCAGTCTTGAGGAATAATTCTGTTCCTAGTTGCCCATGAATTTAACATCTGCTTTACAAAGTATGAATGCATACTATATGAAATGACTGCTTAAATCTCTTCAAATCTAAACATTTCTACAGGATTCCAATTAACTTCTGCATAGCATTGGGGGTGCCTATCGTCTGGTGGTCATTCTTGTATGGTAATTGGATAAAGTTGGTGTTCTAATAACCTTAGGCCTCTCCTCTTCAATTTCATAGTGCAATGGTGTGATAGGTTCTGTCTATGTCTGAGTATTTTTTTTCATTAGTACATCTTTATGAAGCTTGTATCTTATCAGTGGTAAGTTCTTCTAAGACTCATCTCTTATCAGTCAAATTTTTCTTATTTTCATTAGGTAAGTCTTTCTAAGGCTTGTGTCTTATCAGTCAAATTATCATATTTGGCGCAGTTATCAAATGACTTTTTTTAAAGATAAAATACTAATTAATGAACTGATAGTAATTACAATCGACATTATGTTAATCCCAGCTAAGTCATTTATCCCCTCATTTAAATTTTCCATTTTCAAACCATCCACAGCAGCACCATACAAGGTCCTGGCACCTTCATTGTGATGTTCTCTCTCCTAAAGGACTTCCCAGGAATCTCAGCAAATCTGCTGACTTTTCAGGTTGTCTGTGGTGTCAGCAGCAAATTCAATCCCCTCCCACAATTTCCAAGAGTAAGCCTGTGGCAGCTGACTGCTGTAAATGCTTGCATGGAGAGGCCCAGACAGCAACTGTGGAAGAGCCAGCTGGCATGACTCCTCTGTCTGTGTGGCTGTGCAATGCGTTGGAGCACCAAATCTTAACTTCAGCACAGTGGCTGTGCCTTAATCTACTGCTATTCCAACCAGCAGTGGCAACTCCGCAGTTACTGGCCGGCATCTTTGTTAAAATTTGGCTACGGATATGTGCATTCAGCCATAGGCTCCATGGTCTGTTCTACCTGCCCATATGTTTGTTTTTTTAAATTAAGAGAGCTTTGTGGCGTGTTCTGGTGTCAGGTCATGCAATGTCTCTGGCTTTGTTTTGTAAAAGATGACCATGTGGGTCAGTCTTTACACCACTGTGACAACACATCCAACACAAACAAACTAATTGAGAAAGGACTCATGTTTCAGTCTATGGTCTGGCTCCACTGCTTCTGGGCCTGTGCTGAGGTCAAATATTATGATGCTTATTATGGGTAGCTCCCATGCAAACTTTTCACAAATTGGAATCACCTGAATAGGGAGCCTCACCTGAAGTACTGTCCTGATTGCCTTCATTGATGTGGACAGACCTCCCAGAGTTGTGGGTGGCACCTTCTGGTAGCAGCCCAGATAATCAAGATATGGCAAAAGGAAGATTACTAGTTGTCTTAGTTAGGGTTTCTATTGCTGTGAAGAGACACCATGACTATGGCAACTCTTATAAAGGAAAACATTTAATTGGGGGCTGGCTTACAGTTTCAGAGGTTCAGTCATTATCATCGTGGTGGGAAGCATGGTGGCATATATAGGCAGACATGGTGCTGGAGAGGCAGCTGAGAGTTCTACATCTGGCTCGGCAGATAATAGGAAGAGAGCGTGAGGCACTGGGCCTGGCTTGAGCAGCTGAAAGCTCAAAGCCCACCCACTCCAGCCAACAAAGCCACACCTACTCCAATAAGAACACACCTCCCAATGGTGCCAGTCTCTGGGAACCTAGGGGGCCATTTTCTTTTTTCTTTTTTTTTTTTTTGGTTTTTCAAGACAGGGTTTCTCTATGTAGCTTTGTGCCTTTCCTGGAACTCACTTGGTAGCCCAGGCTGGCCTCGAACTCACAGAGATCCGCCTGGCTCTGCCTCCCAAGTGCTGGGATTAAAGGCGTGCACCACCAACGCCCGGCTGGGGGCCATTTTCATTCAAACCACCACACTTGTCTTTTGCTCTCTTGGCCATTCCTCTTGCTGCAGAACTGATTTACTCTGTTGCTGATTCCCTCGCTGACATCAGAACCAGCATTTCCAAACTTCCATCATGGACTAAGGACCAGTGGCTCCTAGGATCCTTCTAGATTTTTAGCACCAGGTTGGGACTGCTGAGGCAGCCCAGCCTTAAGGACTGAGCAAATGAACAGGTTCTCAGCTTCTCAGGTATGATTCAACTGTTGTGGCTATTTTAAGGTAAACTGATTTAATAAACACACACACACACACACACACACACACACACACACCACTGCTTCTATTCCTTCCTCATATCCTCTCCAGTATTTGTTATGTCTTAATTTGCATTTCCCTGATGACTTGGGATAATGAATGCTTTAAAAAAATACTTATTGACCATTTGTGACTTTTTCGTTTTTTGATAATTGTCTATTCACAGCCTGTGTGTATCTTTTGAGCCCATGAGTTCTTTGGTGTGTTTGATTTATCCTGCTTTTAATGCCTTCTCCCATGCTTTGAATTTTGTTGAGTGTCTTTTTCAGCTCAGTGATATGTTTGGTTTTAATATCTGTTTTCATCTCTTGGTTAAGTTTCTCTGGTCTGATATTAGAAACTTTGTTTCCTTCAAGTTCCTTCTTTTTTTTTTAAACAGCTGAGTCAAATTCTGTTAGTGTTCTCCCCAGCTTCCTGCCTAGTCAGTTCTGGCACCTTATTTTGATTATGGAGTCCTGATTTCCTGAAAGAGTTTGATTCTCATTGGCAGTTAATATCATCTTGGCATTGAAGGGTTATATTTTTCTCAGTCTTCCTAATCTAGATTAGTTTGTACTTATCTTTCCAATAATTCTAAGAAGACTCCTTGGTTTTCCTAAGGCAGTGGTAAATTCCAGTCTGTCAGCAATGGATGGGGCCCAGGTCCTAATTTGCTGGGAGCCCAATATAGAAATATTGTCACTGTTTCAGTACTAGATGGCAAGCCAAGTCCATGTTTGTAACAAATACATTGTTATTATGATGTTCAGAAAGAACAGGATAATATATATATATATATATATATATATATATATATATATATATATATATATATAATTAGTAGTGTGTCCTCACAAACCTCTTCCTCAGAACAGAGTAGGCCCAGACACCTCACCAACAGTTATCGGTCTATGGTCAGACACCAAGGAGGTTTGCCCAGTCCTGGGCAGAGTTACCATCAATATGCTAGCTCCAGGCTCATATGTCACATTTATGCCGACCATTTCTATCAAGCTATGTCACATCCCAAGACACGCTGAACACTTGATGGGGACCAAGAGCAGTACTGCTCTGGGCTGCCTATTTCTGAGGTGGCCTTGTGGCTCAGGACCATTGCAGTCAGTCATGGTGATGCTGGGTGAGGTAGAACTTTATAGACTGGTCCTCTGTGTTTCTCTAGCATCTCAGCTGCTTCAGAGGCTCTGTCTACAGGTGGACCTGGGGATGAGGTTGCACTGTGACTTGCCAAATGTGCTTCACCAGCTTAACACAACATTCCAGGGCAAAGTCCTCATTACCAAGCTGTATTACCCTCAATAAATGGGATTGTATATCATACTATATTGCCTGAGGTTGGCGTTAGCATTAGTTAAGGGATCTTGGCCACCTAGGCTTATGCTAAACTTAGGTTGAACCTGACCCTCAGTGTGTGTGTGTGTGTGTGTCTGTGTCTGTGTCTTTATGTGTATGCCCTGTGAATGTGCATCTGTGTATGTTTTTACCCACATGTACATACTTTTGATATATTTAATGTATTTTACATTACCATTAGAGTCAGTCAATTCTCAGTCCATCAATTTTCAGGTTGCTTGTTTTAAGACTAGAATTAAATCCATCCTTATATAGTTGAGAAAAGTGCCTGGGTTGTGGGAATTTAAACACAATTGTAGAAATATAGTCTTAAAGTGGGTAGACCAGGTAGGCAGCAGCCTGGGAAAATTTAGTCTGAGGGCAGTAGAGTCCTGTCTGGGCATGCCATGCCTGAGCCAGCCAATTCCAAGGTCCTGTCTGGTAAGACTTCTCTTGTAAGTTTTCAGCTTCAATAAATCGAAACTACTACATTCAACAAAAAGAGTAAGGCGCAGTTCTTACTGGAAGTCAACATGTGGAGAATACCCACGCAGTAAATCCACAAGAAGAATGTGGAAGTTAATTGCTCTCAATCTCCCAGCCATTGTCCCCAGTCCCCTTGGAGTGTTGTGGTTGGTGATTTATCCCTCTGTCACATTAGATTGTTAGCATTCTAGTGAAGGCTGGGACGCCGTAGGCCTTACAAAGTGTCTGGCACACAGTAAATGCCCACCAAGTATTTGTTGATTACATTTCTGTGTTTTAAATGAATAGCAGCGTGAAGTGGAGGAGTGGGCATCTCTGCAGGGACCCTGAGCACATGGCGGTCTTTCCACCGTGCCCTTTGCTTCCTGTCCTCTGGTTCTTTTGAAATGAGATGCTTTGGGGGCTGCTGGGTGACTGCTTGAAACTAATTCAATCTGCTCCAATTACATCTGGCAGGTCAATGTTTCAGAGGAACAGAGTAATCACATGACCACCATGCCTGGCAATCCAGACCCTAAGCACATCATCCCCTTCATGGTTTCCCACTCTCAGTCCCCTGCCTTACCCACAGTTCCACTTTCCTTCGGGTCCAGTCCTCCATGGTTCAGTGTGATCTGAAAGTGCTCAATGGAAAGATTCCAGAAATAATTTACAGCTTTTTAATATACTTTATTTAATAGCTTGTGCTGCTATTTGTTGATTACTGTTCTTAATTTATGGCTTAATCTTTTCCAGCAACGTATGTTCAGAAACAAACAAACAAACAAATCCATAGTATCTGCAGGGTTAAAAAAAACCCATAGTATCTCCAGGGTTCAGTACTACCTGAATTTCAGGCATCCCTTGAGGTCTTGGAACATATCTGCAACATAAATGGCTAAACGGTCTTATTAATAAAAAAAAAACAAAAAACAAAAAAAACTGGAGCCAGGTGTTGGGGTGAACGCTGAAAGATCAGAGAAACAAGCCACAGCCAACCTCACCTCACCAACTCCTCAGCCGATCCTGTTTCCTCAGACTGAAAGCCTCTGAGTCCTCACCCCTGAGGGTCTGCCGCTGCCACTACTCACCTCTGGGAAACCCTCAGTCTAAAGAGTGAGTGTTCCTGTTTCCTCACAGCTTATCTACCTTTTTTTCTGCCCTGCCTTACTTACTTTACTTACATTAAAGGCGTGTGTGCTTCCCAAGCAAAGGCATGAGATCTCAAGTGTTGGGATTAAAGGCGTGTGCTACCATGCCTGGCTCTGTTCCCAGCGTGGCCTTGAACTCACAGAGATCCAGGTGGAACTCTGCCTCCTGAGTGATAGGATTAAGGGTGTGTGCCATCACTCTCCGGCCTCTATGTCTAATCTAGTGGCTGGCTCAGTACTCTGGTCCCCAGATATGTTTACTACACAATATAGTGGGGGACACAATATATCACCACACATCTCCCCTGTGGAAAAAGGGGCTGCTCCACATGTCAGAATTGTATTCTGTAGTTGCATTAGGCTGGGCATTTCCCAAGCAAACATCCCACTGTCCTCATCCACACCTGCTGCTCTCTGTACTTGCTTAGTGAAACCCCAGAGTCTCTGCCACCTGGAATCCATAAATCCATAACCCCATGTGGGATGTCTTTCTTCTCTGTTTGACATCATGTCTTTTCATCTCTGAATTCCCACTCTGAGGTCACTGGATGAGAGGGTCTGAGCTTTGCTCATCTCTCTATATTCCACAGCAGTGCCTTTCAATTTACCTGGAGTTAGGAATGGCAAGGGTCAGGTGTGGTGATGCACGCCTTTAATCCCAGCACTTGGGAGGCAAAGGCAAGTCGATCTTTGTGAGTTCGAGGCCAGCCTGGGCTATAAAGTGAGTTCCTGGACAGCTAAGGCTGTTACACAGAGGAACTCTGTCTCAAAAAATACAAACAAACAAAATACCCCACAACCAACCAACCAACCAAACAAACAAACAAAACCAAAGGTCTTTGTTACTAAGAAATTTTTGATTCAGATAGGCCTTGAGTGTTTTATTCTGGTATTAAAAAACTGTTTTGTTGATATTTGTTTCTCCCTTCCCTCCCCCATCACCTGAACTCCCCCAGGACCCCTGCACACACTCCCCACAGCCTCCTTCCATGTCTACATCATTTGCCCCCTTCCTCATCACATCTTCCCTATTCTCATGGCCGCCTTTCTACCTCTATAACCCATACCTTTGCTCACATCCATGTATTTATTATTTGCTGAGAACGTATTTTTTTCCTTTCTGAGTTACCTCATTTAATATAATACTTACAACTCCATCCTCTATTTATTTTTCTTTACAGTGGAGGGAAATTAACACACACACACACACACACACACACACACACACACACACAGAGAGAGAGAGAGAGAGAGAGAGAGAGAGAGAGAGAGAGAGAGAGAGAGAGAGATTTATATGACATATTCAACTCTTGGTGGACATTGGGGTGAATATTAGCATCATACAAGTTTGTAGAAGTTCTATGACATTAAGTATAGCACCTTGCACATGTGAACGCTCAAGACAATTTGTTAAGGAAATCCAGCTCACTGTGTGAGAATCTGTAGGTGGAAAGGGGAGCCAGTGTCCCCTTTTGGCTAAGGAAGTGGAATCAGGCTTCCGTGTGACTTTAGCACCCAGTTACAGTGCAGGGATTGTTCAGTGAGGCTCAGAAAGAAGATGGTGACTTGAACGTGGGCCCAATGAGTCTGTTTTAAGAAGCATCTTTATCCTGTGTAGCATATGGTCATAGTCATAGAAACCTGAGCAGGTACAACACACTCTATTTTAACTTCTAGCCACTCACAAGTGTTCCAAGAAAGTTAGGTTTTCCCCTGGTGATGGAAATAGACAGACTGCTCATTTTCCAAGGGGAAGTTTTAAGTCCATGTAATTGGCCCGGCTCTATCTTACCACTCTACAGTCTTAATTTAAAAAGCACAAACGATTTGTCACGTGGAGGGGCCAGTTGATGGTGTGTCAGAAGGAATGGAGGACAGAACTGAGTGGAAGATTCACCTGACACAGGGCCATTTCATTTTGCTCTGTCCAATTTCACTCATCCTCCTGCGCATCCCTGACATTTCCTTTCCTTTGGGAATCTTTTCCTTAGAGCAAGACCCTGCTTGTTGCTTCTCTCCTTTATATGCCATGCTTGCTCCTTACCCTACCAACTGTTTAACGCAAAGGCTTGTGAGAGGCTCTTTGCTTGTCCATCCATCCACTCTCCATTTTATTTCCTTTAAAATTTATTTAGGGAGAACTTTTCTGCTGTTACCTAGTTTGGAGTGTATGAGGAAACTTTAGACAAGCTTCCCTGTATTATTTACTTTGCACTGAACATCTTGATCTAGGCATGTGGCTTGTAGCAGCATTACCTATGGGTCAGGTGTCCAAAATTCCATTCTCATTCTCAAGGACATGTAGGGGAACAGTTAGAAGGCTACTTAGGGAGAGGGCCTTGACTACTCTGGGATGTCTCTCTACTATATTCTATGAGTCTTTATTTCTCAGACATCTTCTTGCATCTGACCCCAGCTTCATTCTGCTGACTTGTAACATCTAGCTGATAGCCTCCACAGGCTTTCAGCTTAGTTTTTGGGGATCCTTTCCATGCCTCTTCACTCCCATAGCACCCACATCTGCTGTCTCCATTTTGAACATGCAAATTTGGGTGCAAGGTTCCATCCTTTCCTCCCCTTTCTTCGGGCAAGAAACTCTAAAGCCATTCTTAATGATTCTAAATACTTGATAAATCTTGTTAATTCTTCCAAGAACCTAATAGCTACATGTAGAGACCAAATCAGGGTATTGTTGATGGATCTCCCCCTCTCATCTTTGATGTAACTAGGACTTTTCTTCTCTGCTTTTTCACATTCCTTATATGTGGCTTGTCTGATTCATGCTGGTATAATAAGAATAACCGAAGCTGGATATTTTATGACTGATAGAAATGTATTTTCTCATTGTTCTAGAGGCTCTCCGAGAAAATCAGAGAGGAGTCCAAAGTCAAGGTATTGGCATTGTCTCGCTGAGTCATTCTGTTGAAAAAGGGAGATAAGAGTAAGATCAAGAGAGGAGGAAGCTTCTTCCTCTGCTAAGGAATTCGTCCATGACAACAGCTTCAAAGCACAAATGAAGGCAGAGCCCTGATGGCCCAGTCACACATTGAAGAGCACGCATCTTTAATACTATTCCTTTAGCAATTAAATTTCAACATGCACACGGACGAGGTCTTACTCAAACTGCAGCATTTAGAGCCAGCTTGGGAGCTCTCACATGAGAGGTGGGATCTGGGATCAGTTTCAGGGTTGCAGGGTTGGTCAAAGCGTTCTATTCCCAGTAAAGTCATCTTCAGCTGGTATTGGAGGATGGCATAACCAGCTGTTAATAGGCCAGAGGAAACAACAAGCATGATTCAACATGACAGAATAGCAATGGTACAGTAAAATGAGCAAATGAGGAATGCTAAGCATCCGTGGCTGACACTATCAATGAGGCCTGAGTTATGAAGGTACTAAGCACATTGGGAAGAAGGGACACGTTTTGTCATTCTGTCTTTCTCTCAACCAGACAGACTTTCTTCCCTTGTAACCTTTAAAAACCTTTCTCTTATTCATAAAAATAAAAGTTTTTTCATAAGCTAAAATTGATAAATTATTTCTTTTTTGGAATTAAAATATAATTATACCATTTCCCCCTTCCCTTTCTTTTATCTGACCCCTCCCATGTATCCCCCTTGATATTTCTCGAATTCATGGCCTGTTTTGCTTTGTTTATACACACACACACACACACACACACACACACACACACACACACACATCTAAATATATAAATATAACTTGCTCAGTCTGAAGGATATTACTTGTATGGTTATGATTTCAGGGCTGACTACTTGGTATTGGATGAGTAATTGAGGGTTATCTATCCTGGAGTTGACTATTAGCCTACTCTTAGAATTCTTTAGTTGCCTATAATTCTTTGTCTAGAGTTAGGGCCCTGTGACCTTTCTTACTTCCACGTTAACCTGTCTATTAGCATTGCCCTACTTCAGGTCATGTTTAGGAAGCCATGTTGATGGACTTCATGGGTGTAGTTTCTCTGACATTTCTAGGAGATACAATCTCCCAGTAAATCTCTTGTTCTTCTGGCTCTTACAGTCTTTCTGCCCACTGTTCCACTATTATCCCTGAGCCTTTGGTACAGCTGTGCTGCAGATGTCTCAGTTGAGGCTGGGCATCTCATAATCACTTGTTCTCTGAAATTTGATCCAGTTTTTTTTTTGTTATTGCCTTTGTTGCAAAGAGAATTTTTTGTTTTTTGGTTTTTTTTTTTTTTGGATGAGAGGTGAGGACTACACTTATCTGTGTGTATAAGGGTAAGTATTTAGAATGCGGTTAGAGATTATGCTGGTTTAGTAAAGTGAGGCCTGACTTTACTATCCCTGGCAAGTTTGTTGGTTTTTCAGTACCAGGCATGGTTTCATTCTTGTTGAGTGGGTCTTAGTCCAATTTGAGAGCTGTGGATTACTGCCAAGGAATGTGTATCACTGTTGTACCCTTGGGGATATCATGTCGGGCTGGCTATTGCTATAGTTTATTGGCATCATAGCTAGATGGGACTATTGGTTGCTTCCTCCTCTTGGAAGCTTGCATGATACCAATAAATAACTTCTTATATTATAACCCAGGTAGACATTTTATATTACTAGGATAGTGAATTTATATAGGTATTGAAATGCTATACAATTCAGGCATCAAGAAAGATTTGTTCTAGAAATATAAATTGAGTAGAACTGGTAACAGATGGCCTACCATCAGAAGAAGGGATTGAATGCATATTTAATTGAATTGGTATTAAATACCTCCCTTGGAGCTGGAGAGATGGCTCAGCAGTTAAGAGCACTTGCTGATTCTGTAGAGGCCCTTGGTTCTGTTCCCAGCACCCACATGGCAGTTCACACCACCTGTAACTCCAGTTCCAGGGGATCCAGCATCCTCTTCTGGCCTCCAAGGGCACCAGATATGCAAGTGGTGCATGGGCACACTTGCATGAAGACAATCACATAAACAAAATGCAATAACCCCATCTTCCTCTTTTGCAGGGAGTCAAAGAGAAAAGATATCCACAGACACTGAAATGACTCAGTGCTTTGAGCATGATTGCTGTGCATTTTTGTTCATTGAGATGACATTTTCCTCATCACTGAATATCTACTAAATTATATCGGAATCTGAAAGAAGAATATGAGCCCAAACCTGGGCATGGACCTTTTTTCTCATCTTTCTGCCACAGATAGTGTGATTGTAAGGTCTAATCTGCCCCCTGAGGGAGTCATGAGTTTACCAAAGCACAGATGCAACACCTAGAACAGATACCCATAGATCAGTGCCTTGCTCAACCTTCATCAGAAAGCTGCTTCTTGCAGTGGATGGGAACTGACACAGAGACCCACATAGGACAATGTGCAGAGAGTGGGAGACTTTGGAGCACTCAGCTGTAAATGGGATGTCTTCATCAAATCCTTTCCATCAAGGCTCAAGGATCTATGCAGAAGAGGAGGCAGGAGGATTATAAGAGTGAGAGGTAGTGGATGAGGCCACGGAAACAGCATCTTTCAGATGCAATGGGACTGATGCCCATATGAAGTTAGAGAGACGGTGCCAGCATGCACAGTGCCTGTACAGGTCCAAACCAGACAGGATCAAAGCATTGAAAGGGGAATGTGGACATGGCCTCCCCCTCACCAAGAAGCTATTTGCAAGTGTTAGCTTCTGGGAAGGTGAAAATCAGTTTCCTCCAATGGAGTGTCACATGTCACTGTGTATATCAACCACACTCCAGGGCAGGCCCCATGGCCAGATTTAATTGACCAACACAGAATAAACTCCATGGATCTGTGTGTTGTTTTCTCTTTATCTCTTTCTCTTTTGTGTGTGAGGTTTCTTTCATTTTGTTTTGTTTTGGCATTTTTTTATTGGCTTTTGTTTGTTTTGAATTTTTTTAAAGGAAGGGAGTGGGGGTGTGGAGACACAGAGAAAGAGGAGGGATGAGAGAGGTGTTGTGCATATATAAAGATCTGGGTAAAGATGGGAGAGGGGAAAACTTGATCAAAATATATTTTATGAAAACAGCACGAAACCCTGGAGCAGACAGAGCAAGTATATTGACCAAAGAACAAATACAAGCCGCGATACAAAACTTTGTCCTTAGACAGTAATGATCATGAGTAATAAAACTCAGAAAAGATTCAATGTAATTAACAAATTCAATTGTGGAAGCAGAGTTCCAGCCTTGTTGTGACATGTCAAGATAAGAACAATAGGTTTGGGGTTTTAGCTGCAAAATGTTCAAAAGTACTTTATGACTATAAGTTTGATAACAAGTAGAAAATTTTAGAAATAAAATGAAGAATTTGAGGTTCTTGATCTCTTCATTTTACTCTTTCAATTAACTCCTTACTCTACTGTCCCCTTCAGCCAGCATCTTTTCAAGGCTGAGACCCTCAAAGTAAGTAAAGAAAGGCAGTTGGCAATGGAGGCTAAAAGTTCAGTGTTTGCCAGTGAAGTAGGATTTGTACCTTGTGGCTTGGCTAAAACAAAATCTCAGATTAAATACATTGAATCGCTATTATAATCAACAAAAAAGTCTAGAATTTTTTTTTTAAATTTTAATAAAAAAAGGGTTTAACTAAAAAAAATAGATAATATATTTTCTGGGAAGAAATTCTCTGTAGAAGGACTTTAAGTAACATTAACATTAATTTATGGCAAACAAATGGCAAAAATAATTAACTTATTTTTAACGATTGCATTTTGGCTCTCTTAAGATAATTACTGAGCAGGAAGTGAAATTTGCTTTTGCTAAAGAACAGACATAATCTACCTTTTATTATTTAATGTTGTGCTTGATAGTGTATCTAGAAATAAGCAGTCTGTACTTGAACAGGTGCTGGCAGCCAAATTGCATTTCTACGAGTCTGCAAATATTAAACTATGGATTAGAAAATGATCGGCAACATTATTTTCTCATAAAAATCATGTGAAGGAATAAATGAGCATATCATTAAACGCAAACTAAAGGGTTGCAGAAACACCTGCCAAGACCTAAGATTACCAGGGGAAGTACCACTTAGGGTTTATTACGTTGGTCTGCAGCAACCGGTCTCACTGCCACCTCTAAAGCTCAGTGAGAGACTTTTAACAAAGTCAAGCGAAACAGGGGACTTCTAGAAGCACTCAGTAGATAGGGCATCTGTACTAACCCCCTTCTGTACCTAGGCTTAAGGGACATCGAGAAACAGGAGGCAGAAACAATGTAAGACAGGGGGATAGGCAGAAGTGGTGTGGAATGTTATCTTCTGGACATGGCATGTTTTTTACAATCATGAAGACACAGCAGCTGTGGATACCTGAACAAGGTCTGCACAAGACCATGCCAGCTCAAATCCAGCATAGATGAAGGAGCTGATCTCCAGGTCCCACTCCTTGCTGAGGAGCTATTGGTAGTTGGTTGTTAGAGAATGAGAGAGAAGCATTCTTTTTTGAGAGTGTGGCCACAGTAGGTATGCCATAATCCAGGAGATGCCCCACATCCTTGAATATCTCCAGCACTAACTGGACTTAATAGGTTATAAAAAAAAAATAATACATACAGTTGGGAGGGTGTCATTCTGGGGGAGACATGGAGACCGCTGGAGGGGAAAGTAGGGGCTAGATATGATAATATTTTATTGTATAGATGTACAGAATTCTCAAAACTGAAGAAAAAAATATAAAAGCACTCAGAAGCAGCTGACCAATAACAATTTAGGTTCAATGGAAAGATAATGAAGTGTTCTTACCAAAATAGAAGCAAACATTTGGGCTTTGGACCATTTGGTCCTTCATTATCTAACTTTATAATGAAGGTAACATTTACCTCACAGATTCCCATGGTTCCTATTTAAGTATACGCAAAGAATAACCATCAAACCACAGACCACCAGATGCAGGAGAGCATAGAGAATCTCAGTACCACTATTAAGCTACAAATAACTGAATATTATATTTAGAGTTTAGTCTTTAAAGAACAGAGACAAGTGGAGCAGAGAATAGTGATAGGGAGTTTAGGGATTCAGAAGCAATTATTTTTTCAAGTGAGTATTTTTACTGATTTTTTAGACACAATACACACACACATACACATACATACCCCTCAGGAGCAAGCCACACCAGGAACACAGTATATCCTATAAGAGATAAAACATTTCCACACAACAGTCTTTTCCGTAAATTCAAAACATATTGGGAAATTACATTGGTATTTCCTTATTTCATTTGTAAGGAACATGTGTAGTGGGATCTCACCTAATAGACTAGTAGACTATTTGTAGTTTATAATTTGTATTTCTTTGGTAGCTTCTTGGAACGCTAAAACCTAAATATAGACTTCCATGAGTGGCATTTCTCAGAACCCTTGGATGGATAGTAATTGAATACTAAGGCTCTAAGCAATCTTTGGGATTATCCAGGGCAAACTTTTCTCCTATTTAAGCTCCTTTTTTTACCCCCAAAGTGAATATACCAAGGTTCAATGGGATTAAAGAGTCAAGAACTTTGTCAAGACCACAGAGGCTGTCAGAGCAGAGCTGGAAGCTAAGGCCATGACATTCAGGGGCGGTTCCTTTTTTACAGTTCCTGCCTCAGTAATGTAGGTCACAGAGCATGGGCGATGACACTCAGCAGGGCTTCTGCATGCATCGCTCTCATTCATTTCTACCATTCCCCAGAGTGTGCAGAGCCATTTCTGGAAAAATGCTGTTTTCTCTTTTCATGGACTGTAGCTCAGCTGTTAGAAGGCATGTGCGATCATAATGGAATCAGTGAGCTGTGGTGTCTTCCAGCATCTTATTCCTTTTTATTCTTAACCAGAACCTCTACAGCTAGCTGCGGAGAAGAACCGGTCCTTATAACTGTTGTTTAAACTTCTGATGTTCTTGTTATATGTGCTGGTTCTATACAGCTTGAGCTTATCTTTAGTGGTTTAAGTGAAGTCTCTCACATGCTAACGCTGGTTTGCTCTAAAACAGTCTAAATGCTGATTCTCAAATCTGTCCTTAGGTCAGGAAGAGGCAACAGCATTTTTCAGTCCAGCCCTCATCTATGGACCCCACTCTGAGAGTCAGATTTCAGACCCATATGAGATAACCTCATATACCATAGTAGAGATTCCATCATGTAGTGTTTCCTTCATTTTTTTTTGTTGTTGTTATTTTTTTTTCTTTCTGGGACACCCTATGCAACTGACCCAACAGATGACATCGACTCCTCCTTCAAAAAGTGAGAGCTAGAAAGAGGGCAGAGATATGTACTCTCCCTTCTCCCCTCATCTCTACATAGTCTTCTGGAGAAACATGAGTTTCTTAAATTCTTATATATAAATATATAGGCAAATATAGAGGCAGATACCTCCTTAGAGTCAGTTCGGCAGGTAGTTCAGATGACTTTGTTGGGAGATAGACTGCCTAGATTTAGGTCATGACTTTGCACTTAAAAGTAGTTTAATTCTTCTGTGCAACCTTGTGTCTCTGTTTCTTAATTTATAAAGACCTTAAAATAGTGCCCATTGCAGAGTAAGTACTCAAAAAAAATGTTAGCTATTGTAATTGTCCAAAACTAGCCTTGATGAATGAGTTCTTCATCTGTTCCCCCCTCACCCCTCAAGGCTCTGACATCATTACTTCAAGCCTTGTCCTTGCTGACTTCAGTCTGCTGGACTGAATGTCTCCTGTGTTTATTCGTGATAATTCTTCATCCTTTCATACCCAGCCCCACTTTTGGAAGAGAGAATGTATACTACGTGCCTCTATTTTCTAACTGCCCATTTTTCTCCTGCTCAGGTATGTAATAGAGTGTATTAAAGGAGCAGCATGGTTTTGTAAGGGAACTTGCAGGAATATAAACCAGGACAGGAGTCCTATGGAAGGCTTCCTGGAGCAGACAAAATCCAAGTCAAGACTCCAAGAAGCAAGGACTCTTTAGGCTGATGGAACAGTATGGAGTCTTAGAAGAGCTGAAAGGCAACTGAGCAGAGGTAAGACATAGAGGATGCTTAGTGGAGAATCCAAAAGACATCAGTATTTTGGATTGCTAGAAAGGGAAGTGGGAGGATGTATGGCAAAAACTGTACTTTAACCTCAGACCTGGGAGGGCAGGCACTGAGTGGCTTGTGTCCACTAAGATCACTCTGGCTTAAAATAGAGTGTCCTGGGAAGTTTTGAGGTCAGTGAGGTAATCCTGTTTGCCTTTAAGGATTTAACCACTAAATTATAGGGCCAAAGGACATTGTAGGAGACCCAGGAAGGCATTAAAAGTTTGCTTGTTTTAAGTGTCAGGACTCTATTTGTAAGGTTGAAGTTCTAGAAGACTAATATCATAGGGGAGTAGACCTGAGAAGTTAGAGGATGTTCTGCACCAAAGTGAGGTAACACGTGCCTGGGAGCATACCCTGCCTGCATGGACGGCCTTTGCCAGAGCTCTAGCCAGCCACTGAAATCTAATGGCTTCAAGATCCAATTTTAGCATAGGGGGAAGCTCCAAACTCTGCTGTTCAGGGCAGTCTGGGACAAGCAAGGTTCTAAATCTGGGGAGAAGCCACAAGCCTATAGATGGAGGCCTTGTGATAAACCCTTAGATATGGGCATGGTCTCTGAAGGTTATTGGAGACATTCTTGACTTCCCACAAAGACAAGGAGATGTGAATGACCCCTTGCACAAGAGGTGTTTTGGTAGTCTTTCAGAATGACCAGGCACCCACACAGCTTGTGGTGTGAAAGTGAGTTTCACAGCCACAAATGCTGTTTGGAATCCAAGGAGGCAACGAATGAACAGGAAAAAGTCTATGGATTAAGTAGAGAGAATAAGCTCATGCAGGGACTGAAGAGCCTGGAAATACATGTTAAGAATGATAGCAGGCAATTCTGCGAGGCAGAGAAGAGAGAAACAGGAAAGCTGAACCAGAGGACAGAGAATGCCGGAAGGAAGACTGGGAAGTCCAGCCTTAGCATCTATAGAAGTGGGTGCTGGGCTGCAGAATGAAGAAAACCAGCTGCATTAGGTGCAGGTCTTCAAGAAATCTGCACAGGAAAACCGATGGTTTTAGTGGGGAACGTTTCACAGGGCATGGCGGAACACTAGTAGCTTCGGTCCTGTTGATCCAGTGACCTGAAACCAGATAAATGCTGCTTGGAGACACACAACATGGAACCGGAACTTCAGAGATTTTTGGCTAGTTCCCCATGAAGATGATTCTCATTCAGTCTATGACACGGAGCTTCCTGTGAATCATTCCGGAGACTGCATATTTGTCTTGGATGCACCTGTGCGTGTCTAATGGGGCTTTACAAGACAGCACAGTACAAAGGACAGTCTGCGAAAGCTGCACTTGACTTCCCTCTAAAACCTTGAAAACGGATGAGCAGAGAGGCATGACTGAGAACTCTGGAAGAGGACATGGGTCCTGTCCCAACAAAACCCTCTTTAAAAATGTTTGTTGATGTTCCCTGCCATGGCTCCTGAGACCCCCAACCTTCGAGGGGCCTCATTTTTACCATGCCCAAAGAATGTGGCTAATACCTTGTTCGAGGCAGGGCTGAAATTTTTCTGGTTTTTCAAAAGATATTTTCATTTTACATTTATTTTGGGGAACTGTTTTTACAGCACAGGGAATTATGGGTTTGTAGTTATTGTCTTTTAGCATTTAAATATATTGTTTCATTTTCTCCTATTTCCAGTTCTTGCATTAGGAACTAAACTGTCTGATATAATTGTGGCTTTTAAAAAGATAGTTGGTTTTCCCCCTCCACTTGGTTGCTTTTTAAAACATTTTTCTCATTGTCTGGCATTTTAGTATGAGATGGTGTGAATTAAGTTTTGTTCTTTGGAATTGCTGCCTTGATTTTTAAAAACTGTTTTAGAGCATTCTTTTAGTCACTATCTCTTTAAGTACTGTTCTTGAGTTATTTTTTTATTATTTTTTGAGATCATAACATAATCATATCACTTTCCACTTACCTTTCTTCCCTCCAAAGCCCTCCCCCAGTTACCACTCCTTTTCTTTCCTTCAAATTCATGGCCTCTTTTTCTTTAATTGTTGTTACATATATGAGTGTGTGCAAATATATAGATAGATACAACCTGCTCAGTCCATATTTAAATACCCCCTTTTACCCAACACTGTCTTCCTTTTTATTGAATTCTCTGAAACATTTTATTATGTTATATTTACCATTACTAGGAAGGGGGTACATGCCTCAGCAATGCTCATGGATGTCAGAGGACAATTTGAGTGTGTTGGTTTTCTCCTTATACCATGTGGGACCTAGTGATTGAACTCAGGTGGCAGGCTGAGCCATCTTGCTGGCCTGGAACTGTTTTTGCATGTATTTTAGAACACCTCATTATTTCTAAGGTGTCTCTTCCTTCTCTTCTGTATTTTCCATGATTTTCTGAGTTTTCACTGTTGTATTATGAATAATTTACTATTTTTAATTCACTAGTTATTTCCTCTATTACATTTTATCTTCTGACAAATATATTTGTTGAATCAGTTTTTATTTTAGACTTTTAAGTCCATAATTACAATGTAATACTTTATAAAACTAGTTTCCAAAACTCCACGCAAATTCTTAGTTTTTTTCCACTTTTATCTCACTTAATGCTAGTTGTTTCAGCCACAACCCAATAACAAAGATATTTGGAGCTTCTGTGTGTATAAATATTCTCCTTTTGAAAGGTACGACTCATTTTTATTCCCCTGTGTACTTATTATCCTTAAAATGAAAACATAAATCAAACATTGATTGAGAATTAAAAATCAATATGGAAAGTTCACTTGTACATATATAGCGTGATAAATTTCTGCACAAAGCTTTTTGTGTGTTTCTGTGCGACTTTCTTCTTGGTCAGAGTGCTTCGAACCCTTCTAGGTCCTCCCTTCCTCATCTGTCCGTCCCTCACACAACACTAGCTAGTATAATTTTACCTTTTGGCACAGATGGGCTTTTCCCTGGCATTTTAATTTTATATGACTGAAATAATAAAGTATTTATCTTAGTTTTATGGAGGGTAGGGAATAAAGTTGAATTTTATCCTTCTCCATGTAGCTTTCCAGTGTGACTAGCACCAGTTATTAAAGATGCTGTCTCCTTTACACGGAATATTGTTAGCTTCTTTGTCAAAAGTCAGGTGGCTGCAGGAATGTGAGTTTATATGTGGGTCCCTAATTCTATTCCGTTGATCAATAAGTCTATTATTATGCTTGCACCATGTTGTTTTGATTACTACAGCTACATATTTTAACTTGAAATCTGGATGGTGAGACTTCCTGCATCAAACTCAACTCCAGATGGATCAAGGACCTCAACATGAGGTTGATACTCTGGTAGAGGAGAAAGTAGGGAGTGCACTTGAACTCACTGGCATAGGAAAGAACTTTACAAACAGGACCCCAGGAGCACAGGAATTAAGACCAACATAAACAGGTTATCACAAAACTAAAAAGTTTCTGTTCAGCAAAGGACAATATCACTAGATTAAAAGACCGCCTTCAAAAAGGTAAAAAATCTTTACCAGCTCCAATAAATGGTTAATACCTGTAATATACAAAAAATTCAAACAATTAAACAAGAAAATAAGCAACTCAGCAAAAAAAGATGGGGCATATAGTTAAAAGTGTTTTCAAAAGATGAAGTACAAATGGCAGAGAAACACTAAACAATGTTTAACATCCTTAGCCTTCAGGAAAATACAGATTAAAGATTTTATGTCATCCAATCAAAATGGCTAAGCAAGTTTAAAGATATGACAATAAATGCTAGCATAGATATGGAGAAAGAGGAACACTTATTTACCACTCACGGGAATGCAAACTAGTGTAGTCACTGTGGAAATCAGTATTGAGTTTCACCAAAAACTGTCTTCATAAAAATAGTTCTACCATTTGACCCAGTTATTTCACTCTTGGATATAAACCCAAAGGACTCCATATCCTACTCTAGAGATACCTACTCATTTGTGTTCATTGCTGCTCTATCCACTACAGATAAGAAATAGAAACAGCCTAGATGTCCACCAACTAATGAATGGATAATGAAAATATAGTATATTTACACAAAATTTATTCAGCTATTAAAAACAAAATTACAAAATTTACTGGTAAATGGTTGGAGCTGGAAACAATCATTCTGAATGAGGCAATCCAGATCCAGAAAAAAAAATGTCATGTATTTTCTCTCATCTGTGGATGTTAGCTTTAAATCTTCAGATACGTGTGTTTCATTTGGAGTACAAGTAAAGTTTAGGAAATTACTAAGACTGTCCCTCCTGCCATTGTGGGGGGGGGCAGTCAAGGGAATTGAATGCATTGGTGTAAAGAATCAAAAGGGAATAAAGGAACAGGAAGGGTTAAGGTAGGTTTGAGAAATGGAGAGGAGGGATTAGGGAAAGAAATAAGTAACAATAAAGAACTTTTGAAAAAAATATGAAAATCTACTACTGTAGAAATTTCCAAAAATATGTATTCATATTTATATGAGGGTGAGAGGGCGAGGGAGAGAGTGAGTAAGTTAAAATGTAGTCACCTGGTAATATGTCAGCAATGCTTGTACTAGATATCAGATGCTAGAAAATAACATATCCAGGGTCAGGTATGAGTTACTTTCTTTGGAGTTGTTGGCCAGTGTCATCCTAGAACCTTCAAATATTGCAAGGCTATTGCCATTGCTATTAGTTATCATGCAGACATTGGTGGCAAGACCCTATTGTTGAAGACATTACATGTGTGAGTCATAGGGCATGGAGAAATCAAGCTGGTGTGGACTGGGAAACTTTATTCATAGTGCTGGAAGCTGCTAGGTGAGCTATTAGAGGAGTAAAATAATTATCAGTCATGCTCAGCTATGACCCCTTCAAGCTACTATACGGACTGACTTGGAAAAGCATGCTCACTGGTGTACTAGTGGCATAAACATCATGGGTGTAACCAGCCACTTTATGACTGGAGCTAAGTTCCGCTCAGTGAAACCCATGGTACCATTATCAGGCTATACAGTTCATAGGCCCTAGGAAGTAGTTTTCGAATATTATTCTTCTAAGTTGACATGGTATTAAACTGACTCCTAATGACTTATCATTATGCCCAGGGACCAGTGCATCTCTCAGTCCTCAATGGAGAAGCTTCTGTTTACAGTAGATGGTGATTAATAAAAGACCTATCACTGGCCGAGGCACAGAGAAGAGACTGCAGAATGTCCAGACTGAAAGGTGCTGTGGATATCACTCTATGTAAATAAAACACTGATGGCCAGTGACCAGGCAGGAAGTATAGGTGGGACAAAGAGAGAGGAGAATTGGGGAAACAGGAAGAAGGAGGGGAGAGACTGCAGCCACCGCCAGGACAAGCAGCATGTAGAGACTCTGGTAAGCCACCAGCCACGTGGCAAGGTATAGATTTATAGAAATGGGTTAATTTAAGATAAAAGAGCAGTTAGCAAGAAGCCTGCCACGGCCATACAGTTTATAAGTGATATAAGCGTCTGAGTGATTATTTTATAAGTGGATTGTGGGACTGCGGGGCTTGGGGAACCTGGAGAGAAGCCCTCCAGCAACAGAAAGGTAACATTTATACCACAACCCCCCTCACAGGGCTCAGGGGTCATTGTGAAAAGAGTGTAAGAGCCTGAGGTGGTGGATGACAACAAGGAGACATTCTCTTGTTTGACACAGCAGGGAAGCTGGACACATGAACTTACAGTGTTTACATCAGAATGTACAAAACCTGTGTAAGCCCAAGCCAGGCCAAATAATAGCAAGGCAAGGAGTATTGGGCACACAATCCATTCCCAAGATGGGGAGCTATTGACAATTGTTAACTGCTTGGAGAGAAAGAGACCGTTTTCTCTAAGATTGTATCTCCTGGTAAGTCAACCATCTCCAGTAGAATACCACATACTCAAGAATATTTGGGCAGCACAATTTGGTCAGGGAAGGATGCTCTATAGGCTGGGAGGCCAGCACCCTTATGAAAATCTGGTGACAGTGCCTAGACAGTTTTGATTGAGTGCTATGTATGAGTATGTATGAGTAGCAAAACTGGAGGAAAAAGTTGACATTTAGGATGATGCTACTTTTCTCTAGAGGAAGTTGACATTTGCTCCTGTCTATCACAACCTTAAGCAGCAGATTATGATGATTGTAGCTTAAGTAGTAGTCTTTTCAAGGGCTGCTGTTGGATTCGTTCTTCTTCTGCTGGTGTCAGCCTTTGTGAGTCCTAACTCCAAGTTCTCCCTGGCCACCTGCATTCCAGTCCTCATCCCCTAATCTTCTCATGGCTGTAAGAACTCTGCTGCATGTGCTAGAGAGTTGGCTCAGTGGCAACTAGCTGCTTTTCCAAAGGACCCGGGTTCAATTCCTAGCATCCACATGGCAGTTTGCAATTGTCTCTAATTCTAGTTCCAGGGAATCTGATGCCCTCATCTGGCCTCCAAAGTCACCAGGTAAGCACATGGTACACAGACATACATGCAGATGAAGCACCCATACACACAAACCAAATAAATGAAAGCTCTGCTCAGATCCTCAGGTTTTCAGGCCCATGCCTCTAAAGCAGAAAATGACTCTAGGAAAAGAGTGCCTCCATATACATGTGCTCTTAGTTCTCTAAGTCTGTCTGTCTTTAGGCATTATTCAGTTGTATTTCACTATTATGGGTTTTTTTTAAATGTCTTTAAAGTATTTAGGGTTTCCTTCATACAGTTTATTTTGTACTCACTGAAAAGTTAGTCTTCATTTCTAGACATTTATTCACCATGTGATCTTTTCCCCTTCTCCACTCTCTGCAAGACCTATTCATTTCACGACCGCTAACCATCTGTCTTCCTTCTTTCCCATGCAGTGGACAGTTAAAGTCTGTTTCTTCCTTGATCTCGGGTATGTTTGACTTTGTAGATATTTCTTTTGCTGCTACCCCCTTCACTCCTCACGTAGCTCCTTCTGGTTGCTTGTCCCTTTCATGGTTACCTTATCTCAGCTTTCCCCTCCAGTTCCTGCCCTTTAACGTGTCATCCTTTAAAACTAACCTTACACATTTTCTGTGGGGTGCATCATGCTCCTGATTTCAGCTACCATTTGTATGCTGATGTTTTAAGACCTTTTCTCTTGAACTACAAGGTAGCACTTCTTTCTCTTATATATCTCCACTGTATGCTAAAAGGCATACCAAACTAAGTATGTCCACAACACAGTCCACCATCTCTCATCAACTCTTCAGCCACATCCCATTTTAGGAGACAGACTCCCTCCCTCCACTGCTTTCCAGTCCAGGAGACACTGTGGGGTACCATTTTCCTTTCACTTCCTTCAGTCCCTAAGATGTCAGTTTCAAAGGTTTTAGTTTTAAATATGCACACTTCATGTTTTTAAAATACTGGAGGTGCAATATCTACTTGATGGTGGAATTCACAGTAGAATTCACAGGCAGTAGAAGAGATGATAAAGAGGCATGGGATATAGTCAGCCTTTGATGGCAAAGGCTGGTGAGAGTTCCGGATATACGGTGTTGCCCACACTCTACTAAGTCTCTCAAAACGCTGCCCTTTGTTCTCAAGTCAAGGATAGGACATTCTACTATGTCCTTTCTCCTACAGAGTCTATTCAAGGCATGTATGATTATTTCTGTCCACCCTGTTTGCATCACCGACTCAATTCTATATGTATTTAAAGCCTGAAGACACTAATTTACACATATCTTATAGGCCTATGTACAAAAAAAAGGGGTCTCATGCTAATGAGTCTTTATTTCTTCTTTTTCTTTATTGAGTTGTTTTACTATTTACACCATCATATTCATCAAAAACAATGTTTTCTTATTTTGCTCTCTGATGGCTTTAAGTGTATTCATGTTTAACCCTTAACTTGTGAACCATTCTCGTGGGATCCAGGCCTCTACTTTCCACTCACTGTGGTCCTTAGTGCCCAGCATGAGGCTCAGCTGCAGCAGTGTCTGGTTATTATATATTGCTTCACAGAATAAAAATAAAATCACCAGGAGAAATCAGAATAAAAACTTTCAGGATTCCACTGTGATTCACAAAAGAGGCAAAGACACAGGGAGCAGAGGGAGGGAAGAAGAAATGGGACCAGGCTATAAAACTTCAAAGCCCATCCCTAGTGACTTTTTCAACTTCTTCCCACAAGGCTCTACCTCCTAAGTTTCCATAGCCTTCCAAAACAGTGCCATTATCCAGAGAACAAATGCTCAAACGCATGAGCCTATGGAAAACATTTCACATTCATGCCCCAACAACAACGCTGTCATTTTCTTATCTGTAAAACAAAGTTGTAATGACAGCATCTATATCACAAAAGTGCTATGAAGATCAAGGAAGTTAATGCAGAAAAACACTCTTGGTGTCTGGCTCATACAAAGAGCCACATTATCATTGACTCTTGCTGAGTTCACCCCTGGTCTAAAAAGTCAGGTTGTTTGGTATATTCTTGACATGCTGGGAAACAACTGGCCAAAGAAGGGAGCAATACAGTCAACAACTCCTTTTCTGCTTTATGTGTTCCCATCTCTGGGATACAGACAGATCTCTGCCTTCATGCACTCCTGTTTTAACAGGATGGAGAGTGAATTAGTGTTCATAGAAAACCCCCAGGGAAATGACAAAACACAATCCATTCGGAGGGTGTTATGAACAGAAGGAACACATTGCTCTGCCACCTGTAATCCAGGGATCAAGGAGGGCTGCTTAGACCAGTGGTTCTCAGCCTTCCTAATGCTGTGACCCTTTGATACAGTTTCTCAGGCTGTGGTGACCCCCACCCCCAACCATAAGATTATTTTTGTTGTTACTTTACAACTGTAATTCTGCTACTGTTATGAATTGCCATGTAAATATCTGATATGCAGGGTATATGATACAGAACCCCCATGAAAGGGTCATTTGACTCAGCCACAAGAGAGGAAGGTATCTGCTCAAGAGGGACACTTCATGGAATTTTCTATAAATATAAAAATTCTATAAATATATTCTATAAATATAAAAAAGGACATGGAAGTGTTTGTTTGGGAAAAGAGTCAAAACAACACAGAATCTCAATGTTTATTTTCTTGAAGCCTTTTCAGAATTAAACAGTGGGTACAAGTGATGAACAATAACTACAATATATCCTTTTGCTCAGTTAGTTGAGTTTGGTAGGAGTTAGATGATAGAAAGACACAAAAATAAAACAAAATAAACAAAGACAAACAAACAAACAAAAACCTGTAACACTGAAGATCGATATGTAAGTGTAGCTGGCTCTTTGCTGTGGGAAGCAAATGACCTTGAGTCCAAACTATTGGTGTAGAGAAGCAGTTCTCAACATATGGGTCATGACCCCTTTGTTAAACCTCTATTTCCAAAAAATATTTAAATTGTAATTCATAACAGCAACAAAATAACAGTTATGAAGTAGCAATGAAAATAACTGTGGTTCGGGGTCACCACAAAATGAAGAACTGTACTTAAGGCTCGCAGCGTAGGAAGGTTGAGAACCACTGGTATAGGCAGACATTGCTGCATTGTTTATGTCGTCCCAACACTATTTAATTTCACCACCACTTTGCAGACACCCCAGGGGGAATTGTGTGATCTCCAAGAAAGGTTAATAACTTCCTAGACTTAAAAGTGAATAGTTGGCTTTGACTGCAAGCAATATAAAGCATGCTGGTTAAAGAATAAATGTTCTTTGCTTCATGTAACACATTCAAATTGCGATCTAGAGACTCAGAGTTTTGTCAAAGTTCACTTCTTTGCAATTACTTTTGTCTTTCTCATAGCTCCCAGAGGGTTGCATCACCTTTCTGCACACCTGCAATTCGGGTGCAGAGAGAAGGAGGAGCCAAAAGGGGGACCCCTACTGTGGAAAACCAGAAACCTGTCCAGACCTCCACAGAGATCTTCTTGTACTTCATTGTCCTAGCTGTCATAGGACCGCCTTTTGTTGTTGTTCAAAGGAATCTGAGAAGGTGAAGCTTTAGTACATCCAGATAGGGGAGATGATTGACACAGGCTTGATGGTATTGTTTCATCATAGCAGGATGCTTTGGGAACTTCAGTGATGCCAGTCTAGAACAGACACCGAACTTGTGTAAAACTCCCCAGAGATGGCTGAATACATTTTCCTACTGGCTAGGATATCTGAAAGTCGAGACAACCACCCATATCAGGAAGTAAATAAAGTGTGAAGATTGACTACCTTCTACAGTTGATCCCAGACTTGATGAGAGTAACACCCAAAACCATTCATTTAAATGATCTTTGCACCCAAGATGGTGAGATGCTTGGCTTCGCTTAGCTCCGTGAGAGAGCACCTGGACACACAAGCACAGTCAAACTTGGGGAGTGTTGGGCTCTCTGGCAGAAGCCCAGAGTATGTGTTTTAGCACAATGAGAGGTGACTACAGGGTTGTCACTGTGGTCTGCTCTTGGGTAGAAAAGGAGATGCAGATTCGATCATTTCTGGAAATGCCTTTGAAAGGGAAAAAAAGAGCAGTCAAGTGCCTCAGGAGCCAGACCAATTGTGTATCCTAGACAAATGCCTGGGAACCATGGGAGTGATTTGGCAGGGGCATGATACATTTAATCCGTTTAAAAAACGAAACCTGGTTAGTCAGTGACGGAAGTGGCATTGAGCAGTCAAGGTGCTCTCGGTTAGTTTCTGCCAGTGTAAAAACAGGGCATGGCACACTCCCCAAGGAAGACTGGCATTTGCCTATGTAGTCAGAGAACCCCAGTTTCTGAAGGATTGTCAGGATAGGGGGGGTACATGGTTCCCCTTATATTTCTTACTTTCATTTTGTGGGAGCCAGAACCCCAGGCAGAAAACAGACTTTGTTGAAAACAATCTCTGGCTGTTTCCCAAGAACACAGCTGGTTCTTAAGTAGGGGGTGTGAGGGTGTGGTGCGCGGGAAGTGCTTCCCAGGCAGTGAGAGGCTCTTCCTATCAGGGTGCCTTGGTCAGTCCATAGCAGAGTCATGGCTGTGCCTCTCACTGTCTCACTTCACCTTGGCTCCTAGAGTTTCCTCCCAAACATCCATGTGCTGTGTCAGCAGACAGACTTCCTGGTGTGTGGAACAGGAGCTGAGCAGGGGCAAGGGCTGTGTTGGCTGTCAAGGGTGCTGCCCGGATTCCTCCCTCCAGGTAGGACGAGCTACTGGTTGGTGCCTGCTGTCTCCTGGCTCGACTCGGTGGCAGAGAGCATCTTGCGCTGACTGCCAGATCTTGACTTTTGCGTGCTGCTGCTGTTCTCTGTTCCGCTCACCCCCGCCCCTTAAGTGCTTAACAACTCATCCCAGTGGGACGTTCAGTTTTGCAAACATTTAAAAATGCAGCCTGGGAATCGTTAGTGGCTGTATTAAAGGCTCCTTTGGGGTGTGCCTCAGTGAAGTGGGTTAAGTGGTTGAAACAAACAGTGGTTCGTTACAGAATTTTTAACTGCTAGAATGCTCAGCCTTATGGTGTGTTTAACTGTTTTCATTTTTTTTTTCCAGGCAAGAAATTAGCACGCTATGGGAAAGTGTCAAATATGGCATTACACTCCCATTTAGATTAGCCGTGGCTACTGAGACTATGTCCTGTTTATTTTTAATTGTTTTAGTAAATTTGGATGAGAACCACTCTTTAGTTTCTTTTACATTCAGCACAAACTTTATGGGAGAAGTGAATAGCATTTATTGAATTCCTACAATATCCTTGGCACAGTGGCAGGCATTTCATAAACTTTTAACATATTTGAAGCTTATTTTATTTCCATTGTTATTTTTTGAGACTATGTATGTATGATCACATACATGTATACATGCTCATATGCAGCCTCCATTTCTTACCTTCAAGTCTATCCACATCCCCACAACACCTCCCATTGTGTCTTATTTTTGTTTTGATAACTCCCTGTGTCCAAGAAGTATATGCTACCCATATATGCTTGATTGGGACCCTCCACTGGAGCATGGAAAGCTGGCCATATCCTCAAAGAACAATGTTTCCCCCTCCCCCAGCAGTAATAGATCCTCAGTAAAGGATAGGCGTGGAGATCCTCTCCCCAGTCCATGTGGGGGTTTTGGCTGGCTTGATCTTGTACAGATTCTGTGCAGGTAACCCCAGCTGCTGGGAGTTCACGAGTGCCAATGCTGTGTCGTGTCCACAGGACAGCATTTCATGGCACTTCTCCCCGTTCTCTGGTTCTTACATTGTTTCTGCTTCCTCTTTTGAGATGTTCCCTGGGCCTCGGAAAGGGCTGGAGGGTTGATATTAATATTTTTCATTTAAGACTGGGCACTCTCCATCTTCTACTCAGCACTTTGTGTCTTTGCATTGACTACTGTCCATGTCCAGAAGAAGCTTCTATCAGATTGGTTTGCAGGCATATCGTTGGAGGAATTTTCTTGATTTCTGATTGGTGTGGGAGAACCCAGCCTACTATGGGCAATTCGATCCTTGGGAGGGTGGGCCTAGGCTATGTAAGAAAGGTAGCTGAACAAGTGAAGGGATCAAGTATACAGCATTCCTTCATGATCTTTCCTTAAATTTCTACTTAAGTTTCTGACTTCAGGTTTTTGAGCTCTGGTCCTGACTTCCCTCAATGATGGACTATAACCTGTAAGTTGGAATACACCCATCCCAAGGTCCTTTTGGTCATCATTTTATCACAGAAACTTAAACTAAGCTAAGACATTATCTAATCATCCATCATTTCTATTTAGTCATCCATCTGTACATGACCTATGTATTTATCTACCTAGTATGTGCCAATCTTAAAGTTACATATGCAAGAATCTATCATCTGTCATATCTACTATCATCTATCATTAATTTATCTACATATCATCTATTTTTCTTTTTTATCACTCATCTATCTATCTATTCATCTGTAAATCTATTTGAAGAATGATGGGTAGATGATGAGCCCAGATAGGGACTACATACTGAGACATCATATAGATCTGGAATTTTGGCTTTCCCTCTTAAGGTGTCAGAGAGCACATTTTAGATACGTTTTAGAAATAGATACTGAAATTAAGTATTTATTTCTAACCTCCATAGACAACTTCATGGTCATGAGCCAAGTCCAACACCTGCTCTAGTCTCACCTTCAGATGGTCCATGGGATTACTCTGTTGTAGTGTCTTAAAATTCTTCACAAGTTCTGAAAAAGGGATTCCACACTTTCACTTTTTACAAAACCTTATAAATTATATAGCTAGTCATGATAATATCTTCTCTAATGATGATGATAAATATAGGTTACTACAAAGCAGAGATTTCTACTAATGTCTATTTATTAAGATTTAATAAATTGAATTAATTCAGATAATTAAGATGGAAAGCAACCTAGGCCCCCTGCACAGAAAATCAAGGAGGAAAAGGTTCTTGAATAGAAAATTCAACAAGAGTCATGAGTAATAAGGAGGTATTTAGGGTCCCAAAGACAGTTTTGGGGTCCTTGTGGCATCCTTCAGTTTTGGAAGCAGATCTGTATTTTGGATTTGAAGAAGACAATAAAATACACCCTGATTATTTCTAGAAGCTCCTATCGAAATGGCTTTAAACTGAGTCGGAGGCCCACAATGCAGATGTATAATGAATGGGTATATAACAATACAATTGGTAATATTTTAATTTTTCAAAAAGTTAAAGTGTTACTTTCCTCATCACTGTTAGAAAATACCTGACAGAAACAACCTAATGGAGGGCAGGTTATCTTGGCTCACTGTTGCGGTAACGCCCGCGTTACCGATAACCGTTCACCTTGCCTGAGCGAAGGGCTGCGGATTAAAAAATAGAGACAAAAGACAGCGGGTCATCCGTACGATTGGATGTCGAATGCCGTTTATTGAAAGAGGGAAGAAACCTTAAATACGTACAGGCTTACAGCACAAATGGAGGAACCCCGGAGGGCAGAAGTTCGCTGTCAATGGTCCACATTCCAGACCCAATGTTCTATATTCTTGCATCTAAGTAGTTAACTGCCCAAAATGCAGGATACACAACAAGGAACTTCCCTTAAGCATTCAGAAGGGTGGATACCGGCAGGGAATCCGAATAGGGAGGACACAAGGAACTTCCCTTAAGCATTCAGAAGGGTGGATACCGGTAGGGAATCCGAATAGGGAGGACATCTGATCAAGGTCAAGCAAGCAAGGCTGCAGCCACTCCCAGTCGGGGCGGGGCCGGGGCCAGGGCCCATGGCGCCCACAGTTCCCCCCTTTTTATTAAATGAGCTTCTGACTTAGGTTGCGTGGGACCAGCAGACCACCTTACCCGTCATAGAGACACCTGCCCAGGCCACACAAGTGCTCTGTCTTAGGTTGGTGGCAGCCCCCCAAGCATTACCCGTCTCTGAATACTCATTATCATACAGACTCAACCATGTGAGCTGTAGAGTGACTGCTGCCAAAGATTTCAAAGTGGCACTGGGCTTGCAATCTGTGTGACACAGAAAAGACCAACAGAAGTCCGAACCCACCCATAGCCAGGAGGCTAAAGGCAATTGAACCATTCCCTTCTTAAACGAGCCTTACTGTAAATAGGAGTCCTTGTAAGGTGGTATCCCAAAAGCAAATGGAACTTAAGTTTTAATAATTTTACAACTTTCAAAGCCAATTATAATGTATAAAAGTGGAATTAAATTTGTCATGCCCAATAAGAAGAAAGATTAACTAACTGTGGTAGCTACTTTTGCTGCCAGGGTCTCCATTGTGCTAGCTGTAGTAACCAAATATGAAATAGCAATCCCAGAAACAATAGCAGCAGTGGCCACCACTGCTATAACAGCAACAACGGCAACAGCGATGTCAGAGTCTCTTCTGGAGCGTGTGAGCATCATCTGTGTCTAGCTGCCACGGTCTACTGGCATGGACACAGCTCCAGGAACACGAACCACCAAGGCCCATTTTTCTTGATCCCAGCACTACTTAGGCTGGCAGGTCTGCAAGAGAACAACTGAGAAACAAAGAAAACAGAAAACAAAAACAGCAAACAAGGAGCAGAACTAATGGCCTCAATAATGGCTATATTCAGGCTCACAAATTTTGAGGTATCTTCAAAAAGGCTAGATGAATTTCAGGAGGCAAATAAATGTTGCACAGAGCCATTCCTGAAAAGTAGGTACTACACCAGCTTGAGGGGGTTGCAAAATGCGAAAAAGGCTTAGCTGGTATGCTACTGTTTACAACTGAAGTTCATTGACCTTCAGAGTTATCCTTAATCTCCAAGGTGTGGTACATTCTCAATGTTTTTTGAAAAAAGTTACCATACATTACCTTCTGAGGAATCCAACCACATGGCTACAGTTCCTAGGCTAGAATAATGTTTGCCAAGGCTGGCCGTATTGGGCTCTCAATCCCCATTGGCATCAGAAGGGGAGAGTTTTTTACGAAGGCCCAATAGGTCTCTGCCATGTTGGGATTCAGCAGCAGCCACAGGACGCACACAGCGTTCAGGAACCCACAGAGGAACTTCATTGTCCTGTGGAAAGACACAAACAGATCCCCGGGCCCACACCAACACCGGATCGGGTCCCCTCCAAGTGCCAGTAGAAAGATCTTTCCATTCGCACCAGAGGATGATTTGCAACAGGAGCCCTCCAGTGCTTATCTGCAGCAGATACTCCAGCAGAATCCACCGATAAAAAATTTAAAATATATAAAACTAGGGAAAGAATAGAATGTGGAGAGGAAAGATGAGCCCCTAACTCCCCCTTTTTTACTTTAGCAATATAAGTTTTTAAGGTACGATGGCAGCGTTCTACTATAGCCTGCCCTTGAGGATTATAAGGAATACCAGTCTTATTAACAATAGAAAAATCTTGGCAGAATTTTGAAAATCCCGTACTACTGTAGGCGGGACCATTATCAGTTTTTATGCATTTTGGCACTCCCATGTAAGCAAAAGCATGAAAACAATGATTTTTTACATCCTTAACCTTTTCCCCTGAATGGACAGAAGCAAAAATTAGAGAAGAATATGTATCAATAGACACATGGACATATTGTAATTTTCCAAAGGAAGGCACGTGCGTGACGTCCATCTGCCACACATGATTAGGTAAAAGTCCTCGAGGATTAACTCCCAAATGAGGAACAGGTAAAAATTCCACACAAATAGGGCATGATTTAACTATTTGGATAGCTTGTTCCCGGGTTATGCCTGTATGATATCGGAGAGATCCAGCATTAAGATGATAACGCTGATGCAACTGAGTAGCCTTATCAAAGGCAGAACAGACTAATGTGACAGCCATACGAGTAATGGCGTCAGCCCTCTGATTACCTTCACTTAGAGGTCCAGGCAATTGAGTATGAGCTCTAATATGGCCCACATAAAGGTTATGTGAGCGAGACCATATAAGTCCTTGCACTTGCAATAAGTATTCATGAATGGAAGAAATGGATGGTATGTAGGCTGTTGTTTCCAAAGGCATAATGGCATGTGCCACATATTGACTATCAGTATAAATATTTACACTCTCATCAGAAAACATCTGTAAAGCAAGCAACAGCGCCTGTACCTCTGCCACCTGGGCAGAAGTGCCCTGGACCTTTATTCTCTTTACTATGTTACCAGAAACCACCACAGCAAAACCACGTGAAGTGCCATCAGTAAATACCACACGGGCCTGAGGAATAGGAGTCATTTGTACTATCTTGGGAAATATAACAGGATGCAATTTAAAAAATTGACACACATCATTGGAGGGGTAGTGAGTATCAAACTGACCCTGCATGGAGCATGTCAATATGGCCCAATCATTATCATTAGCTTGCAACCATGCTACTTGAGACTGGGTGTATGGGGTCACCACAATATCTGGCTCTTTACCAAAAGTTTGAACACTGGTCTTGATTCCCTTAAATATAATCTGAGCGACAGCCTGTGGATAAGGAGTGATGATTTTTGCTGGAGAAGCTGGGGAATGTACCCATAAAATAGGACCTGTTTGCCAAAACACTCCAGTAGGTGAATGAGTAAAACAAAATATCAAATACAATAAGGGAGAATTAAGATCTATATACTGTACGTGAGCCTGTTCCAGGGCCTCTTGCACACGTTGTAGGGCTACACGTCCTTCAGCTGTTAATTTACGGGGAGATGAAGGGTCAGGGTCGCCCTTTAAGACATCATACAAGGGGCGAAGCTGACCTGTTGGAATTTTTAAAGTGGGCCGAAGCCATTGAATATCTCCCAGAAAGGTTTGGAAATCATTAAGTGTGCGTAGCTGATCCATACGCAGAGTAATCTTTTGTGGGCGTATGCCCGTGCGTAACAATTCATGACCTAAATAATGATAGGGAAAAGATACCTGTACCTTTTCTGGGGCTATTTGTAAGTTAGCCAAGCTAAGAACCTCTTGTAAATAAGAAAAGGCATCAAAAACAAGTTTTTTATCTTTAGCAGCCATTAATATATCATCCATATAGTGAATTATATAAACATCTGGAAAAGCTTTTCGAACTGGAGCTAGGGCCAAAGACACATAAATTTGACATATAGTAGGGCTATTGGCCATTCCTTGAGGCAATACCACCCACTGATATCTCTGATAAGGTTCCTTAAGATTTTCTGAAGGAACACTGAAAGCAAAGCGAGGACTGTCCTCGGATGCAAAGGAATGGTGAAGAAACAATCCCTCAAGTCAACCACAATTAAATGCCAATGTTTAGGAATTGCCACAGGGGCAGGCAAGCCAGGCTGTGTTGCTCCCATGAGAAGCATGGTTTTATTTACAGCTCTAAGATCCTGTAACAGCCTCCATTTTCCTGATTTCTTTTTAATAACAAATATAGGTGAGTTCCAAGGTGAAGTGGAAGGAATGATATGTCCAGCATCTAACTGCTCCTTAACCAATGCATACGCAGCCTCCAATTTTTCCTTAGCAAGGGGCCACTGCTCCACCCATACAGGGTCATCACTCTTCCAAGTGATTTTTATCGGTTGTATTATTGAAGGCTGCTGTGCAGTGACCCCTATGGAAAAGATCCTAATCCTCTAGTATCGCCAGGACCCCTAGTGACACAGTTTTTGTCTGCCACAGGGAGCGGGTCTCCTTGCAACATTTTCCCTAAGCCTTTGCCCGGGCAGTAGCCCTGACTCTTTAGCATCTGTTGTACAGGCTGTGTAGTAAGCACCGCTCCCATGCCATCCAACACATCCCGTCCCCACAAGTTCACTGGAATGTCAGGTAGCACAAATGGTTGAAAAGTTCCTGCATGACCTTCCTCATCCTTCCAATTTAAAAGTAGCTTGCTCTGTAATGGCGTCTGAGCTGTGCCGATACCTTGTAGGTGAGAGGTAGAATCTTTAAGGGGCCAAGCTTCGGGCCAATGTTTTAAAGAAATAACTGAAGTGTCAGCGCCAGTATCTAAAAGACCCCGAAAACTGTGATCATTAACTTTTAAATTTAGCATGGGTCTTTGTTCTAAGGTGGAAACCCAGCATGCTAGAGGGCCCGTAGAGCCAAATCCACCCTCACCTCTGTGTGGTTTAAGAAAAGGATTATTAGTATGAAAGCGGGGCATCAAAAGCAGTTGTGCTATGCGAGCACCCTGGGGAATAATTGTCACCCCTTTACCAGCCTCAACCATAATTCTAATTTCCCCTTCAGAGTCTTCATCTATCACTCCTGGAATTACTCTAATCCCTTGCATAAGAGTGCTGCTCCTGCCCAGAATCAGTCCTAAAGACCCTGCAGGTAGTGGACCCATAACTCCAGTACCGAGAGCCTGGGGACCCATCTGAGGTGTTAATACTGTTCTGGTGGAGGAACAGAGGTCCAATCCTGCGCTTCCAGGGGTGCCTCTGATAAGGTCTTGGACAAAAAGGGGTTCCTTCGAGGAACAAACTGGATGGGATGGTGGGAAACTGGGGATGGGGCAGGTGTATCCAGGGCTCCGTACACCTGGCTTCGGGGGGTCCGGAGCGGACCCCGCTGCCCGTTTCCCGACGGTGGTAACATATTTCCCTGAGCATAAACCTTAGATCGGCA
Source organism: Peromyscus leucopus (assembly GCF_004664715.2). NCBI lineage: Eukaryota > Metazoa > Chordata > Mammalia > Rodentia > Cricetidae > Peromyscus > Peromyscus leucopus. The sequence continues at coordinate 58,906,443 of NC_051084.1, forward strand.
CTCATTACTCCAGTGATGTCCCTTTTTACATCGCGGGCAAAGTCCCGGTGTCTTTGCCGTTGCTTGGGCTCCAGGACAATTATTCTTAATATGACCTTGCTTGCCGCATCCAAAACAGGTTTTTGGGCGGTTTCCTCCAGAATTAATCCCCCTCATGGCTGAGGCCATTACCTGTCCCATGATGTGATGCCCATCTATATCTCTACATAGTTTAAGATAATCATTTAAGCTCTTATTTTTATGAGGCCTAATGGCCTCCTTGCAATATTTATTGGCATTTTCAAAGGCCAGTTGCTTTACTATGGGCATGGCTTGATCAACATCCCCAAACACTCTCCCTGCTAGTTGAAGCAGGCGATCTACAAATTCTGCAAATGGTTCTGACGGCCCTTGAATGACTTTAGATAGTTGTTCACCAGCAGCTTTATTAGGTAGCCCTTTCCACGCTCTGGTAGCGGCCACACTAATCTGTGCATAAACTGCAGGATCATACAAAATCTGTGCTTGTAAAGTGGCATACTGCCCTGCACCCGTGAGCATCTCAAGATTACGAGCCGGGAAGCCTGCAGCAGCATTTCTATTAGCTGTAGTTTGACAATGTTCTTGAAACTCACTCCTCCAAATTAAATAATCCCCCCAGAGAGAGCAGCGCGACACAGCTGCATCCAATCGCTAGGGGTGCAATTTAAGGCAGAAAAAGATTCAAGTATAGCGATGGTAAAAGGAGCATGGGGCCCATATGACATCACAGCTTCCTTGAGCTGTTTGATGCTTTTAAAATCTAGAGGATTGTGCTCTCTTTGTCTCTGCCCCTGAACATTTTGAGTCTCTATGACCGGGTAAGCAACTCCCCCCGTCAATCCCTCCATGGGTGCGGAAGGAAGGACCTCCGTGTTGCAAAAGTCAAGGTTATGGGCTGGAGGTCTATCCTTGCGAGAAATCTGTGATTTCCCTCTTAGGCATCTAGCATCCTTTTTTGATCTGATTTCTACATCATCACCCTCTGAAGATGACTCTGCAGAATCGGAAGACGACTCTGCCGAATCAGAAACATCAGAAGTTTTAAGGGTTCTGAGAGCCTCCTCTATCTGAGACTCCTCCAACACAGTTTTAGCTTCATTTAAGTGTTCTTGGACTTCAATATCATCACTAAGCAATGCATCCTTAACCAAGCGCCACAAAGAAAAAGTGGCTAAGGATATGGAATCAGGCCCTTCTTTATGCATATATTTCTGTAAGTCAATCTTGACCTGTTCCCAATCTGGTATATTAAATCCTCCGGAGACCAGAAACCAAGGACTAGCATTCTGGAGGATTTGAACAAAATCTTTAGCCGTCTTGCTCTTAATAATAGTGCCTTGCCGCCTCAACAGTCCAATTAACTGTTCCTCGAGGAGTGACTGTGAGCTAGCGGCCCCCATTCCAATCCACTCTTACCTTAAAATGCCGGCCGGCCTTCCAAGAGTGTCCGTCAGCTGGTCCTCCTTACTCAGACCTCGGTAGGAACCTCCATTTGTTGCGGTAACGCCCGCGTTACCGATAACCGTTCACCTTGCCTGAGCGAAGGGCTGCGGATTAAAAAATAGAGACAAAAGACAGCGGGTCATCCGTACGATTGGATGTCGAATGCCGTTTATTGAAAGAGGGAAGAAACCTTAAATACGTACAGGCTTACAGCACAAATGGAGGAACCCCCGGAGGGCAGAAGTTCGCTGTCAATGGTCCACATTCCAGACTCAATGTTCTATATTCTTGCATCTAAGTAGTTAACTGCCCAAAATGCAGGATACACAACAAGGAACTTCCCTTAAGCATTCAGAAGGGTGGATACCGGCAGGGAATCCGAATAGGGAGGACACAAGGAACTTCCCTTAAGCATTCAGAAGGGTGGATACCGGTAGGGAATCCGAATAGGGAGGACATCTGATCAAGGTCAAGCAAGCAAGGCTGCAGCCACTCCCAGTCGGGGGCCGGGGGCCGGGGGCCAGGGCCCATGGCGCCCACAGCTCACAGTTTGAGTGGATGCAGTCCATCTTTGTGGAGAAAGTACAGGGTCAAGAGGACTCTGGTCAGATTGCATCTTCTGTAAGCAAGAAGAGAGAGATGAAGGCCCCTTCTCAGCTCACTTTATCCTTTTTATTCAGACTGAGACCCCACTCCATTGAATGATGCTATATTTAGAGTAGGTCTTCCCTCTTCAGCTAACCCAATCTAGAAACTTCCTCACAGATATACCCTGAGATTTATTTCCATGGTGATTCTAAAGCCCATCATGTCCTTGCACATTCACATTGCTGCATCTATATTCAAAATAGTAAGAAAATGGAACCAGCCTAGATGTCTGTCAATAGAGGGATACATAATGAAAAGGTGGCATAGTTACACAATGGGATTTTACTTAGCCATTAAGAAAAATGAAATTATGACTTTTGCAAAAAAAGTGGATGTTACTAGAAAATATTATATTTATGAGGTGACCAAGACTTGGAAAGATAAAGATTGCATCTTCTGGCTTGGTGGCAGTGGCACATGCCTTTAATCCCAGCACTTGGGAGACAGAACCAGGCAGATCTCTGAGTTTGATGCCAGCCTGGTCTACAGAGTGAGGTCCAGGACAGGCACCAAAACCACATGGAGAAACCCTGTCTCAAAAAACCAAAAATTTTATATCTTCTCTGATATGAGGATCTTAACAGTTAACTTTTGAGTGTGTATAAGAAGAGTGTGAAAGTGAGGCTAGACTGTGAAATTAGACAGGAGATAATGAGTCGGAATAGAAAGTGTTGGGGTGGGTGGGCAAATGGGTGTTTGTGACATGAAAGTGGAAAGGATCTAGCTTCTAGGAGTGGGAGAGTATAAAGGATGGACCATGGGATTGGAGAGAAGAGGTGAGGGAGAAAAAAATTGTTTGAAAATGTCACAGTGAAACCCAATTCATTGTAAGATGATAGCAAATTTAGAAAAGGAATTGACAAGATGACTCAGTGAGTGTGCATAAAGGTAACCGCTGCACAGCCTGGTGACATGAGTTCAATCCTTGGAACCCACAAAAAGACTAAAAAGAGAGAACCAAATGCACAGATTTACACTCTAATCCCTACACATGCCTCCATGGCATGCTTGTGACCAAACTCATATACTATAGTAATGAATCAATAATATTTTTAATTAGGAAAAAAGATGCATACAAGAAGTCCCATCAAGTTGCTAATCAAGATTAACTATCATGAATGAAAAGATGGATACATGGTGTGTGACTTATTATTCTACATATCTGTAGCCAAAAAAGGAGAATTAAGCTCTTCCTTAAATTCTATGAGGGACTTTACAGTTTCTTTTTTTCTTCCTTACTTTCTTTTCTTCCTTACTTTCTTTTCTTTCTTTCTTCTTTCTTTCTTTCTTTCTTTCTTTCTTTCTTTCTTTCTTTCTTTCTTTCTTTCTTTCTTTCTTTCTCTCTTTCTTTCTTTCTTTGTAGTTGGAGAATTATGTTGATGTTTGATACAAATACATGGGTTGATGAATGTATAGTTAGATAGTTAAGGGAGAAATCCATCCATTGGTTTTCTAAAGGGTCCTCCATTTCTGTTCTTAAGGAATGTGGGAGACAGTCACTGGGCTGTCCTTGCATAGGCTATAAGCCAAATGTGTTCTGTCCAAGCGTCTGGGCCCAGCATAGTCAACAAAGTTGAGGATCTTTGGACAAAGAATCCTGGCATAAAGATGACATTTCACATTGACTTACAGGGAAAATGAAAACAGATACTTAAATGAGCTCTAACAGTGTTTTTTTTTTTTTTTTAAATTTTATTTTGGTGTTACAGATAATGCTGGTCAAGCTTCAATTTAGTAGTCTGAGAATCACAGTCTATGAAATGTTCTAAGCCTGTCTTCTATGCCATATTGTTAATCTCATGTTTAGTAAGGACATCTACTGAGAGAGTTTGTGTGAAGGAGTTTTCTATGCAGAATATTTTGTGGTATACAAATAAAGGGGAACTGATTTTGATTTGTAGTGTTTGAAGATAGGATATTTTTGCTCTTGGGGAAATTAGTAATTGTGGATAGGTGAGCCATGAAGGTAGCTCTCTGTGAAATATTCCTTTACACTGTGTAAAGATATGTTGCTGTGGTTGGTTTAATAAAGAAGTTGACTGACCAATAGCTAGACAGGATAAGGGTTAGGTGAGAGAACCAGACTGAAAGAATGCTGGGAAGAAGAAGTGTAGAGTCTGAGGGTCAGGAGAGATACATAAAGAAGCAAGATGAATGGCCATGTTGAAAGAAGGTACCACCATGTGGCAGAGGGTAGATAAAAAAATATGGGTTAATTTAAATGTAAGAGTTAGCTAGTAACAAGCCTGAGCTGTCAGCTGAGCATTTATAATTAATATTAAGCCTCTTTGTGGTTATTGAGGAGTGGGCTGATGGGACAGAAAAGTCTGTTACAACTCTCAAATAAGTGAGTGATGGAGTCACTTTCTCCTCTTTGGGAAAAGAAAGAACAGTCCTGGGATAAGTTCTGTGAACATTTCTCCTAGGGGTCAAGGAGGTGGGAGGAGGTGGGTACGTGAGCTGATGCTGCCTCTCAATTTGCTCTCTGCTATTTTTGTCCTTGAGGCTGATGTTCTGACACACCAATGTAAACACTACTCATCACTGGAGACCCTCACCAAGTCTACCCACTGTGCTGGCTAATTTTCTGTCAACTTGACACAAACTATTGTCATCTGAGAGGAGGAAACCCCAATTGAGAAAATGTCTCCATAATATTGGGCTGTAGACAAGCCTATAGAGCATTTTTTAAATTAGTGACTGGTGTGGGAGGGCCCAGCCCACTGTGGGTGCGGTCATCCCTAGGCTGGTGGTGCTGGATTCTATAATAAATCAGCTGAGCAAGCCATCAGGAGCAAGCCAGTAATCAGCACCCCTCCATGTCCTCTGCATCAGCTCCTGCATCCAGGTTCCTGCTCTGTTTGAGTTCCTGTCTTGACTTTCTTTGATGATGAACTACAATGTGGAAGTGTGAACCAAATAAGCCCCTTGCTCCCCAACTCACTTTCATAATGGTGTTTATCACAGCAATAGAAACCCTATCTAAGATAATCACCAAGTGAAGGTGTCATTTCACCATTGTCCAGGTAATTTAAAAACCATCAATTGGTATTGGCATAGCCTTTGCTATGTTTCTGTTCTTCTATGTATGTTTTGGTATACTTCAAATCTCAATTTCAAAACTGTGCCTTAAAGCGCTTTCTGGATAGGTGGTGAGACTCTTTTGAATGGCTTTGTCTATGTGCTACTGTTTTCTCTTGAATGAAAGTAGAGCAAAAAATAGGTCATGTTAGTTTAGATTTTGCTACTCAGTACCTTTAAAAATCTTTCTATGACAACCCCCACAGAGCCATAGCTGAAATAGGCCTTGCAGATCACGTAATTAAATGGTCTCGTTTTGTAGATGAAGTGGCCCATAAATGGTAACTGATTTATTTAGGGGTGCTCAGTGTCTCCCAGTGGAGACAGAACTAGAACCCCCTCATTTCTCACTCTGACCCAGTGCTTTATGGATCACAGTTGGTAGAGCAAAGGCCCAAGGTGCCAGGCCATCTGCTACCCTCTAGGATACAGTTTCCTCTACCTGCACAACACAGAGAAAGAGAATAGATCCCTTTTCAAGGCTTTCTAGAAAATGATCTTTCTCATACCAATGACATTTGATAATTTTAATGACCTAGATTTAAAATCAGTATCTTTAAATAAAGCATTTTTTTAAAATTTTCAACTCATAAGTTTTCTTTGCAAGCATATTTTTGTAGGATGACGCTCTTTCTTTTTTCTTCAAAACCCATTACAAACAACAGCGGGGCCTTCTCCTAGCAATTAGATTATTCATTTGCATGCATGTGAAGTGTCACGGTTCTTATTTCATGAGGCATCTCCTGAGCATCAAGAGGAGAAAAAATAAGTTGCATCTGCCATAAAACCCGCTGAACAGAGCACAGGCAGTTCAAGCCTTAAATGCTCCCAGCCATTACCTCTGAACACGGAGGGTTGGGTTGGGGTAACAGAGGATGCTGGGAAGGAAAAGGAACCCATATTCTGATCTATGGTAGCTCTCTCCCACCTGTCCTTCTTGTGTATTTCACCCCAGCTTCCTGTGCTCAGCAACTTCTAGGGAAGTCACATCTGTCTGACAACTGGTAGTTAATTTTAATATGAAGAAGTAGCATTTAAAGCTCTACTAGTTTTGTACAGATAAGTTAAATGAATATCTAATAAATAGTTGAAAGCAAGCAAAAGTAAAGTCGGTGGATTGACAAAAGAGGAAACCTGTCCAGTGTTAACCAAGGAGGAAAAAATAAATCTGTGCTCTAAAGCAGAATTAATGGAGATACACTAATGAGATATTAACGAAGAACTTCCCTGGACCCCACAGGACCTTCTGTTCCAATGGAGGAGTGGGTCATAGTACAGGTAGAGTGCTCTTAGGGAGGCAGAAAAGAATGAACAATTGAAAATGGAAACTCAACGACTTTTTGCCTCTTTAGCCTGGATCCGCTCCTCATGGCAGTGAGCCCACATCACCTGTGTTCCTTCATTGCACTGACCACACACTCACCTCTAAAGCTCGGCCTTTGCTGCCTGTGTTCCAGTCCTGATGCTGTCCCTCACTAGATTATGAACCATACACACTTCGCTTGGCCTCCTCATCTGTAATATGGGAAAGCAGTGGTCCTTGTCTCTTAGGGTACTATGCACAAAAAGCTTAGGACACTGTTGTAGCCAGAAGTTTCTCCATCCTGTAGCTGCTTGGTCCCAAGTAAACACACAGAGGCTTATATTACTTACAAACTGTATGGCCTATGGGTCAGGTTTCTTACTAGCTAGCTCTTATAACTTAACTCAACCCATCTCTATTAATCTCTATGTTGCCACATGGCTGTGATGTTACTGGTCTGTGGTCTTGTTGCTCCTTGGGTGGCTGGCTGGCGCCTCCTTTCCCTCTCCTTTCTCCTTTCCCTATCTCTCTTGGATTTTCCCACCTGGTTCCATCCTGCCCTGCCATAGACCAATGTGGCTTTATTTATTAGCCAATAGGAGTAACACATATTCACAGCATACAGAAAGATATCCCACAGCACACTTCCAGTGGTTACTTCAATGAAGAGGAGATTGCTTTGGACTCCCCCTTGAGTTGTGGTGTACTAGCATCATTCCTGGTCCATTAGAGATCCTTGATAAATATTATTTGCCAAGGACTCCAGACTCAGCAGCCTTCTGAAACAACATTCAGCCATCTGTCCCCTAAGTACGACTCAAGAGGATGTCTTCTCAGCTTACTTCTGAAACATTTTGGTTGCCAACTTAAAGATGTTTGGAGAAAATAGTGTCCTTTGGTTGAAAGTTCTCAAGGTGATGTTGTTAGCTCCTGGAGGGCTCTGTCTATCAGACAGAAGCTTATGGCTCACATCTAACTCATGCACAGGAGGGGATCCTCAAATTTTCCCTTTAAAAGATAGCTATTTTTATTGTTTTTAATTATGTGCACGTTATGGGTATGGGCACATGAGGACATGAGTCCATGGATGCTAGAGGCATCAGGTTCCCCTGGAATCTGAGTCAATCAGTTGTAGCTATCCGATGGATGTGGGTGCTGAGAACTAAGTCTGCGTCCTCCACAAGGGCACAAGTGCTCAAAACTGCTGGGCCATTTCTCTAGCCCCATTTTCTGTACTATGCTGACCTTTTGTGTTTGCCTCAGGAAACTTTATACAGAGTGCTTTTTAAATGGAAAAGACAGAGAGAGGAATAATACAGCACATATTAGGAAGAAAAGGAGTGTCTTGTCCCACCCTGGCTACTTCTAATCCCATCCTATAGAGGTGAGCCTGCTTTGAACTCTTCTTGGTTTAGACATCTGTACTTATCCTTTGGGGGCCTCTTTGGAGGTTCTAGCAGGAATACATTTAGTCATGTACTGTTGACTGAAGAACAGTCCTCTGTGGCACAATTTGGTCCTCTTTTACTGAGGACACAGCTTCCAGAGTGGTGCACATAGGAAGGAGACACTTGCTTAGCCTAGTGAAATCTGGCAATCAGTAGAGCCACAGATTTCCCAGTCTGCTCTCCTTCTCATCCTGTAGTCGTCCCTACAGTGGGTAGTAAACTGTTTTCCTTGTCCTTTTTTTTTTCCTTAAAAACTTATTAATTTTTATTTATGTGTACTAGTGTGTTTGTGTTTTTGTATGGGCACCATGTATGTTTAGGTGCCCTCCAAGGCCAGATGAGGGTGTCAGAACCCCTGGAACTGGAGTTACAGGTGTTGTAAGCTGCCTGATGTAAGTGCTGAGAAGCTGGGTCCTCTGCTAGCGCAGCAAGTACTCTTAACTAGTGAGCCACCTCTCTAGTCCCTTCTTTTCATAAAAAAAAAAAATAATTTGAAAATTTGAATTGTGCATTTGCATTTATGTCTGAGAGCGGGGTATGTGTAGGTGAATCCAATTACCTGCTCAGGCTAGAAGAGGGTATTGGCTCCTCTGGAGCTGGAGTGATGGGCAGTCTACCTGCCTGACTTGCATGCTTGGATCCAAAGTCAAGTCTCCTGCAAGATCAATGAATACTCACTGAAGCACCTCTTCGGTCCTGCCATTTTTCTTGTTTGACTTTCAAACACACTTACTATGTCCCCTTATAAAGATGGGGCTTTGCTTTCTCTATATTCTCTTCTGTCTCCGAATGCCTCATCCCAGTGTTGGGCACTTGGACTTTTTAGGTGCTCTTCTGTCTCCCTGGTGCCATTTCCTCATGAGCCAATTTTTAATGATCATTTACCTTGGTTTTTCCCTTTTGAATGTTGACTCCAGGTGAGCCCCCATTACCCATGTGACACAGCAGTGGAGTTTTCCTTGGCAGGACATTGATCTGGGTACACTGTATCCCCATCAATGATGAGGTGAATAGGGGGTGCCTGCTCACAAGCTTTAATCAGGAGGAAGCATGAGGTTGTCCAAATGCCAGGAAGGATGGCTTCTCTTTGAAGCCTAGATATCGTCAAATGAAGCATTAAGCTTTCCCAGATGTCCACTGAAATTTGTTGCAAAGCAGCCTCTTGTTTTGTCTAGGGATACAATGCCTCCACTTTGTTGTTGTTAGTATCCGTGATGCCCAGGGGCAGAGTATGCAGACTGGGCTGGGAAAACTTGAGTTGGTGGAGTTTCTGTGCTGATTTTCACTGGACTCATGCCTAGCCCATTGGAGGTTCATCTCTTGTTTTGCAGCAGCAGAGAACTTGCACACATTCAAAAGCTTATGTGTGGTCAAGAAGCCAATGGGAAGAGCTTTGAATAATAGAACAGATAACTCAGGTGGAAATACCATGGGTTAGTTTGAGTGGGGGTCCTAAGTAAGGATTCTACCAACAACCTGTGAAATATCAGTTGTGTAGACACAGACTGGGGAGTGCATAAATTTGAGTTGCCAAAAGGAGCAAAAGCCTTTGGAAAATAAGAGAGTTTCGAGTCATAAATGAAGGCTTCAAGACATCAGCATGGTGAGTAATCATGCTGAGGCCTGGGTTAAAAAAACTGGATTGGGATCAACAGAATATTACATAGTCATTACTGACAAGCATCATATTCAGCTCTGGAACTGTAAGAAACAGAGAACCCACTTAGTCAGACCCTCTATGGCACAAAGGGAAAGATGAGACATAAAAAGGTTAGTGACGCCGACCTTTCAGCATCTCTTCATCCTACCAAGCCCATTAGACTGTAAGTGCAGGCAGCCCGGAATCATTTTACAGCGTCCCTGCTCTGGGCCTCCTCATTACACATTTGATTCATTTCCAAGGACGAAAGTGTAAATGTGCTTCTAGGATGTTGACTTCAATAATTTATGGATGGCGATAAACACATTTCAGCACATTTAGGAAGCAAATTTTCCTTGATTTTTTTTCCCTCTCTATTGCATGGTCTCTAAACAGTTTCTGCTCATTTAGAATCCTTTGTGGATCAATGGTCTTGCCATCCCTTGGTTCCTCAGTGTTGGAAGATAATCCAAATGTGCACATCTCACCATGCAATTGTGTGTAAGTAATATCCTCCTATTATTTTTGTCTGTATTTAAAATTTCCCAAATCTATTTTCTGTCATTAGTGAGAGCTCTTAATAGCATCATTTTCTTATGAAGTACTGTGTCACCCATCAACATGAATATCACCCCTCCCCTTTGTCACACTGGCTTCTCTCTTACATACATACAGCTACCCAAGACCTTCAATCCTCTCTGGGGCAAGTTCCTATTTTAACTTTATCCCTGTAATACTAGGGCTATGATACCTTCTTGTTTTCTGCACATGAATCAAACTTCATATATATATGAAGTATATATGAATATATATATATATAAGCAGTAGCATGGTCCATATATATATATATATATATATATATATATATATATATATATAAAATTAGCAATGTTACCTCAGGAGGCATTTCATGGTACACTTTCCTTCCCCCGTCCTGTCTTGATTATTTATTTTTTCTCTTGTGCATTGGTCTGCAAATATATTCCTGGCACCTTGGTTCTGCTTGTAGTTCCCCTTTTAGGTGCTGTTAATATAATAAAGTCAACACAATCAGTTCCTAGGATAATTTAAAGGAATGTAGATGCTGAAGGAAAAGAAAGATACTTGACCAGAGGCTTGATTTTCCTTGACAACATACAAACATTTATGCTAACCTTGCTTGTTCAGTACCTCTCCTTTGTTTCCTAGAAACACAACTCAATTTTCAGACAATTGTTTCTTATATTGAGCAAAATATGGTATTCAATTGCTTCCTTATCCACCCCACTCTGAGTCCATACTGGTCTTCTTTCCTTAGTATTTAACACACTGAGCCACCATCATTATTAACCCACATGTCTTGCTTTTAATTTTGTTCTCTTGTAAAGGGCACTTTTATAATTTCAAAATTCCACTTCTTTTAGGGAAGATACTTTTTGAGTTTGTGTTATTAAGCATCTTATTTCCTTAACAAATTAGATTTACAACTCAAGTCATATAAAAACACACCCTTTTAAGATTTACATTTCACAAAAGAAGTGACTCACTGTTGAGAACAACCTAAGCGTTCTGATGGAGGGACAGAATGGCTTCATATACACACCCACATTATCTTCTAAGTCTGTATTTGTCATTCATTTCTGCCACAGACATAACCACAAATTAGTAGCTTAGGTAACACAGCTTTATTACCTCATGGATCTGTAGGTCAGTGGACCATCACACCTTTCACAGGGCTGGGGAGAGGCCTCGGAGGGGGCAAGTGCTTTCTACACAAGCCTAAGGACTCGAGTATAACCCTCAGCAGCCAGGGAACAAGCTGCACATGGCCTCCTATACCTGTAACTCTAGTACTGTAGGAGTCGGAGAGGAGGGTCACTTGAGGCTTGCTGACTGCTAGCTTAGTTCCTAGTTCAGGGAATACTAATTAAAAAACCCAACCAAACAACAACAACAAACAAAGCGAACAAGCAAGCAAGCAAACAAACAAACCATTTTAGTCCTCCATCTTTCCCCTCTATCGATTACCTCATCATTCCTTTTAACGATATTAGAAGCTGTGGCGTGTCCTGCAGTATACTCTTTTGTCCAAACAGTTTTACTTTCAGATGTTCATCGTGTAGTGTGCTGTTGGTCAGGTTCAAGGCCTCTGGGTTCTGGTACACCACTAATGCTGGACTCTCACCAAAACTTTTGTTGTCCCAAGTCGTGGAGATCCCGTGGCTGTGGTTCTGTAGGGTCAGTCCCTTCAGGATCTCTAGGAGGTCATAGATGGGGTAGATATTGGGGAGTGCCAACTCAAAACTCTGGATGTGTGTCTGGGTGGTAGTTGAGTTGGTCAGTCTGGGCTGCTAGGACCACCCCCTCCCCCTGCTCTGGTCAGGGGTGGAGCCAGTTCTCCCACACCCTTGGTGAGAGGTGGGGCCAGTTTTCCCATGTGAGTATGTGGGCAGCTCTCCTATGATGGTCTGGAACAGAGAGGGACTGGGTCAGCTCTCTGTTGAGGAGGGTGGCAGGTTTTCTCCTGGCCAGCTCAGCACAGCCCTTATACTTCATTCAACACAAGCTTCAATACATGGTTTGCATGGGCCCCTATGGTAACAGGGGCAGCAGACATCAACACAGACCCCAGCTGCATCAAGACCGTGGACTGAGACATGGCCATCAGCAGCAGCTTGGGCCCAGTTGTCACCAAGGCCCTGGGTGGCAGCACTGGCCTCTCAGATTAGAATGGTCCCAGCAGTAGCATGGTCCCAAGGTGGCTCTAGGTGATAGCCCAGACCCCTGGGCAGACACATGATCCTTAATGGTAACAGATGCCGCAGACATTGACACAGACCCTGGCCAAGGTAGGGCCACAGACCGAGACCTGAAAGTTGACATGGACTCCCGTGAGGCCTCCCACATCGGCCCACTCCTTACTGTCTCTGCCTCTTCAGATCTGTCTCTCTCCATAGTCCATGAGCCATTCTGCCTCTCCTCCTCTATCATACCCCACCATTATTGACTCACCACACTGGTACCCAGCCGCCGCACACTTTAAGGTGCCCAGTAGGCCCGTGGTTCCATCTCCCTACCCAGGGATTTTGTCTTAACTGCTTACTGTTGACTTAGAAGGATGAAATTCTTCATTACCCTACCTACTGTAAAGAAAAGGGTAAAAAGAGAATTCACTTCCATATACAGAATTGTTCTTTTGAAATTATTACCTTTCCAAACAGTGAAAGAATCTTGAACTTGGAATGAAAGACAGAATCCTGGCCTGAGTTCCTGGCTGTAAATGGAAGAATTGCCCTCTGGAAGGTGAGGACACTCTACCCATTAGCCAACATGAGAAACAGCCAATTCAGGCTTTTTGATTATTAGCAAATAAACCTCTCTTGTAAGACTAACCTTACATAGCCTTGTACCAGTTTCTATAATGTCCTCTATAGCTACCTTATTGGACTGGCTTATCTGGACTCTGGGCTCAGATTTGATGATACTCAACTAGGTTGGAGGGTTTATGGGCAGGCTATCTTTTGGCCTTTCTGATTCTCTCCCAAAGTTCAACAGAGAATATAGTACTATATAAACAGTAGTGTGTGTGTGTGTGTGTGTGTGTGTGTGTGTGTGTGTGTCAGAAATTACTAGCAATGAATACCTAAACATACTAGATTTTGAATGCCAGCCTAGACATTGTTTCTGCCCAGACAATGAAATCCACAGTATGAAGATGGTCTCTGTTCTCTGACATTCTTCTGTTTGGTTCTCATGATCCCCTGGACATAACCATGTTTGGGGACATGTCTTAGCATCAGCCTCTATATCCAGAAGGCCATTCGGAAAATTCTCAGCTATTCATGCACCAGTATCAGTGGAAAGCAGAAGGGCATGTGAGTGGCTGAGAACCAAGCAGAATATGTATTTGCCATTTTTATTTCTTAGAACCAGCATTTAAATTATGTTCTTCTCAGGTGATATTTATCTCAGTTAAGACATGCGTTTTAAAGCTGATAATTTTCTTCTAGTCAAAGTGGGATTGATAGTTTTAAAAATAGTTGAATCAGCCCATGCTGTACACCAAGCTGTAAAAATAGAAGCCAGGTCTATGTTTGACAGATTCCAAAGATAGTCTTTGGTATGATTAGCTAACAATACTGCAGGCCTCTTTAATATTGATGAGCCACTAATGTCGATGTGAGAAACTGTATAAAAACATGAAAACTTTTAATAGACTTGTCCAGACAGTGGTGAGATTTATATTTGAGATTTTGAAATAGAGAAACAATTATGAATAAACGTATGTTAAAATACATCCATTTTACAGAATATAATATTGTATTATAATGATGGAAGGAAGAGAGATATGATAGTTTAAAAACTGAGTCATTTCCAAGGACTTGCTCCTTGGTCAATAGATGGGAAACATAACTATGTATTTTAAGGCATTCAGTAACTCTTACATTAAGTTCTTGGAACTGGTTAAACTCTCTCCACTGAACCAGTGATATCCTTCCAAAAGATGTGACAGGATAATGTATTCTGATTCATATGTAGTCAGTGCTATCAAGCCCCAAAGAGGAAAGCTTCGCGCCTGATGTTCATTTCTTGTTCTCTCTTCCTTTCATACATACTTCATGAACACTTGCATTCCTTCATCAGAAATTGCTCACTTTCTCTTCTATGATTCCAAAAAAGCCTAAGTTATTTTAGTTTCTGCTAACAAATCTCTGGGGAAAGAATAGGAAGGGACAGGGCCACAGAGGTATGTTGGGCATCTTCCAAGTAGTTTTCTTGTATACTCTGTCATAACATTGCTCTGCATTATAGTGTCAAATTTATTAATCCCTCTCCCTTATTCTGCTAAAATGCTTAATTGTTGAATATATGAGTGAATATTGACATATGTTCTTCCTGTAAGAATTTCAGTTTCTAGAAATTTCATCTTTGTTATTACATATAAAAAAGGAAATTATATAACCTTGCCAATGTTGAGAAGTAGTAGTGAGCATATTGGGAACATTCAGGAAAAGGGAGATAATATTCATCTAAAATAGTTACACCATTTTTTTGACTGATAGATTCTTAATATCCAGTTGATAATGTCCTTTGGTTCATATTCTCTACTACATAGCATATGGCTGGGTTTGGAGACATCAAGATACTTCCAATATTATGATAGTATTTTTCCTTTCAGATCTGTTGTTTGTCCTCTTAATCTATTGTATTCAGCCCTCTTTATGACTAAAACAATCTCTATCTATCTATCTATCTATCTATCTATCTATCTATCTATCTGTCATCTATATCATAATTTGTAGTAGTTTTCATGGCTAATCTTGTTAACTTGACATACCCAATAAGAGGGAATTTCAGTTGAGGGATTGCCTCCATCATATTGGCCTGTGAGGGCTTTTTGTTTTTATTTTTGGTTTCTGGTTAATGTGGAAGGGCCTAGCCTAACTTGGGTAGTCTTTCTTGGACAGATGGGCATGGGCCATGTAAAAAACAAACAAACAAACAAAGAAACAAATAATAAAATAACTGAGTAAGCCAGAAGGAGTAATCCAGTAAGCAGCATTATTCCATGGTCTTGGCTTCAGTTCTTGCTTCCAGGCTGCTGCCTTGAATTGTTGCCTTGAATTTCCTTGATGATGGACTCTAGTCTATGAGATGAAATGAACCATTTCATCCCCAAAGTTGCTTTGGGACAGTGTTTTATCACACCAAAGAGAGGCAAGCAAGAATGGTGGTTAAATAGCTTTGCGTCAGGTAAGTACTTTAGTTCTGTTCTGTTGCTGTGATAAAAACGTTGACCAAAAGCAGCTTAGAGGGGGAAAGGGCCCATCATTGAGGGAAAGAAGGCAGAAACTCAAGGCAGGAACTTAAACAAAAGCTGTGGAGGAATGCCACTTATGGGCTCACTTATAGCCTCATGGTACTGACTCTCTTATAGCCTCACGTTTAGCTAGCTTTCCTACATAGCCCAAGATCACCTGTCCAGGAAATGGCACTGCCCAGAGTAGGCTGAGCACTTCTACAGCAGTTAATATTTAAGACAGTCCCTTACAGACATGTCCAAAGACCAACCTGAGAAGGATAATCTGTTCTCAAGTGATTCGACATTGTGTCAATTTGAACAGTTAATGCTAACCAAGTGTATAACACAATTATTGTTATGAGTGCATACGTGGGTTAATTCACAGCTTATATAACTGCACATTTCCTGAATAGTGTCTTAAAATACTTGTAGGCATTATATAAATAATAATTAAATTAGAAAAATAATTTAATAATTAAAATACCATCTTAAATTTAGACATGTGGTATTCTCATCTTTTTTAAATTAGCATATAATATATGAGATACAATCATGATGTATTTGAGCTAGGTGTGCTTTTGTGGTTCTCCTTCTTACCATCCCCCTGCCCCACTGTATCTCTGATCTCTCCTTAGAGACCCCACCAGACTCTTCTTTCACATCTCATGTGTCCTCTTCTTCACTTGCTGAGCATGCTCCATGACTGCATGGCTCTTTCTACCTCTGTTAGCTTTCCTGTAACAAACAACCACAAAGATCGGGTCCCAAACCAACAGAAATATATCTCATAGCTCTTGAGGTCAGAAGTTTGAGATTAAGATGTCAGCAGAAATGGATGTCTTCTGAAGATTGTGTGGGAGAATTTTTCATGCCTAATCTAATGTGTTCGATTTCTTGGTTTGTGGATTGATAATGCTGACTACTGACTCTGTCTGCACATGATGTGTTCCTCTTGATAGAGAATTTCTCCTTTGCCTTATTTTCATGAGGCAGAATTTGATTGGAGGCCCACTTGGCTAGGTGCTGTCCTGAGATCCCCAATGTAATTACCTGAGCAAAGACTGTTTTTAAATAAGATCACAATGTAGAACATGGCTATACCATTTGGGGGCATCAGTTGCCAAGCCATAATTCCATTACTTTCTCTAGATCCTTTTCATGTATCACTCCCAATGAATCCGTTGCATGTCTAATCCTATTTTAGCACCACAAATCATAGACTAGAGTGAGCTAGTTCCATAACTAGGAAGGGCAGAAACATATCCTCAACAGTGATACAGGTTGGACCCTTGTGAGGGCAAGCAGGAAGGAGGTTGGGCTGGCTAGAAAAGATTTCATACTGAGGAACCATTCTAGGAAAGATATGGCCTGGCCAGTGAGGCTTTTATGAGCCCAGAGAAGAGGGCTGTGACTCACAGGGCAAGTCTCCTCTGGTTCACACACTGTGCTTGGTCATCAGAAGAAACAGCAAACAGTCTGAGGGAAGTGTGACCCAGGAAGGAGCATGGCAGCATTTGGGGCCTATCAACGAAGTACATATTCTGCAGTAGAATGTGTGAGAAGGCCCTTTCTATGGCCAGCGAAATCCTCAGTTTGCATTGCTCCCATCTGCTCTTACCACCCAGCTTGGGAAATGACCTCCCTGATTCCTCTAAGCCTGTATTTCTGAGGAGAAATGGAAAAGACACAGTGCTGTGGTTCCAACAATGTTAGTGCCCTCTGAAATTCTTACATTCAAACCTACCCCTAACAGGATGGCAGCAGGAGGCCAGGCATTTGGGAAGTTACTAGGTTTTGAGGGTTCTGCCCTTGTGAATGGGACCAGTGCCATTAAGAGGTCCGAGAGAGATGCCTTGTCACGTGTAGCCTATACAAACCAGCTAAAAGGCACCATCAGTCAATCAGGAAGCAATCCATCCCTAGACAGTGAATCTGCTGATCCCTTGACCTTGGACTTGCAGGCCTCTAGAAATTCTGTTGTTGATTATCTACACAGGTTATAGTAATTTGTCATCGTATCAAGGCAGGCATATGCCATCTTAACAACAAACTGAGCTCCTGTTACTACTCTGGCTGGTCCTACGACTGCATCTTTACCCTCTTCCATTATATCCTCTAAATTCCCATCACCCTCAGTTGAATTCCCTCTTCAGCAGCACCTATAGGTTCGCCTCTGGAGCTGTGATCCGAATCCTCGTGGTAACAGGTATGATCACATTCTCTTCTTACTGTCATGGCTGTACATAAGCAACAACAAAACAATGGAGCAGGAGAAAAACCCCCATTTGTCTTCCATGGACACGTGTCCTTCTTACACTGAGGTCTCTGATTCACTGTTAAACTCTACTATGGAGAATGACACCACTTTCAGACTGCTGTCTCTGAGCTAGCGCTTTAGTCCTGTCCTTAGAAAGAATTCTTGAACTTTATGATGCTGGTTTTGGAAGGTCAGCATGAGACCCAACCCGAGGTCATGGTCCTATATCTCCATTTTTACTGTGAAGAAGGCAATGAGTATGTAGCAGTCCTCATTAACCTTTTATCAATTCATTTTCTGCTTGGTTCTGCCTTGCTCCATGCTCCAGGAAGCTGGCACATTGGGATGGCATCACTGGGTGGGATTAAGGAAATGAAGGAAAAGTACAGGATGGTCACAAAACAGAAGGATGAGGGGATTAAAAATTCAGAATACTTTAAAAAAAAAAAACTTCAGGACTTTCTTGATTGGTTATGCACAATGGGCCCCTTTATGTACTTTTTACAGCTCTCCTTGTCTCTGACTCCAGGTTACAATTTCCTATGGCTAGCAACACCAGCTCCTGGCATTTCCCATAAGCGTGCCCTTAGTCAGATATTACGTCTTGAGGGTACCTGTTTTGTAGATCTGGCATCATGTAAGATACCAGGTATTGGCACTGGTTGAGGTTCAGAGGCTCATCAAAATCACCCCATGAGTGGGTTTCTACCACCATGAGGGCAATGGCATCCTTCCAGGATCAAAGAGATCCAAAGTAGTCAATTCACCATCAAGTGGTCAGGTCAGTTGGTCTTTGGGAAGTAAATTATATTAGGGGCTTAATATTAGTCTTCGTTGCAAACAGGTTAGGAATTCAGAGGATGAATAGTTTCATAGGCTTTGGAAAATGGAAAGCTACACTGTTTGGGTCCTCATTAGTCTTCCAGCTTGGCCACTGTGGCCACTCCATTTGTGTGTTTCCAGTGCCTACTGGGATAGCAGCTAATAAACTGCTTGCTTATTTGTATGTTTGCTTTTCCTCTTATTTATGCCCTGTGCCTTCTGTGGTGGGTGGTCTCTGCTAGTTGTTAGTACATGACATAAATATACCCCAATGTTTGGAGAAATTTTCTTACATAGCAGTAAATAACTAACATACTTCCTTTAAACACACTCACAACACACAATCAGAGAGAGAGAGAGAGAGAGAGAGAGAGAGAGAGAGAGAGAGAGAGAGAAACCTAGTGCTATTAAATCTGAGTTGTGAGGGAATACTGAAAACCTAAAATCTGTTGTCTATGGTTAAAAGAGAAGATGAACAATAATTAGGATAAAAAATTAAGTAAAAATACAGAAATGTTCTCTTTCTTAATATATCTAGAAAGAGAAAAAAAGAATTGAGAAGGTTATCTTTCTTTGTGGTTTAAATTTAGTCCGGTATTTCTTTCTATCTAAAATGATTTGAAGAACCGGAAACAGGAGCTGGAAAGATGGCTCAGGTCCTCCTGAAGAGGACTCCGGTTCAGTTGTCAGTACTTACATGACCACACTCAGTTCCAGGGATCTTCTGTCCTCCACAGGCTCCATACATACATATACCCATGAAGGCACACACACACACATAACCATAAACAATTTTAAAATCTTAATAAAAATCAGAAATAAACTATGCCTATACTAATGAGTTACCAATGGTGCTCAGGGGATGTAAGGGTTTTCAAGCTCAGTTTTGATCACCCATTGTGAGTGGCTACCTTGAGACTTCAGCCAGTGCCCTCAATACCTTCTTGTGTGCAAATGAAGATTGTAACAGATGATTCCCGATGCTTTTTCTAATTCTTATTGTCCGCCATCCCAGGTGGGACTCAGACCATACACAGTAGGCAGCACTGTTTGCCATCAGAGGACAAGCCTGGCAACTCACGAGAGTCAGCCTGCAAGACTTCTCTTTATGCATACATACCTGAAGATATTTTAATGTATTTTTATTAAGTGTCAGAATTGTTCATGTGAGACTTGAAAGGTAAATTTAGTCACATGATATAATAAGGAAAGTCTTCATACTGTGTGCCATTCCCATATGTTCATCCCATTGGCTCTTCCACTGGCTGTCTTGCCCAAGAAAAGAAGTAAAAAGGTCCTTTTGCACAACCAAATTTGGATGAGAAAATTCAAGTTTTCTGCAAAGCTGAATTGTACAAGATTATTATAAACACAGTAACATAGGTTGATAACCTTGACTACAGTTGTAACAAGACTTAGAAATAGTTTATATTTACTCTTTTAAAGAATTATTTTACTAGTTTTTTATTTGATGTTTATGAGTGTTTTACCTGCATGTATGTGTCTGCACTATATACATGCCTGGTATTGGCGGAGGCCAGAAGAGGGCGATGGATCTCCCAGAAATGGTGCTGAGAATTGAACCTGGGTCTTCTGGAAGAGCAGCCAGTGCTCTTACCATTCAGTCATCTTTTAAACTCCTTCATATAGTTATTCTTAAAATTGTTGTGGGGCCTGGGATATAGCTCAACAGCAGAGTGCTTGCCTAGATACCCAAAACCCAGGGTTTGATTGACTGAATCTCAAAATGAAAAAAAGAAAAAAGAAAAGAAAGAAAAAAGAAGAAAACTGAACATGCCCATGCACACACAGAGCCCAAGGTCACTTTTAGTGTGTTCTCTAGAAGGATTTGGGCTGGCTGTGGCGATACATACCTGTTGTAGGATATTATTTCAAGGTGTATTACTCTTGTTTATGCTGCATTTGTTTAACTCTGTGAAGCTGTGTTACTGTGCCTGTCTAAAACACCTGATGGTCTAATAAAGGGCTTAACAGCCAATAGCAAGGCAGGAGAAAGGACAGACAGGGCTTGCAGGTGGAGAGAATAAATAGAAGGAGAAATCTGGGAACAAGGAAGAAGGAGCAAGAGAACAAGGAGAGGAGGACACTAGGGGCCAGCCACCCAGCCACCCAGCCACCTAGTCATACAGTCAGCCATGGAGTAAGAGTGAAAATGAGATATACAGAAGTAATAAAAGGTAAAAGCCCAGAGGCAAAAGAAAGATGGAGATAATTTAAGTTAAGAAAAGCTGGCTAGGGGCTGGAGAGATGGCACAATGGTTAAGAGCACTGACTGCTCTCCCAGAGGTCCTGAGTTCAATTCCTAGCAACCACATGGTGGCTCACAACCACCTATAATGAGATTTGGTGCTTTTTTCTGGCCTGCAGGTACACATATAGGCAGAGCACAGTATACATAATAAACAAATAAATCCATCAAAAAAAAATACAAGAGAGAAAAGCTGTCTAGAAACAAGACAAGCTAAGGCTGGGTATTTATAATTAAGAATATGCCTTTGGTGTTATTTATTTGGGAGCTGGATGTTGGGCTCCCCAAAAGAGCAAAACCAAACAACAACATTTTGGCACCCAATGTGGGGCCCATAGAAAGGTGAACAACACATACCTGCAATTCCAGTGTTTGGGAGGTAGAGTCAGGAGGAGTAGGAGTTCAAGGCCAGCCTCCGCTACATAGCAAGTTGGAGGCCAATCTGGATGAAATAAAACCCTGTCTCAAAGACAAGCAAACAACAAACAAAAAAGGTCCTGCAAGCCTATTTCAAAGGATAGTGATGCCTAAAGAGAAAAAAAAGATCGAGGGAGTTTTCTTGGAAAGTTACTAATCCCAAATTCTCATTTATCCAGATGCTGCCAATGCAGTCACAGGAGTGAGCAGATTGGCGCTGTAAATGATGCCCGGTGCTTGAAAGGAAATGACCTGAACAGGAGGCAGGGGACTGTCCCTGCCACTGAAAACAAGAAGCAATAGCCTGCCATTTTCAGCCTCTCTCCTCCCACCAACTAGAATGGGGTCTTCTGTGCTTGAGGATCAAGAAAACTTCGGGTTTGAGGAATATACCATAAGGGACCTTGCTAAGGGCTGTATGAGAAGGCACAGTTGGAACAGCCTGCGACAGCTGAGATTTGAATTTCAAATGCAGACTTCTGAAAGAAAAACCGTCTTAGTGCAACATAAATTGCTTCCAAGCACTCGCAGATACCGCAGAAAGGGCAACAGAAAAACCACATGAGGCAAAACAATTTTGATAAACTGTTAGGAAATCTGTTCTCCTTCTCTACACCATTCTCTTCTTCTACCTCAAGTAGCCAAAAAGCAGTAGTAAAATTAATTGAAACTGCCCGGGACATTCCAAGAAACTCTGAGGAAGGAAACTCATTTGAAAGCTGATGCATGACTGAGCCAACAGTCTCGGTTGGGGGAAATATCGCCTAGAGAGACAAAGAAATTTGTGACTGAGTGTGAAGTCAGGCAGTCAATCGGTATATATTTAACTTGTAAAGGGAAGCTGTGTCTTGCTGGCTGGCTCTAATTCTATTTCTAAAGGCCCAACAAGGTGCATGTGTGGCAATTAATCATCACACATTTTTGTCATCAAGCAGTCTGCAAAGGGTTTCAAGCTCCCTCAACTGAAAGAACCAACATTTTATGCCTGAAGAAAGAGCCCATTAGAGCATCCTCCACAGTGCAGTTAAAGTACAAGAAATACCGTGTGTGTGTGTGTGTGTGTGTGTGTGTGTGTGTGTGTGTGTGTGTGTAATGTCACATGGCCAGAATGACCAGAAGTCAAATTTTTGTCATAAAAAGAAAAATACAATTTGTGAGCTAGATCTGAAGTGCCAGGTAAAATAAGTTGGGGGACACTTTTTGGATAAACTAGAAACACACAGGCAGAGAGCTAGCTGTTTTCCCACATCTGTTTTCTTTATGATCCATGTATTCCTACTGGTGACCCAGTCAAAGAGCAAATGTTGGATTTCTGCATTTCAGACTGTAGACATATTATTCTACCAGCGGGAAATAAGGTTCCCACAGTCTTATTGTGGGAAGGCAAATTGCTTCATCCCCAGTAGCCAGAGGATCACACTAGCGAGCAGTGGGGTGCCCATACAAAGCTGTAATTTGCAATCTGAGTCTAATTTCAAATCCCATCCAAGAAAAAAAAGAAGAAAATTAACATGTTGAAGGGACTCCCTGTACTATGATCAGGCTGCTTCTCAAATTCTTTAGAATTCACTGGAAATCATTTCTTGAAGAAAATTAGTCATGGTTTAATCATTTTTCTACATGTTCTTTTCTTTTGCATATTGTAATTATAGTAAGTATGGGTGAAGACCCATTGACATAGTAAGACACGTGTCTTTAGGCTATGAGTAGCATTCAGGTATGAGCAGCTTAAGAAAGCAACCTGGCCTTTTAATAAAAGTGAAAATTTTATGTGAATCCAGCCTTAAGGTAGAGCTGTAGGAGAGCACTCTACCAAAGGGAGATTGAATCTAGGGGCTGTCACTCCTATGTCTGGAGAGAGCAACAAACGTAAGGAAGGCCACAAAGGTCTAAGCCTTGGCTTTTACCAGTACCCACCCCTTCCTGAAGCTGAATTAATGCGTAGTCTACCAGCTCCAGCTTTGTGACCCCGGCAAGCTCACAGTGGAGTCAAGGAAAGGAACTAAGGGAATTAATTCGCAGCAGAAAACCATCTTCCATCACTTGAAAGGTGCTCAGGAGCCAAGACAAGGATATCATTAGGCAGGTGAAAACACCACCCTGTGGACACAGAGGATGGAAACGAAGGGATAGTCTCTCCCTCTGAAACAGAGCAAACAGGACTCAAACCCCCTTCTCTTCAATGACTCTATGTCCTGTTTGAGATCTGGAACTCCTAGCAAATGACAGGAATGGGTAAAGTTATGTTTTTCCAGCCTCTTTCTTCTTTTCAGCCTCTTTGAACACAAAAAAAACACTAAAAAGCTGAGAGATGATTGCAAGTGAGGCAGAAGGGAAGGAAAGAAGTCTGTGTGGTGGTTGCCAGCTGTTACTCCATTCTGGACTGCAGAAGGACATGTTTCATGGTGGAGGCTTTATAGAATTGGATGGTCATGCAACTAAATGTTTTTTTTTTAAACAAAGAAACAATCAGCATTATCTATAAATGTACACGATTATTCAGAATGAGAAATCACAAATAATCGTAAATTTTAGAAAGCTGAGAAATATTCCCACAGCTGCGGCTTGCCATTTCTCACTTTGTTCATGCACTGACTTTTTCCTGCTTCTTTTCCTCTCTCACCACCACGGGGGGAGCCACTGCCGCGACCACCTGCATCATCTGAAGAACTCAGAGAGAATTAAGCTGCAGCGGCTCCTGTCCAAAACGTATTGCTGCTTTCATTCAGGAAATCTCCGGCAGAATCTCCAAGCGTAGGTCCTTGTGAACATGGCTCTTTCCAACTGTACAGGTTGCACATTCATGAAACTGGCTGTGTCAGCATAACAAAATACAGAAAACACAATGTTTTAATTAAGTGGTGAACTCAATTATTGTATATTTTATATTCCTATTGTACGTTTTCCCTGCAGTTTTTGGAAGCATCTATTTTGATTGATACTTCATGTGATGAATGCTTTGTGATGTCTGTTCCAAAAAGGAGGCTGGAAAAGCATTCCATCTTTTCAGCATATTTGAAATTTATCCCTTTAAAAAACCATTGGCTGCTTAGACAGGTTTTTCCTTTCTCGGCATCTTAATTCACTGTTGTTCATGTCATGTAAGCTTTAGGATTGTTGTCAAATATGGGAAAACTGCTGAAAAATTATTTCTCTTAAATAGTTTTGTTACATTTATTTATTTGCATGTGTGTGGGTGGGGGAGAATACACGTGCCATATCACATGTCTGGGCAGAGGTCAGAGGCCAGAGGTCAGAGGTCAGAGGCCAGAGGATAAGTTGTAAGAATCAGTTCTCTCCTTCCTTTATGTGGGTCCCAGGGCTGGAACTCAGGTTGTCAGCCTTGGCTACAGGCCTATTGCAAGGTTTGTCTTACAGGCTTTGGGTTCATTCATATTACAGGATGGCCTTTGTGCCTGTTTCCTCACGGGGCATTGGTGTGAAAGTGGCCGATTGGAAGTATTCCTTGAAACTACTCCTTTTCAATAACAACTGGAAATGACATTGTTCCTTAAATCCAATGAGTCCAAAACTGAACTTCTCCTCAGCTGTATTCAAAAAAACCCGAGGCCTCCATATAATAAACAGGAAGCAAAATGTGATTTGGGGTGAGGTGAGAACCAGGAAGTCAAGGGGAAATAGACACTGCTCGATGTTATTCATAACTAAAATATTGTATCTCTGAACATTTTGTAGCAACATGCAATAGGGTAAAAGTCCACATAAGCCTCATAGTAAATCTAGCTGTAAGCATAAAAGACATCCCACGGGTATCTGGGAATCAACCCACATGGAGCAAAATATCATGGCAACCAGAAAATAGAGCCACGGCACTGGACCACCAGGCAAAGGCTGGTCCTGTCCTTTGGCAGAAGCCAGGTGATTTTAAAACTCTGCAGGGCAAGGACTCTTGGCTTCCTTTCTTTGCTTTATGGCTTATATTTCCAGGCAGGTAATAGAGTATACAGGAATGGCCTGACGGGCAGTGGCATTTATTGTAGCATAAGAGAAATGAAAAGTGGCTTCTCAGCCATTTGACATCAATGGCCACCAGAACAGGTCACTTGGCATTGGAGCCTAGAAAAGTAATCACACATTTCTGATAAAGAACATTTTCCAGAAAGCCAAAGCTGTCCTCAGATAAGGAACAGTTTATTCTTTTCTCCATAGGACTTGGAGTTACAAAAACCAGGGACTGAACTTTGAAAAAAAATGTAGCTTTACATGTATCTACCAGACATCATCTAGACACCAGGAACCCAGCATTTCAGAGAACTTAGGAGTAGATAAGGTTCTTAGACATTGGTTTACAGTCCAAGCTCAAGAGACAAATGGGAAATAGAACTAAGGTGGAGAGAATAGGATAGTGCCTGGTGTCACCTGCAATTCCTCATGACAGAAGAAAGTGTTGTGGCCACATCGTGAGACCCCCAAGCAAGACCACCACTGCCTACATCCCATACAAAATACACAGGGGTTTATTGATAACAAGCAAGCTCAGGCTTGGTCTGGGTCCAACACACTGGCTAGCCAGGTGAAGGAGGATGGCCCTGAGCTCTCAAGGTGAGGGGTTTTTAAAGGGAAAAAAACCACAAGCGGGGTGGTACAAGCCTTGGCATCATAGGATTGGGTGAGGGTGTGTAACCTTTGCATTTACTGGTTGGGGGTTACAGTTATCATTTTTGGGTAGGCTTGGACAAGTCCCGGACTCTGTCTGTGAGCTGCCATGGGGGCTGACCAGCCTAGCACTTTCACATTGACTCATGCACATAGCTCTACATTGGTGAGGGGTCCCAGACAGTAAACACCTGGCTGAACCTTGAACAGTCAGAATACTTGAACGTGCAGGAAGGGAACTACTGCAAGGACTATGTCTTTTGTTCATGGCCCTCCCAGAAACTGCTTGCTCAGTCTCAGGAAACTAAAATTGAGGCCTGATCTCTGAGAGAAAACTGAGCAGCCTGTTCTGGCATCTGCTTGGTTCTTTCAGAAAGCAGTGATACGGAAAAGGGAAGGCCGTGTGATCTCTCCATCCAGCTAGACTGCATCTTTGTTCCCATGGAAAACCCAGTGGCTCTTCTTTGTTCCCATCCTTCTAGGCCTCCATCTGTGAGAACACCAGCTTGCCTCCTTCTGGATTCCTTCCTATCTTCGAGTCTGACCTTTCCTCCCTTCCCTGCTCTCACGACAAGCTTCCTTCCTCCACGTTTCCTCTCTGTTCACCTGGGCCACTTGGGGGTTCTTGCGTTCCAGTCTTCTTTTCCTCCCCTCTCTGTGTCACCTGAATGGCTACCATCTTTAACATATCCATGGTGATATTTTATTTGTACTGAAATGTGATTTTATTTGTATGTTAATAAATAAACTTGCCTGGGGAATCAGAGCTAAAAGCAAGCCATTTAGCAGAAGTCCAGCAGTGGTGGCACACGCCCTTAATCCCATCACATGGCAAGCAGAGTCTCTGTGTGTTCAAGGGCACAGCAGATGACACAAACCTTTAATCTCAGTAGGAACCATAGAGACCTGGAGGTCTGCATAGACAGGCAGTGATAAGGAAATCATGTGGTTGGGTTTAGAGCCATGAGAAGGTAGAACAGAAAGGCAATAAAAAGACAAGTCACACAGGAGAAGGTCTCTCTCTCTCTCAGGGGAAGGACGGCAGCAACTGGTAAGCTAAAGGCTATTGGCTAGTGCTCTGATCTCTTGGGATTTTAACTCAGTATTTGGCTCTGTGTTTCTTATTTAATAAGACCATTTAGAATTTCATCTACACATATCAGCGTGCTTATGACCTTCCTCTTGTGGATGCCACCCCATTTCCACTGGTCACTCATTTAAATAATGGGAGTATCTCTGACTCCAGCTGTTGGGTCTGAAGTCTTCTGAATTCTCTCTTGAATTAGTCCTCTTCTCTCCATCTCCAACACTGTTATTTTAGTTTGTGTCCTCCTCCTCATGGCTTCATGGATTAAAGCAATGTACTTCCCTTCTCATATCCATTGCTCATCTTAATCTGTTCCAAGTATTTGCTTTAAGTAAACTTCAGTAATTTTACTTTACTGTTTACACACCTCTATCCTACATAAAATACAAAATTCTGAAATGTTTGAGGCTTATAACACTCTGATTTGAACACAGTTTCAGCACCATGCAACTCTTAGAGGAAAGAATGACAATGGACAACAGAGTCTTCGTGCCGACCGTCTAGACCTAATGAAAAGTCTTACTACCTTGAAAACACCAGCAAACACTTAGATGAAGATTTGATGAGGAATGGCATGTAACTAGGTTAATGGCTAAGGAAATGAGGAGAGACCAGGACAATAAGTGCATGCAGATGTGCTCATGTGGATGGAGCTGGGTGTGGGCTCCCCTCACCTGTGAAATGTGCAACACCCTGGAAGAAATGATACTTTTGTAAGTAAAGACAGACTTTGCAAATGTCCCTCAGCCCTTTCTCAGAATGCCAGGAAACACCATTAGTGGACTGGCAATTTCTGACTCAATGAAAAGGCAAGAGAATGCTCGGGAAAACCCCCTGACATACTTGCCCCACTCTCGGATTATCCCTTTCTCTGCACTGATATTTTATGTCATCTCTTATGGAAAGATAATTTTGACGTCATTTTCTACATATTACCTTGTCTCAGAAGGAAATCTGATCATATGGGGACATAAAAGGAAGTGAGGAAAATGCATTAGGCCAGCATAATGGGAAAAAGTGTCTTCCTTTTCACAGACAATGATCGCTTTTCTTAAATCATTTTTTACTTGTAATATCATTGAGACAAAAGATACATGGCAATTTGCATCCCCCTTCCTAAGCACCTAACCACTGATCTGGCTTACTTTGATCTGTTTGCATCGATTACACATCTGTAATGAAGTTCACCTCCATTGCACACTTACAGAGATTGTATGTCACCCCTCACACCCCACCAGATAACATGTAAACACCCACGCTATAGCTGAAGGCACAAAAACTGATTGAGACCAGCCTTAAAATGTCATTTAAGCATATTGATATGTGTATATTTACATTCCATTGAATATTTTTAGTTCCATTAATTATATTCATGTTTAGAAAAATTAGAAGCAGAAACAATGAATACATGTAAGAAATGAGAAACAGTTTTACATTTAAAATGTAAATGTAAAGCTTACTGTAATTTGACTAATTAAATGTGAGTTTATGGCCTTGAAAAGCCAAATATATGCTTCAAAAAATAAAATGTCTTGTGATTAATTAAATTAAAATAAAGGCCATTTAAAAGTTTGTAGATTTAATCATTTAAACATCTTAAACAACTTTGGAAATTAGGAAGACTATAGTAATTCATAATTATCTAATCTCTAAGCAAAGAAAATTAGTTTACTGACATTAATTAAGTTTCCTACTGACATTAGCAGTAAATTAAGAATATTATTAAATTGGTTTTATAAATGTCTAAATTGAGACAGAACTATGAAGTGAATTTCCCAGGGTTGTAGTCAAGTTGATAGAAATTGGAAGTTGTGGATTTTAATTTATTTTCGTAAGGCTCTAATGATTATTAAAGTGTGTGTTCGCCTAAGCATTCAAGCTAATGACATTAGCTGCATATAAAGAACTTAAAAAAAAGTCTCTTACGCTTTTGAGAATCACGTTTCTTCTGGTTAATTCTTACAAAATATGAAGGAGAGCACAAATTAAAATGTTTCTCATGCAAAGTAACAAAACAAGTCCCTAAAATTATTTGGGCCTATAAAAATTTAAAGGTGGCTTCTGTGGTAAGAATAGATGCTATTAATTGGCATGAGGAGGGTTGAAACATTAGATGAACACCAGAGAAAAACCCAACTTAATCTCCTTTGATTATTTAAGTTCCTAACATCATGTGCTCATGTTTTCCTTTCTGGGTTGGGGGATTTTGCTTTTGTTTTCCACCTAAGCTGTGTGATAATAATTGTGATACTGTTTTTCCCCCCATATTGTAATCATTAATGTATACGATAGTTACTAATGTATATACTGTACATACATACACATGGTTTCACAGTGCTATTTTATACATGCTTTGTCGTATCCATCTTTCCTAAAACCTCATACCCATTTTTACCATCTCTTTTCTCCCCACTTCCCTGGGTCCACCAGCCTTCCCTGGTACCCTTTATGGCTTTCGGTTCCTTCTATTTTCATAGCTTCACATATGAGAGGAAACATGGGATCTGTCTTTTTGTGCCTTTCATTTATTTTGTTTAACATGACGACATCTTGTTATTCATTTTTATGCAAATGACAGGATTTTGCCTTTCCCAAGGGTGGGGTGGAATTCCATTGTCTGTAATCACATGTTTTCTTTATGCACTCATCTGCCAATGGGTGAGTAGGATGACTCCATAGCTTGACTATTAATCATGACACAATAAACATGGATATACAGGTTTCTCTGGTATGATGATTTTCCTTCCTTTAGGTGCAAACCAGGAGTGGAATAGGTGGATGACACGGCAGTTCTACTTTTAGCTTTTGAAGACAGCACCATCTTGTTTTCCATAATGGCCGTTCTAATGCACGTCCCCATCAACAATGTATCCTATCCACCAGCAATATCTTATATTTTTCTCCACACTCTCTCCAGCACTTGCTGTATTTGGAGATGATAAGATGGAATCTCAGCTTTTGTTTTCATTTCCTGATGGCTAAAAGATATTAAATAGTTTCACATATTTATGTGACATAATATTTTTTTTTTGAGAAATGTCTGTTTAGATCATTTGTTGACTGGATCACTTATTCTTTTGCTGTTAACTCTTTGCAGTTCTTGTGGGCTCTGGATATTAGTCCTTTGTCAGATGACAATTAGTCCATTGTCAGATGAGTGATGAGTAAATTTCTTTTTCTCATTCTGTAGTTTGTCTCTTCATGCCGTTGGCTATTTCTTTTGCATGCAGTAGCTTTATACTCTGATTTCAGTTCTTGGTTTTAATTCCAGAGCCATTTGTAGTCATACCCAGGAAATCATTGCCTGCCTGTTCTATATCTTGGCGTTATTTTCCAGCCCCTGTTCTTTTCAGGTTTAACATTTACATTAAGGTCTTTGCGAGTCCATTTTTTTTAAAATGGGTTGAGAGATAGGGATACAACTTCAGTATTTTGCAGGTGGATGTCCAGTTTGCTCCTCACCAATTGTTGAAGAGGTTGTCTTTTCTCCAAAGTTGCCACCTGTGTTGAGACTTAGTTTGCTGTGTTTGCTACCATTTAATGCCTTTGGTCTATGTCTATTTTTCCTGCAATACCATGCTATTTTCCTTAGTATACTTGGAAGGTTGTCAGCATCTGGGGAACCAGCTTCCAGGCAGTGCAGGGCTCAAAGGGAAATCCACAGTGTCAGCACGAACAATGACTTTTCTATCTGAGGGAGTTAGGAAAGAAGACACTCACAAACTCTTGATGGTTTCCTTTAGACCTTTTCTTTATTCTTCTTTTGCATTTTCTATTCTTTATTTTCCTGATGATTTCCTTCTCTCATTCTTGATGTTTTCCTTCTAGCTCATTTTAACTCTCTCATTCTTGATGTTTTCCTTCTGGTCCATTTTTAACTCTCTCTAATTCCATACTATTCTTTCTTTCCCTTACATCTTATATACCCCAGCAAAATCTCACAGGCAATATAAAAATTATAATATGGTTACATTCTGTTTTACAAGTGAATGATTATAATGAATATAAAACAAACAGTATGTTTTCCATATCCCTTACATGATTAAACATTTTACATATTACAGGCAAAAAACAAATTATCCCAAGAACCTAAATACATTCATACCCAAGCAATATGTTATTTATTAACTGTGTGGGCAAGCAACTGGCAGGCTGCAGTTTTGCAGTTACAAAGAAAGGGTCAATTACTTTATTACTTATCTTGAAATGTAAACTTTATATATATATATATATATATATATATATATATATATATATATATATTACAATACCATTCAGTTCTACTTATCAGCCATGGGTTCCCCTATTCTCCCCCCTCTCACCCCTCCCCTTGCCCCAGCCTACCCTCCATTCCCACCTCTTCCAGGACAAGTCCTCCCCCGAGGACTGCGATCAACCTGGTAGACTCAGTCCAGGGAGGTCCAGTCCCTTCCTCCCAGACTGAGCCAAGTGTCCCTGCATAAGCTCCAGGTTTCAAACAGCCAACTCATGCAGTGAGCACAGGACTTGGTCCCACTGCCTAGTTGCCTCCCAAACTGATCAAGCCAATCAACTGTCTCACCTATTCAGAGGGCCTGATCCAGCTGGGGCCCCTCAGCCTTTGGTTCATAGTTCATGTGTTTCCATTCATTTGGCTATTTTTTTCAATATTGAGTAAAACTGAAATTTATTATAAGTCACAGTCGTCCTAGGGACCTCCATGCTATATATATATATATATATATATATAGCCTCTATGGTTCTATGGGTTGTGGTCTGATTGTTCTTTATTTTATATCTAGAATCCACCTATGAGTGAGTACATACCATAACTGTCTTTCTGGGTTTGGGTTACCTCACTCAGGATGATTTTTTCTAGTTCCATCCATTTGCCTGCAAATTTCATGCTTTCATTGTTTTTCTCTGCTGAGTAGTACTCCATTGTGTATATGTACCACATTTTTTTCATCCATTCTTCCGTTGATGGGCATCTAGGTTGTTTCCAGGTTCTGGCTATTACAAATAGTGCTGCTATGAACATAGCTGAGCATGTATCTTTGTGGTATGAATCAACATTCCTTGGGTATATGCCCAAGAGTGGGATGGCTGGGTCTTGAGGTAGTTTGATTCCTAATTTTCTGAGAAACCGCCATACTGATTTCCACATTGGTTGTACAAGTTTACATTCCCACCAACAGTGGAGGAGTGTTCCCTTTGCTCCACATCCTCTCCAACATTGGTTGTCATTGGTGTTTTTGATCATAGCCATTCTAACAGGTGTAAGGTGGTATCTCAGAGTCGTTTTGATTTGCATTTCTCTGATGATTAAGGATGTTGAGCATTTCTTTAAATGTCTTTCAGCCATTTGTAGTTCTTGTTTTGTGAATTCTCTGTTTAGCTCTTTAGCCCATTTTTTAATTGAACTGTTCAGTACTTTGATGTCTAGTTTCTTGAGTTCTTTATATATTGTGGAGATCAATCCTCTGTCAGATGTGGGGTTGGTGAAGATCTTTTTCCAATCTTTTGGCTGTCTTTTTGTCTTATTGACTGTGTCTTTTGCCCTGCAAAAGCTTCTCAATTTCGAGAGGTCCCATTTATTAATTGTTGTGCTCAGGGTCTGTGCTGTTGGTGTTTTATTTAGGAAATGGTCTCCGGTGCCAATGCGTTCAAGAGTGCTTCCTATTTTCTTTTCTATTAAGTTTAGTGTAACTGGATTTATGTTTAGGTCTTTGATCCATTTGGACTTGAGTTTTGTGCATGGTGACAGATATGGATCTATTTGTAATCTTTTACATATTGACATCCAGTTATGCCAGCACCATTTGTTGAAGATACTTTCTTTGTTCCATTGTATAGTTTTGGCTCCTTTGTCAAAAACCAGGTGTTCATATGTGCATGGATTAATGTCAGGGTCTCCAATTCGATTCCATTGGTCCGTATGTCAGTTTTTATAGCAGTACCAAGCTGTTTTTATTACTATAGCTCTATAGTAGAGTTTGAGGTCAGGGATGGTGATGCCTCCAAGGGTTGCTTTATCGTATAGGATTCTTTTAGCTATCCTGGGTCTTTTGTTTTTCCATATAAAGTTGAGTATTTTTCTTTCCAAGTCTGTGAAGAATTGTGTTGGGATTTTGATGGGGATTGCATTGAATCTGTAGATTGCTTTTGGTAAGATTGGCATTTTTACTATGTTAATCCTACCTATCCATGAGCATGGGAGATCCTTCCATTTTCTGATATCTTCTTCAATTTCTTTCTTTAGAGATTTAAAGTTCTTATCAAAAAGGTCCTTCACTTGTTTAGTTAGTGTTATCCCAAGGTATTTTATATTATTTGTGGCTATTGTAAAGGGTGATGTTTCTCTGACTTCTTTCTCAGCCCTTTTATCATTTGTGTATAGGAGGGCTACTGATTATTTTGAGTTGATCTTGTATCCTGTCACTTTACTGAAGGAGTTTATCAGCTGTAGGAGTTCCCTGGTAGAGTTTTTGGGGTCACTTATGTATACTATCATATCATCTGCAAATAGTGAAAGTTTGACTTCTTCCTTGCCAATTTGTATCCCTTTGATCTCCTTTTGTTGTCTTATTGCTCTAGTTAGAACTTCTAGTACTATATTGAATAAATATGGGGAGAGTGGACAGCCTTGTCTTGTTCTTGAATTTAGTGGTATCGCTTTGAGTTTCTCTCTGTTTAATTTGATGTTTGCTGTTGGCTTGCTATAAATTGCTTTTATTATGTTTAGAAATGTTCCTTGTATTCCTGATCTTTCTAAGACCTTTATCATGAAGGGGTGTTGGATTTTGTCAAAGGCTTTTTTCAGCATCTAGGGAGATGATCATGTGGTTTTTTTCTTTCAGTTTGTTTATATGGTGTATTACATTGACTGATTTCCGTATGTTGAACCATCCTTGCATCCCTGGGATGAATCCTACTTGGTCGTGATGGATGATTGTTTTGATGTATTCTTGGATTCGGTTTGCCAATATTTTGTTGAGTATTTTTGCATCAATGTTCATGAGGGAGATTGGTCTGTAGTTCTCTTTCTTTGTTGCATCTTTGTGTGGTTTGGGTATCAGGGTAATTGTAGCCTCATAAAAAGAGTTTGGTAGTGTTCCTTCTGTTTCTATTGTGTGGAACACTTTGAAGAGGACTGGTATTCTTCTTTGGAAGTCTGGTAGAATTCTGCACTGAAACCATCTGGTCCTGGACTTCTTTTGGTTGGGGGACTTTTGATGACAGTTTCTATTTCTTTATCGGTTATTGGTCTATTTAAATGGTTTATCTGGTCTTGATTTAATTTTGGTATGTGGTATTTATCCAGAAAATTGTCCATTTCTTCCTGGTTTTCCATTTTTGTGGAGTACAGGTTTTTGAAGTATGATCTGATGATTCTCTGGATTTCCTCGTTGTCTGTTGTTATGTCTCCCTTTTCATTTCTGATTTTGTGAATTTGGGTGCTCTCTCTTTGCCTTTTGGTTAATTTGGCTAGGGGTTTGTCTATCTTGTTGATTTTTTCAAAGAACCAACTCTTTGTTTCATTGATTTTTTGTATTGTTCTCTTGTTTTCTATTTCGTTGATTTCAGCCCTCAATTTATTTCCTGGCATCTATTTCTCCTGGGTGAGTTTGTTTCTTTTTGTTCTAGAGCTTTCGGTTGTGCTGTTAATTCATTGGTATGGGATTGCTCCATCTTCTTTATGTGTGCATTTAGAGCTATGAATTTTCCTCTTAGCACTGCTTTCATAGTGTCCTATAAGTTTGGGTATGTTGTACTTTCATTTTCATTGAATTCTAGGATCTCTTTAATTTCTTTCTTTATTTCTTCCTTGACCCATTGATGTTTTACGTGGGCATTATTCAGTTTCCATGAGTTTGTGGGTTTTCTATAATTTTTGTTGTTGTTGAGGTCTAACTTTAAGGCATGGTGGTCTGATAAGATACAGGAGGTTATTGCAATTTTTTTGTATCTGTTGAGATTTGTTTTGTGTCCAAGCATGTGGTCAATTTTTGAGAAGGTTCCATGGGGTGCTGAGAAGAAGGTATATTCTTTTGTGTTAGGATGGAATATTCTGTAGATATCTATTAGGTCCATTTGAGTCATAACATCTGTTAGGTCCTTTATTTCTTTGTTAAGTTTCAGTCTGGTAGATCTATCTTTTGGTGAGAGTGGTGTGTTAAAATCTCCCACTACTAATGTGTGGGGTTTGATGTGCGTCTTAAACTTTAGTAGTGTTTCTTTTATGAATGTGGGTGCTTTTGTATTTGGAGCATAAATGTTTAGAATCGAGACTTCATCTTGGTGGATTTTTCCCGTGATAAATATGTAATGTCCATCCTGGTCTCTTTTGATTGATTTTAGTTTGAAGTCTATTTTATTAGATATTAGGATAGCTACACCAGCTTGTTTCTTAGGTCCATTTGCTTGGAAAGCCTTTTCCCAGCCCTTTACTCGGAGGCAGTGTCTGTCTTTGAAGTTAAGGTGTGTTTCTTGTATGCAGCAAATGGATGGGTCCTGTTTTCTTATCCATTCTGTTAGCCCGTGTCTTTTTATAGGTGAGTTGAGACCATTCATATTGATGGATATTAATGACCAGTGATTGTTAATTCCTGATTTTTTTTTTTTTGTGGTTGTGTTTGTCCTTCTGTGGTGTATGTTGGTGTGGGATTATCTATTGCTTGATTTTTCATGGATGTGTTTAGCTTCTTTGGGTTGAATTTTCCCTTCTAGTGCTTTCTGTAGGGCTGGGTTTGTGGACAGATATTGATTAAATCTGGTTTTATCTTGGAATATTTTGTTTACTCTGCCTATGGTGATTGAGAGTTTTTCTGGGTATAATAGTCTGGGTTGGCATCCGTGGTCTCTTAGTGTCTGCATGAGGTTTGTCCATGATCTCTAGCTTTCATAGTCTCTATTGAGTAGTCTGGTGTTATTCTGATGGGTTTGCCTTTATATGTTACTTGGTCTTTTTCCTTTGCGGCTCTTAATATTTTTTCTTTGTTCTGTGTGTTTAGTGTTTTGATTATTATGTGGCGAGGGGCTTTTTTTTTTTTTTTTTTTTTTTGGATCCAGCCTATTCGGTGTTCTGTAAGCTTCTTGTATCTTCATATGTATTTCTTTCTTTAGGTTAGGAAAGTTTTCTTCTATGATTTTGTTGAATATATTTTCTGTGCCTTTGAGTTGGTATTCTCCTTCTTCTATCCCTATTATTCTTAGGTTTGGTCTTTTCATGGTGTCCCAAATTTCCTGGACATTTTGTGTTACAACTTTTTTGTCTTTAGTGTTTTCTTTGACTGACGAATCTATTTTCTCTATCGTGTCTTCAGTGTCAGAGATTCTCTGTTCCATCTCTTGCAATCGGTTGGTTATGCTTGTTTCTGTAGTTCCTGTTCGTTTAGTCAGGATTTCTATTTCCAGCATTCCCTCAGCATGTGTTTTCTTTATTGTCTCAAATTCAGTTTTCAGATCTTGGAATGTTTCTTTCATCTGTTTAATTGCTTTTTCTTGGCTTGATTTGATTTCTTCCCACTTTTTGTTCATTTTTTCTTCCATTTCTTTAAGGGAGTTTTTTATTTCCTCTTTAATGGAGTTTTTCATTTCCTCTTTAAGGGAAGTTTTTATTTCCTCTTTAAGGGAGTTTTTCATTTCCTCTTAAGGAAAGTTTTTGTTTCCTCTTTAAGGTAGTTTTTCATTTCCTCTTTAAGGAAAGTTTTTATTTCCTCTTTGAGGGAATGTTTTATTTCTTCTTTAAGGGCCTCTATCATCTTCTTAAAGTCATTTTTAGGGTTGACTTCTTCTGTTTCTTCTGTCATGGTATGTTTAGGTCTTGCAGGTGTAGAATCACTAGGTTCTGATGTTGCCATATAGGTCTTTATGTTGTTGCCTGTATTTTTGCACTGGCGTCTACTCATCTCTTCCTCTGTGTGGTGCAGGTGGTGTCTGTGTCTGAGAGTGCCTCTCTTGTTCTAATTTTTAGTCTTGGTTTAGTAGGGGTTCTTGGTTAAATTGGTGCTATTGGGCTATTTCTTCAGGGGCAGCTGATTTCAGTTGGTGAATTATATACTTATGATTCTGGTGATCTGGTTTAGTGGCTGGGTAGCGCCTTCTTCTGTGTTCCCAGGTCACGTTTTGTTCATTCGTCAACTCCTCAACTGATCTTGTTTCTTCAGATTTCAAACTGCAGGCATCTTCAGACTTCAAACCAGATGGATTTCAGCTGAGCAGGGTAGTCTCACCAACACCTCCAACTTGTTGGGTTTCACAGGATCAGCAGCTGGGCCCTGGGTTGTCCTCAGATGGAGTGTTCAGATTTGTTCTGGTTCTGACCCATGGAGATAGCTTCTTCCCCAGGTGTTGGGGTTAGGGGCGTCCCTGTTCCAAGCTGCGTCTGCTTGTCTCCGTCCCTGGACCTGTCTACCTCTGCAGTCCGCCGCCGGGCCTGTATGTCCCTGTCGGCTGCAGCTGGGCCTGTATGTCCCTGTCAGCTGCCGCTGGGTCTGTCTGCCTCTGCAGGCCGCCACCGGGCCTGTATGTCTCTGCCGGCTGCCGCTGGGCCTGTATGTCCCTGTCGGCCGCCGCCGGGCCTGTCTACCTCTGTGGGCCACCTCCATGGGCCTACCTGCATCTGCTTGTCTCCGATGCCTGGCCAATCTACCTCTGCGGGCCGCTGCCTGGCCCGTCTACCTCCATGGGCTGCCGCCGCAGGCCTACCTGCGTCTGCTTGTCTCTGCTGCCGGGCCTGTCTACCTCTGTGGGCCGCCACTGGG
This sequence comes from Peromyscus leucopus, assembly GCF_004664715.2. Classification (NCBI taxonomy): domain Eukaryota; kingdom Metazoa; phylum Chordata; class Mammalia; order Rodentia; family Cricetidae; genus Peromyscus; species Peromyscus leucopus. The sequence goes on from NC_051084.1 coordinate 58,944,022, forward strand.
CCTGAATGTCTCTGCCCGCTGCTGCCAGGCCTGAATGTCCCTGTTGGCCGCCGCCGCCGGGCCCGTCTATCTCCGTGGGCTGCTGCCACAGGCCTACCTGCGTCTGGTTGTCTCCGCCGCCGGGCCTGTCTCGAAATGTAATCTTATAAGGAATCTTAAAGGAATCATGAACCTAAACTTTATATATATATATATATATATATATATATATATATATATATATATGTGTGTGTGTGTGTGTACATACACACATATATATATATATACATACATATATGTATATATATGTATATGTATCAGTCAGCTCTCCTTTCAATCTTTAGGGTGCATACCCACTCACCAATAGTTTTTATGTCAGGAGACTGAGGGCAGGAATGGGTACAAGGAATTAATCACCACTTTTGGTCACCAACCAATCCTAGCAAGAAGAGTGTCAGCTAATGATAATTGGGCAGCTTTGTTCTTGTTCCCTGACCTTAAAGATTTCCTCATTCAACTATGTGCCTTTCTAAAACTTTAGATTATCTTCTTGGATTTTTTACCTTAAAGCTATTTGACAAAAATATCTTAGTCTAACTTTAAGTTATTTTCAAAGCTTTGTTTCAGATGTGATGTGCTCTGAAACCTGTGAGCACATCTCCCAACATTAAGGTTAAAAGAATTTAAGCTAGCTGGGCTAACTGGAACTCAATTATTTTTCCTAATCATTAACCCAAGGCACAGTCTGTATGGCAATAGAAACTCATGTGTTGTAGCAGTATAACACTTCTTTGTTTATATTTTTAATCATCAAAATTTTATTTAAACTAACATTATTATTATCATTTAGACAGCACAGCTTAGGAAGAAATCATCTTCGTAATAATCCACAGGAAAAAAATCCCCAGTAGAATGGGATGTTTCCATGAGATAAACATACTACATTACAGGCAGTATGGATCTCCCCACACCCAGTCACACCATGCCAGATACCAGAGAAAGGTGACATTGGCAAGCATGTAAAGGCACAGCAGAAGCAAAAGACACTTTGGAGTCTGTGGTCTCAGGACCTTGCTTAACCAAGATTCATCCATCAGTGAGTTTCCTACTGGTGCACTGACTGATAGTATGACTCAAAACAGATAGTTGGTGTGAAACTTCCAACATTGCTTTTTCTGCTCAGGATTGCTTTGGCTATTGATCACCCTTTGTGTTTCTGTAAGAATTTAAGTTTTCTTAAACAACAACTTCTTACTACGTAGCCTAAATTAACCCTGAACTCACCATCTTCCTGCTTAGTCTTATGAATACTAGGATTGCAGATGTGTGCAAACAAGCAATGTGTCTGCATGGATTTTAGGGTTGTTTTCAATCTAGTTTTATAAAGAGTCTCACTGGTATTTTAATGGGAAGTGCATTCAATTTAACAGTAACTTTTGGTAATATGGCCATTTTAATAACATTAATTCTCCTTATCCATGAACTTGGAAGGTCTTTCATTTCTCAGTGTCTTATTTCACAACATTCTTCAGGACTCTAGAATGATCATTGTAGAGGTGTTTCATTAGGTCTATTTTTAAATACTTATATATTTTTGAATCTTCTGTAAATGAGATTGCTCCATTGAATTCTTAGTATGTTTGATACTGGAGAAGAGGAAAGCAAATGTTTGTATGTTGGTTTTAGATACCACTACTTACTACATATCAGATCTATGAGTTATCTTGTGGAGTCTTTGTGACATTTTTAATTAAACCATCTGCACTCAGGGATAACCTGCCTTCCTCATTCCTGCTTGTATGCATACCTTTCTTTCTTTCTCTTGCCTGATTTCTTTAGCTAAATTAAAGTACTGTATTGAGTAAGTGGGGGCAGGCACCTTTGCCTCAGTCTTTATTTGAGACATATAAATATTTGAACTATAAGGAGGGCCTATAGCTTTTCCTCATTTGGTATAATAATGACTATGGGTTTGCCATAAACAGTCTTTGTTTATTGAATGAGACCCTTCCACACAAAGTTAATAGAGTTTCTTTTGTGATTCATGTGAATGTGTGTCCATGTGTTTGGCATGTATATGTGGTTGCCTGAAGAAACCAGAGAGGATGTTGGATCCCCTGGAGCTGGACTTATAGGCAGTTGTGAAATCAGATATTTTGAAATCCCCAAAATGGGTTCTAGGAACTGAACTTGGATGCTCTGCAAGAGTCACAAACAATTCCAACCTCCAAGCCATCTCTCAAGCCTCTGTGCAGAGTTCCTATCCTGAGAGAATATTTGATGTCAAATGATTCTTCTGTACCAATTGAGATGACTATGTAATATTTATTCTTGGTTAAGTGTGTGTGTGGTATTATACTTATTGATTTTCAAATATTGAGCCATCCTTGGACTATAGTGTCAACTCTTGTTATTGTATTATTGAATTTGATTTGCAAGTATTTTATTGACTCTTGTTGTCTAAGTTCATCAAGGAAATTGGCCTACAGCTTTCTTTTTGTGTTACGTCCTTAGTAGGTTTTAGTATCAGGGTAATTAATACTGGTTTGTCATATGAGCATGGAAGTGTTCTTTCCATTCACATTTTATGCAATGCTTTGAGAAGCATTTATTTCCTTCTTTAAAAGTCTGATAGAATTCAGATGTCAGCAATCCAGTTCTGAGGTTTTCTTTCCCTGAAGAATTTTTTTATTACTTTAGTTTCATTGACTGCTATGGAATTATTTTGATTTTTAAATAGCATCTTGATCAATTTTATTCTTCTGGATTTTACAATTTATTGGCATATAAGTTTTCAAAATTTATTAATGTTTGTTAGGGTTTATAGGTATTTATAATAATATGTCCCCCTATCATTTCTAATTGTATTTATCTTCTCTGGGTCTTCTCTTTCTTTTTATTAGTTTAGTATTTGCTGATTTTGTTTACCCCTTCAAAGAGTAAACTCTGTATTACCTAGGCAATGCCTCACTTCCCTCTTCTCGTGACTTTAGGTTGTGTGGTGTTGACAATAAAACTAATCAGCACTGCTTCCTTGGAGAATTTTCTGTTTTGCTGCCTCAGTGATTGAGAATTTGTTTGGTCTATGCTCATCTTAGAAAGTCTTTATTCCACCTTCAATTCCAAAGGATGCCTATATTGGATATAGTAATCCAGGTAGGTAGTTATTATACATTTTTTTCACAGTTCAGAAAACATGATTGTCCCTGGCGTTGGAGTTTCTGTTGAAATATCTGTAGCTCTACTGATGTGTTTGCTTTATAAGTGGCTTGGCATTTGAATTTTATAGTTGTTTATTATTATTATTATTATTATTATTATTATTAATATTATTATGTGCTTGGCAATTTAAGTATGGTAATGGAAAAGTTCTTTTCTAAATTCCTTCTGCATCTGGATTTCCATATATTTCCCAAGAGTTGAGACACTTTCTGGTATTATTTTATGAAATGGGCTTCCCTAAGCCTTTGTCCTATATGCCAATTTTTCCATCTGATTCAATTATATTTTTTATAGTTTTCATTTCTTAGCTATGCCATATAGGTCTTGTCATGTTCCGGTCATAATTTCTTTTTGTCTTTGTTGTCTTCAAGCACTGATATTTTTCTTTCTGCTTGGTCTAGTTTATTGGTGAGGTTTTCAAATGCTTTTTAAAAATTTGATTTATTTATTGAGCTTTTAATTTCCAAAATTTCTGTTTGTTTTTTATTTCAGAATCTCTCTATTGCTTTTATTCTATATTTTATACTGTCCTCTTTAACCCATTCATTTAACCGATTGTTTGTATTGTTTGAAGTCATTGTTAACTTTAAAAATTAGTCTTTTGAATTCCTTGTCCAACATCTCATCCAGCCTACTATGTTTGGATTCAGTTACTGAAGAGCTATGAACATTCAGAGAAGTAATGTCACCTTGTTTGCCCCATATTTCTTGCATTTTAATGTTAAGATGCACATATCTGTTAGGATGGATGACATTAACCATGTTATGTGCATTTTTTTTTGGGGGGGGGAGGGTTTCAAGACAGGGTTTCTCTGTATCATTTTTGGTGCCTGTCCTAGATCTCGCTCTATAGACCAGGCTGGTCTCAAACTCAGAGATCCGTCTGGCTCTGCCTCTGGAGTACTGGGATTAAAGGCATGCACTACCTCCACCCAGCTGTTACATGCATATCAATGTCAAGATGCATGCATCTGTTAGGATGGATGGCATTAGCCATGTCATGTGCATATTAATGTCGAGATGCATGCATCTATTAGGGTAGATGACATTAGTCATGTTATGTGTATATTAATGTCGAGATGCATGCATCTGTTAGGGTGGATGCCATTAGCCATGTTATGTGTATGTTAATGTCGAGATGCATGCATCTGTTAGGGTGGATGACACCTAGCATATTATCTGAAGGCCTTCTTAGTGGTTGGCCTTCTCCTAAGGGCTCAATTCCCAGTGCTGTTCAGAAGAAAACGAATGACAGTAGCACCCCTCCTTCATGTCCCATCACTGTGGGAAAGTACCAGAGAGAACAACTTAGGTCAGAAGTGCTTAGGGACTCACAGCTCAGTGGATTCTGGGACTCTGGGGAGCAGAATGCAAGAGCAGTGGAACATGTGCCATGGCTCACGGCAGGTAAGGAGCAGAGCAATGACATCAGGAGCTCGGGACAAGATACAACCCCCCAAAATACGCCTTCAGCCATGACCTGTTGTCTTCAGTTAGGCCGCAAATCAAGTTTCCAGAACCTTCCCAAATAGTACCATGAGCTGGGGGCCAAATACTCAACACTTGAGCCTGTGGGAAATATTCCATGTTAAATAAAATACTGTTTAAAAACAATGCTAACAAGAGAAAAGAAAGGGGCAGAATAACATGAAGTAAACTAAAAAGGTAAAAGTCAATACAGGTCCGGGAGGTGGTGGTGCATGCCTTTAATTCCAGCACTTGTGAGGCAGAGGCAGGCAGATCTCTGTGAGTTCAAAGACAGCCTGGGCTACCAAGTGAATTCCAGGAAAGGTGCAAAGCTACACAGAGAAACCCTGTCTCGAAAAACCAAAAACCAAAAACCAAAAAAAAAAAAAAAAAAAAAAAAATGACAATACAGAGAAAAGTCATACTAAAAAAATAAAAACGGGGAGCTGGGGAAAGGAAGTAGAAGAAATAAGATTAAGATAGGGTGAAGATAAAGAGAGAAAAGTCAATTAGAGAGTTAAAGAGTAAATACATAAAAAGTAATATGGGATGGAAGAAAAGAAACATGATTGACAGCTTTCTCTTAGCCGAGGTATTCAGATTAGAGAGGCTTCTTTCTGGGTGCTTAGCACTGAACCCATCAGGAATGGGTGATGATGACTTGTAACTGAGTCCTCCTGTTGGCACGTCTGTATGTTGCTGAGCCCCACCCACCCAGCAAGGATTCCTGCCTGTCAATTATGGTCATGCTGTCTGAGGCAGCTGGGCATCCACCCCACGCCTGCCTGCTGCTGGCTCCGAGGAGGGAGTTCACAGTTGTGAGCCATGCTGATGCTCACTCTCTGGAGTCTCCTACTCTGTACCTGGGGGGATGGCGAAAGCCCACACTGTAGCATTTCTCTGAATGGCTCGGAGAGTGGTGTGAGCAAACACACCGCTGAGCTCTGAATGAGAGGAGGTCAGCCATGGGTGGAGAATGACCTCCACAGTCCGGCCTAGCTCCCCACTGCTTAAAGCTCCCAATGGGTCCTCAAGAGACACTCCCTGCTCCATGACTGTCTCTTGTGGCCTCTCCAACTAAGACCCTGCAGCCAACATCCCCAGAGACTCTCAACTATAATTTCTCCAGACTTTTTGATCCCCAGAATGGACCAATGCAAACAATGGACCCGTTCTTAATGTGACACCTGGCTTCGGCACATTTAGATAGGGTGACCTGTGATGGATTTCTTCAAAACTAGCCTGCCATATAGGAGTCACCTTCATATGAAGTGTGGCGATATTATGTTCCCCAAAATATTGTGCACCCTAATAAACTTATCTGGGGTCAGAGAACAGAACAGCCACTAGATATAGAGGCCAGAAAATGGTGGTACATACGCCTTTAATCCTAGCATTCCAGAGGCAGAGATCCGCCTGGATCTCTGTGAGTTCAAGGCCACACTGGAAACAGCCAGGTGTGGTAACAAGAGCCTTTAATCCCAGGAAGTGATGGCAAGAAGCAGAAAGGTATTTAAGCCATGAGGACAGGGAACTAGAGCCTGGTTAAGCTTTTAGGCTTTTGAGCAGCAGTTCAGCGGAGATCCATTTTGGATGAAGACTCAGAGGCTTCCAGTCTGAGGAAACAGGATCAGCTGAGGAACTGGCAAGGTGAGGTGGCTGTGGCTTGTTCTGCTTCTCTGATCTTCCAGCATTGACCCCAGTCCCTGGCTCCAGGTTTGTTTTGTTTAATAAGACATTCTAACAATTCTTGCTACAATGTAGTCCTTGTGCTGGATTTAAAGATCAGAAAACCTTGTTTTTTTTCCTGAGGCCTCTGGCCTGCAGTCTGTTGCTGGGGTTTGTCCGACTCTCCATGCTTGTCTTGTACTGCTGTGTCGGTATATATAACTCCCCCGGCCCCGGCTGGGATTGGAGTTTTGAAGTCTTCCCATTTTCCTGAGTGCCTGTTTCTCTGATCTTTTCCGTTTCCTAAACGCATCTTCCTGGATGCCTGCAGCTCTTCCTCTGCTGGGAATACAGTTTCTCCTTTTTTGTCTGAATCTTCTCATTCTTGTAGTTGCCCTGAGGATGCATCTACCCACCATCTCCCCCTACAGCTCCATGGCCCATAGACTTTACCCCCTTGTCAGTCTCCTTAAGGATGAGCTGTGCTCTCACACAACTTCTCATCTCAAAGGAGCCAAGAATCCCCAAGTAGGTCCATCTGTTGTGTTGCTACGTGTTCCCTAATTTTATGTATCTCTTGCCTTGTGACATTGGAGAGGAGAATGAGCTAACCTCCTTCCTAGTTACTCAGGAAGGGAGGTTGACAGTGTCTGTCTCAGCCAGAAGTGAGACCCAACTCACCGAGTTTCTCAGTAGGAATGTGGAAAGGTAGGAGAGTTGATAAGGAATCTGAAACCACCAAGGGAAGAGGAACTGGGCCAGAGGGGGAAGGGAACAAGGAGATGTTTCCTCAAGACTAGGCAATCCAGACCACCAGGAGAAAGCGCTTTGTGCTACACACATGTAAAAGTCAAACCAACAACCTGCGGTACATAACAGCTAAAGTGTGGGGTATGGCAGGAAGAAGGGGAACACATCGCAGCCAGACTAGATCTCTGGTACATGTGAACTTCTACACTTACGTAGTTTGGTTCACAAATACAGAGAATTTATGGGTGAATAGTCACGTATTTTTAAAAAGTTAGCTTTCTCTTATAAGTTATAGAGTTTGGCTGTAAACTTTTGAATTGGGTTAGGCACGATATGAAAGCTTTTCAATATTTAAATACTTCAGAATATATATATATCTGTGACCAAAAGAATGCCATCTTTTTTGATGGCTGGTATTAAAAATGGTGTTTCTGCATATGTAAATCTATGCTGTCTCGGAATTATGTATCCCTTTTATGCACTTTCTCAAAATAAGATGTTTTTTCATAGTAAATATTTTGTTACACAAAAGAAGAGATGATTTCACAATACACACCTTCCTCAGTCTGTTTTTCCATGATATGGAATGTGGTAAAAAAAAAAATGGGAACTTTTGAAGAGAAATCTCAAGGCAGAGATCTTTAATCATGACCATTTGATTTTGGCCAAATTTTGAAAAGAGGCTGAGAAAGCACTTTGATTTAAAAAAAAAAAAATGTTTCCTCCAGAGGCGACATCCTATAATGTTTTATATATAAGCACTAAACTTTTATTGGGTTTCCTTCTCTTGGTCTTCATGAAAACCCAGGAGACAACCAGGCTATGTTTGCTCAGTTCAGACAGAATCTATTTGGACATACACCTTCAGAACATCCCAGGCTTTGTTACAATGATATTCTAAACTAAAAACACAGGCCATGCCACATCTAGTCTGAGTAAACATATGTGTGTGTGTGTGTGTGTGTGTGTGTGTGTATACAACTGCATATACAGTTATGTTTCTTTTTGAGACTGGAGCTCACGTAGCCAAGCTGGCCTAGAACTTGTGTAGCTGAGGATGACCTTGAACTACCTATCTTCTTACTGGGATTACAAGCAGGCACCAGCATACCTGACCAAAGTCCATTGTTGACTGAAGCATTATTACTCAACGAATAACTATAGTACAGTGGTTCTCAACCCCTTTGGGGGTCAGATGACCCTTTCACAGGGGTCACCTAAGAGCATTAGAAAACACAGATATTTACATTATGATTCACAACAGTAGCAAATTAGAGCTCTGAAGTAGCAACAAAAATTATTTAATGGTTGAGGGTCACCTCAACATGAGGAACTGTATTAAAGGGTCACAGCATTAGGAAGGTTGAGAACCACTGCTAGAGTGTATAACTCTGGATTGGCGACGCCGTACCACGCAGTGATTCTTATATGTGAGACAATTTCTGAAGATGGCTAGAACTGGCACAAATGTAGGCAGTGTGGTGAATGTCAGAATAAAAGCTCATTGAGTGTCATGCTAACTTCACTACTGATTTACCACCTGGAGAGCAACTCACTAAGGTTCACCATGGCTACCTCTTCGCTTCCTCTTACGTCTTAATTTGATTATTTTTGTCATATCTGTTTATTCTTTTAAACTTCATATATCACACAATTTTGATCCTGTCCATTCACCACTATAGTTTGATTCTTTCCATGTTATATCTTCATTTTCTTTTCCCTACCTTCTAATATACATTACTTGCTTTTCTCTAAATGTAATTATATATGAGTTTGTGTACATACCATCACAAAGTGACTACATTTTTGGTAAACAAAAAAAGAAGTACAAATAGAGAAATTTTATATTATTTTATAATTTGTGTTTAGAAAATTTTCTTCTTGTAGCATTTGAAATACTATAGGTGCTATTTATGAATCTGTACCAGGGATGGAGCCCAGGTTCTTACACATCTTGGACGAATGCTCTGTTACTGAGCTAACGTCTCTAGCATGCTTCACATTTTCACTTTATTTTGATACAGTCTAAGTTTCCCAGGTTGACCTTGAATGCACAGTCCTCCTGCCTCAGACTTCCTGAGTAGCTTAGACTTGTAAGTAATTTTCTGTAAGAGATACACAATTTCTTCCTACCAATAAAACCAAGGCATTTAACTGGTAGAACTCTGACTGATGAAAGCAGCTTATATTCCCCAGAATATTTTCATTAACATAGATTCAAACTCTGCATTTATTACAGGATTGTGATCTCTTTATTACTATTCACAAGCACTCATATGATTTTATTTTTAAAATGTTTTCAAATGAGTTTGAAAACCTGGCTGTATTTAAAAAGATTTATGTGGGAGAGTTGATGTAATAGATCACTAGTGTCAACTCATGCACCACAACGTTACAACGGGGCCAAGAGAAGAAGTCTGGTGGTTAATTTTAAATGTCAATTTCCTGGATTAAGGGAGGCCTAGAGAGAGCCAAGCATCACTTCTGTGTGTGTCTGTGAGGGCTCTTCCACTGCTTTCCCTCTCTCTGCAGCCTCTTCTTCTCTCCGCCTCTCTTGTAAAGCTAGCTTACTTTCTTGTCCTGCTGTTGGGTGTCAGAATTCCAGGATCTTGGGCTCTTGACTGGCAGGGCTTACGTCAGTGGTCCTGGGTTCTCAGGTCTTTAGCCTTGGACTGTACTCTTTGCTTCTCTGGTCCTGAGGACTTTTGGCTTGGATCGAACCACACCACTGGTACCCCGGGGCTTTCCAACTTGTGGATGGCCCTTGGTGAGAATTTCTTAGTCTCCCAAACTGCATGACCCAGTTAGCTTACAGAGTCCCCCTGCTCCCCCAAATCCAGCTGTCTTTCTCTCTGGAGAGCATTGACTGATGCATGCAGCTACTGTATCTGAAAAACAAATTGAACATGGGAGACATTTTAGCTCAAGGATTTAACCAAGATGGTTACTTAAGCAAATGAGAAGAGGAAAAAAAAAATGACCAGAAACAACCTGTGAAATAGGCTGAACAGTTGCCCGAGACAAGTGAATTTTATAATCCTCTTGTTCTCAGAAATGGGTCATACTGTAGGAATATGAAATAGTTCAATTTGCTTAAGAGTGAACATAAAATGCATTCTTGTCGTGGGGCAAGTGAAATATTTTTTCTCTTTTTATTAATTCTTTAAAATTTTTTGTTATATTATTTATTTTTTATTTATTTAGGGTGTGTGTGGGAGAGAGAGAAGGAGAGAAAGACAGGAGAGAGAGAGAGAGAGAGAGAGAGAGAGAGAGAGAGAGAGAGAGAGAGAGAGAGAACCAGAGCTCCACAGTATGCATGCAGAGGTCAGAGGACAGCCTGTGTCCATTGGTTTTCTCCTTCTACCACATGAGTTCTGGGAATCCCACCTAGGTGTGAGGTTTGGCTGCAAGCACCCTCACTCACCGAACCACCTTATCGGCTTCACAACTTGTATTTCTTGAATGAAATGACAGTTTTTTTGGGGGAAGGTTGCTTCTGGTTACATATTTTTTCATGTTTCTGCAGACTTTAGTTACATCAATTTTGTGGGGTTAAGATTGAACGTTTTTGTTTGGGAGACCTTGGTGGACATTTCAGGAGCTGGGACTAACGGCAGCAGGAGTCACAGCAAGCTGAATGCGCCTTTCACTTTGTCTTCAACTTGACATAAACTGGGTCATATGTGAAGAGAAAGCTCCAATGGAGAAAATGCCTCAACCATATTGGCCTGTAGGCAAGTGTGGGGGCATTTTCTTGATTAATGATTGATGTGGGAAGGTCCAGACCACTGTGGGTAGTGTCAACCCTGGACTGGTGGTCCTGGGAGATATAAGCAAGGTAGCTGGACGTAAGCCTGGGAAGCAAGCCAGGAGGCAACATCCCTCCATGGTTTTTCTTTCAGTTCCACCTTCCTATTTCCTGCATTGAGTTCCCGCCCCATCTTCTCTCAGTGGTGGACTGTGATTGGGTTTGTAAGCCCCCCCCCCCCCCCGCCCCAGGTGATTTTGGTTAGGGTATTGTCACACCAACAGAGAGTGAACAGAGATGCTGTTCTACCTTGTCATTCTGTCATGTCCCTTGTCCCCTTCAAAACTTGCTTTTTGTGTCTTAAAGAATTCTGAAGTGGTTTTTCTTAAGCCCAAAGTTTACTGTTATTTTGTTGTTAAGGTTGAATAAAATAGAAGGTGTCCTCTGGATCTGGGACAAATTGATTGTATAAATAAGAAGTTGCTTTATAAAGCTGATTAAGTCACTGTCAATCTTTGGGCACAAAAGAGCCTTGATCTCAGAGATAAAGAGGCGTAGCAGACTCTAGAGGTTCTCGTTGGGCCAAGAAACGGCAGGGAAGTTTAGAATGTGATGGGTGTGGGGATTTTTTTTTTAGGTCAAGAAAGTTTTTAAGATTTTATTTGCATGTTTATTACTTTTTATTTACTTTTAGAAAAAGAGGTGTACATTTCTCCATATAATAATTCGGAAGATTGGGAAACTATATGTATGTTAAGAGATGGGTTGTGACAATGTCTCATTGTGTAGGAGCTATAAAGAGGGTCTACGGTGTAAGATGTCCAGTTGAAATAATTTTTTGGTTATTGATACTAATAGGAAATATTTTACCAAACAATAGAACTTTTAAAAGAGATACCTATTATAGTGTTTTATAAAATAAGAGTGGACATATCCCAGAATTAGGCCCTTTGACTTTGTAAAGGCTCAGGAAAGGAGCAATATTGATATCTTGGAAATGTTCTATTTTATACAAAAGAAAATTAGCAGGAAAGTAATAATGGCACAGACTTTCTGAGGTCCCTCTGTTCTAGCCCAACAGCTGGACTTCCATCCATTTATAAGTCTTGGACTAGAGATGTATTTATTATCCAATTAACTAAGAATGACAGGGTCCCCAAGAACTCCACTGAGGTAGCTTGGATTTCATTAATTAAGGCAAGCATTTATTAAATACTCACTGGGTGCTGGCATTTTGTTAGCTGCTGGAAATTCAGATGAGTTTGGCATTGTCTTTGCTATAGAGCAGTAATTTAGACAAAAATGTTCATAAAAATATTTGGTGCTTGGTGAATATGTACGTGGTATAAAATGAAGTCTTTGACTTTTGTAGATTAACAATTGGGTTTAAATGTCCAAAAAAACAAAACAAAAAAAAAAAAAAAACCAAAAACAAAACCAAAATTTCTTTACAAAGAGCATATATAGACGTTTCTAGTCTGAAATCAGAACAGGTCTAAGAAGGGGTGGAAGATGAGGGTCCTAGACAAGCCGTGTCATAGAAGGGACAGCAGTAGGTGACAGCATGTGGGACTTCAGGGTACTGTGGTATGAGTAGCTGTCTTCACATCTTTTAAGAGCTTTCAGGGGAAGTGTGTTAGTCTTCCTGTGTTGCTCAGTGGCCAGACCTGTGAGGCTAGAGAAGGCATTGCTATAAAGTAATGACTTTCCCGAGCGTTAAGCTAGCATTTCCAGTTCCGGGACAGGCTTTCTCCTGTCCGGGGAGTTCGTGCAGGAGCCAAGGGCCCGCATTTCAGGGTATAAATGTATTTCTAAGAGAAGAAGGTGCTTTACTTCCTAAGCTCTCAGATCCCCGCCCCCCTCACAGCTTGTCATTCCAGATCTTTGGGTGAGGATGCGGATTGTGTGTTGAGAAACTGAAATGTTCCTCAGGAAAATTGTAAGCGTGGGAGAAGTTAATTAGTTGTCAAATATATATGGCAGTAAGTATTGTCAATTTACCTTTCCAAGACATTACATTACAAGCACATTAATAACCGAGGAATAGAACATTCACAATAAGATGAGCACTGTTTCCCCGGAAGCCTCACAAAACTTGATAAAGAAATGAAATAATAATATGGTTTATTGAAAGAAGTCATTAAAATTCTTTTATCATAGACTAAAAAAAAATTAAAAAAAAAATCATACCCAGCTTCTAATTTAAGAGTAGAGCATGGATTTATTATTTTAGAGAATGGGGTTGGTTAGATGGTAACACTCTGTCTTAGTTGAAAATTAAATTACTGGAGTAGTGCGTTCGCACCCCTCTCAGGAGCTCCCGGCTGCAGCTGTAACAAAAACGAGCCACCACAGCTTAATCGACAGCCACAAGGAAACAGAAAGCTGAGACTTTTTAATCAGCTGGAGATTTGGAAGTATTTTAAAGGAACGACAAACAAGATGGTGGGTTTTTTTTTGTTTTTTTTTTTTTTTCTTTTTTCAGGTACAACATGGGGTTTTGAATCTGAATAAAAAAAATCAGGGCACATATATGCTGTGCAAGTTAAATATTCATATTTGTGGCTTTAAGAATGTGATAATGGAGGTTTGAGCTGAGCGAGATTGCGCCCTTACTAAATACAGGGAATAGAACCAAGAAAAGAAGTCTTAAATGAACACGCCTTTTAATCAGCTTGGTGCTCCAGCTGTGGCCTGTGGGAGCGCCTTACACAGTCCACAGTGGCCGGGCTCTCGGGGAGGATTAATACCAAATGCAAATATCATCCTCTCGGTTCCTATGGTTTTCATTTCAGTTTCTTCGGGAGGAATAATTGTTCGCTGGATCTCGCCATAGACTTCCCAACCTCTGCTCATCTCCCTTCGATTGTTCTGACCATTTGATTTGGAGGTGCTCTGCCATAAAAGTAAACGATTATTGTGAAGTATACCTCCCCATCTCCTAAAACCGAGTTATGCAAATAACAGACCCCGGTTGAAGAGTCTGAAAACCAAATAGTGAGCCATGTTACAGCTATGGCTACTATGACTTAAACACCCAGTTTCATGGGGGAAGGCTTTGTTTCCAGCCATTCAGGGATCCTTCCTGTGCTTCCAGATCTAGAGGGAGCCATAGATTCCCTGCCAGGGTCCCTAAATCAACTTCTGTTTCCTAGGCACCACAGTTTCCCAAATATTCTTATCTGTGATCTGCCCCTGGTCTAGTAGAGTCCAGTCCTTAGGCTGGCTTCTGTCGATGTGTACTAGTGATTGTGTTTTGGGGAATGGAGATCTTGTGTTGCATTTTTTTTTTTTAACAGAGATGTGGAAAGCCTGGGGAGTGTGTGTGTCCTGCAGAAATTTGGATTTCATTGCATTAAATAACTTGCAGTTAGTGACAGGGTTCAGATGAGGACCCATATGTCCTCCATTCCTTTTTTCTTTTCACAGTACCACCACAGCTCTAGCTAACTAGCATCATCAATGAGTACTGATAGTTTATAGCAACTTGGGAATTAAAAGAGCAGCAGGAATACCTGTCTTGGGCTAGCACAGGCGTCACCCCTGGGCCTCCTGGGCCTTCTACCTGATGTTTGTGTATTTTCTCCAGTTTTGTCCCTCAGCTTGTTAACTAACTCCTTGATTGGGTTGAATGTGGTCTCTACCTTTCTAAGTCGGTCTTCTCTTAGGGGTTCCAATTGCCATCGATTTCATCAATCTGCTGCCTAGACTGCCAATCACGGGCGGGCTAGCCATTCACTTGTTTCATACTTTCTGTTCTGCTTCTGCTTCTTGGCTGGGTGAGGCAGGCCCTGGGGAGTTTTCTCAAAATAAGGCTGTTTCGTTTTTCTTTTGTGAGCCAGGTCATTTGCTGTGGAAATGGTTGTGATTAAGATCTCGTTAATGTTACCCAAGTGCTTTCCAAGCTGCTGGTTACTGCAACAGAGGTCAAAGGAAGGAATCCTAGTTGGACCGGGTAGCTGCAAAAGTTGATAATTCCAATGCAGCAGAGAGGAGTTTGTGGAAGAATGTCTAGGTGGTGATGTCAGCTTTGAAGTGAAAAAGTATGAACCCTGCAAGCTACAACGGCCACCACTGTATTTCCTGAATGACCTCTGTCTGGAACTGCCCTATGATGAATCAAGTGCTGTGTTCATAAAAACAATTTTAACTGCCTTTTCTATCCTTAGTAAGCTGATAGTTTTATATACTGGAGTATAACATTCTATTAGACGTTAAAAGAACATTAATAACAAGGCTGAAACATTTACAATGGATGAGGACTAAAGAGATGGGAGCCATTTAATAATAAAAGACTTAGAAGTGTCTTACATTCATAGCAAATTGCTAGTTATAATCTCCGAGGAACAGCTGAGCTGTTCTTATCTCTGTTCCACTTGGCCAATTACGGTTAACCCTGAAGTTTATTCTCCTGTGTATCTAATTGTTCAGCAGGTGCTTACTGAGCACAGGCATCAGGAACCTTGTTGGGTTTCAAGCCTCAAAGGGCTCCTTGTCTGCTGGGGGATCCTGTTGTGTAGACAAGAGTAATGAGGAGGCATGTAGCCTGGTGAGCCATATGTTATGCTCACATGATTGTGTGTGTGTGTGTGTGTGTGTGTGTGTGTGTGTGTGTGTTGGTCTCTGACTTTAAAAAACAATGAGAGTCTATGTTACATAGACTTTCTCATTATCAACTTGCAGAAATTCCTCCTTATCAAGCCTTTGTAATACTATTCCATGGTGTGAATATCACATATTTATTCGAGCTTTCTCCTAATTTGGGTGTTCTGTTTGTTTCTAGTTGTTTTGCTACTTCAAAAATATCAACAATGATGCAAAAAGATGTAACACATTCCTAGTATTGGGGGTTTTATTTGACAGCATATGATGTCAAGTTGTCTCCCACGCTATATGGTGACTTCATTTAAATTACACACACACACACACACATGCACACTTTAGGAAGTTTCTACAGTAGTAAGTTCTCACATAGCTTTTCAAAGGCCTTTAGTATTAGTCTCCCCTGCTCCCCCCCCCCACATCCCCTCCTATACTAGTTCAATAGTGGCACAAATGTTCACCAAATAACCGATCACAGTTTGTTGGTTAAGGCCCCACCCAAGTGATGGGACCCTTGTCTGATATTGTTAATGAAGCTGAGAACGTAAGACTAGAGAGGTCATAAGCCTAGGGAAATCCTATTATTATTTCTATTTTGCTAAATGAACACAGCGATAAAATGAATCCCTCTATACCCATAGAGCAGAGCACTGCTCAGCCCTCGGGAGAGAAGTTTCTTCTTGCAGCATGTGCTAATTAACATAAAGACTCACAAGTGGACAGTGTGCGGAGCGTTAAAGACATTGGCGTGCTCAGCCTTAAATGGGATGTCTTCATCACATCCCCCTTTCAAATTCCAGGAATCTATCTAAGAGAGTAGGAAGCTTGTAAGAGCCAATGGTGGTGGATGATTTCTAAAACACATCATTTTTTTTTTTAAACACAAAAGGACAGGGGCACATAGGAACACACAGAGACTGTAACAGCATGCACAGGACCTGCACAAATTCAGGCCAGACAAAAATCCCAGCAACAAAAAGAGGAAGTGGGCACCAAGTCCCATCCCTAACCAAGAAGCTGTTTGCAATTGATACCTGCTGGGAGAGGGAAAATTCAGTTTTATTCAAGGGAGTAACACTGGGTATATCAAACACACACAAGTGCATCAAAAACACACTCCATGCTCAGGACGAGATGGACAACACAATTTGGACTCTGATTTTAGTGGCTTCTAAGTGTTGTTTTTGTTTATTTTTTAAGATCAAGAAAGAACATGAAGTTGGGTAGGGAGGGAGGGGGACCTGGGAAGAGTTGGGGTTGGGAAAGGATATGGTAAAGATATACTGTATGAAATTCCCAAAGAATAAATAAAAAAATAATAAAAGGGAAGAAGCTATTCTCAACAATATGTTCTTCTCTTTGTACCCCCATGCCCCTGCATGGCACTTAGATCAGGAGGCAGAGGTGACTGGCTACCTTTAGCGGCTGCCCTTTTATATTTATTGTTTTCCCCGGCTGAGTACTATTCCCACCCAACTCAGCAACATTAGATGGCTCATCCCATCCCGCTGTAGACTCCTCCAAGTGGATAGCCTTTGCATGGAGAGTCTTCATCAGCATGGCTGAAATGTGGTGATAATTAGTTCATACTCCAACAAAGAAAATTTGCCTGAAGATCAGAGGACAGAGCCAGCTACTAGATTAAACATAGAGAGAGGCCAGGCAGTGGTGGCACATACCTTGAATCCTAGCACTCTGGAGGCAGAGATCCATCTGGAGCTCTCTGAGTTCAAGGCCACCCTGGACTACATAAGATTAATCCAGTCTAAAAGAGAAATAGTGCCAGGCAGTGGTGGCTCACACCTTGGGAGTCACATGCCTTTAGTCCCAGCACTAGGAAGGTTGAAACAGGAAGTGATATGGCTGGGTGGAGAAAGGCATATAAGGCAGGAGGAGACAGGACCTCAGTCCTTTCGGGCATTCAGTCTGAGGATTCTTGGAGACAGGATCTTCCCCTTTCGGCTGAGGAGTTGGCGAGGTAAGAAGTGGCTGTGTTTTGTTTCCTTTGATTTTTCAGCATTTATCTCAATATCTAGCTCCGGGTTTTTCTTATAAGACCAATTAGAATTCATGCAACAGAAACAGTTTTAGAGTAATGCTGCTGCCTGGGTTCCATGACCCTGTCCTTCCTCCCACTCTCCTGGAAGATGTCAGACCTGCACTCTATTCAGAGACTCGAGATTGACACCACTCCCTCTACCTTTAGTCACAGCAGGCTTCTCCAATGACTAGTTGGCACATCCAGTCTCCTCTTGACATCTGATCTGTAGAGGACCTGAACCTTCCGTTAGAAAATTGCAGTGTTTCCTTTTTGTTTCTCATTTCATTTAGTCATCATTATTATTATGTTTTCTTCTATGAATTGTCTATTCGTCTTCTCCCCAATAATGCTCTTTAGACTCATTTTCTCTGTGAGTTACCTTTACATTTATACTATTAGATAGGACAAACGATGCTAAGTTGCAGGTTTTAGCTAAGACAGAATGTTGACATCCATGAAGCCAGGACCCAGAATATTTTCTTTATCACAGGGGTCTCATGGTACATTTTAAAACAGCCATCTCTGTTGCCTCCTGTCCACATTCTCATCTTAATTTGCAGTGAACATTAGTCTGTTCTTCATTTCTGTGACATTGTCATTTCAAAATGTTTGAACAAGTGGAAAAAAACAGTCTTGAGATTTTCTACTTGTTAGAGTTCTGTAGAGATTCTACGGGGCCTGTGTGTCTAATATTAGTAGTCATTACTTTCTGTTGCTGCATGGTGTTCCAACTGGATGTGCCATGTTTTCTTTAGCCATTAAGTGTGGAATAATGCCTGCATCATCTCCAGTGTGCATCCATTATGAGCAAATCCTGCATCATCTCTAGTGTGCATCCATTATGAACAAAGCCTGCATCATCTCCAGTGTGTATCCAGTATGAACAAATCCTGCATCATCTCCAGTGTGTAGCCATTATGAACCAAGCCTGCATCATTTCCAGTGTGCAGCCATTATGAACAAAGCCGGAACTCATCCAGGAGAGACGTTGCTGGGTTAAGATACTGTTTTCCTTTCCGAGGACACCTGTGTCACCCAGTCTCACCAGCCATGAACCAGCTCCTTCCCACCATAGCCAGCATTTGCTACTGTCACTAGTTTTTATGCCAGTCATTTTAACAGGTGAGTTGTGATTGTGGTTGCTTTCTGTGCTTCTCTGCTGACAGTGTCATTAGATGTCCCTGATTTTGTCCAACACCACAAACACTATCTGTTTTCTATGTGTATTCCTTCTGTGAAATGTCTCTCTAGTCCTCACTCAGCTGCATGTTTTCCCACTGCTGAGCTTCTAAGCACCTGACACAGGAGATGATTCCTTTGTCACGTCACCGCCTGCAAATGGGACCCGTTGTCCTCAGACCATGTTGCTTCATCCTCTAGAGTAGTGGTTCTCAACCTTCCTAATGCTGCAGCCCTTTAATACAGTTTCTCATGCTGTGGCGACTCCCAACCATAAAATTATTTTGTTGCTACTTCATAAGTGTGATTTTTCTACTGTTATGAATAGCTGACACACAACCCCTGTGAAAAGGTCATTCAACTCCAAAGAGGTCATGACCCACAGCTTGAAAAACACTTTTCTAATGGTTCTTTTACAGCAAAAGTTTTACATTTTGATAAATTCCAAATGACCAGATTTTTCCTGTCATGGATTGTGCTTGAGGTGTGAAATCTAACAGATATTTTTTTTCCTAGCCATTCTGGGAGTTCATTCTTTGCTTTCAGAAGCCATAATCAGTGTATTATTTGCATATAAGCACACAATTCAGTCTGCTTAATGTCCATTTAAGATATGAGAAATGTGTTGATGTCCCTTCTGTGATGAATATGCTGTTGTTTCTGTATTATTTTCTGGGAAAAAAACTGTTCCCTGAATAGCCTTGCTACCTTTGCTAAAAATCAGTGGATGCAATTGTATAAATATTCTGAACTCCTTTTTTAAAAAAATTATTTTTATGTGCATTGGTATTTTGCCTACATGTATGTCTGTGTGAGGGTGTTTGGATCTTGGAGTTATGGACAGTTGTAAGCTGCCACATGGGTGCTGGGAATTGAACCTAGGTCCTCTGGAAGAGCAGCCAGTGCTCTTCATTACTGAGCCATCTCTCCAGCTATGAGTATTCTGAACTCTTTATGTAGCTTCATTGATTGATGTATATGCAAATGTGACACAGGTTTAAAAAAAAGTGTGTGTGTGTGTGTGTGTGTGTGTGTGTGTGTGTGTGTGTGTGTACCTTGTGCACACATGCATGTAGGTACCACGGAGTCCAGAAGGGTGTTGGATCCTCTAGAACCAGTTACAGGTGCTTGTGAGCCATCTCATGTTAGGTACTGGGAACCAAACTGGAATCTTCTGCAAGAGCAGGAAGCACTCAATTGTAAATGGACATTTTCCTGTCCCGACACCCTGATCCCAAATAATTGACTCAGAGTCTGAATATGAATTACAAATGCTTGGCTGATAGCTCAGGCTTGCTACTAGCTAACTCTTACACTAAAATTAACCCATATGCTTTGCCATGTGGCTCTGTTGCTGGAGGGCTTCTCTCCAGGCTCCACCAAGCCCCGCAGTCCCACAATCCACGTATAAAATAATCACTCAGACACTTATATTATTATAAACTGTATGGCCGTGGCAAGCTTCTTGCTAACTGTTCATATATCTTAAATTAACCCATTTTTATAAATCTATACCTTGCCACATGGCTGGTGGCTTACCAGCATCTTTACATGCTGCTTATCCTGGCGGTGGCTGCAGTGTCTCTCTCTCCTTCTTCCTGTTCCCTCAATTCTCCTCTCTCCTTGTCCCGCCTATACTTCCTGTCTGGTCACTGGCCATCAGTGTTTTATTTATATAGAGCGATATCCACAGCATGGCTCATGGCTTGTTACCTCATTTTTCACATGTACTGCTTGTTTGGTGGCTGGCTGGCATCTCTCCTGACTCCATCCTCCTTCTTCCCATCATTCTCAGTTCTGCTTTCCTGCCTAACTTCCTGCCCAGCTACCAGCCTGTCAGCTTTTTATTAACCAGTGAGAGTAATGTCTATTCCTAGTGTAGGAAAGGGTTGTTCCACAGCACTCAAGGGCTGAGCCATCTCTCCAGCCCCATGACACAGTCACAATAGCTATATCTATATAGGCAAGCAGTCATACTCAAGCTTCCCACTTTATTCTTTCTTGTCCACAACACTTAAACTATTCCATTTCCTCCACCTTTCCACACAATCTGCATAATATCATTGTCTATGAAAATCTTGCTGATATTTTATTTGGAATTATGTAACTTTGCAGTGACTTGAAGAGAACTAACAAATTATTCTACCAAATCTTTCAATGAATATGGCACATTTCTCTACTTGCTAGCTAATCCTTGATTTCCCTATTCAGTATTGGATACAACAGCATTTTAGCCTGCAAGTCTTGAGCATGTTAGATTCACATCTAATTATTTCATTTTTTTGAGTGATCATTTTTGTTTCAAAATTTGTGTGTGTGTGTGTGTGTGTGTGTGTGTGTGTGTGTGTGTGTGTGTGTACATGGACCACATAGTGCTTATAGAGGTCAAAGGGCAAGCTGCAGGAGTCAGTTGTCTCTTTCCACCCTGTGGGTCCCGGGGATCGAGATCATTTGTCAGGCTCAGTGACAAGCCCATTTTCCTTCTGAGGCAGTTTGCGGGCTCTGTATTTAGTTTTTAATTATGGCATCCATGTCTTGTTAGTTTATAGCAACATAAATTTTATGTGACATAAAGTTCATAGTATGTGAGAATGTAGTTCATTTCTCAGACTATTGTCATACCTTGAATGATATTAATTTAAAATATTTGGTTGTAATGTTTCTATCATTCATATAAGATGATAAACTATGAGCTGCAAATGGACATGGAAAGTTAAGAAAGTATAATAAAATGAGCTACTAGACCTAAATATATAAATAATTATACTGAATGTTAATTGAGTAATCACTACAATTAAAAGGTTGATAGTAGAATGAATGAAAATAAAATCCAGTTACACATTATGTATAATTACATTTAAATATAAATGAATAATCAGATAAAATTAAATGAATAGAAAATTGTACCATGCCAGCAGTAAGCCTGAGAAGGTAGTAATAACTGTATTAATATCAGATAAAATATACTTCAAGACAAAGAGTATTTTTGGAGGATGGAATATGCACATATAATCAAAAGCTTAATAATTAAGGAAATGTACCAATAATAAATATGTACAAGCTTACTAACATAGTTTCAACATAACGCTCAAATTCGTAGAATTAGAAAGAGGAATAGATAAATTCAAATTGTAGCTGGCAACATTAACATCTCAATCTCCCCACAATTAACAGAATCAATATACATATGCAATAAGCATACATACATAGACAATATACATACACAAATAAGCAGGGGTGCATAGAATGTAAGGATTATCCACAACTAACTAGAGGTTCATCAAATACTATATACCTAGTAACAGGGGGACGCACATTGTCAAAAGTAGATACTTATGCTCCATTCATATGACATTTTTGAAATTATAGCAAACAAATGAAGAAGAGATTGGTGGTTTACACATGTTCACAAGGGACTGTGTCTAAGCAAGAATGCTACAGGAAGTCAGCATGAGGAAGGGGACTTGATAAAGTCAATGTCAATATTCTGCCTGGAATATTGGGCTACAGTTTTATGCTAAGTAGTATCTGGAGAAACAGGATAAATTAGCTAGGACATCTGTATTATTTCTTTCAGTTCCATAGCAATTTGTAATTGTCTCAAAATAAAACATTTACTAAAGTAATATTTAAAAGATGATATTCTGACCATTGTCTGACATCTTAATACATTTAAACATGGATGGTCAACATGGTTGTGGAGGCAACATTTATTATATAAATCCTAACTCTCCATTTAAATCCTAACTCTCCATTTATTTGAAATGCTATCTTCATCACATATGAACTTCTTGTGTCTGTCCTGCTCCACTGGTCTGTCTGTCTGGTCCTCTGACAGTACTAATGGCATTTGCTTCACAGTACTAATTGCATTTATTTCACAGTATTGTTCTCCACTTGCCTCCATTTGATGTCTCAGGTGACCCAATGGGGTCCTCAGAAGCCCTCTTGGGTGCAAACTGGAAACCGTCCCTTTTGAAAATGAATTTTGAGTGAATTAACACATGCAGATCATTCAGATCTTCTTTCTGATTTTCAATAATGATTTATGTTTTTATTTACCTATGGATTTTATTGTCAATTTATTTGACAGTTTCTGATGTTACTGATACTGCGAAGATAAGGATTAAAATGGTATTCATCTCCCTTTATTTTTCTGGCTGTTCATTGCTAATGTAGAGAAAAATCTATTGTGCTTTCTGTGCCTATATTATATATTTTTCTGATTTATTTTTAATGTTTTATACTCCAGAATTTTATGTTTTCTATGCTTCCAGTCATATCATTAGCAAGAGAATTCTTTATACCTACCAATTACAATTTTTTTTGGTCATAATACATTAACCAGAATCAATGTATTATTGAACAATAATCACAATAATAGCTTCTCTGTCTTACTATTGATTTTAATTTAATTTAATTAAGTGGGTTCAGGCATTACAAGGCTTACTGCTGGTAATTTTAAAAGTGCATTTGCATAATTTAGTAACATTTTTATGTGATCATTTTAGTTAGTTTTTTTCTTTATAAATACTGGTGAATTTCACTAACGACAACTGTGGTGTCTGCTATACGTTTTTATTTTAATCTATGAATATAACTATGTTGGTAGGGTTCCAACACTGAACTACCCCAATTTTCAGGAAATAAGCTGTGTGGGTGATCATTGTGTTTCCCCCCCTCTGTATCATCCCTTCCTACCCCAAGGTCTACATTCTGAAACATCTGCGTTTGGGTTTAAAGCATTCCTCGAGCACCTCTCCAGATGGGCTGCATTCTCAGACAGAAATGAAGCTAGCAAATCCACCATGATCTTTCTGTCTCAGGATGGAGGAACAGTGTCTTAGTTGTGCGTGAATCCAGGGGGCTGCAGTCCTTATCTTCTCCTCTTCTCTCATTATGTCTCATGCAGCAGGTGGGAGACAGATGCCAATCTGACTTCACCTTGGAAAAGAATTTGGCGATTTTTGAGAGCTTTTCAGTGTATTCTACTCATTAAAGCATAGATTGGAAGGATGATAGTTGTGTGAAAGGCGCCATGCTAGACCTAAATAGAAATTGTACAAGCCTTGTTCTTCCGTGTGGATTTGCCATGTCTTAGGAGATGCTCAGACATGTGTGGGATATGGGCCACCCATGTCTTCTGAAGATCAGTGGAATCCTCTGATACTGTTTCCATGGTAGGTGTCTTTGCAGGCTCCTAACTTGATTCTTCAGAGGAACATTTCTTTGATTCAGGTATTAATGCACAATATGTGTTTGTCAATTTGGGGGGGTGTGTGCATGTTTAATTTTGGGAAAAATTCTCAAAATACTCTTCTCCTCCTTTCTTACTTTTATTAGGTGTGTTATTACTTTACTTCACCTTCCCAGTGGGGTTCAGATCCAGTTGCTGAGATGTCAAAACTGGGCGGGGTAGGGGGAGCTCCGAAGAACAGCGAAGATGGGTGCCCTCATCTACATGGTTGGTAGATGAGCATCAGGCAGGACTCAGCTGCTCATTCTAGACACAGTCCTTTGGTCTAGTGACCTTACCTCTGCAGGGGCACACACACATAGAAGAGCTCTGAAGACCCAGGAGAGCGGGAGGGAGGCAAAAGCTTCTGTGAGCCATGCTCTCCACGGGCTCCATTGCCATAATCACCTTCCCAGAGCTGTTAGACAGACGGAATCTCATTCTCCTGCAGCTGTTATGCTTCTAAAAGAGGTAAGGGTTGGAGGGTTGTAGAAGTCTAAAACACCACATTTCTCTAAGTCTACCAAGTCTGCTGTTTTGTCACAAGTATAACTATTTCTAATAAAGGGCAATGGAGAAACGTCTGTGCATCCCGAATAAACAGCCTGCTGAATATGTGTGAAAAAAGATTTGAAGGTTGTAAGGTGGTGTTCATGTCTCCTTAGGAAAACCCATACCTACTGGGTTGTTGTTATGGTCTGCTGATAGGAGGCATTCACACAGACAGGTGAGATGAAGACAGTAGCCACTCTGCTCCTACAGTGGTGTCTGTTGGGAGCATAAAGGTCCTTGTGCCCATAGATCTCCAGAGAAATTGGGAATGTTAAGCATGCAGGATTGTCCTCTTGAAGGAAAGGATGTATAACCTGTTTTTCCACCCAGAAGGTGGAGTCAGAATTTTCTTTGGACTGCCAACCAGCTCTCAAATAATGACACGGAGATGTATTATTAATTATGAATGCTTGGTCTTAGCTTAGGCTTCCTTGCTATCTCTTTTAACTTAATTTAACCTGTCTCTATCCATCTATGCTTTGCCTCTGGGCTTTTTACCTTTCCTTAATTCTGTATGTCCTGCTTTCCTGCTTTCTTCATGTCTGGCTGACAGGGTCCTGGTGGCTCCCTGTTGTCTCTTTTCTTTCTTCCATGAGCCTAAATTCCCCCTCATACTTACTCTCCCTACCCAGAAGTTCTGCCTATACCTCTCCCTCACTATTAGCCATTCATCTTTTTATTAGACCAATCAGGTGCTTTAGGTAGGCAAGGTAAAACAGCAACACATCTTTACATAGTTAAATAAATGCAATATATCTTTGCATAGTTAAATATTCCACAACAAGAAGGTTGGGGATTAGAGATGATTAATGGCCTGGTGATCTGTGTCACCTAAAGGGCCAGGCCATTCATCAAGCTCCACAACCAGGACTGTAGATACCTAATAATCTAAATGATCTTTACATTATCTGTATATTCAGGTACTCTCCCAAGCTCCTGGAACCAGGACCAGAGGTGGCTAATAGCCCGAATGACCTCTATGCTAGCTGTATGACAGAGACCATGTCATATCCTTCCTTAGACCCTTATTTACTACAGGTAGCCTATCTCTAGAACCCATCTTCTTGGAAGAAATGACATGTACTTTGAGTTGAATTTTGATGTGATTATACCTCTTTGTGCACCAGGATTGTATTAAACCAGAAAACTTTTCCCCCAAAGGTACTGTGTTTAAATATGCTGCCAATAAACCACCTGGCATCAAACTCTCTAGAAGTTTGATCCAGATCAATTAAGATTGAACAGAGTTTTCATTCTCACCTCCTCATGGATCCTTTCAATGGTAGCCATGGTGCCTGTCGGGACCCTGGTAGCATCAATGGTCATGCAGCCCCTGGATGGTGCAATGTGGCCTGGATGAGCCCCAGTGGTGGTGGCACCATCACGGTCAGTGGGACAGGAGACACAGGCCTTTCAAAGTTAGCAGGTATGTGGCCGGTTTTTTGGGTCCTTGGCTTTCTGGGTCCTCACTTGGACGGCAGTACCAATTCCTATAGTGCGGTAGGTGCTGCTAGGGTAGGGCAGGTTGAGAGAGTGACAGTTCCTAAGTCCCCGGGGCCATCTTCACTCATTTTGCACTGCTAGCCCTTTCAACACATTTGAAGCCAATTTCTTGTGGAAATTCCATTTCAGTTTCTCACCAATGATTGAATTTGAAATAACCCAAATGCTTTTTGTTTTCTTGGCTGGAAACTAACATCCAGGCAATAAAGCTACCACATAAGCTGGTTATTTATAAAGAGGTGGAATGTACTAACAGAAAAACAAGACTTTCTTCCTAAGTTTGGCAAATAGGGTTGTTATTTGAATTCTTGTCAAAAATCCCATCCAAAAGTAGTCCTTTCCCCCAATCTCTCCCAGGTTCAGGCAAACTTAATCCACGGAGGCAGACTTTTGACTTTCTTCTTTCTCCTTCCTTTCTCCCATTTGGTACCTGTCTTGCACACACACAAACAACTGATGTTATTTAGTGTAAAACTGACAGCTTGTTACCCAATAAAGGAATGAAACAGAGGAAGTGTTTTATCATTTGCATGTGTAATGGAACTTCGATAGGAGTTGGGTTTAGTTCATGATAATATCCACTGGACATTGGCATTAATTTGTAATCTTTGACTTGTAATTAAAATATTTTTCCCTGTGAGGCATCTTGGACATCATGGGCTTTGTTGTCTTGTGAATACTTCAGGGATGCTGTGATGCTATGTTAGCAGAGGCAGCTTTGACACTAACCTGGATGAGCAAACAGCAATTAAACTGTTTTAAGATGCCTCCTGATGCTCCAGGGGAAACTCATGATGTCTTTTTTGTAATAATTATTCATTGCAAACGAATATTTGTTGGCCATCCTTTATAACAAGTACTGAGCTAGGCATTATGGAGACAGCCATGATTGAAAAGAACAAGAAAGTCACAACGTATTAGTCAAGAGCTCTATGATGCAGGCATTTGGAACAGCAAGCTGCTCAGTCCTCTGTTTCTTCATCCTGATCATTGGGAAATCACGGCGTACATTGCTGTATGATGCACCCATTTCTCCATACTCACATCTCCCAAGCTGTTCAGGTAGTGTTGGGTGTCCCTACAGCCCCAATATTGCCTCGTTACAGGGCTACCAAGCAGGCCACAGATACCACACACTTCATTCCTTCCTCTCCACTGGAGTGGGAGACCCTAGATAAGAGGCTTTCAACCTCCCTAATGCTACGACCCTTTAATATAGCTCCTCATGTTGTGGTATCCCCAACCATAAAATTATTTCATCGCTACTGCATAACTGTAGTTTTGCTACCGTTAAGAATCATAATATAAATATATAATATAAACTCCCAAAGGGGTCATGACTCACAGGCTGAGAATCACTGCAGATGCTTCTTTGTCTATTTCCTCAGCTTTCAGATGCATCTTTAAATGTTTTCAATGACTTGAAATTATATACCATCTTGCTTAATGAACATTGTCATACAGACAGTCCTCATGTGCTGTGCTGACTCTTAGGAATTCAGGGTCACTTCTATCTGTGATGCTAACATTTCTTATAAAGTTCAAAAAGAATATTCCTTTCATTAATAAAGACATTCTGTATAAAACCAGTTTGTCAAGATAATGGGATAGTGCTTAATAAACCAGGGGGTTTTTAGTTTTTAAAAATCATCCTTGGCATACTCTTAATTTTAAAAAGACTACATTAGCTATTATATCTGGTATAAACTCAACTACCAGTCTTGTTTTGATCCAGCACATCCTTAAATGCAATAAGGGATTGCTGGATGGGATCAGGGCCGTGTCAGGAGCCACGGCAAAGTGGTTGCTGTACGCATCCAAAGCTTCCCCAAATCATCTTTAAAATGAAGAGTGAAATAAAGACAGACTATTGTTGGGAATACTTACATAACATTCCTCCTTTCCTAAATTAAAATAAAGGCACCATCTATAATTTAGGCCACATTTAATGTGTTTTTAAAAGATGTTTGATTTAAGTTGCTGAAATGACCATTTCTCTGTTATCTGGATTTGGGCTTTTCGAGTGCTGCAGCTGAAGTTCCCCTGAAAGGCAGGTCTGAGTAAAAAGCTTTAGATCAGGTTGATTATGTGGCAAAGTAGCTGGGCTGTGACTGGGAAAGAGAGGACTGCTATCTAGGTGAGGAGGAATTAGTGTGGGCACTCCTGTGGTCATGGATGGGTGCCACATAGCCATTTGGTCACCTGGAAGACACTTATTGGAGCATCCCATCCTAAGGAGGAGCGAGGCAATTACTTGCTCTCCCTGTCTCCACAGGATGAGCATTGCCTCAGGGGTATAACAGGCTCCGCTGTTCTCCCTTGAGTGTGTCAGGCATGCAGAGACAAGTGAGCACCCACATCCCATAATGAGCTTGAGAAGGAGGTGAGTCAAGCCTCTCTGGGGCTGGACCCTGGCTATAGCTGGACTCAGAGCTGGGGCTGAGGAGGATGGGGGACCTTTGTGTGAGTGTCCAACACAGGTGAATTGTATTTAGTTGAAAAAGATTTTAGATTAAATAGAACAAAATTATTCATAATGAAAATGATCTTATTTGAAGATTCTATGTTCCTTTGGGCTGCTAATGTCTGGATTTCTATACTTGGTATAAAGACAACTTATCAGAGTAAGAGATCATTGACTAACTTAATTAAAGATAATAAATCTGATGTTTCAACACTAGGTGGGGTGATTAATTCTGGATTCCCGAATCTAGCCTCATTTGGAATATACCCCTGGGTCTCTTTATTCTTACATTTATAAATTATGAACTCAATGAATCCAATAGTTTGCTGAAAATGTCCATATAATATGTCCATGCTTATTTGCTTTAAACAGATAGCCTTCCCCATAGACCCGGAATGGAGACAAAAAAGCCTTTTGTTAATGCATCTTCAGGTTTGTGATTCTGCAGCTTAGTGATTGCAGAGTCATTAAAACTTTACAAGTAAGCCTTTCACAAATTTAAACCAATCAGTAGCAAAATGAAAAGGCAAGGGAAGTGAAATGAAAGAGACAATTAAGTGTCTTTCAAGACAAACAGATCCATACAGGGGCAAGGATGAACAAGGAAGCCCTTGCATTGGGGGATCAGGAAAGAGTCCGTGCTACTTTTTACCTTTATTCCACTCAACGTGGTGATGTCTAATGTTTTCAACTCGACAGGACCTACCATCATGTAGGAGACAGACCCCTGGGCATGGCTGTGAAGGGTTCACTGAGGTGGGAAGACTTGCCTTCACTCTGAGTTTTACTTTCCAGGAGTTGAGGTCTTGGTCAGAATAAAAAGGAGAAAGCAACTGGGTACTAACATTCATCTCTCTGCCTCCCCACAGCAGAGGCCATGTGACCAACTGCCTCCGCAGGCTCCCCCCTCGTCACTCCCTGCCACGTGGACCGAGCCCTGGATCTGTGAGCAGAAACAAACCCTTCCCTGGCTTGTTTGGTCAGATACCTGATTACAGCGAAGAGTAACCAATACAAAAGTGTTCGGCATCTTTCTATTGTTTTCAAGATCAAGCCCCACACAAGCCGTTTAATGCCCTCCCAAGAAAATTTCATGTTAGTTTCCTAACCCGGTTTCCCAGACCATGCTTGAAGGAGGATTTGCTCCAACCTATTTGGTCTGGATGCTTTAAAAACGTTGATTCAATCATTTGCATCAAATGTCTGAGAGGGAAGCACCATTGTTAGCCATAGTTTGCAGATGAGAGAACTGAGGGTCACAAGGTCACGTACCTGCTTGCCCCAGTCATCAACTAATACGTGATAGAGCCAAGATTCAAGCCCGAACTTGGCTCCTGATCTTGGGCTCTTCCCAGTCATTCTCCTGTCAGCTTGATTGCCCTCTGACTGTGTCCTGACCTTGCTCTATTCCTGGGTGGTTTTTCCTCCATATGTAGAGTAGGCAGCTCCCTCTTTTCAACTTCCTTAAATCACACTGGTTCTTTAAGTATGGGAGCCCACAGGGGTTTCCTAGTGAGATCTGAGCTTGCTTTACCCAGCAGGGCTGCATAAGGGGATGAATTGACCACATGCATGGTTACCAGGTGTTTGGAAGGGTCTGCATTTGGCTGTGCTAGGGGGAGGTCTTTTGCTCCACCCCTTGGCATTTCTATAAATAGCCCTTTAGCTGAGACAGAAGGGGCTGGTGGGTTTTCACCCAGGCCCTCCCGAAGCTATCCTGTGTTTCTATCTGACTCTCTCCTCCCTATTTCTATCTAAACATTTCTCACTTCTCCCTGCTTAAGAGTACCCTGGGGGGAAAAGTGGCAACAGACCCCCCCACATTTAAGGCTGAGAAAAAGATTGACTCTCTTCCCTAAAGCTTTCCACGAGTCTATCAATCACAGGGAATCTCATGTTTGGGGCTATAGGTGCATTAGTCAGGAGAATCCTCTTGAAGACTGTCACCTACCACCTCCATGAAAATGATCTGTGTATACTTCTTCCTAATCTCGACACTTCCTTACTGAGAATGGGGCCGGATTCTGTTTGTGTGTTAGAAATATATAGCTTCTATTTTGTGGCAAAGCTGGAAATCAAGAGAATGGTGTTTTGGTGAAGGATCCCAGAGGATAGAAACTGACTTCCTTTGTCACCTCTTTGGGTCGCTCCTGTCACCTGAGACCACCTGTGTTTTGTGTATAGGTGGAGCTCAGGACTCATTGATTCGAATTAAAGTCAAGGACTGGGATGATTTGTGCTGTCACAGCTTCATTTCTATTATTTATTAAAATGAAAATTTAATGTACAGTCCATATTCCAAATAAATGCAGGTTGGCAATTTTAATAGCAGATATGACAGGTAATTTAAAAAGGGCTAAGAATTACAGTGTGGTGCTGGAACTTTTTTCTCTCGTCTCCTTTTGCATGTGGAAGATTGTATTTTCTTAGCAGGTTTCCAGGGGACACTGTCACAGTATTAATTATAAGTTTGTGGATATAACTACAACTGAAAAGTTTGCACTGTCATACACAAACTCCTAACAGTCGTTCAGAAGCTATGATGGAAGACAGCTGGCATAATAGGGCTGTTCGTGTCCGCTTCATCTGGGTACTCTTGGAACAAAAGCAAGCCACAGATAGAGTCTATCCAAAGCCTGGCATGTTGGTGGAGCAGGTGGCCTCTCTATGCCCTTGACATCAGGCACTTTATCGTAAGTGACTACAGCTTTCCTGAGAAGGTGACAGTAGATATGAGAGGATGCTTTGCTTACACTGACTTTCAGGGAATTCCCTTCTGTATTGTGATCAGAATCTTAGCCTCTCCCTGTTTTATAAAATGGAAATGTTCTCTAAGTCCCAAGACTGACAATGATATTAGCAGCTATTGGTTCCTCCCTGTGTGGTAGAGACTACGATACAGTCCAGTGTTCTGTCCCATTCCTGGTGCTGGAACTGGAATTGAACCCAGGGCTGTGTGTGTGCTGGGCTGGCACTCTACCTCTAGGCAAGCTTAGCTTGCTCGGGAATGCTGCTTAGTTTTTTTCAGCTTGACATGAATCTGGACATACCGGGAAAGAGGGATTGCTGTGGAACAATCTTTGTGCACTGTAAACATGTGTTGCTTTTATTGTTAATAAAAAGATGATTGGCTGATGGCTAGGCAGAATTTTGGGGGCAGAGAGAATGCTGGGAAGAAGGAAGGTGGAGTCAGAGGAGTCTCCAGGGAAACAGAAAGAAAGCAGGATATGTAGGAGAGGAAAAGCCATGAGGCAGAACATAGATTAATAGAAATGGGTTCATTTAAGTTGTAAGAGCTAGCTAGTAATAAAACTGAGCTATTGGCCGAGCATTTATAATTAATAATAAGTCTCTGAGTGGTTATTTGGGAAGTGACTGGCAGAACAAAGCTGACTGTGGTCACGACTAAAAATTCTGCCTACTAGCCAGCGGTGGTGGTGGTGGCGGCGGCAGCGTGTGCCTTTGATCCCAGCACTTGAGAGGCAGAGGCAGGTGGATCTCTGTGAGTTTGAGGCCAGCCTAGGTTGCAGATTGAGTTCCAGGAAAGGCTCCAAAGCTATACAGAGAAATCCTGTTTCAAAAAACAAAAACAAAAACAAAACAAACAAACAAACAAACAAACAAAACAAAAAAGATACGAGGAAAAAAAAAGAAAAACTCTGCCTACAAGGGATCTCAATTGAGAACTTGCTCCCCTCAGGTAGGCCTATGGGCATATCAGTGGGGGCATTTTCTTCATTGCTAAATTAAAGTATGAGGGTGGTGGGGGGTACTATCCCACAGTGAGTGGTGCCATTTCTGAGCAGGTAGATGTAGGCTGTACAAGAATGGCAACTAATCAAGCTAGGAAGAATGATCCTGTAAGGAGTGTTGCTCCATGGTTTCTGCTTTAAGCTCCTGCCTTGAGTCCCTGCCTTGGCTTCCCTCCATGATGAACTGTAACCTGTAAGTTAAGATAAACACCACCTTCCATGTCACCCTTGGTCATGGTGTTTATCATAGCAACAGAAAGCAGAAGAGGATACTAGGCTAACCTCAGACCCAATGTATCATGTGTGTGTAGGAGCTACCGTCAAAAACAACCTTGCCAGGAAAATTACCCTACCAGTGGTGGAGTCTACAGCATACAAATAGGTGGTCAACACCTGTTTCCTCCACTGCTGCTGGGTTATGTCTGTTTCCTCACGTTTGCAGTGGTTCCTTTACAGGGTCGTCACTGCTTAGATAAAATGAACCTCGGACTCTGCCCTTCCTGGTCCTTCCCAAGCAGCTGCCGTAGGTGAGGATAACTTCCAGTTGTGTGTGAGGGACTGCGTGGCATTCCTAATAGCAACTGTGAGAGTCAAAAGCCATGAAGGGGACAAGAGAAGGCCCCTAGCAACTTTCCGTCCATTTGATGACTTGCAAGATATTAACTTGTTCTGAAAGTTATTGTTTATTTATTTTTACATTTCCTGAGTGTGATATTTGCGGGGGGGGGGGGGGGAGGCTGCTGGGGGTATGGTCAAGATGGCTAAACTTTGAGTACGAATGTCACTCAAGGTCCTGGATGAGTGACTTAGTGGTTGAGAGCACATACAGCTCTTGCAGGGACTCAGGGTAGCTCGGGGTCTCCCGTCACTCCAGCTCCAGGGTAGCTGCTTTTATCTATGCTCCATTTTAACCTCTTTAACATTCCTGTGCATAATACCCTCCCCATACAAATGCATAATTAAACAGTTTTTAAGAGAAAAAGAATATCACTTAGCTATCCTGGCGGGGGACGGGGAAGACTTTCCCACCGATCAGGTGGGCGTATGGGGTGGAACTTAACGCTTTTATTTTAATATACTTAGCATTACAACTTTAATGCAGACTAATTTTGCACAAAGCAATGTCTTAGTGGTAAAAGATACACCTCCTGAAAACTAAAGAACTGATGTTTTAATCGCATGCTTCCCAAACTCTAATATGCACATGAGTCACCTGGGATCCTATTAAAATGCAGATCAGGTCCAGCCTGAAGCCTCATTTCTAACAAGCTCTCAGGTGAGCCTGATGCGGCTGGCCTCTGCATCTACACCCTGAGTGGGAAAAAGGCCCCTTCAAGCCAGCTTAATTAAAGGGAGAAAAGCTCAAGCACCTTCATCACGGTGACAGCGCCTGTATTTTCCTTTTCCCCGAGCCCACAGAGAGTGTAGGTGTGTAGCTATCCTAATCTCCCTGGGCTTGGCTTTAGAATTCAGCGATGAAAACCTTTGCCACTCAAATGATGACCTGCAGAACAGCAGCCACTGCTCACCCCTCCCTGCCGACATCACCTGGCAGTTAGTTTGCTAGAAATTTGAAATCTCAGGCTCCTCCCTAAGCCTACTGGCCCATCTTCTGGGAGCTGTGCACACACAGACGTTTGAATGCTGATGAAATCTAGGTACTGAATAGATATGAGCCATTGCCCTTTGGATCCTTAAAATCACATGACCCATTCATGATCTTCCTATTTTACCTTTTTAAACTTTTGTTTTTAGTCAGATGTCTCGTGCAGGGATGTGCACATGTGTGCAGGTGCAGGGCGAGGCCAGGGGCTTCAGACAGGCAGTTGTGAGGACCTAATGTGTGACAGGTAGGACCTGTGTGGAGACAGGCAGTTGTGAGGACTTGATGTGCGTGCTTGGAACTGAACCTGTGTCCTCTGGAAACGCAGCGTGTGTTCTTGAGCTATCTCCTCCTATTTTACAGGTGAGAATGCAGTTATAGTTTGTCACGTCAGGGTGAGTGTTCTCTCCTCAGTCTGTTGGTAGCAATGCTGTGGTATTGATATCAGGCATCTTTCCCCCAAAGAGAAGTGAAGTTCCCTAATTGAGAAGGCCATTGTGCCTGCCAGGGACCCAGGTCCTGGCCTTTGAAAGCTTATCCCAAGCGCCCTGAGATGTTCCCAGCAGGGGACCCTTGCTAAGCCCAGTCTCCCTTTCCCCACTCAGAGCTAGGTCTGTTTCTCATTCCCCACTCAGTAGCTGGAACTGAAAGCTAAATATGTTGTATGTTGACCTCCAGCCCACCATGCTTGCCTTCACTAGAGTTTTCTGGATGCAATCCTTCTGCTCAAATGAAATGCTTTCTCTGTGAAAAAATTCAAAGAGCAGAAAGGGAGGGAGGGAGGGAGGGAGGGAGGGAAGGAGGAAGAGAGAGAGAGAGAGAGAGAGAGAGAGAGAGAGAGAGAGAGAGAGAGAGAGAGAGAGAATGCTAATCTGAATCCTAGCTCTTTGCAGCCATCTGCACCTGCTCCATTCATACGTAAGCCTAGCCTTGGGTGAGACACAGATATCTACACGTTTGGGGGAAAAAATGTTTCTACCAGGAAGTTTTAAAACAAAAATAAAAGTGGGTGAGCAAGGACAGACCAACAAGGAGCATTAGAATTCTGACTGTGGCTCTGACATTTGGCCAGAGAAGTCTAGGGCAGGGAGGAGCCTGGCTCACAGTCAGAGTGTGGGTGACTGGGCTAAGACCCTGTCCTCCCTCATTATGCCAGATTTTCATTTGAATCAGACTCCTGTTTCTGACCATGTTTTAGAAGCAGGCTAATGGGCGCAGGCTTACTGGGATCGATTTAGTAATATCTCCTTTCCTTAACTGATTTATGTCTAAGTGAGGTGCTTTTCTGCTGTTCCTGTTTCTCCCCTCAGGGGCACTGATGTAGTTTCTTCTGCTGCTCGCTGGGAGGAACTGGGTGGTCTGCTTGACTGAGATAGCTTAATTTAAAAGTAGGGGTTTTATTTGAAATTTCCATTTCTACTATGCTTTTGTGTTTTGAATTCCCCAAATAAGGAGTTCCCAATTTGGGGGGAAGCAGGTTAGATCTCAATTTATTGTCCATTTTTTTGGTCATTGTCCTTATTTAATTTTTGATTTGTCTCTCTAGAGGTTTCACAGGAGTCTTGGTGCTGGGGACAGTGTATGTTGTAGAGGAAGATAACACTTTGGTGGCTGTGTTTGGACATTTAAGAAGTAAATGAAAAACAGTTGCTCCCTGCAAAAACATTTCCTTTAGACTAAACTATTGTAATATAGAAAAACTACCATTGGTAAATATGAGAGAGTTGGACAGATATGATAGATCAAATCAAACTATTTTTAACTCCAATGATATTATTATGAATGAGGATTTATTAGGCTCCTATCATGAAGAAATGGAGAGAGAGAGCCATTTCTTGTCTGGAATGCATCCAAATTCTAAGTTAAATAAGTCAGAGGTTGATTTTTTTTTTCTGAGAATGGCTTTCGAACTCCAGCACCAACCTGCATCTTATCTGTGTATATGTAATACTTTGCCTTCACTTTAAAACACTTAAGGCTGTAAATTTAAAAACCCATCGCAATTACTTTTAGTGGCATAGCACATTGCATTTGTCAGTTAGTGAGAGGTGAAGAGGAATGGTCTGGGACCCAGCGCTGATATTATACTACATATGTGTGTGTTTGTATGTGTGTGTGTATTGAAAATGTTATATGTGGCCTATTGTTTATAGAATGGTGAATGTCAATCCATGAGCTCAGATGGGCAAGATCAAAAAACAATTACATTGAGATATTAAAGAAATTTAATTTCTCAATTTATTAATAAATTAATAAAGATTAACTTATTAAAAAATTTAATAACTCAATGTAGTTGTTTTCTGATCTTGTGCTCCCACACTGCTGAGAGTGGGTAGAAAAGCCTCCTCAGCTGCCTCTTAGTGTTTCACGTCCACATGACCCTATAGGTGTTGATCATAAACCCCAGATCCCTTGTAGGGTCAAGGTGTTGAAGTATGGAGGAGAGAATGGTCATTGTTCCCACACTGACATTGAAGTGTTTGTGATTCTGGCACCCATGGCCTCTGAAGGTCCCAGTTCTCTTGTTTGGTGTTACTTACATTTTACCATGGTATGCCTGTGATCCTGTCTTCCTTGACATATAACACATCTGATCAGTCTGGGGTCTGACCATCAGACCATTCTTTGTGTTCCTGGAAGTTCTGTTGCTTTCCTTTTTTCATCCTTCTAGCCTTGGAGAACTCTCTCCTAGTCTTAGAGAAAGCCTTCTTTCTTCATAGGCCACATGCTCAACCATTACTTCTTAGGACCTGAGCAGCTGAGCTAGGATATCTGGGGGAGAGCTCATCCCTGTTCTCCTGGGGTCTATACATGTCTTAGGATCATGTAGACTTTGTGGTATGAAAGCTACTCCAGAAAACTGATCTGAAAGGCTCCTCCCTGAGGACTAGCTTTCAGGGTACCAGAAGACACCCTGCAAGCTCTTGAATAAGAGACACAACTAACAGTACAACCCAGCTGTGGTGCCTATCAACCATAACAGTGACCAGCATGGCATGAGAACCCTAAGGGTACAGTAGTGCCACACATGCCTTGGCAGTAGTAACCAGCATCTCTCTAATTGGACTTAAGACCCACTAAACAAGAGGGAATTCATGCCCGGTACTGGAAACCCAGCCAACTACCCAGGGCTGGTGAAGTCATGGATCTTGGAGGAGAACCTGCAGCTGCCACTTTACCAACTCAGCATAATTCCTCACTGCACTGTAATGTTAGTTCTCATCCTCATAGGTAAGTGGGTATCTTCATCAAGGAAGCTTCTCTTTGCAACAGGCGGATCCCATTATCTGAAAAACACAACCAATCAAAACACACAGTCGTGGATCCCAGTCCCGATGGACACCTCTACAAAACAACTCCTGTAGCTGAGCCTCAGGGATCATCATGGATGAAGAGGCTGGAAGGCTGGAAGAGTCAGAGGGACAGACCGAGAGTGTGCTGTGAGACCGTGTCTCCTTGGAATGTCAGAAGCTACACCCATAAAAATCTCACCAGCCATGACTGCTTAAACATGAGCTGAACAAGGGCCACACAACGAGCATGCTAACGTGGATGGGGAAAGCTCAGGAATCCTCAACCCTTAACAAGAACTACAGGAAAATGAGGAATGCTGGAAGCTGAAGAAACAGTCTTCCCCAGGGAAGACACATCAACTGGTTATCCAATACCAAATGGCCAGCCATGAAAACACACAAATAAGTAGCATCATACAGACTTTGGTGGGTTATATTTATGTAGTTAGGAATACACAAACACACACACACACACACACACACACACACACACACACTATACATACATACATACATATATATATACATACATATATATTATATATGTCTATAACAATAATTAATGAAAAAAGAGACCATGAACTTGAAAGAGAGCAAGGCGGGGGAATATGAAAGGGTTTGGAGGGAGGGAAGGGAAAGGGGGAAATGACATAATTTTATAATTTCAAAAAAAAATTAAAAAAAAAATGGATGTAAATCAGAAGAGAACATGTGGAAAAAGAAAACCAAATTGGTTTTCAAAGCTGAGAAGAAAACTATACCAAGTTTTCGTGATTAAAACAACAAAAGCCTCCTCCTGAGAGTTCAACCAGTCCCTGCAAGTGGCAGGCCGTACAGAGCATGCAGCCAGCAAGCATTCATCCACCCTCACATACATCAACTAGACTTCCACACGAGAGACAGACACCCATTGTAGGCTGCGCGATGAAATTACTTTTCTATTGCAAGTTTCTCAGGACAATTAATTTTAGGTGGCTGGCAAATACACTGTAAAGGGAGCAGATTGTTAAGGAGCTGTGTGAGGCTGCGATTGTCCCCTTTAATGGGGCACCTCAAACCTTCCCTTTTAAATGCATCCCTGATTAATGTGAATTATACCCGCGGCACGACAAATATTTTTTTTTTTCAAAAACAAAGGATTTTCATGGAGGGAAATCACATCAGGAATAAATGGATGGGTATGAAATCCTTTCACTGCTACAATAATAGGATAATTTCTGTAATGCTTCAAGCACCCCAATCATTTAATGGCCTTTTTTAAACTATAAAAGCGTGAAAAAAAATCAGTTGTTCCTTCTCCCTCCTTCACTGAGAGTTTATTTGACAAACTCCTTGCTCAGTTAATGTTCTCTTGAAAAAAATAATAGCAGCCCTGTCTGAAACAGGAAGAATTTGGTTTTTAGTGGTAAAAATTGAAATCTTACTTTTCTTTTTAGAGATTGCTGTACTATCTTGATGGGGAGGGAGGAGACTATTTTCTTAATGATAAAGTTAATCTTTTTTTTTTTCTTTTTTCTTCCAGCATTCTGATAACAGTTTATAAAGTAACATTCTGTTTCAGGATCCCAGCATTTTTCAAATCAGATGCCCAAGTTCAGCATCAGCTTTTATTTGTGTCTCATAGATGAACCCCCTTCTAGGGCCCTGCCGCACCTCCACAGTCCACAGCAGAGCGGTGATTCTTCCGCTATCTGAGATGGAAGACCAAGGGTCTAAAACCACACCGTCAATTTCTGCACCAGTGTGCAGAATGAGCAGAAGCCCCGATGTCTAAGCTATAGAGGGTATTCTAGGCTCCTCCTGTTCTAGGAACAAGTTAGTTTCCACTGTCTGTAGAGGGCATGAGGTCCTCATGCTCAAAGATCGCACTAGGGAAACCAGGGATGTTAAACATACAGGCTTTTCTCTTCAATAGAAGACTTTTATATCTGTTTTCTCCTGTAAAGCTGGGAACAGATGTAGTCAATAACCTGGTGATCTCTGCTATCTGTAGAGCCAGACCTCACCCAAATCCCCCAGACTACTGTATTTATCTTACGTTGTTTCCAGACTCCTGAACGAACACATTCTAATGAAAGAGGTCTTCATGTACTTTGCAAAAAGAGTTTGCTATTATGCTTATCCCAGACCCTTCCTCCCTAGACCCTTATCCTGAGCCTTGTTTCTCAGTCAAGAGAAGCCATTCTTATGGAAGAAGTCACATGCACTTTGCAAAAGAATTCCATGTGGTTGTACCTTAAGCTTTAATGCGATAATTATCACTAGATAACTTTTCCCTGAAGTTGTACTGTGCTTAAATATGTCAGAAGTAAACTGCTTTGGGGTCAGATTTAGAAGTCTGAGCCAGTACCAGCTGACTAAGTCATACTGCAAAAGATTTCCTTCTTGCCTCACATGGACCACACTCTGCCAGCTCTGGCATTTGCAGGGACCCCACAAGCTGTCTATTTGATATAGCCCGGAGTTATCTGAAGAAGTATCCTGTGGGGGATTACCTTAATCAGATGATCTTGTGGGCATGTCTGTGTAGCATTATTTTTTAAATTGCTAATTCATGTAGGAGGGCCTAGCCCAGTGTGGAGAAATCGTCCCTAAGCTGGAGTGGGGGTGGGGATTGCAGGATTCTGGGCTAGCTGAGCAGAAGTTGATGAGAATGCCAATAAGCAGCAGTCCTCTGTGGTTTCTGCTTCAAACACCTGCCCTGGGTTCCCCTGATGACGGACTGTAACCTGTAAGAGGAAATGAACCCATTTCTTCCCAAATTGCTTTTGGTCGTGTTGTTGATTACAGCAACAGAAAGCAAAGGAGAACAGACAATAATCTCTGGTCCTGCCAAACGGTATCCTGAATACGGCTTCTCAAAATACAGCTGCTGTGGTTCAGCTATAAAATGCCAATCACGGGTTCATGGTTTTTAGCAGTTTCCAGCTGCTGGTGAAGTGGAAGGAAGTCATAGAGTCTTTTGTATACTGAATGTACTTGTGGACATGGGAGCCTCCACTTCCGACCCAAGCTCTGGATTTCTGGGTTTGCTAAGATGAAACAAGCCATTCCACAAGCTCTTACCACTATGGGTAGAGTCCCAGATGTCCTATTTTATCTACCTGTCACCTGTGAACCAAAGAAACAGTGAGTTACACTTGTCAAGTATTACATCACAGTGACAAAAAGGGTAACTAACACATTAATACCAAAAAGTGGTGGTGTTAGCTGTGATAAATCTGACCATGTAGTTAATAAGCCTTCACAACTTGTTTGTGTAAAGTATGAGAAACAGTTTAGAGAATCTCCAGAACACTATAATCAGAGCTTAATGAATCACTTTGATTGAAGTTTAGAATATCAGAATTCTGATAGAAATGTATATAGTATACCATGCTCCTGAGTTTCCAGAGGTGAACAAGGACCCTGTCAAGAATTTGATTGGAAACCATTGACATTATTTTCTGAAAAAGAGTTTGGCAGGGTTTGGAGAAGCTAATGAAGCTAAATACAAAGTAAAGGATGAATTTGTTTGATAGAAGAGATTTCAAGACAGTGTAACATTTAGGCTCTGGCATGGTTACTGCTCACTGTTTTAAGGCAGATTTACAGTGAGAGAGAGCTGAAAGTAATAAATCCTAGCCACTAGTCCACTGAGGAGCTGTTGTAGAATATTATATTTAAGATGTGCTACATTTGTTTATGCTGTGGAACCTTCGTTTAATGATGCAAAGATGTGTTGCATTGCTTTATGTTGCATTTGTTTAACTCTGTGAAGCTGTGCCATTGTGCCTGTCTAAAACACCTGATTTGTCTAATAAAGAGCTGGATGGCCAATAGCAAGGCAGGAGAAAGGATAGGTGGGGCTGGCAGGCAGAAAGAATAAATAGAAGGAGAAAAAGAGAAGAGAGAAGGAAGGTGAAAAGGAGGAGAGGAGGATGCCAGGGGCCAGGAGCCAGCCACCCAGTCAGCTACAGAATAAAAAGTAAAGAAAGGTATGCAGAAATAGAGAAAGGTAAAAACCCAGAGGCAACAGGTAGACAGGATAATTCAAGCTAAGAAAAGCTGGCTAGAAATAAAGCAAGCTAAAGCTGGGCATTTATAAGTAATAATAAGCCTCTGTGTCTGATTTATTTGGGAGCTTGGTGGTGGGCCCCCCAAAGAGTCAAAGAGTAAACAAACAAACAAACAAACAAACAAACAAAACAACCAACAACAAAGAACACCATGAGAGAGATCTGAAAGTTGAAGAGAAAGGTGTAGAAATGTGCAATTTGGCAAGGAGCACGGGTTGTGTTAGAAGAGATCAACACAATAAGCGCAAAATTCAAATTTTACAATGGGACCATGGCATTTTACATAGTGCTAGATTTAGGTCTCATGCAGAGTCCAAGAGTTACAGGGTCGTGGAGGCTTACACTAAGACTCTAAATAGCTGTCACAGCCAGACAGTGGGTAGTAGAGTTGGATTCCCTTCATGAAGTTCCTGAGTGGCCTGTGTGTATGAAACTGTGAAGGTAAGGTCCATATTTCAATGGACCCAGGATGTTGACGATGCTTAGATATGGAGCATCTGCTGAAGGAAGCTGCATGCATGTAATGAAGTAGGATCAAGAGAGAAGTCATGTGTGCTACAAGCAGTGGAGATATCCAAGTTCATTGGAGCCCATTGATACTGCCTTGCCTCTATGAGCCTATATCTGCTCGCTAGGCCCCATATGAAAGAGGTTCCACAACTTCCCAAAGACCAACTTCTTGAATACATGATGAGTCTGTAGAGGATAATTCACCAAATTATCCAGACACCAAACATGGAAGTGAAGGATTTGGTATTTTCCTCGTTATATTTCAGTCTGCTTTGGTTCAGTTTTCCCTTTCTGGGTCCCTATTCTTTTCTCTTGGAATGGAAATGCTTATTCTGTGTCACTGAATCTTGGAAGTATGAAAGTTTAAATTTTGTATTTTACATGGGCTTGTGGTCAAGTGATTACCTGAATTCTTGGGAGAAATTTTGACTTTAGACTTTTGAAAAGTGTTGGTATTGTAATGATTTGGGACTTTCAAAGTTGGGCCAAATGCATTTTGCACTATGAGATGTCCATGAGCCTATGAGGGCCAGTGGTGGAATAGCATGGTTGGAGTGTGAACTCTCTACAGACTCATCATGTATTCAAGAAGTTGGTCTTTGGGAAGTTGTGGAACCTCTTTCATATGGGGCCTAGCTAGCAGATACAGGCTCATAGAGGCAAGGCTTGGGAGTTATAGTTCAGATCTGCTTCTGGCCAATGCTCTCTGCTTTATGATCCACCAAGAGGCTATGAGTTGGACTGTAGACTCTTCACATCATAGATGGAACCCCAGCCACAGTGCCTTTCCTGCCATGATGGACTATGTTCCTTGAAGCCAAGAATAAGAGTAAAGCTTTCTTCCTTGTGTTGCTCTTGCAGACTTCTATCACAGCAGTGAGAAAAGTAATGAACACAATTAGTTTCTAAAGTGAAACCCACATCCATTATGCCAAGACTCAAGTCCCTGAAAAAGACTCCAATTGTGCCAATATTCTACACACAGTCTTTACACCCTTCTCTGTAGTGCTTTTCCCGTCCCAAAAAGTAAATTCCTCAGCACCCAGTCAGAAAGATTCCTTTGCAAATTACCTTTGCAAACCACACTGATTTCTAGATTTCCTGATTGCCTATAACACCTGCAAAG
Source organism: Peromyscus leucopus (assembly GCF_004664715.2). Classification (NCBI taxonomy): domain Eukaryota; kingdom Metazoa; phylum Chordata; class Mammalia; order Rodentia; family Cricetidae; genus Peromyscus; species Peromyscus leucopus. The sequence goes on from NC_051084.1 coordinate 58,986,775, forward strand.
TGACTGCAGCACTTCTCTTTGTTACTTTTCAAAATGATTAAGTTTCTAAAGTTAATGAGTATTTAGGGACTTTATGGACAAGAAACTTGGAGTGTTCCCAGTCAAGAGAAGCAAGTACAAGGAACTGACCTCCCTGTCTACTGAGACTGGGGTGGAAGTTGTGTAGGAGTGGAAGTGGTGTGGGGGTAGGGGTGGTGTGGGGGCAGGGATGGTGTAGGGGTGTGGGTGGTGTGGTGTAGGGGTGGGGATGGTATTAGGGTTGTGGATGACATAATTCTTTATCTTAGCTCTGTAAGGTTGTGTGTTAGTCTGGGGAGAATTTACAAGAGGAGTGTGTGTGTGTGTGTGTGTGTGTGTGTGTGTGTGTGTGTGTGTGTGTTTAAAGGAAATATTTATAACAGGACTAGTACAATTTATATATAGCCATGTTTTAATTGAACTTTTTACTGAGAAAATCATAGATTCATATTCAGTTGTAGGCAATAACATAAAAAGAGTCCATAAAATCTATACATTCTCCAGCACTGGTAGTATCTCGCAGAAAGAACTATGGTTATGTATCACAACCAGGATATTGTCCTGTTTTAATCCATGGATCTTTTTCTGATTTACTCAGGTTTATGTGTGCTCATTTGATGTAAGGGAACTGTTTAATTTCATTCAGGTTTACCACAAATGTGTAGGCTCCTTATTGCTGTCTAGCAGTTCAGCCTCTAGGCAGCTCAGGGCTTGGAGGGAATCACAGTGCTGGTGAAGCTAAGACTTTTCTATCTGAGGTGGTTAGGAAAAAAGATATTCACACATTCTTGATGATTTTCTTCTTTATTCATCACCCTCTTCTGAGGAACTCACTGGGCTGGACTCAGCTGGTTTGGGTTTGGCTGGCTTCTACTTTGGGCGAATAGCCATACAAAAGTGTATTTATAGATTGTTACATAAAGTATTTCCTCATACCAAGGTCCCTAACTTTAACTTTCATGTCTTACTGAAGGAGGGCATTACATGCCTCCATGATCTAGTCCTTCATTAAGCAATGTGTGCAATACACAATAATACAAGATACCCAGTTGTGTCTGAAGTGTCTTGTGACCAAGATCATGGGATGTGACCAAGGCCATGGGATGGCCACAAGGCCCTTTCAGCAAAACAATCATTGTTCTCCACAAGGATTCTTTAAGGTCAAGGTACTTCTAAAAATCATGTGTTCATTCTAATCTCTATCCCATACAGTGATTTTGCTAAATTCCTACACAGTACAGGTAAAAATGTTTTTCATCTCCCTTACATGATTAAAAACAAAGCCATCCCAATATCCCATATACATTTACATCTAGGTAACTTATTGTAGATCAACAGAGCATAAGCAGACAGAAAGCGTCTTTTCACAGACAACTCCCTTGATGGCAGGGTGTATACTGGGCTACCAAGAAAGAATCAATCATTCTACTGTCTATCTAGATAGTTAATCTTACAAGGAATTGTAGAGGAATCACAAACCTAAACTTTTGTACATAAAAGACAGACAGTCAGCCGTACTTTAGATCTTTAGGGTGTATACCCATCTATCACTAGTTTCTTGTATCAGGACTTTGAGGGCAGGAATGGCTACAAGGAATTAATCATCATTTTTGATCAACAACCAACCTTAGGAGTTGGTCTGCTTTGTATTTTTAATCTCAGCTATGTGTCCTATGGACAATAGATTGTTTTCTGTGGTTATTTCATCTTAAAGCTATTGTCAAAACATCTGATCTAACCTGAAGTTATTACAAGGCTTTGTTTCAGCCAAATGATGCACAGTGAGACCTGTAACTATATCTTTTTAGCATTAAGAGAATTAAGGCCAGCCTGGCTTCCAGGGAATTCAATTGTTCTCCTAATCATTACCCTGAGCTGTGACCTAAAGCAGTTCCTTAGGTGGAACACATAGGTCTTTAGCTGTGAAACATATCCTTATATTTATTTTTATTCACCAAAACTCTGTATAAACTAATGTTATCATTATCAGTTAGGTGGTACAGCTTAGGAGGAAGTCGCCTTCATAATAATTTGCAGGTAAAACTGCCCAGTAGAATATGAAGTTTCCATGAGATAAACACACATTACCTTACAGGCAGTGGGGAATTTCCCTACACCCATTTCAACCATGCCAGATATCAGAGAGAGAGAGGAGAGAGAGAGAGAGAGAGAGAGAGAGAGAGAGAGAGAGAGAGAGAGAGAGAGAGAGAGAGAGAGACACCAACAGTAAACATGCAAAGGGAAAGCAGAAGCAAAAGAAACAAGAGGTCTGTGGTCTTAGGGCCTTGCCTACCTGGGAATTATCCACCATGGGGATGCCTTCTGGTAGGCCAACACCTTTAACCTCAATTGTCATCTGCTACCCCCTGACATGGCTACCAGCAGCTCCTATTGGTATGAGAGTCAAAATTCAAAACAATTCCTTTACTTCAGTTTGTGCCCAACCCTGCTCTATTCCTCCAGCTTTGCTCTGTTTCTAGTCCTTGGAACTGCTAATCTGACCTTTATTTCTAAATTTTGTCATTTCAAAAATGTTACAGAAATGCAAGTAGATAGTATGTAATCTTCTGAGATTGGTTTTTATTTTCAGCTTAGCTCTCTGGAGGTTTATCCTAGCTATTGTACATGTCAGTAGCTTATTTCCTTTTATTGCTAAATATCCTTCCATGATATGTATGTATTAGAGTGTGTTTTACCACTCACCTATTGAAATTCATCTGGGATGATTTTATTATTAGGCCTCTACAAACAAATCAGTCATGAATATTTGTGAACAGACTTCTGTGTGACCACACATTTTAATTTCTCTGGGATAAATGACCAAGAATACACTTGCTATGTTGTGTGATAGTTCATGGTTTACTTAATCTTGCAAGCTTGTTGTTTAGAGTTGTTTTCCTATTCTATTTTGAAGTATGATATAAAGTTCATTTACTTGATCAGTTAAGGACCCGATATCAATCTTTGAATAAGACCCTACTCAGAGCACTTTTACACACATCTCATTTTCTACTTTCATCAAATCTATAACCTCAGTGGCATTTTGCAGGAAATGGTGACACAGAGATGTTAAGTACTTGGGGTCATGTGGAGAACTGATGTCTTGGTCTAAAGCAAACCCTGAGACCCATGAAGCGGGACTTTTAAAACTATGTAAGGTGACACATTAATAGAAAATGTAGTCAACTAAATCAGTTACAACCAGAATGTTTTTAAAAAGAAGATGCTAGACCAGAATACTAAATCTCACAGTGGATTGCATTTAGTAAAAGGGTATTTTGCATATCTTTTTGAATTTTATATATATGCATTTAAGTAAAATTGGACAACAGTTAAAAATATTAGAAAACCCTACCTTTATGGCTTAATTTTCCCCATTATCCTCATATCATTATCTTATAATTTCATTTTTGACAAATATAATACAATGTTTTGCAATATAATTTGATAATATAACTAGAATAAAGGCTCAATTAACAATTCATTGTCAATATTAGTAATAAATATAGATTAAAAAGAGACCCTCTCTTTTCTGATGGGAGCCCTGTCAAAGTGTCAGTTTGTGAAGCTTTTTATTTATTTGCCTCATCTATAATCACTTCCAAGTCACAGAACAAAAGGAAATACTACCTGTAGTGGTTTGGGCATGAAATGCTCCCCCCTGGGCTAAAATGTCAAAAGTTTGTCCCCAGATGGTTGTAGCTGGAAGTTTTCCTGTGTCCTGCCCGGTCCTGCAGCTGCTCAGACCCAAATATGCACACAGAGGCTTATATTAATTACAAACTCATGCAACGAGCCCAGGACCTGGTACCACTGCCTAGATGCCTCCCAAACAGATCAAGCCAATCGACTGTCTCACCTATTCAGAGGGCCTGATCCAGTTGGGGGCCCCTCAGCCTTTGGTTCATAGTTCATGTGTTTCCATTCGTTTGGTTATTTGTCCCTGTGCTTTATCCAACCTTGATTTCAACAATTCTCGCTCATATAAACCCTCCGAGTTAGCTGTTTGAAACCTGGGACTTATGCAGAGACGCTTGGCTCAATCTGGGAGGAGGGGACTGGACCTGCCTGGACTGAGTCTATCAGGTCAATCCCAGTCCTTAAAGGAGACCTTAATCTGGAGGAGGTGGGAATGGGGGGTGGGCTGAGGGGAAGGGGAGGGGGGCAGGAAGGGAGAGAACAAGGGAATCTGTGGCTGTTATGTAAAACTGAATAGTATTGTAAAATAAAATAAAAAAAATAGCAAAAAAAATTACAAACTGTATGGCCATGGCCTATGGCTCAAGCTTCTTGCTAGCTAGCTTTTATATCTTAAATTAACTCATTTCTATTAATCTGTAAACTGCCATGTGGCTGTGGCTTACTGGTATTTTTACATCTTCCTTCTCCTGCCAGGGGCTAGCAGCGTCTTCTTCCTCTCTTTTCTTCTCCCACTATCTCTCTTGGATTTTCCTGCCTGGCTCCATCCTGCCCTGCCATAAGCTAATGCAGCTTTATTTATCAACCAATCAGAGAAACACATATTCACAGCATACAGAAATGCATCCCATAGCAGATGTTTGGATCATGAGGGCCTGTCTTAATTAGGGTTTTATTACTGTGAAGAGACACCATGACCACAGCAACACTTATAATGGAAAACATTGGGGCTCTTATAGGTTCAAGAGGTTTAATCCATTATCATCATGGCAGGGAGCACGGCAGCACACCGGCAGACATGGTGCTGGAAGAAGGATCTAAGAGTTCTACATGTGGGTCAGCAGGCAGCAGGAAGAGAGAGAAGACCGTGGGCCTGGCTTAAGCATTTAAAACTTCAAAGCCTACCTTCAGTGACACATTTCCTCCAACAAGACCACACCTCCTAATAGTGCCATTCCCTATGAGCTTATAGGGGCCATTTTCATTTAAACAACCACAGGGCCCTAACCTCATCTATGGATTAATCTACTGGTGCATTCATAGCTAAAAGGGTTATTGGGGGATGTACTAGTTGGATGCAGGTCACTAGAAATGTACATTTGAAGGTTTCTTTTGACCCTGGACCTTTTTCTTTCTCTTGCCCTCTCAGCTTCCAGGATACTAAGAGATGAACAGTCTTCATCCATGCAATGGCTAATCTTGCTTGCCAACTTGACACACCTGGGAAAGGGGAACCTCAATTAAAGAAATGGCTGTATCAGACTGGCCTGTGGGTATGACTGTGGGGGAGTTTTCTTGATTGCTAATTGATGTAGGAGTGTGGACACGTGAGAGTGTATACACAGAAGAACCCACTGTGAGGGGTGCCATACTTATGTATGTGGGCCTGGGCAGAACGAGAAAGACAGCTGAATATGAGCCTGAGAGCAGGCAAGTAAGCAGCATTCCTCCATGGTTTCTGCTTCAAGTTCCTGCCTTCACTCCCCTCAATGAAGGGCTGTAACTTATATGATATAATAAACCTTTTCCTCCCCAGGTTTGCTTTTGCCCATGGTGTTTACCAAAGGAACAGAAAAAGCAAACTCTCTTTTACCATCATGTCTCTGCCTTGCCATAAATCTAAAACCAAGGATCCAGTTGTGGACTGATTTGTTAGAATCATAAGCCCAGGTAAATCTTCCCTCCTTTGAGTGATTTTTCTCAGGCCTTTGTCACAGTGATGAAAACTGTTCAGGGTACTATCCAATTCAGGTGAGAAAGATCAGTATAATGTTGATAACAGAGCATCCCATGGACACATAGACAATACAGAGAGTTATACGTCGGAAGATTTCTGTGACAGTCAAGACCCAACTTCAGATTTCCTGACATTATTAGGCTTTCCCTAAAACTAGTATCCTGAGGCTCTATTGGCTGTTTTCAAAGTAACACCTGTTGGTGAGGTTAATATATATATATATATATATATATATATATATATATATATATATATATATAACAAAAATAGATGTTTCTGTCTTGTATAATGAGGCAGACTTAGGATCAGAGTTAGGTAACTAGAAGGCAGAAAGCTAGTTCACATTGTAGGAGACAGTCTAAGGCAGCTCTACAAGAGTGAAAGAACTGCCCCATACGGTCTTGAACTAACAAAATGAAGAATCCATTAGCCCACCAGAAAACTTTCTGGCTGCAATAAAAGCTTTGATTGCACAAAATGTTCTTTAAGGTCTTTTCCAAACCACATTCCTAAGAATCAACTCAGTGACCTTTTCCCCATTAGTCATTTATCTCTGCGCATTCAGCCCACAGACCATATTGCCTCACCATCTGTTTGGAGTTAAAAAAAAATTATTTCCAGTCGAAACCTTTGTTACCATGATTTTTATTTCAAGTAGCTATAACTTAACCATACATTGAACTTAAGACATACAACATTTCTTTCTCGTAGCATTTTTAAATGACTCATATACTAAAAAATTATGACAGAGTGAAATAAAGTGGGATTGTTTTAGTTATTTTTCTGTTGCTGTGATAAAATATCTAATAAAAGTTGTTAAGGAAGAAAAGGTTTATTTTGACTTCCAGTTCTGTAGTGGATAGAATCTGCCATGGTGGCAGAAGGGATGTCAGCAGCAGAGTGAGGCTGGCCCGGCATTCAGGAAATCCAGAGCTCATATTTCATTTGCACACAGGAAGCAGAGAGAGGGAACAGGAAGGGGGCCAGGCTGCAAAATATCAACACCTACTCCCAGATAAATACTTCCTCAGGTGAGGCTCCACCTCCTAAACCACCCAAAACCTTCCCGAAGAGCATCACAGACTTAGACAAAGCATTCAAATATATGAGATTGTGGAGAACCTTTCCCAGTGAAACCACCACAGGGATGGAAATGTGGAATTCCATGTTATCAGTGTGAAATAGAGAACTCAAGAAATAAGTAAATACAGTCGGACTCCGTTGGGAGTTGAAGCAGATAGAAAGAAAGTGATTGACAGTCTACTAAGCTACCATCAATATGTGGACACATGGGTCATCAGTCTTGGGCCTGTTAATGCTGTTTGTTGACTCCTTGAGTGGGTAGTGAACTTTCCACAAGAAGCCACTCATGAAGAGAAACCCCTGTCTCCTAATGAGTTCATTTAAGATGCGCTGAATCCAAATGTAAATGACTTACTATTTACATGATAAAATTTACTCTCTCATGTTATTTAGCATGTTGTTGAAGTGATAAAACAAACAAAAACAGATGCTCTCCCCATAGTCTTTTTTTGCCTTCAGAAACAGAACCAAATTTAAATGATTGCTGTGTATGAAGGAAGTGATCTCATGGAAAGGGTTGGATAAATTATGGGGAGAACTGTATTTTTTTCCACAGGATTTTCTATCTCTGCTCTTTGATGAACAGTTCTTCAATATTTAGAGTGGAAGTGAAGGCAAGGATGGCATGCTTGGAAATTAAGACCTTCTGTTGCCAATTTAGCTTGTCTTCCTAGGAAACTAACCATGCTGCCCATGACCTTGCCTATTTGGGCTTTTCTAGACTCCTTTTAATCTTACAGAGTATGACGAGGAAGTACACAAAGTACTTTCTGGGGCTTCAAGCAGTGAGAGGCGTCAGAAACCCTTAGAAACTCCAAGAACAAACATCTTAGGTTCCCACTGACATTATTCAGTAATAACCGAGTTTAAAGGATTGTTGAGCCTTTGGCTTTAAGTTTGTGGTACGTGTTTATGCTCCAAGTCCAAGAAGAAGACCAGGCCTGTCTACAAGCAGAATAGTAACTTCCATATCTTACTCCTCAGAGAATCTTGCGATGGAAGGAGGAAAGGTCCATACAAGCATCAAACACTTTTTATTTCATTTTTAATCTAGTTCCTATTTTTAGATAATTATTGCTTCACATGTAGCTATAAGAAATAATACAAGATGTTGCATATCAATACCTATATTTAAAGTATATTTAAAATGATGACACTTTGCAGTGAATACAGCTCTGGTATATGAACATCTCAAAAAAATCTATTTAAAAAAATGAGATAAAGAAGTATTTTAAAATCCCATTGAGTATATGCGCCACCTTTTCTTCTTGTATCTGTAAACACAACCATAAGCGTTATGTGTGTATATCCTTATTGTATCTGAACATGGATTTCTTTGAATGTATTCCCCAAAATTGTATAGTTGATCAGATAGAGTTCTATGTCTAGGTTGGTTGCTTATCGTTCATTTGGTTTTTGTTTTGTTTCAAGTGACTCTAGTGGCTGTATCACTTTACGCTCCCACCAGCGATGTGTCAGAGCTTTTCCACCTTCCCACATCCTTGCCAGTCTTTGTTTTCATATATTTTCTTGCTGATAGTCACGCATGTGACCTTTCAGCTGTTCCTGCTGCCACACCTTTGCTCTGCCATCTCGTGTTCTGACCCCACAGATCTGTAAGGCCAGCTAAATTTCCCTTCATAGGTAACTTGATCATGGCATTTAATTATTGATGTAAAAAAAAAGTAACTAAGACAGTTATTGAATAGTTTTTTTCAGATATTTATTGGCCATTTGTACTTTTCCTTTTGAGAACTTTTTATTTAATTGTCTTACCCATTTATTGATTAGATTATTTGGGATGTTTAATATTTGAAATTCTTTATAGATCCTAGATGCTCATCTTCATCACCTGTATGTTTACAAAGAGTTCCCCCAATTTTGAAAGCCATCTTTATATTTTTATTTTATTTTTTTAATTTTCTTTGCTATACAGAGGTTTAAAATTCTCATTTGCCAGTTTTTGGTAAATTTCCTCTGTCATCAGAATCCTTGTTGGAAAGTTCTTTGCTACGGTTCTGTCTTGAAGTGATTTCCCTATCATTTCCTCTGTCAGCTCCAGAGTTTCAGTCCCTGCGCTAAGGTCTCTCTGATCCATTTATAACTGACTTTTGTCCAGAGTGAGAGATGGGGATCTAGTTTCATCGTGACACATGTGGATACCCAGTCTTCCCAGCATTTGTTGAGGAGGTTATCTTTTATTCCCTGTGAGCTTAGGGCATCTTTGTTGAAAGGCAGCTGCCCATTATTTTTAGACCTTCTTTCCATTGGTCTACATGTCTGAAGGTTTACCCATATCATGCAGTTTCTACTTTCTATACTATGGGGCTGTGTTGCAATTTCATAGCCGCGATTGCAGTACCTTTAGGATGCCTCTTCCTGACAAAGATTACTTTGAAGGGAAGTTTCCCATACCTCACCCTGGAGTTTTTGTTAGTCCATGGCCCCTGGGGACAGCATTAGTTCCCCATGTGGCATATTTTCTTAAAGCAATCATCTTTATATTTATCAAGTATATTAAATTTAAACAAATGTATGAGTATTTTGTTTCAAATAATATTTCCTTCTTTCTTTCCTGTATGTAGGTTGTCTGACCATATTCAGAATTCCATTTTGCTCAATCTATAATGTTTTTGAATGAAATAAAATTTTTAGGGATTTCTCTATTTTTATATGCAGAATATTCATAACCTACTGATATTTTACTAAGTGAAATTAAATATAGAAATCTTACTTTAATATCTTCTTATCCTTTTCTACTTGGAATTGCCTTTAAATGTTTTTGTAAGTGTATTTAGAGAGATGGCAGACAGTATTGATGTTTTGCTTTAACTGTCAAATACAGTTTTTAAAAACTTGAAAAAGTTGCAGTCTTTATCCATAGTTTTTCTTACTATGGCCTTCCCTCTCCCCTTCCTCCCTCTCTCCTTCCCTCCCTCCCTCCCTCCCTCCCTTCTTTCTTTTTCCTCATTTCCTCTCTCCCTCACTTCTCTTTCTTTTTTCTCTCTCAAAATGTCTTTCTCTTATGTCAAAATTAGTTCTATAATTTTCTTTTAATTTTTTTTGTTTTGGTTTGGTTTTGGATTTTTGGTTTTTCACTTGTTTTGAGACAGGATTTCTTTGTATAGCTTTGGCTGTCCTGGAACTAGCCCTGTAGACCAAGCTGGCCTCGAACTTGTAGAGATCCACAGGCCTCTGCCTCCTGAATGCTGAAATTAAAGTGTGTACCACACTGCATGCCTCAGTTGATTTTTCATTGTTAGGTTTTCCTGGTCCTTAGTATGAGAACGTTTCCAGTATACCCTGCAAATTCCACTATCATAAAACTTTGGATTGTATTAAACCTACCTTTTCTGTTTTTTGTTTGTTTGTTTATTTGGTTGGTTGGTTGATTGTTTTTGGTTTGGTGTTGTTTTTTGTTTGTTTGTTGTTGTTATTTATCCTTTATGGAGAAGGAGGGGTTCTGGCTTGTTAGTCAGGTGGAATTATCAGTCCAGGTTCCCCATTCAACTTCCTGTGGCACCCAGGGTGGGTCTTCTCACCCTCAGAAGTCAGGGTACCTCCCACTCCCCACTTGACTCCACTGGCCCCACAGCAGCAACGGTCTCAGTACCATTGCGTAATGGTGAAAATCTCTTCTAACGCTGTCTTAAGAGAGAATTGGGGCAGATTCTTCTGGGTGTGGCTGGAAGTCTAGGACTCCACATCATCTCCACTGACACTATTGTTGAGGAACTAACTGCTGGTCACATATGGAAACCTGTCCCAGAATTCTTCTCTAGCGTTTCCCCCAACTGTTTGGTTACTTCCTAACAACACAGGGAAGGCAGGGGTCTGTTTCCCCCATCTGACTAATTGTTTTCCTGTAGTGTCTGGCAGGAGCAGAATGATTACTGCTTCCTCATAATTACTTTCTTGGTGGGATGCCTTTTTACTGGTCCTTTGGCTATGGAGAGAGGATGCATTTGAGCTCCCCCAGTACGTACTGGTGTTTTTGATTGCTGAATTATTTAGCTCCAAGCCTGGAGCTTATGGGGTCAAAGGTACCCAGGGGTTTACCACTGTTTGCTGCTTGGGTCCTTGAGGCTCCTAGCCAGTCTGCTGCCTTCTCTGCCCTTCACAGCCCCCTTGTATCTGATCCATTTTTCATGCCTGGGTCTTCTAGTTGTAATTAGTGGAAAGAAAAGTGTGTCTATCCCATCTTCCTGGAAGTAGAAGTCCATTATTTTATGTTTTATTTTTTTTTAAACTTAACTACACAATTACTTTACAATTTTATCTTATTATTATAATAAGTATTAGAGTCCCACAAAGACTAAACCTTTTTGTTTTCTTTGCTGACTTTTTACCCAAATCTCATGTGCATCCTTCTGTTTGGTGATCTTACTGTGAGAACAAATTGGCCTGTCCAGGCCTGTGATGAACCCGGGGCTTATGTTGAAGATGTTTTTCTCCTGAGATAATTCCTTTTCGTTTCTGTTAGATGCTGGGCATGGTACCCATGCTCACTATAACGTCTTCATCAGGTCTATAGTTCAACTCAGTTTAATGTAGTCACAGGCTCGGGTTGTCCTCATTGAATTCCCCTGAAGCTTAGTCTGATGGAAGCATCCCATCCTCCTTCGGCCTAAATGTGTGTGTGTGTGTGTGTGTGTGTGTGTGTGTGTGTGTGTGTGTGTGTGTGTGTATGCATGCATGCATGCATGTTCACATACCTATGTATGACTTCAGGGCTTGGTCATAAACTGCCTGGATCCTTTTGGAAATTGGGGACTATATGCTTGAAGCATTACCTTACTTTTTATGAGACCAAGTATTCAATACATTTATTTTATACTTCTTTTGAAGAGGGTGTACTGCCAGAAGCTGAAAGTGCCCCTTTCTCTTTTTCAAGTATAAGAAGTCACTCAAACAAATTCTCAGAATCCATTGAGAATATCACATCATGTTAAGAGTTGCCCTTCCCAAACTATATTGTGGAAATTTAATACCATGTGACATGGATGGTAATAGCTTTTTCTAGACAAAAATTTTATGGTTAAAAAATTGAGAAAATCAAATACACTAGAGTATGGCTTTTAGGAATGTGTAATTTGCATTAATCTGTGTTGAAGGGTATGAGAACTTGTATATTAAGTGAAGCATGTAAAATTGCAGTTAACCCTTCATTTCCTGGTTTTGTCATGATGTAGGACACTGGACATTGGACATAATTCAGCTCCAGTTATTTTTTCATAAAGAGATAAGAGAAAACTATGTCTTGGGTGTTTGATCACTGTATTCTTTTATGTCTTTTAGCAGCCATTACAGCAACTTCTGGTGCCATAAGGATGCACATCTTTGAAAAGTCCCAGAAGTGTATGGCTGCTTTTCCATACTCAGAATGTTCCTCACCTCTTAGCATTCCCTCCCATGCTCCCCACTGCAGAAGACCTATGCTATGGTTTGAAGGAATGTCCCCCAAAGGCCTGGGTGTTAGGTGATTGTCCCCTGGGGGATGCTTTTGGGAAGTGGCAGAATGTTTAGAGTGGGAGGCCTCAAGAACGTCCTTGGATAGTTGGAGGAATGTCCCCTGAGAGAATTGAGACTTAAACCAGCCTTCTCAGTCTCTCCTGCTTGCTGGCTTCTGATGCTTCCCACCAGAGTGTGCATCTCTGCTAAGTTCCAAAGCGATGAGCTACTCAGTATTGGGCCGAAATCTCCAGAACCAGGGACATAAGTAACCTTTTTATCTTTCTAAGTTGATTATCTCAGATAATCTGTTACTGTAACCAAAGACAACTGAAGTAACTGCCTTTCCTAGAATTGATAGAGCCTCCCTCAGTCTGTACACAGGTTGAACATTTCTCCTCAGGGTTACTTTTGTTTTTCCAATTATCACCACAATCACTGGCCCAGTCACTTAATTGTAAGAATCCACCAGCAGCCACGCCTCCCTGCATGAGCTCACAGAAAGAACAGGCTAATCTTCATTGCTAGGCATTAGTCCAGTGCTGACCCCTTTCCCCAACCTTATTAATGCCGAGTGAGAAGGACACCACCCACAACAGCCTTTAGGAGCATCCGAGTGAGTCTGAGGGACAGTTGTGTGATCGCATCACCTTCCAGCATCTCTGAGACTTGTTTTCCCCTCGGAGGCAGTGGCGATGTTAAGTGTGTGGTTTATGTTTCTGAGCCCTTGTGTGGATCCAAGGTGAGAATAGCTAATACATTCCTCTGTGTCTCACATAAGCTTGGCAGACAGAAGCAAAGTGCTGGGAAAGGTCTGTAAGATGTTTCCATAATAAATGGAAACAATGGTTAGACATTCATATGCTACTCATGAAGCAGAGATATTTTAGAAGACAATGCAATTTAAACATTCAGTGCCAGACTTTATCCCTGTCCCTCCCCACTCTTGTCTTGTTGAAGAAATAGCACAGAAATCTAATTCTCATTACAGCAACGGTCATGGAGCTTCTCAAACAAATAAAGATTAAGGAAAATATGGAGCCAGTTTAGGTTAGGGTACATTCAATATGCCTAAGGTTATTCTCAGTAAAAAGCCAACTACTTAATCGTACTCCCCTCACAAAGATGAAAGCTGCTGACCTTAGAAGCGAAAATGGATATTTTCTCCTCTTTAGCCTCCTGAGTCAATCAGTTCTAATTCCTTTTTAAATTCACATAATCCTTTGCCAATGAATTAATGAATAATATTTTTGTAAATGTGTTCCTTTGAGAATGAATTTTTGTGTGGATAGCTTATTAAATCCCTGTTAATATCTATGATTTTACCATATTAATGAAAGCACTAAACTTATGTTCTTGAAGTGTGGGAGAAAAGTTATAAGATTATTATCTCCATATTCAATTATCTTTCTACCACATTCTTTCTTAGGAAAATAATGAGCGATGTGAATCTATTTTTCCACAGTGAGGAACTTGGTATGGTGGGAAAAGGGACCCCTGAAGTTATTATAGATGTCACTCTTCTTGGACACACTCTGTCTTTTAAGAATTGGGACAAAAGCAAAATAAAGAGGTGGGTCTCTAAAAAAGATCGGGCCACCGGCTAGAACATTCACATCAGTGTAATGTGAAGCAACGGTTGGAATCTCTGATTAGTGGAGCCTCATGATAAAAGCATGAGTAGACTTCACACCCACTGGAGGCAGCTGGCATTACTACAACCCAGCAAAAGGCCGTGGGCGTTTTCTCCCTGCAGCCCCTGGCCTCTTACCATTCTGGTTCCCAGATACTTGTTTAATATTTCTGGTTCTTTGAGGAGAGACATAAGTTTGTTTGATGTGACAGTGCAATGTTGAATTAAAAAAACTAAAAAATGTCTTTTGTTGGCCAAAAAACCATTTGTTCTGTCTCTGCCAGCTTAATGCCCACTTAAGCGTCTGGGTCTTGGCTTAACCGTCATCTTCCCTGGAAGGTCTAGACCATAGCTTTATTCTAGTCAAGTTCCACTCTGGTGAACCTAGGGCCCCTATTACTCTGCATAGCACTTCAACAAGGGCATTGTTCCCCCTCTTTGCATGCTCCCCTCTGCCCACAGGCTCTATTTATAGGCTTTCAGTATGGACTAGTCCTGTGTGGCTACTAAGTATATTAAATGCAGCCAGAATGACAGAGGGACAATTTTAAACTTTGTTTAATTTTACTTAAATTGTCTAAACTTCATTTTATTATAAATTGCATAATATGCAAATTATTAACAAATAACTTTAAATTATTAAAATTTTTTAAGTGTAAATAGCTGAATGGCTTTTAGCTGCCATATTTGTCAGTGCAGTAGACTGTGAACTTCATAAGTACAGGAATTATATAGCTATCTTTATAGTTCCAGAACCATAGGACAGGATTCTGTACTTTCTACCCAAGTAAGACATACCTGTTAGGGTTGGAGGTTCAGTGGTTAAAAGCACTTGCTGTTCTTATAGAGACCCAGAGCTCAGTTACCAGTACTGCTGGGGATGCTGTGAATGTGTTGCTCTGATTGGTTAATAAATAAAGTGCTGATTGGCCAGTAGGCAGGCAGGAAGTATAGGCAGAACAAGAGAGAGGAGAATTCTGAGAAGAGAAAGGCTGAGTCAGGAGTCACCAGCCAGACACAGAGGAAGCAAGATGTGCAGGCAGAACTGGGAAAAGGTACCAAGCCACGTGGCTAAACATAAATAAGAATTATGGGTTAATTTAAGTGTAAGAGCTAGTCAGTAATAAGCTTGAGCTAACGGCCATACAGTTTGTAAATAATATAAGCCTCTGTGTGTTTACTTGGGTCCAAGCAGCTGCAGGACTGGCGGGTAAGAGAGATTTGTCCTGACCACAGGCCAGGTGGGACACAGGAAAACTTCAGCTACACAGCACCCATATCTGGTGGCTCACAGTGACCTGTAACTGTAGCTCCAGGAGATCTGATGCTCTCTTCTGGCCCCTGCGGGCTTTTTCATGCACAAGGATATATCCAAGCAAAGACACGCACCCATAAAATAAAATCTCTGGGGGGAAAAAGACATACTTGTTAATAACTGAATGAGCACCAGTGTCCTGTCTTTATTTCATTGCTATCAGGTTGTGCTTTATAATCAAGACTTAGGATGTTTGGAATATAAGTTCTGGCTCCATCAGCACATTGATATCAAAGAGTGACACAACCTCTCTATGCCTCAGTTTCCTCAACATTAAAATGAGGTATCAATAGCACCTACTTCAGAGAGTTGTCATTAATATTAAATGCATTCATCGATTTCTTAATTCATAAATACACTGAAGACAGTTATTAACGCTGAGTGCTATAGTTGAGATGCGGCAAGTTCTAGTATTGAAAGAATACTTAGTGGACTTTTCTTTTGTATGTGACCATGTGTGTGAGGGGTACACACGTGTATATGTGGAGGCCAGAGGTCGACCTTGGATGTTTTCCTCTATCACTCTCTACCTCATTTTTTGTTTGTTTGTTTGAGACAGAGTCTCTCACTGACCTTTGAACTTACTGACTGGCATGACTAGCTGGTCAGTGTACCCCTGGGGTTCTGCTGTTTCCATTGATGGGTTCTCACCACCACACTCAGCCTACCAGGGAAGTGTGCATCTGAACTCAGGTCCTCATGATTATGCAGCACCTTACCTGCCTGAGCCGTCTCCTCAGCCCCTGGGTTTGTCTTTGATTGAAGGAAGGACGAGAAAAGGAGGAAGAAGAAACTGAGAGGAAAGACAACCTTCTCATAGAGAGCACTTACCCTAAAAACTTCAGGCTTTGATGCATACTTTTTTTTTCATAATTCATAACTCTTCAAAGGACTGTCCTTGCCAGGTATGACAGCACATGCTTGTAATCCCAGAACCGGGGAGACAAAAGGCAGAAGGATTAGAATTTGAGGCCATCTTAGGATACAGAGTGAGTTCCGAGCCATTTTTGGACTACCGAGACATTAAGCCAATCTAATAAATCTCTCTTTAATATCTATTTACTTTATCAGTTTGGATCCTCTAAAACACCCTAAATATGACAGATGATTAGCCATGCATGGGGTGGACTAATGGGCTAGAATGCATAGTTTACCTGGTGTTAAAAAGCAATGCAAAACAACAGGGTAATTTTGGAATAACAACCTTCCTATCATGTATAATATACATTAAACTTAATTCAATTGTCAAACAGTGCGTCTTACAATAGCCATTAGTAAGGATGTGGATAGGAATGAATTCATCCCACGGCAATATCCCATTGCTGTTGCTGTGTGCTGGCACTATTGGCAAAAGGCTGGAGTTTCTCCCTTGCAATGATCAAATAAATCACATTGTTTTCCTTCCTGATTTGATATCTTTTTCAATACACAGCTGCTGAATGGAGTTTAAAGAAGCCTCAACTATTAAGAGGATTTGTTCTTTTATCTTTAGATTGTTAATATGATTTATTTACATGTCTATCTCCATTTGGGGCTAAAGGAATCAGCCAGTTGTTCTTGGTTGTGAAAAGTCAGGTCATGCCCTTCCAAATTTGGGGAGACCTTAGGGTGTTACTATCTATATTTAGGACAGAAAAACTAAATCTCACAGATACGCTGTTTCCTCACATCCCCATGGCTTAGTAAGCAATAGAATTGAGGCAGAACCTGGTTTCTGTGACTTCCAGTTTCAATGTACATTTCAGTGAATTAGAATATACTGGATGAAATTAAAGCAGGGATAAAAGGGCTATCCATAATCAGGCTTCACTTATTTTTAGTGGAATTAGCCTTTTAATTAATTAATCTCGATGAGAGGCTGGTATAAACTATTGATCATTTCCCTTTAAAAAATACACATGCTTTTGTTCTCCCTGGTAGTTTCAGGTAGTACTAGTCCCTCACATTTTCTCAGACAATTACTCGAACAGTGTAAATGTAGAAAGACTCTAGTCTCATCTTAAGGAATTATACCTAACATCTGAATCATTACATATACATTAATTGATGTGTGCTGGAACAGGGTGCTTGCTCACACTGACAGGTTTTTATCAAAAATAATAATTACAGGCTTCTTTTACTACCTTTGTATTTGATGTAGAGGTGATTACAAGTTATACAGTTAGGATTCAAGGCTTTGTTTGTTTGTTTCAAAATAAGAAAAAACAATGTGTTTTCCCCCAGTAATAACCCTTAAAGTCATTGGTAATACCACCAATTATAAAAAAAAATTCTACATACTTCACAGCCATATACTTCCTAGAGGGATAGTCGGGATCTAAGAAGTAAAAAATGGTGAGTGAATTAGCTGTTTGGTGATTTCAGGCTATACAACTGCACTGGAAAAATAAAGATAAGAAAAAATTTGAGATGTTCTTTAATAATATTGATAGTTTAAGAATCAAATTCAGTAGCTAAAAGGAATAATTTGTGGTAGCTGGTCAGTGATCCCTTTAAACATGGATGCCAACTTTAAGTATGCTATTTATGAATCCAAAGTTGCTGGCAGGAACAGCATAAAAAAAAAAAAAACTAAAAGGATGTTTTGAAGATATTTTAGCACTGGCTTAGACTGCATTTTTAGTTTCTCATTGGGTAAATGTGAAACTGCTTTTTCAGAATAGGAATTTCAAATTATTTAACTGAGAAGTAAAACAGTTACAAGGACGTTAAGAAAGGGAATATGTGTCTTTGGTAGTTATTTTATTTTTTTTAAACAGAAAGGCATGTATGTATTTCCTATTATCCAAACTAAGTAGGAGATAGCTCCAGGGAATGTTTGATAAAATGTATTCTATCTGTCATTGTAGATAATTCTCATTCTATGAAAAGGCACTTCTGGAGTGCCTTTTCAAATTCTAATAGAGAATTTCAATTTTCATTGGTAAACTCAGTATGTCTTTTCTTGAAGAGTAAGATATATTTATTCTGAGAGAGGAAGACTGAAGACTCACATGTGTTTTCAAAGTATTTACATATGAAAATATTAGTTCATCATCTGCTTGTTGAATACCTCTTATATGACAGGCCATGTACCTCCTGCTGAGAATAGAAGATGGGGGTGATCCAATAACATCTTATTGACCATAAAGAAACTTCTAGACTAGTGGTTCTAAACCTATGGGTCTCCATCCCTTTGGGGGTCACATTATCAGATATCTAACATATCAGATATTTATATTATAATTCACAACAGCGAAATTACCATTATGAAGTACCAATAAAAATACTTTTATGGTTGGGGGTTACCACAACATGAGGAATTGTGTTAAAGGGTCTCAGAATCAGGAAGGTTGAGAACCACTGTTCTAGATGAAGGGCAAGATCTGGTTCATGATGGTATAACTTCAGTAGACTATAGTCAGTACTTTGAAAGATGTATGCACAGAATATTGTAAATACAGGAATCCCAGCACAGAGAGATGATGGTCAATCAAGAATAAGGGGATGCAGTGGGGGTGGATGAGTGCAATACAAGCATAGAAAACAGAATGAGTTAAAACACAGGTGAGAAGCACTGTAATAAATTTGGGAGTTGCTGGAGTAAGGAGGGACATGTTCTTGTTTCCATGACAATCTGTGTCTTCATAGGCCTAGAATCAGTGAGGCCAAGGGCTGTGGACTGAAATCTTTAAACCATAAGCTAAAATAGATCTTTCTTCCCTTGTGTTATGAATGTCCTGTATTTTGTCATAGTGATAATTACGTTTGACTAATACATAAACTTTGTATTTCTGATCCAGCTCAGTATGGCCATGTGGTTTTTAAGCCTTCAGAGTTGGTTTGTAGGAAGTATTTGAAAGGGTTTAAAGAGGAGCCC
The DNA here is from genome assembly GCF_004664715.2 of Peromyscus leucopus. Taxonomy (NCBI): domain Eukaryota; kingdom Metazoa; phylum Chordata; class Mammalia; order Rodentia; family Cricetidae; genus Peromyscus; species Peromyscus leucopus. The sequence continues at coordinate 59,005,790 of NC_051084.1, forward strand.
TAGGATATTCTGAGCTCAGTTTAATGGGAGATTCTGATGGAAACTCAGAAGTATGTTGACAGAAATGTGGATTGTAAGGTAGGTCTGTGCACATGAGGCTCTAGATTAAAAATAAGGACACTATTGAGAACTTGACTCTAGTCTATCCAAGTTACCTTAAAGGAAAGACCCTGTATATAATTTGTCAATGTCTTGAGAACTCATGTAAGGCTGCATTTAAAGATAATGGACTAATTATTTTGGTGGGGAAATTTCAAGGCAACATTGAATAATCAGGATGGTTATCACTAACTTCTTTTAGCCAGATTTGCAGTGAGAATTCAAAAGAAATAGCAGACTAGAAATATTTGAACCACACACGTTTCTCCAGAAAAGGAGTAAATTTAAAGTTGGGGCTGATAATGTTGGAGTTGTTAAAGTGATTAGGACCATCATAATGAAACCAAGTTCTTTGTACTTTGACAATAGGAAAGATGCTTTGCAACCATCTTAGGAATCAATGAAATTCTACCCACCACAGCTTCAAAGGTGTGAGGTTCTAAACTGACATGGAAAACTTTCACTTGTGCATAGAGCACCTCTGGGGTATTGGTTTCTTATGGTGAAGCCTAGGAAGCTGTTTTTACTAAGATTCTTTTCATCATGAGTCACACTCAGAGGCTTCAGCAACTGTGGGTCAAGGAGCCCCACCTAGAGCTTGAACTGGAGGCTCACCTTACATCACATATAGGAATGCACAATTAAGTTATGGGGTCATGGAAGCTTCCAAAGGGAAACCTAAGAATATGACAGGTGTTAGTCTCTTAAGGTTGCCTTTGAGAGGACAATGTGTAAAGCTGTACAGGTAAAGCCGATAGGGAATATCTGCCAAAGAATGCCACAGGTCCATGGTGAGGCCAAGCCAATAGGAAGACATGTGAGCTACGAACAGCAAGGCCATAGGGGTTAGGTTGGCCAAGCCAGTTGGAGCACATGCCATGACAACGTGTGTACAGGATTAAATGTTTGCCCTTCTGGGGTAGGCCTTGATTTGGTCCCATTTCTCCTTTACGTAGGCCCCCTGTTCCTCCCTTTCTGAGTAGAAATATTTCTACATGCCATTGTATGTTGGAAGTGTGGATATTTTTCCCTTTATAGAGATACAAAGCTGAGAGTTTGCTCTGAGTCTCAGGAGAGATGTTAGAACTGTTGAGACTAGGGAGCCTTAGAGATGGACTGGATACATTTTGAACTCTGTAATGGACCTGAGCCAGGAATAGAAGATTACAGTTTAGATATAAAGGTGTATCTAAAGAAAAAGAAAAAGATATAAAAATGTCCCCCTAAGAGTCCCATGCCTATGGTGAGGTGCCTTGGTGCAGTGGGAAGGGGCTTGGACCTGCCTAGGCTCAGTGTGCTGGGCCCTGCTGACTCCCCATGGGGACCTTGATTTAGGGGATGTGGGATTGTGGAGTGGCTTGGGAGGGAGGAGGTGGGATCTGTGGGTGGTATGTAGAGTGAGTAGAAAATTTCTTAATAGAGAAAAATGGGGGGAAAATGTCCCCCTAAAAGGCTCATGTAGTGCTGGGTCAATGGTTGCACTATACTGGGAGATTCTGTAAACTGTAGGAGGTGGGTGTCCTTGTGGGCTGTGTCTAGTTCAGGATCTCTATCTTTCTTCCCCTACCGTCTATTTACTACAAGGTCAGTAGCTTCTGCCGTCTACTTCTAAGACACTGACCCAGAGTGAGTTGACCAAAAACTACAGACTAAAGTCTCTGAAGCAGTGAGCCAAAATAAATACTTCCTTTAAGTTGTTTACACCAGGAATCTTGCCACAATGATGAAAAGTTTGACCAATACAGAGGTCATCATGAAACACAAAAACTATAAGCTTAATATGACCACTCAAAGAAGGCACATACAGTACAAAGGCTGAGAGGGCAAACCGAGGATCCCCAATATTGAGAGTCTGTGAGAAAGTAGAGAAAGATATGCCTAGGAAGCTGTGAAGAACACAGAAACACTGGGTGAGATTAAAATTAGAAACTGTAGCTGACATGGTTGTAGCTGGAGGTTTCCTGCCTTGCCCACAGTCAGGACAAATCTTTGTCACCCGCCAGTCCCACAGCTGCTCAGACCCAACCCAAGTAAACACAGAGACTTATATTGCATACAAACTGTATGGCTGTGGCCATGGCTGGTGGCTTACCGGCGTCTTCACATACTGCTGGTCATGGCGGCAGCTGGCAGTGTCTCTGCCTCAGCCTTCTGCTTCCCCGTATTCTCCTCTCTCCTTGTCCCACCTACTTCCTGCCTCGCCACTGGCCAATCAGTGTTTTATTTATTGACCAATCAGAGCAACAGATTTGACATACAGACCATCCCACAGCACTTCCCCCTTTTCTTTTTTTAAAAAGGAAGGTTTTAACTCTTATACAATTCCAAAGCCAGCTTGGTATATTTGGGAATTTGGGCGTAGCTTCTCTTACTACTTCCTGCTGGAGGTGGGCGCTGTATCTTATGGGGACACAAAGAAAATTTTAGGATCATGGAGTAGTCTGTGAGACTGTATCATCTGAGCCAGTTGCCTTGAAACGATTCTAGATGTTGGATCATCTGGGCCATGGTGTCATCGGAGACCTTTCAGGTGGTCTTGGCTGGTCAAACCTGATGTATCTTAACCTGGAACAAATCCATAGCCTCTGGCTTTCTGTAGAAACAAAAGCAGAGCCTCCTTTCCAAAGCAACATATCCTTATAGCCAAATTTTGAAGTCAAGGTACCTTTAAAATATACATTTTGGCATAACTCAACAGCTTTTGCAATCAAATGTTTTTCTTCAGTTACGAATATCAAAGAGAACATAATCCAGATTCTCTGTGTGGTAGCCATCTTTATGTGGCTTATGTTTTATATTACCTTGAGCCTATTGCTTTAAACTGCAGCCTTCTTAGCACTGTGGCTGCTGGCTCCACCCACTTCAGCTTCCCAACATGGCGGTGGTACGTTTTCCGCCAGCTCTGGGAGCCATCAACTCTCCGAAATAGTGGGTCTATGCTTCTTATCAAAGCAGCGTGTAGCCCAGAAACCTCTTTTTGTTTTGTACTAGCAAAAGCTAAATCCACCACAAAGCTTAATGTGCCACTTGCAGAGGCCTCATTCCCGCCATACTGCAGGTCAAGCGCACACGCAAGGAACCCGCCAGTAACTCAAACCGGCAGTTGCTGCTCATTTGAGAGAGACAATTAGGAAGCTGTTTTTAGCTCCGTTTTAGAATCTTTTCTCAGGTTTTAGGTGGAAACTCTTGCCCTCTCGTTGGGTGCCACATGGTAGCTCACACCGGTAGAACCAGCACTTGGGAGGTAGAGGTAGGAAGGGCTGAAGGCTAGCCCGAGATGTATCAGAAGTTCAAGGATAGTATGGACTACATGAGACCCTGACTCAAAAAGTAAATTGAAATGAGAATTTATTATTCCTTCAGTAATTTGATCATAATGCAAAATTATGTTTAAGCTTTTAAAGAATTAAACTTATTCATTTGTGTGTGTGTGGGGGGGGAGTTGAATGTGTGACGTAGTGTCCAAGTGGAGGCCAGAGGACAGCTTGTGGGAGTCGATTTTCTCCTACCTGTGGGTCTCAAGGATTCAACTCATGTTATCAGGTTTGGGAACAAGAGCTTTTACCCACAGAGCCTTCTCACCAACCCCCATAACCTTTTAAAACCTTGTTGAATTTGATTCCCAAGTATTTCACTGGAGAGTTTTGCATCATTTTCAGCAAGAGAAACTTTCTATAATTTGCTTTTTTTGTGTGTGTGTCTTCATCTAGCTTCATTATCGGAGTAATACAGTTTTTATTGATGAGTTTGGACATGTTCCTTCATTTGAGAAAATCCATGTTAGTTCTTCAGCATTCTTGTGGAATCCAGTAGTCTGGATCCAGATTTTTCTTTCCTGGGAGATTTGACTGCTTTGGTCTCATTGCTTGTCATTAAGTTTTCAATTTTTAAAATATCCTCTTTTTTTTTTTCAATTTTGGTAGGTCGCATGTATTTAGAAATGTATCTGTTGTTGAATATTTTTCCAATTTATTGGAGCATAATAGTCCAACTTATTTCCCAGTGATTCTCTAGATTTTGGTGGTACGTAATATCCTCTTTTTCTTTTACAACTTTACTAACTTGGGTCTCTTCCTTCTTTTCTTTTCTTTTTTAAATTTTTGTCACTTTGGCTAAGGATTTGACAATATTGCTTAGTTTTTCATAGAACCAACTCTTCGTTCCAAAGACTCTCTTTGCCTTGATATTTTGCCTTCCATTTTAGTGACTTCTGCTTTGGTATTTATTGTTTCTTCCCTTGTCCTAATTTTGAGTTTTCCTTGTTCTTGAATCTTTAAGACCTTGAAGTACATCATGAGGCCACTTATTTAAGTTCTCTATGATTTGTTCATATGATTCATAACTGTAAACTTACCTGTGGGAACAGCCTTTGTGCTAGCTCACAGATTCTCATAAGTGATGTTTTCATTTGAGTCTATGAGAATTTTAATTTCCCTCTAGATTTCTTCTGTGACCCACTGTTCTTGTTCAATTTCTCTATTTTTAATATATATGTTCTGCAGTTGCTCCCACCATTGATTGCTAGCTTCAGTCCATTATGATCTGATGGCACACAAGAAATTATTTCAGTGATTTCTGTGTTTGTTTACACCCGTTTTGTGGCCTAAAATATAATTGGTTTGGGGATGTGTTACTCAGCTGCCGAGAATGTATGATCTCTGGCTATTGAACAGAGGAGTCTATATTTGTTAGTCAGTGTGATCTTGACAGTCTACCTGAGGTTGCACCCTCAGCCTTTTGGTGTGAATTCTGTCTCTTCCGATAGTAGGATATTAAAATATCTCAGCTGTTGTGTCTGACATCTCTGTCCCTTTCTGTCCAGAAGTGTTGGTTTCATGAAATTTGGCTACAACATTTTATACATTGATCAAATATTTTTTCACGTCTTCCCTTTGTTAGTGTGCAGTAACCTTCTTTATCTCTTCTAATTTTGGCTTGCCTGGCATGAGTATAGCTGCCCCAGCTTGGCTTGGGATTATATTTCCTTAGAATATCATTTTTCATTATGTACCCTTCAGTCTGTGTGCCAGTGAGTTTGTGTATTTATTCGCATGCTATTATTTTGTGTGCCTGTGTGTATGCATAGGCAGATAACAATGGGAGAGTCGGTTGTCTCCCTCCACCAACTGTGTGTCCCAGAGATTGAACCTGGGTTGGCAGGGTTGGCAGCAAGTGCCTTACCCACCAAGCCATCTCACTGCTCCCCTGAGGTATGTCTCTTATAGACACCACGTGGTTGGGTCTTGCTTTCTAATCCAGTTGGCCAATCTGCTTCTTTTAATCGAGAATTAAAGACTATTTACATTTAGTGTTATCCCCAAGAGCTACTTATAATCCTTGCAGTTTTGTTGTTTTTTTTTTACTTCCTGATATACATAGATATAGATTTAGATAGATGTATCTAAACATATAGTGTATTTATGTAAGCCTGAGTGTACCACATGCATGCATGATTCCATGGAGGAAAGAAGGAGGTGTGAGATTCTCTGGAACTGGAGTCATGGGCTACTGTGAGCTGGCATCTGGGTCCTAGAAACTGAACCTAACTCCTCTACAAGAGCAGGAAGTACTCTTAACTGCCTTCTGTCCAACTCCAACTTGAGGTACTTTGGGCCTTTTCTTTCTTCTTTATTCACATTATAATGTTAATAGTATTTGATTCTTTCCTAATTTCCATATGTTCAAAATATGAAAGGGGGAAAAAAAGATTACTGAAAGTTAGAAGAAAGAACAAAGCTATTTACAAGGGCAAATTCATTGGCATTACAACAGTCCTTTTAGCAGAAACTTTAAAAACCAAGAAAGCATGTAATAATACGTTGCAAGTCTTTACAGTAAATAACTACCAACCAAGATTGGTATATCTGATTAAATTATCCTTTTACATTAATGGAGAAATGAAAACTTTCCAATATAAACATATAGTAAAGCAATTCATGACCACTAAGCCAACACTGGAGAAGATACTCAAAGAAATCTTATACTCAGCTGAGAGAGAAAGACAGCTACAGCTGTGAGACCCCACAAAATAACAGAACTCATGGGATGAACAGATGGACAAATGGGTATTAGGAAAGCAGATGATTTCTCCCCTTATATGAAAAATATTCACCTTCTTACTCAAGGGAAACACATTATGGCTCCCTTTGTTATACCCAAATATCCAGCATTGCTAGGCTACCATGGGCTTATTACTAAATTAGATAAAGGTTATTCTAACTCAAACAGTGAAATAATATGACAGTGAATTTGATAGCCAAGATGCCTACTAAGTGATGCGACCAAGGATGTGGCTCCTTCTGTGTTCCCTCAGGGGAAAACGTACTATCAGTTCCAGTTAAACATCAGTCTCTTTTGCAGAGACTGGGAGAGTCTCTGTCCCAGAGAGAGGCACGGGTCTGGGGTGAAGGTGGGAGGCTCCTTTGCAGTTTCTCAAGACACAGAGAGAAGCAATGTAACTGGACATACAGAGCTCAGCATTCCTCCATGTCTCTCTTCTTCAAAGCAACCAATGTTATTGGTCTCCTGTGAGTCTTTTTATTATATTATTTATCTTCATATATATGGGTCTTTTTGTTTTTTGTTTTTTTCCTACATGTATGTTTGTGCACTATGTGAGGGCAGTGCCTATGGAGGCCAGGAGAAGGTGTCAGATCCCCTGGTACTTGAGTTACAGATGGTTGTGAACCCCTCTGTGGGTGCTGGGAACCAAACCCAGGTCCCAGAGCAGCCAGTGCTGATAATCGCTGAAGCACTTCTCCCACCCCTCCTGTGGATCCTTTAAGAGCTTTTGAAGCAAAAACAAGAGGCTCAGTGAGGATATAAAATAAGTCAACACCACAATTAACAAGCTGGATCCAATAACCACAATAATGATACAATACCCATTCACTATAAAATGTATACTTTATTTCTTTAATAAAGAGCCCATAGAATATTTACACAAAGAGACACATACTGGCTATGAAGAAAATTTCAAAAACTAAAAAGACTGGTACCATAGTGTCTATTTTCTAACAGTAGTTAGAAATCAGGAAAAAACAGAGAAAGACTGTGTTCAAAAATTAAGAAACTTATTTCTAAATGACTTACAATAAATCAGGAAATATTTAGAACAAAATGAAATGAAAATTCTTTCATTAAAGCTTGGTGGATTCACCTAAGTCTGTACTTAGAGGGAAACTATTAGCCTTAACAATTGTAGTAAATACTAAAAAAAGTTGGGCACAAATAATTAAATTATTTATATTACAATGCTACAAAGAAAATAAAAGTAAACAGAGCAAGCAAAAGGATAATTATAAAACAGTATGAATTGAATGAGATGAAATACCAACATGTATTAGAAGTGTCCAGAAATATCCAGTGGGGATTATTCAAATGGAATTCATTTAACAAACTGCTGGTGAATCTAAGACAAGAAAAAGGGACATAGAAATTAGGGATAGAAAGAGATGTAAGAGAATCAAATGAGGAATTTTAAAGCAGCATTTGCAAAGGACTGGACAATAATTAATAGATGACACTATTCTTTTATCTGGCAAGTTAATTCAGTAATTAAAACCTTCCAACTCAAAATGCATCTGTCACAGATTGTATTTCCAATTTATTTAGCAAGTATCACATGGTAAAGGGCTCCCATTGGACACATTCTTCCAGATTAGAGAAAAAGGGGAAGCCACTTGACAACTCATTAGAAGGTGTGAGCAGTCTTGCTGACAAGCCTAACAAGAACTTTGAGAAAGAAAAATCTAACTCGTGAATTCAGAAGAAAAAGCTGCTTAAGCAAATATTAGCATGGGCCCCACAGCCTATAGGAAGTAGAGGGCAGAAACAGGGAAGCAGGTAGACAGAGAAGACAAGGGTGCTGTGTGATATTCTGTATGTCCTGTGGGAGCCCATTCTTGGGTTCCTTGTGGCTTTACCCAGCAGATCCGCATAGAGGATGATTAGGACCACGGGCCTGAGTGCAGGTGTCTGAGATGGTCTGCACTTGGCTGTGCTGGGGGATGGTCTGTATGTCAAATTGCTCTGATTGGTCAATAAATAAAACCTGATTGGCTGTGGCTAGGCAGGAAGTATAGGTGGGACTAACAGAGAGGAAAAATAAAAGAACAGGAAGGCAGAAGGACTCACTGACAGCCGCCACCCTGACAAGCAGCATGAAAAGATGCTGGTAAGCCATGAGCCATGTGGCAGGATATAGATTTGTGGATATGGATTAATTTAAGCTATAAGAACTGTTAGCAAGAAGCCTGCCACGGCCATACAGTTTGTAAGCAATGTAAGTCTCTTTGTTTACTTGGTTGGGTCTGAGCGGCTGTGGGACTGGCTGGTGACAAAGATTTGTCCTGACTGTGGGCAAGGCAGGAAAACTCTAGGTACACAAGGGTGATAAGTAAGGGGGCGGTCACCAGAAGGGGGCAGTCACCAGAAGGGGGTTGTCACCAGATGAACCTGAAGGGGTCGTCAGGAAAGTTGGTGGGTGACATAGAAATAAACTTTACCTCCTTTCTGATGCTCACACTTCTTGCCTCTTGTCCAAAGTGTGTGAAGGAAATGACGCCTTCAACTCTTGAACTTGCTCATCAAATAACTATTGAACCTCATCCATGCATGAAGTGTGCTGATCTAGGAAGTAAAAAGTTAGGGTACGAGACTGGGTGAAGATGGCAGCTGTGCCCCTCCACATTTCCCCAGAAAACACTCTGAACAACCAGGACAGAGAAACCACAGGCCGCAGACAACTGCCAGCATGTGACAGTGTCCCCAGCGATCCCAGATTATGAGTGATGGCGAATCTCCAACAGCAAGAGGTCAAGCAGGTCAGCATCTCTCAGAGGAGGGAAAGCAGGACCGCTGTCGGGCCAATCTGACTGGAAAACAGCAAGTGTAGGGGTGGGGTGTAGCGACAAAATGGTGCATTTACCTAGAGAATTTAAGTAGTCCTGGGAGAGCAGCTAGCAGCCCCTGAAACAGGGAGGGGGAGATTGTTGTGCTCCAAAGTGTCTGCCTCGAAGTACAGTCTGGGCGAAGACTGGAGGACTTAGATACTCTGACTTCCCTTATTTCTCAAAGCTGCCAAATAAAGGTCCCTCCAGGACAAAGCCCAGACTCTAATGTGAATTAAGAAAAGACTGTGGGGACGGGGGTCTAATATTGGGAATCTACTGCCAGGTACAGCGGAGACTGGCGAATGCGAAGTCTTGGAAGTGGTGAGGGAGAACAGAACCCCACACCCTGCAGTGTAAAGGTGGTCCTGTTCCTCAGCACTGCACAAAAACAACCAGGAGAGGGCAGTCCAGAGACAGTGATTAATTTAAAAATGATAATTACAACTATTCTAAGCCTAGCCCTCTTTACAAACGCTCAGAAAAATCTAATTATATGTAAAAACAAACTAAAAAAAAGAGAGCAATATTAAAGCATGGTGTTCAAATCACATGCGAATATATTTAGGGATAAAAAGAAATGTGTGGGATGCTGAGAGATAACGAAGGCGTGCAGGGAAGATGTTCTCACGGCAGCAAGGAAGCACAGTCCAAGACTTCCAAATGAGCTAAGAGAGAGAGGAAACAAAATATGCACGAGGCTGGAGAAGCTTGGAAATTAAGAGGGAGTCATCAGCAAGAAGCCATAGCCATAAACGACAAAAATCAGCTTAGAAGCCAGCCAGAAGGACAGCGTCAACAGACACAGAGAGGTGCCTGACACTGAGTGGAAGGTAAAATGATATTTAGGCTGTCTCATTGTGCCCACTTAGTACAGCAAGAACAGTCTCCATTGTGTGAAATAGGAGCTCAGAAGAAGGAAGTGTCATTTCCAGCTGCTGCAGGGAGCTCTGATATTACCCAGTGGTAAGGAAAGTAACCGACAGCAGGTCTCTGTTATCTCATTGTTTATCAGTCCTACAGCCATTCTTTGCCCTTCATCATGACACTTAAGTTGTCCTGTGTTCTTCTTCATCCTCTGCTACCTGATGTGGTGCTAGGTAGGCTCTGTCGCTAGAAGCTGGCGGAGAGAGACTGCGAGGCAGTATTAGGGGTAGAGTGGGACGCTCTTCCCCACTGAATAGGTTATTTCTGAGTGGCGGAAAGTGCCTGGTGTGGGTGACAGAGACTCCTGCCCTGCTTACTGTGGCAGAGAAGTGCTGGTCACCCACAACTGGCCTCCTCATCAGGTGCCTTCATTTTCATAGGAGCCAAACATGGATTTGTGAAACCATGACCTCTAGAGACACCCTTGAGTTTTTCGGAGTCTTGCAGAGCCTCTTTGGTCTATATAAGGATAACAGCTGCTCTATGAAGCTAACTCAGATTCCAGAGTGTAGTTTTTTTTTTTTTTTTTTTCACTTTTAAAAAAAGAATTCTTTGGTAGCCTGCCACCCAGCTCCTGAATAAATACACAGAGACTTATTCTAACTAATGAATGCCCAGCTTTAGCTTGGTTTGTTTCTAGCCAGCTTTTCTGACTTAAATGGTCCCATTTCTCTTTAACTACATTTTGCCTCTGGGCTTTTACCTTTCTCTATTCTGTCTGTCTTTCTTCCCTTCTGATTTCATGGCTGGCTGTGTGGCTGGGTGCCTGGTCCCTGGTGCCCTCCTCTCCCTCTCCTTTTCTCGATCCTCCCTCTTCTTCTCCTATTTACTTTCTCTGCCTGACAGTCCCACCTGTTTCTCTCTCCTGCTTAGCTATTGGCTGTTCAGCTCTTTATTAGACCAATCAGGTGTTTTAGACAGGCAAAGTAGCACAGCTTCACAGAGTTAAACAAATGCAACATAAAAGAATCCAACACATCTTTGCATCATTAAATAAATATTCCACAGCATGAACAAAGGTAACACAACTTAAACAATATTCCACAACACCAGAGCTCTCTTTTATGCCTTCATCTAGCTAGACCATTGCCTAGTTAACAATTCTTTATATTGAATTCTACAAGCTCAGTTTACAACATTCTACAAGCTCACACAACAAAATGGCTCACATTGTGTTGTTCCCCTGACCCCTCAGCCCCTGGGATTACAGAGGAAAATCAAATTTTATATATATATATATATATATATATATATATATATATATATATATATGTGTGTGTGTGTGTGTGTGTGTGTGTGTGTGTGTGAAAATCAAATATACATATATACAAATATAAACATTTATTTGTATTTGTATATATATATTTCACTTATATTTATATTTATGAGTCAATAAATGTTTTAAAGGAAGATTATATTCTTTTAAAAATCTTTAATTTTAATTGTAAGCTGACTGAATATAGCTGCATTTATCTTAAAATAATTGTTCTTAAATAATCATATTCAAGAAAGTTGAGACATGCAACTTGTTCAGAAGGGGGAAAGATCAGAGGTTTGGGACATACCAGTTGGAGAGATTGAAAATGATTCCAGGAGACCCAAGGAGAGAAATGTTGGAGAAACACTAAGGGCAAATGAACCGAATTTAGGACTCCACAAGGGTGATGCAAAGAAGACATGGAAATGTAGAGCTGTATTCCCCCATCAGTGGTATGGCTAGTTTCAATCAAGGGTTCTGAGCATGAGCACGTCAGCAGGAGGAGCTGGTATTAGGAAGAAGATGGTAGTTTGGTTCTTCATTTTGTCTTTGGATAAAAATGATATCTAGGTGAAAATTTCTGGGAGGAATTGAAGATAAAGGCATGGAGCCCTGGGAGAAGCTAGCACCTTAGACATAAGTTAGAGTCATTGTGAGTTTACTGTATTTAGGAGTGTCTACTGTATTTCCAGAGGTGGGGGTGGGTGTAGAGCTGACTCATACATTGACTTGGTTGTACCTTATGGACTCAGAACTGTGGGTAAGTATACCTTCCTAGAATGTGCACGCTGCTGTTCCCAGGGCTTAACTGGCTGTTCTAGCTTTTGCAAATTAAGTGAAAAGTTTAGAAACCAAATTCAGGCACTGTGATACATAGCCTGACCTCTCCTGCTGCTCTTGCATCCTCTCTGGACACAGTAAGCACCCGGTGATGTTCCTTCTACTTCCTCTGATTGGAGTAAAATCTCAGCTCCTTATTGACATGACTTCTGGAGCAAGCAAAGTGCTTCTCTTCTTCCTTTAGGAGTCTTCATTTTAACAGGTCTATAGAGCAGCTTTGCTCTAAAGGGTAAAGCTTTGGCTGTAGGACTTCAGACACCAGCCAGCTTTCAGTCTGAACTCAGCAGCCCTTCTCAGTGCCCTGAAGCTGGGTTCTGCAAGAACTGGGCACTGTAAGCACCTCTTTGTGTCCACTGGGGTTTCTCTTGGGCTCAAACCAAGTAAGAGCCAATTAGGCAAATGGAAAAATGCCCAAATCACGAAAAGAAACATCCATTCAAACTCTCCTTTCACTGGGGGAATGACTAAAATTTTACTGGCAATGGTATGAGAAATACCTAGTATGTTTTGTACTTATTCTTACCAACTGCTACTTTATCAGATGCTGAGAAATGTATTGACAGGTATTACAGAATGTATTGGCAAGTCCAAGTGAGGCAGTCCAAATAGTCACTCTGGTTCTTAGAATGAGAAACCCTAGTTTAAATGTCAACCCATTATCTACTGGGTTTTGTGACCCTGAGAGAGTCACCTAACCTCTCTGTGCACAGATACACAACACTTCAGTGGCTATGATCAGATGTATCTAAAGTGCTTTGAAAAGTGTATGACCCCATAGTAGACTCAATGGAAATGTTAACATTATGCACATTGCACAGATTAGTATATGTCACATACATAACTTATCTGCTTCTTGATTTTCATATCCGAGTCCTTGGGCTCAGGTTTACAGAAGAAGTGGCCCCATCCCTTAGAGATTTTACTTTATTTAAAAGACGATATTTGTGCCTGTGAAAATACAGTGAAGAATGAACATAAGTTCTGTGTTTTTTTTTAAGCAGTTACATAATCAGGATATTGTTGTAGGGGAGAAAGAGAGCATGACTGGTGGGTGGGATTACCCAGGACCAGACTAGTTGGAAAACAGGTCTATTTTTACAGTTCCTTCTTTGCCTGCTTGCCCTCGACTTGTGAGTACATCCATTCCAGCTGAGACACCCAGCCTCATGGGACTGAGCAGCTACCAGATTCTTGGACTTTCTATATACATCTAGCCATTGTTGGACTGCAGCCTGTAAGTCATTCCAATAAATTCATATGTGTGTGTGTGTGTGTGTGTGTGTGTGTGTGTGTGTGTGCGCGTGTGTGTGCGTGCATGTATTCATGTTTATATACATATACACACATACGTACACACACACAGAGATTCATTCCATAAGTTCTCTGACTCTAGAGAACCATGACTAATACAGATTTTGGTACCAGAGTGGTTCTAGAGAAACAGAACTATGAGGATGTATTTTTTAAGCATCTGGAATAGGCTTTTTTAATCAACCAACACCTTCAAATTCACCGGCACCTTCAGCTACTGAAGCCCCTCCTGGGAGTTCAGAAAGTACTGAAAGCCCATGGTGTAAACTATATTTAAAACTTAAAGAGCTAAATGCCTTTGATTATCTTGATTCATCAACAGTGAGTGGCAATGGACTTAGTGACGCTGTATTTGAAGCTTTTGATAGTTTGGGGGAAAATAAAGACCACAGTGATGCTGCTGGTCGGTTGCTCTTAATATCTCTGGATAAATTTCTAAAGGATTGGAATGAGTGCCATGCTAAAATCAAACAACTTCCGGACACTGTGAAGAACAACAATGAACTTGGTGATAAAGTTGACAGGCTCCAGATTCAAAGAAACGGTCTAACAGGAGGGTTGGGATGGAGTGTGGGAGAAGGTGATCAAGGCGAAGGAACTTGAGCCTGGGATTTTCTCATCAGCAGGTTTTTTTTTTGTTTTTTTTTTTAGATTTACCGTTTAAAACTCTGGTGTGTGTGTGTGTGTGTGTGTGTGTGTGTGTGTGTGTGTGTGTGTGTGTGAGTAGTGGATATGTGCAGGAGTGTGCAGGTTCCCCACAGAGACTATAGATGTCTGGCCCCCGGAGCTGGAGTTACAGGTGGTTGGGAACTGGGAGCCAAACTTAGGTCCTCCTAAACAGCAGAATACACTCTTAACCCCGGAACAGTCCCTCCAGCCCTTCCCAGCTTTTTGATGGGAGTGAAATGAGGGGTAAGAAGGGTGTGAGCAAGAGCAGGGAAATAAAAAGATGTAAGAAGACCTTTCACAGGAGGCCATGCCCTGAATCACCTTGGTAACCCAGGAGAGTGGCCAGGTTCTCAGGCTTGAGTGACTGGTGGGATGATGGTATTTCATAGCAAAAGCCACTGGGAAGATGGCATGAGACGCTCCATATAGCCCCTTTGGCCCAGTGCCCAGCTCAGATACAGTGCCCGAAGCCTGGCAGCATCCTTACCTACTCACTCCAGAGCAAAGCAGAGAGACGGTGGTGGTGAATGAATATGGAGATGTGTGTGTTCTGTTCCTTAGCTTTTGTTTGTATACTTGGGTCCTGATGCCTGCGGCAAACAAAATGCATCTTTACAGCCTCAAGACTTAACTTGAATTCTCACTATGATTTTGGCTCTGATTAGAAAAAAAAAAAACGGGATAATAAGCCACAGTGAGACTGTAGGCAAAGACTTCCATGAGGCTTTAGAAAAGAACACACCAACATTCTGTCACTTCTCCCTCTGATTACAGGTCTCCCTCAGAAACTCCTTTTTCTCTTCTTTTAGAAGAAAGGAAAACAAAAATCTTGACAGCCTGGCTTCAGAAACAGTGGACAGCATTGTCGTAACGAGCACATTCGTTATGCGCGAGAAGCTTGCCGCGGGCACTAATGACATTCACAAAGCCAGGAGGGTGAAATGCCTGGGGAGGTTCGGTTGTGTTATATCCTGTGTAGAGCTCTGTGTGTGCTTAATTTGTGAAAAATAGACTTAATAATTTGTCGACTTTTGTCTTTTTCTTTTTCTTTTTGATTCTCCACTCTCCTTTCCTTAAAGCAGCATTTGTTTAATCCCAGCATGGATGCAGAAAGGAAGCATTGTAGCTGAAGTTTTTACTCCGCGGACTCCAAAGTCACAAAGCATGATGGGAAAGAAAAAACAAGCGGGCAATTAATAGCGTTCGTTTCAGATGTTTTCATTCGAGCTGGTATCCCTTTTAACACAGTGCTTTGCGGTGCGTTCATGTTTCTTTCACTGTCAGGGCAAACCGAGCTCCTGGACTCAAAGAACACCTGAGTGAAGAGGTGGCTTAGGGTCAGCCTGGTGGCTCTGCATGCTTGAGGATGCCAGGCCTTGTGGAACTTGCACCAGGCCACGGTAGAGCTCAGGATTACACAAGAACATGCATTCTGTGGCTCTTTCCTTCAGTCTCCCCTGTTTTCACCCTCGCTTTAATGTGAATGTTCTTTTCTGGGAAGTGAGGAACTATTAAAGACGTCAAGGGATTTCCAAATTGACATGGGCCTCTGGGAGCCTTTACTCAACTCGGAAGCTCCGATGTCTCCAAGGTGGTGGATAAGAACAAGAGAGGAAGGCCTGGGCCTGGCTCGTGGACCTGAATCTAGCCACTTCTGTGCATGTAAACAAGTCCAGACCTGGCAGATGGAAAATTCGAAATGCTCCCATCGAGATGGTGGTGACAGGACCCATCCTCGCAAAGGTCTGTTTACATATTGCTTCCACTCACAGTACTCCTCTGGGCCTAGGGTTTTTCTCTGAGGTTGGAGGTACTGGGATGGATGCTCTGGAGGATTTTTCCAGTTTAGGCTTCTGATGGTTTCAGGATCCTGAATATAGACATTTATCTTTCCCATAGATTCTTCTCATGAATGTTTGGCTGCAGTCAGACCAATAGTTTTTCTTCTGAAGAACCTGTGATGTTTCCTGCCCACCCTGGCCTTTGCACAACCATGCCTCCCCGCCACCCCCGAACATTTTAACCTCCCTTTCACCTAACCATGCTTCTTCTGGAATGTAAGCACTGAGGGAGGAGGGAGCCACCACTGCTGTGGTCTGCTCCTCGGTGATGCCACCGATATATTAGGTACTCAATAAATATTCACAAAGCATGGATTGAAATGGTCCTGGGCTTTCTATCCTTCTCCGGAAGTCTTATCAAACCACAGTCCGGTCTTTCGTCTTAACTTGTAGGCTTGGTCTCCCTCTAGCACTCAGTACTGAATCTGACAGAGAAGACACGGAGGTCTGTAAGGTCACTGGGGCTCCGTCTTTGAGCCGAGCTCTAGACATTGGTGCCGGTCTTTGTTATAGCCTCTAGAGAGCTTCTGGCTGAAGAGATGGTAGTCTGGTGTGCTTTGTTCATGCCCGGACTGGGTTCTGTCTTTGCACTCACCTTCCAGGAGCCTCTGATGACTCGCTCCCTGTGGCTCTTACTCTGCTGTAGAAAGTAGTTACTGGCAGACCCCAGTTCTTCTCCATCTTGCCCTGGTGAAGTCAGTTGCCTCACGATCTGTGCCACCCACTGTGGAAGTCACTCTCCTGGTACTCTGATTCATTAGTGTCCATTAAGATATTTGTCTCAGGCTGGGAAGATATCTCAGTCAGCAAAGGACTTGCATCCATGAGGACCTGAGTTCAGTCCTCAGAGCCTACTTCAAAAAAGAAAAGGCCAAGTATGGTATCTCACACTTGTCATTCCAGCACTGGGGAGGAGTAGACAGGAAGATCCTAGAGCTTGCTAGTCAGACCAATGAGAGTTTCTGTCACAAAAGAACATGCATAGCAACTGAGAAATAAAATCTGACGTGGTCCTCTGGCCCTGCACAGGCAATGCACACGCATGCATGTGCACCCACACATGTGTACACACACACACACACACACACACACACACACACGCTATTCATCCTGCTGATCCAGTTTGTCTCTCTGCTGGTGCCCCCAACATTTCTTTTCTATGATGTGTCTTTTGTTGAGCCGCTCATACTTCCTGAGTTGGACTGACAGACCTCCTGCCAACCTGGCAGCCTATGAAGCGCTCCATTACAGCCGGGCCTCTGCTGAGGGAGAGGCAGCAGAGACAGGTAGATCCCAGCTGATGGCTGGCCAGCCAGGGTAGCCATGCTCACTAAGAAACTCTGCCTCAAACAAACAAATACAGCGATGGAGAGCAACAGAGGAAGGAGTCTGATGTCAGCTCCTGGCTTCCACATGTATGGCATGTGTAACCCCCAACATGTACATGCACATGTACAACATGACACCCACTCCCTTGAAAACAGAAGAGAGTGAAAACAGGAGAGGAGAATCAGATGCGTGGGGTTGCCATGGGCTACTCCAGGGGTAGTCCTGGAGGCTATGGGTGCAGCTCATAGAGGAGAGTTTGTACCTGAAGCAAGGAGAACTGGCTCCTCATGCTCTAAATTCGAAAATGTTTTTCACAGACTGATATAAAAAATCACACACAAGAAGGTCTGTGAAGACCTTTATAAACTTAAAATCACTAGTAAGGATGGGGGTGAGCGAGCTGGCTTTGTTGACCAGTGTCCTCTGCACCTGGAGCTATTCTAGTGCCTGGCTCGGTGCCCCAGAAAAGGAAAGTGGTGATGTTTGGGTTCCACTTTGCCATGTGGCTGCTGGTGTTTGGCTAGAGACCTGCTGATCTGTAGGAGGCAAGGTATTCCGGGGACAAGCCTTGCTTGCCTTTGGGCTGGACTTTCACATTTTGGTGTGAGCATACAGAAATGTTGATTCTTGATCTTTTCACAAAGAGTCCAAGGGAGACAGAACCACGCCCCCCCCCCCCCCCCCTTGATCGTCTTTCCATACCGCCCTCCATTCTTCCAAACAAGGAAACGCTTGCTTGGGTTTCAAAGGTCTGCGCTCCTTTGAAGAGCTGGAGCCAGGAAGAACGGGCGTGACAGGAAGGATGGTGTTTGGCACAGGGGCTGGTGAACTGGAGAGCTCCGTGAAAGAAGGATGGACCGGCGAAACGGCGGAAGAGGTTTCTGTGTGCTTGATGGCTGAGGATAGCACAACTTGTTACCAGGAGAGGCCTGGGAAGACTTCTGGATATTTCTAAGAGAGAAAGAGCGATAATTGCCTTTCTGAGATGATTTACAGGCATTCTTTTTGTGGTCTCTTCAATTTCTTTGTTCGCTCTATAAAGTTTGTGAAAGAAAATAGAAATGTATACACACATGGAGACAAATGGGCCCTGAACTCTTTCCCAGTGAATACTCACTCTTAGAACTCCGTACTTCTGTGCACAGAGGCCTCTAAGTAATGAGAAAAATACTGAAAATTTAGAGTGAGCGGACATGGAAGTTCATTAGTAGCCAGTTCATTAAGCGTGCAGTGTAGCTTCCTATTGGGTGATTGTCTCCATTGTTAACTCTTGGGAACACAACCTTCCAATGTCATCTTTAAATGGGAATAATGAAACACCAAATGCCCAATGTAGACAATTGCAAAGCTGAAGTGACCCAGTGTCCAAATACCAAGAGGCTCAAAAAGAAAGTGGCAGTGTCAGATTGCTCTGCTTCCTCATGAGAAGGAGCAGTCCCAGTGGAGGGAGCAGAATACAGCTGGCCCAGGTGGAAGAAGCCTTGGAGCACACTAAATTTCCCTATGGTCAGTCTGTCTATCTATCTATCTATCTATCTATCTATCTATCTATCTATCTATCTATCTATCATGATCATCATCATCTATATCTATCTGTCTATCCATCCCATAGCATCAAGTTGTATACTTTAAACATACAATATAAAAATTGCTTTTACAG
Source organism: Peromyscus leucopus (assembly GCF_004664715.2). Taxonomy (NCBI): domain Eukaryota; kingdom Metazoa; phylum Chordata; class Mammalia; order Rodentia; family Cricetidae; genus Peromyscus; species Peromyscus leucopus. Next base: position 59,024,615 of record NC_051084.1, read on the forward strand.
AACTAAAAACAGGCCAGTGAGGTGGTTCAGTGGATACCAATGTCCACTGTGCAAGCCTGGCAACTTGAATTCAGTCCCTGGAACCCACATGAAGGTGGACAGAGAGAACTGACTCTACACAGTTGTCCCCTGACCTTTGTGTCTGCACAGCCACCTCCCATAACAACAACAAAAACAATATTATTAATAAAATGTAAGCGCCTAAAAACAATAACAGAAGTCAAACCAGTCTCAGAATGTCTCCAAAGATGTAGACTTAGAAATGTCTATATTGCCTTTTTTAGAAAAACTCTTTTTTCTTAAGCATCAGTAGCAATAAGACTTTAAGGAGTACTTCCCATCTCTTACATCTTGAGAGGAAAGCTCTTATCCAGAGGCAAGAAGCAGTTTGTTCTAGATGATCCATTAATCCCTGAACCAAGCCTATAAATGAAATGGTTTATGGAGAAAAGAATTAAAGAATTTACAGTCTTTGTCAAAACCTCAAAATAACTTCCATTACTTCTCTGTTTCAAATAAAGATTCATAGGCAGATCCAGAGAGGAATGATTTTCAAATTAAAAAGTTTTATGTGCTTTTCAAATAGAGGACTAAATTGAGGGAGGTCAGGCTCTTTCTCTGAGGAAATAGAAAGAATATTCTGGAAGGGGGGCTGTAAAAGCAAAGCAGGGGAGAACAGTCATTTGAGGAAGGCTTACTGAAAATATTTACAGACACAGTGAAGCCGGTTAGTCCTAAGTCTTCATTATTGGAGAACTCCCTGAGCAACTCACACACAGAATGGAGGTAGGATCTAGAACTTAATTATGAGCAGAAGTCATACTTGTCATTAGCAAAACAGCTTGCAATCCAAAACAGTTTCTCTAGCTATGCTTCTTCATTGTCAAGGGAGGGAGGCATTTTCTTCAGTAGTGTACCCACGGATACAGTGTACACTAAGGTAGTGTACCCACTGATACAGTGTACACTAAAGTAGTGTACCCACAAATACAGTGTACACTAAAGTAGTGTACTCACTGAAACAGTGTACACTAAAGTACTGTACTCACTGAAACAGTGTACACTAAGGTAGTGTACCCACGGATACAGTGTACACTAAAGTAGTGTACTCACTGATACAGTGTACACTAAAGTAGTGTACCCACGGATACAGTGTACACTAAAGTAGTGTACTCACTGATACAGTGCACACTAAAGTAGTGTACTCACTGAAACAGTGTACACTAAAGTACTGTACTCACTGAAACAGTGTACACTAAGGTAGTGTACCCACGGATACAGTGTACACTAAAGTAGTGTACTCACTGATACAGTGTACACTAAAGTAGTGTACCCACGGATACAGTGTACACTAAAGTAGTGTACTCACGGATACAGTGTACACTAAAGTAGTGTACTCACTGAAACGGTGCACACTAAAGTAGTGTACCCACAGATACAGTGTACACTAAAGTAGTGTACTCACGGATACAGTGTACACTAAAGTAGTGTACTCACTGAAACGGTGCACACTAAAGTAGTGTACCCACAGATACAGTGTACACTAAAGTAGTGTACCCATGGATACAGTGTACACTAAAGTAGTGTACCCATGGATACAGTGTACACTAAAGTAGTGTACTCACTGAAACAGTGTACACTAAGATAGTGTACTCAAAGATACAGTGTACACTAAGGTAGTGTACCCACAGATACAGTGTACGTAGTGTACCCACAGATACAGTGTACACTAAAGTAGTGTACCCACAGATACAGTGTACACTAGTGTACCCACTTTAAAAGTTTCCAATGCTCCTGTAAATAACCCTTCATGTTTGTTTCTGTAAGTGACCCTGAAGCTCACTGGTACACACACACACACACACACACACACACACACACACACACACACACACCAGCAGAGATCATCACTCTCTTAACTAGCTTTAATTATCAACTTGACTAGTGTAGAGTCTGAAAGGAAAACATCAATTAAGGAACTGCCCCCATGATCTGAGTGGCCTGCACTGGCACCTGGGACTATGGTGACATTTGGGCCTGGGCTGCTGCTGAGGACCATGTCTGGGTTTGTGGTCCTCCCACAGCTGGGGTCTGTGGTGTTGTCTGTGCCCCATGTTGCCAGCAAAGGCCACAGGGATGCCTGGGATCTGGGACACAACAAGTGTTTGTGTTGGTGTCCAAGGGCCAAGCTGCCACTGGGACCACATCAATCTGAGTGGCCTGTGCTGTCACACGGGGTCATGGTGACATTTGGCCCAAGATGCGCCTGAGAGCCAGGTTTGGATTGGTGGTCCTACAGCAGTCACAGTCCGAGTTGATCTCCACAGCTCCTGTTAGCACTGAGGGCCATGTGAATGCCCAGAGTCTGGTCAGCCACCTGGGACGATATCGCTGTCCAAGGACCGTGTAGCTGCCAAGGCCATGCTGATCTGGATGGCCTGTGCTGCCACAGGGGCCATAATGATGTCCAAGCTCAAGTTGCAACCGAGGGTCATGTCTGGGTCTGTGTTCCTGCTGCAGTTGGGGTCTGTGTTGATGCCGGTGGCCCATGTTACCGTGAGGGGTCATAGGAACCATGACTGTTGAAATCCCAGGGCTGTGCTGAGCCAGCCCCACCCTTCATTGGCCCAGGAATGGCTAGCCTTGCCCTTCTCTGGATGCTATAGCAGGAGAGCTGGTTCTGCCCTTCATGGGAACTTGCCCCCATACTCAGGAGAGGCAGCCCCACCACTCACTGTGGGTATGGGAGAACTGGCCCTGAGGGCATGGGCCAGAATGACAGTCATAGGATCTCCATGACTTGGGGCCACAGCAGGATATCTGAGAAGAGTTTTGGTGAGGGTCCAGTGATGATGGTGGGCCAGAGGCCTTGAATTAGACCCATGGCTCATTGCAATGAATATTTGTGGGTGGGGCTGATTGACACACCACAGCTCCTGATGCCACTAGGACCAATGAAGAGATGTTGGAGAGTCAGGAAAGACAGAGGAGCAAGGTGGTTTTTTTTTTTTTTTTGTTTTGTTCTTAGTGTTTTTGGAGGGGGTTTCTTTGGAGCAGACACTGCAGGTGTGAGGGGCAGATATGGAGGGACTGGGAGGTGAGCAGGATTGGGATGCATGATGTGAAATTCCCAAAGAATCAATAAAGAATTATATTATTTTAAAAAAAAAAAGGAATTGCCTCCATCAGATCACCTGTGGGCGTGTCCGTGGAGGGTTGTCTTGATTGTTAATTGATGTAGACAAGGAGTTTGGTTGAAGGTCGAAGTAGTTGGCAGAAAACTGAATCTAAGATCATGTTTAAAATGTCCTGTCTATATTTATTTTTCACCACAATACTTGCCTAAAACAGAAACAGAGTTATAATTGATTCAGGTTGGAAAGATGACTTAAAATTCATCTAACAATCTTTTGGCAACCTTTCCATTGAGGTATAAACACACATATTGAAAAGTCCACAAGTCCCTTGCCTCTCGATAGTTTTCCAATCAAAAACACGCACATGTTAAGTAACAGGGCATTTGTAGAATTGCAGATCTCTTGAGCCCTTTTCAAGGCACAGCCCACTCCACCTTCTTAAGGTCAAACATTTACATCTCCACCTGGTAAATCAATAAACCGAGATCTGTGATGGATGAAAGTCTATTCTGCATAAATGATTCAACCAAGAGCAAATTATTAGTGAGAACATGAAAAGACAGTCTTGTGTGGTCCAATTAGTTTTTTTCCCCACCAATTAAATTAACTAACGAACTAAATGAAGTTCATTTACTCCCATTTAATTTAACAATATAAGTCAACCCCAAATAATGTAAAACTACAGTAATGGTTCCCAAAATGTTTCATTCATTGAATCAAAGCAATTATTCCTGCCAGGTGGTAGCCTTGTTCTTGAGTATTTGTTTATCAACAGATACAGTATCTTTTCTTATTTTAGATATTAATCATGGCTTTTGAAGTTGCTCTCTGACTTAAGTACCATCTCTGTACTTTCTGTCTCTTTCCCATTCTTAGTTCATAGCTAACAGTGCTTTGAGTGAGGTGCTAGGGGGCTGCCCGTGTGGGTGGCAGGGTTCTTTGTAGGGATTCTCCCTAGGGGAAGTTGGATGTGAGCCATTCACTGGGTGATCTCCATTTTCTGTATTCTCTGGGATTATTTCATTTGGATAGGTACCTCATCTTTCAAATGCCTGGAGGAAGACGGGAACTGCAAGTATTTGGAAAGCAGCTTGCCAGAGGGAGATAGATACAGGGCTGCTCATCATCCAGGCTTTGATTAGTTCCAACTGCATTTGTGCCTGTTCCCTGTCTCCTTTGAGGACCACTAACAGTCATCTCCTTTATGTGTAGCCACACCAGTGATCAAACACTTGTCTCCTCTTTAATCTCAAGTTGCTGTGGTTTAAAAAAAATGTGTTATTGCTAATTATTTTGGCTTTATTGTATTATACTTTACATATATTACCTACCTACATACAAGTCATATAATTTAGGTAGGCAGATATTGAATGTTGGCAATGGTGCACATTTTGATGGATCTTGGTAATCATGTTCAGGATGAAGAATAGGCACCACCTTTAAGACTTCCTTCTATACCATGCTCCATGTCCAGGCAGCCAGCAGGATAGGAGACTAGAAGCAACTGGGCTGTGGTGGCACATGCCTTTAATCTTAACCCTTGGGTGGCAGAGGCAGGTGGATCTCTGTGAGTTCGAGGCCAGCCTGGTCTACAGAGTGAGTTCCAGGACAGCCAAGGCTTGTTACACAGAGAAACCCTGTGTAGCAGGAATCTTAAAAGTTCTTATTAATAAAGTCAAACCTGAGGCGAGTTATTGGGGTCCATGCTGGTAGATCAGAGAGACAGAACAAGCCACAGCTATCTCACATCGCCGGATCCTCAGCTGGTCTTGTCTCCTCAGACTGGAGGCCTCTGAGTCCTCATCCGGAATGGGTCTCAGCTGAACTGCTGCTGGAAAGCCTGAATGCTTAACCAGCCAAAATCAAATGCCTCTAGTTTTTGGTCCTCACGCCTTATATATCTTTTTGCTTTCTACCACCACTCCCTGGGATTAAAGGCTGGCTTTCTGGGATTAAAGGCATGTCACCATGCTTGGCTATTTCCACTGTGGCCTTGAACTCACAGAGATCCAGAGGGATTTCTATCTCTGGAATGCTAGGATTAAAGGTGTGAGTGCCACCATTTTCTAGCCTTTGTATCTAGTGGCTGTCTGTTCTCTGACCCCAGATAAATTTATTAAGGTACACAATATTTTGGGGAACACAATACCACTACAACCCTGTCTTAAAAAAATGAGAGAGAGAGAGAAAGAGAGAGACAGAGACAGAGAGAGAGAGAGAGAGAGAGAGAGAGGAAACACCCTGACTCTGCTCCCCATTGCCTCAGGAACCTCCCCTGCTGTTCCATTACACACACACACACACACACACACACACACACACACACACACACACACGCACACACGCACACACTCACACACTCACACACACACACACACAGGGTAGGTTAATGCAAAACAACCAGGCTGCAAACTAGTTCTGCCTAGGAAACTTCCCCTGCTGTCCCACACAGACCCCAAACACCCCATCCATATCCCCCTCAGCTTTCCAACCCCCATCTTCAAAAACAACAACCCTTCCTGACAACACAGTAAAAGAACTAAACACCACTGAGCCTGCTGCCTTGGGGTTAGAGATGGCAAGGGAGACAGTGATACAGATACTAATGATATTTTTAAAAAACCACAAGGATATACCTTAAAAACCTCTATTCTACTAAATTGGAAAATCTAAGACAAGGATGCATATAACAAAATTAAACCAGAGTGAGATAAATAATTTAAACAGATCAGATCTATAACTGGTAATAAGATGGAAGCAGTAAGAAAAGATCTCGTAACTAAAAACCAAAAGCCTAGTATATCATGGATTTACTGAAGAATTCTACCAGACCTTCAAAGAAAAATGAATCTCAATACTACTCAAATTATTCCAAAAAGAGAAAAGGAAAGAATGCTCCCAAACTCTATTTATAAATCTAGTATGATCCTGATACCAGAAACACACATATATATGGTGTGTGTGGGTGTGGGTGTGTGTGTATCTTTCCTTACATATTCTGATGCAAACATTTTTAGTAAAATGTTTACAAATTAGATATATGAAAAGTGCATCATGGCCAAGCTGGCTTCACTGCCACAGGTAAAGGGCTGTTTTAGCACATGTGTTTTAGTCAGGGTTCACTAGAATAACAAAATCAAGGAGATGGAGTGTGCATGTATGTGAATGAATAATCATTAAAGATGAAGAGATCATGAAGCTGAAAAGGACTTGGGGCCACACAGGCGGCATTTGAGAGTTGGAGTTGGGTGAACATGGGGTGCAAATGATGGTAATAGAGCACTCATATATGAAATTCTTAAAATAAAATGTTTATTCATAGAAAGACACGCTTTGGAGGGAAGCAAAAGGCCAGCCACCCACTGGGATAAAGTATTCCCACACAGGTGTCTAGCAAGGCATTTATGACCAAACAACTGTTTCAACTCAATAATCCAATAAATAACTGATTAATAAGAATACAAAAATATTAGAACAGAAACTTCACAAGAATGACTCAAAATATCAAATATGCAAATGAAGATGTTTTAAATTTCACATTCAAATTTCCCCTTCACGGAAGTGAAATTGAAATCACAGCAAGATGACAGGACACACCACTGACATAGAAGGAGAGGACAGGTTGGAAGTTGGGGTGTGGGACCAAAGACAAAGAGGCATGGGTAGACATTTTAGCATGGCGAAACAGCTTTACATCTTTTTTATTAATTACATTTCTTCTTTTGAGATTTCATGCGTGTATATAGTGCATCTAGTGCATCTCACTTGTTCTCAACTTCACCCTCTGTCAACTTCCTCTCTTCCCAGTCCAGTCCCCATCCCTTCCATCCTCCTTCCCACATTCAGATCCTTTTGTTTTGCCTGTGTCCCTCTGGGTTGGTCAGGGATGTCTGTGTGGTTTTGGGGTTGGAATTATCTACTGGAGTCTGGTGAGTACACCAGTGAAAACATGATGGAAGGCAGTGGCTCCCCCTCTCCAGAGTCAATCAGTAGTGTGTAGTACATCAATAAAAGGTAAGGTCCCATGAGACCTTTCCTTGCCCAAAACTTACTATTGAGAGGGCCTGTCTTGTATAGACCTAATGACAAGCTGCTTTGAGTGCATGATTATATTTTTTATGTCTTATCTAGAAAATGGGATTTCATTGTACTTTTCTTATCTTTTGACTCTTACATTCTCTCTCTCTCTCTCTCTCTCTCTCTCTCTCTCTCTCTCTCTCTCTCTCTCTCTCTCTCATACTGTTCCCTAGAATTTAGAAGACACAGTATAAATGTCACTAATTCTCAGCATCTGGGGTAGCCATGAGTGTCTGTATTTACCACCATTTTCTGATTAGGGTTGAAAGTAGCTTTTGACTAAGGGTAAAAACAGATATATTATGAAGCATACATACATACCCCTATTGAGTCTATTTAGGGTTGTTTGTATATGGCTGTGTTTAGGGCTGCCCACCTGAGATAACCTTTCAGGGTATTCATCCCTGGAGAAGACTTATTCTTCTTTTCTCAGAAGTCACTTATCTCCATCTGTAGCTCTTCAACTAGGGGTGGCAGTCTTGTTAGATCTCCCCCATCCATATTGGCATGTTGGCATCCATATGGCATTTCCGCCTCCATACTGCAAAATAGCAATTGGTATTGCTATCTTTAAGGTCTTTTTAAGGCAACCATATTGTTAAGATCTCATGGGAGTAACTTCTTGTTGTATTTTGAAGGCAGGGCAGACATCCTGGAATTCTGGCTCCTACAATCTTTCTGTCTGCTTTTTCCTCAATGTCCCCTGAGCCTTAAGTGAATTTTGCATTGTGGATTTTTTTCTTCCTCCCTCCCTCCCTTCCTTCCTTCCTTCCTTCCTTCCTTCCTTCCTTCCTTCCTTCCTCCCTCCCTCCCTCCCCTCTCTCTCTTTCTTTCTTCTTTCTTTCTTTCTTTCTTTCTTTCTTTCTTTCCTTCTTATTTTTCTTTATTAAGAAATTTTCTACTCACTCTACATACCACCCACAGATCCCCCCTCCTCCCACCCTCTAGCCCTCCCTCCCAAGCCACCCCACATCTCCTCATCCCTCCAAATCAAGGTTTCTCATGGGGAGTCAGCAGAGCCTGGCACACTGAGCCTAGGCAGGTCCAAACCCCTTCCCACTGCACCAAGGCTGTTGCAAGGTGTCACACCACAGGCACCAGGCTCCCAAAAGCCTGCCCATGCACCAGGGAAGGATCCCAATCCCCCTGTCTGGGTGCCCCCCAAACAGTTCGAGCCAAACAGCAGTTGTGGATTTTCAGTAATAGTCTTTTCTTGAAAAAAAAAAAAAAAAAGCTTCTATGAAGGGTGAGGGCTGTACTTAGCTTTGGGTGTAAGGAAAAGTCTTTAGAATGCGGTTATGAATTACCTGGTTTATAAAAGTGGCAGAAGTTAAGTTCTCTGGGGTCCATGACCACTACATGTAATAACAATACAGAAAGAAAGAGCTGAAAATTTTTTTAATGAAAAAATTAATTAAAGGCAAAACATTTTTTTAATTTTGATAAAATACATTTTATCAGTTAATTTCCTACATCCTATTTAAATAGTAATGTGTATTATTTAAGAAACCTATGCCTTACCTCAGTTCACGAAAACTTTAGAACAGTCTTTTTCTGGAAGGGTTATAATTTTAGTTCCTAAGTTAATGTCTGTAGTCCATTTCAAGATAGTTTTTATATATTATGTGATGAAGAGTTGAGGTTAATCTATTATATATACATACCAGTGTGTTCCAGCATAATTTAGAAAGCAAAATTCCTTTTGCTCTTTGAGTTACTTTGGGCTGAGAAAGGAAGTAACGCATCAAAGGAACAGAGAGGAAGTCTGTGAATGCAGTGCTAGAGAAAAGGGTGTGGAGTGATGTTGATGGAGAAGAGGGTAGGTCAAAACGGAAAGGTCTTGTGACCCTTGATAAGCTGCATTTTATTCCAAGATCACTTAATTGCCTCAAAGCTTTAAAGCAGACCTTGCATGATCTGATTTACAGCTTTGAAATAAAAAGACGTGTTTAATGTGGTCTAACTAGTTCAGTAAACTCACCCTGGAAAAGGTCGAAGCTGACCATGCGACAGCAAACTAACTTTGATTTGGTGGTACTTTTTGTTCAGTGGGGGAGCATTTTGGCCCACAATGCACTCGTTCTCCTTAACCTTTCCTTCTCTTGGAAGAGACTATAAAATGAGGCCGTGCACTTTTTTGGATGTTGGCTTATATGCTGTGACTGCCAGAAGTTTTTTTTTTTTTTTTTTTTTTTTTTCCTGCCAAGGCTATTAAAAATTCTACCTAGTGCTTTACGTCCTCTGGCTCCCTTCCTTCTGGCTCCCACCCTCCCTCTGCTTTGCTGCCAAGGTAAACATGGTGCTGGTGCCAATAAGGACAGACTTCAGAAGACTTCAGTTATTAGAAATTGCATCACCTTGGTGATTATTACCTGCTTAATTTGAAGTGCATGGAAAAAGATGAACATGAAAAATCTAAGACAGCATCTTTACACTAAAGAAAATTATCAACAGCATCCTGTCTTTTGTTTACATCATACAGCAGTTAGTTATCTATGCCTGGCATATTTTAATTAGCATAATATTCTCTAGGCTCATTCACATTGTTGCAAATGACACTTTGCTTGTTTTTTAAAAAATAAAAGGACTGGGTAGTACTCAGGTTTTTTTTTTCTTTTTTTTTGTGTATGTGTGTGTGTGTGTGTGTGTGTGTGTGTGTGTGTGTGTGTCTAGCTGGACTCAAGACAAGCTCAATAGTAGAGCACTCATGCCTAGTACTGTAAACCTAAACAAACACCAGTAGCTGAAGGGGATACAGAGCCTGGAGAAGAATCTGCCACTTGCCATTTCTTTAGACCAATATAACTTCTAACTGTATCCTAAATACTTTATCTTTAGAGTGAAAGATAAATGTAGTTCTTATCCCCCTCATCAAAGAAGCTTCATTTTGCAACAGATAGAGACTATTGCAGGGATTCACAACTGGTCAAAATACAGAGATTTTATATATATAATATATGTATATAATAGTAATCAGGTCAATCTAATTAATACATGTTATGTATAAATAATATGCTAATGTTTATATATAAATATTATAAATATTAATTAGATTGACCTGATCACTCTGTGATTTATATATGAATAATAACATCATATCATATCTTACAAATTATTACTTGTCAATTAAAATAAAATGATACTTAAACAGTGAAGGAGAGAAAAGAATGATTGAGGGGGTGAAAACTTTTAAGTTACGTATTCAAACTAGATAGACATAAAGGTTAGTTTCTGGCAGAAAATGAAGAATGAAGAGACATTGACTGTCCCTATATGTCCAAGTTATAAGCTTGTAGCCAACAAATACCTGTATTTGCTGAAACTGACTTCTTCTGAGGAATTCCAGAGTAGTACTTTGAAGCCGCTCTAGAGGTAAGACAAGCTTGAAGTCCTGTGCACTTTACAGAAGTGCTCAGTCTGGGTCAATTCTAGTCTCAAATGGCAAAAGGGAACCGTTTGCACAATGCAGATATTTCATATCGTGTTGAGAGAGGTACTTAGTTAATGTACAACTCCCAATGCTTTTTCATGTGAAACTCCTAAGGTATGTGTGCATTTAATTAGATGTAAGTTATACCTCACCTATTATTAAATAACATGATTTTCCTTAGTGAAAACTGAATAATACTGCATTATAATAATCTATTTAATATGAAAAAAATAGATTTTTATTAGTCGCTCTCACCTGGGACTCTGTCTAGGTGCCTAACACAGGGCAGCTAGCATTTGAAAAGAGACTTAATTTCCTCTTCAGCTCTTCCTTCTTAGATTCAGGAAACTTTCCAGGTGCCCAGCCTATAAGGCTGGCCTGGCAAAAGAACTATTTGCCTTGGCTCTACCGCCTGATGACTTCCCCAATCCACCAAACCTGCAACACCACCTTGGGACTCTTTTAGCCACTCACGTGACCTCAGTAAGAAAACCTGTCTCCATGGCTCTATTCCCTTGAAAATCCCCTAAACTACCTAAGCCACTACCCCATTTCAGGCTTCTGGCCAGGTGGGATACAAGCATGTATCAAAAGAAAGCCAATACCTAATTCCAGATGCCCATGTCCCATTATAAAAACATGAACATTATTTTAAAAAAGACAGTTTATCATCCTAAATATCACCAACCCCACTGTAATGGTACCTGATGAGAACAACTTAGATGAAACCCAAGACGCAGAATTCAAAACAGTAATTATAAATATGTTCAAGGAGCTCAGAGAATCCAAAGGGGACACAAACACCTGAATGAACTTCAAGAGGACAGGAACAAACTTGTGAATGAAGCCCAAGACACAAACAGCTGAATGAAATAGTCAGGACCACTCATGATATGAAAATTGATTCAACAAAGAGATAGAAATACTGAAGAAAACCCAAACTGAAATAAAGTTGGAAATGAGAAATCTCATTTAGTCAAATAAAGTCAATAAAAAGGTCCCTCAACATAATGGATCAGGTTGAAGACAGAATATCAGGGCTTGGGGACAAAGTAGGGGAATCGGATCATTTGATCAAAGAAAATGATTTAGAAGAAAACTCATTAAAGCAATATGCAGGAACTTTCAGATACCATGTAAAGACAAAAACCTATGAATTACCGGAATAGAATGAAGAGAAGAATTCAAAATTAAAGGCATAGAACATATCTGCAACATAAAATGATAGAAGTGAATTCCCCAAATCTGGGGAAAGGTATGGCCATTCAGGTACAAGAAGCACACAGAACATTAAATGAAATTAGAAAAGAAAATCCCCATGTAATATTATAGTTAAATATATAGAACAATGGAAGGGTCTTGAAAGGTGTAAGAGAGAAAGTCCAAGTCACATACAAAGGCAGTCCCATAAGAACAGATTTCTCACCAGATACCCTAATAGCTAGAAGAGCTGGACAACATGCTTCAAGCTTTGAAAGAACACAAATGCCAACCCAAACTACTTTATCTAGCAAAACTGTCAATCATAATTGGAGGGGGAAGAAATCTTTTCCATAATTAAAATCTGGCTAAAAGACAAACCAGCCTCACAGAGAAGGATTGCCGCAACCACAAGGCTATGGGGGAAAATGAATTATGTTGGGACAGACAAGACAGGGATAAGCACATATCTATTAGTAGTAATTCTGAACATTAATGACTTCAATTTCCCAATCAAATGACATAAATTAGCTGATTGGATTACAAACAAGATCCATTTTTTTGTTGTTTATAAGAAACATAGCTCATCATCAATAACTGCCAATACTTTAGAGTAAAAGGGTATGTAGAGAGGGAATGTGTTTCAAAATGGTACCAGGAAACAAAACAAGCAGGAATTTCTATTCCAATATCAGACAAAATAGAGTTCAAGCCGAAGTTAATCAGAAGAGATGAAGAAGAAATCACATTCTGATCAGGGGAACAATCTACCAAGAGGCCATTATAAATCTAAACACATATACATCCAACTCAGTTGTACCCAATTTCATACAACAAATAATACTGTATGGGAAGCCACAGATTAACATTAATGCAGTGTATTAGTATGTAACTTCAACACCCGACTTTCCCCAATGAATAGGTCATCCAAAAAAAGATAGAGTGCATCAGAGCTAATCAGTGTCATCATAGACCAAAAGCACCTACCAGAGATCTAAAGAATATTTCACCAAAACACCATTCTTCTCAATAGCCCATGGAAGTTTAGCTAAAATAAACCATATGTTGGGAGACAAAGAAAATTCCAATAGATTTAGAAAAACTGAAGTAATTCCATGTATTTTATCTGATCACAGTCAAATAAACCTAAAATCAATAGCAAAAGAAACTCCAAAAAGTAGACAAACTCAATGAAATTAAACAGCACACTGTTTAATGATGAATGAGTCATGGAAAAAAATCAAGAATGGAATAAAAAAATTATTGGAATCAAGTGAAAATGAAACTACAACACATATAAAAGCAGCCGTCAGGCAGAAATTTAGTGCTAGGAGGGCTCACAGTACACAATCAGAAAGAGCTCAAATAAGTAACTCAGTGATATAGACTAAGAGTCTGGAAAAATAATTTTAAAAAAACAACTCAGAAATAGTGGATGGTAAGAAATAATAAAAGCAACTTGGTAATGGCACAAAAACACACAGAAAGATCAGTGCAATACAACAAAAGATGTAAATTTAAGTACACATAATTGGAACCACCTGATTGTCGGTAAAGTGGTCAATGGTACATGAAGACTGCATCCTCAACAATTGGTGTTTAGAAAACTGGGTGTCCACATGTACAAGAGTGAAACTATACCTCTCTCTCACCTCAGCGTAAGACCCAAAACTGCAACAAATGAATGTAGGAATGATATTACAATTTATAGGCACAGATGGATTTCTAAATATGATTGGGGTTACTCATGGAACAAGCCCAACATTTGACAAATGAGACTTCATGAAACTAGATGAGACTTCATGCGACTTCTGTACAGCGAAAGAAAGCCAATGAAGAGACAGCCTACAGAAGTGAGAAAAACCTTTGCCTGTTATACATATGACAGAGGATTAATACCCAGAATACATAACGAGTTTTTAAAAAATTAGACATCAGGAAAACAAACAATCCAGTTAAAAGCAGGCTGTAGATTTGAATGTTCAAATGTAGATGCCCAAATGAAGAAATACAAATGGTGTTTAGTATATACTTTAAAAGGTGTTTGACATCACAAACCATCATGGAAATTCAAATTAAAACTACTTTAATATTCCATCTCACCCAAGTCATGATGGCTATCATCATGAAGTCAAATGACAAAAAAAAATGTTGGAGAGGATGTGGAGAAAGAGATATCTTTATTCAGTACTGATGGGATTATAAACCTGAGCAGCTACTAGGGAAATCAGTGTGGAGATTCCTCAAAGTTCTATAAATAGAACTACTATATGTCCTAGCTATTCCTCCCTTGAACATATATTCAAAGCAATCTGTATACTTTTACAGAGATATCTGGCCAATATTAATAGCTGCATGTAATTAATGAAAGCTAGGAAATAGAACCAATCCAGATGTCTATCAACTGATGACTGGACGATAAAAATGCAGTACATATACATAAAGGGATTTTATTCAGATATAAGGAAAAATGAAATTATGAAGTTTTTAGGCAAATAAGTGGAACTAAAAAAAGTTGTCCTGAGTGAGGCATTCCAGGTGCATAAACACAAATGCCACATATTTGCTCTTCTATATGGATCCTGTCTTCAAATCTGTAATTTTGTGTGTTCCTATAGAATCTAGAGTTCCTGCAGAAGAAAGAACTAGAAAGAAGGCATTAGGAGGTACCACAAATGGGATTTATAGTGAAATGTAACTAATATGAATGTAGAGAAGGGGAAACGGAGAAAAAAAATGGCTTTAAAAGTAAGGAGATGTAGAGGAAGAGTAACAAAAATGTAAGAGGTAGGAAAAAGCCATTTGGACACAGCAGGGGTCTGTAGTGATATCTCAATGTTGTCCCCAAAGGCCACACGGATGTCAAGGGTCTAGGCTGTAACCTGTGGTCATGTTGGTGTCTGAGGTTCATGCTGCCACAGGTGCACTGCTGATCTGGGTGGCCTGCACTGTCACCCAGAGCAATGGTGTTATCTAGGTCAGGGCTGCTGCTGAGGGCCGTGTCTAGATCTGTGGCCCTACCGCAGCCAGGGTCTGTGTTAATATCCATGTCTCAAGTTGCCACCAAAGGCCACATGGATACCCAGGGTCTAGGCCACAACCTGTGGCCATGTTGGTGTCCAAGAGCCATGCTGCCACAGGGGCCATGGTGACACCCATCCCAGGCTGCTGCCTAAGATCATGTCCAGGTCCACGGCCCTACTGCAGCCAGGGTCTGAGTTGATGTCCATGGCTCCTGTTATCACTGAGGGTGGTGCAGATGCTTGGGGTCTGGTCAGCCACCTGGGTCCATGTTGGTGTCTGAGGGGCATGCTGCTGCCAGGGCCATACTGATCTAGGTGGCTTGTGCTGTCACCAGGACCATGATGACATCTGGCCCTAAGCTGCAACTGAGGGCCGTGTCTGGGTCCATGATCCTGCTGTAGCTGGGGTCTGTGTTGATATCCACAGCCCTTGTTACCTCAGGGGGTCATAAAAACCATGCCTGTTGAAGTCTGAGGTTCATGCTGAGCCAGCCCAGCCATTCACTAGCCCTGACAGAATTGGCCCTGCCCTTCAGTGGACATTGTAGCATATCTGCTCCCCTGCACTCTGGAGAAATGTCCCTACTCCTCACTGTGGGTGTGGGATAGCTGGCCCTGATGGTATGCGCCTGGAAGAGCTACCTCCATACTTTATCTGAAACAGGCAGTTGAAAAGGCCCAGACTGACCAGCTCAGCCACCACTCAGACCCACATCCTGGGCCTTGCGTTGGCTCTTGCTAACATCTTCCCTAACTGTGACCTGCTGCAACACAGGAAGGGACTAGTTCTGAGAAACGACAGCCATAGGATCTCCATGCCCAGGGCAATAGCAGGATATCCAAGAGGAGTCTCAGTGAGGATCCAGTGATGATGGTGTGCCCGAGGCCAGAGGCCTTGAACCAGACCAATGACTCATTGTGATGAACATTTGCAGATGGCGATGACTGACACATCACAGCTCCCAATGCCACTAGGATGAATGAAGAAGTGTTGGAGAGATGAGAAAGATGTAGGAACAAGGTGAGGTTTTTTTGTTTGCTTTGTTTTGTTTTTAATTAATTGGGGGGTACCTTTTAGGGGAGGCATGCTGTAGTGGTGAGGGACAGATATGGAGGGATGAGGAGATGAGCAGGATTGGGGTACATGATGTGAAATTCCCAAAGATCATAAAGAATTATGTTATATAAAAAAAGAAAAGAAAAAGAAACAGCCATTTGGAAAATATTACCTTTTAAACAAACTAAAAATATAATTTTTGTTAAGAACAGTTTCAAAAGAGTGATGAGTTGCTCTAAGAAGCCCTGGGTTATTCAACAAAACCCCAGGACCTAGTGTGAGACATCTCCTATTGAGTTATTGGTCAGGAAAGCTTCAGAGACCCTCCAAATAATACAGGTCCTTGTCATCTAATTTGGTTGCCCACCAGAGCTTGATGACATGCCTATCGCTGAAGACATCTTATACCTTGGGAGCATGACGTGGAGACATCAAGGTGGAGCTGAGCAGGATGCTTCCTCTCTGGTGGCTAGCTTTCATAGTCCAAGGAAGTGCTGAGGGAGAAAAGACATCACGTGTCTTTCTCAGCTGGGAATTCTACAAACTCCCGGGTAAGATGTGGATAGTTAGTGTAACCGTGGCACAGTTGTTATAGAGTAACCAGCTGCTCTTCCAATGGATTTGAGGCCCCCTCCACAGGAGGGTGGGTACCTATGCCTGGGACTGTAAATCTGGTCAAAACTCACGGTGGGGGAGGGGGTCATAGGCCTTAGGAAGGAAGTTAATAATGTTAACCAGTTTAGTGTCAGACTGCCTTCTAAATACTATGTTTATATCCATAAACAGATGCTACTCTCAGTCCTAATCAGAGAATCCTCTATTTTCAGTGAGACATGGTGAATAAAGAGACTTGTGGCTCTGAGAATAAGTGAGAGCTGAGTGCTCCTCCCCTAGGAAGACGTTTAGATCATCCCCACTAAGGCTTGGGGAAAGAATATAGGAGTTATAAGATAGGAAGACATGCTATGAAATGTCACTTTCTGAGCAAGAAACAGCTCTTATAACAGGAACTCAGAGTAAGTATGGATGTCTGCTCAAGAATGGGTCTATCAATAGACAGGCATGACTGGAGGAAGAACTCAGGGAGCCTTACTCCTCACTGCGAATGAGTCGCTACTAATAGATTCAGGGAGAGAGGTATTCACTGCCTCTTGTTAGGTACCCAGTGATGACCCAATCAGGCTCTCATGGACAGTTCCAAACCAATGATCACACCAACGGCTGTGGTCAAACTAAATGGGTCACAAAAGAAAACCCAAAGAGATGGGAGACAAAAGAGTGTGGGAGGAGAGAGTAATTAGAATGTATTATATACATGTGTGAATTATGTCAAATAACTAAATTAGTAGAAAAAAATAATTTTAGAAAACTTTTAGACTGTTTTCGTAGGTGAGTTTTTCTGTGCCAGCACGTGCTCCTAAAGAATCACTCAGAAACTTGTTACTCTTACCTTTGAATTAACCCATATTTCTTATCTATGCTTTGCTACGTGGCTTGGTACCTTTTCTCAGTAGGACATGCCCATCTTGCTTCTTTCTGTGTGTGCTCCAGACTCCTGACTCCACCCTTCTTCCTCCCAGCATTCTCAGTTTGACTTTCCAGACTAACCTCACCCCATTGAGCTATTGACCAGTCAGCACATTTTAGACTGGGTTGTAGGAGAAATTCTACAGACCTCTAGTAGCATAGTTAGTTTGGGCTAGTTGTGTTGAAAAACAATTAGTTGGTTAAGTTATATCCAGATTAAAATTCCAGTGCAGTGTAATTGCAAAAGACATCATTTAAAATATATGTTTGCATGTAAACTACAGAAGTTCTCAATATGCACTTTAACTTTTAGATCATTAAGCATATTGAAGTTAGGTAAGGAAATGAAGGTTAAATCAAGTCGCTAAAGATAAGTTATGCACACATATCTGCCCAGTACTCTGAGACTGAGGGAGAAGGTCAAGCTCAGGGCCAGCCTGGGACACACAGTAAATTGCCTTACAATAAATAGATAAACTAAAAGGGTAAAACACAATAATAAACATACAAAATTAAGTTACAAATTTTCTTTTGGTGAATGAATTCCATTCGATCAGTGTCACCTGTCTGGCATATGCAAAATTTGCACCTTATCTCTACAATCTGCCCAACATTGGGGAAATATCGGCTGTGCAAGGGGACTGGCATTAACAACCTCAGCATCCCTTAAATTCACTTTCCATACTTGTTTTGACTTCCACACTAATCTAAATTTCATTTCAAAGTTTCCAGAGTTATAGTATTTGCTGAAATCACTTTACTAGGATGGAGGTAGGGTCTTTTTATATCAAAAGAAAAAAAAAGGCTTCTAGAAATATGATGAGAAAACAGAGACTGGGTTGATAAGCAAGCAGCAAACCCTGACATCCCTGGGGGCTGCTGACGACAGAAGCAGAGGCTGTGATTTTGACAGGTTCATAAATGAACAGGCAAAAAGGGCGTCGGTCTAGCGAGCTGGGAAGGAAGGAAGACTCACTTACTAAGTTAGGACACCTACAGGGGGGTGAAAGCTGGAGCTGGAAAAGAGTGAGCCATCTCATGATGCAAAGACACACAATAAAACAACAACAACAACATCTTAGTCCTGGGTGGGGAAAAGTCTTCCTTAAAAAATCTAGAATTTGAGTCTCTCCACTCATTCATTCAGGGTTTAAATTTTTCTACACCTGTGTAGTTCATACGCTAGGGCTAGGGACAAGGCTCAGCAGAGGAAGTGTTTGCTGTGCGAGTGTGAAGACTTGAGTTCGTATCCTAGCACACCCTAGCTAAGTGTAATACCTCCCATCTGTAATCCCAGGTTACACAGGCAGAAAAAATATCACCTGGGCCTAGAGTTGTAGGCCTGCCACCCCAGTTACTCAGGAGGCTGAGACACCAAGATAACAAGTTCAAGGCTAGCCTGGACTACAAAATGAGCTTAAGGCCAGCCTGGGCAAGTTAGTGAACCCATGTCTCAAAACAAAAAAGGTACAAAAAGATCAGTGGGTATGCTTTACAAGTTGCTGCTTGACTGGCGTGTATGATGCCTTAAGTTCAACCACTGATACCATCTCTAGAAAAAGAAGCAAAGGAAAATGTATTCAATTGAGTTTCTTAAAAGTGTTAGACATCATTCTAGATATGGCAAATAAATATAAAGTTGAACATAAAAGATGATCTTGGCTTTGTAGACCCTTAAAAATCTATCTAGTAAATAAGGCATTAAGTCAGTAGCTAGCTCTATTTCAAAGTATTTCCATTTCCCCAAAACATCCCTTTTATAAAATATGACCTCCTGCATTCTGTTAGTCCGACCTGCCCATCTGTGGTCCCATTCTTTCTCTTGTAGGTCTCTGGGAAATTAGTCTCCTCAGTATTGTTCCCATTTTTCTCTTTCATAATGCCACGTGTTTCTTTGCAATCCCCAAATTATAACCAATTATTAATTTGTCTTTCAGCCTCTGGCATTAGTTATGATCTCCTTAAAAATAGGAGATCATACCTACTTACTAGTCAGCCATCATCATGGTTAATATAAGGCATGTGATGATGTTGAAAACATGCACCTGTGTTACATACCTGGCGAACTATTGAGGCAATCATGCAGTTAATGCAGCTTCATAAGGAGGAAATGCACCACGGTCCTTTGCCTCAAAAAGAAAAGTCAAAAACAAAAAACCACCACCAATAACAAAGGAAACCTAAAATACTATTGAGAAAAAAAAAAGTAACACTGCAAATATAAATACTTCATTGTCTCTAGGGCTTTTTGATGCTGTCACTAATAACTTATTTTAACCAATTGTCTTTGGAGTTTTTCTTAGTCAAAATACTGACTTCCTCCCATGCATGGAACTCCTATATATGCCGTCAGAAAAGTAAATAAAATTAATGAGCAATTCGGAAAATACTCTTATCTAGGGACCTTTTTCTATTCTATAGAGCAGTGGTCAACCTGTGGGTTGTGAGCCCTCCTGGGATCGAATGATTGTTTCACAGGGGTCACATATCAGAGATCCTGAATATCAGACATTTATGTTGTAATTCATTATGTAATTGTAATTAATTATGACAGTAGCCAAGTCACAGTTATGAAGTAGCAATGAAAATAGTGTTATGGTTGGGGGTCAGCACAACATGCGGAACTGTAGTAAATGGTTGCAGCATGAGGAACGTTGGGAACCACTGCTGTAGAGGCTTGTTCATTACTGGCCAATTTATCTGGAGAAAATGCTTTCCTTTTATTATCATGTCAATAAGAAAAGCATTCGTATTTTTTAAGATAGGATTTTCTTCCTTGGGTTAATACATCATAGTTTCATTTGACTTTTTCATATATCAACATTTTTAGAGCACTAATACTTTGAACTATAAATTTGGTTGCTACTTAGGATAATGCATTACTTTAGCATGACATGTTTTCTAAACTACTCTGAAGAATTTAGTAGCCATACTGAATAACATTTATTAAATATATATTCGGAGGAACATGTGATTAAAAATATCTCAGTATGCAATTGTTTATTTATATACAAAATCAACTTGCAATTGAGATGCCAGCCTTGCAATAATATGCCTTTGGCTGGAGCATATTGCCAAAAATCAGTTCTCTGGGGCTCTGTGACTGAACATTTCCAGATCTCTTATACAAAATAACCTGCCATTGTATACAGATTTATAAAGAGAGAGAGTCAGACACATTAAGACCATAAAAACAGATGGCTCTAGCTGTCCATTACTGACCTGTAACTGCAATCTGGCCTTTGCCTGAAGTCTTGATCTCACAAAGGCAAACCCTCTTGCTATTACCAGGACCTCTATGGTATTTATTAGACCTCACCAGCACTGAGAGAGGGAGGCTGCAATTTAGTACATGTAATTCAAAAGAATTTCTTCCAGACTTCCTTGAAGTAATATAAGGAAGTTCCTTTCATTTCTACCTTAAAAGAAAATTGATTCTTAAATTCAACTCTGCAGAAACGTATCTTTTGGAGCATCGCACATAAAACAGGCACACTGCCCGGGGACTCTTGCCTATTGTTCTAGCAGATTGCACTCACTATACTGTGGGAAATGAAACACTCCTACATTTATCTGTCTCAAAAATTGCCCCAAGAAGGAAATCCACTATCTCCACAATTATTTTGAATTGGTGGTATGGAGCAATGCATTCAGACAGACAAGAGAGGCACGGGTCTAAGACTAGGAAAAAGTAAAGAAATAGAACTTTTCTATGTGCTATTAATGAAATAATGTTCTTGAAAAACCCAAATCAATAATGAACATGTATAAAATACACGAGGCAACAGGATATGGCTGTGATGTTCAAAAATTAATAATCTCGTGCTTGGTCAGGAAATGTAGTCTAAAAATCTCAATAAAAACCTTTAACATATATTTTATGTATAATTTATAATAAACAGAGATATGCCAAATATATTTAAGGGAATACTTAAAATAGATCTGAAAAGTACAAATGTAGATTTTAATTAATAGAAGGAAATTATTCACTCTTGGAGAATGAATGACTCAACATAAAAGTTTAATTCTCTTCAAGTTCATATAACAAATACAACAACAAAATTCATGTTCAATAGTTACGTAAATTAATTCTAAAGTTCATACTGAAAAATTAACATACAAGAATAACTTAGAACGTTCATGCTGAAACAGGAGAGTAATTAGGTTTTTTTTTTTAACCAATTTTTAAAGCTAGAAAAACTTCAGTATTTAAATTGGTAGCTGCAGCTCAGTTGCGGAGGAATCATTTATGTCCACCTCACCCCATCCAAAGCTCTAGGAACATCTCAGAAGAGGGATTGAAAAGATATGAGTCAGCAGATGGGGTGAAAGAGCTATGAGATGGTGACCTCTGGACACGGCACGGCTGTTGCACACATGAATTCACAGCAGCTGTGGTTATCTGCACAAGACCTGGACAAGATCAAGCCATTCAAAATTCCAGCGTGACTGATGGGGCAGAGTGGGGGGAGGAGTCCTCCACTACAACTCCCTTCAGAAGAGCTGTTGGCAGTTGATGGTTGCTGAGGGAGGGACAGTCATTCTCTTCAGAGATGTGGCTGCCAGCAGGTTATCCAGGCCTCAGGGTATGGATACCCCACACCCATGTAGCAATAAATAGACTCAGGGGCTTATTCAGAATAAAAACAACAGAGGACATGAAGTTGCATGAGATGGAGTGGGAAACACTAAGGAGGGCTTGAAGGGAGATGGAGGTAGGTAGATATAATCAAAATACATTGTGTAAATGTATGCAAATTTTAACAAATAAATAAAATATTTACTTGTTTAGTTAGGTTTTGTTTTGTTTTGTTTTTGTTTTTTTTTGTTTTTTGTTTTGTTTTGTTTTGTTTTCAGACAGGGTCTCTCTACATAGTCCTGAATGTCCTGGAACTCACTATGTAGACCAGGCTGGCCTTGAACTCTAGAGATCTGTCTGCCTCTGCCTCCAAAGTGCTGTAATTAAAGACATACGCCACTATTCCAAGCCCCCTAAAAGTACTATTTCAAACAAAATAAAATCACACTTTTGCAAGAAAAGTATCAGTAAAAGGAATTACACAGCAACTTCAAAAATAAAATTACCTACACAGAGAGATTTGAGGTATAAGTGCAATCTCAAATCATCTGGAAAATCATGGACATTTAAATAAATTATGTCAGAAAAACTGGGAGTCTACTCATACTTCAAATGCTACTATGGTTGATATATTGTACACCCCCAATAAAACTTGTCTGGGGATCAGACAACAGAACAGCCACTAGATTAGACATAGAGGCCAGGCAGTGGTGGAACACACCTTTAATCCTATCACTCAGGAGGCAGAGATCTGTCTGCATTTCTGTGAGTTCAAGGCCACACTGGGAAAGAGTAAGGCTGGTGGCACACACCTTTAATCCAAGGAAGTGATGGCAGGAAGCAGAAAAGTATATAAGGCATGAGGACCAGGAACTAGAGGCTTTTAGGCAGTTCAATTAAGACCCTTTCAGGTGAGGACTCAGAGGCTTTCAGTCTGAGGAAACAGGATCAGCTGAGGAGTTGGTGAAGTGAGGTTGACTGTGGCTTGTTCCTTTGTCTCTCTGATCTTTCAGCTTTAACCCCAATATATGGCTACAGGCTTTCATTATAAGACCGTTTAGCAATTCATCTTATATACTATACTAGACTACACTAGCATGATCAAAATGGATCAGAGATCTAGTACTGAGGACCGCAACAGGCAGAGAACTGCTGGAATCCTTAAATAACCTGTGAATGAGTTAGGACTCAAATTCTAGAGCCAATGTAAGATTGATACATTCAAGGTCATTAGAAATACTTGAGTGACCAAAACTGCTATGTTTTAGTCACTGTTCTATTACTGTAAAGAGACACAATGACCAAGATAATCATTAAAAAAAAAAGAAAAGCATTTAATTAGGGACTTGCTTACAGTTTTAGAGGGTTAGTCTGTGATCATCACAGGGAAGCAGACAGGCATGGCTCTGGAGTAGTAGCTTAGAACTTGACATCCTGGTCACAGCAACAGGCAGAGAGAGGCTGGGGCTGGCATGGGCTTTTGAAACCTCAAAGCCCAACCCCAGGAACATGTCTCCTCCAAAAAAGGACACACCTCATTCAACAAGGACACACCTCGTCCAAAAAGATCATGCTTCCTAATCCTTTCCAACAGTTCATCAACCAGGGACTAAACAGGCAAGTGTATAAGTCTGTCATGGCAATTCTCATTCAAACCACTGTGCTCTGTTAACAAAATCAAATGACAGATATGAAGAAAACGTTTGCTACTCTCAAATATCTCCAGAAACCAGATGACCACCGTTTTTAGTAAGCAGCATATTAAGTTTTCTGTAGACAACTGTAAAACTGATATGTTTCATCTTTAAAAATTTCTTTAAATAGATTTTTTAAAAAGATTAACAACTTAAGACAAAATGAGCAATAGTTACAATCCCTTCACAGAAAAGGTATGTGGTTCCCAAATATATAATTTTATAACTTCTGGCATAATAAGAAAAAAAAATTTAAGCTTCATTGGGATTCCATTTTTGGTGATGTACTGACAGTTTGCATATAAGGCTATATGAGATATGAATTCCCAAATATTGTTGATGGGAATGTCAAATGCTACAACCCCTGGGGAGGAGATTTGGCATTCTGTAGCAACATTACACATGCATTTACCCTCAACACAGCAGCAATTCCCACCTGTGGGAATTTAACTTGAAGCCTCATTTCCACAAATGTGAGGATGGGAAAGAGCCAACAACATATGCAGAAGGCTAGCCACTGAAGGATCATTTATAATAGCAAACTGCTGGAAACAGCCCAATTGCCCAACCACCAGCAACTGGTAGAATAAATTATGGAACATTCATACATGGAATGCTATTCACTCTAAAAAATATAGATTAGGAAGAGCTCGATAAATTGATATGGTTTCCAGGATGCAGTATAATTTGGAAAAGGTATTCCTATATATTATACTATCTTTTTAAAGGTCTATTTGTATTATTTTTAATTCATGTGCACATATATGTGTCTGTGTGAGTGAATGCCATGTGTGCAGGTACCCATGGAGGCCAGAAGAGAGCGCAGGGTCCCTAAGAAGTAGAGTAACAGGTGACTGTGAGCCACTGGGTGGGTGCTGAGAACCAAACGTGGGTCTTCTGATAGAGCAGTGAGTGCTCTTAACCACTTGAACCATTTCTAATAATCTCCATCAGCTCTAGAAAGAAGTGTCGTTGATGAGGGGTGAGGATTACACTATCTGTGGATGTAAAGAGAAATCTAGAGAATGAAGTCACAGTTTTAGGGAAGTGGTAACAGCAGCTTCTCCTTTAGTGCCCATGACTGACCGCCCCAGACATGAGTCGTTGACTACGTTTACAGTAAATTGGACATAAATTGTGTTGCTCTTTCTTGTGTGTGATCGTCCTTGTGATGATCACATGGTCTCACGAGTAGGGAGATATTAAAGCTGTGAAGAAAACATTGTTGCTTTAGGTATCACACGGCAAAGAACTTAGTGCAGGGCCTTGGGGTGTTTGTGCCTTGCTCTTCCCAGGTGTGGAGCAGGGCAAGATGTAGGAAGCGTCAGAAACAGCAAATGTGGCAACAGTGAGCAGTAGGTGAATCCAGCTGAAGAAAGTGGCCCAAGGGGCAGGCAATCTTCTCAACATGTTTCCTTGGTTTGAGTTTTTTAAATTAAAGTTGAGGGGAAAGAAACTGCACTATAACCCCGCCCCCCCCCCCCCCCCGCAGGTGTTTCTACTCTAACATCTTAAGATAATTATACAGCAACGTTCCCTAGACACTGCAAACACATGGCCACATAAGTAGAGACAAATGTTCATTTTTTTTTTCCTTTTTTATGGGCAGCAGCCCCCTCTTCGACCTTGCCTGGATCTCGCTAAGCTGGAAAACTACGCTGGACTAATTCCCTAAAAGTCACGAGGCTTTGTGTCATGCTTCCTGAATTGAGGAAAGATAATTGAGAGAAATAAAGACAGGCAGGCTGGCAGACAGACAGACAGACAGGACTCTTAGATTGAGACAACATTTTTCAGTGTCTGGAGCTATTCCCGGTATGCATTAACAACACAAAACATCCCTGTTTGAAGGCTTCTGCTGCTAAGGCAGCTCCTGATGAACATATCCTTGTCATCATTTCTTACCCATTCGCTGTAATTAAACATCACTAAATTAGTAGTGCTCACTTCAGAAAATCTCGAGCTGCTCCATGGCAATTTACGGTGTCTCAGTGGCTTTCCTCCCTGAGTTTATTTCCTTGGGCATTTGTCTTAAATGCACTCATTACTTCTGCAAGTGGCAAATGTGTGACTGGAAGGACCAACACCTATCTATGTCCATGGAATTTATGACCAGGGCTAGATTTGTGTGTGAAAAAGAGAAGTGAGCCACCCTCTTGTAATTAGTGACCTGCTATCCTTGCCTATAAGGGAAACTGCTGGGAAATACAGCTCCCTTTACATTTCTCTTCTACACCTCTCCTGAAAAGAAATTTTAATCACCTCTGTTTTTGGGGAAAATGAGACAAAATGCAAAGCACCATTACTTCAGACCAGCTATTTTTATTCTGTTGAAACTCTTGGAGCTTGCATTTTGGCGGAGGGCCTGATGAGGGACGGGGAGGAAGTAGCTGCTTCTCTCCTTTTCAGTTTCATTCAGGGTGATGCCCAGCTCCAAATTAGAATGTCAGTCCATGGTGGGGGACTGGGTGTCACCAAAGATACTGAGGTTTCTGGAGCTTGAAGCTTACATATTTTCCTAACCAACTTAAAGCAAAATAATTTTAGAAGTATTGACAGAAAATCAGATGCACACATAAATGCTTACTTAGAATAAAAAAGAAACAATATACGTGTAAAACATTTTTAGGAGCTAGCAATTTCTTAAAAAGAGCTAACAAGTACCACAGAGGAATTCTGAAATAATATATTTTACTATGCAGCTAATTAATATATTTAAGAATGGTTTCTGTATAACTTTTGATCACATTTTCATGAACCATTACTTTTGCAGTATTTCCTATGAAGGCCAAAGAAGGTGATTTAATATTTCTTCTATTATTAACGATTAATAGAAATTTATAGAATTCAGTCAATTATATATTTTCCTCATTTTGGTAGTAGTATGAAATTTTAAGAATTACTTCCAAATTTGGAAAAAAAAATTCTACCAAGTCTCCTTCAGATGCAAATTCAAAGATTTCAGGACATTATTATCTACATGTGGTGTCTTAATTAGGATTACTATTGCTATGAAGAAACACCATAACCAAAAGCAACTTGGGAAGGAAAGGGTTTATGTGGCTTACATATCGCAAGTCACAGTCTATTGAAAGAAGCAAAGACAGGAACTCGAACCAGGCAGGAAGTTTATGTGGCTTGCATATCCCAAGTCACAGTCCATTGAAAGAAGCAAAGACAGGAACTCAAACCAGGCAGGAAGTTTATGTGGCTTACATATCCCAAGTCACAGTCCATTGGAAGAAGCAAAGACAGGAACTCAAACCAGGCAGGAAGTTTATGTGGCTTACATATCCCAAGTCACAGTCCATTGAAAGAAGCAAAGACAGGAACTCAAACCAGGCAGGAAGTTGGAGGCAAGAGCTGATGCAGAGGTCACGGAGGAGTGCTGCTTACTGGCTTGCTCCCCATGGCTTGCTTAGCCTGCTTTCTTATAGAACCCAGGACCACCCACCCACAATGGGCTGGGCCCTCCCACATCAATCACTAGTTAAGAAAACGACCTATGA
This sequence comes from Peromyscus leucopus, assembly GCF_004664715.2. NCBI lineage: Eukaryota > Metazoa > Chordata > Mammalia > Rodentia > Cricetidae > Peromyscus > Peromyscus leucopus. The sequence continues at coordinate 59,051,848 of NC_051084.1, forward strand.
GTTTGCCAGCAGCCAGACCTTGGGAGGCATTTTCTTTATTGAGATTCCCTCTACTCTGATTAACACAGTTTGTATCCAGTTGACATATTACTAGCCAGCACACTTGGAATAGTTGAGAGTTTCAGTTTTATTTAAAAATCAATGAAAACCAAACCCTTCATTTTATCTGTGTGGTGATTGGAACAATATTTTATATGTTAATGTGTATTTCCAGGTATGCCAGATCTCATTTCTCTTGATCACCTACATGGTTCTTGCCTGGGAATTTTTGGTATTGTGTGTGTGTGTGTGTGTGTGTGTGTGTGTGTGTGTGTGTGTGTGTGTGTGTAGCATGCTCAGTGAATTACCATGGGAGAGAATAGGAGGTTTTCCTCAAAGGAAGGCTAAGTACAGTGACGTTTTCATATGTGGAGTCAGCCATGCTCTTCATAAATATATCCCATTGAAAACAGTGCTCTCTACAACAGCTCTGGGACCTTCCCTCCAAGTGGAAAAGTATGATAAAGAAGTCACAGTAGAATGACTGTGATTATAGATGATCATAATAAAAAAGAACTTACTGCACAAATTTTCAATGCATGTAGATAGCTTACTAGATAATAATCATTAGACTCATGATAAACCCATCTCTGCCTGTCAGTGCTGTGGAACTGTCGTTTCTCAACCCAGGGCCATGTTTTGTGGCTATCTTCCGTCTTCCTGTATCACAAACATTAAGTGTAAAAGAAAAACATATTTTCACTTTCTTTTATTTCATATTATTTTCATTTGCTCACATGAAAAGCTAAAGATATAGTGAAAATTTAAACTTTGGTAGGCACTGGGGTAATGGTTATACAATCTCAAAGTTGTATCTAATTAGAAGATCACTGAGATGTTAATAATTCTGCAGAATAATATTTCAGAGAACATTTTCAAGAGTAATAAGAGTTTAATACCAACTAAAAGCTTGTTAGCTGGAAGGGATTATTTATGACATTCAAGGAAACTGGGAGAGATTCAATGTAATATCCACAAAGGCAAAACTGTATTAATGTAACATTACAAAATCCAACAGAAATATTTGTAAACAATAAGGGCAAATATCACTTTGTACATTTCCCCTCTTCCCAGAGAAGGAGTTATCTATCCTGAGTAGAATTTTTGGTGGAACATTTCCTGTGTGAAGGAGGTAGCAGGTGGCTGCCATTTGGAGTGTGAAAAACACAGAGTCATGTGGATATAATTCTGAAAAAAAATGATCAAATGACAAAAATAAATTTAGGAATAATTTTCTCTACCTCTTGGAAGTTATTTTAAGCAGAAATTTAGAAAAATGCCAGAATATTAAGAGATAATAAATTATGTCTCATATAATAACTGTCAACATAAAAAGATACATTACAGTATCTGATTATATAGACAGTGAAAGTTTTCCCCATCAAACTATATTAAATAGGGACATTTTTGATAGCCATTAATTATTGATTTTCACACAAATAGCTGGTCATAGCTTAGTGGGAGGACACTTGACTAGCATGTATAAAGCTCTAGGTTTATTTGCTAGGACTGGCAAAGAACAGAAAAAGATTCCCACACAAATCTTCAGAAGTACACCACATAAAATATTGCTATCCTTAGAGCCCAAAGAAGTGTGTGCATAAACTTTCAAACCAATAGATTAAGAGCCTCCAAGCTTGTGTTTTACTTCCTTTGCTGCCACAGTATCAGGTGCTTTTCTACGGCTGTGATAAAACACCATGACCAGGGCAAATGATAAAATGATAGAATGAAGCTTCTGGGCTTATAGTCCTGAAAGATTAGAGTCTATGATGGCAGAGCAAAGCATTGTCAGCAAAACACAGCTGAAACCTCACAGCTCAGAGGAAAATCAGGAGGCAGAGAGCTCAAGTGTCTTTTGAAACTTCAAAGCCCACTCCCAGTAATACAGCTCCTTCAACAAGGCCACACCTCCGTATCCTTCCTAAACAGTTCTACCAACTGGGGACCAAATGTTTCAACATACAAGTCTATGGGAGCCATACTCATTCAAACCTCCATAGTCAACCATTCACTTTTAGGAAAACAATAAGCTTATCCTCCGTGTCATTTTCTATATCATGGCTATTCTGCTATAGAATATATAATGATTTTAAGTTCCAATGTTTTATGAGTGTCTGTATATCTACTTGAAAGCTAATACTCTTTTACTCAGGGAGTACATTAAACCAGGGTACTGAAAAATAAAAGTGAAACAGAATGAATTAAGATTACTTATCATAGCTAAAGTGAGTAGTTGACAAGATTAATGGCCCTTAAGATTACTGCAGGCTATTTCATCTCTCTGCTAACCGTACTTGTCCACTTTTTCTCTCTCTTCCCTCCCAGCAGATGATTTTATCTTGTATTGGACTGAGAGCATGAACGGTCATTACAGCCTATCTTCTTACCTGGGAAGCTACAGAAGTCGTTCACACTTTCACAGTCTGCCTCTTCCTTTCTTGTTCTGATAAACCAGTGTCCCTTCTCCAAGTATAAAGAACAAGTCCTTCTCCGTGGCTCGTAGCCCCTTCCCTCTCATTCTGACAACGACAGTGACGTTTCCTACAGGAATAGCTCCCTATAGCCGTACAACTTAGCTTCCCATCTATTTGCTGACAAATACCCAGTTTATATGTTCAGAATGGACTTCTCTGAACTCCAATTCATGTGAATAGAGTATAGGGTTTCTAATTTATGTACCTCATATACTTACCCTTAGAATTTATAAAGTTGAACTCACCATACAGCCTCTCACCTTTCTCAACTTGGGAATAACACAGTATATTCTGTCTCCATCTGTGGCATCTATACTTAGTTCAAGTGAGAAACCTCGGCCTCATCCCAATTCCTAGTGAGCGCCAACATCTAAGCCAATCAGTCTTGTTTCTCCCACTGAATTATGTTGTGGTTCAGGCTCCTGTTTTTTGTTTCCATGATAAGCATCTTTGCCTATCCTGTATTTTTTTCCATGTGGGCTTTTGTAACAATTTAATGGATTTCCTGCTTATACTTTTCCCTATTTATATCTCACTAATCTCCCAGAATTTAGAGTATACAATAAAGGTATTATTTTGGAAGTAAAGCTAGATTTGAATTATTCAAACAATATAGGAAATGATGGAGAACAATGTCAAGCCCTTCTGAAATCTCATCATCTGGAAATATTAAGTGAATATTTTTGTAAAATTTTTCTCTACACATATTTTGTGAGGAGAGGGAGGATATGGCGTCTTGCTGTGTAGTCCTGGTTAATCTTGAACTCATAATAATCCTCCTGCTTCAGCTTCCTGAGTATTGAGTTCAGAAGAGTGTGCCACAATGTCCACCCAGTTTAATTTTGTTTAGGTGAGTGAATACACAGCACCAATCATTTTATAAAGAGATGTTGTGACATAACATAACATGCAACATTGTTTTCTAACACTAATTTAAATATCGACATATACTTATATATTTATGTTTAAATTTTTATCAAAATAGGACAAAGACTATTTAAAGAAATAATAGGAAAAGGGAGCTGTCCATGAAAAGCAACAACCTTTTCATATCCTGTATCTTCCTTAGTCTTCTTTCAAACTCTTAATGGTTTCTGCTTTTAGGTTTATGAGTCTAACTTGATTATCTGTACTGTGTTGGAATATTTGTTTTAAAAATTGTCTGTCGATTTCCTTCCATGATAAATGAAGATTTGGTGCACGTCAATTTCTCTTGATGGGCCTCTCTTTCCTCCCTCACAGTAACTATTCAGCTACTATTAGTCCTTCTGGGGCTATTGGTGTACGTGTAACAGTGCGTGTTTCCTTCTGGCTTGTGTTTCCCTGGGTGTGGGAAATCTACCTTGACTCTCTCAGTCCCCTCACCGTTTGATTTCCTCACTTTGTAAGATTTACTTTCACTTTTCTTTTTAGCAAGACTGAAAACAGTTTCTACTGTATAAACAGTTAATTTTCCCATACTTCACTTTCAATTTTAAAATCTTCATAGTGGACAATTGCTTCTCCTGTTACTGTAATTAAATGTTCTGGTTCACTGCTGAGACAAGCAGGTATAACATGATAACAAGTTCTTGTGTGTATAAGGCCGCTTCCCTATATACACAAATTTAAAATTTTAAATCTACATACTGAAAAGGGGCTTCTCCCATTATCATAACTTTATGATGCAGTTGACTGTTTGGCAAAACAAGTATTATATGATAACATGTTCGTGTGTGTGTGTGTGTGTGTGTGTGTGTGTGTGTGTGTGTGTGTGTGTAAGGTCCTTTCCCTATCTATATACACAATTTAAATTTTATTTACCCTTCTCTTGGACAATTCCTCAATTTGTACTTATAGTTTCAAGGCAACCATCAAGGGTACAGAATAGCTTCCACCCACCCTCATATACACTTTTAGGCACGATGATTAGTTTGTGGACCTCACCTTGAAACTGATCTTACCACACAGCAGATACAATATAACTTTCTTATTATCATCCCATATTAGACTCCTTGTTTCCTGCACTTCATGTCTTCCTCATTCTTGCTTAGTTACTTTCTGTCCTAGGATCTGCCTTCAGTAACCTCACAGAAAGTGGTGTATAGAAGATACATTTTCTGAGCCTTTGCAAGTAATTTTATTGCGTCATGACACATGTCTAGTAATCTGGTAAGGAAATGACTTCAGAGTTCAACTTCAAGCCTTCTGAAGGTGAATTTCCTTGCAAGATAACAGTCAGCGATGCCATCTTTTCTCTGTGGTGCTGGCCAATCTCTCAATATTAGCTTCTGGAACCAGGGTTTGTTTCACCTTCTATGCTCTGCACTCCCCGGGTCCTCCCAGTCAAAATACTTACAATGGTGTTAGCAGTAGGATGCTCTTACCTATCATTCTTTGAAACTTTTCTCCATTTTTATGTCCCTGTTTTCAGGAGTCACACATAAATGTATTTTCTTAAATTTATTTTTGAGAAGCTCATACATAGGTACAAAGTATCTTAGTCATATATAGGCTCCATTTTCCCCTCCAATTTCCCCCAGACCCCACTCAACATGTCCCCCTCCAAACTTCATGTCCTCTTTTTCCTATATACCTCACTGAGTCCAATTAGTGCTGCTCATTTGCATATGAATATAGCACCGTCCACTGGAGAATAGGCAACCTATCAGTAGCTATACTCCTGGAGAAAAATGACTCTCCCTCCCACCACGGCAATCAGCTGCTGATAACTTCTTCAGCTTGGTGTAGAACCTCATGAGTCCCTCCTCCATCTAAGCTGGTGGTCTGACTGCCTTGGTCTTGGGTAGGTTTTATTCAAGGATCCACAGCAGCTGTGTCTTCTTCATGAGTGCCATAGTCACATCCCGTCCAGAGGACAGCATTTCACAGTACTTCACCACCCTCCTCCTCTTTTTATCTCCTTTTCCATGATGTTACCTGAGCCTTTGGATAGAGAGTTTGTACTGGTAGCCCACTGAAGGCTGAGCAGCCAACAGTTAGCTTTTAAAGTCTACACTTGGACCAGTTACAAATCTCTGTAGTAACGACTGCCCACTGCAAAAAGAAGCTCTCTGGCCAAAGTAGTGAACAGCACAGATCTATCGGTATGAACAGAAAGATTTAGAAAGCAGTTTGACAGCACGGTCATTTTGAAAAATAGTTGTTGGCACACTAGGGTGTAAGATCATCCCAGCATGAATTTTTGATCAAATTTATAGTACCAAGCGTGAATGCCCTCCTATGGAGCAGTACTCAATTAAAGCAGGAAGTGTTGGTTACCCCCATAATAGTTATGCCATTATTGCCCTGGTGGGTTCTCTTTCTCAGATGGTAAGTACCATGTAAGCAAGGTCCTATGCTAGGTGAGACCATTGATGTCCTTCCTCCCAGTGGCCTGTCTAACACTTTCCAGCACTATGAAAGCTACCCAGCAGAAAGAAAGTTTCCTGGTCAATCAAGATTGATTTCTCATGTCCTCATATCAAACTGTGTTATGTCTTTAACAATTCCTATCATGTAGTTATTTATGATAGGCAATCCATAAGAGTGGTGATAGCCTGTGTTGTTTTGTTTATATCTGGGAGGTCTTTGACCAGTAACTCCTAGAGAGCTGCTGCATGCCTGGCACTGAGGTTTACGTTAAACGTATGGGAATAGCATCGTCCACCCTTGCAGGGCATCTTAATTCAAACTTCTTTTTAAAAAGGATACATTCTGTAATTACTTAACAAACTAGTGAGTTTCTATAAGGCTTTTTTATACACCCTCAGTTTCAGGGAACCCTTGCATAACATCCTCTCTTCTACTCCCACCCTCGTCCCTGCTTAAACCCTTAATCTCCAGTGTCCCTCCTCACCCCTTTAATATCACAATTCAATTATCTCCTCCAACAATGTTTTTAAATGGGTGCATTAAGGACAGTAGGGTTTCATATCACCATTTCATATACTTTATTTTTGTTTACTACTCCCCAACATTCCTTATTTCCCCGATGCCCTCTCTGTTAAAACTTCCGCCGGGCAGTGGTGGCGCATGCCTTTAATCCCAGCACTCGGAAGGCAGAGCCAGGCAGATCTCTGTGAGTTCGAGGCCAGCCTGGGCTACAGAGCAAGATCCAGGACAGGCACCAAAACTACACAGAGAAGAAACCCTGTCTCGAAAAACCAAAAAAAAAAAAAAAAAAAAAAAACCCAAAAAACTTTTCCATCCCCAATATTCCTCCTATCTATTTTCATCTTTACCTATATTCTACTGCCCCCCACCAAAGTACCCACTCCGTTCACCCATTTCTAGGTTTCTGGCTTTCACATGTACATAAACATGAACAAAGCATTCAAGGCTAAGATCCACATGTGAGAGGAAACGTGCAGCATTTGTCTTACTGGGCCTGAGTGCCCCCATTCAGTCCCACTGTTTCCAGTTTCCTCCATCTACCTGTAAATCTCAGATTTCAATCTTCGTTACAGCTTCTGAGTGTTCTTTCTTGCTCCTAAGTAGAGCTTTTCATGGTTCTATACTGTCTTGCTGTATGTGTGTGACATCTGCTTGCTTATAATTGGCATGGTGGTTGAAAAAGTTCTTTTCTATTCCTAATATTATCTATGTTTCCTTAGGGCACTACATGAGGTTTGTTGTGACCTTGCTTGACCTTGAATGTCAGGCAATGTCTAACTTTTTCTTTTTCTTTTTTTCTTTCTTTCTTTCTTTTTAGTATACTAAAAAAGTTGATTGTAAAGTTTGAGTTTTCTTAAAGGAAAGTGGCTGGGGATGTGGTTGCTAGGCTGCAGAATTCCTAAATGGAACAATGGACTTGGTTGTAGCTAAGGTGTCAACATCTCTGCTTTGGGGCTCCTTGGACTATGTCCCATGATGAGAACTGTTTTGGTTTGTTCTTTGGGACAAGTAGATGGGCAGTATGTGAAGACTGTTTCATCATCACACTCACTTACATTTTGTGGTGCTGTGGGTTGGACTCAGTGTGCCATGCATATTACGCAGGCACTCCCATAGAGCTATGCTTCCGCACTTTACATCCTCACACTTTCAAAAATTAACATGTTAAGTTTTCATCCCGTCGCCTTCATGCTGTCTTCTCACTTTTACAAACCCTCCCTTGCTGTTGACTCTAGATTCTAGTTCACCCCCCACACTTGGCTTCTTCGTGCACAGGAAGTGTCCTTCATACACTTCCCGCCTCTTCATTCTTCAGTCTCCCAGGTACTGACTCTGCCTCTTTTTGTCAACTACTGTCCTTTATTTTACTCTCTTTGGTCTTTTTTGTACTTTGTCACTCAACTCCAATGTTGGGAGAGAGAAGGGTACCAACATATGTGCACAGTCTGTTAGCTTGAGCCACCACCGGAGTCTGCATTCTGTTTTCAATTAAAAGTAATCAATTGAATTTCATTTGACATTAAGAAAAGACATGCAAACATTCTTAAAGTTTTAAGGCAACTTTATTATGCTTTGTAACTGTGTTTCACTATTGCTCTTAATCCTGTATTTCTGGTTTAATGCTTATTACAATTTTTAACCATATTTATAGTTCTTAATACCTAAATGTTTTTTTTTCCTCTTGTATGGACTTTAATCAAAGTGAAAATAATTTGAAAATACATTATAGTAAAAATACTTCAAAAGTATGGTATCTCCACAAGTTTTTCCATACTCAGAACATATTGTTTCTATTGTCTTTCAAACTGAAGAACCTCTGGCTGGTTTTAGAATGCCTGGGTCTCTTTGTAATAGTTTGTATTTAAGCATAGTAGAAGTTGCCATTTACCACATGTCACACCTCTAGTTAGTTGGAGTTTTCACTGAACTATATTTCCAACTAAACAGTCATGGCTTGCTGTCACCATTGTGTCTTTTCCCAATGTGCTCATTATATATGACATGGATGTTGGTTGGACACAGATCTTTGGATCACATTTCTTCTTCAGAGTTTAGGAGATATGACATCATCATTCTAGCTTAAAATATTACTCTACAAAAGAGTGAGCATAGTCTGCTGCTGTTCCCAATGGTAAGAAACTAACTATTGGTTCTCATATGACAGAGGCAACCTCCCTTTATCCTTGAAATCTGGCAACAAGAAGAGAATCACCTAGAATAAATAGAAATGGATACACTTTTAGATTATGCTATTTATTTTAGGCTCAGTGCCTTATTATTATATTTCAGAATTTTCCAGTTTTTTATTGTAATACTTATTCTGATTCATTTATTGGATTTTCAACTCAAGGATGCCTATATCTATTAAAGCTTGTATAACATTACCTTGGTCACTCTTCCATAGCTATTACCTTCAATTTCCCTTAATGTGTTCATCTTTTTCTTTTGATTTTCCTGTGCTTATCACAAGCCTCCCTCTGCATAAGCAATTTGTTTTTTAGCCATGTCCATTCAATTCCTTTCTGCATGTAATTTATTTATTAGTTCCATAATGGTGTTATTATAGTTTCAATTTGTTTCCTTATATTTTCAGTTTTCATCTTTACCTCATTCTGTGTTGTTATTATCTGACTTTTGAGTTGGTATTTTATTCAGTTTGTGCTTTTAATATGTTTTTTTATGGTATGCAATGGTAGTTAAAAGTTGGCCTGTGTTCTTTAAGCCTGGCTGAGGTGGTTTCTTTTATTGTTCTTTTATCACTGTTGTTCTCTTGCACACTTCTCATGCCACTATTTTTTCACCCTGTTGGCACTCCCAGTGAATTCTGTCTATTTTTGTTTCCTCTTCTGGCATAGACTGGCAAAACTCCCCTTCAGTCCCTTCACATGCTTTCTGAGTCTGAGGACCATCCTCTGGAATACATAGCACAAGGGCTCGCTAATAATGTGTCCTCACTTCTAAGCAGCTGGGGGAATGAATGTTGGCAGATCAGCATGAGTATAGAAAATGTTCTTGGACTGGGAACAATCTAGTAGTTTAAATATGCTATCTTCGGGCTTTTTCTGTTTGCTCTTCTTACTGGGGTGTTTAACATCTTCTGTTCCAGTCTGGATGTGCTGGTTTCACTGGGAGCCCTGTTTCCTCGGTCTAATGTAGTGCTCTATGTAGGTACCCACACTCTGAAGGTATTTCACTATCTTGAGGATTGTTCTTTACCACTTAGTGCATTTCTCTGTTAAAATCCACTTAGGGTTTTCCAAAATTTCATGTTCAGATTTCCTTCTGGTTGATGATGCATTTTGTATAGGGTATAGATGAATTTCTCCTACTATTATCCCATCTAATAATCTTTATGTTCATGGCTAAATTTTGTATATTTATGCTTGTTCTGCTAACCTTATCCATTCAGGCTTATTTAAACCAAGTGTTTTCATGGCTTCTCTTTACCATCCATTTTATTTCCTTTGCTTTTCCTGGATTCTATGAGATTAGTAAACGTTCTGTATGATCTTTCTCCTTCCTTTCCTTCTTTTCTTCTTCCTCCCTTTCCTGCTCCAAATTCTTCCAGTTTTTCTTCATGTTCTTCTTCTGCATTTAGTTGTTTGGATGATCTAAGTAGTTTGCATGCATAAATATTCTGGAGGCCTGCATAGGTAGCTCAGTCTCCATGAGCGTTTGTTGCTCTTGCAGAGGACCTGGATTGGTTCCCAGCCCCCACATGCATACACATATAATGCATCTTTAAAAATAAGTACAGAAGGAGGGGGAGCAAAAAAATAATAGTAAGGATATCTAAAAATGTCATAAGGAATCATACTAGTAATTATTTTCCTTAAATATTATAATATACAAAAGTCTTTGTATAAATATACAGAAATACTTTAAGTGAAATTTTATCATCTGGCCTGATAATGCTCCCCCAAGAGCCAAAGAGCCTAACAAAAATGCTAACATCGATATGAGAAGCCCTCTTCTGATTTGCTCATCAGGGTACACAAAAGACTGCCCAAACATACAGACTATTGTCATTATCCTTAATAGCTTCCCTGCCCCCTGAGATGGAAGGTGAATTTCTATTGCTAAAGACATCATGAACTTCAGACATGGAGTCCAGAGGCCCCTGAGTTGGAATTGACCTAAATGCCTCCTCCATGAGGATTAGCTTTTATGCTACCAGAAAATAATATGCAAGCTTCTAAACGAGGGAAGCAACCAACAGCCCTATCCAGTTATGATGCAGATGAACCACATCAACCCGCAGGGCAGGATAACACTAAGGGTGGCAGTGTAAAGGATAACATAAGGCAATTGTGGTACACATGCCTTGGTGGTGACCAATAGCTCTCTAATCGGCTTAAGATCTAATCAACAAGAGCGAAATCATTCCTGGTACCAGAAACCTAGCCAATTACCCAGGGCTAATGAAGTCATGGATCTTGGGGAAAAACCTAAGGCCACCACTTTACTAAACCAAAATGGTCCCTAACTATATACTAATAATTTGTTCTTATACCCATAGGTAAGTGTCTTCCTCATCAAAGAAACTTGTCTTTGCAACAAACAGAGATCTTTATAGAAAACCACTACCAACCAACACGCACTTTTGTGGAGCCCAATCTCAATAGCTATATCTAAAAAACAGCTCCTGCATCTGAGGCTCCGGGATCATTGTAGAGGAGGGAGCAGAAAGACCACAGGAGTCAGAGGAACAGGGGGCTTGCACGAGATCATGTCTCCTAGAAATGTCAAAAGCTACACCCATAACTTCTCACCAACATAGCTGCTTTAATATGAGTTGAACAAGGACAACTAGACATGCTGCCATGGGCAAGGAAAAGCCCTTGAGGCCTCAACCCAACACAAAGAACTATCGGCGACTACGGAATGCTGAGAGCTGAAGAAACAGTCTTCCCAGGGAGTAACACACTAAGTGATTATCTGTTATCAAATGGTCAGCCTTGAAAACATGCATACAAGTAGCATTACACAGACTGAGCATGTTATATTTATGAATTTTATATATATATAATGTATGTGTAACAACAATTATAAAAAAAAGTGGCTATGAATTAGAAAGAGAGCAAGGAGGAATATATGGGAGGTTTGGAAAGTTGAAGAGAGAAATTATGCAATTATATGATAATCTTAGAAATAAAAAATAAAGTTTTATTGTTTTTCTTTAACCCACAGCAAATAATGTAAAGTAGCGTATTTATATTAACAAGCATTAATTTAACAACATTTTATGGCATAAATATACCTGGGTCACAAACTCAGATCAAGCAGTATAAGTTGTTCCTAAATCTGTATACTCCTTCCTGGTTTTCCTTCCCTTCCTAAAGCTGGCTTTCTGTCTTCTTCACCAACCTGGTTTTGCCTACTGTGAACTTCATATAAATGAAATATGGTGACGTGAACTCTTTGTGTCTGGTCCCTCTTGTCCACTGTTTGCTGTTAGCATCACATGGTATGGGTTTGTACTGGTGACCCGGGTGCGTCTGTTGCTTTGAGTATCCCATTAGATAAGTACCCTACAACTATTTATCCATTCTGCTCCTGCCCCATATTAGGTTGTTTTTAGGTGTTTGGTGATTATGAATAATCCTATTTTGAACATATGTTCATATCCTTTATTTGTTGTAAAATCACTTTATTGTAACTAATTCACAAATAATATCATACAGCTAGATTAAGGTAGCCACTCAAACAAATGCTTGCCAGTTCCCAACTCTGTTTATCCCAGTGAACTTCTATACATTCAGAATGGCCATTCTAGAGCCATAGAGTTTTGCTTAGTATTTTGCTCTTTCACTGTAAATATTATTATTATGCTCTTATCCATCACAAAGAAAAGAGAAAAAAAGCATGCAGAGTTGAATTCAGAAAACCAGTTTTACAGCCTGTTTCATGACTCACGTGTCCTTCTGCCTACCTCCCTTCCTTCTTCATCACCCAATGTTACCCTTGTTGGTCTCTTTTCTAAATGTAATGCCATACCTACAATTATAGCTGTTTACATATAAACATGCATAAATTGTAGACTAGGATCAACATATAAGGAAGAACTTTTTTTCCCCTCTGAGTTTGATTGACCTCATTTAATATTATGCTTTCTAAATCTACCCATTTTTTTCCTGCAAATTTTATGATTTCACCTTTCTTTAGGGCCAAATAATAACTTACTCTGGATACATACTACATTTCATTTTCAATTCATCTGTTTATGGACATTTGGTTTCCATTCCTGGCTATCATAAACAAAGTAACAATAAATGTGAATGGCTAAACATTTCAGGTAAGATATTGAGTTTACTGGGTACATGCCTAGGTATGGGCATACAGCTTGATCATATAGCAAGTTCTATTTTTAGTTTTTGGAGGACCTTCCAGATTGATTCCCATAATGACTGCATTAATTTGCACTCCAGCTAGCACTGAATAAGAGTTCCTCTTTCCCTACAACTTCGCCAGCGTTTGTCTGAATTTCTTGATGATCACCATTCTGACTGGGGTGAGGTGGAATCTTAAAGTAGTTTTACCATGTATTTCCCTGATGACTAGGGATATTGAACACTTTATGAAGTAGTTTTCAGCCATTTCTGTTTTGTTTTTTTTTTTAATTGAGAACTGTCTGTTCTTTTCAGTAGTCTGATTGTTGATTGGAAGTTTTATTTTCTTGCTATTTAATTTTTGCAGTTGGTTGTAAAGTCTGGCTATTAGCCCTGAATCTGAAGTGTAGCTGGTAGTATTTTCTCCCATCCAGTGGGCTATTAGTGCTGGTGATAGTTTCTATCACTGTGCAGAATGAAACATTTTAATTTAATATAGTCCCATCTGTTGATACTTGAGGTTAGTCTCTGTTCAGGTTGTGTTCACCTCCTTCTTGGAACCTATCTTTCATACATGTTTAATTTACATTTCTGTTGGGTTTATGATTCAGAATTAAATATTAGAGCTACTGGATCTTAGGCTATATGATCAATACTTATTACAAAAGTCTTTTGATGTCAGTTTACCAATTTTTATTTCCATGTCAGGTGCACAAAAGTTGTACTACATGCTTACCACAATTTCACCGCAAACAAGGGACTTCTTGTTTCATTAAATTTGACCTGTTACAGGGAATTGCTGATGGGAATCCCCCTTTAATGTTTCATTAAATTATGAGGCATTGTCTGTAGTCTGCCTTCCCTTGCAGCTGGTAAGACAATCTCTGAATTCCTGTGTTTGGTTTCACTATAGTGAGTCTAAGTGTGGATATAATTTTTATACTCTTGTTTTTTTTTTTTAATAGTTTACTTCCAGCTGAAGGAGTTAAATTTTTATTTAATTTAGGAGAGCTCTTTTAAAACAATATTTCCTTGTGATTAAACTTACTATTTTTCATGTTGGCAGTACTGCTTGCCTTTCTGTTTCTGATGAATAGGGTCACTTAACAAATTTTGAGCCAGATACATATTTTGCATCTTTCCTTTTTCATTTTTATATGTTTTTTGTTCTATGTTGGATCAGAGGAGGTAAGTTAAAGTGTGAACTAATTGCTGTAGTTTGGCCAGAGAGGCTAAAATGAAGAAGTACATGACATTTATTTTAAACTAAAGTAAGTAATTATAAAATAGCCAGTTTTACCATATTTGGAGTCTATTTAGAGGTGTATTCTCACTGGATAATCATTTGAAACATGTTTTAATGTGCAGTAGTGGTAGTTTAATGGAAAGAAGCATTTGTTCATAAGATCATTTAAAATGTTTTTGGTCCATATGAAATTAAATCTCACTTCTAAGTTCTAGTATAAGGAAAATATTCTGAGTAGAAGGCTGTTTGATTCTATATGACATTGTCATTTGATACTTTAAATTTTTATCTAATTGGAAAAAAGATTAAAATTTCCATGTAAAATGCATGTGAATGTGAGATATGCATGCATGTATGGACTGTAAAATACATGTGAGTGTGTGTATATACATATATATGAAATGTGAAAAAGAAAGGAGGAAATGAAGGATAAAGGGGGAGGGAGAGAAAATGAAAGGAAAGAAAGGAGAGAAACCAAAGGGAAAAAGTGGGGAGGGATTGGAAAGAGAAAGAGAAAAAGAGGTGGGGAGGGGGAGGAAAGGGGAGAGAGAGAGAGAGAGAGAGAGAGAGAGAGAGAGAGAGAGAGAGAGAGAGGAAGGGAGAACCACTGAGGCATGTTTACTTGGGTTCTTTGGATAGTGCCCGGCCTTTAGTGGCTATTTGTGTATATCAAAACAGAGTGGATAAATATCTGAGCCTCACCCCATTTCTAGAGTAGAGGGAATGTGGTAGGGAGCCCATTGCAGCCCACTGCAGCTGGATCAGGTGAGTGAGAAATGAAAGAAAAGTAGTATTAATATCAGGTGTTTGCTCTTTTGTAACATGGTTACCAAAAGCAGCGATTGTTTTATTTTGACCTTTTCATATGGTCGTGATTCTTCTGAGTTATCATTATGTCAGCTCAGCCTGCCTCCATGTCCTGTGTTTTTCTGAGCCTTTCCGAGTTGAAAAGAATCAGGCTAGAGGTGTGAAGTTTTGCACACGTGGCCTGCACACTCCGACACGAACATGTTTGGAGGAAATAAGCACAACAGCTATCCCCCTGCTGCTGCTCTGGGTTGTGAACATCCTAAAGCTCTGTCCAAGGCTGTGTTCGGATACATAGGATACATGGTTAACATTTCCAGCATACAAGGCTTTTCAGTCCCTATCCTACTCAGATCCTTAACCAAGGCTCTAAGGCTGGGCAGTGGGGAACAAACCAGAGAGATGAGGGGACCCTGTTCACATCCTATGGCCTTATCCTCCACTAAGTGCCCACCCCAGGTCCCTGCTCATCTGCAAATTTTTATTGGGCTGTGTTAGAAGCAAGAATGCCTCTGCAGATTGTTTATGTCTAAGACTCACCTCCAAGAGAATGGCTATTTAATGACTATTGATTCACTGCTTTATCACATTAAAGGAGAAAAGATTTGGCAACAGGACTACGAAAAATTTTTGATGGGCAGGCCTCAGTGGACAGTGCTGTGTTTTCTGTGTCCTTGAGCACCCTGAGCCACAACATGCCCCATGGCTGAATGTTCCCTTTAGTTTTTCTTCAGATGATTCACACCTGCTTGCCGTCTGTCACCAGGCAAATAGTTGAGGATGGGAAGCGGAACTTTGGCAAACTCCTGAATACTGAACTGTAGTGGGTAGCTGTTCTGTCTATGACCTTGAAGCGCTGCCCCTAGAGATGCAGTAGGTAACCACTCCACCTGCCTATGACCTTGAAGTACACGCCCCTGAGGCGTGGCCTCTTGGCGACCCTTAAGACCTGAGATGCACATAGGCATTCTGCTCTCTTTGCCCCCTGGTGGGACTTGGATGCGGGACTGTTCCAGGTGGGCGGAACAGCATTCCAGAACCTGTGTCAATTCTGTTCTGTACACTGAGTTTTTCCCCTTAATAAATTCTTTGCCCTTTAAACAGACTCCGTGGATTTCTCGTTATACTGAACAGATGACTAAGGGAAGAAGTTAGTTCTGGATGGTCAGAGTTGACTCGGTAGGACTTTCACTTCTAGGAGCTGGAAATACTGTGTAAGGCGCTGTCAAGAATCAGGACGAGAGCACGTGCACTCAAAAACTCAGGAGAAGGAAAACAGAGCTGAGTTCCATCCCAACTCCTGGGAAGGTGGTGTTTCTGACTGAGAATTAGCATAACACAGGTCTTGGTTCTTTCTTTAGCTTCCTTGCTGTTGGAAAGAACTTACCAGGAAATAATTGATTCTTCTTGTGGCTCATTATTTCTCAATAGGGAGGAAGAGATAATACATATCTGTACGTAATATTGCCCTTGCATTATTCATTGTCTTTGATATTAGCACTTTCCGATGCACTGGTCTCCTTTCAGATATAAACAAACTGTAAATCCGAGTTAAATGATTTGGCCAACGTCTTCGGCTGTAAGTGAGAGGTTTCAGATTGAAACCTAGCCCTCGGAGCATAATGGGTAAAAATAGAAGCCTTGGTGGGGAAGAGGTTAAATCGATCCAGTTTCTAAAACCGTAGTACCTGGCCTGCAAGGTACGTGGTTAAGAGAAAGAAAAGAAGGGTTCCCTAAGACATAATAATGCTTGTGTATGCATCTGGCATGTCTTAAATTATGCACAGAGAACTGGTGAGCATCAGTAGCCCTTGGAGGATGAGGTGAATGTAGCATACATAAGAAACACACTCAAGTTTCAGGTTGTTGGGTGGTTAGTGCCAGTCCATGAGAGTGTGCATGGCCTACCTGACCCCAGCTTTTCTACGAATGTGTCTGTTTGTCTGTCCTTTTTCTATTCCCTCCCTAGCCTTCATACGGTTTCCAAAACCAAGGTGCCTGGTGCTGGTTATGTGTTATACCTTCTATTGTCATCTGAGAACTGTTTCTACCAGCAAAAATTCATTCTACTAAGTAGTTAGCAGGAATATTGATTTCAGATAATGATATTTAATGAATGTTTACAATTCAAAAATTTCCCTCTTCGTCGAGACTAGGAGGAAGCTGGCCTCAAGCATGGCTGCTCTGATCACCATTAATGTTGGTGCGTGCTTGCCTCGCTTGTTGGAGTCTGTTAATCTTACTGTAAACATTTCCTTCCTCTTTTTAAGAACAATCCATCTCGGCCAGGCGGTGGTGGTGCACGCCTTTAATCCCAGCACTCGGGAGGCAGAAGCAGGCGGATCTCTGTGAGTTCGAGGCCAGCCTGGACTACCAAGTGAGTTCCAGGAAAAGGCGCAAAGCTACACAGAGAAACCCTGTCTCGAAAAATCAAAAAAAAAAAAAAAAAAAAAAAAAAAAAAAAAAGAACAATCCATCTCAAATACATCCGATTAGATATAATATAAGCCGAGTACATTATAAAAGCGAGTTTATTCTTTTTATTTGTGTTATTGTTTTTTTCCATTTCCCTCAGTTTCTACAGCTAAGATACAAGTCCATGACATATGATTTTTTGGCTCAATCCAATTGCCATCTGGTCTCTCTCTGTCCTTAATCCTTTTCCTATTTTCTCCTGTTCCCTCCCACCAAAATGCTGTCACCAAATCCATCTTCCTGTCCCTTTGTTGGACTGTCGCTACCACCTCCAGTGCCTAAAGATCCTGCTCTGTGCCATAAGCTGTGGCTTTTCCTGTGTGTTCCTCCTCGGCTGTCTCTCCTTTGTCCTACTTATGACTGTCACATCTGCTTCATCTCCATATTCCTACTTTCTAATATCTCTAATGCTCCTACAACACCGAAATCAAACCCATGCCATGTGTTTACCCCTCTCAACCCTTAAAATCTATTTACTTTTACAGCAATCTTTTTCAGCCTCTGCACTCACGTCCACCTATCCTTAACCAGTTCGTAAATTCATAAATGGTTATAATTACATTGTATTGTTCTGTTGATTGTATTCATGAATAGTTTTATGTCACTGCAAATCAATCCCCTCGCCCCTTTTATCCAAACCATAAGCATGATTAAATAGTTATGCATGTATGTATTTGTCACCAAGTCCTTTCCAGGAGATGGGATGTCATAAATTTAGCATAAGACACTATCAGGATGGTGACAGGCCATTAGAAACCTGAAAGGACACAGCACCAATTCGGCAACTGATTAACTGCTTCTCGATGGAGTGCAGGATGTAAATGAGGAATGCAGCCTGAAAACTGAATGTGTATCTTGGGCGTCAAGTTCTTGCAAATGTGCATGTAGGAAAATGTATTGTAATTGGGCAAGGGTTCCAAATTCATTACTTACTACAGAGCATAGCAGATACTAAATTGGATGGAAGAAGGACACTAAAGGAGAGATCAGAGGAAAATAAAGAGGTCTTACAGATTTGAACACCCTGTTTTTCATAGATGTTATTTCGCAGAAGCTGTGAGACTGAGCGCATGAAAGGAGCTTGGGAAGTCTCCTTGCTTTATAAATGACATGCCTCAACTTGACAATAAATCAGTTTAGGAACCTTTTACAGAAAGAGATGTCACTATGAATTAGCTTTTACATTTTTGTCTTAAGTAGTATCATCATAAAACATTTAATCAAGACACTAAACCTGTCAAAGGTGGTGAGTAATTTAAGTCACAGAGTTTTTTTTTTTTAAATCCTTTTTTTCATGTTGCCATTTTTCCCTTTTTCCTTATATATAAATTTTGACCTGTGAATTTACCAGATCTGGTTATAGTAGCAATAACTAGAATGATAACCTCCAAATGTTGGTAACCACGTGGACTAATTAAATATTTTGGCCGGAGACCAGCATGAAACCAGCATGCCTTGTTCTAGTTTGTTCAGCCACAGGAAGGAAGTCGTTCTCAGCATGCAGCTGTATTTGTTTGTTCGTTTGCGCTCTTGCAGCTTTCTAGATATTTCTCAATTCTATGTCAAGGGTAAATAACTAAAATGATTATATGTCAGACTTCACTTACACGGGGTGAAATTTGATCTTCTTCATGAGCAAGGAGAGCTGGAAACAAAGAAGGTACATCCCGGGAGGGCCACTGGGTGCCACTTTGTCCTGGGCCGTCTCCCACTGCAGGGCCAAGCAAGCACTTACCTTCTTGACTTGCTTGGTTTCTGTTGAGAGCAGGCCCTTGTTTTCCCAGACTCTGATCTGCAGGCTGCCTGGCCGAACTCTTGCCTGCCTCAAGCTTTTCTTGCCCTGGTGACTGGTTCAGCTGGGTATCTCTGACTTTGCCCTTGAACTTAATTGTTTACTCTCTGCCTCAGTAATTACAGAGGCCTTACTCCCTGCTGCCTTCCTCTTTCTCTCTCCAACCCATTTGAACCAGGCCAGCTCTGTCTAGCCTCCCACCAGGACCTGGAGATCACACACGCAGCAAGAAGCAATGAAAGCCAGCTTACTGCTCAAGTGAAGGCACCATTAGCAGATGCTGTTTAAATTCCAGAAAATGACAAAGATCACAAAATTGTGACTCTTAGCAGTTATTCCAGTCAAGGCTAAATTGATTGAAAAGGAGGAGGAAGAACAGGAGAATAATTATCATGAAGGCAGATAGGTGGATGCCACTTCCTTTTAAAAACCGAAGTAATAAATTCCTCACTGTAGACTTCCAATAACATCTGTCGACTTAATTAGTGAGGAAATGCTTCAAGGATGAGTTCTTCCTCCAAAGTCCATTGTCTTTTTTAACAGATGACACAACCGAGGAATAGGTGGGGAGCAGGTGTGCGATGCTCTGAGTGTTGACTTGCGTTTGGCAAAACTCTTGACTGTAGAGTGAGGCCATTAGAGGCATTGTCAGTGAGATTGATGATGCTCCCCATTTGGAAACTGTCCTTGACAAATTTTATAAAATGTGCAATTCTTCTCCAAAGACACGCCACGAGTTGTGGCAAAAATGCAGCACACAGCATGCCCTTTTGCGGAGACAATGATTGGATTAGCTCAAGGAGGCACATCTGGATTGAATTACGACAGGTCTGAAATAATTCTACTGAAATGTGTCACTGCAGATGGTGCACAGCCAAGTGAAAAAGAGAAGCATAAAAAAAGCTGAAAGAGAGAGAGAAGGGTCTCTTTAAATAATACTGTGAGCGTTTTCAGTCCTTGGACTTCCCTTTCTGTGCGGTAGGAACCTGGCTTGTTGGGGGAGGGGAGCCTTAGAGATGGCAGCTTAGTCCCAGGGCTGGAAAGGCATAAGCAATAAACTTGAATGCGGTGTGCTGTTCAAAGTGTGAGCCTTGGTGTCTTGATCTGGGCCACATTTACCATGTACATAGAAAGAAACCAAAGAAATGCCTGCCTACATTGGGCAAGTTCTTCATTTCTTGACAATGGATAACTTAAAATGTTATTTTAAGTTGAAACCGACATAAAATGAAGTACAGCAGTAAGTTTGATGTTTATGACTAAGAAAAAGAATAACTAAACTATCTGTGTTTGCATCCACCGATTGTTCCCTAGCAGAGCCCTGTTGGTATGAATTGCCTACAGACAGTTCCGTTGTGGCTAGAAGTATCTGGAATATTGCCAGTCTGGACAGGAGAAGCCCAAACTCAGGAGGCTCGGAGCAATCTGTAGAACCTGGGACTGAGAACCGTGTAAGGCTGGATAGATATTTCAGGTCTCTTCCTCTTTTATTCCTTACTTTCCTTTTTTCAAACAAACACAAACAAAACCTAAAACAGAGAGATATTTGTGTTTCAGGTTTTGGATGGCTTTTTAAGAGTCACCAAGTCCATTATGTGGAAACTCCACAGGAGTCTTCAGAAGTGGTTTTCGGGTGTCCAGTGGAAGGCCTTCAGTGACAAGAAATGCCCTTTTCATCCTGTAGGAATGCCTGTTCTTCAAGGAGTGAGAGCTTGGTTTCTGAAGTCAGAAACTAACAAGGAAAGTTGGTCATCATAATCTAATTGTCATCAAATCTGATATCCTAAACATCTCACTCAGTGCTCTGTTTGGAAAGCTTTACTAGATATTCTTGATTTTAAAATGGTCTGAAGGAGACTGACTTGGCTTAGCTCTACAGGGGAAGTCCAAATCCCCTTCCAGTCAAGAGTAAAGAGTCAATGAGGTCATCCAAGTTTGTGACATCTAATTCAGTTGGGAAACATGCAGAGCTTTTGAGCCCTCCTAAAGCTGGGATGGGAAATTCTTACTTACTTTTAGGCTAGAAGCGTTGATGGTTTGAGAACATTTCTTCATTTGTTCCTCATTTTCGCTTTCCGTTTTCAGAGTCAGAAGGTCGCCAAATATAGGCTGTTACCTCAGAGAGAAACAATTAAAAAGCTATTGTCCTTTTCAGCAAAATCAAACACACACACACACACACACACACACACACACACACACACACACACCAGACAACCCACAGTTCTCACCCTAAAGAGATTAAGAGACAATTTATTCTGAGATCAAATTAGAGTGACCATGACCTGGGAATACAGATTTAGATTACCCCAAATTCCATGTTTCAACATGAAACAGCTTCATAAATTTTTATCATTTTGCAGATCAAAGCAAGTCGTAAAAGAAGGCAAGTTAAAAATCCATAAGTTTGTTCATTTGGAAGGTAGTCCCAGCAAGATGGATGAAGCTTTGCTATAGGCCTCAGATGCTAGCTGATGACATTTGACATTCTTAGCTTTGGCGTTTGTGGAAGTCAGTGAACTGCTAAATTAATGGATTCCAAAAGTTGGGGTTTTGTTTGTTTGTTTGTATGTTTGTTTGTTTTTAATCTATTAGTCACAGAATGGTAATCTCTGGTAAACAGAGGTGGGCAAGGGCTATAAAAGTCACTGGAGATTAGATATTGGACTCCAGATCTGCAACATTCCAACTTCGACATATTACTTGTCCTTTTTTGTTTTGTTTTGGTTTGGTTATGGTTTGGTTTTTGGTTTTTCGAGACAGGGTTTCTTTGTGTAGTGGCCCTGACGATCCTGGAACTCACTTTGTAGACCAGGCTGGTCCATTCTCTCTGAGGACATAGCTTCTTTCCAGGAATTCTCCTTGACATAATGTTAAGCATAAAAAAAAAAAAGCAAATTTTCCAGTTGATTTCATTATTTCAGCTGTACCCTTTCCTATAAAGTGTCGTTTTCACAAGGGCTACTTCTGCCTGTTTAATACTGCCAGCATCTTTAGCCTCAGGAGTAGAAGAACATCCTTGGGCTTTCTCGGGGTAGGGGAAGTGAACCCGGTGTGGCAAATTTCTTCTTCGCCAGTGCACACTAATAAACGAGTGCATGGGGGTAGGGGCACTCCCATACACTGAAGATGGAACCATATAACCTTACCTTGGAGATGCTTTTCCTGCCAGCACCGACTCTGCAGTGCATAGTAGAGCCACAGGATGAGGGAGCCCTGGTCCATGCTCATTAACTGTTTCATGGACCTTGAAATGCTAAGAGCCCAACAGCTGCTTTGGCAAAAAAACGTCTGATGGAGTACTTATGGAAGGGAGCTGCCTCTCCAGCTCAAGTGCCCTCTTCCTCTGTGAAGAGAGACTCTTTCCCAGTGCAGTGAACACTTACAGGGATAAGCAGAGGAAAAGATAGAAGATGCTTAATGAAGACGACACTCAACCGTGAGTACAGTGCCGAGAAAGAAGTGACATGTGGTCTTTGGTCACCTAGAAACGTACAGAGCATTCAGAGCTAAGTATAGAAAGTTCCTATGGACAGATTTGCAGCAATGGAATCAGATTTTGAAAAATCCCTTCATCAAAAAGGAGGATATCAAGAATCCTGGGTACTTAGGACTACTGTAACTTCTTAAAAATGAGAGAGCAACAGAAAGCTAAGCCTCATGTGAGCAGAAATTTTAGTAAGTGTGAACAGTTTCTGAACCTAGAGGAAAGAGGGAAAGTCTATTAAAATTGATCCATTATGCTAAATAAAAGAAAGAGGAGGAGAAAGAGAGGAAGAAAAGCGGGACAAGAGAAGGAAGGAAGGAAAAAAGGAAGGAAGGAAGGATAGATGTGGTGATATTTTGAGTATACTCTAACAAATAAAGCTTGTCTGAAGCTCAGAGGGCAAAGCCAACCACTAGTTAGCCATAGAGGTCAGGCAATGGTGGCACACACCTTTAATCCCAGCACTTGGATCTCATGCCTTTGCTCCCAGTATTTGGGAGACACACACCTTTAATCCCAGTATTAGGGAGGTTGAGACAGGAAGTAATATGACTGGTCAGAGAAAAGGAATATCAGGTTGAAGGAGACAGGCTCTTAGTCTTTTTGGCTGAGGAGTTGGTGAGGTAAGAGGTGGCTGTGGTTTGTTCCTTTGCCACCTCAGGCTAGAGGTCTGGAGGCTCCTTGGAGAGTTGCTTCTATGAGTTCATGTTCAAAGGCTGAAGAATCTGGAGTCTGATGTCTACAGGTAAAGGCATAAACAAACAAACAAACAAAATCCAAATAAGCAAATAAACAGCACCCCAGAAGGATGCAGTGGACACGTGTAGCTGGAGAGCTTCTCTCCAGGTCCCACCAAGCCCTCGCAGTTCCACAACCCACGTATAAAATAATCATTCAGATGCTTATATTATTTAAACTGTTTGGCCTAATGACTCAGGCTTCTTGTTAACTGTTTTTTTTTAATCTTAAATTAAACCATTTCTATTAATCTATAAGTTGTCACATGGTTCGTGGCTTACCAGTATCTTACATCTCGCTTGTCATGGCAGAGGCTGACAGGTCTCTCCCTCTATTTTCCTGCTCCCTCAATTCTCCTCTCTGTTAGTCCCGCCTATACTTCCTGCCTGGCTACTGGCCAATCAGTGTTTTATTTATTAACCAATCAGAGCAACACATTTGTCACACAGAATATCCCACAGCAGACATGTACATAGGCCAGTTTTCCTCTGTAATGTTTTTGGGTTGTGAGCCTAGCCTTTAACGGCTGAGCCATCTCTCCAGCCCCCTCTGTAATGTTTTTATCCCCATGGATCCAAGCCCATTGGTCAATGTTTCCCACATTCACCACAGGTGGCCTACACTGAGTTTATTGACTCACATGTCAACTGTCTCCAAGACATACCCAGAAGCACACTGTATCAGTTTACATACAGAGCTTGCCTTAGCAGTTTTCTGGATTCTTCTAATTCAGACAGATTGACAATCAAGATTAACTATCATAACTCTCATGGATGTTTGAGAAAGAACCATGGTTTGAAATCAAGATCGGGATACTCAAGAGAGGAATAAGCATGGATTGAAAAAAGAGCCCTTAGAGGTTAAAATGTGAATTAGCAAACAAACAAACAAACAAAAACCAATGTAGCTGAGTGTTAATATGGAGGCACACACCTGTAATCTCGGCACTTGGGAGGCCGATGCAAGAGGATTGCCGGATATCAGGCAAGCTAGGGATACAGAACAAAACTCCTTCTAACTCCATGCCCTGTCCCTAGAAAGAGAAGACAGAGAGAAAAGAAGGAAGAAAGGGGAACAGGAGAGAGGAAGGAAGACAATATAAAGACCAAAAGACAGTCCCCAGAAGCTACCCAGACAGCAGTTGTGTGGACTTGAGCTCCCACCACAGATCTGTGGACAACAAATCAGCCATCAATGGGCACTGTTCCTGTGGCTAAAGAGCCATCACATGGCTTCTACTGCTGCTGCCTGGCGGCCCGATGCGGTATTAGTCCTTTGTCCCTCATGTCACCAGAGAATGTAATCTGATAGCATCTTGCTTCCTTCCCCTGTAGCATCTTCCACCTCTTACCCTGGGGACTCTTTGCTGCTGCCAAGAACAACTGTGACATCTTTATGTTTGTAGCCAGCAAGTGTGGAGGAGTGAAACTGTGGAGCAATCTCTGAGTAAAAATCATCCCCCAAAGAAGATGCCATTGGGAGATTACACCCCTTTTTTCCTTGAAGCAGACTGTGGTCAAAAACAAATTTCAACTTCTCTCTTAAGCTGTCCTACAGCATTTGAAGCTGTGGCCTTCTCAGGAATTCCCTCCATCCATTTTTGCTTCTCTCCCCTTCTCTTAGACTCCTGCTCTCTGTCACCATACTCTTAAGCAAAAAGATGGGTGGTTCCTTGGAAACAGTCTAGGATAGCCATCTTCAGACTGGAAGGGCTCAACGTGTCCCCAGAAACTGAATGGAAAAGACCCTTGCCTAGACAGAGCAGCATGATAATAGAATATAAAGCAAATAAAGAGAAGAATAATAGATCACTTACAAAGGGAAAAGTACAGACCAGGATCAGCACCCAGAAGCCAGTTGATAAGGATACAGCATCTCCAAAGTTTATTATCAGCCAAAGCAAATCCTTTCAATAGACAATATCTGAGAGTCTACTCCAGCAAAACAGGCATCCAGCTGAGGAAAAGACAGTCGGGAGTCTGAACTGCCAACCTGGAAGGACAAGGAGGGGACATTGTCAAACACAGGTATGCAGAAGACAAGACACAGAGCAGAACAGGAGGTGGCCGGAAGTGAAGGGCAGCAGTGACCCGGGAAGAATCTGAACCTAAGAGTATCTCTGTTACCAAATAAAGAACTGAAGGAAAGAGAAAAGTTGAGACTTTTCTAGAAACCATTGGTAAAACTTACACCAAAAGCCATCTCAAGAGTATGAGATTACAATATTGTATAATTTTAAATGATTTGTACAATAAAAGGAAAACAAATGATAATGCAACCCCAGGACTTGGGAGGTGGAGGCCAGTTCAAAGCCAGCCAGGAGTGACTTAAGGTCAGCCTAGACAACAGAGAGATCCCATCTCAAACAAAACTAAAGGAAACAAAGCAAGACTAAACAAAACAGAGGGAGATCCACTTGACTTTGACGATGGGAAATGTCCAATCTCACCACAGGGCTCATGAATTTGGAGAAGGAACAGATACTTTTGTTCAGTAGTTAGCCCAACAATAAATTACTGTTGATATGTAATAATAATAATAATAATAAATACCATTGGTTGCTTTCCTTTAGTGTGAATCTCTAGATACATTCTGGAAAGATGGTAACAATAATGTCAATGTCTAAGTCAGAGGGGTAAAGTACGAGGTGGGAATGGATGGCAGAGTGCTCCCAGTCTCAGCCTAAGAAGTGGGCAGTTGAGGAATCATGTTTAAATTTGTTAGGAAAAAAAATTAGAGGTTTACTTTTTATTACTTAAGTTTCACAGGCACAGTACCAGTGATAAACACTAGAAAATGCAGAGGGGGAGGGGATGGTGCTGAGAAGGCAGTGGGTGTCATCTGTGGGAAGAGGCACTCTGAAACAGGAGTAGAAACACACTCTCGATGATCCCAGAGCCTTGCAGCACAGACTGTGGTGATTAAAATGGTGCCTCCGAAGTCTGGAGCTCCAGGCTAGGGAAGAGCTGGGCAAGAGGACACAGAAGGCTTTTCACAAATTTCAGGACTCTGATTTGTTTACTGTGCATGTCTCATATTTACAAACCTAAGTATGAAGTTATTTTTAAAAGCTGCCAGCCTTTAGGAGGCAAATTAAACCATAGGAACTGAGAGAATACCTTTGACCTAGTGCCCTATGCAAAACAAAGAGGAGGTACTTAGAGCAAAATCACAAGGAGCTTTAAGAGGACAGTGGGGCAGTAAGGACACATGGAAGGCCCAGGAAGGATGGAGCAAAACAGGGAGGTTGGCTTAGAAAATGACAGAGAGAAGATGCACTCTGTTGCACCAAGCCTTGGAATCATTGATGAGTTACATCAGTGGTTCTCAACCTGTGGGGTCAAACAACCCTTTTACAGGGGTCACCTAAGACCATCAGAAAACACAGGTGGTTACATCATGACTGATAACAGTAGCAAAATTACAGTTATGAAGTAGCAACAAAAATAATTTTACTGTTGGGGGTCAGCACATCATGAGGAGCTGTGTTGAAGGGTCGCAGCATTCAGAAGGTTGAGACCCACCGGTTAGATGAACCCTGGTCTGGACTTGGAACAGTCTGCATCTCAAAGATGATTCATCTGTGAAAGAAGCAGCTTCTGCTGAGACAGAATGGACTAGAGCTAGGTTTATTGGGTGAACGAACTCTCACCCCCTCCCGCCGCTCTCCCCTCCCCAGTACTAAGCAGTGCTTTGGCAAGAGAGGAAGAAGGCAATATTCATTCAAAATTGGAGCCTGGCCAGGTAGGCGAGAAAGGTGAGGGACAGGCATATTCTAGAAACTTGAGAGAAAGAATGAAAAAGCAGGCCAATTAGCAAAAGGTGTATTAATCAAAAGCCAATTTTGCAAATGGTGAAAAGTATTTCAATTATGTAATGAGCAATTCTTTTAAATGCAAAGTAGCATGTGAAAAGAGTGTTGTGTGCTGCAATTCAAATAACTAGCGCAACATAAATTATACTTATGCTCAGTGATTCATTAACTTGGGCTAGAGGTGAGTGCCACGTGCTGTGTGCTAAGACCAAGGCTCAGACTTCAGCACATTCCTATCCAAACTCATTGAACAAAGACTAAGCAGAGGAGCCCAGTTGGTGGAGAAACCTCTTGGTTAGCTATCAGCTACATCTGGAAACATTTAAAAAATGCTATGGGACAACTTCATGGAGCTGGAAAAGAGTCATTAGAACATGGAATGTTCTGGGAAAGCCTTGAGGTTCTTGGAAGCAACCCATTGGGCACTATGAGAACTAGGTTCTGCTTTACTCAGCTTTTTTGGACTGGCATTTGGCAACTCTAGTCCCTTTCACAGTCCTGGGTGGGCCTTGAAAGATGGCTGAGGCTTAGAAAGAGTCTTGTCATGTGATCTTAACTGTGGACCAAACTTCTCATTTGCAGTGAGTCCTGCTTCTGACTGAGGTCTTAAAATCTGACAGTCTTGAACTTGTGACATGAAACTACCCATATGGGGTGTGTAGGGGGATACAGGGCACCCCCAAAGGAGCTTGGCACCTCCTGCCTTGCATGAGTAGACTGAATTAAAGTCTGGTACCAGAGACTAATTCTGGCCTTGTATTAGTGTTCTCTAGAGGAACAAAACTTGCAAAATGAATAGATAGAAAGGGGATTTATTAGAATGACTTGCAGGCTGTGGTCCAGCTAATCCAACAATGGCTGTCTATAAATGGAAGGTCCAAGAATCCAGGAGTTCTTGAGTTCACGAGGCTGGATGTCTCAGCAGGTCTTCAGTATACACTGGAATCCTGAAGAAGTAGGCTCTAATGCCAGTGAAGAAAGGGACTTGCTAGTGAAAGCAGCAGGCAAAGAAGACAAAGTTCCTTCTTCCGTGTCCTTTACATAGGCTGCCAGCAGAAGGTATGGCCCAGATTAAAGTGGATCTTCCCACCTAAAATGATTTAATTAAGGAAATGAATGCCTCAGTGGTGAAGCCAGCTACTTGGGCTTTGGTTAATTCTAGATGTAGTCAAGGTGAGTCTGTGAACAAGTGCAGAAACATTATTTATCAATGCATTTACACAAGTATTTTGTGGTAAAGGAGGAGCTGAGAGGAGAAGGAGACTTTGCCTGTGTAACTCTGGCTGACAGAGACCTCAGAGGTCTGTGTGGCAGCTTCCAGTTTGGGCTCGGTGGCTCCTGGGATCACTGCCCAGCTATTGGCTCTATTTGCTCCCTTGCATTCTGAACTGCAGTAAGAGACACACACACCTTTGTTTGCTCCTTTGTTCACTGGAGGATTTGCTTAAGATTATTTTGTGCTCTGAACTTTGATATGGACTTGAGAGGCTGAAAACCTAATACAGACAAGGCTATTTCCTTTTTCTCTAAACCTCAATGTACTTTAACTGCATCTCCTTTGAGATTTTTTTATTGTTGTTTTTTCACTTTGAACCATAGTTATTTATTTGAATGTCATCTCCTATCTTGGGCTTTTGGCCAGACCTTTAAAAAATGGCTGTGGTGAGTAGATTTGATATGAAAATGTGTATTTCATAGTTCCTCAGAGAGAACTTTTGTAAAAAGCAGAGTTGGTTACCACGTATAAAATTTAGAAGTTGTCCCTACACAGACTTAGGAGTCTGTCTTCTTTAATAGTATTAGAACATCTGCAGCATTAAGAGTCCAATTAGAGGTTGTCTTTTTAGACCAAGCACAGCCTTTCTAGTGGGTCTGTGTTAGCCTTCCACTACCACAATAAATGTGTGAGATAACTACTCAGAAAGAGGAAAGGTCAGCTTTGCTTATATGAAACTCGAAGTTTCAGTCCCTGGTTATCTGGTCCCATTACTTTTTGGCCTTTGTCCAGCCAATGACATCCTAAAGCAGACTGCTTATTTTATTAAAACCAGAAACCAAAGAGAAAGACATGAAAGAAGCAGGCTTCCACTCTCCTCTTTAAGGGCAACCCTCAACATCCAGAAAACCTCCCACTAACCCCTACCTCTTGAAGGTTTCATCATTGTCCATTAGCACCACTGTGGTCGGTTTTTTGTCTGTTTGTTTTTTCACTCTTAGCTCTTTGGGAGCCTGCCACCCAGATCCCAAATAAATACACAAAGACTTCATCTTACTTACAAATGCTTAGTCTTAACATGGCTTGATTCTAGCCAGCTTTTCTTAACTTAAATTATCCCATCTACCTTTTGCCTCTTGGCTTTTACCTTTCTCTATTCTATATATCTCTCATTCCATCTTACTTTGTGGCTGGCTGTGTGGCTGGGTGCCTGGCCCCTGGCATCATCCTCTCCTTCTCCATTTCTCCTCCTCCCTCTTCTCTCTCCTATTTATTCTCTCTGCCCACCAGCCCTGCCTATTTCTCTCTCCTGCCTAGCTATTGGCTGCTCAGTTCTTTATTAGACCAATCAGAAATTTTAGACAGGCAAAGTAACACAGCTTCACAGAGTTAAAAAAATACGACATAAAAGAATGCAACACATCTTTGTATCATTAAACAAATATCCCCAGCATAAATAAATGTAACACATCTTAAACTAATATTCCATAACACAGCACTGGTTGTGCACCAAATCCCACATGGGTCTTTGGAGAACACATCAAAACAATAGCAACATATCAGATACCACCAATGGCTTTGAGCACTGGAGGTACTATTAACCGGAAGTTCTGAAGCTAGTTAGGGGAATGTGATTGTGGGTTAAATGTCAATCAGTTCTGGTAACACTTAAATCCACTCTAAGCCGCAGTTAGGAATAAAGGAGAAGGCAAAACTCTAGGTAAAAATATGTGGAAGATGTGTAGTGAAGCAGGGTAGGCATGGTGACACATGCCCATGTTCTCATCATTAGGGAAGCTGAGGCAGAAGGATTGAGTGTTCAAGATGAGCCTGGGACACACAGTGTAGCTCCTGGCCAGCCTTGACTACACAGTGAGATTCCCATATTAGAAAACAAACAAGGGTTAGTGAAAAATCAGGCATGGCTTGACATACAGTAGTTCTGACCCTCAAGGTAGTGATGGTGTTTTACCGGGCTTGTTTGGTGGTCGTTCAGATGTCTTTATCAGCTGGTGTGAAGCCTCTTTAGCTGCTTTGTAGGAGGGCTGATCAAAGATCATGGTGGCCCTCTTTCCATCCATGGAAAAGCAGGGGAGCAGAAACATGGGGGATTTACAATAGCACCCTCCAAGGATACCGTCATCCATGCTGTGTGGTTACTTGGCATTTATGTACAAAAGGTACCCTGCATGTTCCACGTAGGATCAACTCAAGGGAATCAATTATTCTTCAGAACTGCCCATGAGACCACACTTCAGCTGGAGTCCAACAAGGCCACAGGCCTTAGCTTCTTCGTCTGCCCTGCTGGCCTTGATTCTGAGAACAGCAGCATCTCAATAAACTATGCTGTTGGAAACCCAACCTTAGATACTGTGATGACAGAATTAAGTAGTTTAAAAGTTGAGAAACGGCTAGTGGCAGGGGGACAGGATGTGGGAGCTATTTCCTGCAGCATTCCCTTCCAGACTATGATTTAATCTCTGGCTCTTCAGCATAGGGCCTGGCATTCACTAAGTGCGTGACACATTTTATTTTCTTTGTCAAATGAATTTGACTTGGAGTTTGTTGAGTTTGAGAAAGCACCAAGGCATCTGCCTGAGATACAGAACGAAGACCCGGGAAGGCTGCTAGAGGTAGAAATTCAGATCTCTCACAGGGAAGGAAGCAATTCAAGACAGAGGCAGTAATTAGTGTCAAGTGCAAATGAAATCTGACTCTTTCAATGTAAAGCAGCCAACATTGGTCTTTATCTCAATTAGGTAGCTAATTCTCATTACTCTTAATCAATGAGTTACGATCTTCTAGTAATGTCTGGGCACAATTCCAATTAGTGAGTTTTGTTCACTGCTAGTCAGTAGGGTGGGTGGAAAAGAAGATCGATGGCAGGTTAGAGAAGTATTTGTGGATTTTGTTTGTCTTCTTGTGACAAATAATAGAACACGCCACTGAGACTCTTAGAAGAAGAAAGTCACCTTATACCAAAGAGTAGATCAATACTCATTTTCTTCATTAAAATATTGTATTTTCTAAAAATGTAAATAAGGGAAACAGACATATCATTCAGTTATTCCAAAGGTGACTTTTTTTAAAAAAAAATCTTTCTTTTATATTTTGAGATTATAATGCAACTCTATCATTTCCTCCCTCCAAGCCCTCCCATATACCTCTCCCTGCTTTCTTCCAAATTCATGTGCTCTTTTTCATTAATTGTTGTTGTTGTTGTTGTTGGTGGTGGTGGTGGTGGTGGTGGTGTGTGTGTGTGTGTGTGTGTGTGTGTGTAACTATATATCCTTTAATACATAAGTACAACCTTCCCGGTCTATATAATGTTGGTTTTATGTGTGTTTTCAGGGTTCACCACTTGCTATTGCATATCCATATAGGTCTCCGTTATCCAGAGGAAGATGATTTCAGGTGCTCTCAACTCTAGTTGTCCAGGTTCATCCCATGAACTGTGGTTACAGCTCTTTATGACATGCTAACAAACCCTCCTCCTGTGAGATGTTTATACTTTTCAAATATTTCTAGGCTGCCATCATTCCTCCCTCGTCTTTTCACAAATCTGCTCATATTTTATGCCTATAATACTTCTTATGAATCAATGTCCTTAATATTAAGCTGCTTCCCTTAATTCTCTATCCAATTTGTATCCATATTTTGATATAGTGCTATTCAAAGAAAATGAGATATTTCAGGCACAAATTATCCAAAGGTTCTTTGAAAGTGTATAAACTTTCCTCATCCTGGTTAGAATTTATGACTTATATGTGCTGAATTTATTAATATACTTTGAAAATTTGTAAATAATGCTACATAGGATATTTAAAAATCTCTATTGCATTTCTGCTTTATCCGTAATCGAGAAACAAGTGGGAATTAGATGAATTTAGAAAATATTTCTGCATTTTATTTCTTATTATGCAATATTGAACCACATGTCATCTTATTTATATCCATAAGCTGTCATTATTCCTCACTGTTCTTCCAAGTGGAGAATATCTAGAAACTATTGAAAAGACACTGTTTTCAGTCCAGATTGTTTGAATAATAGCATGTTCCTTCAAGCTTCACTTTTAATCTCTCAACAGGATGTCTTCTTTTCAGTGACACTTTAGTGGAGCATGCAGGGCCATTATTGTGACACTTTCATGATTTTATTCCTCTTGCTCACGAGTTGAGACTTGAGAATCTTAGTGCTGTCTTCATTTTTTAAACTTTTATTTACATTATTTATTTGTGTGGATGTAAGCGTGTGGGCATGTGCATGGAGGTCAGAAGATAGTTTGGGAGTCTATTTTCTTCTTCCAGCATATGTGTCTCCGGGATCAAACTCGAGTTGTCAGGCTTGGCAGCAAGGGCTTTTCCCACTGAGATATCTCACCAACCCTCGTATCTTGTGTGTGTGTGTGTGTGTGTGTGTGTGTGTGTGTGTGTGTGTGTGTGTGGTTGTGTGTGTGTGGTTTTGTAGCCATAATAGGAAATGTACAGTGTTTTCCTCTTCCTTCTTCAATGTATACCCTATATTTATACATTGTAAGTTTTGAAATAAACTTATATCCCTTCTGAATATAAAATATTCACTTGTCTCACTGTTACCATAAAGAGCACTAACGCTGGTGTGTCTCCTGAAGGACCAGTTCAGCTCTGTGGTTCCCAGGCTTCCCTGTGCACCTTTCTTGTCTGTGAAGCTTTTTCAAGGGGTCCCCAGGGAATTAATTGTTCCCTTGTTGCTTTAATGTATACCATGAATTGAGAGGGGTCATAAAGGACTTTGTCCTGTGGTCCCGACGCGGTCCTGTGTTCCTTTAGGACTAGAAACACTCAAGGGAGGAAGGAAGTGAAGATGGTCAGATTTAGAACGATGTGGTAACACTCAAGAGTCGTATCAGAGGTGGCAGAAAACTGACTTCTGGGCTCATGATATCATCCGATGAGTCATGTATTCCACTGGACTCAGAGTTTTTCTCTTAATATTTGCATCAAATATGTAGGCAAGGCCACATTCCTTTATATGCATACAATAGCCTTTCCTATGTCGACTCCACACAAATCAGAAAACAGAAACCACCTCAGGCACCTCACACACAGGGACTTGCACACAAAGGACTGGATTTTAAAAAGGGTTGTGGGACCAGCAAGATGCATCAGTGGGCAAAGGTGCTTGTCACTGAGCCTCATGGCCCGAGTTCCATTCTTGGAACCCACATGGTGGGAAAAGAGAACTGTCTCTGGCCATTGCACCTCAGATCTTTGTAACATGAATGTTAAAAGGTCTTATTAATTAAAAAGAAAAAGGAGCCAGATAATGGGGTGAAAGCTGAAAGATCAGAGAAACAGAACAAGCCAGCCACGTTCTTACCTCTACGAAATCCTCAGCCTCAAAAGAGAGACTTCCTGTTTACTCAAGCTTTATATACCTTTCTATGCTCTGCCATCTTCCTTCCTTCCTAGTGCTGGGATTAAATGTGTGTGTGCTTCCCAAATACTTGGTATCTCAAGTGCTGAGATTAAAGGCATGTGCCACCATGCCTGGCTCTATTCTCAGTGTGGCCTTGAACTCACAGAGATCCAGATGGATCTCTGCCTCCCTAGTGCTAGGATTAAAGGTGTGTGCTACCACTGCCTGCCCTCTATGTCTAATTTAGTGGCTGGCTCTGCCCTCTGATCCCTAGATAAGCTTTATTTGGGTACACAATATATTACCACAGATCTTCCCAAACATGCCCCGGTAAATGTATACACACAGTCAGTCAATAAATGTGAAAATGTTGGAAAGCCTGAAGGAGCACAAGATAGGAAAAGTAGAACCAGCGACTACAGGGAGTTCCTGCGAGGTCTCGGCTGGAAGCACATAATGGAGAACTAGGAAGTCTTTCACCCAGGGATACTGCTGGAGGCAGAAACCACACCACTGCCAATTTTGTTGCCAGAATTACTACAACACTGAAGGCCTTGAGGGCTGGAAGTGTAGCTTGGTGACTGAACACTAGCCTAGCATGAACGAAGGTCTGAGTTTAGCCTCCAGCATTGCAAAACATTGCGGACCTGAGGAGGGCATTGAAAGCCTGGGAGCATGCAGCTAGTTGACTTACAATTGCTCGTCTGCCAGCGCCTTCAACTGTGTTACAACCATAGGTAGTCACTTAAGCCTGGGGCTACTCACTGCTTTCAGACACGGTCTGAAAAAGCGGGGTGGGGTGGGGTGGGGTGGCAAGATCTCTTCATTTCTGTATCTTTCCACTATCCAGTGGTTGCCTCTTTGTGGAAGACTCCTTACTCAGAAGTCATTAGGCTAGGAAATTTGGGGGATTCAATTTTCTATGTTTGAGCCCTAGAGCATGAAAGGACAGAAAGAACACTAAGGGGAGGAAAACAAGTGAGTGTCTCACATGCATAGTCAGCCGAATCTGCGATACAATTTCAATTCTGTGCTTCCCCATCTGTCCTGGGAAGGACTGTAACATGTTAAAGTCAAGTATCCGTATTCCTTATCATTTGTAACCTAGCAAATTAGTTTTACCATCTCAAACTTTCTAGATAGTTCTTTAGTATTTCCTATTCTACATTCCATAAGACGCATCTGACAAAAAAGGTCCAAGGACCAATGCGTTTTGGAAACTTCACTTTATACATCCCTCTTGGAATTTCACACTTTAGGGTAGCATGTGAAGACTAGAAATCCAGCAATTCCAAAGTGTATTTGACAACTTTTGGACTTGGCGTTGTGTGCCGTAGTGAACACAGTCAGCGTGGTTTCTGATACCTGGAGTTCAGGATGGAGAGATGGAGAATAAAGTGTGTGTGTGTGTGTGTGTGTGTGTGTGTGTGTGTGTGTGTGTGGTGTGGTGTGGTGTGCTCATGCACATACATTGCATGTGTTTTAAAGAGAGTGAAATGATAGAAAGTTTAAAGGAGCAGCCTGATGAGAAGACTTGGTCAGGACATACCCTTTGAGGAAGGCTGAGACCTAAACAAGAAGATGGAATCCGCTATGCTCAGAGTCCTCAGCAGCCTGTGAATCAGACTCCATTAGCAAACTGTTCCTGGCTCCTAATTAGTTCCATGGAGAGTAAACATTTGTAACTTATAAAGCAATTTGATAGGACCACATTTATGTCTTTTAAATCTGAAACTGAAAGTCTTTAATCTTTTTCTAATAGGTTTTTTTTTTTTTTTTGCTGTTTTACATGGCAGATTCACAAGAAAAGGAAAATCCTTCCCCACTCGTAGTTTGAAAGGCTCTTTGTAACCAAAGTCAGCCACAGCTGCAAAAGCCCCCAAGAAAGAGGCTGTTGAGTTGGAGGAACTGACAGGATGCTCATAAGTGGGAGCGGAGCTCCGTGTTATGTGCAGAGCCCTGAGGACAAGAGGAAGAGCTTGGGTCACAGTCCACAAAGTGGAGTCCACTGAAGAATTTTAAATAACTCAAACTGACAGAGCATAGACTTTTTTTCCTAAACAACCATTGAGCACAAACTGGATGGTGAAAGAAAAAGCGTAAACCAGGTTGATCAGGTCAGAGCCATTCAGAAGTTTGTTAGAGAGAGGATGGGGGGGCTGGGTTGCCTTAGCAATGGATGGGGGAATTTGACTGGGGGAACAGAATGAGCTGACACATGTCTAGCTGATGGATTAGAGACAAATTGGGAGAAATGGGACAATGGGCCAGGAAGATGCCCAGCTTCCTCTGAGGAAAACTTAAGGCAGTATGATACATTAGAGATGGTAGTTATTAAGTTTTCACAGCATCAGAGACTATGTAATTGAACACAGAAAAGGAAGAATTTGAGAACCGAGGACTGTCTTAAAGAATAGCTTAGGATCCCGTAAGAGCTTTTGGAGTCTAGTATAAAAAGAGCTGACTGCCTCGGGAGCATGTTGATAACATGTGTCTTGTGTCCCTGATATTAAATTCTTCCCAGTACATTTACTCATTTTCCCAATTATATAAGAGTCCGTGGAAGGTGTTGTAAAAGATATAAGGCATACTATATTTGGAGGGACCTGTATTGGCCCAAGACACCCCAAGACCAGGTTCTCAGCACAAAGGAGATTTGCCCCAGAGGGACAAAGGACAGAGAATAAGAGACAAAGAGAGGAGACAGAGGAGGAGGGAGAAGGGGAAGGGAAGGGAGAGGGGGAAGGGATCTCTGTCCCAGAGGGACAAAGAATTGCCTCTGGATGGAGAGGAGACAGACATGGCCCATGGGAAAATGGCGGTTTAAAAAGGGAAAAGAGGAAATCCCATATTAGGATAAAGGTTTAATTTTAATTGGGCAGGTTAATTAGGGAAGTCAAAGGGGGCTCTTGATTGCTGGACTTCAATACTTTGATAGCTGGACCTTGATAGTCAGCCTTAGGAGGAAATGGCCAAATAAGGGAATAGATCTTGGTGGCTAGCTTCAGGAATGTAATCTAATGGCTTTTTTAGCAAGGCAGATAGAATGGGGGAGAAGGGCAAGGCCTGCCAGAGTCATGTTTGCCAGGCTTGGGCTGGCTAGGGACCCTTCAATATTTTTAAGAATTTTTCAGTCTTGAAGGGTCTCTAAAAATATGTGCAAAAGTACAAGGCAGTCATGATGATGCTATGAAAGAATTATAAATCAAAAGGAATCTCCAGAAGTCAGATTATTCTCTGAGTTCATAGTTCCAATCTAATTCCAGTTCAATACAGACTGATCTCTTCTTTGAGAATTAGAAACCTGGTCCTAACGGTTTACAATGTACTTCCTTATTTGTGTAAAATCCTACTGTACCCAAGACATCTCAGAACTGCCAACTCATACTTCTGTTGGAAACACTATTCGGAATATATGGGAACATTATTTTTGTCTTTAGTTTGTCATAGCATCCTATCAAAATACTGATTTCTGAGATGCCTTAGTTAATTCTGTCCTCTATCTGTTTTGCTGGGGTAATTATTCAGAGGGAAGGCTGGCAACCTTGGTTTGAGTTTGTATTCTACTCAGCAGCACCTCCACTGATGTGTTTTCATTTAGCTGACAAAGAGTAACACGCACTCCTCATAGTGTTTTGTTCTTCAGGCTTTGTTATGTACCTACCACAGTCATGGCACAGGGTGTCCCTGTCACCTGGATGTCCTTTGTGTTTGCCGCTCTGCAGAGAGCCCCTCCCACTACCTCTAACAGTTATCTGTCCCAACTTTGTATAAATGGAACAAGACAATGGCCTGTGAGTCTCTGGCTGCTTTCACTCGGCAAGAGTATATTTGGGATTCATGTGTGACTGCAAGTAGCAACGGCTCGTTCTTTTTTAATGGTAACTAGTATTTGATTGATTGGCTCTACGTGCTTTATCTGCTCACAGGTTGAAAGACATCTGGGCTGTCTGTATTATGAATAGGGGCATGGTAGACATTCAGGTACAGGGTTTTCTCTTGGCGTGTTCTAAGTTCTTTTGGGTAAAGCCACCGAGGAGGGGTTGACTCTTTTTTCCTGTTTGTTTTTCAGTTTGGTTAATTACCATTGGCAGGGGTCCAAAGTTACCTGGTGCTGTAGCAGGACTCAGGAGCCACAGAAGGCTCTCACTCCAGCCCCATGCTTGCGGCTTTCACTCCTGGCCTGTCAGTTTGGCTGACTGTTTCTATTTGCTGTCATCCGTTCCTACCAGTGTTTACACATTCCTGAGTTATTTTAAATTCCCGGGCACCATTCTTACACCTGTGGTCCACCTGAGTTTTTTTCTGTTTGCTGACTTGTGACTTGTTTTATGACCTGTGGCCTGTCCTTTAAAGCCAAACACCTGGTTTAAGACACAGAGACAAGAAAGCAGAGTTTATGCTGGAAATGGAAACATGTGTTCTGCTGCTGCAGTTCTAGAGTGAGTTTGATTAGGAGCTGGCCATCCTTGACTTTCCTTGGTGCCACAGTGGGGTCAAATTCCTTTGCACTGGCCCGGTGGGGTGGGGTGGGGTGGGGTGGGGTGAGGTGAGGTGGGGTGGGGTGTGCTTGTAATTCCATCCTGGGAAACATGACAAGTTAGAGACTAGCTTGAACTAATAGTGAAATCCTGTCTCAAATAATCTAAACACCCCTTCCCCTGCAACACACACACACACACACACACACACACACACACACACACACACACAACACCTTTCTCCTATGTAGTGGCACTATTTTCCAGCTGGATGCTCTTTGCCTGCAGTTACTTCTCAACATCCACTTCCCCGTTAGCTTCAGGATGTCCTCTTGCTCTGTCCTTATGTGTGATCTTGGTCTTCTTCCAGCAATACTCCAGTGCTCTTTGTGACTCACTTCTGGGCCTGGTGAAGGGGAGGGTAGTTCTCTGTGGTAAGCCTTCTTCTTAGGTGGCCATTGGATCTGGGGTTGTGGCCCTCTCCATTACCCTACTTACCTTGCAGCTATAGTGGTGGGTAGGGCTCAATCAGGGTTAGGGGGTCCAGCCTTTCTCATTTCACCAGAGTGTGCATATCATTCTTAGCACTGAATTTTCTAGAAACTGAAGGACTATTATCTGTTCCTCCGTTGCAGTGGGTTTTCAAGTATCTTAAGCATGGCTGTGTTTGTTGCTGCTGTACCCCACATAGACGAAGGAGGCTTTTGTCCCAG
This sequence comes from Peromyscus leucopus, assembly GCF_004664715.2. Classification (NCBI taxonomy): domain Eukaryota; kingdom Metazoa; phylum Chordata; class Mammalia; order Rodentia; family Cricetidae; genus Peromyscus; species Peromyscus leucopus. The sequence goes on from NC_051084.1 coordinate 59,090,736, forward strand.
AGGATGGATGTAGGAGAAGGGTCCTGGTTGAGGATTTTCCTTGGGCAGAGGTGGTGACTCAGCTCTCCCTGTGCACATGGCTGGGAACGCTCGTAAGTGGTGGGGTTGGTGAACTGTACCTTGCAAGGAGCATGCACGCTCCCTTATACCCAAAGTTCGCAAGGGCTGTGCACTTGTCAATCAGCCCACATTCAACCTCTACTAATCCAGTTGAGTCCTTTTTATCAGGGCAGTGCACAATTAGGTTCTCCTTTTTCTCTCTGTGGCTGCTTCTCCCTCCTTAAAGTTTAGAGTATTCAGTTGTTAATGTTCTTTAAAAAATCTCCTTTGAGTTTTGTTGTTTGGTACTAATAAAAATAATTTTAAGTGCACACACACTCAGCTCATCCCTGCCACATGTCGGCATCCTCCTCATTGGCCTACAGTAGTTGACTGTCCAAATTAGACATAGCAAGCAGAGTTGGTTGTAGTTTTAAGGGACTATCCTGAAGAAACAGGTTTCTTTTTCAAGCAGCATGGGACTATTGTGTGACTTTTCATTGGCTTAAGCATACTGGCCACCATATTGACACTACCTTCTTAATGACATTATACATACTTGACAAAGACTAATCTATTGATTAGGTCAGAGACCTCAGGATCCACTTTCCAAAAGTTATTCAGCTGGCCACAAAGCCTTTATCGTGTAAGTCTGCAAGATACATTTCATATCCAAACCATTGTATGTAAATTTTGTTCTGTTTCAGTAGATTAAAAAAGGAGAGTGCAGGGCAATTTGGACATGAAAATATAAAAGATATATTGAGGTTTTATGGAAAGTACTGGTATCTTACTTAATAGGTTGGGACTCAAAGGTGTGTTGTAAGTTAGTGCATGAGTATTTGCAATGCAGTGCAGGTATCGGTGTTGTGAAGTCTTGTTAGCAGATCATGGAAATCCTCTGCTAGCCTTTCTCCCTTCTGGTATGTTCTCAGATATCATTAGTATATCATTTAATGCCAACTAATGTAATGAGCATTATAATCAAGCTATTAATTTATAGCTATTATAATGCCACCATGGTAAATAGTCTCTGTTTTATTACCTAATATTGGATGAAGAATTTCTTTGATTCATAAATATTATAAATATGATTTGTTGTTTTTGTGGCATTCAAAAATGTCTATCTATACTGGTTTTTGCATACCTTACCAAACATCGAAGCATATGATATGCCTGCAAAGAAAAATCTCTCTTTAAAAAGTAGACAACATCACCTTTAACTTGTATAATTTTTTATTAAATAATGTTTATGCATACTAATTTCATGGTTGCTTTGGATACCAAAACATTACAAGCAATCTAAGTAACTATAAGGATGCTTCTGGAAGAATTCTGTGTAACAACTTAATTCAGATTTCTATTGTTTTAATCCCTATTGAAATTTTGTTCAGCTAGGTGTGGTGGCTCATGACTGCAATGTCAGATCTAGGGACACCAAGGCAGGATAGTTACAAGTTCAAGGACAGCCTGGGCTACATAGGAAGACCCAGTCTCAACAAACAAAAAAACCATCATTTTTTCCTGCGTTAACATAATATAAAATAACTGTTTTGGTATGAATTCTATAGGATGCAATTCATGTAAGCACTAACACAATCAGTGTACATGAGCTCCATTCCCACAAGGGCTGCCTTAGCAATGTTCCCTGATGCCCCCCTTTCCTAAGCACTGAAGTCTCTCTACTCGCTTCTTCCTTGCTTTCATTTTCCTTTTCTCCAAGAGGATGTCCGTGGAGTCCTGGAGGCTGAGACATTCAAAGACTGACCTCCGTCATTCAGTATGCTGCTTTGGGGTCTCATCCTTGTTACGACGGCGTCAATAGTTTGTTCTAGTATTTTCCTGAGTAGTATTGGTTGGGTGGGTGTGTCCACCTTGTTAATCTTGGTGGACACTAAAAATTGAGGATTGCAGATGAAGCTGCTGTAATCATCTGCTGACACTCATTATGTTTTTATTTCTCTAGGTTTCTGGTTGTCCACTTGTCGTCACTTTTACCAAATGCCTGAGAGGAGCAACTTTAAAGGAGGAAAGGTTTATTTGGGTCTCCTTTAGTGCAGTTAGCATCCTCATGATCCATCTGCCCCTCAAGAGAGACCCCAGCTGAGATGTGAGCATTTAATACACTAACTTTTGGAGGGAACAAATCATAGCTCATGCATAAAAAGTTTCATTAGAACTTCTGAGACACTGGTGAAGTGCATGCCTGACTTTCTAATAAATTCATCGCCTGTTCCAGAATGTACTAATCATTTTAGATTTTCCCCAGCAATGCAAGCATTTGGCATTCCCTGGTGTTGATAGGTTAGCATGAGTGATAAAAACACACAGGCAAAACTAAGCTCTCATCTTAAAATGGAAACAGTGCAAGCATTGGGTAGGGAATAAGGAGATATTTTACATTGACGTTTATTGATGAATGATCTGGTGATGTTATCTGACACAGATCAGAAGAGAGTGAGTGGGCAGAACCACACCCATACTGGCTAGCTGAGAGACTATGGAAGTATAACTACAAACGAGTAGGAAATGGGTCACTGGATTTTGTATGTCAAAGGTAAAATCTAGCATGTGGCATTTCACAATGGATATAGAAAGGGCATAGGAAAAGTACTACGGCCTTCAATGAGACCCCAGCAGAAGATTTTTCTCTATAGGGAACAAATAAAAAGAATTCGTTTAGGGCAATTCCAAGGTTTTAAAGAAAATGACTAAGTGGATGACAAGTGAGAAAGTTCGTGATTCCAGAACGGAGAAAGATCGTGGGGTTAGCTCAGGATAGCTTGCTTGACCAGAGTTATGGTACAGCCATCTTTGTATCTCAGCTCCTGGCATTTTACCCAATAGTCAACATACGATTTTTAAATAAGTAACACTGAGACTCCAAGAGGGCAGGGATATTGAGAGGAATTGTGTAGAGATGATCTTAAATTGTGTAGAGGTGATCTTAAAGTCAGGATATACAAACAAATGTACTTAATACGTGACCTATGGATGTCATGTTGTCATGTTAGAATTCACTCAGTGCGGCATTGCCATCAATACCTACACACATATAACACACACACACACACACACACACACACACACACACACACACACCCCTCACCGCACCAAAAAAAGGTGTTGTGCATTTTCTCAGAAGAGTTACAGCCCTAATTTTCACTTTAAAAATTTGTCTTTGATTTCCTAGAGAAAGCAGTCAATTACAGTTCCAGATATGTGGTCAATGAATGGTAGAAGCTCCTTGGAGGACGAAGGTGCAGGTACCAAACAATGTCCATCATGGAAGAGATTTGGTATTTTAAATTTGATAGAGCAATACGTGATGGACCCCGTAAGGGAGTCGGTGCAGGAAGCAGAGCAGGTGGATTGGGAAAGTGGGGAGGTGGCAGTGTGGGTTCCTGAAAGTGGTGGGCATGAGCGCAAAGGCACATCCAGCCGCTTCAAGTGGTAAATTTAGCAGGAAGACTGACATGTCGCAGAAACTCTGAAGCTCATTCAATGACTTCTAGCAGTTTCAGAAGAGGGCAGAGTAGCGGAATTCAGACAGCCCTGGAGGAGATGCATAATGAAGTGGAAGGGCGCAGAGTACCTGTCATTCCTAAGTTGGTGGTGAGCAAAAGGTAAAAATAGCGCGCAGTGGTGACAAGCGCTTCTGGTCAGCTGAGCTGCTTTTGAAGCCAGAGCTGAGGGTCACACTTTTGCTCTCTGTCGTCTCATCGAAAGGGATAATCACGAAGAGAGGAGAAATGGACAGTGTAAAAGAGTGGTAAGTGCGGAGGCAAGGACCTGTAGGAGCTCCCTGGAAAGAAAGTACAGAAGCCTGGAATCCAGGCATTCTGTTTCTACCTCTGTCCTGAAGGCAACCCGGAAGAACAGCCAAGACGTTTATCTGTGTCCAAAGATGGCTAACGTACTCTGGGATGCACATGTTTTCACAAGGATTCTTAATATGTGTGAATCAACTTTTTCTATTGAATTTAGTCAGTTTTGTTTCTTACCTAAGGACATTTCCTGTTACAATCACTTGTCAATCATTCTGAGTAAACACTCCTTGTGAAACTCCCCTGTTCTTTCCCTTACACACATGGTAGACTGATGGGTCTCTACTCCAAATATCTAGAAGTGACATTTTAATTATTAAAACAGAATCTTGAAAGTACTTTATTGAGAATTGTTTCATTTAGATTGCTACAACTCTCAGGTGCAAGTCCAGAAATCTATCATACCTTTAAGATTCTTTTCTTTTTATATAAAAATACAAAAAGCAATGGAGAACAATTTATTCTCAAATAGATTACTCAGGGAACTGAAAGGCTGGCCATAACTTAGAATTCATGCAGTTGCTTCGGGGGCAGGAGGGGATGACAGGGTGACTTAATATTTATTCTCAAATAAAAACAATACACTGATTTTATTTGGCAGGTGTGGCTGGCGTACAGATGATCAAACTGAGCATGTGATTAACATGCTTCCTAATGCTCACACCAAGTCCAGTGAAGAGAAGAAGTGATCCAAGGTATTGACACCAGCTGGTGGGGGAGCAGAGGAGAAGCAAGCTCTCTCTCTCTCTCCTCTCTCTCTCTCTCTCTCTCTCTCTCTCTTTCTCTCTCTCTCTCTCTCTCTCTCTCTCTCTCTCTCTCTCTCTCTCTCTCTCTCTCTCTCTGTGTGTGTATGTGTCTTTCTCCCCACCCTCCCACTAAGATTCTTGAAAAATGGGTGTGTATTTACACCAGCCGTCTCTGTCTTCTTCCTCCTTCTATTCCAATTTATCATCTTTTTTTTTTTTTAACCCTTCTACAGAAACCGGCCCAATTCAAACCTTGCACCACTGTCCCTTAAGGACATATTTGATTTTGTTACACTTTTGAAATGCAAAACAAGACCACCCCTTTCCCTGCTTTACAATTGCAAAAAGCTAAAGATGCAAGTCTATAAAACCAGTAAGCGTGCTGCTGCTGAGGGCTGTGAACTGTTTTATAAAACATAAAAGAAAGACGGAGGAAAGTGTGCTCTCAGATGGATTATTCGGTGAATGGAAAAGCTGGCGGCGATAAGCAATCAGTGAGCGACCTTTGTATTAATGCTGTTCACCAGCAGTGTGGTGGCAGCAATAGACCCCAGCTTTATGAGCCTAGACCTATGTTTAAGAGTGTATCAACCATCTTAGATTTCCCTGACAATGCAACCACTTGGCGTTGCCAGGGCTGTTTTCTGTCCCCCCTCCCCCCGTTTCACAGGTATGTACTGCTCTATTACTATAGTTGTGATTTTTATTTCCATAAATAACTCACAATTTGAAGCATCGTTTTATATTCTTGGTTGATTTGCTCTTTGGCCACATGTGTTTTTTTTTTCTGGTAAAGTCTCTATTAAAATATTTTGACATTAAAAAAATTTTTTTACTGTTGATTTTAGAAATTTTTCATATATTTCAAATAAGTATTTTTGTGTAAATATGATTTTCTAATATCTTTCATTTTCCAGTTGTGTTATTTAGAGAATAAAATTTTGAAATTTTAATTAAAAATCAATGACTTTCTAAAAATTTTAGGGACGTGCTTCTGGTTTCCCATTTAAAGATCTGTGCCTCACACACAATGTCCTTAGAAGGACAAGTCCACACAGAGCAGGCATGAATAGGTTAGAGCAGCAGTTCTCAACCTGTGGGTCGAGACCCCCCTAAGGGTCACACATCAGCTATCCTGTGCATCAGATATTTACATTATGATGCATCACAGTGGCAAAATTACACTTAGGAAGTTACAAGGAAATCATTTTATGATTGGGTGTTACCAGAACATGAGGATTAAAGGGCTGCAGTGTTAGGAATGCTGAGAAACATTGGATTCGACTGGGTGGTAAAGACCCACCAGCAAAGCTCAGCTCCTATCTTAAAATGGAAACATTGCAAGTGTTGGACAGGGAATTTGAAGATATTTGGTATAAGTAATAAATACCAGGTTTATAAGTCTATTGATCTGCTAAGCTCTGTTATTTCCTCACACTTAATAGAAAACATGACTATAATATGTCAACTATTATAAGGAGTTTGGGGGAGGAAAATACAAATTCTATTATAATTTGTTAATGTTTATTAAAAGCAATACTTGCAATAATGATATTATACTTTCAAAAACTAGGGACTCCAGGTTTCCCCTGAATACCAAGTATTGGTTCAGCATTAGAAGGATTCAGATTGAAAGCAGAAGTTACAACAAAGACGGCCTCCGAGTTTCTCACACAGTTACAATCCACAATGCTGCTGTGCTTTCTTTCTCCCCATCTACCCTATAACATCCCATAATCCAGCAGGAGGCAGGGCCAGGAGTCTCCCCCAATGCACCTTCATTACTGCCGTTCTGCTGACCCGTGATATACAGCTTCTTGTAGAGTTGGATGATCCTGCCTGGTCAGTCCATTCATTGATTTATTGATGAACAGGGAAGCTAGAGTTCAAAGTATGTTGTATGTGTGGTGTATTGAATCCAGAAGAACATTTCCTGGGGGCCAGAAGGCAATTGCTTTTCTCCTCAATCTGTATGAAAGGAGGTTGTGGATTCCGGGAGCTCAAGATTTTGAAGATATAGAGCCCATGATGTCCACTGTTCTGATACCATGCTCGCCAAGCTGAGGCTTGTCAGGGTTCTCATTGTAAATTAAGAAGTGGGGATGTGGTTTCATAGACAGGTCTTCTGAGAGCTTCTTAACAGACTGGTAAGATGAACAGGTTGATGAACGCCACACATCACCCCTTTTAAGGCTCTGAGCCTGTTCAGCTGACTTCGGTGAGCTTGTTCTGGAGGGTACCACTCAGTGATCAGTAAAAGAAGCCAACTGAGCTCTTGAAGACTCCTGTGTTTACATAGACTGATGCCTGCAAACCAGCCTAGTCACTGAACATCAGTTTTCTACATCCGTGCATTATGTCACGGTCTCTATGCAGCTACGAAATTTGCGACAGCCATTCCATTTTCTTGTAAAACTCATTTTAATGTCAAAAAGCATCCCCTACTCGCCGAGCTGTGATTAGGTGCCTAGAATGGTAGTTTTTAGGAAATGTCCGCTCCTGGGAGTCCACTAGTGCCCTGAGCCTGCTCCACATCTGCTTTGCTGTGCTGCGTGATGTAGGCCAGCGGAGATGGGAAACCAGCTGCCGGTGATGAGAGCAGCTGATAGAAGGGAGAGGAGACACGCTCTTGACCTTTCTCTTTTCTCCCAACCACTAGCATCCTTGAAAACACCCGTGTGTTCTACACCAGCAGTTTCCCAGTCCTCTTTCTAGTACAATTTATTATCTATTTTTACCATTTTACAGAAAATGGTCTTAGGTCACAGTACGCCAGATCTGATGGCCTCATTTTAACTTTCCTCCAATCTGTTATCTCCTTAACTTTCCAGAGTGATCTTGCAGGCAGAACTCTGTCTTGTATGTTGTGGTTTTGTTTGTTTGTTTGTTTGTTTTTAACCAGCATTTGTCACAGATCACAATGACTTCCTAGGAAATACGAAATATATTTTTATTGCAAGAATGAGTAACCTTTTCTCATTAACAGAGAAAGTCATCCCCTTTTTTTTGTGCTTCAACATTATTTTCCCAAAGAATCATATTTGTTTGTCTGTATTTACTTATGGATGTTCCCCAGAAGTGAGGGATGTGGCTCATATCACAAGTGATCTGTAGGAGTATGAGGTGTGACTGACATTGGTGATTGGCATTGACTCCATGATGACCCAGTTACTCTGACTTTATAACAAATCACCCCCCAGACACTGCAGTTCCAAACAGCAGTCACTTATTTTCTTTCTCATTTTCTGCTGGTCAGGAGTTGAGGAAGGACTATGCTGGTCACTTTTCTCTTCAAGTATTTGAAGGACTTATATAAGGATAAAGAGAATGAGATGTCAGCTGGAGTGGTAGGAACCTAAAGGTTTGCCTTGGATTAGAGAATCCATTTCCAAGCTCAGTCCCTAGGGCTGGGGCCGTTGTCTCTCTCCACGGGGTTGACTGCATGTCCTCACAGCTTGGCAGCTAGTTTCCTTAGAGCAGACAGTTTAGGATACCAGAGTGGAATCAACAATGCCTTTAGACCCTCTTCTCAGATGTCCTACGTCAGGGTACTACCATTCTTTACTGATCATACAGGGTTCTCAGTTAGTGTGGCAAATGATGGAATGTAAGGAAGTAAGGACACTAGAACTTGCTTGAACATGGGGCACAGGGGCACAGAGTTTAGCCTTGAGGGAAACAGTTTTGATCTGAGACAAAACTACATGTATATCCTTTTAGGAAGGTCAATATTCAGTACAAAGCCAGAAAAACAAAACAAACAAACAAACCCATTGTTATTGTAGAGTGAATTGTACTTCTTGTGTATGTCACATTTAACACCTCAGTTCTGCCCTGACACAATGGCTAGCTACCTATGATGAGCTACTCTTTAGGTCCCACAACAGCACACCCCTCTCAGTGAAGGCAAGTGAAGAAGAAGTTGGAATGGTTTAATCTTAAACTGTCTGGGCTGTCCCTTGGGCAGTCCCTTAGTACTGAAGCTGCCAGCAAGTCCCAGATAAAGTCACACACACGTGTCTTCCAGCCTTGTATCCCTGGGCTGGGTCTCAGGGCTCTAAGACAGACGAGTTGCCTGGAGGAAACACATTTCTTTAGGATTATTTCAAAAGACAAGAAGAAGGGCAGGAACTCCCAGGAAGCCTGGTGCACACCCACACAAACCATGTGTTCCTTGGTTGTTGATTTTCGAGCCAACGTCCTTCAGATTTGGGGAAAAGTCCAGGATGTGTTTACATATCTTTTTTTTTTTTTTTTGGTTCAGTTACTGTAATGCTTTTAAGTGATTAGAAAAATTTAAAGGACCAAGAAAAAGAATTATGTAAGAAAAAATAATGGAATACTTTTTGAAAATATTATATGATACATATCCTTTTAATTCATGAAAACCAAGTAGTTAACATTGAAATAAAATAGTCTTATTTCATAAGATTTGTAGTACTTATTTTAAAATAACAATATGCAACTAAATTATCCAAATGAGAACTATAAACTATAGTTTTGAACAGTGTTATTTTTAACTTTGAAGACTAGTCTACATTCAGTTCACAGGTTGACTTCCTTTGATTAGTTATACAAATGTAGTTTCTTACGTGGTTCTTATATTCGTTTCAGCATAATTTCACTATCAGTAAGTCTAATAACATCTTACTACATCCTAATGCAATGTGCACACACTCTAAACCTTTAACCTAGGTCTCAGTAAGAACTTTAGAGTGATGGGTAGGTACAAAGGGTTTTGTGCCGTGAAAATACTCACTACTGACTGTGACTATATGGTCTTGGCCTTTGATTTGAAAACTAGTTCTTAAATGTAAGCCAGTACTTTAACAGTGCTAAGTTTTCCTTCTTAGTCCCACTGTGGGGCTTTTCAAATATATAGTTTTTCACATTTCAGTGAAACAAGATTGCATGTTAGAATCAGTATTTCTTGGATTCCACAAAACATAGTATGTTCTGGCTTTGCTGTGTCAGTCACTACTGCAAGTGTCACAAAGAAGTCACTACTGGGAGGGTCCCCTCCTTCTACTTGTACTTTAGAACAAAGCAATAAACATTAGAAGGCTTACAGACATTATAAAAATAGGGTTGTTTGTGGTGATATTTTATTTGTGAGGAAATGTGATATTTTATTTGTATGTCAATAAATAAAGTTTGCCTGGAGATCAGAGGTCAGTGAGCCATAAACAGAAGTCAGGAGGTGGTAGCCCATGCCCTTAATCTGATCACATGGCAGGCAGAGTCTCTGTGTGGTCAAGGACACAGCCTTTAATCCCAGTACTAACCACAGAGACGTGGAGGTCTGTATAGAAAGGCAGTGATGAGGAAGTGAGGTGGCTGGGCTTAGAGCCAATGAGAAGGCAGAACAGGAAGTGCGAACAAGTGGCTTCCAAAAAAATGTGAGTTGACAGAAACAGCCAGCTGCCTGGACAGTCACTCGAGGTTTCTCTACAACGTTGGGCCATCACCTTCAGCCTATAGGCTTAGCGTATCTGACAGACTCATTTGTGAAGTAGGATGTGCGCAAGGCCTACAGCTCAATTTCATTTCAGGTGCAAGTATTCCATGTACCAGATAAACATGAATTCCACCAGTGTCCTGTCATGATTCAGGATTTTAAAATCTAGAAATTGCTGGTGTTTTTGGAATTCAACTGTTCATTCTTCTCGGCTTTTGGGTGGCTTCCTCTCTTTTATTAAATGCCAGTCTACCATTGAGAGGTTAGACTTCGTCAGCCTAGTTACTCTTTCAAGAATAACTATTTCAGCTACTGTTCCACTGCACACTAAAAGCCATCAGTCCATTGCCTGTTCAGCTGCCTTCAAAGAAAGGGGCATAGCACCTTTTCCAGATTGCAAAGGCCACTTCAGGGATGGAGCCATATTGTCCTGGCCTCAGAGGGACGCCTGTTGCTAAAGCCACAACCACACTTGTATTGGCAAGGATCGGTAGTCCTTTGTTTTGTGTCCTGTCTGTCCATTTTGTCCTGCTTGTCACCCACAAGCTGAGAAGAATGGACAGCTGAATTCCAAAAACACCAGCAATTTCCAGAATTTAAAATCCTGAATCATGACAGGACACTGGTGGAATTCATGTTTATCTGGTACATGGAATATTCGCACTGAATGTGAGGTTGAGCTGTGGGCCTTGCGTACATCCTACTTCACAAATGAGTCTGTCAGATACCCTAAGTCTGTAGGCTGAAGATGATACCCCAACGTTGTAGAGAAACCTCGGATGACTGTCCAGGCAGCTGGCTGTTTCTGTCAACTCACATATTTTTGGAAGCCGCTTGTTTGCACTTCCTGTTCTGACCTCTCGTTGGCTCTAAGCCCAGCCACCTCACTTCCTCGTCACTGCCTTTCTATACAGACCACCAGGTCTCTATGATTATACTGGGATTAAGGATGTGTTCTGCCACTGTCTGGCTTCTGTTTATGGCTATGACTTCTGATTTCCAGGCAAACTTTATTAACATACAAATAAAGTATGTATGTCACATTTCAGCACAATAAAATATCACCACTATTGTTCTTGATGAAATTGGCTAGCCGGTAGTTTTGGAAGGAAAACAAACAGCTTTAAGCTGGTTGCTCTGAAGCCGGCAGCCCCGGCCAGCTTGCTCCCCTCTGAAGTCCGTACTCCGGCCACTCTGACTTGGGGGCCAGTCTTGGTTTTGCTTGTTCTCGCTGTCCACGCCGGTGTCTTAACCAGAAGAAGCTCTCTTCTCACTGCTGCTTGTTCCGTTACTTCATTTCTTCACTTCATTGCTCAATCCTTCATTTCATCACTTGTACGTCACCTCCCTCAGAGAAACCTCCTGAAGCCAGACGGCTGTCATCTCATCTTGCCTCTGTTGTATTCCCGATGTGTACGGTTGTTATTGTGGGTTAAGTTGTGCCAACTCTTCCGTCTGTGGCCCTGACTTGCACAATGGCCATGCCTCGTGAATGCTGGTGAAACAAATGAAGCGTCGGGGAGCCGATCAACACAGACCAACACCACACAGTTATATTTTGTCACTTTGATAGATGAGATGTGGTAATATTTAAAGCACTCCGGGCAAAGCAAGAGAATCTTGGCAGCAGTCAGGCTGCCAACGAGAGAATTTCATGCATTTGTCACCAAGACTTGAGAGCATAATATTTGGCATCTTCTATTAATTATTAAAAATACAGAAATCTCTTTGTTACATAAAATTTGACTTAGTTGAAGCAAGGTATGTTCTTTTATGCCTGTATCTCATTTAATACAACTCTGAGAACTCTAGTTCTGAGCTGGAAAAATTGCTGGAGGTGAACACTAGTGGGAGGTGATCATAAGAGGACTTAAAGAGTTAATGGATAGAAAATACATCCGCCATGAAATCCTATAAAGATAAGAAATAACAGGCAGGATAAAGATAGCCTTTCCAGGTGCGGTATCCAGTGAGAGAGCAGATTTTGTAGGAGGCATCTCGGTGGTGGTGACGCTGCACTTGTAGGAGCACTAGAACTGGGGAGTGGTAGCTCATGTACAAAGCACCCCCTAATTTTGTCTTCATAAACTAAAACATTTACAAATTCCTTTTTTGAACAGAGAGATGATCTCGGGAAATTTCTCGTAAGTCTTGGTTTGGTCAAAGTGTCCAGAAGCAGTTCTGTAGGTTGTGTCCCGTTTGAAGGTGTCTCCTGGAGTCTTTGGGAGGGACCGCCGATCCAGTGAGGCAAAGAGCATCTTCTTCCTAGGGGCACGGTGGCTCTGCAGAGATGTTTATTGTGGTTGATGCCAGGGTCATGGCACACAGCTGTTTCTTTGAGATGTCTTTTTTCTTCCTTGCTCTAGGATTCTGGGTTAACTCCTGGTCAAGTGGTCCTTCATCTGACCTCTGCGTTTATTTGGAAGATTCCCAAAGGCCATACACCACAACAAGACCTCCTTTGTTAATATTCTTAAAACACAACTCACTATAAAAATCAAATGCACGTCATGCCAGATGCACTTGGGAATCCATCCAAAGGTTTAGTTTCTGAAGTCTCCATTCCTCTTGAAGACCTTTCATTGCTTCCCAAGCAAAACTGAAACAGAATTACACTGGAGAATCACAGTAGTGCCTGTGTGACTCCAGCAAGAATTCGGACACAGAGAGGCAGAAGCCATGCTTGTTTATTGCTCATTCTGACAGCACTTTCTCCTCGTTCCCCAGTACAATTTACATTAGAGATCAACCTGATATTCTCAAAGGACATAGTAGATGAATAATGACAAGAACTAACATACCCTGATAAATTACGATGTTTCCGGGTACTGGGTCAAGGGCTGAAATTTGTTTTGTTTTGAGATCATTTCTCCCTATGTTGCTTGGGTTGATTTTGAACTCCAGGCCTAAACTAAGGCTCCCATCTTAGTCTTCTGAGTCACTACTGGGGTTGTGCTGGCTAGCTTTGTGTCCACTAGACATAAGCCAAAGTCACCTGAGAAGAAGGAGCCTCAATTAAGAAAATGCCTGCATAAGTTCAGGCTGTAGGCAAGCCTAGGACATTGTCTTAATTTGTGATTGATGAGGGAGGGCCCAGCCCATTTTGGGTGGCACCATCCTTGGGCTGGTGGTTCTCGGTTCTCTCCGAAAGCAGGCTGAGCAAGCCATGGGGGAACAAACCAGTAAGCAGCTCTCCTCCATGGCATGTTAGCTGCTGGCACTCAGTTCCCTGCCCTTGTCTGAGTTCCTGTCCTGACTTCTTTTGATGATGAACTCTGAAAGGATGTAGGAATATAAACCAAATAAACCCTTCCCTCCCCAAGTTGCTTTGGTCATGGTGTTTCATCACAGAAATGATAACCCTAACTAAGATGAGGTATACTACCATATCCAGCAAAATGATGAATTTTTTTAAATATGCTTAACTGTTAATTGAAAAATGTTATATACTCTCAAAGGTAGGAATTTTTTTTAATTTTTAATTTTAAGAGACATTCAGAATTAACTATTAAAAACATATATTAGATACAATGTAGGCAAAATATTGCTTTAAACTTTCAGTGTTTTTCTATATTATGTTTTTATGATATTTCATATAAAACAACACTCACTAATAAATACATTTCACAACTTGGCAGGTGATCTATCACCCTTTAAAATTGATTAAAAAATGCCAAAAGGTATAGGAAAATGTAAGCACTTAACTGGAGCAGTTATTTATGTTTATGTGTGTGTATATATATATGTATATATATATACATATATATATGTTTGTATATATACTTCCCATTGTATAACAGAGCAATTCAAAATTTAGTGACCTAAAAACAAGGTCTTTTTGTTAAATTTCATGACTCAGAAATTTGATCTGCACTCTATTGTGTGTTTATTTTGTTCCGAGTAGGATCAATGAATCCTGCTGAATGAGATCCGTCTGGTGAATAGATTCAACATAAAGCAATTCACAATTAACAAGAGATACCGAGAGGCAGGGATTAGCTGGCAGCCCTGGCCAGAGTCCTGTTTCAGTAGCCTTTCCAGCTGGGTAGTACCAAGGGAGTTGAATTCACATGTTAGCCCAGAGCCGTCAGAGGGAATAACCCAAATAATATGCTGGAGATGCAAATTCCTTGTGGCTGAACTTTGAAAATCTCAGAATATCTCTTACTCCAGCTTCTACTTTTCAAGGTTAGAACCCATTCAAGAGTGAGGGTTAAAAGTGTCTTTTTTTGTTTTTGTTTTTTGAAATTACAATATGATTACAACATTTTTGCCCTTCCCTTTTCTTCCCTCTAACCCTTCCCATGAACCACCTTGTTCTTTCTCAAGTTTGTAGACGTGTGTGTGTGTGTGTATGTGTGTGTGTGTGTGTGTATGTGTGTGTGTGTGTGTGTGTGTGTGTGTGTGTGTGTGTGTGTGTTTAAATTGTTGATACAGATAGTGGAAGAGGGAGGTGGAGGAGAAAGCTTACGAGCCAGAGGAACTGGAGTTTGCTGTGAGATTTCCTGTTTTCCGGAGGCTACACTCAGGAAGTCTCATGAACATGACCGCCTAAACAAGAACTGACCAGGGACAACACAGGGAAAGAATCTCACGGGGCTTCCACCCTAGACAAAAACCTACATGCAACCAAGACATCTGGGAGCAGGGGGAATCATCGCTTAGTTACAGGAAAGCAAATGCAACGCAATTGACTTTGTTTCTACACACAACTGGGCCAACTGTTGGAGCACCTGGGCACATTATCCCTAAACTTTCAGCATCATGGACCCTGGACCAGTTAACAATCACTTTTGCAGTATGTTCTAGTCCAGTACCAATGGAAGATGAGTGGAATCCCTGGATTTTAACAGTGCTGGATTGATTTGTTTGGCAGCTAACCCGTATTTTTTTTTTTTTTTAACCCAGTCATTGTCAACATAAAGGACAACTAGAGGTTCTCTGCAATGATGTTTATTTGGGACGAGCAGAGCATTGTGGAGAGAGCAGGCAACAAGAGTAAACTGTGGATTTATTCAAGAAGGTTCGAGGCAAGGATATGATTCTAAACTCAAAAAGAGATGAATTTATGTTAGCTTCTTGGATATCAAGATTTTAGGTTTTGGAGGTGGGAGGAAGGAGTTGAGATGAGTTCATTTGTATAGTAGGTAGGATGTTAGGAAAATGTGCAGGAACATTTGTATGGACTGCTGCAATCTCAATGTTCAGGATAATTTTTTTTTTCCTCCAGGGGGAGAGGCGTGCAGAGCTTGACTGTCTTTTAGAACAAACACAGATCTTATGAGCCAAGAGACTACTCACCTCAGGCAGGCATGAACACCCCCTCCCCCAGTAATACTGTCTGGCTCTAATTTTGTCTGGGTCTGACAAGAAGGATTTCATCCTAATATCATCAGTTTTTGTGATATCCTGACCAGAAAGTTCTTTTGTGTGTATTATGGATCCATTATTAGTTTTAGAGCCAGCTTCTTCTAGTCATAAAGTCATTAAAGGTCAAGCTAGATGCTACTCTAGAGAGAAAAACCTGGCTTCATTTTGAAGATGAGGAAATTGGGGTCTCAAGAAGCTATGTGACCTATCTAAAGTCAGAAACTAGTGATAGAAGCTCACCCTACTGCAATGTTTGAAAAGAAGCAACCCTGACTCATCTGTGGGTAGGGCATCCTGCTCGCCTGAGTCTTCTCTAAGCAATACCCACCTACCTTGATTTGTATTTTTTTAAATTACTAGTTTTGAATACAATTGATTGATTTAAAAAAAAAACAAACAAACAAACAACTAACCCATTTTCTTGGCCGTATTCAATAATGTTTTCTGAGCACCAAACTCCCTGAGTGGGCCCAGGCAATGTTCCAGAGCAGAAAACAGTCCCGTCCAGACTCACGTGCAGGAAGAGGGCCCCAGCTTCATGAGATTTGTTTTACACTCTATCATTTTTCAGATTCTTTGGTTGTTATTTTGCCTTGAAGTACTCTTACGGAATGGTTCCCCTGAGAACCATGAGTCTGAACCCCCATGTAGAACCAGCCTATCTGTGGCACGGATTCTAGGATTCTGAGATTTTTTTTTTCTGCATAGAGCACACATGTGGAGTGGGTACTGTTAAAACTACTCATAGATGGAGTATGCTGGTCTAGTTCTTACTGCTCCTTTGTTTCAAGAGAAGTTTGCTCTTTGGCTGCGGTGACAGATAGCTCTGACTTTTACATAGACCGCAGGGACTCTAGGTGGCCCTAAGTACTGTTCCTGAAGCTTGGATTTCCTGTTTAGAGGGTGCCCTGTCACCATATTAGCTTTTGTCTTCTTCTGCTGCTGCGGCGGCGGCGGCGGAGCTCATTTGGCTTCCTCTTGGACCAGCCGGTGGGGGGCGGGGGTGTGGGCAGGACCCGACTGCTGATGGAGACACCTCCTTCCCCTCTCCGACCTGGGCGGGATCCATCTTCCCGCTTAGCGGGGAGGAGCCCCAAGGGGGCGGCTCCCGAGCCAGATGGGGCGGGGCAGCAGCTGACCCCTGTCCACTCCCGGGGACCGTGGAGGGAGGGAGGGAGGAAGGGAGGGAGGGGTGCGCGTCCCGGAGGAGCTGGTGGACCGCGCTCCGGAGTGGGGTTGGCACCTCGGGGGCGGGGCGGCGGCGGGATGGGCGGGCTGGGACGCGTGCGGCGGTGGCGGCGGCCCCGGGGCGCCCGGCTCCTCCCCGCCTGTGCGCTGGAGCGCCGGCGGCCGCGCTGAGCTGTGCGGCGCGGGCCGTGCGAGCTTGCCGCCGGCGCCCCGAGCGGAGCGCGGCCATGCCCGGGCCCTAGCGCGCTGCCGCAGCCCGCGCCCGCCGCCGCCTCTTCAATGGGCAACCTGCTCGGCGGGGTCAGCTTCCGCGAGCCCACCACCGTGGAGGACTGCGACTCCACCTGGCAGACCGACTCGGAGCCCGAGCCCGAGCCCGAGCCCGAGCCTGAGCAGCAGCCGGAGCCGGCGGGCGGTGGCGAGGGCCAGGAGCACGACGAACCCGAGCAGCCCGAGCAGCCTCCCGAGAGAACTGGAGGGCGGCCCCGAGCCAGCCCCGTGCCCGAGGACCATGCGGAGGCGGGGGGCGCCGAGCAGGTAAACGTGACCCCCCCGGACCCAGGGTGGGCCCGGCAGGGCTAAGCGCCCCGGCACCGGGGAGGGGACAGCGCGCGGCCCCCCAGGGATGCAGAGCGGGCGGGATGCTAGGCGTCTGTGGCCCGGGTACTCGACCTGGGGGAGCCTGCGGTGGCCAGGGTCGCCGGAGTGGATAGCTGCTGGCCCGGGGCCTTGCTGTGAGCACCATGGGGAAGTCCCCCAAGGCAAACCCCGACTCCACTAGGTGTTATCTTTGCCTCTGCAGCGCAGCTGGGTGATGCGAAGGTGGGGTGGGAGGAACTAACCTAAAAATAGAGGATTGTGAGGACCCGGCCGGTGCGTGTTATTGTTTGTTTAAAAAAAAAATTATTCAGAACAGGACGGAACTGCATTTGCCGAGCGGCCCCGCAGGCTCCCCCTCAGCGGGGGTCCACGGCCATTAAAAGTATTGCAGGAAGGCTCCTGTGCAAACTTAATATGTCTCCGTTCTTTTCCCCAAGAGAGACCTTTCAACGACTTCAAGACATTCCTTAAACATTTTGTTTCACCCAGAAGACTTGTTGATCCAACCAAGCTTAAGTCAGTTGACCAATACAGTTAGGCAGGGAGGTTAAAGGAGAGAGAGAGATGATGTCCCCTAACCTCATGGCTTTAGAAACTTTTAAATGGAGGAACTGTATTTTTTAAAGAAGTCTGCAGTAGGTTTAAGGTTGGTGGTTCTGTATTAGGACTCCACTTAAGGGGAAATGGAGTCCAAAGTCCGATGTGACTTTAGAGGAAGCAACACCTTTCAAGGAAGTCAAAGTCTTCCTTATGGGAGGTAATTGCGCATGTTACTGAAATGGCATGCAATTTCGGGGTGTGTGCATGCCATTTTCATTCTCCATTTTGGAGAATTGTGAGCCTTCCAGAGAGACTCTTGCCCAGAGCATAAAAGGAAAGATGCAAACCTAAGTATGTCTGTCGCCAAAGAGAGCGCCCTTGGTCCTGATGGGTGGGATCCGGGCCATCCTTCCCTTGTGCTCTGGTTTGCATTCCGCATTGTGTGATCAACCCTGAGACAGTATTGTGTGCCATATTTCAGTGTTTTATCTTTCCATGTGTCTTTCAAGTAAGTAGCCGTCGGCGGAAGTTTGGAATATTAAAAAAAAAACAAAAACAAAACAGGTAAATAATCTAATGAACTAGGTCAGTCTATGTAAAATAGTGTGATAACATTTCAGCCAAGGCTCCCCAACCTGAGTAAATAGTAGACCACCTCTTAATGGTTACTTCTTCCCCCAGTAAGTACCGCCAAACTTCTTAAATACTATTTTATGTTTTAACTCCTCACCCTGTTTGTTCCTTACTTGGAGCAGTCAGTTCTCTCTTTAAAGTAGGTTGCAGACTGGCTTCTCGCCAGTCTGGGTAGTCTGCTTGGGTAGACTTTGCTGCCATCCATCTCTCTGTAAACATTAGACAAAGGATGGTACCATTAACTGAGATGAGGAAGCCTGGGGCGGAAGATGCTTCAGCCATTAAGTCAAGTCTTTATCTTAAGTTTTCCATCCTATTAGACATCCAAGTGGGATTGTAGAGTAGTTAATGTTATCTATAAATAGATAGTCAGCCTAGAATTGGAGCTGTAGGCGGGCATTTAGGATTAGTTGTACTTCAAAATCAGTGCTCTTAGGTAAGAAGTCATCAGGGAGTCATGAGGGATGAGGACAGACCTTCTCTGGACCAGTGGTTCCCAACCTTCCTAATGTTGCGACCCTTTAATACAGTTCCTCATGTTGTGGGGACTCCCGACGATGAAATTATGTCATTGCTACTTCATAACTGTAATTTTGCTATGAATCCCAATGTAAATATCTGATAATGCAGGATATCTGATATGCATCCCCTATGAAAGGGTCGTGACCCACAGGTTGAGAACCACTGCTGTATACAAAGGTGATTCAGAGGAGGAGCCAAAAAAAGGGGACCAGTGACACCGGAACAAGACTGGAGAGTGTGGTGTTCTGACAGCCAAGTGCTAACATTGCTTCTGGGGGCAGGGCCTTAAGGGGTCCAGTGTTGCTGGGAAGTCATCTGGGATGATCACTGAGACGTGATCTGACCAGACAGAGATTTGAAAAGTTCCTAATAGTCCCAATTTAATGCGATGCTGTGGGCAGAGCCTTATTTAGGTCATGGGGTGGGCTCTAGAAGGATAGAGAGTATGCGTAATTCTCTGGTGATGATTTGCTTCAAAGGGGAGCGGAGGCGTGGTCTGTACTTGGGGTAGACTTGGGTCGATTGAGATACGATGCCGAAGTTTGGAGAGACTATAGCGTGCTTGTTGGTTTCGGGAATGGTTAGGAAGAGGGAAGTTTTAAGGATGGTGGGGGGAGGAATGTCAGGCTAAGGTGCAGAATCCCCGCTGAGGAAGTCAGAGGCCAGGATACAGACTTGAACAGGACAGATGCTGGCGGGCTGAAGGATGCGATCATTTACGTGGCAGTCTTGGGGAACAGGCAGGCCATGAGTCATTATCTTCACAGATGATAAAACCAAGATTCAGCTAAGTGATTTGCTTAAAGGCCTCACAAATATTAAGGAGCAGAACCAAGACTCACCTTGGTCTCCTGGCTCCTGATCCTGGCTCGTTGATCTTTATGACAGGCTTTTCAAATTTCCCTCACTTCCATCGCGTTTAGCAGGCACTGAAACTGGTTCGGACCTAATTAGGCGGACAGGGACGCAGCTGGTCCTTGCGCCGTTACTGGGCTCTGAGCCTTGTTCAGTTCCTCTAAGCCCCAGCAACCTTGTTTCTAAGCTGCAGACACTAATGAGTGTCAGGCCAGGTATGTTGTGAGACTCAAGTGAAGAAATATACGTGGAAGTGTTTTGTAAATGGAAAAGGACTTTCTGCAAATGCAGGTGATGATTCATGTAGTTGTAGCTCGGGCTAAATAGATCCCGAAACTTGCGAGGCAGAGCTATTTTGAAAAGTGTGGCAAGAGCCAGCATTGAAGCTTTTCCTTGCTTATGTAACACGACAGTGTAGCTACCGTTAGACATCAGAGGATTTGGTGTTAAAGTATCTCTGTACTTGTAGTAAGAGTGAGAATCACACCACTTCAGAAATGTGTGAAAATTGCTTAGAAGGATGCCAGTCTGTCAACACAGAGAGAGGGTAGGAGAGGATGAGAGAAAGGATTTGGGGCCAGCTCTCTTAATGACTATTCATATTTGAACACCACAGTCTTCGCCATGTTCCATCTCACTGTCCTGCATGTCACTGGATGGCTAAAGGGTGCCAGACCCGCATCTTATCCATTGGAAATGGCATCCCAGAGGTGGCGGCACTTTGTAAGCAGCCCGAGTGAATTGCCACATACTTCAGTCAGTGTTCACTCCACCCCAGAGCTTTATCTCGCTTTGTGTATTTATCTCAAGTTTGCTGATTTATAGCCTATTGATCATTGAATGGGCGGACGATTATTCATGCCTTGTATGTTTGTTATGGTGCTTTGAAGGAATTTAGAAAGCTAATTTAGTTTAAAATCCTCCCTTCCTTTCATAAATATTTCTTGACTTCCAAGTGCAGCTCGGAGCTGCACATTTAATGAGAATCTTCTGTGTAGAATTGATTTACCAACTTAACCCTTTCATAGAATTATATAAAATAAGTTTGTCATAGGCTCCATTTCGCATCGGGTGAAACATGTTTTCACTTCATTCTGAGTGCTGTTCTGGATCAATACTGGTCCTTAGCATTTGCCCTCCAAAGGCGTTGAACGGTTTACTATTTAGTGAATTGAAAGTTTATTATTTAGTGATAGAGCTTAGGACATGGGTTTTTAATGCAAACAAGGAAGTTGTACCCATAAGCACTGTTCGTAAAGCATCATTGAAGAGACATAATAGTTTTCTCTAACTGAATGGATTGCCGATGTTCAGGGCTCTTTACGGATGTTGAGTGTTTTAGAGTTTGTTCTGGAACTTTCTGAGTATCCTTCTTTGTGTAAGTGGAGTTTCACTCTGTGTCTTAGGGTGGTGATCCCACAGAAGCCACTGCCAAACCAAAGAGGAGCTTCTATGCTGCGAGGGATTTGTACAAATACCGACATCAGTACCCAGTAAGACAACGGGATGCTTTCCCCCCTTAAATGTAAACTCTTGTCTTTCTGTTTTTCTGATTTTACTCCGCTGGTAAGAAAACATGTCAGGAGGGTCCTTGTGCCTTTTTGTGTGTGTTTCCATACACTGGAGATTAATTTATCTTTTCCTTTAGCAGAACTTCAAAGATATCCGATATCAAAATGACTTGAGCAACCTTCGCTTTTATAAGAATAAAATTCCGTTTAAGCCAGATGGTGAGTAAGCCACCTTGGTAAAAAGCAAAGGTTAAGTACTCGCAGATACCTGGGTGTTCTTTCCTTATTCTGGACTTGGTGTATTCTTGCTGCACTCGTGGGTGGGCTTTGTTCACTTTGTTTTGCCTTGCCATGCAGGCTGATGTATCTGTCCCTAGAGCCCAGGGTTTTAGAGTTGTGGCCATCCATTCAGTGAACTGTGGAGAGATAGATATTAGTTAGCTCTACCATCTCATTATCTGTGTGTCATGGCTGTCACTGAAAAGGTTGTAGGGGAAGGTGTTTTGTTTGGTTGGTGTAGTTTAGTTTTGTGTTTTTGTTTTTTATTTTTGTTTCGTTTTGTCTTTAGACTTTTGGTGTGAGTGTGAGCAGAGAAGAGGAGGGATTTGTAGAGCCATATAATCTAAAACGATTAGATTTTGAAGGGGGTTGCATTCAGCTTTTTGATCTTTAAGATGCGCTAACTGGGATTTGAAGCCTAAATGACTGACTTGCTGGGTCACTAAATTGATTTTAGAGGGGGACTAAGTTCCAGTGTCCACTGTTCCTTCTGCTGTGCCAGACCTAGAAATTATTTAGAATGTTAGTAAAGATATTGTTGGTGTCTAGAATTACCTTTGCCCCTCTTCAAAGGTAAGGCTTGGGAAACTACAGCAACCCCAATTCAAACCCTGCCAACTAAATGTGCCTCCTCCACAACGGCACAACCTCCCTCATAGCATAGGAGCTTTCCCAAACCCATAATGAAAATTCACAGTTGCCATGGTAATTTGATTACGAACTTGTCAGCCAAAAAAATGAGGCAGCACACTGGGCCTCTCAGTGGGTATCTGAATTGTGTATAGGCAAAGCAGGAGGCAGATTCTCCTTAGAGGTTTAGTGTGTGAGGTGACCAAATCATCCTGATTCTTGTCATTTGTTCTCAGTGAAAACTGAATGACATTCCTAGTAGTATGAGTCAGCTAGTGAAGGTCCTAGATCTGCGGTTCTCAACCTGTATAGGTCATGACGACCCTTTCACGGGGGTCGCCTAAGACCATCGGAAAACACAGATGTTTACATTAAGATTCATAACAGTAGCAAACTCATGGTTATGAAGTAGCAACAATAATAATGTTATGGTTGGGGCGTCACCACAACATGAGGAACTGTATTAAAGGGTCGCGGCACTAGGAAGGTTGAGAACAACACTGTCCTAGACTGTAAGCTGTGCTGGCTAGATTTATGTTAACTGATACAAGCTGGAGTCATTTGTGAAGAGGGAGCCTTGATTGAGAAAATGCACTCCTCGGATTGGCCTGTGGGAAAGCCTAGGGCAGTTTCTTGATTGATGACTACCTCCCTAGGGGCCGTGGATGGTATAAGATATCAAGAGTACAAGCAAGCCATGGGAAACAATCTGGTAAACAGTATTCCTCCGTGGCCTCTGCGTCAGCTCCTGCCTGGAGTTCTTACCCTAACGTCAGTTCAGTTATGGGCTCTGATGTGGAGGTGTGAGTGAAATAAGCCCTATCCTCCGTGTGTTGCTTCTGGTCCTAGTATTGGTCTCAGCAATCGGAACCCTAAGACGTAAGCCTTTCGGAGTGTTAGGGTCTTGGGTGATTAAGTTGGAAGGGAGCTCATGACTGGGTGTGGTTTTGGGGAGTCCTGACAGGATGCCCTGGGGAGCCTTGCCCAAATGGCCAAATCCAATTCTCTTCAACTGTTTGGTGTCCCAGAAGTCTGGAGGCAAACCTGTGGGCATAGACGCAGTTGTATTTACCACTGTTGAAAAAAAAAAAAAAAAAAAAAGCAGGGGAAAAGATGACCCCAGCGTGTTAAACCTATGGCGTGATTCAATGCAACTTTTCCCACTTCCTGCGAGGGGCCTTAGTGATCTTTGAGGAAACAAGAATGAGATGAGTTGTGGGTTTTGTTTGTTTGTTTGGTGTTTTTTTTTTTTTTTTTCCTGTAAGATTAGCTAACTGGCCAATTATAAGAACCATGACAGGCTTGGGAATCAAGAGGATTTTATTAAGTTCTTAGAGGAGAACATGGGCTATATAAAAGGGCTTACTTTCTGCCCGCACAAAGACGTGTGTTCTCTCCTAGGCTGCTTTGTTACTAGTGTGAGACTCTGAAGAAATTTTTATTATTATCATTATTAATAATTTGCTAGTTTACAGCTTTGAACAAATATACCACTTAACAGCATTGTTTTTTCTGGTAATTATTTTTTTGTTAGTCATACGGAGATGATAATGCTGTTTGGAATAGTTTTTCTGCACAGAGGCAGATAGCAACTATGTTAGGCTTTGCAGAATAGTCCATTGTAACACTCAAGTCTGTGTTGTACTAAAAAACAGCTGTGGACAGTATATAAATGGTGTGCTCGCCTATGTTCCAATAAAACTTTATTTACAAAATGATCCTTAGCCCATCACTTGCCATCCTCTGCTTTAGAGTACATTGCCCAGTACAGAGTTTTGTAATTTGAGGTGCTGCTATTTTTTTTTTTAAATTAGGCTTATTACATTACAGAGTATATGGCATAGTATTCTTCTTTTAGGGGTGTTCTTGTGTGTTGTTTTTAAGCTAAATGTTTTAATATAGAACTCAAGTGACTTGTATGTTCAAATGCTATCACCATGTTTTCAATGAATGGTTCATTTTCTAAATATTTACTGTTTAGGTGTTTACATTGAAGAGGTTCTAAATAAATGGAAAGGAGACTATGAGAAGCTGGAACACAACCACACTTACATTCAGTGGTCAGTAAAATGTTCTCTACCTTGAACCGTGTCCTGTTTAATCGTGTGTTCTCAAGACAATGTCAATTGAAAATTTTTATTCTATTTTTTTTAAACAAACTAGGCTCTTTCCCCTGAGAGAACAAGGCTTGAACTTTTATGCTAAAGAATTAACTACATATGAAATTGAGGTAATGCAAGCTCAATTCATCTTACATGAGGTAGCCAAATAATATCTTTATAATATTATAAAGTATATAATAATTACTTCATTGTCTTGATAGCTACTGAGTCATTTCAAGTGACTTTTTTTTCTCCCCTTCTTATATTAGGAATTCAAAAAAACAAAAGAAGCAATCAGAAGATTCCTCTTGGCTTATAAAATGATGCTAGAATTTTTTGGAATAAAGCTGATTGATAAAACTGGAAATGTTGCTCGGGCTGTAAATTGGCAAGAAAGATTTCAACATCTGAATGAGTAAGTGGAGCTTTAATGGTAAGCCAGTGGCCTTTTCCTGTGACCCCATTCTCCGCAAAGTAGGAATAGATAGCCATCGGACCCAGGGCTGGCTAGCTGCCGGACATAGGACTAGCTAGCTGTTGGACATTGAAATAGCTTCTCATTGGGCAAGGACAAGCTAACTGTCGGGCATAGAACTAGTTAGACATTGGGCATAGGAGCAGCTAGCCATTGGGCATAGGGATGGCTAGACATTGGATATAGGACTACTAGATGTTGGGCATCGAAATAGGAATCAAAATCCAGTCAGAAATGCGTTTATTCCTTCTTGTCCATTCTAAAGGCCAGCACAGAAACTCTGAAGGACAAATTCTACATAGAGCATTGGCTATTCTGCTCCAGAGCAGTCTCTTCCTGAACCCTCTGCCTGCAGCCAAATGTGGCTTTTCTTGGTCTATACGCCACATTTCAGGGAGTTTATAGTTATTGCTTGCTTGTAGTTTTTCATGTATTCTCTCCTAGGCTATAGGCTGCTTGCAGTACAAATTGTCTCTAATATCTTCATGCATGCAGACGTCTTAGATTAAATTCGTGACTAAGGTCTATGATGTATAAAAATGGTTTCAAGCAATGTGGCCATACTTCTAACTAAAACAGAGGAAAAGTTATCTTTATGAGTTATGGAAAAGACAAGTACTCATTTCTGGTTAATTCCAAAATGTATAAAGGAAAATTCATCAGCTTCCTTGGATGAGTTTAGCTGTACTCTTTTGCTTGACTGTGTATAATGGTAATTAATACTTATAACCAAAGTTTTGTTTTAAAAATATTCATATGCACCCTGTTTTTTTTTTCCGTTTTTAATTATAGAGTGACTTATGAGTACTGGACTATAAAACCAACAATTTTAAGAAACTTTTTTTAGCACCTTGTAATTAGCTGAACTGGGCAAGTATTAAGGAAAAAAAGAACTAACATAAGTGATTTCTCTTTGGCAAAAACAATCAGAGTCTTGGCACCAGCTCTTTAAATTTTTCGCATCTTTCTAGAATTTACCCTTGCTTTGGTAAAAGGAGTAGAACTCTTAGTGTTGGGGCATCTTTTTCCTTTGTTGTAAAGTTAACACTGTTAAAATAGCAGCTTCTGTTAGTGCCTTGCAAATATGGGCATGAAATTTTACAGTCCTGACTGGAGACCCGTCAACTTAGCACTGGGGTTAAGTTTGACACATAAGTCTGTTTAAAGCGCAGACATGTATGCCTCTGCCTGTGTAATGCAGACAACCGTGTCTGGATGGTTTCTAAGGCAACTTTGTCACACTGTTGGAGAAAACTGTATGCAAGTCAGCCTTAGCAGAAAGTGATCACACCTCACTGTGTGTGTGCGCGCGCACTCGCCGCTGTCGTTTTTGTTTGGAATGACAGTCTGGCTTGGCACATTGCTGTTGAAGTTATAAATCCTGGACAGAATATGATCAAAGGCTTAAATCCTCCCCAGGGTATCACTGTCAGCTCTTTTCATTTATAGCCAAAAAACAGAGCCCTTGCTGAAGGCTTGATTTAATTAGGCTGTCTCTCCGCCTCAGTTGGAGGAATGGCCCGAATTCACAGCCTTTCCACTCCGTTCCACCTAGCAACTGCTCCTCCTGTCATCCAGTGCCTCTCTGCTCTCCCAGCTCTGGATGAACTCTCCTAGGGGAAAAAAAGATTTAAAAAATTTGAACAAAACATTTTATGTGTATATGTGTATGCCACATATGTGCAGATGCCTGCGGAAGTCAGAAGACCAGTGGGACTGGTATTCCAGGCAGTGGTGAACTGCCTCATGTGGGTGCAGTTCTGGAACCAAGTCTGGATTCTCTGCAAGACTTTTTGAGACACGGTCTCCGAGTCCAGGCTGACTTCAAATTTGCCATCCTCCAGGCACCGTTTTCTGAATCCTGGGATGTCAGACACATGCCGCTGCAACTTCCGCCTGCCAAAAGGTCTTATTGATTGTGTTTGAGCAAATGATGTGGAATGACGTAAACATATATCCTCTCATTTTCATTTGGATTCTTCTGTGATTTATTCTTAAATTTCACCGCTTATATGTGATTGAAGCCGAGTGGCATCTTGAACTTTTTAGAATAGGCCGGGGCTTGGTTGTATTTATAGCTCAGTGGAGGAAAACTGTTTAATCAGAGTAACACAAAGTAACATTGAGTGAACAAGTGACCGTGATAAAATATGGTGGTGAAACACGTTCAGGCATGAAAGTATAGATCTGCAGATCCACCACCAAGATGCTGTTCAGGTCATGTTTGCAGTGAGCTATACTGAGTCTTGTTTGGGGTTGTATTTCCCTCCTGTGTTCTGTCTTTACCTATCCAGTCTTCAGGCAGAATCAGCCCCGCCCTTCTGTCTGTACAGCAGCCTTTTCTCCGTTCCCTGGTGTTTCAGGTTTTGTCCATAAGTTCTTTCAGTTTCAGAACTCTACATTAATGTGACAGCTACATCAACCCTGTTGTTAGTGGTATGGCTCCTTAATGTCACCCCAGTCACATTGTCTCAAAGCACAATTTAAACTGTAGAGTTGAGGCTGGAGAGATGACTCAGTGGTTAAGAGCAGTTACTGCCCTTGCAGAGGACCCGGGTGTGGGTCCCAGCACCCATGTGGGATCTCACTGCCTACAGCTCCAGCTCCTGAGAAATCTGGTACCCTCTTCTCACTTCCCGTGACTCCTGCACACACATGATGCATATAAACTTACACAGGGACACACACAGCCACATTAATGAGCTTTTAAAAAAATCAGATATTACAGATTCATAACACTCAGACATATGTCTTAAGTTTTACCTTTCAGATTAAAAAAAATTAAATTTTAAAATAATATTTTTGGGACATACATCCAAAAGGATGGAGATAATAAAATTTGTGTGGTTTATCTATCCCAGAATTTGGTTAGCTCAGATAATTAAGATTTTTATTTTGTCTGTATTTTCTCATTGAAATATAAGACCTATTAAGATCATGGAATTGCATACTTCTGTGTCTCAAATAATTTGACAGCATTCCCAGATGATTAGGTAATTATTTCTAATAAAAAACTCAAGCACTTTTGGAAGCTGGGGCAGATACGTGTAGTGCTTTCCAGAAAGTCTGACGTCTGTTCTGACACAGGGTTTAGGGTGTTAGCAGTGAGTGCTTGACTTCTGGTTCTGTTAATTTGGGGTCAACGCATACCTGACCTGTTACTGTCAGACGTGGCTCTGTCATGGGGGACCTGACGGGTTTGTCCAGGTGTGTGCATGAAGGCAAGTGTGGTCAGCTGAACAAGGCAGGGGAGGTCGTCGGTTATGACCTGTGACAAATTTGGAAAGCGCCAATCCAAGAATGGCCTCGGTTTTGAAATTTAAAAAAGTCTAAGTGTCTATCACGTGGGAGAAATGTGTGCTTGGAATTGGGGCTGTTATGAGTAAGATTTAAAGCTTTTTAATAAGGGAAGGGAAGGTGAGGATGGAAAAGACGGAAGAAATAGGTGAAGCCGAGTGCAGATAGTGTTCCTCGGTGCCAAATCCTGTCTCAGTAGATGGTAGTAGTAATAGTAACGCTAAGAGCTGAGGGTGGTGGGTGAGACATGCTTCTAATCCCAGCCCTGGGGAAGTGAAGACAGCAGGTCCCTAGGGGTCACTGGCCAACTGGCCTCGCCTCCAGGAGGCCAGTGAGAGGCCCTGTCTCAAAAGACAAGGAGAGTAGTGACAGAGAAACAGTGGCAGAGAACACAGATGTACATGTCTGTATACTCACTCACACATGCACCTGTGCACACACGAACACACATGCACACCACATAGTCCTACATAATGTCCACTATTTCCTGAGTCTGTCCATGTCTCTCGTTTGTGTCATCGCCTTTGATTTTTACAACAGTGCAGTGAAGAGTGTGGGCCCTTTCCCCCATTTTACAGATGGAAACACAGAGGCTTAGATGGGCATTGTCATTTCTCACTGCGATTGAGTCACAAAGCCAGGGTGTGACAGGCTAGGAGGCCCGTACTCTGCCAACAGCTAAGGCAGTTTCTCTCAAGTCAGTTCTGCTTCTTCCGTCACAATTGGCCGAGCCAGATAGCGGGACCGAGCGCTGCCCTCCTTGTGACTTATCCTATCTGGACCGCTTCTGCTGGCCGGTTGGTGCTGTTAGTTACCGTTCAGCTGTTCGCCGGTGCATCTCTGCACCTGGCTTTAGCCCTGGCTGCCTGTGATGAGTAGCATACGTCCATGATGTTGCAAGCGCGGAAGGGGCCCGTGGCTGCCTGACATCACAGATTGCACAGAGCCCTTTATGCGTACTCTGTTTTGTTCCTGTAGATAGACATCCAGGATGAGGTTTATCAGTTAGACAGGGTAAGAGACAACGATAACCAGTGATAAAGCAGAGCTGTTAAAACATGACCCTAGTAAGAGTTCCCTGCATGTGTCTTCTTGGTTTGTACCATCCTTACTTCTCAGGGTGATATCAGCTAACCTGATGCTTGGCTGTTTGTGCAGGCTGCTCTTGTAGATAGATCACTGGTCCCCAGATCCATTAATAAACAAGGTAGCACCAGCGAGGATACATTCAATCCCAGTGTATTTTCCTAAAGAGTCTTTTAAAGAGGGAGTTTGTTTTTACCTTGGAGTTTCACATAGGTTCTGTTACACCAAGGCCTCGGAGTTAAACGCATTCTATTTTCTCTTTCAGGTCCCAGCACAACTATTTAAGAATTACACGGATTCTGAAAAGCCTTGGTGAGCTTGGGTACGAGAGTTTTAAATCTCCTCTCGTAAAATTTATTCTCCACGAGGCTCTGGTGGAGAACACTATTCCCAATATTAGGCAGAGTGCTCTGGAGTATTTTGTTTATACAATTAGAGACAGAAGAGAGAGGAGAAAGCTCCTGCGCTTTGCCCAAAAACATTACATCCCGTCAGAGAATTTCATCTGGGGACCGCCTAGAAAAGAACAGCCAGAGCGAAGCAAAGCCCAGAAAATGCCCACTCTGCCCACTTCGGGTTCGAACAGTCAAACTTCCGTGTACAAGAAATCCAAGGACTCCAAAAATTCCTCAGTAGCTATTCACCCAAATAGCAAAACTGTGGAAGAAAAAAAGGGACCGTCTAGAGAGGCTGGGGAGGAGACCAGCAAGCCAAGCCCCGAGTCCCACAGTGAAGATGCCACCCCAGGAAACCCAGAGAAAGAGGGTGCTGGCGAAGAGTCGGATTCTCCACCCGAGAAAACAGTTCCTGATGCCGCAGGGAAAGGGGAGTGTCCAACTTCCCCTGAAAACGCCAGAGACGGGGAAAGCCAGAGCAAAGACTTGGAAAGTCCTGAAAACACCAGTTGCCACGATGAGGTGGTGTCCCAGTGAAGTGTCACAGACCACACATCAGTTCCGGTGAAGGAAGTGAAAAACTACTGTCTAATTCATCCTGAAGGACAGAGATGAGGTCACGTTTGAAATGTCAGCCATCTGTGACTTTCGGCCGTCAGCCCTGTGTTCTTGTTTTTATTTTGGATGACGGTGAAAATGGATATTTAATAAGAAGTTTTTTAAGACCAGATCCAATAAAAGAATATATTTAGGATGCGTTTCCAAAATCTGTACAACAGTCGTCACTTTGCAAATATTTTCAAGTTATCTAGAACGAATCGAGTAGCATTCGGCACTCAACCGGTTCTCTGGAGAGATTTCGGTACTCAGCCGGTTCTCTGGAGAGATTCCGTGCGGAAATGGAGCCCCTCTCTTGACGCATCGCCCCTGACTTTTAGATTCGTTTTGAAGTTGGAAGGATGAAGTTGGGTCTCCTCAAATGTTGCAGCACCTCAGTGTTCTTAGCTCGGGTTTCTGCAGTGGCTGCGGTTCCCACTTGTCCGCCATCCTGTTTTGTCCCCCTTCCTCTTCTGGCTTGAACCACCATCATGGTCGGCTCCCGTGAGTTTTCTAGTACACATTAGGACCCTCTCCTATGCCGACGTCCAGGTGGAAGACAGGGACATCTTTAAGAGTCTGATTTCAAGATTTTTTTCTTTAAGGTTTAGAATAATAAAAATATTTTCAGTATTAATTGCTTAGAAAAGATTTGTATATGTATGTGAAAAAATATAGGACAAAAGTAGACTTTGG
Organism: Peromyscus leucopus; assembly: GCF_004664715.2. Lineage (NCBI taxonomy): Eukaryota > Metazoa > Chordata > Mammalia > Rodentia > Cricetidae > Peromyscus > Peromyscus leucopus. Next base: position 59,121,582 of record NC_051084.1, read on the forward strand.
CTTTTTTTTTTATTTTTTTTTGGCTGTTCTATACAAAATTGGTGGTTGATTATGGATGCAAATTACTGAGGAGTGTTTTTTTTTTCTTTAAATCACAAAATTACTCATTTTTTAAAAAGATGTCTCCTCACACTGTCAACGAACACTTTTGTCTTTTGAGCCATTAGTGTATTGATGCCATGAGCATTATGGGATTCCTGATGTTACTACTCCACAGAGTCTGTGTGTGTGTGTGTGTGTGTGTGTGTGTGTGTGTGTGTGCGCGTGCGTGTGCATATTTAGTTTGTCATTTTGGACCTGAGAACAGTTTGCAGTTACATACATTCACTTTTAATAAGTACTAGATATATTGCATCACATTGGCTAAAAGTTTTATTGTGTACAGTTGTTGCTAATTATTACAGATCTGAAGACAATCAGAAACACTGTGATGGGGACTTTAGAACATTCATACGAACACAGACAAAGCAATGAACAGAGAATATTTTTACTTGTTTTTATTTAGCAAGGAATTGACTTTTTAAAAATCTCTCTTTGGCTTTTAAGGAAAGTCCGGTGGTATTCTTTCATCACCACCCTCCTGCCCCAGGGAACTTTTGCTATTAACTCTTTCGAGCACACCTAACACATAATCATCTTGTTGGCTTTTTCCACCCACACATTCTGTGGTGATTCCTACAGAATACGCCTATCAATCGTGTGCTTTTAGAAATAAGATTTTATTGTTTTTAAATTTACACAACACAGCCCAGTTGCTTATTCCTGACTCTGTGTGTGTGTGTGTGTGTGTGTGTGTGTGTGTGTGTGTGTGTGTACATCCTAGTGGCACTGGTGTTGTGTATCATATCCCAGTAAGATAGGAAATGCTTCATCATTTAGTTACCACAATTCAACAGCTTTGGTTTGTTCCAGTCTGCACAGGGTCCAGGCATGAAAGAGGACTATTAAGTTAGGCTGAATTGTAGGGATATGATCAATTTAATTCAAAATACCTTAATTTTGCACACACAATGAAGCGTTCAGACCACTTTAAGGGCATTTAGTGTAAGAAACTTGGGATCAGGGGTACTTCAGAGATGTCTCAGTGGTTCAGAGCATCGCTGCTTTTTCGAAGCCCGGGGTTCAGTTCCCAGCACCTGTACTGGGTGCAGTGGTTCACCACCGTCTCTAGTGCCAAGGGATCTGACTCCTTGTTCTGGCTTCCAGGGGAACTGCATGCATGTGGTGCACATACATACATGCACACACACACATATACATAAATAAGGTTTTTTTTAAAATATTAACGTGGGTCAGATACTAAAAATATTTTTAAAAAACAAAATACCAGAAGCTAATACAATCTGAATCACTTAGAAATTATGGTATACCAGAACCCTTAGAAATGAAAACACATAACAATTTAGATTTTAGACTATTATTCCTTATTAATTATTTTGTTAGCTTGTGCTGTTTAATTTCAGAATATTGAGTCCCAAGAGGAGAGCTCCCTGGCTTCCCTCTAAAATAGTGGCCTTTTCTCAACAATGGTTATTTAAACTTCATATTCATAAAGTGGCAATGTTTCCTACATTTAATCTGTAAATATCAGTGAGAATAACTCAGTGAAGATAAAGTTAAAGGAAGTCATTCCTTTTGCTAATAAAAATTGAACGTCTCGTTTTTTTTTCTATTAAGAGTACTTTGTACATTTAATAGTTTTTTAACATAAGATCTGTAGATGATGTATTTCTGAGTGTGTTAGATATCAAAAACCCCTCTGAATTTTACTTCTACGTTTTTGTGTTTTGCAAACTGCCATATGCTTACAGAAATTTACTAAAAAGCTGTTCCAGAAAATGCTGTATAGCATGGCCAAATAGCTAACCGCATGGCTAAGCATCCATAGGTGTTCTCGTATGGTCTTTGTTATGCCATGGGCTGTAAGGATGCTAAGTGTTGGCTGTTGATAAAACTACATCTCACAGCAAATAGATGTCATATTGCTTGATGAGCCTAGTGCATTTCTAATATTTTTTTGCTTTCATATTTCAGAGGAGAAAATATATGTGAAGATATTTTGAAATACTGTAAAGTGACAAATAATTATATATTTCTGTATGGTGGAGATGTTTATGACATTAAGATTATTGTATCATTCTGCATTTTTGAGCTCATTCTTACAGGAAATTCTAAATAATTATGGTGGATGTAAAAAAAAAATCTATGTGCTTCCTCTAAATTAGGTCTAGTTGTCAGTTCTAAAATTACATGGTATAGTTTTATTTTGTTGTAAGTTTTGAGACTATACTTTTCGTTTTTAAGGAGAGAAAGTATATAACTCAGGAGTTACTAAGAAAGTTCTAAGTTTTTTTTCCTTTTTTGTTGTTACATATATAAATACATAAAGATGTAATAAAAACTTGTCACAGCCATGATGCTTTGTATCATGCTCTCCTGGTTATCACAGTTTACTAGGGATGAAGGTAGGATGGGGTAAGAAGGAAAAGAAACACAGTGAGGTAGTCCTTAAAAATATTTTGGTAAATGAACCTACATGCCAAATGGTTAAAAAAAAAAAAAAGTTAAATGAACAAAGAACATTTAGTTGATGGTTTTAAAGTCAAAGTTTCCCATTTATGATAAAGTGATTGAGTCAAGCAAATTTAAAACTATTCCCTGGGCACCTCTTAGGTCTGTGTTTTGTAAAGACAAGAAGAGCGTTTTCAAATCTTATAAATTACATGCACAGCTCTTTAATGACTATTTGGAATAAGATCCCTTGTTACAGGAGTATTGGTGAATAGTTGTTTTTATGTTTTCCCACTTAGAATAATTTCCTTTGCCTTTCAGTGTACATACGTGTGTGTGTGTGTGTGTGTGTGTGTGTGTGTGTGTGTATGCACATGTGCGCACACACCCACTAGGATGTGCTGAAATTTGACATGCTAGAATCATTCAAGGCAGGGGTAGTTTTAGAGGGAGATGGCTGGAGTGAGTGTTGGACCTAGGAACCTAGCAATGCACATCTACTCTTTCAGCATTGAGTTCGTAATGTTTATTGCAGGAACAGATTTGTGTGGGAAATTTCTAGGGTGACAGTGAGTACTACCCTGCCTCCTGCATTGTTCTAGTGAGCCAACCCACCCAGCAGATTGTGTTTCAGGGACAGGCTGCTTTTAGAAATCTCATTATTGAAATTAATAATATAGTTCTACTATGAATGCCTAGAGGTTTCAGATGTGCCTTAATGGAAGTAAAAGGTTTTCTTTCAGAAGTTGACATTACTATCTCATTGTAAACTCTTGTCATGAGTGTAAGTCATGTTAATCAAATTTAAGTTGGTGCTTTTATCATTTTGGAGAGATTACCACTTCATGACAAGAGCACCAATTCTGAAAGTATATTCACCCCAGTATTCAACAGTATGTCACCTTTGCATAAAGGGTTCAGAGAAGCCACGATTCACCTGTGTTATTGTGTTATTTTTATGTTTCTCGGTTCTTTTACATGCTGGCTCACTGAAGCATCCTTTGGTTGCTGCAAGTCATAGCGATCTGTTTTACTTTCTGTTCTTGCATTCAGATGGCTACATAAAATGTAATGTTATTAGAGAAAGTCTCCATTCTAGTAGTCATTTCGAGGAGTCTGAAATTAGTTTGAAAAACCTTCATGTTACATCCTTAGTAGACACAATTTGAAGGCTTGTTCCTCATTTCCCCTAGGTTATATAAAGTATTCAGTGTCATATGCTTTTGCCAATTCTGTTGTGAAATTTATTGTTTTGGTTATTTGTGGAAAATAGCTTCCTTTTTTTTTCTTGAATTAAAGTTTTCATGTGGAAAACCTTGTGATGAACTTGTATTGTGACCCTAACCCTGGCTCTCTGGAAATGGAGTTCAGAGAAGGAGAGGTGGTTAAGAATTGCGTGGGCATTTTGGAAGACAGAGCAAGCCCCATTCATGGACATGGATTTGGGGGGGGGGGGCAGGTCTTCACAGGTGTAGTTGGATCATGAAGCTGTCCGACCTGTGACTTCTGATGCCCAGGGATGATAGGCCTCCTGGGACCCCATGCCCAATTTCAACCGGTGTTGTTTTTCACAGAATATTTGCTATAATTTATTTGCTACCATTTTATAGCAGTTTAGAAATTATGAGCAAATGGGCATCTGCTATATAAACTACTTCTATCATTATATCTCTCCTGGTAGACACTAAAATATCACCCTTCACCTTGGTTCTTTAATCAAATTTCTTTTCAGCTATTCTCCCATAGGCTTATTGTATTAGCCAGGGTTCTCTAGAGAGCCAGAGCTTATAGAATATGTATATATTCTTATACGAGAACTTTTAGAATACATATATTCTGTTGATAGACAATGTTTGTCTACAAATTCCGTAGGTCCAAGAATCCTGTAGTTATCCAGTCCGTGAGGCTGGATCCCTCAGCTCGTCTTCAGTATACGCTGGACTCTGTAACACCAGTGAAGGAAGGGACTTGCTATCAAGAGCAAGCAGACCGAGAGTGAGCTTCCTCCATCCATGTCCTTTATCTAGGCTGCCAGCAGAAGGTGTGGCCCAGGTGTATCTTCCCACCTCACAAGTTTGTTTAAGAGAAAAATCCCCCACAGGTGTGCCCAGCTGCTTGGGTTTTAGTTAATTTCAGATGTAGTTGACAACCAAGAATAGCCATCATACTTACATTTTAAAAACAATAACAGCAGCAGCAGCAACAACAACAAAACCCTTCTTGTAAAGAGGTTGTGAGAGGAAGCTTGATGTCCACTACTTGTTATTCTAAAAGATGTTTTAAATCATAACATCTTAATGAAACATTTTGAATGATGTTTAATTAGATTTTTTTTTAAGTTTGTGAACTACAAGCAGCTAAGGGATGCTGTGAGAGAAATAGTTTTCCCCAGAGAAGAGCATACTAATTGATAATCCAATATGGTCAGCACTGAGAACATATGCATACAAGTAGCATATGGACTGAGAAGGTTGTATTTATAGTATTTAGGAGTGTGTGTGTGTGTGTGTGTGTGTGTGTGTGTGTGTGTGTGTACACATATGTATAACAACAGGAAAAGAGGCCATGAATCTGAGGGAGGGAGAGGAAGGGGTGGGTATATGGGAGGGTTTGGAGGGAGGAAAGGAAAAATGGAAATGGTGTAATTATTTTCTTAAAAATTCAAAAAGAAACTTTATGGAGCTTATATTAACTAGAGAAGCCAGTTATAGAAGATACTTTTAGCCTAAGGAATGCTCAATAACTGGGCCAAATGAGCATGTTTTCATACTAACTGATACAGTTTTATGTGAAAAAAAAAGGATAGCAAATGAGAATAAATATTAGAAACCTCCAAGACGTTCCTGAATCTAAGTTACTGCCCATTTGAGAATTATTCAAAGCGGGTGAGGAATGGGTGGGAGATGCTGTGGGGTGTGCTGTAAGGATGAGCTGGGTGCTCTGTGGCGAGGTGGTCAGCGATTGGTGGAGAGGTAGGCCCATTAATACTCTCCGTGAACTGTGAGTTCCACACTGACACACACCTTCAATTAGGCTAATGGGATGAGTCAAATGATCAGTTCCAAATTAAATTCTTTTTATGTGCAGACAAGCAGGGTCGTTCAGATGACTCGGTGATAGGTAACAGATGGAGTTCCTGTCACCCACACTGTCTCGTTGTCTGGATAGTAATTGCATGGCATTTTAACTAAGAACCAAGTGAGGGCCAGAGAGAGAGAGAGCTCAGTGGGTAAAGGCGCTTGCTGCTAAGCCTGACAATCCAAGTTCGATCCCTGTCAGCCACATGATGGAAGGAGAGAACTGACTTCGGCAAGTTTCCCTCCTCCAGCCTCTACAAGTGCATGGTGATGTTCTCACACCTGCATGCTCACAGGTGTGTGTGTGTGTGTGTGTGTGTGTGTGCACGCCCAGAGTAAAGGCGTGGGATAGGAGAAATGGCAAAATGAGAAACTGAGAGCAGCACGTCACGTCCTTGGATACGTTTTTAATGATTGTTTTTTTTAAAGGCTTCCCCTTGTTTCCTGATTGACATACTGCTCCATCCTTTATGTTACCTAAGGAGATAAAAAGGGTCGTTGTTGGGTCTCTAGTATGTCACATATCTTAGGGAAATGGATGTGCTTCTTCTAAAGATGTGGGTTTTCCGTGTCCAGTCCCCTGGGAGTCCCCGGGCCTTCTCTGCACTCTGTGTTCAGCTCTGGTGTGAACTGCCCGATGCTTTGCATGTGTGCTACGGCAAATACCATGTGTGTATGGTAAAAGGTGTAACCAGTTTCTGGATCTGTATGGTACTTCGAGATTCTTCTTTTATGATTCTGTGACTGCGTGGCAGAGTTATGCCACACGAGTCTAAAGAGCAATAGTTTCTGTTGCTAACTGCTGTATATTGTTTCTGAATAATATATTTAGACTTCCTTTAGATTGTTATTTTTTAATAACTACTGTGTTTAATAACTATTACACCCTGTAAATTAATAAAAGCCAGTTAACCTGAGGAACACTTTAGTATTGTGCTGGAGTACACTGTGTTGATTCTGCATGATTAAAATATTTTTAAAGAGCTAGGAAAAAAGACGTGCTGTTTTCCAATGACTAAGTGTAATTTTTTAATGCTTAACATCTAAGATTATCTCCCTTATCTTTGAAAATAAATATTTTACTATGAAGGGTAAAATCTTCCCTGATGTGAAATTTTTATTGTGAGATTTTATGTGGCAGAGCATGTGTGTAAATATTTGGATGTGTAGCTTACTTTCTTCTTCATTTTTTTTCCATGCAAATTCCACGTGCAGGTTAATGAATGTGAATAGCTAATGGAAATAACACTTTTTCATTTAAGCGGGATAAAATTTGTAAGAAATCAAGTTTTTGCGTAAGAAAAATGCGGTCATGAGATACACGTGAGGAGGAGACATTAGTGGTTCCCAGCCTTCCTAACGATGCAACCCCTCTAATAAAGTTCCTCATGTTGTGGTGATCATCCCCCCTAACATAAAATTATTTCATTGCTACTTCATAACTGTAATTTTGCTCTTGTATGAATAGTAATGTAAATATCTGATATGCAATATATCTGACATGTGACCCCTGTGAAAGGGTCATGTGAGCCCCAGGGGGTCGCAACCCACAGGTTGAGAACCGCTGCTGTGGAGTCACAGGGCGATGTGGATCAGACAATTTGAACTTAGCTGCACTGACCTGTTTGTGCAGGAAAGGATGGGATTGAAGAACTGAGAGCAACTTGTGCTAAGAGACGAGGTCACCTTGTACACAAGGAGAGGAGGACAGAACAGTGTACCAGTCACAGGGGTGGCCGAGCATGATGCTAACCACAGTCTTTTAGATGAACCAGCAGAGAGGATGCACACAATTACTGTCAGCACAAGAGAATGCTCGCATTCCAGTAAGAACACAGAAGGGCTCCCTTTGGCCTGCAGATTGAAGGCAGTGTAAAAATCTAGTGAAAATGAACGTTCTCGGGCTTGGCAGGGATATAGGATGAAGCCCACCTCTCTCTCAGAGTGTAATATTCAATAAAAGAGAGGCCTTGTAAAAAATAGTCACCGCATTTTCTTCATTTTTCCAGTGCCCACCATACCGGCAGATGTATATTTTAGAAATAAAAGAAAATTCCTACCTGGAAAAAGTGCTGAGAGCATTTTGGTGTTGTGGGGGGAGAGAGGGGGTGTTTTTGATGGTTCAAGGTCTCGAATGGTGACTGAATCATCAGACTATTACAGAGGAAACATAAGGATTATCTTGCCCCTTAGATTATCCTCATGAATATGTAGGATTAATTGGAACGACATTTTAAAATAGGACACTGAATAGAAAGATTAGAGAGCCACAAGGCTTTGATTTGATGGCTCGGGAGCACAAGGTTTATTAATTTTGCTGTAATAGCGAGCATGTTCTACATGGATAATGGTGTGATTCAACACTTCTAAGAAACACGCAAATGCTTGAAAGGTGTGTTAGGTATTTTTTGTTGGGGTTGAGCTGATTGATTTAGCCCACCCTCGGCTTTGGAGAAGGAAGAGGTCTGTAAGCGGAAGGGAAGTGGCAGAGAGGATGAAGTCAAGCGAAGTCACACTGAGGGGACTTGAGAACCTAGAAATGGGTGGTATAGCTGTTAGGAGAGAGACGCTCAAGGAAAGTCCTGGAGGAGGGAAATGGAAGGATAAAAGGACGTTGCTTGACAGGCTCTGAGGTCAGGTGAACACTAGTACGTAGGGCTACATCATCACTTGCATTGGCTGTGTGACGGTGGCCAAGTTTCTCAGTGTCTGGGCATTTGTGTGTGTGTGTGTGTGTGTGTGTGTGTGTGCGCGCGCGCGCGTGCGCACGCGCTGTATTTTAGATTAGAGGGAGTGTCACATCTGGGGCTGTGTTCCAGATAGTCCCTTACAGGACTAGCTAGCTGCTGGTGTTCAGAGAAGATGAGAGGCACAGCAGGAATTGTAGAACATTTATCTTATCAGAAATCAGCCTAATCTTGTCTATGTTAGTCAGGTGTATAAACCAAAACAAATACTGTCAAGTTTACTTATAATTCTAATGTACTTCTTAGAAAAGACTCCATGGGGTATATAAAATCGGTGGTTTATATAATTAGTATATATGTGTTGATACAGACAGGCAGAAATCTTTTCCATTGTAAATACATGAAACATCTTATTGTTTCATCAATAATTAATTGTTGGGAATGACTTATAACCAGAAGATAGTCTTGGCTTCTCCTGGGACACTATTTGATTCCTATTGAAATCAGGACATTTTAATTTGTAACCCTCCAGGTGAATATTCACTTCATGTCTTAATGGGAGGCCTCTTAAAAGTTAAACCTTAAAATATGCATGTAATTAATTCTCTGAGCATGATGGCTTAACTGCCATTATTTTCATAAAATTAGAAGGTTGAATTATCTTGGCTGATATTCACACTTTGGAATTCTAAACTGTAGGTATTGACACGCTGTGCATTAAAAGGGGTGTTACACAGCCTTTCTCCCCTAAGAATGTCATACAGATATTATCAACACAATCTGAAATAAATTCCCATTGACTTGGATAGAAATTTAACGTTTCCATTTCCTCTAGAATACAAAAATCTAGATTCATTTCGAGCATTTGCCCTGATTTTATCGTTTCTGTGTGCAGAAATGTGAGGGGAAAATCACAGACTTCCGTCGTTGGCAGAATGTTTTATAATTTTACAGGTAGTGATGCTGAGGTCATCGATGACTCCCTCCACCCCACAGGTGCAAATGCAAGAACCAAATGTAGAACCCAAGCAGGGAGGAGGGGTTGGGGTCTGCTCAGTGGGTGTGCTGGATGGCTTCTTTAACTTTAATCATCAGAATAGATGGAAGAGGATCAGTCAGGAAATGAGCTGGCCTATGCTGTGGGGGTAATTTGAAACCCGAGGACTGAACTGAAAGGCTTCACCACTACAGCCATTTGTGCCCCGCTGGCGCTTACAGTTAGTGGAATTTCAGATATCCATTTGGGAAACCAGCCAAGCGGCCTCTAAAACTGGCCTCGGAATACAGGCATCTTTGACAGCACACACACTGCAGTTAGCTCTCTGGGCGCTCCTCCGTAGGGTGATGGAGCCTGTGCTACTGCTCTAACCTGGACATTTCTCCTCCTGCGCTTTTATTTACTTTTCAGTAGTTTAAAATCAGGAAGGGTACAGCATCACACGGATTCTGTGTCCAATGGCCTTTGAGGGAAGGTTGCTTTGGAATTTGGCACGAACCATGAACCGTGTCGCTGTTTCCGTGAGCCGGAGTTACTTTTCCCCCAGATCTCTCTGGTTTTGTTTCCTTTGCCTCCAGGAGTCACTTGTTGGTGTTTTTTGCTTTATACACATAAACACATCTCTTGTTCAAGTAGAATTCAGTTTCATCTCAGACATAAACACCTTCAGTTTCAAGAAGATCTGTATGCTCTCTTTGGTTCCAAAGACCTTGCTTACAGCCACTAAAAATGGCCTAGCACCACAGCCTTCCAGACGTACTTGCCTTTTAAAAGTCCTGTTCCCAACGGGCCTCCATAGACTTGACATTTCTTCATCTCCTCCAGCGGCGTTGCCTGATCCCCAAACTGGAAACCAAATTTCCTTGTTCATCAACATCCAGTGTGGTAACGGATTCTGTTGACTCTTCTTGACTTGTCTCCAAGTCGTTCATGCACCATCACCATCACCATCACCACCTCCACAGGCCTCTGTCTACTTTTGCGGATGCCAGATCATCTGTTTCCAATAGAGACTGGAGTCTTCACAAAATGCCATGGCGTCCCTTTATATTTTGAGTGCCTAACATGAAGCCTACATACAGTACATACTGAGTTATCATTCACTGAATTTCAAACATAGGACATTAGCATCTTGAGGCAAGATGTGTATGTGGTGGACAACTACTTGAGTTCTTTTATGGAAACAAGATCTGTCCCTCAAGGTAGATATCTTTAAGAAAGGATTATTTGGGGACTGGAGAGATGTCTCCGTGGTTAAGAGATTTCCAGTACCTACACGCCAGCTCACAACTGTCTATAACTCCAGTCTCGGAGTATTCAACACCCTCTTCTGGCCTCTGTGAATACACATGGTGCACAGACATACATGCAGGCAAAACACCCATACACATAAAATAAATTTTAAAAAAAAACTCTTAAAGAATTATGTATATGGCATTACTAATTTTTATACTGAAACATTTCACAAGTATTTAATGATTTGCTCTGTAAACTTAGGTCTTCGTTCTTTTCTGCTTTCTTGGGTCACTTAGCAATACTTGTTTTTAATATGATTTAGTGTCAGTTTCAGGTTCAAGGTTAGAAAAAGAAAAGGGAAACCCATGGTTCCACTTTTATTGCCTAGCTTCATTTTAAATCAAGTCAAGTAATTTTAAAGTCATGTTCTGTAAGTCAGAGGAATACCTTACTCTGCCTGGCTGAGTTATGTGCATGTAAATCAGGATTAGCACGATATGGAAATTTTTCTGGAAGAAAAACATCTGGACCATTTGTCAGGATAAAGGTAATTCCCTTGGAAGTTCACAGCGAAGATGATTTGCCCTCTTTGTTTTTACAACTTGGAAATCCTGATTATCAGCAAATACCACATGTGTAGGAATACATTTTTTTTTTCTGATAACATTTAATTTTCAGGTTGTATTGTATCTTTCATTTGAGCTTCCCCCCCCTCTGGATGTTGACAACCAAATCAAAATAAAACATTGACTTAAAGGTCCCCTTTAAGTAAAAACACTGTGGAGGCTTAGTGGATGGAAGCAATTGATCACTCAAATTCCTCTAAACTACATAAACATTATTAGGAGCCCTAAGAAAGGTTTGAGTGTTTCATGGACTTAGAAAACACTTGAGTTGAACATGACTTGGTGAAGAGGGTGATTCTTGATTGTGTTCGTCCTTCTGTAGCTCATAGTGATAAAAATCAAATGATAAAAGTTTGATGAGCTCACAGAATCTCTCTCACCCAACTCAGATGTGTAAATAAATGTGTAAGGCATAGGTTCTGGTATCTCCTGTGATGTCAGGAGCCCCGCCCTACTCATTGTCTGGGGGCGCCGTAGACTGGACAGTGGAAGCTGGTTCTGTTATTTCATGCTTGCATTTTTTTTTTTTCTGGTTGAAGTATCCAGAATGTTCAAAACTCAGACAGAGCCAGTGAAAGGCTTCTTTGGAACAACCTAGCTTCGTTGAGCAAATCGCTAGTCATTTGGGTTTTGCACGCCACTCTCCCATCTTTACCAAGACTGCTGTGGGGAAGTTGGCACTAAGGAGTGCTACTCAGTCTCTGTGGCAGCACAAACAGCTGAAGAGATCTGCACTGGTCTCTGGAATGGCTGACTGGGGCAACTCTCAGACTGGAAACTGCTAGGGTCCAAGAGACTTTCTCTGACTACTGAGACTTAACCCCAGGGGTACTCATGGTAGAGCTGGAAGCCTCAGTCTTATAGTTGTCCGATGTAGCAGTCCCATCCTTGAAGTCCCAAGCCTGAGGCATCATGGGTAGTATAGAAAGCACGTGAGAGATGGAGAGAAATTTGGTTCGGAAATCTTTAATCTCACCACCCATCCCCCACCCACCCCTGCATTAGTCTGCTTGACCTTGGGAAAGGTTACTACACACTGTGAGCATCGATTTATTTATCGGGTGGAAATAACACTTGCCTTGCACAGACTGAAGGTTACAGAATTAGAATGTCTTTTCCCGAGAAGAGCAGACAGCTACTGTTGTTGACTGGCAGTTATTTAATATTGTGGCTTATGAGCATTTTCCACAAGAACAGAGTCAAAAAGGGAAGAAGAGGATGGGAAGGAAGAAAGAGAAGGAAGAAAGGACGACCAATTCTCCACATACCATCCCAGAGCCCACTTTGATGTTTGCTTGAATGTGTTTCCCAATTAGATAACACCTAGTCATTCCTTATCTAATATGATTGATATGCAATAGATTGGTAACACAAATAGAAATGTTATGTAAGTATGCATGTTATATTTATTATTTAATTATCACAGGAATCTTGAAAAAAAAAACTCTTTTTCAAATTAAGGAGACCCATAAAATGCCCATCAGGGGATTTAGCAAGAGAAATAATATGATTTTTAATGTTTCAGAAAGCCACTTTCTTCTTCATCATCAATATTTTTGTGTGCAAAGCCTGAAGATCAACTAGGTAGTGAGATTTCCCCAAAGTGTTATAAAGACAATTTTGTCCATGTAGGTAAAACTGTGCTGATAAGACATTGCTATCTACAATCTCTAGGCTTCCTTCAAGCATTTATAATTGCATAAACACCATTGCTGATTCAAACTGAAGGTGGGGATTCTGCTAAAAGAAGCACCCCCAGGGAGACATTTTCAGAGTGTCTATTACTGTGATAAATCAGATAGATTTTTAAGCGGTGGCTATGTATAACTGTAGACCGGGTCACATGCATGAAACCGCTGAGTTCGGCCCCGGGGAACTCATTGTCTTGGTCAGCAGCTTCGCCACTGGCAGGAGGGAAACCTGGGCACCTTCGAGTCGTCCTTGTCTCTGTACTCACTGGCATTCCTGTCAGTTGTAGCTGAGTGGGGTTGCATGGAGAATTTTCCCCCTGCTGGGGCAGGAAATTAACTTTAAATTGGAAATGCTTCCAGTTGCAAAGTGTTTCTTGCCCATTAGCACCTGTCCTCCACTGCCACCAATGTGAAGGACTTGTTGTTAGAACAAAAGATGAATTCTGGATGCCGTTGCCTCCCACAACAGTCAACTTCTAGGAGAGATGCCTCAAATCATCAGAGATAAATTAAACAGAGTATTACAAGATCTGTACGTAGACAAAGGTTGTTATGAAAAGTTGGAGAAAGGAATGGAAGATGGCAGTCCAAATGCTGAACACTTTCTCAGATCTGCACACATTGTAAATGAAACATCTGATGCGTGGCTGCAAAGAGCCGTGAAAGCCTTCAGACTTTGTCCTATGATAATGAAATCAAATTAGCAAGGATGGGGAGTTCACAAAATCGCTCCCATGGGAATGCATGAGAGTACAACAGAGACTTTACACAGAGAGAAATACTGGTTTAGATTCATAGAAGAAACACCAGACCCTAACATTGCTTCCTAGGCATCATGGCTGGGAAGAGTGGGACTTCCCTGCACCAGGGCTTCAAGGGAAATAGAGAAAGTATGCTTCAGAGTGAGTGCCATAGACACAGAATGTGGCGCTCAGAAAATTATAATCTAGAAGAGAAACTCTGCAGTCTGGAGCCAGAAAAGGAGCCCCACACATCCTCCCGTGCTCACTAGTGTGGTAGAACCATCTTGAAAGATCTTTGGTAAAACTCTTTGCTGCTAGTCGTTTTGGGGTGGACAGAAAGAAGCTCTGCCTTTTTATATCTCTCAGACTCAAAAGCTTCCCCTGCCCACTCATTAAGAAAGAAATCACCTGAGGGATCTGTTTGTAATTTTAATGCAAAAACAGCAGAGCTCTGGTGGGAAGTATGGCCATGCTACAGAAGGAAGTGGAGAGAGCTCATATTTGGGAACTGTAACCTGATTTCTCAAAAGAGAGGAATGAGACCAGCTGAGTGTGAGCATGAGCTAGGAGGCTGCAATAGAGACAGGTGAGGTATGGCCAGAGCACCCAGGATAACTCGGCGTTCATACCCTTGCAGCCTCTACCTCATATGTTATGTTATGTTATGTTATGTTATGTTGTGTTGTGTTGTGTTGTGTTGTGTTGTGTTGTGTTGTGTTGTGTTATTATATTATATTATATCATATAATATTATATTATACACCCTCTCAAAGCACCAGTTACCTTACTGGAAGCTCAGCAGCTACTAGAACATTCCCCATGCAGACACCTGCACTGGCAAAGCACCACTTTTGGTCCTGGGCCATCCAGCTGGGAGGTGTGCAGGCGCAGCTGGCAGGAGCAGCCTGGGAGGGACCGCTCCACTCGCCGCATCCAAGGACCTGAGTATCCTGAATATGGAAAATGCTGGCAAGAATTCTGCTCATCAGGAGTCACTGCGGCCTGTGTGCCAAGGTGAGAACAGCAGAATGTTCTCAGTCCGTAACTAGTTCATATCTGCCTGTCCCCCAACACCAAGTAAACTGCAAACCAAGGAGTCTGGGGTAAAAGCAAAAAGCCCACCCCCAAGCCCTTAAGAAGGAGGACCTGTATTGGTTTTAGTTATCTCCTCATCCAAGCTGGTGGCTAGGTCCTAGTCATTATTTCAATGAGTATTATCTTGGCCAGGCAAAGCAAAATCACTCAGAGCCAAAGCCCTTGGCACTCCTTGTAGGGTCGTAAAACTCAAAAGGGCCCTTTTCTGGGAGTCATAGTAAAGGAAAATAAAAACATCTTGAAGAAGGAGAGAGAGAGAGAGAGAGAGAGAGAGAGAGAGAGAGAGAGAGAGAGAGAGAGGAAATACCCTTCTCAAATCATGTGCTGAAGGTAAGGTAAGAGATCTAAACGCTTGGCAGGAATGTCTCTGGACGGCCAAACAATGCAGCTCATCTGTCTCCGGAGCCAGCGGAAGGGCACTCCTCTGGGCAGACTCAGCCCAGCACATGTAACTTGATTAGATAGTCCATTGTCCAGGAGAAAATCAGTCAGTCCATGCCAGGGAACAGGGCCTGGCAAGCAGAGTGCAGAATGGCTTAAGTTCCTCCGTCCTCTGAAGCTAGCCTTTTGTCTGGTATGTAAGTATACCATCATGCAACTCCCAGTGAATGTGTGTCAAGACCTCTGAAGGATGATGAGTCCTCAGTAGACATACAGGGGAGACACCAGAAGTGTCTTTGCCACAAGCTTATATCTCCATGCACTAGGGAGCAGAGACCCTGGAACTCTAAGGAATCACAGATTTTGAAGCAGAATCATGCTATCCATCAACTGAGACTGTGACAACCCAGCAATGAGAAGCCTTTTTCCTGATCCCACATACGTGATTTCTGAATGCTGACATGATCCGTGGAGAACCAATAGCCTCAGTACTGATGAAGAAGTTTCATTCCCTGGAAGCCTTGAGGGGTGAAGGTCAAAATCCATTTTATCTGATGTAAAGTCAGTAAGAGCCAAGATGTTTCTTATAACTTGAGTTTACCTGTTATACTTGCCACTACTGAACTATAGAATTATAGTTACTCTTGAGAAATAAGCCTACAAACACAACCTTCAAAATGATGGTTGATTCATTCCTGACTATGTTCATATAAGTGGATTTTCATTTCCTCCATAAGAATGAACATCAGAATACAATCTGAACCTTGATTTTAATCCTGTACATTTGATCAACAAGATCCCTAATGAGAGGTTACAACACTCACCATATGAAATCCCAGGCATCCAGAATTATTAGTAAAGGTTTGTCATTTCCATGTGGCAATGTAAGCAGATTTCTTGTGAATAGTTTATCTTTATTCTGCTGCATCTTTAGCATAAGAAGCAACAATATATGAGATGCTGTGGCTGTTTTATTAACAGATCCTCTGAACTATTTGTGTCTGCAACAGAGATGTTTATTTTGTTAACATTCAATAGTGCTTCATTTAGTAACAGCTCAGAGAGCTACCTGAATATTATGTAGTCTGACTTTGAGATGACCAACTTCACCTTGGCTGAAATTGAAGATTAACTTTGTAATTCATTGAAGAAAATAAAAAAAAAAACAAAGTCAGAAACATCCAAAAACAACTGAGAAAAATTAAATTAGTTGCATGTTATTTAATCTGTAATAAATATGATGTTTTCAAAAGTGTTTCCTTGTGAATAGAAGTTCAGATAAAAAAATATTAATTTAAAACATGTGATACCTAATATCCTATAACTCTTCTAGGAAAGTTCTAGAAGAAATATTGTCACATTGTAACAAATAAAATCAAATACATTGTAAAAATGACAAATTTTTTATGTGTTATGTGTTATAGATTTTAGTACCATTTCCTCTAAAGAATTCAAGCATATGAAAATGGATTTTCTTCCACATATTCCTTTTTCTAGAATTATGAAAAACCTCTTAAATTCATAAACAAGGAAAGTGGAGCTCAAAAGTTTACATGATTCTATACCACAGCCAAGTACCCTTTAGTGACTTCAAGATTTTCTTTCATCATAGAATGTCTTTACCTTCTTCTCCATGCCTCAAAACATTTCTTACACTTTCATATCAAATTAGAGCATTGCTTTTTTCATGACTGCCCCCTCATCTTCAGGTAAAATGAATGATTGAAGCCATCTCTCCTCTGCAGAGTCTCATTCTTAGAATTTTGAAGGGTCTACTTAGCTTACATTGAAGTCCAAGCCAAGCTTGTTCCAAGATATACCAGCAGTAGTAGCCATGGTAGTTGCATCATGCATAACTCTTCAATTTCTCTATTGTCCAGCTCTTTAAAGGTCACATAATTAATGGTTGGAACAAACAGAGCAAAAATGTGGGAGAACATATCATGACATTATGACAAGTGAACACTTTAATTTGCAGCTAAGACTAGGGCACAGAAAAGGAGGGGAAGTGATGTAAGACAGAAGAGTTCAACCATCACGAAATTCTATTCCGTTTTCACAGGACATCTAGGTGCCACTGTGTACCCAGGTGACTCAAGGTGTGTCAGTCAGCTTCAGCGAAAGATTCAATAAAGGGCAAGTCAGAGACAGAGAGTTACCTAGAAAAGCAATCTGTCTTCCTTAATCAAAAGGGAAGGAGTAGTAGAGCCTTCTGGAGTGAAGTTAAGATTCAGTGAAGTGCCAGCCTCAAATGGTGGAAGCCTGATGTTTCCTGTTCTCAACCGTGAACTTGAAGCTGGTCATGCTTCCTGTTCTCAACCATGAACTTAAGAGGCGTAAGCAATGTCTGCTCATGTGCACTATCTAGGCAGAAAGTCAAACTTTGAAAAGTGTCCCCAAAGCACAGTGACCAAAAGAAAACGAAGTTTGTCTTTCTTTTTCATAAGTAGTTTTAAGGCAAGTGGTTTGGTTTGTGGGTATTTCTGCTTTATGTTGCCATTCAGACACTAACTTCTTCCATAATTTATATGGTAAAGGATGAGGAAAGGACACACCCCTGTATCCAATCTGCCCGCTATTTTTACAAATGCATTTTATTACAATATATCCATGTCTGTTTGTCATCTATTTGTACACTGCAGATGGAGACTGAAAGGTCACAAAGCTCTTGTGATCTCCACAGAAAGTATTTGCCTCAGATTTCCGGGCAGCAGAGTCTTGGCTGTGAGCACACTGAAGCTCACATATCCATGAGTGGAGAAGAGCATATTGTCAGCATTTCAAAAACCCACCCTGTCAATCAGCACACCAGCTCCTACACATTCTCCTGCAACAGCCTGACTTCTACATTTTCATGTAGTTGGAGACGGTGGGAGTTGCATTCTTGGCTGCACAGCTAAGAGGCCATCCTCAACCACAATGAAACAAAACACAAGGATCTGAAGACAGTTAGCCATCTCCACGGCACAATATATTTGTTTTGTCTATTTGCTTCAACTTTGATCATTCATGTCATGTCATAGGCAAATGGTCACCTTTTACTGCACATAAAAATATGCTCTCACTACAACTGAGATAAACACACATTCTAGTATTGCCTGTTAGAACCCTGGGGAACAGTTTTGTAGGACAGGGTACATGGAAGCACTCTAATGAATATTGAGATAATCCAAAGATAGGTCTTTTTTTCCCCTAAATCACACAATGGCAAAAGCAAGTAGGCTACACACAAAACAGTTTGAGAGCCCTATTTACAAAATATTGACGGCATATGAAATATGCCTGAAACTTCCAACAAAGTTCCACATCAAAAGGAGAAAGGTAGGTATAGTTAAAGATTTAACAAATAGTCACAGTTTCCAAAGGAGATTATGCGGTCCATTTACTCCACTATTCCTTAAGATTAGAACTCTAAAAGGTATTTAAGCTGATCTTTCTACTAGATGGTTCCCTACAGCAAGTTTTACTCCCTTCTTTGATTCTGTTTGAAGAGCCCAAGGCAACGTACATTCCTCATCGCTCTGCTCCAGACAGTTCATAGTCCCATGGGAGATTTCCCAAGACTTCTGTTAGAAAATGTAATTGAGTGAGTAATGAGGAGTCAGATTTTTCTAGTCTTCCCTTCCACGTCCCAGCATATGAATGTGCATTCCTTCCACACACCTGTTCATATTTTGTCTCCCCCCTTCTGCACTCAAGCTTGCTCTGTGGGAAAAAGGGCTATCCGAGGCTAAGCCAAAGTCCCTCTGAAGGTTCTAAATGAACAGAGCAGTCACCACAAGACAACAAAAGACTGATCCTCTCCATTTATTGTGAGCGACAGTGGAGGAAGCAAGTACGAAGTGGTCTGGAAGGTGTAAACTGGAATGCAAGGGAGGAAAGAGAGAGAGGTAAGAAAGCAAGCATCCCAAGGAATTGTGCAAGGAAGTAAAGATGGTCTATTTCAGTAAGACCACATGTCATTGTCTGGAGTATAGGGGATTTTAGCTGGGAAAGTGTGGAACCCAGCCTGGGAAACGAGCAAGTCTCTCTAGTAAGCACCGTGACTGAAGGTTTCTGAGAAGGGTGATTTGACGTGAGAGCGTCTTTAAGAAGGATTGTGCACAGAGTGCGTGCTCATCCCTTGGTGAATGTGTTGGTGGCAGAGAGCCTACTTCAGCTCGTTAAAAACTCTGAGAACAGGACAAAATTGAAAGGAAGGCTATCGTGAGGGACAACTTGAAGGAATTGTTGTCCATGTGCTGAACGAGATCTCATTGGTAGTTTTAGAGATGCTATAATCAAACAGTGATGGATTAGGGGAAAAACACACCAGTGAAAATGATAGTCCTGGGGCCAGGACTAAGATGACGTAGTGGCCAAAGTCCCTGCTGCCCTAGCTGTTCAGATCCCTAGTGCCCAGACCATCTGGTGCTGTGGCTCTTCCTAAATTGATTGCTTATATCCCTGAAGAAATAGGACACTGAAAAAGTGCTGATTTCTCAGCTGTTGGAGACATGCAGGTGGTTGTTTTCAAGCAAGCAAAAAAAAATTGTCATTTCTAGTACAGTACATCAAAGTCCTACACAATCTGATGGATACTATAGAAAGGTCAGTAGATGATGCTGTTAATACTTTCGAAGTTCTCATAAGATATAAGTATTCTAGAGCTGGAGGTGGAACAACATAAACTGAATTGGCCAAACAGTTCATATCATATGGAAAGAGATGTCCTGGAGTAGGGGGTGTGTTATTATGAAGTCTACTGAGGCACTGGAAGCTACTCCATGGCGCTGTCAGAGAATACTGGAGTTAAGGGCAATAAAGCAATCTTCAGATTTTATGCAGTGCCCTAAGAAGAAACGGAATACTGGATTAGCTGTTGAGGCTGAAGCTCCTGCTGTGACAGACACTGTAGAACTAGTATTCTAGATATTCACCTGGGGAAATACTGGACCTTTAAATTGGCCAGGAATACTGCAGTCGCTATACTGAGAGTGGTGCAGACAAGACAGAACCAGCCAGCGGGTCCAAATGGCCAAAGTCACTGATGGCTTCATTTCACTATAGCTGGAGACTGTATTTGTAGTATAGGAATTGCCTAATGTTTCCATGGTCTTCTGAAATCAGGAAATGGTTTTGTGTCTGCAACCTCTGCTGAATGATGCAATCAGCGTGTTACTGTTTGAAAAACGGCAAGGAATACAGCTATCTTTGTGGTGGTATGTACATTTGTGGTATGAATATCACACTTAATGAAAAATTAAAGTCTGAGAATCAGTTTATGTTTCTTGGGTTTTTGTTTTTTGAGACAGGGTTTCTCTGTGTAGCCCTGACTGTCTTAGAACTCACTATGTAGACCAGGCTGGCCTCAAACTCAGAGATCCATCTGCCTCTGCTTCCTGAGTACTGGGATTAAAAGCATGCACCACCACTGCCCAGCAAGTTTAAGTTTTTGCCATACTTCATAAATTATCATTTTGTTCTGGCTTTTAAAGTGATATATTGGAGATTATAATTACATAATTTTCCTTTCTTCTTTTTCCTCCTACCAACTTTTCTCATGTGCCTACATCCTTTTTCTCTCTCAAATTCATGGCTTCTTTTTCTTTAATTGTTGGTGTGTGTGTGTGTGTACGTGTGCTTGTGCGTGTGCATGTGTTCTAAATATATACACAATCTGCCCAGTTCGTGTAATGTCATTGATATGTTTATGATTTTAGATAACCAACTGGAGAAAGCCATTTCTTCCCAGTTTCAGACGTGGGCAGACATACTGTGAGAACCAGAGGAGCAAGGAGTTTGCTGTGACATTTCGCCTCCTAGAAATGTGAGAGAAGCTTCACTTGTGAAGTTCCAACCATGATGATGCTGATAGACATGAAAGGGAGATGTCTCACGAGGCCTTAACCCTAGACAGAGAACTACAGGCAACTAAGTAAGGCTGACAAAGATACTGGTTTTTATACAACTCTAATTCCCTCATGAAAATACTGAGTACTGAGACTGAATGATCGTTTATTATCTTTCCCAGAATGCCCTGGCAGAAACAAATGAAAAATACCATTAGTTGAGGACTGTGAAGAAAAGAAATCGCCTTTCTAGAAAGATAGCAACATCAGATATTTCTTACAGCAATGCAGATATTCTATGCAAATATCCTATGATATCATTTTATAAATGGTGAGTTTAGTGGCTGGCATACATACAGTGCACCAAATTAGTGGAACTTTACCATTTAAGGGATCTATGTGGTCCCAGCATCGAGGCATACTTTCATCAAGAGGACATGTTATTGCAGCCCATCTTTACCTGAAGCCTGGCTAGATTGGATCCTCTTCTTTTGTTTTGGGGCTCCAATGATAGCTTGCTGAAGTGAGTTTGGTTTTTAAGGATCTAGATGAGTGGAGAGTCTGGCTACATTTTAAAATCTTTGCTTCATGCTTGGCAATGAATAAAACATAGCTGGTTGAGGGGGAAGAGAAATAATACAAATGAGGCGATCCAGGGCTCTGGAGGGCAGGCCTAACATGTTGGTATTGGATAACAAGGCAAATCCTAGATTAAGATTTCTTTTCAGTTGAGTGATCCTCATAGACGTCTTTATATTCATTTTCTTTGAATCTTTGAAGTAGATACTACATTTTAAAGAAGAGAAATCAACGTCACAGAAAGGTTAAATAATTTTCTCAACTCCACTTAGCTAATAAAAGGTGTAGGTACCTTCTATGTAAACAATTAACCTTCCAAGAATTTCTAACAGAACAAGACTTTCAACATCAGTGTATGAGCTAGAAATAGATGAACAACCCTCAAAGTTTCTTGGTTGGTTCAGGAGAAGAGAAAAAAAAGTTTGGCTTTTAAAAATAGTTGATTCTTGATGATATTCATCTGAAAAATCTTCATATATATATTTGAAAAGCCCATCATCCCATTTATTAGCAAGTGACTTTAAGAGGCATTTAGTGTTAATGTTTAAAGTTGCCTTCATGAGCTGTGAATGCAGTTCTGCTGTAGGGTGCTTATGATGCTCAGAGCACCTAACTCCATTCTTAACACTCTTCCATCACCTCCACAGGCAGACGAAGAAGAAGAAAAAGAGAAGGAGCCCCACTACTATCACGGTCACACCTTCATTACCTTCTAAAAGCCTCTCAGGCTCAGTGCTGAGTGGCTGAGGAGCCCACCCGTCTTTTGATGTAGTACGGCGTTAACATAGATACTCGGCCTCTTTGCTCTTTTCTGATTTCTTGGTTTCAAGCTCCAGAGATCCGATCAAGCTAGTTCAAGAAATAATAGCACTGATCTTTGGTTTGACTGGGTCACATGGAATGTTTCAAGTACCGGAGACCCGATCAAGCTAGTTTAAGAAAACACAGCACTGATCTTTGGTTTGACTGGGTTCCACAGGATGTAGAAAATAAAGCAAACAGGAACTCTTCTGCTAGGGTTTTATTTGGGAGGTACAAATTGAAAAAAGTGGATGAGAAAGGGGAGAAAGCGTGTGGAGACTGGTGGGCATTAACAGGACATGAAATGTTGTATCCTGGGCCCTGGGAGCTGTTACCGGGACACAGCTGGCCAGGGAGCAGGTTCTGGGGCTTCAGGGGCAGATGGGTGACATCTCATCTGCCTGGCTCTCTCCTGTCTCTTAATCAGGGATCATAGCTTCTGCCACAGGGCGTTAGCTCCCTTGCACTCTCCTACACCTTCAGTGTTTGCTTAGATTTTTCTAGTTCAGCAGCCTGGAGTAGCCAAGGAGGCCTCCCAGCAGTCAGGGTTGACCGGCAGGTGAGAGACAGAGAAAAATCTAAGGAGGCAGACAAGATTTATGTTACAGCGACATTCTGCTGAGTGCTAGGATTGGATTATTATATTACAACTTCATCAAAATCATTTGAGACGTCGATTAGATTCTGACTTTGCAGGTTAGAGGTCTGAAAATTAAAATAAGTAGACTGGGGTGTTTATGGGAGCTGTTGGACCCGAGAGCTTACACTTTGACTGGTAGGCAGATCTTGATTTTGAAAGCTCTCCGAGAGTTTAGAGCAGTGGTTCTCAACCGTCCTAGCACTGTGACTCTTTAATATAGTTCCTCATGTGGTGGTGACCTCCAGCCACATTCCGTTGCTAATTCATCATCATTAATTGTGCTACTGTTATGAATCATAATGTAAATATTTGTTTTCGGTGGTCTTAGGAAACCTCTGTGAAAGGGCCATTTCAACTGCCAAAGGGGCCAAGACCCGTAGGCTGAGAACCACTGGTTCAGAAAGCTTAGTGAAGTGATATAATTCCAGGAAAAATATACAGCGGGCAGTCTTGAGAAGTAGGACTGGGCATTTCCACTGCTTCCAGGACAACTGGAGAAACCATTCATACTTTCAGGGCATCTCTGGTAGCAGCTTGTGCACAAACGACAGAAAATTCTGATAAATATTATAAATGAATTGATTAGAAACTATAGGTAGACCACAGGACACATATTGGATGCTCAGGGAATGTGGGTATCTAGAAATCCTTAGGAGCATGCTAAGTGTCTACCGGCTCTGGAATGCTCTGTTTCTGTTTTTCCATCACATGGTCTGAAATTCAAAACTGCAGGAAAGAGAGCAGGTTGTGTAAGAGTTATTGAGGTGCCAGCCTTTAGGTTGCACATAATAACAGAGAAATCAGATGGAAGAGCCTGGAGTGATGTGTGAGTTTGCTTTCCTGTTGGAGTTCACCAGACGGGGCAGACAGTTACACAGGAGGATGTAAGATGCTATAAGGATTGGCTGGGGAGGAAAACTGATCAGACACAACCACAAATGTTCTTGTACCCTTCTCATCTCTGTGCTTACCACAGCACACAGATCGTCATTTGTGGACTGTTTTTGTATTTGCACATTTCTATAAAGATGTGGCCAGCCTCAATGCATTTCAAAGTAAAATATAAATGACTTTCAGGTCTTCTGTTCTGAATTATTTATGGCATGACTCCCTTCTTTTTGAACGGTCTACATCTGATCATGGAAAATGACAGTATTATAACCTTCCATCAGACAAAATGTTAGCTCTGTATTTCTTTATTTACAGACACTTTGTGTGTGTCTGTCTCGTATTTACCATTGTAGCGGATGCTGTGGGAGACAGCAAACCCTTGGGCAAGGTGGCATTACCATTTTCTAGTTGGTATTGGATGTAGGAAAAAATAAAATAGAATAGATAAAGGTTTATAAAATTGCATAATCAGATAAAAATATGTCCATGTGAATAAACATAGTGTGGTTGAGAGTATAGTTTGTGATAATATGTGGAGAGTTAGACACAGAATACATAATTAGATCTGAAAGGATATATTTGATCTGGAAAAGAGATAGATTTTGTGATTGGCAGCTAGTTGACCTACATCTAGACTATGTTCATCTAATTGACAATTTCTGCTATTCATTTGTTCCAGGAGATAGGACAGAGATTGATCTAGTCATCAATTACTCTTCTGTGTATCGTATGAAGAATTCATTCCAGGGTCATTCCTCTTGCTCATGGCCCTGTTCTGTAGCCTTGCAGAGAGATGCTGTTATTCCGCCCTTTGTCACCATCACAGACTCAGTCCACCTGTCTACTGCTCTCTTTCCACCATTAATGTCATGAAATGCCTCTGGCAGCATAAATAACTTTATTACTAAGCTGTAAAGTAGAGCAAGAGATTAATATTGTATGAATTGCATTCCATTCAACATTTTTCCTCTAATGGGAAGAGACCTCAATATAGTCTAGAAAATACATCCTTAAAACTGCTGAGTAGCACGTATTGGGTGAATGGCATTAGCAAGCCCTGTAGCTGCAGGAAATTTTGATTGCAAGGTTGTTTTTAATAAATTCAGGTTTACTTCTGGGGTCCTCATTTTCTTCAGGAATTCAATTGATTAAGGCAGCCTAACTCTCAGGAGTAACTACAAGAAATTAGATTTGACTGTGAAGTCTAAGCAAGGCCCTGACTGATGATATGACCCTCTCAGCGTCATCAGGAGGCCAGCGTGACCTGCTTTGTTATGGGAGGTAATTGACATGGAAAGCTTTTGAAAACTGAGGTTTATAGGAGCAAGTACAAGCCAATGATGTTTTGTTTCATCCCAGGTATTTCAATAAGATGTTAGTTGTCAGGTCCTAATGCTGTGTTACGAAACCCAAGTTTAGGGAAGATATTAACCTCCTTTGCAATAAACAGAAGTTAAGCCAGAAAGGATAAAAATAAAATTCCCTCTAGATCAGTGTGATTGCTCTTTAAGGAACAGAGGAAAAAAAGGCTTTTCAGAAATAACAGACTCAGCTTCGTTTGATGTGAGTTTATTTCTCCTGGGCCATTTAATAACTCCATCTTAAAATTTCTTCTCCTTCTCCTTCTCCTTCTTCTCCTTCTCCTCCTCCTCCTCCTTCTTCTTCTTCGCTTGAAGATTAGAATTCATTTTGCCTTTTATTGTAAATGACTTCAAACAAAACCTTCATCAAAATTAAAGATACTGGGGTCCAGTCCTGAATTTTCCTGCCCAGTGAGTTTTAGCCTTGATATCCCCAGTGGAAGAAACACTTGACTGGCAGTATTGATTTGTACAAGACCTTTCCTGAGGGCTTCCCAGGGAGTGCTCCATTCCTGGATCATTAGCACGGAAAAAACTTACCCTCCTCTCTGCTCGAGAATGGATTCTGCAATGCAAATGAGCATAAGGTTTTAGGGATAAATCAAACTTCTGGTCTAGTTCATGAATAAAGTAATACTTCTTACCTGTTCCCGTGCCATTATTGGAAGCACACCACTCATAAGACATTTCGAAGCACTGTGACCTACAAGGTAAACACCTGGCGTGAGTCAGCAGCTCTCAGAAGAAATGGCTTTGCCTAGTGAGACCAGAGCTTCGCTTTCAGATTCTGACTTTGACAATGACAAAGGAGTATCACTTGGAGGGCATATTCCCACTGGCATTTCGTTGAAGGGTTATGGCTTGGAAGTACTCTAACCTTTAATGCCCATGTTGGATCTGTCAGACATTATTAATGCATCATGAATGAATTATAATACAAATGTTACTGTGATGCAAATATAAAATTCCCATTTGCAGTCCCTTCCAGTCATTGGGGAACTAGGCTGTAAGTCTTAGAGAGGTCTGGGCTATGGTCTTGTTAGTCACTCTTCTGTCCTCAAAGCCACACAAGGAGATGTCCAAAATTTTAGTATACTAATATATATATATATATATATATATATATATATATATATATATATATATATATAATTGTTAAATGTGTTAGAAACCCAACTTGTAGGTACTTAAGCAAAAAGGAAGTAAGCTGTTGTGTGTGGTCAACCCTAGAATGAAATGTGTGCACCTGGCCTTAGGAGTGACATTGAGGGACCCAAATCCATAGGCCTTGTCTTCACCACTCAGTGTCTTTCATTAGGTGAATCATGACCATAGGTAGCTCATGGCTTTTATCAGTGCATTAGCACCAAGGAGCTGTCACATCCCTTCTTTGGCTTGGGGTTTCTTTAAACTGCTCTTAGTGAGTATGTGCGTTAACTCTTGTCGACTTAACACAAACTTCGAGGCCCATGAGAAGAAAGAACTGAGGTTCTGAATTTCCTCCACCAGACTGGCCTGTGGGCATGACTGGGTGGTGTTTTCTTGATTTATTGTTGATGGAGGAAGGCCCAGGCCATTGTGGATGTTGCCATCTCTGGGCAGGTGGTCCCAGGCTGCAGGAGGAGACCAGCTGAACAAGCATGGAGAGGAAGGCCCCAAGCAGAGTTCCCCCGTGGCCTCTGCTTTAGTCTCTGCTTCCAGATTCCTCCCTCGAGTCCCTGCCTCGGCCTCCCTGGATGATGGACGGTAACCTGTAAATCAAATCAAGTCAGCCCCTTCCTCCCCATGTTGGTCTCATTAGTGTTTTATCATAGCAATGAAAAGTAATGGGGACAGTGGGGAAGTTAGGGACCCAGACAAAGCTTGTAAGGAGTTCTTTTATCAGAAATTGGTTAGTTTATGTTTCAAAAGTCAGTTGTGAAAAGTTTAAAAAAGAGTGTTCATAGACATTTAATCATACCTTTAACTTGCTAATCTTTTAATGAGAAACAAGACTTAGGGGGCTGGAGAGATGGCTCAGCGGTTGAGAGCACTGACTGCTCTTCTGGAGGACCCAGGTTCAATTCCCAGCGCCCACATGGCAGCTCACAACTGTCTGCAACCCCAGTTCCAGGGAACCTGACGCCCTCACACAGACGTACATGCAGACAAAACATCAATGTACATAAAATAAAAATAAATAATTAAAAAAAAAGACTTTTCCTTTTGTTTGGAGAGCCATCTGATCCTGCACTTTCTAGCTATGATTTCTTGAGGATGGAGCCAAGATATAAATGCACTGGCAAACAACCCTCATGAAGATCCTTTCTAGATGTTTAAGATTGTCTCCTTAGCTGAATATAGTGGCATTACCTGTGATCCATTTGACGGGCTTGTTTGGTTATCTTTATTTGGTGTTATAATTTCCCGTTATGAGGTTTTCCCAAAGCTTTCAGGATACGTTTGGCAAGAACCAAACTTTGATTCCTGCTACACCCACTTTCAGATTTAACGGAATTGTGTGCTCACGACAACTGGTAAAATTGGCAGTAATATGTGGGAATGAAGCGTTAAGGTTGAGAAGCAAACACCTCGAAGGGATAAGTGAAGTTGGCAGATGCTCTGAACAGTGATGGGTAGCCACCGTGGTCACTGGGACCTAGGTGTCCGCTGGTCTCTGAGACAGTTTGTGAAAAGCAGACGCCTCCATATAAGAACGTATACCACAGTGTAGTAAACTGTGGTCAAGACACGGGAGCAAAGGAGAAAGAGCCGGATTGGAGCTTAGGACAGCAAAGGGTGGAAGGTTCTGGTAATAGAACAGTTCAGATCCTGAGTCACTTCCAGTTGTCCAGGGTTCCAGATGCCAGATGTTAAACACCAAAAAAAAAAAAAAAAAACCAAAACACCACAATCACAAAGTTTTTGAAAATTGTTGTGTATTGTAAATGTTTAGATCAAGACCATTCATACACACCAGATGCTACTCATAGGTCACCAAGGGCCTTATTCAAAAGCCACCTAAGCAATAGGGCTCATTGAAAATTGCATGAATGGCAAACACCCTGTGAGAATATTTATGTGACTCTATGAATACATAGTGTTTGAAGATAATGCCAGCATCTCAGCATTGAAGTAGTTCTAAATGTTAAACTGTGGCCAAATGTTTTCCCCCATGTGAGCATCCCCACTCATGTGCACCTGGATAGGGCATATTAGGATGAATGAAAGCAACAGTAACCAGAATAGATCATCTCATTTCATCTCATCTCATCTCATCTCTCTCTCTCTCTCTCTCTCTCTATCTCTCTCTCTCTCTCTCTCTCTCTCTCTCTCTCTCCCTCCCTCTCTTCAGTGGGAAGTGAAACACATCATGCAGGACCTCACAGAATTTTAAAATAAATGTAACAGAGAACCCAACAATTCTCCTTTCTGAGAAAAGCCACTGGCAATGACCAGACAATGCTTGCATTTTTTCAATTCTTTATACTGCTTTCATGTAAAGCTGTTATCCTGTCTCAAGGCATTGAGTGACCTTAGAAGTAAACATCAAATCATTGTTTGCCCATCAAATCCGATAATAAAACACTGAAAAAATGTCCTTAGTTGAGGAGCTTGGAATGTTGAATGATTTAGCCCTAAAAATGAAATTGTGACTTATGTTAAATATGAAAAATGGTTACAGTAAATACCCACTGCAGGAGATTTGCACAGATTCTGATCTAGATAAAGCATCCTCGCATCCCACAGGTTCTGCGGCTCTTCTGCAAGTTCCTACCACCATCACTCATTCTGACATAGTCTAAAGGGATTTGGCCAGCAATGACTCTCCCTCCTCTGTGTTTTTGTCCTGGCAGGTATGGCTCTCAGTGATAGATGTCACAAACATGCACAGCCAGCATGGACATAAAAAGGCTGTGGTGTCTCACAGGGAAAAAAAATAGCAGGGAAAGTGATAAAATGTGATGAACAAGCTTATTTTCTCACAGTTACTAGTCACTTCACTTTTTTAAAAGAAAAAAAAGGAGTGTATGTTGGGAAACATTATTAGGAAGAATAACCTTTAATTGAGGGTGATGTATTTGACAGTAAATTGTGGGTGGGTTTTAAGGGGGATGGATGCTGCTTTAATGAGCTCCCATAAACTGGGAGGAAAAAAAATCATGACACAGTTGACAGTTTTCCAGCATGAAAACTTTCCTTTTAGCCCGAATCACGCAGTTTGATTCTTCGGGCTTGACCAGGCACTGACAGGACTAATGTGTTGACTTAATACGATTGATTGGGTGGATTAAAGAAGATTTGAAAATATACTTGGCATGTCCAAGGGTCATGCATACATAAAATTTATTTGCAATGTTTATTTTTAGTTGTTTTTTTTTTCTCAACTAATCTTGCTCTTCCTATGGGGTGAAAGCCTTTATTTAAGTTCTAAAATTATAGGATTAGTTATTGGTCATTCACCTGCAACAAAATAAGAAAGCCAATGCAAAATGGTAGATGAGGTAGAAATGATGAGATGTGAAGGTCACTCTTGGAGATGTAGCATTAAGATTTAGACTCAGACAGCCGAGGCAGGCCTAACATGACGATGTGCTTGGCTGGGCTTAAGAGATGCAGGTGTACACCTGTCCTCAGCATGACTTGTCTGCTTCAAGCTGAGAGTTTCAGATTCAGCCCAGTTCCGCATCTACTCTGCTGTCTCGTGTTTGGATCCCCAAATGGCATAAATGGATTTACAGAGAAATATTTTTGTTATAGATGTGTTTTTCTTTAGTCCTACAAGTTTGAAGTTATAGCTCTCATTGAAGTAATGCAGTGTTAATGTTGAATGATAAATTGTATATTAGTGCTTCCATTCTCCAATACTGGTTTTGGTGTTAATTCATCTGTTTTTAGGTATATGTAGCAGTTTATCGAAGAAAGTATTCTTTTGTTGTTGTTTTCTCATATATTAAATCCTGACTGTATTTTCTCCTCCCTCCTCTCCTCCCAGTCCCTTCTCACCCATCTCCCCTCTTCCCCAGATCCACTTCTTTTCTGTTTCCCTTCAGAAAAAAGGAGCAGGCCTCCCAGGGATATCAACCGAACATGGCATAACAAGCTATGATAAGACTAGGCACAAATGCTCATATCAAGGTTGGACATAAAGGACCATAAGGTATATGTAGAGGACCTAGCACAGGCTCCGTGATTGTCACTTCAGTCCCTGTGAGCCCCTATGAGGCCTGCTTAGTTGATTCTGTGGGCCATGTTCTTGTGGTGCCCTTGACCCCTCTGGCTCCTACAATCCTAAAGCAAGTATTCTTTACTGTGACCTCTAGTAAATAATTTATCAAATGTGAACTTAATACATTTAAATTTATAACATAGATGTTTATGAGATGCCCATATTATATGTTATTATGTTATATATATTTATACAAGTATTTATATAATACTTATATTAGTTATATAAAGAGTTTCATTTCACAAAGCAAGCTTACCTTATTACCACTAGTAACATTGTTGAACAAGGATCCATAGGGTGTGTAGAGCTCCTATATTAGTGTGTGGACACTGTTATGACAGCCCAATCTCACACAATCCCATAGAAGAAATATAATGCCAATTAACAAAAGTAACTTCCTCATCTGATCACTTTGTGAAATCAGAGTCTGGTCACGGGACCCTAATACAACACCATAAGTCTGGGACTTAAAGGTTTTTGAGGCATCTGATTGACTTTAGGTAGTAGTGTAGGGTTATAGAGTATCTCAAAGAGAAGAAATTGGAAACAGGTCCCTATCCAGGGCTCTTGGTAATCCTAGGCACTGCAAGGAGAGGCATCTATTATGGACAAGGGAGGTGTTAAGAGCACTATTCACCCATTCCTTCCATTTCATTCTTTAACAATGTAAAAATCTCTTTTGGTGTCTCTGGATTGACAATACCCCATCTTTAGGTTCCTTTCTTTCTCTTTCTTTCTTGTTTTCTTTTTTCCTCCTTCCCTCCCTCCCTTCCTTCCTTCCTTCCTCCCTTCCTTCTTTCCTTCCTTTCTTTCTCTTTTTCTTTACCAAGGCTGTAACAGTTCACAAACACCCTACCCCCAATCACAGGCAGACCAAGGGGATGGTAGCACTAAGGTTTATTGGGGCACCCTAGTACAGATTCTGGGGCTTGCCCATGGTGCTAGTTCCTCTTGAGCAAGGACACCAAGAAATTGGCAGCCAGATTATCATCAGTCCTCTTCATGTGCCCAACAGCAATGGCCAGACACACCACCTTCGTCATCTGGACCTTGATTATGGACTTCACCTCATCTACTTTGGCCACCATGTTTTCATTGCATGTCAACAGAGAAGAGAACTTGCCAGTCTCGCTCAGGTCTGGGTCCAGGATACATGGGATTTGCTTGATTAGAGACTCAGAGGCAGCATACTTCTTGGTCAGCTTTTGGACCAACTTCTTGTTCTTTGTAAGCTTTCTTCAGCACTTCAATGTCCATGTAGGGGATCTCCACGGCCTTGGCTTCATCACAGTGTTGGTGGTCTCCAGGACACAGAGAACTTGGGGTGAGATGTGCACTTAAACCTGATGGTGCTCCAGAAGTGTTTGTCCTTCTGTGGGTCATAGCTCTTCAGGCTGATCTGCAATGCCACCATTTCCAGAAACTTGTGGCACTTGCTCTGGTTCCTGTGCAGGACTTTCAGCACTTGTCTAGTATAGGGTATTGTGAGAGGCGTTGCTGCCCATGGCTGCTCAAGCCACAAAACCTGGAAAAGAGCCTTCCATCTTTTCATTTGATGTCCTGGAGAGAATTTGGCCAACTAAGTTTGAATGAATTATCTAGATCTACAATAATCAGTTATGGACAAGAAAGAAGAAAACAGGATTTTATAACCCAGATAAGAACATTTCCATTTCAATAGCCTTCGTCAAAACACAAATCACAACGGGTGGATACCCCCATGAGGCAAACTGCTACTCTTAAGTGGCATTGACTCTAGGTACAAATATCTTTGGGAATTTGAACCCCAGTTTTGAGCTTCTCAGATTTCAAAGAACATTAACAATTAATAAGTCTAAGAATCCAACAAATGAAAGTCTGATTACTCAGAATTGCATGGGGAGTTTCTGGAAAAAAATGAGGCTAGAGCCAGGTCTGTAGTACCATGATACTTATTCAGTGCAGTAGAATTAGAACCCCATTGGTGCTAAAAATTGGTTCAAAATGTAACAAGTCTCTTCATCATCCTAGTTAATATGATGCTCTCTGAAAAGGAAGGCTGCCTGTTGCTCATTGGGCACTGAAAGGGCTTGTTTGATCCTTGGTTCTGGAGCTCATCGTCAACCAGCAGTCTGTAATTTCCTGCGATACTCCTTTTTCCTTTTTATTAGGAAGGAGAAGCATTTCCCTTATTTCATCTTCAGAGATTTTTTTTTTTGTGTGTGTGTGTCCTTTATAATTCTTCAAAGTGATTGAAGAGTAGCTCTGTAGTGACAGCTGTAAAGCAATTTGTGAGCCTTCAAAAAGATGCAGTCCAAGTAAAATTTATTTTTCTGTGTTAACAAAGTAACACATGACACCAAATATATCCTGCCCAGGTCTCCTATCCAGAACCCTGGCTGTTCCAGAAAGATGTCTCCGAAAGTATATCTTTAAGACATGGAAAAGATACTGGTAGCACTAAAGAAAAAATCTTTTATTTATTATTTTTTGTAAGAGCTAGTGGGATTATGAGAGCTATTGATTGGGAATATTGGTCCCACACTAAACATTGCATTATTCTTTTTGAGTTTCTGTCAAGACCCTGATGTGAAGACTTTGCAATTAACAGTTGAGAACTCTGACTTGGCAAAAATCATTATAGTAACCATTTTCTACATTTCTCCCATAAAATTACTGCAACAAACAAGAGTACTTCAATGAGGCATAATGATGCAAACCTGTAATCCTAGCACCAAGTAAGCTGAGGCAGGAGAATATCAAGGTTTGGGCTGTTGGGAGGCCCTACTGGTCAGAGGTTGCAGTCTACAGTGGCCTGGCAGTTCTCTCCGAGCTTGGTGCAACATAGAGGACTCCTTCCCAGCAGCAGAGGCTCCCTGCTCTCTCTCTGACCTTATTTGGAGAATATCTCTAGGTCCAGATGCCTGACTTATCTCAAGTATGACCCTTGACACAGTTCCCTGGGGAAGCTTTGCCCCTGCTGCCCATATGGTAATTAGACTTTATGAGAGGCCGGTGTTTCCACATATGATAACCAAGACTTGTACTAGGAATCTTATGATAGGTGTATGCTGTTTAATGCAGATTAGGTTCTGCCCCAGACACTGCCCTCACCCTTGAGTAACGTTGAGCTGTAACACTGGAGCAGAGTCCTGGAAGGCTGTTTCCATTATACCACAGGCAGGACGAGGCCCTGCTTATCACTTCTGCCTTTTCTACCCTTGTGGCCTGGTAGTCAGCAGACCACAAAGAAAGAAGAAACCCCCACAGGGCCAGTTTGGGATACACATTGAAACCCTGTATGAAGATATAATAAAAGAAAAGAAGAAAAAGTATGCTGTAAAAGTCTCTCTTCTCTCCCCCACTGCCCCTGGCTGTGTGTGTTGTGTGTATACATGCACATCTATGCATGCATTCCAGGATATGCATTTTGTTTCATGATATGAAGTATGCTCCTTTCAGCAAAAGGAGGTTCCGGGAGATACTGAGATGTAAGGAACTCAGTTACTGGTCAGAGAGGAACTTCTATGGAGGCACCAGTTCTGTTTGGTTAGAAGTTAGTATCTGGTCTCCATCATCATCACAAAGAAATCTCTGATTTCTCCTTCAAAAGTCTTAGTTCAGTTTTAACTCTCCTTTGATGTTTCTTCCTAGCATCCTGCTCCCTACAGGAAGGGCTTCAAATGATCCTTTATCTTCCAAACCTAACTGGATATAATTCTCTCACATACACATTGTTGTCCCTACACAACCAAATCTTTTGAGGTTTTCAAAAATTAACTTGGGCTGTTCTCTCTTTAAACCATCATTCAGCCTAATGAGGCACCGAGAAAGATGATAAAGGTAGATTTTTTTTGTTAATGAAAATAATCTTTATTACATCAAGTAATAAATACAAAGATACAACAGTTTCAGTTGTCTAAAAATTTGGAATGCTTCACCCATTTGCATATCATCCTTGTGCAGGGCTGTACTAATCTTCTCTGTATCATTTCAATTTTAGTATATGCGCTGCCGAAACTCTGCAAGAAAGATTTTTTTTTTTTTTAACCAAAGAATGGTCCAAACAGACTCAACACTTTGTGGGGGAAAGGAGAGAGTTCTGAAAATGTTCTTAAGCTTTTGGGGGCTCACTGATCTCTGCCTTCAGAGAAACTTGCTCTTCCCTCAGAGGCCTCCTCAAGCCTCTCCTGGATTGTAGGCAGTCTGTCATTCTGTCATTCAACTAGCTCTCTCTGTGGAAATGTTCTCTCCTCCATTTAAATGGAGCAGGGACACAACCTGCTTGAGGAAGAACATAGAGCACGTGGCTGAAGTGGGTACTAGCAGAATACAGAAGTCTGCAGGTGTCCAGACAAATTATTGATCCCAGTTCACCATAAATATTCCACTAGATTCAGGGGGTAAAGTTATTGCTTTTTGAGAGTAGTCTCCTAGAGGGAGCACACCATGAGAGATCGGCTTTTCAAAGACAAATATTAGATGATTCCCCAGGGTGGGGAGGGATGACTCCCTTAGGAAGTCATTACTTCCATGTTGGGCTCTCAACAACCCACTCCCGGGCTTCAGTCTAATTAAAGTGTACACATTTTAGGGGGTGTAAAATAGAGATGCTGACATGCCTGCACTTATGCCGCTGACACAATGTTCCGGGTGTACTTGATATAAATGGTGCTGACATAAGCCTTCTCCTTGACAACAGCTGCTGGAGGTGCCTTCTGGCCAAATCCCCAGGGCTTAGCTCAGAGCACTGTCTAGGCTGAAAAGGGAAGCATCTTCTACCAAGAGTTAGTACCTAGTCTGAAAGTTTTACCTATTGATTTCTCTTACTTAATTCACTCATATTAGTGAGTCCTTCTGTTGGGGTATAGCTTCTCTTAATGCCCACCACTAGATGAAGATAACTCATTATCTTTACACCACAGGCTTCTTTTGCCTTCAAAAGGTGACAAGTACTTACTGAGTTTGGGATGGAAAATGAAGCCATAATTATTATTGTGTAAAATGTGTTATTTTATGCAGACCCATATTACTGTCGTTTGAGATCTAACATGTTAATTGACATATTAGCCACCATTGTTGATAATTTAGCAGATGAAGGCAATGAAACGAAAGGCTAGGATCCTTGTAGAAATTCAGATTCATTATAGTACACACTTAGACAAAGGGTTTAAGACAACCTGTCCCTGTGAACATGAGTCTCCTCCACTGACCCATTATGTGACTAGAACCTGCATTTGACTGCATTTGGAGGCGCAGTGTGTGCAATAAGGCTTTTAGAAAGTGACACCTTCATCCACAGTATCTTCCTTTGGTGCCTTTCACTGATGATTTTGTAAGGTAGCCAACTGTTCGAGGTGTCTGTTCAGGTTCTCCACAAAGCTAATGGCAAGATGGGATTTTATATGGAAGAGATTTATGGGGAGAGCCCCACGAGGCATAAATGAGGCAGAAACAGGAGGTACAAGTTGAACCGGCAGATCCAGAAGTGTTAGGGGTTCCACTTTGAGTGGGATAAGGAAGCTCTAAGATCTCTGTATGCTCCATCCTTGCCTGGAAGCTCAGAAGAAGCACAATGGACTTGAAAGAACTGGACCCAACCCTGTCCCCATGCAGGGTCTCTTCAAAGGAGATCCAGATAGCAAACAAAAGGGGTCTTTCTGTGTACACAAAACCTGAAGTTCCTTTCCTCTGGCATGTCTGTTGTGCTACTCTGGGGCCATTAGGAATCTACCAGGCAATGTTTTGGGGACAAGTCATGGGATATTAAATGTATGGCTTCACTTCTTACCTCTTTCAGCACAAGACTGTAGCCATGGTAACTGTGTTGTCAAGAGGGAGATCAGATGGACATTATCCACAAAGTTTGAGTAAATCCTGAGACAATGTACAAAATTGGATGAGCAATAAAAAACTAAGACCAAGAGGACAATATGTACATTCTCTGCTGCTCACTTCCTGAGGGGAGGATGGGTGCATGGAAGACCCGCTTCTCTAAGCAGTGGAGCAGAAAATGAACCACTATCTCTGGAAGTCAGGGAGATGCATTACAAAGGCATGGCGTATCATGGGGCCAGAGGGAGGTGTTCCGAGGAGGGAAAAAAATGGCAAGAACAGGAGGAAGTTCTAAAGAGAGGTTTCCTGGGTAGGAAATGCAAAACTTCAGAAAATGAGAGTTCTTAGAAAAATCACTCACTCGTGTAACCAACAATTGTGAGTCAGTTAGTGTGCCAGATACTGTTGTGGGTGATCGGGACATGGTAGAATCAAAGCAAAGATCCCTATGTCTGGCTCAAGTTTTAGCAGGAAGATACTAACATGTACATAGAATATAAAAAACACACAGGTAACCTATCTGAAGAGGTTTCACATAGACTACCTTTGTTTTTCGGCAGGAGTTGCCTTGTGTGTGATTACTGGGAACCAAGTTTGCCCCCAGTTCCCTTGGCTCCTCTAAGGTTTTCCCTGAGTTTCCTATGGCTTCCCTGGGGAAAGACTCACCTCATTTGCAGAAATTCATCGACTGTAATTTCCAGGAAGTCACTAGCAGAGTGAAATGACCCCGGATATTTTATTTAGTTAATATATTTGATCTCCACTAAAGCCCCGCATTTAATTGGATTTTAATTATCTTCCCCAAACTGCTTCAGAGGCTATATTTAAAATGACATAATCGACTATTGCCAAATCAAAACACACAAGTCTTCAGTGGTAAATTTAATGGAATAAATCCACCAAGATGGAAATGTCACCAGCTAAAAAGAGCCACGAGCCTTCACCATCATGACCTAAAATCCATAGATCTCCTTGGTCATAAATAGTGGATGACACAATAAAATGTACTTCCCTGCAAGGGTGGAGGCATGTCAGTCCCCTCTTTGCAGCACTAAACAACGTCCATGATCTTTGTTGACAGGAGGAGAAAACCACATGGGAAATAATGACTTCAAGTATGAAGGGTCACAGTCAGACCCTGACCGCAGCCCGGAGCAGCAGGCATATACAATTTTCATTAGCTTTAGTGATAGTCTGTGTCTCTTTGGAAGGGATCTTTTAAGATCTTCTTGGTTTATCTTTTTAGGAAAAAAAAAAGCAAAACAAAACACAGAACAGATGATTCATAAGAGCTGTGACATACTTTAAAAGAGAGTAAAGATGAACTCTCAAACTATTTCCCCAGCCCAATCTCAAGACTATAACTATACTAGGTCGTGTGTGTGTGTGTGTGTGTGTGTGTGTGTGTGTGTGTGTGTGTTGCCAGCAATGATCTCAGGACATGGGGCACATTAGCAAGTGACCTGCCATTAAGCTCTATCTCCAACCCCATATATTACATTACTAACTTCTTAAAGAAGCAGAAGTTAGTGGCTCTGAGCAGTAGAAGCTTCAAATGCAGCGGAACTACACCGATCACTCTCAGTTATAAGATGGTGGCAGTGACAAGTGACAGAACTTACAGCAGCTCTGCCCATGCCTGTTACAACAGCCACTTCAGGGAGCAGCCACCCTCACTCACCAGCTCCACCCTCCTCCGCAGCTCTTCTACATTCTGTTCCCTCATCTGGTGAAGCTGCGTTTGTGGGGGTCGCCATGAGGAGGGCTCCATGGCCCTTCTTCAGTTTGGATTCATGTTCTTGGAGCATGCCATCTGCTTGCTTCTCCGACCCTCTCACTTCCTTCTTCCCAGCCCTTTGTTTTTTACATAGAGGTAGTACCCAGTGTAGTAATTTTTATGCTTCTCTTCAGTATCTCTTCGATATCCTCCACTCTGTATTTTCCACTGCATGCCCTTAACGTCTATAGCCTTCCTGAAAGCTTAGTCTTTGAATACACTACTGTCTGCTAACCATCTGTTAATGGTGATCATCTGCCTATCGGGTCCAGAAGCCTGAAGCAGAATTCATGTTCTTTTCCTTCTGTTCTTCCTATGTTTAGTATAGCCTCTAGAGTTTCTCCGTCCTTTTAACTAGGAATTGTGGCTATAATAATCTTCCAGTTCTTATTATCTCTCATTTCTATATTTCATAACTCAGCTAATTGGATCTATTGTCTATTAATCATTTTTCATTTCACCCATAGTTCCACTTTCTGAATTTAGGAAGACTGGACTATCCCACTAGCCTGTCAGCTAGAATCTCTCCTTTGCATTCTTCAAGAAATGTTGATCTTATTATATGCCAACACTGTGCTAGGAGCTGGGGGTATAAAAGGAATTAGACTAGCCTTCTTCTAGGAATGCACAGTCCTGTGGGAAAGAAGGATGTGAACTTAGTTCACCTAGGTGTGCCATGGTGAACACCAGACATATGGTCCAAAGTGAGGAGTGGTAACTTTGGCTTGCCGGAGGTAGGCAGGAGTTAACGAGGGCTTACATGGAGAAGGTAGTTTAGAGGCTAAGGGTTTGGGTCAGATAGGGTTTCCCCGGGGCAGAGCGATGGGAAAGGGCTTTTTTGGTCCCAGGTATACTACATCACAAAGACTCTAAGATTTGGGGAGTGTTTAGCTATCCATTGAGCATGAACATAAGGCAGACAGTAGATAGACAGGAGGCAGGTATGTGGTGTGGGCCAGATAGTGTGAGGTGTTCAACAAAGCATGGCGGCTGTGCTCTACAGAGTTGGAATGATCGATTTCAGCTCTTACATTGGCTCAATGCTGGTGGTTCAGTAGACTCAAGAAACTACTATTGAACTGCGTTTCTATAATTCCTTTGATCTTGTCTTATTTCTGGCCCTGGTCTTAGAGTCCTTTAGCCAAAGTCCTTCTCATAAGAATAAACAAATGCTTAGATCTCATCTCTACCATTTAATTAGTCATCTTTTACCTTTCTTATTAGAATCATATAAGACTGATAATACAAGATGTGTGCAAACATCCTAGAGAATAATCTATGAATACAAATATTTTGGGTTTTTTTTCCCCCACTTTTACTAAGTTCTTGATAAATCTGTGTGCAGACTTTTTGCTTGTTTGCTGTTCCAGTTTGGTTACCAGACAGTGGTAAGTTATCTCCAGATGGGACTAGCCTTAGGTAACATCCTGAGTGGTAAATCATTTTCTTCCCTAGGGACATAATGGAAGTAGATAGAGCCCTCACGACTGGACTTGGATGTGGGGGGACAGCAAGTGAAGCTCTCCTGTCTGTCAGCTCTGGAGGAGCTCCTGTGTCTCACCAATGGGTCAGCAGCAACTCAAACTGTTGAAGTACTTCACATAGGAAGGGTATAAGTACAAGGCTGCAGATACCCACCTATTGTCTCAAGTGGAAAATGGATAGTTTATGGAATTGTAGAATAAACCTTTATTGGATTTGAAAATGTTCTTTAGTGTCTTACAATTTATTGCTCACTTTGACGCAAGAATATCACATCGACTTTCTGTACTGGGCCCCCAGATATGTAGTAATTGTGTAATTTGAACCTCCTTACTAATTCTTGACATGTGATTTGTGGAATCTACTGATTGATTTCTGAAGGTCCTCAGGCTTCCTGAAGTAGATGCTCATTTTGAGCAAGATGTACATTTTAGCAATAGCTCCATATCTTTTTATCAAAATTCAAGTGGCTCTTTCAACCTACTAGAATAAGATTCTTTATAAGTCTGCTGAGAAGTAGGGCACAGATCATTACATTTGCTAGAAAAAGTATACAGAGTAAGAATGGATGACATTGTTGTAGAGTTGATAACAAATATAGAACTTCTTTTATAAAAATGTTAAAACTGAGGTCCAAGAAATTGTAATGATTTTCCCAAGGTCAATTATATGTGGAACAATATAATTTAGATTTAATTGTGTATTATCTTCTTTGACGAGTTTTCTCTCACATTTTCATTGTTAACTTTAATTTTAAGTTAAAATACAATTACATCATTTCAACCTTCCCTCTCCTCCTTCCAGCCCCTCCCATGTCTCCTCTTTAGTCCCTCTCCCCTTCAAATTCATGGCTTTTTTTAAAATTATTTTTTTACAACATAATCATTTATTGATTCTTTGGGAATTCCATATCATGCACCCCAATCCCATTCACCTCCCAGTCTCTCCATATCTGCCCTTCACCCCTACAACAACTCCCAAAAAGACTCCTCCCCCCTATTAATTAAAAACAATATAAAACAAACAACAACAACAACAAAAAACCACGCCTCCATTTTCCCCGACTCTCCAACACCTCTTCTAGTGGCATTGAGAGCTTCGGCATGCCAGAGTATACCCTTTTGTCTAATCAACCCTGCCTGCACATGTTTATTGCAATGAGTCATTGGTCCATTAATACTGGACCTCACCAAAACTCCTCTTGGATATCCTACCATTGCCCTGAGTCATGGAGATCCTGTGGCTATCATTCTGCAGGACTAATCCCTTCATGTGCTCCAGCAAGCCATGAAGGTAGATGTTAGGGTAGGGCAACCAAAGGCCCAGGATGTGGGTCTGGGTGGTAGTTAAGCTGGTCAGTCTGGGCCTCTGAGGACCACACCCCTCAGGTGAGGGGAGGAGTCAGCTCTCCTACATCTGTGGTGAGGGATGGGATCATCTCTCCCTAGTGCAGGGAGGTCTGGCTCTCGTGGGACCCGCTCTCCTGCTTCAGTGTCAAGTGAGGAACAGGGCCAGTTATCCCATGGCCAGTGACGGATGGGCCAGCTCAACATGGCCCTCAGATTTCAACATGCATGGTTTCTATGGGACCCTGTGTTAGCATGGGCCATGGACATCAACACAGACCCCAGCTTCAGCAGGACCACGAACCCAGACATGGTCCTGGGTAGCAGCTTGGGCCTGTACATCACCATAGCCCTGGTGGCAGCACAGGCATCCCAGATCACTATGGCCCCAGTAGCAGCATGGCCCTCTGACACCAACATGGTCGAAGGTGACTGACCAGATCCTGAGCATCCACACAGCCCTTAGTTGGTAACAGGAGCTACAGACATCAACTCAGTCCCCGACTACAGAGGGCCAAGAACCCAGATATGGCCCTACGGGGCAGTTTGGCCCCAGACAACACCATGGCCCTGGTGGCAGCACAGGCCACCGAGATCAGTATGGTCCCAGTGGCAGCCTGGCCCTCGAACACCAACATGGCCACAGGTTGTGGCCTAAATCCTGGGAGTTTGTGTAGCCTTTGGTGACAACATGGGCCACGGACATCAACACAGGCCCGGGCTGCGGTAGGACCGCAGACCCAGACATGGTCCTGGGCCCAGATGCCACCATGGCCCCAGGTGGCAGTGCAGGACCACTCAGACTGGCATGGCCCTCAGACACCAACATGGCCTCAGGTGGTGGCCCAGACTCCTGGCATCAGCATGGCCTTTGATGGTATCAGTAGCTACAGATACTAGCACAGACCCTGGCTGCTATGTGGCCGTAGACATAGACATGGCCCTTGGCAGCAGCCAGCCCAGGGCCAGACATCACCCTGGCCTCACGTGGCAAGCAGGCCACCCACATCAGCCTGCTCCTCACCGCCTTCACTTCTTCGGTTCTGCCTCTTTCCACAGCACACAAACCATTCTTCTCTTTCTCTTCCGTTTCTCCACCATATATTTGCTCATCATAAAGGCACCTACCTACCCGGCAGTGCAAAGCGCTGGGTGGGCCTGTGGACACATCTTCAGCCAGCCTGGACTATGAGGACTCAGGCTGGCCTGTGGCTGTCTTTCACCTGCCTGGGCTGAATTGGCACCAGGCAGGCCTGTGGATGCCTTCAGCCAGCCCAGACTCTTTACTGTTGTTACATATATATGCATAGATGTATAGATACACTCCCACGAGTCCATATAATATTGCTGGTGTGTATATAACATTAGAATGGATTTGTAGGTGGTACAAGGAAGTCACTGTGCTATAAAATGATGACTTATGACCCAAACGACAAAGGTGATAATAAAGGATGATTCTAGAAAAAACTGACCAACACTTCTAAATTCAGGCCAAAGGTTAGGAGTGTCACAGCAACATGGAAGAAATGTACAGTTACCTACCATTACTGCTCATGCAGTTGGAGCAGGCAAATTATGTCTTCAAATTCTGGATAATGTCAAGGTCATGATTAGTTTCTGTCAGCTTCACACAAACCTTGGTATACGTACACAGAGGGAATCTTAAAGGAATTGGCTTTATCAGATTGGCCTGTGCGCACATCTGTGGGGCATTTTCCTATTGCTAAGTGATATAGGATGATGTCTCAGCCCAGTGGGGGTGGTGGCATCCCTAGGCAGGTGGGACTAGGCTGTATCAGAAAGGTAGCTGAACAAACCAGAGAAGCAAGCCAGCAAGCAGCATTCTTCCATTGGATTTTGCTTCAAGCTCCTGCCTGGAGTGCCTTTCTTGGTTACCCTGATGATGGACTAAAACCTGTAAGCCAAATAGACACTTTCAACCCTAAATTGTTTTACAGCAAGACACAGTAACTAATGGGCTTACAGATTTTTTAAATTAATTAATTAATTTATTTATTTATTCATTCATTCATTCATTCTGGTTTTTCAAGATAGAGTTTCTCTGTGTAACCTTGGCTATTCTGGAACTTGGCTTTTCTGGAACTCGCTCTGTAGACCAGGCTGCCCCCCAAGCTCACAGAGATTCGCCTGCCTCTGCCTCCCGGACTAAAGGCATGAGCCACCACCACCACTAGCCTTGAGCTTACTGATTTAAATCAGAAACATTTAGTGTGTCAGGGAATTTAAAACTGAATGTCAGTTGTTGTTGTTGTTGCTTAATGAAATATTCTTGAAATGATGGAACCTCAATTTGTAGTCCTCAGAACACTTGTTTTTTCTTCCACAGGGCAGCCAATGTCTTTATAGGCTGACTAAAGAAAGATATTTCAATTATCCTGAGATATCTTTGCTTTGGCTACAACAAGTGAAAAGTCTTGTTTTTATACCTTTGTTTATGCTTACCATGTTGCCCAAATTTTATCCTCTATTTTGCTGATTTACAAAAGATTTTGGAACAATTTATTTTGTTAGAGAACCAGAGTGCCCTCTAC
The DNA here is from genome assembly GCF_004664715.2 of Peromyscus leucopus. NCBI lineage: Eukaryota > Metazoa > Chordata > Mammalia > Rodentia > Cricetidae > Peromyscus > Peromyscus leucopus. Next base: position 59,164,909 of record NC_051084.1, read on the forward strand.
TGTTTATTTTCTATCATTACAGACACATTAGAGGCTCTCTAGAAATACAAGCAATAAATTTATTTCTGATAAACGATGGGTATTTGTGAAAAAGGAAACTACTAACTAAAATTCAGTGAGGTACTTAAATGTCTTATAATTTGATCACTAAATAAAACCCAAGTGTTTGCCTTAGTGATTTTTCAATCATGTATTTTATTCTAAGTTTCTACATTATGTATGCAAACGCTTTCAACTTTTAGCATCAGTTTCACTTTATACATTTTGTTTTCTCCCTGTGTTACTTGACATATTTTAAAAATGAAAAAACAGGCGTTTCTAATTTAAATTTCTAATAACATAAAATTGTGAAGGCTCAGTTATGATTTTTTTCTCAATACAATTAAATTTATTAAAAAAAAAAGGTCTTACAATGTCACATGGTTTACAAAACTACAGAGAATCGAGGAATACCAAGAATGGGAGAAATAAGTCTCCCCAGGGAAGAACACACCAGCACTCCAGCTGGTCCAATCCCAAGTGGTCAGCCCTGAAGGCGTACATACAAGTAACATTATACAGACGGATCAGGCTGTACGTATGCAATTAGGAATATACATATACATACATATATATTCCTAAATACCTAAGTATATACATATTCTTATATGTATGCATATATATTATATATACATATATAACAACAATGAATGAAAAAAGAGGTCATGAATTTTTAAAGAAAGCAGCAAAGTAGGTATTATAGGAGTTTGGAGGGGGGAAGGAGAAAATAATGTAATTAGACTATAATCTCAGAAAAGAAATAATTTCAAAAAGATGTCATGTGATTGGCATTCTGAATAACTTAGAATAGCCTTTTAAGGTTACATATCTGCTTATTGTGAACACAAAATATTTATTTATTTTTACCAATAATCCCTCTCTAAAGGATTCCAAGTTACTTCAGACTTATTTCCTCTGCACTGTACTAGCAGCAGCATGTAGAGAGTAAATAAATATCTCCTGGTCTTAAAATTTCTGCCAACTAACACTTAGAGGCCCAGGATCATGAGAAAACATTCTTTCCGAAGCTCATAAATCTAATTAATTCAGAGGCATTCTCTCTTTCTCACTCTTTTCATAGGACTCTTGCATCATTGCCAAAGCTTTAAAAAAATTTTTTTTCTAGCTTTTTAGTTCTCCCACAAAGAGGCAGACCTTGGCGCTGGCCTTTTGGCGCCTGCTGATATTTTCATAGACCTAGGCTGAACTTTCAGTCTGTTCCTGGAACTTCAGAGGCTGACAATAGAAACAGTGTCTATTTGTCATACTCACCCTTTGTTTTTAATCCCTTTCACAAGCCACTTGAAAGTACAGTAAGAGGCAGTTTAGGGGCAGGGAGGAGAAGCAAACGGGTGTCCCCTCCTCAACTCTTTGAGTCTATTTTCATTTTATCCAGAAAAACAAAAACAAAAACAAACAAACAAAAACCATGAAGCAAACACACATTAAAACTGGTAGTGACAACGTGCCTCTGGTTGGATTGCCGGCCAGAAGAGCCTTGATCTCATAATGTAGTCACTTGAACTTCTTTCTCTGTGCCAGAGGCAACCACATAGGTTCAAGGAAAGTGGGGACGGCTTAGCAGTGCAGGACAGAAGCAGGAGGTACCTTCCAGAGAGCCGGGGGCTCACACTTAACAAAACTGCACGACTCAAAATTTCCTTGATCTGTGATCCTTCTTGGGCCTTTAAAAAGCACTTTCACTTTTCCTCAAGCCCAGGGGAATCAGCTTTCAGTTCCTCTCCCCTACCCTGTGGACTCTCCTCCAAGGGAAGAGGCACTGGCTACTGCTGCTGGGTAACTGCTCTGGGCTTTTGTTCCAAAGTTCAATCCTTCTGGATCAGAGCTCCAAGGCCTCAAGTCCACTGGCCTTGCATGGCTGCGAATCTGGGTAACAGCAACTCCTCTACAGGGCAGACAGGTTGCACTATCATGGCTACCGATCTAAACGGTAGTCATCATTTAAAACCAACTGATAATAAAAATGTCAGGTGGGTTAGCCAGGTGTTCACAGAAGGATAATTTATTGTAATGGGTTTTTTCCTGATAGACTTTCATGTCCTGGTTTTTATTGTGACATAACCTAGAGTCACCTGGAAGTGGGATCATCAGTTGAAGAATTGTCTAGATCAGACTGGCCCATTCCCATGTCTGTGAGAGATTGTCTTGATTGATGATTGATGTAGTAGGCCTGCCCACTGTGGGTAGCACCACCCTTGACAGGAGAACCTGTTCAGTAGAAGAAAGCTGACTGAGCATGAGTCTGTCAGTAAGCAACACTCCTCTATGGTTTCTGTTTCCGTTCCTGCTCTCACTTCCCTCAGTGACAGATTGTGACCCGGAAGTGCGAGTTGAAATGCCCTCCCAAAGTTGCTTTTGGTCATTGTTTATCACAGCAACAAAAAGCAATACAGAACATTGTGTTAGCTCTGTTTTCAGCTTGTTAGGTATATTCTTGGCTGCCAAGTCTCAGCACATCCACAGTGTAGATCATCTTGAGTTTCCCCGTCAGCTACTGAGAGTTTTCTACAATGTGGCTAACTCATGCTGCTGTCGCTCCTCTGATATTTCTAGCAAAACTTTTATATTAGTTACTTTTCTTGTGACTAAGACAAAATATTGACAAAAGTCATCTAAGGCTGGAGGCCTTTATTTTTGGTGCACAGTGTGAGGGTATGGCCCACTGTGGTCTGGGAGGCATAGTGGCGGGAACATGGGGCAGCTGCTCATACTGTCCTCCGTCAGGAAGCAGAGGGAGAAGAATGGTGGCCCGCCCCCAACAGACCTCTTTCTCCTTTTGATCCAGTCTAGGACCTCTGCATCTGGAATAACGCCTCCCAGAGTTGGAGGCTTTCCCAACCTCAATGAACCCGATCTACAGTCCCTCACAGCCATGCCCAGAAGTTTGTTTTCATGGTGACTCTAAATTCCATCAAGTTCACAAACAATATTAACCATGACAACATTCAATTCATAATGTAGATACACACACAGAAGTGGAAATGCAGAACCAACTGAATATAAGGAGAGCTGCTATTGTGAGTATTAAAATCCTACTTTTACGCGGCCTTTGAAGATCATTTTGCAAGCAAACAGGATAGAAGTAAATGACAACTGTAATTGGTGAAATTCTTTAATGTCTTGAGGATCCATATAAATTTGACAAAAATGTTGATTTTGTTTTCATGAGAAGGTACAGATTTGAACATTATGCAAAATACACATTATCACAGCATAACACACCTCATTAATGTGGATCATTTTCATGGATTGGTTAGAGATAAATTGAAGTAATTGTGGGTGGATTCTAGGCTATAAAGGCAATGCCAATGTTAGGAGCTATAGGTAGAGCATATTTTATGAGCTGCCCTGAGTTGTGAAGTCTCATTTCTAGATTCCTGGGTTTCTTTCACTAAGGTCAGTCTAGTTCTAGGCTTGCTCACTGTGATTCTGGTCTTTGCTTCTTGGCCATTTAATGGGGGATAGGGGGTGGCACACCCACATAATACATAACCATGTATACGTGTACATAGAATTTCATACACAGATGAAATCAGATGTCATAAAATCAAAACAAAGGTGCCTGGTTCAAAGCCCCCCACCCCCCCAATTTGTCTTGCTTTCTATCAGTCTGTATTTCTGTGCTTCTTTTTCCAGTGAGAACCCAATGACCTCGCGGCATTTACTCATTTATTCAACTATCTAATGCATTTAAAATAGGTTAAGCATGACTTTACACATGCCACTATGATAATAACATGTAAGCTGTTCACAGCTCTCCCTTCACCTCTAATCCAAGAATAAGGGTATGCAGTGAAATGTGTCTAGAAACTGTTCACTCATTTCTTTTTCCCCTTGTCGTGACCTGGTATTCAATGGAAAATCAACTAGGTATGTGCATTTCATTTGTACTCCCTCCTTCATCTCACTGATTCTACTTCTACAATATATAGAATATTAATTAGCATGATTTCAAACCCAGCTATGTGAAGTGCTATAATCAGAGTTCCTCCTTCCTGTATTTTTTGTCCAATTTCTCTATCCCCCATAAGTAGCCAACTGGACTGTCCACTGCTTTGTTTGTGTTAAGAATTTTTTCCTTTTTACAATAGTTAATATACTTTACATGCTTTTTCTAACTTTCCCACTTAATTATACTGCTTGTAAATCATTCTTTATCCTTACATAGAGTTGTTTTTAAGACAGGGTTTCTCTCTGTAGTCCTGGCTGTCCTGGAACTCACTCTGTAGACCAGGCTGGCCTCAAACTCACAGAGATCACCTGCATCTGCCTCCTGAGTACTGGGAGTAAAGGTGTGCACCACGACAGCCAGGCTAGAATTCTTTATTATTCTGCTTAAGTGCTCTGTAGTACTCATTTGCTTGACAATCACCAATAATATTTTATGAGTAATCTTGTACAAAGATATTTTCGTATCATGTTACTGGGGAAATGTGGTCAAGCTTAGAGATTTGTGTGTTGAGATGTGGAGTTTTGTCCTTTAGGTACCACACGGCCATTGCCATCTTGAAACCAGAGCAGTGGGGTTAGCTGTACAAGTCGCTTACACTAACTTCTCCTTGTGGAAAGGAGAAAGGCTCCTGAGGCAGCGCAGCTAGATGGCTAGATCATGAGTAGCATATGGCACATGGTACTCGTGCACAAGGCATGAATGTGTCTGTTCCTCCAATGTTCCTGACAGTAATCCCAGTTAAACTAATTGCCAGACTGGACTTGGGAAAAATTGTTTCTTTGGTCTGTGGTCGGTTTCCTATCAGGGATGAACGGTATTTGTTGATATCTCCCTGAAGATCAGTAGTGCAAAGTTAGATGAGGTGGGTTAGAGACAATTTCCCCTCTGTACAGCCATTGCCCACATCTCCTGGCCATAGCCCTGTTTCTTTATCACCTCACAAACAGAATGGATTGTAAAACTTGGAGATATTTTTCCTTTCCAGTTTGATGTGTGAAAAGTAGACCTTCCTTGTGGTTTTTATCATTTATTTTGGTGTGGATGTAATTGCCAATCTTTCCATATAATTAAAGACCATTTTTTTTATTTTTATTTTTTTAGTTGTTTGCTCAAGCTATTTGTTCAGTCTGTCCATATCTCCACAAGACTTCTTTATGTCCTTATCTATATGTTTCAATTTCAATAAATTTAAGAGTAGTGGCTTGTTGGTGATACATGCTGTAAGTACCTTTTCTCAGCTTCTTTACTCTGGGGTGTACTGGAAGGACTACACCTACTTCAGCAGCCCCTGTACTGCATTAAACAGGGCATCTTTGTTCATGGCAGTTGAGATAACATCTACTATTCAGTGAATTCCCGTGTAGTTCAGCTGACCTCTGTAGGTTCTTAGTAACTTCTTAGCTATGCTTGTCTTTACCTGTTAGTTTCTAATTTTCAATAGAACTAAATTTTTAGCCAACACAAAGGTAGATGGACTTTAGTATATTGTTAGTATAATAAGTCTGAATCTTGGGACTTTGTTTTTTATTTGTTTTGGTTTTTTGAGACAGGGTTTCTCTGTGTAACCGCCCTGTCTTGAAACTTACTTTGTAGACCAGGCTGGCCTCAAACTCACAGAGATCTGCCTGCCTCTGCCTCCTGAGTGCTGGGATTAAACATTCCCTACCCAACAGGGACTTGTTATATATTCCTGACTGTGAAAGCTATTTAATCTCCACACAAATTGAGTATTATGAGATCACTGAACATGACTGCAATTTAACAGTCTTTAAGAGACATCGTTTCACTGTTTTTCCCACTCCCTGTCCCTGACACCAAGGAAGGGGAAAACGTGACACTGCCATAGAATTAGCAGCTGAAAATGACCTACTGCCCCATCACTTTTTGGATTATTTTATATCTCAGTGGTATCTACTCATGACCATATCATTAAAGACAACTACAGCCAAGGGGATCTGGATTTTAAAAAAAAGACAACTGCAGCCTACTGTTTCTACCTTGGGATGGATATACACTAAAGGGCTCCTGGCTCCTAGAGAAGGACAAATGGAAAGGGACCAATTCTAATTACACTATGGTAATGCACATGGGTTTAAATTGGGATAAGAAAATCTTAGGCTAATTTCACTTCTTTCAAATCTGATTCCAAAATAGTACTTGGTTGGGCTAGGGATGTAGCTTGCTTACCTTGTGTGTGAGGCCCCAGGTTCAGTGCCACCATTGAAAAAAAAAAATCTAACAACTATAGTGGCAATCATGTTTATCACAATAGACGTATCTTTTCTTCCTAGCAGGTAACAGCATTGTAAAACTCATTTTTATAAGAAAGGTTTCATAAAAACTAGAGCCATTTTCTCCATTAATTCTGATTAGTTTCCTAATCTCAAGGATAAACATACAGAGTAGTTGATCAATAGGATTGTGGACTCCATTAGCATAGTCCATTTTTTTAAAATGCAATTCAAGCATGTCATGTCAACTCAGATTTGAAACTTTATGTGGTTATGTGAATGAAGCCAATGAACTGTCACTTGAAGGCTTAACCTTCCAGTCAAGAGCCATTGCCCTGAGTACTGCACACCTTCCATTGTGGACAGTTTTACCATTTTAATAGCTATCTGAATGTCTTTTGTAAATTATTACCTCATGTATTTGTTGAAGTCTGTATTGTGATAAGTCTTACACACAACTGTTAATTTTCTCTGTAAGTGTCCAAAATTCCTATTCTCTTCATATTTTATCTCAATATGGAGTCTACTCATCTACGCTTATATGGTTCTTCATTTTATTTTTAAAACCTGTAACACTTGGCAGTTTCCCCTCCATTTGCAGGTAATAGATATTCCACATTTGACCTTTTAAAAATATTTCACTCTTCCGTATGTCAATTGTCACTTGCCCTAGAGAAGCTTGTACAATGTTCTACACCCTGATCATCGAGAATAAGAATGCTTACAGGGACACTATATTATCCCCAGATTAGGAACTACTAGACAGTAGGATTCATGAATGGTGGCTTATTCATATAATGATGTATTTCTGAGTAATCAGTTTTGAACTTCAAATTTTCAAATACAAGTAGATTTCCACCTTCAGAAAGTTTCTGGTTTGGTGAAGACAATTGTTTTTTTTTTTCTAAACATATACTATAGTGAACTGTATAAAATTCTTCATGAATACCAACTTGGCTCTTTGGTTATGGACAAGAATTGAGGTTCCTGTCCCTAAAACTATCTAATCAGTAACTACCCACCCATCCTCATCAGGATCTGATTAAATTCATGTGTGGTGTGAGTGCATGCGTATGTGTACACAGGTGCTTGTGTGTTCACACCTAAGGACAAGTTTGACTGTCAGTCTTCACCTTCTATCTTGTTTTGAGACAGGTCTCTTGTGCACTGCTGCCTTGGCTCTGCCTCCCATCTTACCACAGGAACACCAGGGCTGTAGATACCCACTACTCCACCAGGCTTCACATGGATTTGAACCCAGGTCCTCGGGCTTGTGAAGCAAATGTTTCACCAGCATTGGCCATCTCTCCAGCCCCATTATTTAGAATTTTAATGTTAAGTCAAAGCTGAGAAGCAAGCCTGGCTTCTGCTATGGCATTAACAGTTATCATAGTAACTACTCGTCACAGGAGACATTACATTCCAGAAGCCTTGATGGGGTCAAGAGCAGATATTTGAGCCCTTACTGTGTAGTGTATCTTAGCAATGTGGCAGACGCCATGACTCAGTCGAGCATAAAATCGTGGAGTGGGTTGGGATGGTACAGCCTAGCGTAACTGCAGAGTGCAATGCAACCAACCATGTCTTATCAGACATTAGGCAGTAACTGGTCTCTTTATGCATATACATGTCTGGCTTGTATTAAAATTCTGCAAAAATTAAATGAGATTTCAAGGAAATTTTATTAGTTCTTTGAGAATTTCCTATTTGATCTTATTTACCTCCTCCAATCCTGCAACTCTTCCCAGACTCACCCAGCCACCCCACTTCCTTCTCTACTTTGTATCCTTTTTCCTTCCCATCAAGACCAAATATTCTTTAATGTGTGGCCTACATTGAAGTTGTGGTTGACTTACCAGGTACTATGTACACACTTAGAACAAATTTACCAAGCTCCACATCTGGGGTTGGGGTTTGACAGCTCACTCTCTCCTCTATGCTGGGATTTGGTCTGGCTTGAGCTTGCACAGTTCCCATTCACTGTCACAGCCGCTGAGTTTGCAAGGACAGACAGATGCCCTGCTGTGTCCAGAAGAGCTTCCTTGTCATCCACTGAAGGTTCTTTTAGAGGAGGGTCTATGCCTAGTGTTGAAAGCTTTTTAACACTGCTTAAAAAAGTCACAGCTTTTTAAGAACTGAATGACACTGCCACCAAGTCCCGAGTGTTGCTGTCAGATTCTCAAGCGGTAATCATGATCAGACTACACAATATCTGGGTTTGCCCTCATAAACCTTGGAATTAAAAATAGCATTTTCCCCTGAGCCAAAGAAGAGCAACACTTTAAGAAACACAGTTGAAGCTTAAATATCTAAAGTTTTGAATTTCTTTTATTCTCTTAGCAAACTTGTTAAGAAGCTATATATCAAATTCCCATATCATGGAAACCAACATATCAGGAATTCACTCTTTTAAAAACACAATCTCTTTTCTTTTTCCTAAGATATCTGCCCCTTAAACTGAGGTTACTATTAAAAATTAAAGTTTTAATTCAAACAAAACAAAATAGCACTTTAGTGACAAAGCCTTTGAAAAATCTCAACATTGTAGGATGTGTGGAGTCACATAATCTACTCAGGAAACTTTTTAATATTTAATTTTGATTATTTTTAGATGACCCAGATCATATGTATCTTTTCCAGGCCTATAGTGTCTCGGGGGTACAGTACAGATAGCATGAGAAGTTCCAATTCCAATGAGAATTAGACTATCTGTAAGACCGTGTTTCCTGTTCTACTGTGATTTGGGCTGAAATGATCTATTGTTGGGTGGCACTGTCCAAAGCGTAATATCTCAAATGACCTACACATGGATGGAGCTGCACAGTCCCCAGATGAGAAGTATTCTGTGAAGCCTGGGATTTGATCTATAAAAGGGTCAAGATTTTTTTTTCTTTTGGTTAAATATAGGATTAAAAAATTAAAGTGGTGTTTGATGAAGAAATATTTCCTTAATGAAAACTTTTAAAAGACTATTTCAAAAAATCATAAATCATTCTCCTCCCCAGTAAAATTTCAGCTACAATAACCATTAAAATAAGAACACTAAATGTACAGTCTATTTGTATCCCTGTCTTTAAAGAAATTTTTATTTCAAAAATTTACCATGATGGTGGAGGACTAATTTAAATTTTATTACATTTATTATTCAGCATGTGTATGCACACATCAGTATGCACATGGGGGTCAGAAGAGAACTTGGGGGAGTTGGTTCTCTCCTTCCAATATACAGTTCTTAGGGATTGAACATCAGGCTTGGTGGCAGACACCTTCGCCCACTAAGCCATGTCAAAGGCCTGAGGATGGCTATCGAAATCCCTTGAGGTATCACAGGCAAGGAGCTAGCTAGCAGTGGCTTCTGTAACACCTCCCAGAGTTGAAAGCCTCCTTCTGGCTAGGTGAGCCAGTCTGCCCTGACTTCACTCTTCAGTGCAGTGTGGAAACATGCCAACCCCATCCCCATGTTTGTTTGTTGTTTATAGTAATTGATACTATAATAACCTACTTTCTATAGTTTCAAAATGAAGAGTTTGAATATACTCAAATTGAGAAATTTAAGTCAAACTAGTTTTATAGAAATAGATTGCCACTAGACATACAATTAATGTATTAAAGATTTACTCATTTATACAAGAGTAGACAAGGAGATAATTGATAGATGAATGAAATATGTAAAACGCTTATTTTTATTAAGTTTTAAACAATACAGGCTTACAATAAATTGTTCATTAAAGCTTACTCTTCCAATAGAACATTTACCTCTACTCATAGTTTATTCTTTTAAAGTGTTTACAGCGTTTTTAAAAGAACATACAAATATAATGAAAAGATAAAGCTACAAACCCGAACATAGGTTCAAAGTAATTAAGTTTACTTGTACAATTACAATATTTGCATTTATGTAACATACACTAAATATACATACTTTTACATAACTGGTTAACAATCTTTTCAGCAAATACATGTGATATGTATATATGATATATATAAAAAAAAAACCACGAACAAACAAACCACTGACCTCTCAAGCATGCTTACTTATACAAGTTAGTGATGTCACATTCAGTACTGTTCCAATGAGAACATACTAGGAAGAAAATGGTTTATGCCTGGAGGCAAACCTAGAAAGGTTAATGACCCATCCAAGCTGAGTGGCTTAGCTAGTGCTTCATCAGTGTCTGTAACAGATTCAAGACCAGTCTGTCCAAATACTTCCTTGAACTCACATGCTGAAGTCACTGTACTTATACTTGTTTTTACTAGACCTACATGAAGCAATACTTCTTATTGTCTTATATGCTATATTTAGGGATCAGGGAAAATAAAATGTTCTTCTAATATATTTAAGGCAATAGAATGTCTTTTAGTTTAAATGACTGAGGTATGCTAGCATACCAAGGTTACAGTATGTGAATAAATATGTATAACTAAAATTTACTATAAGCATTAAGTATGTTAACCTCTTAAGAGCTTGCTGTATAAGAACATACTTCATTTACATTATCTCTGAAAAGAAGACTTTTTTTTGACAATGATTAGAACAAAAGCAAAACTTGGGTTGGGAATGTAGCTCAGTGGCAGATGCTTGCTTGAATGCCCAAGGCAAAAGACTCAGATTTTAGATGAAGTTAAATTATTTACTGGAAAAAGAAACAGGTTGCTATTTTTCAGGTTAAAATTGAACCTGGAAGTTAGCTCTACAGATTGATTAAAATTCTTTTCTTATATGTCCTCTAACTGCACCCCACAATCCTACCTTTTCAGGAAAAGTATATTTACATTGTCTTTTAATAGCAGGCTTTAGTCAAATTGCTTATCATACCATTCTTTCTGTATGAGAATCTACACTGCCTGTGATCCCTGATAAAGTAGCAAGTCCCAGTCATGACAACACAAACTCAGTGGGTATGTAATAAACCTTTTATAAGATAAGGTTTTTGGATACAGTTCAGGCTAGCCTAGAATCTGACATGGTAGCCTAATCTGGTTTTACATCATTATCCAACAGTCTCAGCTTCCTGAGTACTGGGATTTTAGGGACACACCATTATACCTGGTCTTTTTAAAGAGTTAAAAAATAACCGATCTCGCAAAGCATCATGCATTTCTTACCATGAGTGAGTTAGTTCACCCTTTTACCTCTTAGAGTTGATCTCATAACAGACCAGTGACAAGATTAACTATAAGACACAGGCCATCTAAAATTCCTTTCTCTTTAGTTGATTTCCAAGGCAGAGAGAGTAAACAGCCTTCTCCCAGCTTTCTTACTTTTCACAGCTGAGAGTGTAGGATGTTTACAGTATCTGTCACTCAGTGCTCTCTAGAGCAGGTTGGTGGTGAGCAGCACAAGCCTCAGGAAGCCCAGCAGCATTTGGAGAGACAAGATTGTGTTAGAGCAGAAGAGCTTCTAGGTCTGGAGCCGGTGAGAAGGCTGCAGACTGCTTACTTTCCTGATGACTGCTCAGTTCCTGTTCTGCACACGCCAGGATTTTCCTGGGGTCTGTGCGGTGGGCCCTAACCACTTGGGAATTTGATTAATTTTGAAATTTAACATTCTATGCTTTCCCAAAATAGTCTCAGAAGGTTCCTTTCTACTTATAACTATGTCTTTTAACTTCAGGAAGACAAGTCCACCTTCTCATTATCTTAGCCAAATGACTCTGTTGTGCTTTACTCCTGCATAGAACTGAGAAAAACTGTTCAACTGTGTCTGCAGACAGATACCATTCAAAGGTTTAATTACTGATAGCCGGTTATCTTAATTATGGGTTATAAAGTCATAAATCAATCAAATGAGCAGAGTAAACATGTCAGTTGGAATACAAATTACATGCATTAAAATGGTACACTAACTATTCTAAAATAATGCTGGGAATTTAAAGTCTTATATGTGGAAGGAAACAAATCTATAACTGGCAGCGTACACATAAACAGAGCCCGTCAATCCCTAAATTCTTCTCTAACAATGAATGACACAAATGGTTCTTGGAGGTCATTTGCTAAACTGATTTGTTGGATAGTGAAGCAGAAAGTCATCACTGATACAACACACTGAAAAAGAAGCCTACATGATGAGACTCCCACCTATGAACCAGAGTGGCACACATCTCAGGAACAGACACAAATCCCTCATTCATGCATTAGACAAACATTTAGAGGTACCTGCCACACACTAGCAATGTTGTAAAATGCTAGGTAAGGAGTAAGGAATATTACCAATCTTTTCCCTCAAAACACAACCTAATCTGCAGGCCATATGTATCAATCTCAGTGTAGAAGGGACTGTGGTGGGTCAAGACACACCCCTGAGTTAGATGCTAACTGAGACAATGCTGAATATTAAATAAAGTGGTTAGACGAAGGTGTGTTGTAGGGACCTGAGAGGGCTGTACACTGAGGAGGACAGTATATATTGAAATTTATCAGAAAAAAGTCATGGAGAAATAAAAGTCTATATTGAGACCCTCCAGAACTCAGTAGTTAGAAGATGAGGGGTGAGAAGTGAGGCTAGTGAGACAGGTGCTAGGGAAGGAAGATGGGTGACACAAATGCCAGGCTGTGTAACTGGGAAAACAGCAGAGGATGTGGATTATTTTAATACCAAAGCTAGAAAGCACAAATAGGAGAACACTCAGAGAAAGCAGAGATGGGGAAATCGAATTCATTCCTCACACAGGTTTTAGTGACACCACTTCCCAAGGAGAAGTGAGTGCTGAGAAGCAGCCACATCCAAGCTGACATCCCCTGGAATCTGGATGGGAGGCTCACAACCCAGCGCGCTGCATATTGGACTTCTGGTGCCCCTGAAGGAATGGCATCTCAAAGAACTTCAAGAAGCGCATCCTTCACTCAACTGTTTCTGCACTTTTCATCACCCAACTAGCTAGCCCCATACTGTCAGATCCCAAATCCAGAATCTCTTCCAAAGCAGCCCCCACTGATCTTTGTCTAAATCTGTGCCCTGTCACCCTGGAGGAACTATCTATTCCATCCTTTCCACGTTACTATGCTCTGCATGCTTGTCTACCACCAACTCATTGTTCATTACCATCATCATTATAACTTTCTATCTCTGAGAAACCAAGCTACTTGACAAGTTAGTTTAGTTTCACTCAACTTCATTCTGTTTGAAGAAAATCAACAAGATAGAGCCAGAGTTTATTGGGTATAATCAGTAAATATTTAAAGAATAAATATATGAATGTCACTATCTAATGTCTGGTATTTTAATGCCTTCAAGGTAATTATTTGGACACACTAACAGATGAACTTGTTATAATTCATTCATATATATTTTAAAACTTCCTTTTAGTGTTTTAAGTGTGGAAAATCCAAGTTAAACACACACATACACACAAACACACACTTTGGGATCCTAAGGGTTTGAATGATGATATATATGAATTTTCAATGATGTAATGAAAAAAATGTTCAAGTAAAATTTCCTGACAGCCAATTTCAGTCATATTTCCACGTGAATCATGAACACAGACCACTTTGACACCGTTAGTCACAATAAACAACTGTGGGTCTTAAGTTGAAAAGTTAGCTAATTCTGGCTACAACCATGGTGATGGGTATGTGGCAGTGGCCAAATCAAAGGTATTCTGACCAGTGTTTAAAAATTGAAACATTTATTAGACAACTGTATAAGTAAATCACTGTTTTTATAGTACTATCAATCTTTGAGTTAAATCTTGTACATCTACTATAGACATACTGGAGCAACTTTAAAAACAACTGTCATTAACAGAATATCAAATTGGTAATAGCATGACTTAAGATACTAAGACTATTCTGTCTCTCTAGTGAATGCTTTAATACAAAGTAGCTTCTGACAACTAGCCACTGTGTTTCAAGTCTACAATCAAGCAACAAAGTATGTGCATGTGCTTTTGGGAAAGGGTATCTGGCAAACACAGAGGAGTGACAGCAGTAATACAACCAAAGAAAGAAGCGGGGGGGGGGGGGGGGGGCTGGGTAAAGATGATTTTAACCTTCTTTTCAATACTAATTTTTAAAAAGAGAATCTACTCCTGCAACATTTATACAAGTTTAAAAATTGCATCGGTGTACTGTGATTGTTCTATCACTGTCCAGCATTCATTTGAAAACTCTGGCTTCACCAGAAATGGAATAAAACTGCTAACTCTGTCTTTGAATACCCTCAGATGATATAAAATGATAAAATAACATGGCGACACCTCATGATGTACCAGGCATGTTCTCTCAGAGTACCTGCTCTCAGAAGCACTTCCTGTGATACTATTATACAGATGTTTCCAACTTTAACACATAACCATGTCTTCATTCTTTTGGCCTAGTCCCCTCTGGAGGAAGAGGTTAGCTCTTTCTCTCAAGCCAAATGTAAAAACCAAATGTTGGTTGCTGTCTCCACCAAAGCCACATGCTACACAAGATCATGTGGTGACATTAAAGGGAGGCCTTTTGTGACATTCTAATGGATTAAATGATTCCTTCTCAAAAAGTGGTCTAGACAAAATAAAACACACCAGCAGGTGTCACTACAACGCAAAGCTCCTCCGCTTCTCTGCCCTAGTGAGGGAACGGAGCTCTCCATTACAGCAGTGAGCTCAAGCAGACTCCAGTGCTGCTGGGTGACACTGCCACACAGTGGCTGCCTCATCTAAACAGGAGAGAACAGGCAAACCTCAGCTAAAACATACTGTACAGTACACAGGGAATGGATGCTAGAAATGACTTCAAATGCATTGAGTGGATATTTTAGGAGGTCAAAGACTTTGGATATTCAGGTCTGTCCTTTTAGTAGGCAAACCTGAGGGATCACTCTATGGTGATGTTTGATGGAGACCGACTGAAAGCCAGTGAGCCCAAGTGATCACTCAGCACTAAACTCTCCACCTCCCACACTGAGCTTGCCTCCTGAGGAAGTAAAAGCAATTGTTGGGGATATTCATAACTAATAAATCACAATATACAAGATTTATTTTAGAGATGAAACTACCTAGGCATTTAGTAGCATTTTGTATCTTCCTTTAACTTCCTAAAAGTCTATGACTACCTATAGAAATGTTTATAACACTATACTTTGGGTTTTAATATAGATGTACTATAAGTGTCAATAATCACACAAAGCAGTGGCAAGGTAAATGGACCTGTATATACGCACATAATTACATGTATATAATTATTTTATCCACGTTAAAATTGACAATGATTTTAAATTGATTATAATACATTAAAGAGGCATATTATAGCCACAGAATAAAAATCAGCAACACCACTTCTTAGGGCAAGTCTAAGCCAAAAGTATGGATGTGGCTGCACAAAAGCTAGACTTACCTATACGCCTCCAATGAGGAACGCACTATGCAGCCTCTGGTCCATGGCTGCTATATTTCCTTTTGTTTATGCTTTAATCTATTCAGCTTACTTTCCATTATAGCAGTTTGGTTCTTATCAATTTGTGAATGACAAAACAACTATCTCTGTATTGTACTGGCTTTTAAAATTTAAGGTCATAATGAGCAACAATCAAAGCTTATTTATTGCATTAGATTGCACAATCTTCAACATGGGTAGGCACTGCATGTACTTCTCAGGAGATCATGAAATGTCTATAAACCGCTGTCAATCAGCGTTACAACAGGCAATTGTGGAATCAAGAATGCCTGCTGCTAGGAGCTATAATATGACTTACCAGAGTAATAAAATAATAAAATGCAGGGATCACTAGGTTTTTGTAGTCATCAAAACTAAGGTCAATAAATATTTTGAGTTAGCATTTTGCAGCTAATAAATTATATATGTATACATATAAAATCCTGGCATGGCTCACAAATCTGTTATGCTTAAGCAAAGTGCTCCACCCCCAAAGAAAGCAAGCAAACAAACAGTAAAAACAACAAAAAACCTTACTCTTTTTTAACTTGAATATTTTTAAGATAATTTATCATGATAGCAGACTGGTAGAAACAAGTATCTACATGAGAATTATCAGTTAAAATGAAAGCAATTTCGAGAGTAATTTGGCATAATGTATCAATGTAACACATTCACTTAAGTCATCCACAGGATATCTATTTATGACACTTTTTTAAGTACACTGTTACTTTCAATATAACATAATTGCATGGCTACAAAAATGGACCAGTACTGAATATGTAAAAACATAAAACATTTACGTTTGAACACTAGAATGGTAAAGCATTCCTTTGTGGACCTTTTGTTATACTTTCTCAATGTTTCAATAACTTTTTACGACAAAGAAATACTGAGATCTCACAGACTCATGATGCTGAGTCTATGGTGAGAATTCTTTTTAAGGAGATGAATAAAAGACATTTGCTGCTGCCCAATAACCCATTGCTTTGAAACAGCAGCAGCAATGCACATATTTCTCAGGTAACCTACTATATTTGGTGAAAACAGAGCAGAGGGCGTTTTATACTTTAGGCAATCTGACAGTGATCCTTGTCACAGCACCAAGGGCAGTATCCCAGGGCAGGGTTTTGTGGCTATTGTATATTAACATGACACAATGTTTTCTTCTGATGAAAAACAGAACCCAGGAGAACCAAGTGAAGAAAAATGTGCTAAGCTTATACAACAAACTAGCACTGAAATACTTTGGACACTGTCTCAGTACAGAACTAATTTTTAAGTCTTTCTCATCATTGACAAACATTAAATCTACCAGTTTTTCTTTTCCATTATATTAAAGATGGCAGCTTATTTCCACTGGAAAAATTAATTTATGAGAAAAAGAACTGTGGCAAAGGAATTGTTTTCTTATTTTCATAAAATAAAAACTTCTATTATAGTTCACTCTTTTTCCTCATAAAAAAAAAATTGGAGAAAACTTTAATCCTGTCACTGAAATTCATGTGAGAACTGTATGTTTCCTTTCTAGCCCATCAGAAGACAGAGAAGTTTGCAAGAAAAGCATGAAGTCCAAATACATCAAATGCACACACAGAACCCTGCCTGGCTCAAAATCTAACTGCTTAAGCCCCGTGCTAAAGTGTCTTTGGGCAGCAAGAGACACCTAAGAGGATTTAAGAGCAAATTAATAAATAAGCAAGCTATGTGTCCCTAACTCTCCTCCCACAGGGACTGAAGAAAAAGCAACACTAATCACATCTTCAGGAATGAGCGGTTGCCTTAAAGTTGGCCTAAGAAAGGAAAATAAAACCAAATTGGTCATTTCTTTAACTGGATGAAATCAGAAGTACAGGGGAGAAAGGAAACTGCCTGACTGACAAGAAGCTTCCACATTCCTCCAGGCTCCACCACACTTGGTGTGCTATCGTAGCTTTCTTACTCTGATACAAGGCCGACACACGTCAGTAAGAGCTGCTTGTGGAAAACTTTAATGCATTGTCCTTTATGTTTATGTTATTTCCTCCGTAAAGGCATACTAGTAAGTATGGATACTGTTCTCTTGCTGTGCTGAGTCACAACAAGAACAGTCTAGAGCCTGAGTTTGGATTTGGGTTCCATTTGCTATTTGTGTTACATTGGGAAACAATAAACTTTAGCACATACTCAGCTTTAAAAAGAGATATCATGATCAACTTTCATTAAGATATACCTCAAGTTTCTAAATTTAAAAGTGCTTCTCAATGTATAATTAAAAATTAAGGACATATATATGGCAGTGTTCTAGGTAATAGAGATCTAACTGAATTCTTGGCATCATAATACTTACAAAGAGACAAATATAATTACTTATGAAAATAATATACAATTTTACAGTGATGGTAAAT
Source organism: Peromyscus leucopus (assembly GCF_004664715.2). NCBI lineage: Eukaryota > Metazoa > Chordata > Mammalia > Rodentia > Cricetidae > Peromyscus > Peromyscus leucopus. The sequence goes on from NC_051084.1 coordinate 59,182,899, forward strand.
TCCCCATATTATGGTATCATTTGTAGAAGCCCATTTTAAATGGATGAGACCATTTAGAAGAATGGTCATGTATGGCCCTTCTTACTGAAGTGATAGTTGACCAGAAAAATAACTGAAACAAATGTTTATCTGGCATTTTCACTTATATACCTAATTGCATCTAGACATTTCCACATCTCTATGTGACATGCATACATGTGTGAGACCTATGTATATATTAATAAGAGACTGAAAGAAATCCAGAAGCAAACAGACCACCAGGAAACACAAAGAAGCATTTAGACGATAGCAGTGTTGAGAAAAGGAAACATTTATTTTCCCTTGGGCAACTGGGTGACACACAGACTTTCTAAATTTGAGCAAAAATACTCTAGCCTAGCATCCATAGGAGACCTGGGAACCTAGAACCAGGCTTCTGCAAGCAGTAACCTCCAAGGGACCAGACTTTTCCTTTTTCTCAGTCTTTTAAAAGGGTTACGTTTTAGACTAAGGATAAGCTGCACCAGATAAAGGAAAATGAACTGAGATAGGGTTAAATAGGAGTCCTGGCCCAGTTACCTTGTGGTTTTCCACCTACAGACCTTTTGAGACCTGTGAACAGGACTGATTAACTCAGAAGTTGGCTCAGGTATAGTGTACACCTAAATAAAGAACTTTCAGAAGATGATTAATGTGAACCCTCTGAGGCAACAGTGAGCAAAGTGGTATTGCATAAGCAATTCTCTGAAAACTCTCTAAAGAGCATCAGACTTGGGCAACGTAGTAAGACTGACTCATTGTTCTCCTAGTATTTTCCTCTTGGTAAAATAATCAAAATTCATATACGGCAGTTCTAAGTTCAAGGACATTTACTTTACACGACAGTGTCACTTTTAGAGTATGTTAACCAGACTGTGAAAGCTATTGCTAGTATGCACCCGAATTACTGACATGAGAAGTCTAATATTACTAATTAATGCTTTAGAAAGCAAGCTGCTCCAAATTTCAGTTTCTTGGGGTTTATGTGCTTCACAGTTCTATCAGTTTCCCAATCTGTCTAGACCTTGATAAGACATTTAATTTTAGACTCTCGGCAACTTGAAAGGCTTCCATTTTAGCATACACTATTTCTCAGCTCTGATGGGGCCACCACCTATTCAGCAACTGCTTCTCACCCACTCCTGACAACCTTACAATGTCTGGCAGTAATGGACAAGAGAGAGCAGGGAGAGCACCTGACTTGTTCACAGGTGTACCAACAACTCTAGCACAGAGTCCTACTTAGAGTAAGAGATGAACAAGTATTCATGAGTGAACACACATCTGAAATCCTCTGCCTTGGAGCAGCAATCATGTTTTAATTTTTTTTTTAAAGGTATAAGAGAAGGTAAGAGGAAATTTGTGTAATTTGGGTGTTGGTTTTTAATTTCCTCTTTTTGAATGATTAGTGGATGGACAGATAGAGAAAATGTGTTATGCAACACATATCTGATCAGGTCTCTCAAGATGTCCTTGTGGAAAAATTTAGTCAGAATTCTAACAGTTGTGGAGAGTCTTACGTGTAGAATAAATGTGTCCTAAAGGAACTGATAGCAACAGAAACCAGCCAAGCAGAGTGGTAAACTCCAGTCTTCACTGACTGGACTTTGGATATTTACTGTATAACATGGCAACTTCTGTTCAGATGGCCAATTAAACTAGAGAGTAAAGGTTTCCTAAACTGGGCATATACCTTAAAAAGCTTATGACTTGGGGTCCACAAAGACATTGACTAAAGATTAGCACAATGAACCACATTAATGTCAATAGAAGGCAGTGTGTCCTAGAAATTGCCTGTGCAGTACAATTGAGGTAACTCCTGAGGCTTAAGGATAACTTTAAGTACCTATTCAAATTCAGGTCATGGAAGAACAGAAAAGGACCCACTGAGGCAACCGAGCAACTCAAGAGAGAACAGGACAGTGTCTTCATGGCTATGAAGCCCAACCTGAGTAATACTAACTGAAAAAGGCAACAGTCAGGGAGAGTCATGCTATCTTTAGAAGTCAGTCAAGTATTTATGGAACCTTTTCTGGCACTGTTCTAGTGCTGTGGGGATAGAGAAGTAGTAGGCACAGTCCCCACGTTTTAAAGACACAGTTCTGTCATAGGAAGACTAACAGTTACAGTCCCAAGCCCAAACAGCAGAGGCCTCAGTGCGCTCAACAGGCACAGCACAAGTGTGGCCTATAACCACAGCCTGAATTTACCAAACACTGCTGAAAAGGGGCTGTTTCTTTCTTTAGAGAAATCAACAAGTTACAAACACACTTCAGAAATTACCTTTTAGATTTAGTTGTTTTAGTTTAAATGGGACATAATTCACTTATCTGGAAAATGAAATTATGGGGATTAATTCTTTCCTAAAAGCACCCTCCCCCGTAAGCTGAAATGTACAGGCCAATCTATAACATCTGAGAGAAAAGAGAAAAATAAAAATAAAAATAAGGTATTCTAGATCTTTTGTGGACTTGAGTACTTTAAGGTCATGGTGTAACCAGACTCGGTAGATATGACAGGATCACAGATAAGGCAGAGATTTGTCATTAAAAAAACAAAAACAAAAAACATCCTAGTATACTTAATAGCTGTGGACTCCTAAAGTGCATTCTCATCTTAAGTGGGGTTCCCAATATACAATATTCCTATTTCTTGGTGCCTTTATTAGGACTTTATATAAATACTAGAAAAAAAATGCCTGAAAAACGAATATATGCCACCCCAAAGTTGTGACCTTTTAGCTGGTCCCCAGTGAAGCAGAACACTTTTCATTGCCAGGTTGATGGTCTCCATGCTTTTCTGAATCTCTGACTCTTCATTCTCTTCCTCCCCTTGGCTGTGCCTCCCTCCCTGCCTGTGTTATTGACAAGGACTTCTGGCTAGTGATGACCTCCATCATTCTTGTGTTCAAAGCCTGTAACTACTTAGGACTTGGAGGAAAGGACTCACCTTGTTCCTTGGCAGATGTCCTCTGTACTACTAACCAACTCTCCGGTACCAGCCCTAAGAACTTTGTGTCCTCAGCTGCCCTGGAGAACTTGTGTGACTGGGGGCAAGCAGGAAATGTAACAGGAGTATCTTTTCCCCTAGTTTGTGTAACTAATTTTTAATGTAAAGCTATTTATGTGCAAAGCTTTTGAAACTATCAGGTCTTCCAGTACACGTGTGAAAGAAAAGAACTCCATTGTTTCTGGCCTAGTTAAAGGCATTATAAGACCTGTAGTTGTTGAATAAATTCACCTTCCGAAGAGATGGTTACTTCCTCACTAATTCCCTCAAGCAAAATATTTGAGATCAGTATGAAGAGACTACATACAGCTCTTTCTTCTGCCAACTCCCTTTCATGGACATGACAAAATGGAAAAAAAAATATTACACAAAGTCCAATAAAGTAGACAAATGCTCCCAAGTCCACAGACATCCTCGTTCTTAAGTACCCTCCCTCTACTGGGGGGGGGGGGACTTCCTTAGATCCATTCAAATAAAAAAACACTCATTACTACATTGAATTTTATAAAATCCCATTGTTAAAATACTTCCTGTCTAACTCTTGCCAAATGGGAGGATTACTGCTGAAAGACACAAGGCATTATGTGACCTCCTCCCCCTCCCTGATGAATGTCAGGGTTACACTCTGGCACACATACAGCTCTATTTTCTACAGAGGATGCAGCTTTCCAGAGATGTGAAGGATCTGGAATGAAAACACTGGCCTTCATCAACTCACTTCCTCTATTGGAAGGGAGTCTCCCAAATAGCAGCCTAAAGGAAATACTGAAATGAAGTCACCACTGTTTAATCACAACATAAAAGTAGCTTGATGATGTGACTGTCTCACAGTGGTGACTCAGGTACAGCAGTCAGACCTAGGAGTAGAGTCTCTGTGATATTTATTGCAATACCTGGGAATGAAACCGAGGGCCTTGTACACACTAGACACCGAGACTTTTATTAATGTAATTTTAGATGAACATCTGCATAGGTGCACACAAAGTAGGACTCCAAGTACTACTTTAAAAAAATATATAAATGCTGGAAACTTAGAATAATGACTAGAAAAATACAGAAATTATTTGCTAGAGTTGAAAATGTTCATTTAATAAAAAGGTACAAAGCTGTGTACAAAAAAGGAGCAAAGTTTTCTAGCAAGCAAGGCTAGTTGAAATTTAGTAGTTCACTATGGAAGCCATTATTTGTTTAGTCAGCAAGCGAGTATTCTCACTGTGCTATACAGTGCCAGGGACAGTCTTTATCTTAATGCTTACTGTTAGAGGAACAAATGATTATAGCTACAAAAATATTACTTCTGAAGCAGCTCCTGAATATATAGCACTACATATCTCTAAGATCTGTAATGCACAGAAGAGTCTTATTAATTCAGAAATGAATGTGACTGAGATGGTAACAGAGTTCTTGAAAACATGTTAACTAAGTGGCCCATGTGTCAGCTGATGTTCTTGCTACATAACACAGGAGAGCCTCCAGACTATAATTTCCACATATTCTTAATAACATCAACATAGACTAAGCCATGGAAAGCTTGCATGGCATCCTTTTTGACTGGGGTGTTTCACTTATAAATATTTTTCTCATCTCACATTGAAATTACTTCCCTATCAAAAGGTATGTAAAAATGAAAAGATTGTTAAAGTATTCATATATTGCCATAGTTTTGAGGTAGATGTATGAGCTGTGATGGTTAATCTTGACTGTCAACTTGGTGGAATTTAAAATAACCATAGAAACAAACCTCTATGCACTTCTGTAAAGAGATACCTTCACCCCCTAGATTCAGTTAAATAAGATGGGAAGACCCACTCTGCATGTATCCAGCACTGTACCATGGGCTGGGGTCCTGAACTGAGTGAAAAAAAAAAAAGTAAGTTAAGGGGTAAGGTCTAGGACTCACCTCTCTCTCTCTACTTTCTGACTATAGGTATAATGTGACCAGCTACCTCACAGTCCTGCCACCATAATGATAGACTATGTCCTCAAACTGTGACCCAAAATAAGGCCTTCAATTTGGTCCTTGACTGGTATTTAATTACATCAAGGAAGAAAGTAACTAGTACAGTGACTGAATAATCAGAATAGTACTGCTGGATTACTCACACTTAATTCTGCCAACAGCTAAAATGTTTACATAATAAACCACTGTTCATTTATAGAAGATCCATATGGAATCAAGGATGTAAATATATAGAAAATCAAAGACCAAAAGGTGTAGTTGTATGTGTGCATCTGTTTATAAAATACCTTTGCTTCCTGTGCTTATCTTCTGATTTTCTTAGTTTTAACTCTGAAATATAACTTAATTGGAATTAACACTTCACTGAGGTTTAGAAAAAAAAATAACTTTTTTAAAAATTTTTATTTACACAGTAGGCAGTCAAATATGTCTACCAAATATTTTTCTTATGGAAATGTACGCAGAAATATTTGTGGAAAAACCTGAAAGCATTTTTGTAGTGGAAGAGGAAAGGAACAAAGTGCTTTCACCGCAGAGCGGCATTTACCACACGCAGGAGCCCACGCTTCGCTAGCTCCTGTGCCCGGCCAGAGCTGGTGCTGGTTATGTCAGCATGCGTTCTTCTGTCTCTAGCACAAAGCACTTGGCTGTGGCCACCAGCTATATCAAGGAGGCAAATCCAGAGTCCAGCCCAGGACAGGGAAGCAAAGTGAGCAGTTACTTCATGGTGACACCAGGTAATTGGCTTACCTTTCTAAGAATTAGAGAAAAGTGGTCATCTCAGAGAAATATTTAAGGAAGAATAAATGCTAAAGTTTGAATTCAGGGCTGGGGATAGAGCTGTGATATACAATACTTGTCTATTGTGCACAAGGTCCTAGTTTCAATTCATAGTACTGAAAAGAGAAGTTTAAATCCCATTTAATTACAGATGGGAAGGCTACAAGCCTATCCAAGAACCTACAAAATAGGGGTGCAATAGAGAAATACCTTAGAGGAGAAAATCAAGTTTCATTCACACCCTTAACTCAACAGTCTATGAAGGTGAAGTACATGAAAACTCAAAGTTCCTGCACAATTTGGCAGATCATGGTTCTGTTTAAGAAAATGTTTTAGAAAACTGAATGATATCCCCCTAGAATTTTTTAGAGATCTTGGTGAAGAGGGGATTTATGGAATAGAAAAATGATACCTCACTATGGCTAACTTTGCCCAAAGGGCCTCTCTCTCTACAGGTACAGTATGACCCTGCCTCTGGAGAAGAACCTGGAGAAAGACACCAAGGCAGGCAGGAGATGATGGCAGCATGAGAAGCCCTTACTGAACAGAATATATCATTTCATTCAACAGCTGCCGAAGCTCATTAACTGTGCTGGCATGAAATGATTCTTTACAACCACAAAAAGAAAGGAAAACAGACAGCAGCCTATTTACAGATGCAGCAAGAGTGCTGTCCCTTGTTTGAAGCTTTGAAGGGACACAAAACAAGTCTGCATAATAAGTTTAACCTATAATTCAACACTCTTTAAAAGTGTAGCTTGCCATTAAGTTTGGAGAGCTATTTTTGCACATTTTCAAACTTCATAAATATTCTAGCTTATTTCCTCACCATACTGCTTCCAGATACCCTTTTACCTGCAGCAGGCCAGCCAATTTAGGCAATCTCTGCTGGTAAGCACTCACCTTGCACCCCGACATTTCTCTCCACACCTCCCTTGTACTTCATTTCCTCAACCTGTGGAGAGTATGCTCCATATGCCTTCACAGCCCTTTCAGCTCAAACTGGTTGGTCTTTATCATGGGAGCCTCAGTAGCTTATATTCTTACTTTAGATTCCTTGCCACTTACTGAAAAGCTCTGAGTAACTGAACCTGTCTAGGTCTCAGTTTCCTCATTTGTAAAAATGTAAGAATCCACTTCTATCACAATACTTTTGTGCTAATTCAGCTGTGACAGATACAACAAAGCAGTCAGAACAGTGCTTGGCACATGGCATCTACAATTTTAACAATGCCATCAGCAGTCCAGGGCACCAGGCAGCAATACACTTTTGTCATAATCACTTCCAATGCCATCACCGGGAAAATTGCTGAAAGGCAAGTAGTAGCACCCAGGGGAAGAAAGATGTATGTAAGCATCTTTCCTTGCCTGTCTTTCTCTCCTTCCCTTTCTTTCCTCTCCACACTCTCCAGCCCCATGGTGAGTTAGGTAAATGAACACTGAAGGCTCAAGAACACATGGACATGGTCCTTATCCCTTCTGTACAGACTTCCTCAATGATGCCCTTCTGCCTCAAGTTTAAAGAACTTGTTATGGACAGGTCTTGATTTTTATTTCTCCTTCATTATCTAAAACTTTCTTGTTCTTTAATAGCCCATATACAGAATAAAGGAATGTGAAACAAATTATTCCAACCTGGCTCATTTACATAGTATATTAGAGTTGGAAAAAATGCCCTGCTTAGTGGTGATAGTTTATTGTTTTTCCTCTTCTTGGCATGGAATTCTTGTCGGACCTTTTCTGGAAGGACTGACTGGTATTAGGTCGGATTCAGGAAATGCTGGTCACTGGTCCACCTCACATTGTCTCACTCCACCTATTAGTACCACAGTGGGCAAAGATTTTTTTTCTATGTAAAGCTTCAACTAGCCTTCCTACACGTGAGGCATTTACTAAAGCAAGCTGATAATCATTAATTTTCTTAAAAAGTCATATTCTGGTAGAATCGAATTCTATGTCTAAGGTCTTATCATTAAACTAAATTCAAAATCCAAAGTATGTTTCATAGAAACAAATATTAATCTAGTGTCGATTAATATATTTTAACTGACCACTATTTCCTACAAGGATCATCTGGCTGCTGCTTACCTCTCTATGACTCTTATTCACTACAGTGAGTATCCTTGAGTACTTCCTAGTCTTTTATTGACACACTTTTTGATCATTTACTTGCTGTTTCCTCTGCATTTACACTGTGCACAGCAATTTGCAGACAAATGAGGCCACAGCATAAAAAGGAATACAGGCATTCTTCACCAAGGAAATGATATTTAGAACCAAAGATAAAGTATGAGTGGGCGTGCATGTGCACGTGTGCAAGTGTGCAAGGACTTATGTGTTTGGGAGTAGCAATGAGTGATATAAGAACAATCATCTGTCAGTGGAAGGAACTGAGTCAAGAGGAAGGGCCCAATGGACTAGAACAGTATAGCTGGGGTTTAAGGAGGCGAGGATGGCAGAGGATGGGCACAAGTCAGATCAGAAACACCTCTTCAGAAGGGTCTCTCAAAAGGAGGCAATACAGTGTTTTTGCACCTTGGCACTGAATTAAATTTAGCCTGAATTGTAAGAAACCAATGAAATCAACCCAAAATCTACAGCTATAGTATGGAAATTTGGAAAACTGTTTCAAGATACAGTTAGACATTATCCTATGAGCAATCTATGCAGATTTTCTACTTCTAGTTCAGTTTTAGACTGTTGGAACTTATTTTAAGTAAAATATTGGTTACTGGTTAAAATTACGTAGCTGATATGACTAAGAAAGCCACCAAAAACATAAAATATTTATAAAAATTATATTTCCTAGATAGGAAGTCCATACTTAAAAATTACTAATTGCCAAATAATTTTAATCTAAGACAATAACTAAAAATTAAATAAATTAGCAAAATGACTTCCTTGGTATGTACTTAGAAAGATCTACTGTGTCAAAACAAGAATGCTCAACAATGAACATCTGAATTTGCAAATTCTACAAATTCTCTGTCTTATTTCTGTACAGTTATATTCAGAGCAAATAAGTCTTCATCCAAACAGGGCCAGGATGTTTTGATGACATAAACTCACACATCCTGCCAGTAAGTAAATACCTAACTGGGGGAGTTATGACAAGTGATACTGTTTTATGACATTGTGTATTTATTTACATATTCAACTGTGGTATTTCTTAACTAGTTTATGTAAATTTCCTTTACTTAAAGACTTCTCATTTAAGCACTGTATTTTTCAAGAGTTTCATTCTTGTGCTAAAAACTCACAAAATCCAAAATTTAGCTCTTGTGGTCAGCCTTGCAAGAAATCACTGCGTGTAACAACTTAAGATACAGTATCACACTGTTTTGTATTTCCTAACAAGAAAGATTCTGATATTGTGAAAGGGAGCTTGATGGACTTTATTCCTTAATCTTGCTAACCATGGGAGGCTGTGAAGTCTGTGGAGACAGTACTTCACATTTAGTGACTGTGCTGAATGAATCCCCAGTCTACTTTGTTTAAATTTGCATTTTGCAAGAAAAAACTTTTATTCTAACAGCACTGCATTATTAAGCTTATATAATAATTAAATCTAAAAATTAGAAGGGCCAATTAAGTCTAACTTGGCAACACTAACTTACTCAACCACGTTCACAGTGCCAGACTTTAAGTATATATCAGTGACAGATAACTTGTCATGAATAACTGTTAATGAAGTCTATTAAAGAATATTTAATTCATCAAAAACCATTTGCAAGATCCAGTTGTCAGGATTAAAACATTCCTTTTCTGAAATGCACTGCATTGTGAGTCCACAAGTAAATGTTTATGTGTGTGCGGTCTATAGTCTGCAAGAGGAAGTGAGAGAACAACTGTAGGAGTCACTTCTTTCATTCTTCCCAATGAGGCCTAGCACTGAACTCAGGTCATCATCAGGCTTGGAAGCAATCACTTTACCCATGAGCCATTTGGTTAGCTCCACATTTAATAGATTTATAAAAACAAATAACAAAAGAAGCACCACCCCCAAAGTAACCACCCCCAAAGTAACCACCCCCAAAGTAACCTTTATTTACTGAATTTCTGTCAATAAGAGGAATGAAAATGAAGAAAAATAATAATCATTAAAACCTCAATTTCAAATGGCTCAGTTCTGTATTTGCCTAGTCACATATACAACTATAACATATATACTATATATATATATGTATAATACATATATGCACAACTAGAATATATACTATAATATATAATAGTATATATAATTTGTATAATACATACTAATAAGCCCACTTTCCCATTTATTTAGAATCTCTAGTACTTTTTCTGTACTACTTACAGGGAGGGCCATGTGAAAAAAATTTTCAGTTCCTTTAGCAAGTTTTTTAAGATAGCTCACTAGAAATCATCTTTAGGATATTATTAAGTCACTTCAAAAATTAAAAGAAACACTTAACATCCTATTATTTTCTCAATAGACAAAAATAACTGGCAACTTCAAATTAGTGTTATTAAACCATTAAAACCTGACAATACTTATGAAAGACTTTGTTCTTGATAGGTAACATTTAGCTAATACTTTGCATAAGAAAACAACACAATCTAATAGCAATGTAGGCAGAGATGGCACTCACCGGTCTAGGTATGAAATCCACAAAGGACCCCTGTCATGGTCTATGGTGACATATTGTGTACCCTAATAAAATTTGCCTAAAGGTCAGAGGACAGAATAAGCCACTAGATTAAACATAGAGGCCAGACAGTGGTGGCACATGCCTTTAATCCTAGCACTCAGGAGGCAGAGATCCATCTGGATCTCTGTGAGTTCAAAGCCACCCTGGACTGTGTGAGATTGACTCAGTCTAGGAGAGAAACAGAGCCAGGAAGTGGTGACACATGCCTTTAATCCCAATACTTGGGAATCATATGCCTTTAATCCCAGCACTAGGAAAGTTGAGACAGGAAATGTTGTGGGTGGGCAGAGAAAGGTATATAAGGCGTGAGAAGACAGAAAGCTTTTCAGGCTGAGGAGTCCTAGAGGTAAGAGGTGGCCTGTTCCTTTGTCTCTCTGATCTTTTTCATTATAAGACCATTAGAAATCAGAACAACAATGTTCAGTTTTGTCATCACAATCCTCACAGACTGTAGCTGTCCTCTCAGGGAGGAAAGGAGTTACACATGTATGCTATTTATGGAACATCCCATAAACTTAAGTGTGGGTTCAAGTCAGAGTTCAGGAAAAAATAATATCGTTTAAATGAATCACCAATGTCACTTTCAGCTCTTACATTCGTCCTTTAGAAATCTCTTTTCAAAGGACGTTATAATTGCTATTTTGGAAAATTACAAATAAAACTAAATATACACTACTTAGGGATTTTAGGCATGCTGCTCACTTTTAAAACATTACTAACTTTAAAACACTTGTTTTATGTTGTAGTTCATTTAAGATGATTTATTGAGCAGATATGGATGTGAAATTTAAAAGAAATATTATTAAAGAAAAAATAATGAGCAAGTTAATTTATATAAAATGATACTTAATCTTACAGAAGTGCACAATAACTTTGACAATATAGTTATATAAATGTAATACTGCTAAGTTTTAAACTTAAGTTTATTTTTATAAAATGAAGAAAAAAAATCCAGATCTTATTTCAACTATAAATAGCACATTGTTGATATTCTAAAATAGCATTTTAGATTATTACTATGGAAATGAGCACAAAACATAACAGATATTAATTTCAAAATGAACCAAAATAGCTAATGGAGTTTTATATCTGCTGGCTTAAGGAATATCTAAGAAAATTTACAAGTTAAAAAATTCCAGTAAGTAATTTCTTATATGAAGGAAATAACCAAATAGAAGTGGAAAGTGGAAAATTTAGAAGTCAATGAAGCAAGGAAGGGAGTGTGAAATAACACAGGGAGAAGATAAAGAAAGTGAAGGTCAAAGACTTTCTTCAAACCTACAGCCGTTTCCCTGGGAAAGACTGTTAGTTTCCCTAGGACATAGCTGAGTTACTTACACTGAATGTTTTCAGCTTACCTATTAAGCAACATTGCACTCAGTTTCAGACCCGAGGGCTCTCTATCCAGCCCCCTGTTCCAGAGGTAGTCAACTAACTCTTCATGCCTAGCATGACTAATTGAGTTTTCTCACTTGATGGCTTTATGTATGAGGGAAACTCACTTCTATACACCCATCTCTCCATCCAGCCACCAACATGGCCAGCACTTATGGAATGCAGCACAGTCCTTCAATATGTCCTCCTATTAATAAGATCAACACATTAAATGAGAGAATAGAAGCTGTAGTTTATAATGAAAATACTACCTTTCAAAAAACTGTGTTTTAGAAGATAAAGCTACTGCCTGCTTCTCTTTTTAAGGTGTTTCATTCCCACAATTTAACTAAACATTCACATTAAGCCATAAGAAGAATATAGATTTTCAAAAAAGGCAACTTAGAAAACTTGTCCTTCAGAGATCTGTGATAGACTTCCCATTCTGAAACTGTCTTCATAAAGAATGGAATTTGATGCACTGACTGCTTTGAAGAGAGATGGTTACTTTACCAGTTCAGCTAAAAGGAAAATCTCAAAGACCGTACAGTATTTTTGATCAGCAAAACAAAGCCAAATATACTTTTTAAACCCTTTGTGAAAGACTAAACCAAGAAGGGATAGGTGGTTTAATTCAAGTAATATGAAACATGAATTAATTCTCTACTTTGGATTTTACTTTCTCTTTTCAAATAATTTAGCTACATTAACAGAATTTTTTGTGAATGGCTCTAAAAAAAATACCTACTCTGAGAATTAATATATAAATAGTGGATCAAAGAGCCCATGTTTTAGAATGATTTTTTTAAGCATTGTCCTAGCATACTTAAAAAAATAGTTAATGCTATATAATACATTACTTCAGTTATCTCAAGAACACTGTTACATTTTTTTTTAGTTCATATACTACATATTCTACGCATAGGAAGAATACTTCTATCTGTGGTTTAGAAGTTGCTTAATTTATATCTTTTCCACCCAAGCTTTGTAAAAATAAATCAGAGAAAACAAGGTATTGGTTTCAGCAAACAAGATAACTGCTCCTTGAAGTTGGAGGCAGTAGGCAGCTGCAAACATCCGACTGAAAGCCCGTTTGTGGCTGCACAGCTTCCAGTCGAGGATGTTTACAGTCGCTCACTGTCAACAGAGAGGGGCCTTCTGCAGCAGTCTGTCTCACTGACCTGACAAGTCCCCTGTAGGTGTTTCTGAAATGTACAGGCACCATTTCTGTAAACTGTAAAGCCTCGTTCACACAAATAGGCCCTAGAAAATGACTGTAGTTCCAAACAGATGCTTCAGGAACATCTATTATTCATCTACTAAGTGTGAAAAACATTTACTAAAACAACATATGTAAATGGACTTCAGCCATTACTGTTGGCCATAAGAAACAAACAGGAAAGTGGTGAGGTGACTGACTAGGATTACAACATGTACAAGTTCATCAAAATCCTTCTTGAAGCAAAAGTAACCAGGAAAAAAACGTAATTATCAACACAGCATAAAATGCACATTTGACATTAAACACTGAAATAGGGGAGCGTAGACCAATAAAAACAGTAAAGTTATAAACAGACAAAAGACTTACGTGCTGCTTCTACAGATCACCTTTGTTCTGAAACCCGCGTTCATAGAGGCCTTGTCCAGTCAGCTGATGTTTGAAGGAATAAGCAACAATCAGGAGGAAAGCAGAAAAGGCAAGGAGGTGCCGGTCTGCAGGATCAGTCTGTGGATCTGAGTTTCCCACTGGAAAAACACAGAACCTATCGCTGGCAGCAGGGGCTGGCAGCAGTGACGCACGTTAACTCCACATCTGAATGTTCTGAATTCCACTCCCATTCTCTAATGAAAATAAATGAGGAAAACGGAAGGTTAAGCTCTATCAGTCACTACTTTTCCTGAAGTAATTCAAAACCCTTCTGAGTCTAGTGAAAGATTAAGCTGATACGGCGGGTGTGCCCTTTCTCTGAGATTGGGTTTTAGATGAAGTTACCACAAGGTTAAGCTGCCAATGCCTTGGGATTTTATGATACAAAAATCCCCACAGAGAGCTTCATGTTTGTGGAAACTAACAAATGTGATGAGCTCCATAAATTTCTTTTTCAAAGCAAAGGGTAGTTCTATCCCATTATGGTTAAGAAAGTTAATCTTTGAGGCAGCAGGTGAAAACAAGCTGAATTATGTTGTGGCCATTCTCTTTATTAACTAAACACTTTGAACTATTAAAACTTCCTAGGGAATCACAACTTCTCAATGGGTCAAGTCACACGAGGGAACAAAGCAAACCCTATCAGTGCTGGCAAGTCTACATTCCAAACATTCCTAGCACTTGGCATTCATAGACCACTGCTGCCCCAGCTAAGTCAATCCTAAACTCAGCTACAGCCACCAACCTTGTGAACTTCTCACCAAGACACCCACTCCTTTTAAGTGGCCCACAAATAGAGAGGCAGGGTGCTCTTTAATTAAAACATAAATACCAGAACTGGCACCCCAGAGGATATTGTATATCAGCAACTGTTTACAAAAAGAAAAGGTTTTCACTCCCATAAATTTTTCTCAAAGTAAAGGATCTCTTAGTTGCCTTGGAATCTGTCCACTTTTGAGTAGTAACTTTAAATTAAAAAATGTTAAAATCATTAATTTCCTGGTATATACTAAGCAAACAACTTCCAATAACAATTCTTTGTGAAAGAAACATAAAACTTCGGCACCACTCCAGCCTTTTGCTCAACACTTTATGAATAAAGAGGAAAAAATTCTTTAAAACATGAAAGACTAAGATCATACATACAAGAGCTCAAACATGCAAGAGCATTTAACAAGGAGCAACTCAGGGTTTCAGACTCTACATGTAGGGTTTTTTTTTTTAGCAAAATACAAGCATAGTAAAACCACACAAAAGCTAAGTCGATTTATTCAAATGGATGCTGGATAACTTGCCACTTCAGGTGTAGGTCTGTGTTAGGTAGTTGTTTCAATGACTTAGGATTTTATTTGTTGTTGAGAAGCAGAGATTCCACTTGGAACCATAATTCTTAAAGTTTGAGGGTTGAGATAAGATAGATTATCCATTTGGCTTCTTCTAACCCCACATACCTAAATTTCAGTTTGCCCCACTGCTTCTCCAACTCTTCCTCAAAGGTGGGAAGCTGCTGGGTGTATGTATACACCTGGCAAAAGCTACCAAATGCTTCTGCTACACCTTTCCAGCAGAGAACCACTGACGTAAAATATCTGAACTAAGTAAGTGTGCTTCTGACCAAAATATCTAGAAAATATGAATGTTTTTAAAAAGTGCTGCAGGTCGCAGGAATATATCATAAGAACTCAGCTGGTTATGGCAAAGTCACTATCTGGAGGGATCAAGGATTTCCTCCAGAGGAAGCCAAATTCCAAGGAGCTTTTGGTGTTATTTGGCTTGTTATTTATCAGCTGTATTCTGTTATGAAAATCATGTGTGCCCTCATAGTTTTCCCAATTGACTTTTACCTAAGAAGGGCTAACAATGTGGACCGATCACTCTCTGGACATACACATTCCAGGTATTTGGAAAGGCTTTCTCTGGAATCAGATATCTCCCTTAGCCACTTTCAAGGACTACAGGAAACACTGCCCAGGTGGGTGCGCAACTTCTGAGGATAACAGTGATAACAGCCCACATGCGAGTCTCCTGACTTAAGGTAAATTCCACAAGGAGACACCACCCAGGTGGTCGCTCAACTTCTGAGGACTAACAGTGATAACAGCCCACATGCAAGTCTCCTGACTTACGGTAAATTCCACAAGGAGACACTGCCTAGGTCAGGTGAACGTTAATAGTTTTACACAATTTGGCTTGGACCCTCCCTATGTATACCGGGACTTCCGGGGCACAGGAATGAGAAGGGAAAAGAGAATGGAAGAACTAGATGGGTAAGAACTTGAGAGGAACAAACTGAGATGGGGAAGAACTAGATTGAAGGGCTAGAAGAGAAGACTAGAGAAACGAGATGGAAGATGAGGAAGAGCCAGATGGGGAAGAACAAGATGAGGAAGAACAAGAGAAAGAGAAGGAGATGGGAGAGGAGGTGATATGGGAAAGTCCTAGCTGGGTAAGAACAAGGTGAAAAGAACCTAGATGAGGCAGAATTAAGACGAGAGAATTAAGATAGAACTTAAGAGGGAGCAGTAGATAAACAGAGAGAAATCAGGCAAGAAAGGAGCTAGGCACGAGAACAGAACTGAAGCTGTGTATATAGGATGTTATCCCAGACGAATTAAAGCAAGTGGACGATAGAGCGTGGTGTGCTGAGATTCTATTTCCCGAAATTAGTCCTTGCCGTTAGTAGTTCTCTCTCCTGAGCCCCTGAGATGTATAATATTAAGGCTGGTCCCTCTAATATTATACAAGAAAAAAGCACATCTTAACAAATATGAAGGAATAAGATTCAATTTTGTTTAGTACATCAGACCCTGATCTGCCTTATATAACCCTGGAACACAAAACAAACTTCCAACTTTAAAACTATGAGCACTCCATGGCTTCAGATCTGTGAGTCAAGGTCCCTAAGTCTGCCAGCCCAAAGGTGTAGCTGTAGCGTCTTGGAATCTACCACACATCCTTTATGTTTTAACTATGTAAAGGATTAACTCATTCAGGTGGAGGAGACTGGTCCTAAAATCTTTTAAAACGTTTTCTTAGCTAGTCAAAGAAATGAAAAAGTACAAGGTGCCCTGCCCCTCCAGAAAATGACACTTCTCCTTCCTTCCATCTTACTCCTTCCTATCCATATAACCTCCCAACTACAGGTTTGCAAGTTTATAGGAATACTCCAAGAATGGGAGGTCCCTTGTCAGCCCAGGCTCCAGTGCCTAGGATCTGCATCTTTCTGCCTGGGAATCCTAGGGTCTAGGAAGCTGCATGAACATTACTGGAATTCTAACTATCTTGTTTTTATTTTGACACACCTGTAAAGAACGAACACCAACTGGTCTGTTTCCTTTTGTTGAAAGCATGCATAGAACTCATCTGAAACAGAGTAACTAAATGTACAAACAGAATTCTGAACTTCAAATCCAATCTCCACCTTTTCTGACTCATTCAAGGTGCAGTTTTCCTCAGTTTTAGCTAGCCTAAGGGTTTGTATTAATCCTCATTACATTTCCTGTTAATCACGACACCAGTGAGTCTTCTCTTGACTTTCTTTAGTGCTGTTGAAGTAATACTAATAAAAACCTACCTGCTATATTCCTTGCTTTGTGAAAATTAATAGAACCATGGGAACTGACTGGGAACAACTTCTCATGGAGTTTGCTCATGCAAACACCTGTTAAGAAACTCAAGTTCTAGGAAGAAAACCATTATCTTGGATAGTAAAGAGTTTAAATTTATGAAGATTAAGTCCTCTCCTAGTCTAGAAGTGAACATAATTATTTTATTCAATTATCATTCTTTACTAAGGTGGCAGTACAAAATAAATAAAAAATTAAGCGTATGTACTCATCTTTATGACTTTTTATTTTGGAGGTAAGGGGGTCCAAATGTAGCCCAGCCTGGCCTTGAACTACGTAGCAGAAGTTGACCTTGAAATCCTGATTCTCTTGCTTCCACCTACCAAATGTTGTGTTGGGATTACAGGCATTCAGCACGCTTAGTCTTGTACACATTTACAAGCTCAGTTCAACTGAACCTCTCCTAAGTATTTCCTCATGTCAATCAATATCCACCATGCCACTTTCATCTTGTCCCTGTCACAGCATGATAAGCTGCTACCAAGACAAATGCACCATCACCATAACGCTGAGGAGGACACCAGACTTGCAGCACTGAAATGGCTCACTGCTCACTCCTCTATTCTGATGTTCTAGAGCATTTGTGGAGTATGGAAGGCATGTACTTGAATAAGAGTTAACAGTTCAATAATAATTGTATTTTCATTATAACCAAAAAATTAAGAGTTAAGAACCCCTTTTATGATGAAATAGAATTGATTTGCTCTCCAAGGCAAGTTTTCAGATATTCTCAAAGGCATCAGGACCTTAGTCTTATCATTCATTCTCCACTCACCCCTCACCTGCAAGTAGCTCTCCTCTCTTACTTTCCCTGGTATTCCTACTAAGGTGGGACATTCCAGAAGGTCAGGGCCTCCGAGCCTCCAGGCTAATGGGGGACTTTCCCACCCCAGTCTATCTACCTCAGCTCCCTTTTCTTACCTCACTGTCAGCAGTTCCCAGGCAACCTCCCTCAGACCACAGGCTGCTGGCTCAGCTCTTTCTGCCAGACTTTGCTCAATTAGGCTCCTTCCAAAGAACAGAAATACCCTCCTGCTTCTGCTGAAATACAGAATGCTTCTAAAGGAATATCAAGTACATTTAAGTTTTATTATTAACAATCACATGGCAGAAATGAGCTCAAATACTGAACTACTTTAAAAACAAAACTAAAGCTATAATTCCCACACTATAAAAACTCAGCATGATCAGTATTATTCCTTCAGGATAATATATTGTTTCAGATGTGAACCATTTTATAACAAATGCTGCCTTTTAAAAAAATATTTATTTTACCAGGCATGGTGAAGCACACTTGTAATCATAGCACTCAGGAGGCAGAATCTGAGGCTAGCCTGGCTACTAAGAATATATATAAGGTGTTTCAGGTCAGGGAGGGCTACACAGGAAAACTGTTTCAAAACAAGTATTTGAGTTGGGACTGCTACACACTTGTAGTTTTAGAAAGACCAGAGTTCAAGACTAACATGGATAACACAGTAAGACTTTATTTAAAAAAATGAAAATAATAAAAAAAAAAAAAAGTCTGTTAACCAGTATCAGTAACTGGAAAACATCTATTTTTAACTTAGGCCAACTGTCCTGTGTGTGTGTGTGTGTGTGTGTGTGTGTGTGTGTGTAACTTTATATGTATAACTATATATATATATTAGTAACTTAAATGATTTGCTATTGTTAAATATTATAGAGTAGTCTACTACTTAACTAATTTTCTTTGAAAGCATTTAAAAGGCAAGGTTAGTCTAGAGTCTTTAATAATAATCAATTGCCATAAAATACCCAGAATGTCATATTACCAAATTGATTCATTCTGTAAGCACTTATGACAATGCTTTCAAAGTTATGCAATGAGAGTATTAGCTATGTTATCAATAAAAAGAAAGTCAAGACAATAACCAAGTCATATAACTGTAACTATGAAAAAGTCACTTCCTTGTTTTTCTATATGATGTACATTACTTTAATATGCACTTTAATACAGAAATTTAGAGAGAGCTGACCAATTTCAGACACAGGGACTAGTATCTTTCACACCTCCCTACAAAGGCAAGTCTTTGAAAGGAAAGAAACTACCTTTATTCTTTGCCCATGGCCATGATTCGATGTCCTGCATCTATAGAAGTGCCCCAAGATGTGCCCTGCAGAAAGTGGGTGCTCAGTATATGCTGGCTGAATCTTCAAGACATCAGTAATAGAATTCTTAAGATGTATCTTTTTAACAATTAGACAACATCTTTTGGGAGCTTACAACTCAACAAAGAAGCAGAAGTCACAATATCAAGATGCTGTTCCCCACTCTCCCCTGTGAGAATTCTCCAAGACCAGCTGGTGAATCTTAAATTACAGGAAGACAAGAAACACAGGGTTACCTAGCAGACACCTGGGGGCTAGGGGAGATCTGTAACTTTGAGCCCAAGCTGCTTTCTCTATGAAAGGAAACAGTAATACCTGCTCATCAGACCTTCCTGGAGAAGTGACCAAGGTGTGTGTAAGAAGACAAAGAACACATGTCCCTACTAGTAGTTACGTTCCTGTACTGTCCTTTTCTGATTATTAGAAGGCTAAGGAAGCTTAAATAGAACAGTATATACTAATGGAAACAAACTACTAAAATGTTATTTAGGCTTTTAAACCAGCTAGTTACCTGATTTCATTAGACTACACTGGATGTCAATTTTCTCAATAAGAGGGTTAATAAAATTTTCTATAAAATCCTTAAAGCTATCAAGCGCCATGACTAATTTCTTGATTTTTTTTTTAAATTTATGAAATACAGTGGAAACAGAGTAAATATGGGTTGAAAGATTTTAAAATTAAAGATATATAAATCATGGAAGCAGATTTCTCTTAACCAGTGATTTTTTTCTCTTAATACAAAGTCACCAATTACCCTGAATTCATTCACCACCACTTTCCACACCCACATTTTTTTTAAAAATAGCAGCATTACACAACTGTTTGAAAGTATAGTTACAGACACAGCAGTTAGAAGCTAACTTATAAAGCTTCCTGCAGAACTTGTCTACAGTGCCATTTGGTAAGAAATACGGATACAAGCAGGGAACAAAGGAGGATCACATACCTTATGCCGAAGGCAAATAGCAATAAAGCACATAGAAAATCAGGACAAAAGTCTTATTCAGAGTCCAACCTTTGAATCAGCTTTCACAACTCTGTATCATTTCATAAGAGAATAAATAGCTTGCTTACCTGAAAATTAGGAGAGTTTTATGGGAAGTTAATATTTGATTAAAAAGTGTTTGTTTGGGGTTATCTAAAGCTAAGTGGCTTTTAAGTAAGAATTTTTAAAATTTTCATGAAGTAACTATAAACCTGCAAGATAAAAAAAAAAAAAACTCCTATGTAAAAAATAGTTACCCACTTAATAAGTACTCAGTAGATCTGTGATGAATGTGAATTGACCCACTAGGGATGGCTGACATTTCCAGTGTGACTGGCTCAAATTTCACTTGTAAAGTTAAGCATTAAGAGTGGAGGTTAAAAGACAGTTCAAGCTAGGCGAACAGCACAGACACAGGAACAAACAGCGGCAATAAATAAGCAGCACTATGCAGCTCCTGCTTCTGGGAGAAGAGTCCAAGAAAGCTGGGACCCTTTCTACACGCTTGTAGGCCCAGGTTCCAATTCTGCCTAATGTGGAAAACTGGGCACAGTGGCAATCTAGAGTGTAATGAGAACAGTGTCAGAGGAGGGGGAAGTTTCCATGACAATAGCGAAGAATGGACAAGTACAAGAATTAGATACAAGGAAAATAAGAAAGAAAATCTGCTTGCCCCTTTCTGTTTCCTAGAGCCCATGAATGCTTGAACAGAATGCCAGGGCTATGCACTGACTGGGAAAAGCATGGTTAATTCACATTATTTCACAGATGGAGAACTAAACAAACCCTGTCAGATGCTTCTCTACCTGGGAAACAGTCACTCAGCAATTACTTTGTCCAAATCAACAGTTTACGATTTAACTTGACATTTTGTTATTCAAAGAGACTATTTTTTCATAAATGTGAATGAGTAATCTACTTTTTATACAGCTAGTAAGATTAAAAAAAAAAGTGAGGAAGAGGCATAAAATGAGTTACCAGAGAGTTTAAAAATAAGACTGGCAATGTATCTTAGATTTTGTGAAATGATTATAATTTCAATTATTCTGTACTATTACAATCATAAATCAGGAAGAAATAATTTGAGACCCACGATCTGATCAAGGATCTTTATACATGACCAAAATGGAACTTTAAAATCGGGCTAAAATCCCTCCAAATTTTTTCTAACTTTAATCTCATATTCTGTGGAACAAAAGTGCTACACTTTTATCTAGACAATTAAGAAGGTAATATTACAAAAAAACTATTTTACATTTAAGTTTTAAAAATGCTGGACCCTAATTTATGCTCTCTGAAGAAAAACTTACATGTCGGTCAGCACTAAGTCTTAATTTCTTTTCTTTCTTTTTTACTAAAGCTATTCTTAAAGTTGCCTCTGGTGTTTTCTAAATGTGCTCAGAAGTCTTAGGGCTCTGGCAATTTTTTAACTAGTAAAATAAACACAGCACTGGAGTACCTGCAGTCCTTCTAACAGCACTGTTTGTGTTATAAGCCCATCCACAAAGGCTACACAGACATATCCAGTATCAACAAAAGGTACTCAGATACCAGTGCATCTTAGCAGCACACCCAAGTCTCAAAATGCAAAAGGAAGAAAATTTCCACTCCCACGATTCTCAACTCCCTGGCTCAGCACACGTCATGAAAAAGAAAGTGACATTGCCTGTTTCTGTGAATTTGGGGGGGAGGTGTGGGTGTGATGCAAATCAGCAATTCTCTCCTTCCCTTTCCCATCATCCTCCTGCTCCCAATTTATCTCTTCATTTCCACAATGTTTCTTTTCTCCCTTTTTTTCTACATTTAACTGCTCTCTCACCTTCTCTCCTGAATTCAAACAGAAAAGACTGCTTTGCCCTTTAATTCTGTTACTTACTATCAACCTCTAAGTTTCATACAATATGCACATAAAAATCACGACTGAGTACTTATTTTCACAGGAATATACAATGGGCAAGGGGAGGATGAACTGGCCTGAGGTGAGGCTAAAAAAAATCTATTATTTCCAAAGCTCAGGCTTCCAACAGAGGGAGAAGGAAAACCCTCCTGGGGCAAAACTGCCTGAGTCAGCCAGAAAACGCCAGGAGGAGGAAGACATGAGGGCTCCTGCAGCCCTAGAGCAGGAGCCTCCTCCACCTGGCAGTCTGAACCCTCAACTGAAACCTGAGAACATCTGCCCTGTGCTTCCAGAGCCATTGGAAAGAGGGCCTGCTGCTCTCCAAACTGGGCCCAGCTCAGTCTCTTGTTCTTTCCTAATAGACCCATTTTCCTCAGATCCGGCACAGCTTTCTGTTGCTTCCGAGGACTAAGATTGTTACCTACTTTTCTTACACATCTGTCTCCCCAACTAAAGACAAACGCTTGCACCATTACCTTCTCACTTGTAAAATGAAGACACAATTTTAACATGGAGAATATTAAGTAAACTAACAGCTATGGGAGAGTTTAGGCCAGGATTCAGTATGTGAAAACACAGAAAGTGGTTAAATAAACCACCTGTGAACATCTTCAGCTCTGCATGACAGAACATTCTTTATGATAAAAAATAAAAGAATAGTAAATATTTATTTTTGTTAATGTATCACCCACTCAATAGACTTACCAAACTAAGGAAGTTTCCTGAGGCAACCAGTCTTTATATTAAAATTACATTTAGTTATTTCTGACTTTAAGATACTAGCTATTGATGAAGAAATACACTGAAATCACAGCATACAAAAAAGTTTGAGATGTCACCCTTGTCCTAAGTATCCTATACACTCCTGTTCACCACTGAACTAATTCACATCCTTTAGGTTTTAATGAAATAATGTTATTTAATATGTTTCACTGTATCTCCCCTATCCCCAAAAAAGGATAGTCTGAAGTTAAACATCTAAGCGAAAATGATTAACCTTTTCTCTGGAGGAGGTTCTATTAGCTCTAATGGAAGACAGCGAAAAAGCAGAAAAGATGAGATGACAGAGAATTGATGCAAAAAGATCAAATTTTGTAGCAGGGTAAATGTTTGCTTTACTCATACTGTACGAATAAGTAAATGATATAATGACATCAAAATTTACAGTAGAATGCATTTTAAACATGGAGGCACATATTTGAAAAGTATAAAATTATCTCATGAAAGTGAAAATTCTAGTTTAAACATCAATTTTCCTACTTAATAGCTGTGTTAAAGCAAAAGCATTCAAAAGAACACATGAAGCCTCAAAGATAATCATCAAAAAAATGGTGGGAACATGTTAATTTTTCAATCATAATTTAGCAAAATGTTAACATTTCCATACTTATTAAAAATATTAACTTAGGGGCTGAAGAGATGGTAATGATCTTCTAGTAGCCCTGGGTTCTATTCCTATTACCTACATGGCAACTAACAACTGTGCAACTCCAGCCTCAGGGGACCTGATGCCCTCCTCTAATCTCCACAGGCACCAGGCACATATATGGTACAGCCAAACACGCAGGTAGAACGTCCAGCATGGTCATACACACCTGTAGTCCCAGTCCTCAGGAGACTGAGGCTGCAGGGTCATGATCTCAAGGCCAGTCCAAGTTATGTGAAGACACTCCAAAGCAAAGCAAAAATAAATAAATAAAAATAAAATAAAAATAAAAAAGCCATCAACTTAGAAGTCAATTGAGCTCACTATATCAAAAATACTTCCAAACACCATTTTCATAAATTTAAGTCCCAGAAATTTTAAAACATTTCAGCAGATATTCTCTAGATAAAGCAACATAAGTTATCATTTAAAAAAAAACAAATTGGATTTTTTATGTTTTTACAAATAGTTTGTCTACAATAAAATTATAATCACAATAATTTAAGGAATACAGTTTACTATGGAAATAGTTCTTTTGAATTCTTGTTTAATAAAAACATTTGCATTGATGATTTTAATACAATAATAGAACTGAAAGGCTCTTAAAAGTGTTGAAAAATAAACAATTTTAAGTGTTAAACTTGTTTAAATTTTAACATTGTACCTTGAAGAGCTCTAGTTCTTGCATAAAGAACAGTACCCTTTATTTAGGTAAGCAATTTCCATTCCTTATGTATGAAAAATATCCCATACAATGACTGACAGGAAAAGCCTTAAAGTCAAACCTCTAACGTTACCTAGCCTGAAGCAAAGTTTAAGAAAAACAAATCAACCAACAAACAAATAAAACATAAGCACAACTCACATTTTTAGGGAGAAGAAAGGAAAAAAGCAGCAATTATGCCAGAGAGAGAATTTATATGCTAAGCACGACTGGATGTAAAAATTCCAGAGCAGTCAACCATAGCTTTAGCACTTTGAGTATGATTAACAGAATGAACCTTCAAAGGTCAATGAAATGTCAACACACTTTAAAGAGATATCCCTAAAGTCTGGTCAATGTATAATAGCATCTCGTAACTTCAGAGTATCCTTAATTTAGGTGTAATGTGCATGTGATGTATGTACATATAGATGTAGTCTACAATACTCACCAGCCAGATAAGTAGAAATTCACCAAGTATTTTTTACTCTAGCCTAGATTTCCTTCCTTTCTATGACTTTTAGTCATGCAATGATTTAAAAAAGAATGCATATAGCCAGTATTACACAACATTCATCAATAAAAATGAAATGTAAAATATCATTGGTTTTTACATGACATTATAGTTTCTGTGAATCAAGAGTAAGTGTGTATGTAAAGTGTATGTGTGTGTGTGTGTGTGTGTGTGTGTATGTGTGTGTATAAAAGTATGCTAAGCTTCATGTCACATGCCTCAGAATTCTAGCATTTGGGAAGCTAAGCTACAAAAATTATAAATTCAAAGACAGCATAGACTACATGGTAAATTCCACTCCAGCCTGGACTAAAACAACACCTTACTTCAATAAATAAATCAAACAACTAACAATTTCATTTATGTTAAACATGTATAGACTTTTTAATCTTGTCACCGCTCCCCAAACAACACAATACAGCAACTACTGACATGGCATCACGTTACATTGGATCTAGTCATCAAGAGGTGCTTTAAGTATACAGGATGTGTGGGGGATTGTGTTCATATACTCAATTACTTTCCACAAAGGATTTAAATAGTCACAGATTTTAGTATCTAAAGTGGTAGATCCTAGCATCAATTCCTCCCAACCCCAATTGATAGTGAGGACCAACAGTGTACTATTTTACCATAGTAAATTATTCCCAAGGATGATGTGGACTTTTTTTTTTCTCTAATATCTATCAACAAGCACTTAACTGTCCCCCCCACAACTAATCTTCTTGAGTTTTGTTAAAAGGCTTTCCAGAAAAGGCATATGGAATTTAAAGGCAACAACTTTATATTTATAAATCTCTGTGACTGAACTGGTCCTGAGGCACTCAGTTCTCATAACAACATTTGTAACCAGGAACACTCAATCCCATCCTACCTATGCAAGGCCAAAATGTGCTAGAACCTCAGAAGAAGAAATCTGGCTCATGCTTTCCACTCACTGATCAGGGAAGCAGAGCAAGCTGACCTGGCTCACACAAACCCTGATAAAAGTCTTAAAACTCACTCAGTCCAGTGCTTTCTCCTATCAAGTATACCATATATCCTTTTTTGCATTGACTTTATAACTCCATTACAACTGGCCAAATGGTTGTGGCTACCATATGAATTCAAGGAGTGTAAGATTCTTAAGAGGTCAGGAATCTGGGAACAGACTATGGAGGAATAGAAACTAAAAAATGGACAGATTCTGGGTGGTTCAAGAGAAGACATCACCAATGAGCTAAGCTACAATGGTTGGTTGTTCCTAAATCTACAAAGATAGTTTTTTAGAGCAGGATGGGACTCCTTTTGTTGATAAGCAATAAAGAGAGATGAGGAGAAAGGATTTGAGGTATTGATTGGAATCTGTCCACTTATAAAGACAGCATTTTAATGGGCTGCCATGATGAGCAAATGAACTGAAACTAAAGAAAGTACGCTGACATGTCTAAATATTACCTCAAAGCACAGGTAGTGTTAAGTCCTCGGGTAGGAGCCTCTCTGACCAGAACCTGTTCTTTGGTGGCAAATGCCTATACAAAAAAAGAAACTCTTAAGCTGAATTCTGGATCCATTCCAAGCACCATGGGTAGAAATATATTCCTTTCAATAATTCTAAGAGCCAGACCCCATCTACCTCCTCATAAGAAAAACAGCTGCTACCCTTAAACCCAAAAGCTGAGAATCAGTGATACTAAAATCTAAAGCCAAGATTCAGAATTTGAGGCAAACCACATAACCAGTGCTTCTCAAAGTGAGTGTAGGAAATATATAATTAAGGGCTAAATAAGATGGTACAAAAGGAGAGGAGGGTAAAGAAAGCACCTGAGCCAGAAGGCTGCACCATAAAATCCAAGTTTTAGCTGGTACTACCATCTCCATCTTTCTCCTACCCTCTTCCCCTCTGCTCAACAATTACTACTTAGTAATGTGACCTCCCACTGTGTTCAGATTACTTAGCTCATCCAGTGTATGCTTCCTCTTTTCCTTCTTCAGTGACTCTCCAGGGCTAAAAAGGAAAATTGAAAGTTACAATTAGAAATTACATCTACTGAGTATATACAGTACATTATTAGCAGATGGTATTTTCATGTATAATCTTGCATAATTTTCAAAACAACTCCTATGAGCCAGGCACTATCATCCTTGTCTTTGTAGTAAAGGAGCTAAGGCACAGGAGGTCAGGTTCATCTGAAGCCACCTGGGCAGTAATGTCAGCTAGGACTGGAAGCAGGTCTGGTAGACTACTCGGTAGTCTTTGAACTTCTCTTTTACATTATTTCTATTTTTTTTTTTCAATGAACACAAAAATCTTTACAAGTTGGGGGACATTTGAATACAGAACTTTCAGAAGCCCTTACATAAATTTGTCAACAAAAATCTGTAACAATAAAGGGCAGGGTACATGGATATACCACACACTTGCCTGCCAAAATATTAGCGTTTAACCCCAATCTTCAAATGTGAGTGTTAAAGGATAACAAACGGACGGCTCTCCATTGAGAGTAGTCTTGTTCTAGTCTCTCAGGCTGCCATCCCAGGGTCCATTCTCAACCTTAAGCCTAAAATTTAGTTAACAGGGTAAGTACACCAGGTTACTCCCACAAGCAGGACAGAAAGGAAGCATCTGTAAACTCTAGTTATACTCTTAGATACCTTAACTTGGTTGACATGCAAAGACAACAAATGAGGGCTGACACCATGTTTGGCGCCATAGGGAAATGCTTACGCACTGAGCATCTGAGAAACTACCTTAAAAGAAAACACTAGCCACTATCACACTGGCAAGAAAAAAAACAAAGCACTGATGCTTACACTTTTGTGTGACTAACTCTTAAACTGAAAGGAGCTTGAGTACAGATTTAGATTCCCTTCACAAACATCCTGATTCTCTAGTGTGAAGCTTTGCAAGCTCAACAAGGGGATTCTGATACCTGTCTTTATTATTATAAAGAGCACACCCTGAGATGTACTGTTCCCACCTGACACTGGTACACAACTAAAAAAATCTGAGTAAAAAAAACACAAATTCTACAAAGAAAGCTCATTGTTACCAATGTTAGGTCAGGGATGAGTGGTCACTTTGAAATAAAGCCACTCAACTTTCCCTAAGTGTCCCAGCTTCCAAACCTTAAGGCCTTGCTACTCCCCTGATACTACCATTACTACACAGAGCAGGCTGCACTGTGGTCCGAATTGGATCTTTCCTACACCCAGTGCTTGTCTAGAGCAAAGATCTTCAAAAGATGCCACTTCTGGTGCTTAATTTACATTTGATATCAGATTGGAGATAATTCTTCCGAGGATTTATGTGATTTTAAAAAGATTCCTTCATACAAATAAATTAAAAGCTTTCACGTTATTTTCTAAGAGTTTAAAAATGAGGCAGCACTCAAATGAAAATCACAGTTATGATTGGGACATTTAATTAGACATCCAATCAATGCAAACAGGTACTGATTATTTAAGAAACACACCTCTTCAAAGGCTCATGCTCAAATAAAACTAGGTCATGAAATGTATTATGTTAACTCAACATTGTTAGCATTCTCCTAGAAACACTACCAGTTGTCTTTGTCTCTAAATATGTATCCCTATTTTAAGCTATAAACTTTCAGGCTATGTACAAGAATTAAACTTACTTTTTCTGTAAATTCTTTCTTTGCTATCTCTCTTCCCAGAAAAGCATGGTGATAATTCTCTTTAATAGTTCAAGGGAATTTTTAATTATTTTTATCTGAACAGTGGGTTCTTTAGTGAGCAAATATTTGCTGAATATCTAACATACACCCTTGCATTGTTTATAAGTGGCGTGGTGGAGAAAACATGGCCAGCGGATCACCTGACATCTAAGAAGCACTCTCACCACAAAGAGAACTGTGGTACCTGATCATTGACAGAGCAAACACTTTCTTTATACACTGCTGACAAAGTATATATGCAGTATTTACAACGGTTCTGTTCATGGAAACGTTTGATTTTACTTTTGATGGGGAAATGTAGGTTATCACTATAACCAAAAGTTACGATTTCATTATTTTACATTTCAATCTGAAACGACAAGAGTTCCACGACAATGTCAGAACAAACCTTTTAATCATTCTTTAGAATTATACGCGGCACTAACACATCTCAACAAAGAAGATTATGTAAGTGAGCTGACTTGGCGTCAGGGATACGAACACAGTGGCTAT
The DNA here is from genome assembly GCF_004664715.2 of Peromyscus leucopus. Taxonomy (NCBI): domain Eukaryota; kingdom Metazoa; phylum Chordata; class Mammalia; order Rodentia; family Cricetidae; genus Peromyscus; species Peromyscus leucopus. The sequence continues at coordinate 59,211,817 of NC_051084.1, forward strand.
TTCAATCCTTCATTAAAATTAGATCAAGATGTACTAGCACCGCTACTGTGCCCGCCCGCAAGGGAGATTTACATTACTTTTAAGATTTACTTGGATTACAGATAAAGTTTTTTTTTCTCTTCTTTGTCACAAGAGGACCCCCCCCCTCAGCCCCGCGTGCGCGCCTCAACACACACACACACACACACACACACACACCCCTCACCCTTCAAACAAAACTTTTCAGTAGGGAGCAGCAACACAGAAACCAACGCCATAAACACAACACCTGCCCTGCTTCCTCCTCCCTTTGCATAATAAATACTTCGTGCTTCTTCTACACTGAGCGGAGAAGGGCTGGCTGGGGGCACCTGCCTCTTCACCCTTAGGATGGGGGTTCTGCCCCCCACCCCACCCCACCCCTCCCCGGCCCTCGGACTTTCAAACATCCTAGCAAGGTAGGGCAGTCTTAAGAATCGCAAATAATGCAAGGGATACCTACTTTTCCCCCTCGAGATCACCTTTAAGGAGCAGTGTTTTTAAGCCACCCGACTTAAAAGTTACTTCGGAGTAAAGCTGAAGGGTGAAGCCGGGCGCCTATAAATACACCCCGGCCTACCACCACTTCCTAACTCCCGCACCACGACGAGGCTTAAGGAAAAGGAAAAAAAAAAAAAATGCTCCATCGGAGACACATTTCAAAGCGACCAGACTCTCGGAGCCGCTGTCGCCTCCCGGATCACCCTCCCGAGGCGATCCCAGCGGTTAAATCATTGGTCCAAGGTCAAGCAGAGCCGGTCGCAGGCAGCGCAGCTCGGCGACCTTCTCACCTCTCCACCCCGCCCCCGCCAGGCCCAGGGCAAGCCTTCGCCCCCGAAGGGTTCCCACGGAGACCGGCCCCGCGTCAGCGGCACGCCAGCGCCTCTCGCCCGCCCGACCGCACTTGTATTTTGTTCTTCCCCGCCCGCTCCAAAAAAAAAAAAAGTATTAAAGGCTCGCCTCACGCCTCTCCGGCCGCGCAGGCGCCCGAGCTCGCGGGGCCCCCGTCCCGAAGCCGGCTTCCCTAAGCCGCGGCCCGGCTCGGCCCGGCCGGGCCCCGAGGAGCCGCTGCAAACTTTTCCCGGCTCGCACGGCTCGCCTGTCGCCCGGGTCCCCGCCCGCCGCATTGTCTCCGCGGCCTGGGCGCTGCGGGCCCCGGCGAGCCGCCCCGCACCGCCGCCGCCGCGCTCTTTGTGTGTGTGTGTATATGTGTGTGTGTGTGTGTGTGTGCGTGCGTGTGTGTGTGTGTGTGTGTGTGTGTGGCGGCCGCGGCTGACAGGACGGTGGAGGGCTCGGCGCGCCGGCTGCTGGGTCCCCGGCGGCCGAGGACTGCGGCGAGCTCGTCTCGCCCGGGACGTCCGCGAGCCCCCGGCCGCCCGCCGCGGGCCCGCCGCCCCTCGCCGCCCTCTCGCCGCCCGCCGCGATCCCTACCTCCGCAGCCCGGCGCCGCGCAGCCCCGCTCCCGCGCCTCAGCCCCGGCTCAGCGGCCCGGCGCGCTCGCTCAAGAACCCCGGGGTGGGGGAACGCGCCCCGCCCCCTTGACTGGCTGCCTCCAATCAGCTCGGCCGGCGGGGAGGCGGGGCCGTCCAATCCGATGTCGGGACGCCCGGCAGCGCGGCCAATAGGAAGCGACTCCGGCTACACACCCGCCCTTGATCCTCCGAGGAGCCGAACCGCTCCAGAGGCCAGAGGTGGGACCTGATCCTGCCGCCTTGAGCAAGTCCAGTCCGCGCCCGAGCGGCGGCGTCGCAGAGGGAGGGGACCTGGGCAGATGCCGAGCCTGACTGCCCTCAGTTGGAGGCAGGTGACTCGTGCTTCTGAGGTTCAATAAAATCCTCACCCTCCACCCAAACTCCTCCCATGCAAGAAAGCTGCACACATGGGTTTGCAACGTAATTAATTTTTAAAGTTAAGTAAGGCCTTTCCCTTTCCAAGACTTCATAACCAGACAGCGCCCAGATCGGTGTTTCTGCAGTCTTGAGCATCTGTGTTCTTAAAGAATTAGCCAGAACATCAGGTATCTCATTCAGGTTAGTTTTTGTCCTGATATCAAGTCCCAGCCGTCAATGGCATAGCCATGATTTTTTTTTTTCTTAAAGGAAAATTGCATTCAAGATTGAAAAAGTGAGTGTAATACATAAATCGTTTTTTTATTACGAACCTCATTGCTATCGTTATGTTGTTTTGAGTTAGGGTCTTTCTGTATAATCCTATCTGGTTTAAACCAGTATCTTCCTCTCTCGACCCCTTGAGTGCTGGTATCACAGGCATATCACAGTGTCCAGTTGTGAACCTTAGTTCTACAGTAAAGTTGCACAAACTGTCTTCAGTACAACTTATGTGAAATACCTGAATTGAAGGCTATAGATAGAGTGGATGTGCTCGTAAGATGTTTCTAGCTACCTACAAAATCTTGAGTAAAGAAGGCGCTGGTTAAAGATGGTGGTCAGTGACCCTTGCAATAAATAGAAGCTGTGTAGCTATTTGCTTATTTTATAGGACCACTGTGCTTGCTGTGATAAAACACCATGACCAAGGCAACTCTCAGAAGGAAGGACTAATTTGAGCTTGCGGTTCCAGAGGGATGATGGCAGAGCAGAGGCAGCAGGTGGCTGGTATTGCTGCAGGAGCAAAAGCTGGCATGCTCACTTGAGCCACACGCAGGAAGCAGACAGGGAACGCAGAGAAATACGTCTTCCAATAGGGCCACACTTCCTAAGCCTCCCCAGACAGCATCACTAACTAGGCAACAAGGATTCAAACGCTGGAGACTATGGGAACACCCTATTCAAACTACTACAACCAGAATTACTCAGTTTTCATTGTTTCTATGAAGTTAATAGTTTTGTTGATTTCCTTTCTGAAAATGGACTACAGGATGATGAAAGAAGTATTTGGTAACATATGTACACATTTTAGAATAAAACTTTATCTATTTGTATACTTCACATAGCCGGCATGCTCAATTTCTTTATTTTGGCAATAAACGGCATTTAAAAATATTTGTACATGTGACCTGTTCCTTTACATAAATTGTTTTGATGACTAATGTCATTTCTGAAAGGATGATTTCTAGAGTCAACCAAATGGAGAGAAAAAGGGGGAGGGGGAGAAGAAGGAGGGAAGGAGGGAGGGAGGGAGAAAGAGAGAAAGAGAGAGAGAGAGACAGAGAGAGAGAATGCCAAACAAGAAAAAATATTCTCTGACCACCCTCATTTCACAACTGAAACTCACCGTGACTACCTTGAAGAGAAACAATGATGTCCAGGACTTCGTTTTGTCAAAATATCCCAGTTCTGGCCTGATTTGGGGCACATAGGTTAATGACTAACTCTGTAACCAGAGAACAACATGCCAGACTCTGCCTGCCTCACTGGGTGAGATCCAGCCCAGATAGTTGTCAAGCACTTTGTTTTCTGTAAGATCCTGCGCCAAGTGCAGAGCAGCCTCAAGTGTGATTATCATTCTCGACATTTCTGTCAAAATACTTGCCCACCAGCAGCCAATGAGCATTTCCTCAGTCTTCGTGATCTTTCAATCTAAATATTTTTGAACCCATCAGTTTTTTTCTTAAAATAGATATGAATTAAGCTTCTGCCTACACATTCTAGAAAAAAAAAAAAAAAAAGCAGTCCTTCTGTGTTAGGCACCACAGTGTGAGCCTGTTGCCCCAGTTGCTCCGGAGACTAAGGAGGGAGAATCCTGTGACTCTGCAGTTTGAGGGTGATTTGGGCACCATAGACTCAATCTCAATCTCTCTCTCTCTCTCTCTCTCTCTCTCTCTCTCTCTCTCTCTCTCTCTCTCTCTCTCTCTCTGTGTGTGTGTGTGTGTGTGTTCTTCCTGCCCTCCTTCCTTATCCCTCTCTCAAAAAAACAAACAAAGCATGACTTCTAACAGGTTTTTCTTCTTTTTATTTCCATCCCCACTCTTTTGAAATAGAAATGTGTTAAAAGACAAGAATTATGTCTGGAGGAATTATGAATGGAAAAGCTTAAAGAAAATTCTTTACCGGTTGTTCTTAACATATGTCTCAAAAAAAAACAAGATGCATCATAACGTCCAATGCAATACTGTTCTATTCATATTTAAAATTCATGAAAATTTCAGCATATACATATAAATTAATATATCCTGTGCCTGCTAATGTGCATAACTGTCCATGGAAATTAGAGTGGCTGTGTCAAATTTATACCTGTATAGTCAAATACTGAATTATTTTTGTAGGCACTTATTAGGGGTTCACTTGAGGTTTTTGTGCTTAATTTTCAAAAAGGAAAGCAAAATGTAATTTTAGATGTATGTCCATGTGTTGTAATGTAATTTGTTTACTTTATTTCAAAACATACAATCTAGTAAGGAGCTTAATTGTTACCTCAAACAGACATACATATGATAACTCTAGAATTTGTGAAATTTACTAAATTTAATTGAAATACTAGTTAATTTCAACTAATTTTATATACATATATATAAATATATAGAGAGATAGATAGATAGATATATAATTTTCTGAGTGGAAATGATGGGAGAATTGATCAATATTTAGTGTAATTTAGTACTTACACTAAATATGACTTATATATATCAAGGACAGTATTAGGTAATGTCTTACTAATCTATAAGTTCACACACATTTTTTATAGGCAATGACTCTTTCCTAAGTTAGCTGGGTAATACTTGTGATTGCACTCAGGTGTTATATCATTTACAAAGTGATATTTTTGTAGTTTTCCACAGTGACTTCCTCATTAGTTGTCCATTGTGGAACAGGAGAGTTATAGCATGAGAGAGAGCTATTGGCTTTAACATACATTTAAATGATTAATATAGAAACTCTGACTTTCAGATTAACATTAGCACTGGTAAAAATAATTTTAGTACATAAAGATCTTTTCTAAGCTGAGTCACATGTCGGTAGTAGTATTACTAAGGACAATCAATATGTTGTGTAATTATTTTGCGTTTAAGGTACAATTGTCTTGAGACTGCATTATCACTGAGCGTAACAAACAACAGGATTCAGATTTTCTGGATTCTGATTATTGAAATGCCTCTGAGTTTTTGTGTCTTGGACAAAGCAGACTTCCACATGACTTGTCTCCAATTCACTGAATCCAATTCATTCATATGAAAATGATGTTGTTAGTAATAATGAAATAATATCTATAGAGAGAATAGAAAAATAATTAGCTCCATTTTTCTTTCTATTTCTGACATGGATGAAAGACAATTGCTTTTTGAGGCATAATGCTAGATCCTTTAACACTCTCTTTACAAAACTTACATTTTTTTTTTCCTGAATTCTTCACTTTACTCATGCTGTTTTTTCACTGTGTGCTGTGTCTATGTAAATAAATGGACAAATAACATATTTTGAGTTTTTATAGCACCTGGGCATGATGAGCTTAATGCAGTTTATGTGCAGTCAAGACAACATTGAGGTTCTTTCTGTGGTTCTTCTTCACAGAGGAATAGAAATTTGACATGTCAGGTGTCACCTCTCAAAAACTTTCTCAGAGGGTTCTGTAACTCTTTTGTCTGAATTGTAACATTCCCTCCTGGAGGGAAGAGGAAAACTCATAAGACTCAGGAAGTCACTGAAATGTACAAGACTCACAAGCCTCTCAGAGATTATATAAGCCGTGAACCATTGCTATCAGAGAGGGGACTGTTCTATGGAACAGTTGCCAGAATATTCACTGCATAGGAAGCTCCACTGACCCGGTTCCCATGATTCATTCATGTGGGGGGTGGGCTATTTGGCGATGAACTGCCTGAATGATCTGTGCTTTCTTTGGTAAACCAAGCTAGATAAGAACACTCATTTCTTTGGTCTGCTGTTGCTACTTTATTTTCTCAGTAGATGTTTGTTCTTGTTTCCCCAGGGAAAAAATATCCCATAATACAACTGATGCCCAAACAGACTGACAGAGCCATTCTGTGCCCCCCTGCTATGGGAGGAAAGACATCCAATTGAGATTGATCCATCTGAGGCTGGCATGCATGGAGAGAGAGTCCCAGTAGGGCCGTCTGTCTTCCTGTGCTGAGGGATGCTGTGTCTCCTTCCTGTCTCAGTGGCTGAGTACCAGGGTGGGCTTTTATGATGCAGGGACCCGAGTCATTTATGCTTCTTACTAGTTCAGCAAGCCAGACTGGGGCAGAATAGTTTCCTATCCTATAGACTAGATAGATGTTTGATCATGCTTCCCCAGAAAAAGCCCTACAACAGGCAGTCAGAAAAACAATGGAAGAGCTCGAGTAGAAAGAAGGCATTAGAATCATCTTTAAAGGTTTCAAAAGTGACTTTACAATAAAAACACTAAGTATGATAGTGACTTAGAATGTTACAGAACTGCAGCTTACAATTTTTTTCTTTCATTTTTAGCAATTATATCTTCCTTACCTAGAAGTTGCACGCTCCTTTAAAACAGTTTACAAGGGTAGCACCTGCTCTCCAGGTCAGCAGATCAATATGTAGGAAGTTGAGGAAGTCAGAAGGGAGAGAAAACTTAATATTACATAATTATTAAAACTAGTTTATTCTGTCACTGATTTAAAGTAGGCTGACAGATGGGGACCAAAGAAAGGAGCAGAAGATAGGTGGAGGCGAGGTCATGAGAAGGGCTGTCAAGAAAGCAACTGATGCTTCCTGGGCAAGAAACATCAATATAAGCAAACTAGCTCTAAACTGCAACCATCAAACAGAAAATAATGATGTCTTTAATAAAATTACACCAATCATAGATTGTCTAAAGTAAAAGAACCATACCTCACTTTATACATGTGGTGATCAAGATGATAAATAATATAGAAATAAAAATAGAGATGTAGTAGTAATTTCATCATCATAATTTCATTATTTACGTTTTCTTTCTTTTCAAATAGCAAGTCTTCTTTAGCTCTTTACAGGCAGAAAACTAAAAGTGTAAATGCTTGAAAGGTTTTTCATTTGGGAAAGGTTGTTGTGTTTGAATAGGAGGAAGGTTGGGATCTTGTTAGATTTTTGTAAATATTATCTCAAGGAAAAGACTGTAGGACTGCAGTACATAAAATATTAACACAAAGAATATAAAGGATGGTTTAAAAAACACCAACATAATAGATATTCAGTGAAATTATTTAATGCACTTTATAAGCAATTCATAATAAAGATTGTGTGTGTGTGTGTGTGTGTGTGTGTGTGTGTGTGTGTGTGTGTGCACTAGAAAACAACTGTGTCCTTGGGTCCCACAGACTTCAGGACAAAATGAGGATGGGGAAAGTGTTTCCTAAATGCCTATTTGTTTTTTGATGAAGCGATTGTATCATTTAAAACTGTTTGACTCAGCATACAGGAAAACTCAATTGAAATTTTGCAAAGTGTGAGCTTTATGGCTTGAGAAATGAATGAAAATTATGGAGAAGATTCTGTGGAAAGTTACAAAAAGAATTAGAAATCCGGAACACAAATGGTATGAGAAATTGTCTTATTTGAGCTTTCAAGTGTCTAGATTTTCAGATAAAAATTCATTGGTAATTCTCTATGCAAGCAAATGAGACTGTTGTACCCACTGGAAAATACTTTAGGGTCCCAGTGGGTATGTTAGGATGAGTGTGTCTAATCTGTTGCAGCACTACTGGAAATCATGTAGTGTGTAGGTGTATGTGTGTGTCTATGTATATGAGACTGAGCTGAATAAGTTTTGAATTGCTGTCAGGGTCTTAGAGGGTATGTTAGGATGAGTGTGTCTTAGGTAGAGGTAAATCAGTCTGTTGCAGCACTACTGGAAATTGTGTAGTGTGTAGGGGTGTGTGTGTGTGTGTGTGTGTGTGTGTGTGTGTGTGTGTGTCTATGAGACAAAGCTGAATGAGCTTTGAATCACTGTCAGTTGATTAGCAGCAGGAGGGAAAATAAAGCAAAGCCGGAATAAGTCAAGAAGCATGGTAGACCTGCAATAGTGCTGTCAATGGTAATGTTTAATCCTGATATGCAAAGCTTTGCTGCATGACATAAGTCATTTGGAGGCAGTATATGGAAACTAGATTAACTCTACTCAATGCATTCTCATTGGACTGAATCTCCCCAAAGTAGTCTAAAAATTAATATAGCAATAACGTTTCCTTTTTTCCTTTATTTTTTTTTAATTTGGAAAGCACCTTCCTATGTATAAAGACATTGACTCTTCAGAATTTTCCCCCATGATAAAGAGGCAGCTTGGTGTGATGGTTAGAGTTAAAGAATGGTTGAGCTTTCCTATTTCAATAACTAGCAAATAGGTCATTAGTTCCTCCAGGACACTAAATGAGGAATGATAGCAGTTATGGATGCTGTGTCTCTTTCTTGCTATATTAAGGATGGAAACACTTGTTTGTGGGAACATGCTTTGTAGACCCCATATGGGTAGCCAATGCTCTTAGTTAACAAGCTTTATTCCCATTTTTGTGTGGGTTAATGGAAAGAAGATGGTATGTAAAACCAATTAACCAAGTTAGATAAGCTGCAGTCTGTTGCCTCAGGTCCTTGTACATCTTAATGATGAGCAAGTGTTCAACACACTGCTTTGAGCTATGCTTTGAGTGGTGATTAATAAATATAGAAGTTGGACTTGTCTGTGGTTTCCTCAATTTCTCTTTTGGATCAAACAGCTAGATTAGTTGATTATCAGAATCTCCTGACTGTAAACTCTACACGTATTGCATATTTGATTCTCCATCTGCCTAGAGGTCCTTGTTGCTCTACAGGGCCTGCCTGCAGGTAACCCAGACAATGATTCAATAGCTCTGTGTACAAAACAGAGAAACTGCCCTTGCAAAAGAAGGGCAGAAAGAGGGGGGGGGGGGCAGAGGACCAAGAAGATGATTTAAAGTTGAGAACTTCAAACCATGAAACAATCCACAAGTATTTCCTAAATGTGGAGGTGGAAGGGTCATGAAGAAAAAAATAAATAAATAAGGTTCAAGGACAAGCTTCCAATGAAATCTCCCAAGCTGTGAAAAAAAATAGTTTGAGAAAGTTAAGGCTATTTATCATCTCAAATTTTGATTTAATATATCATCCAGCAAATATTTTGCTTAACTCATACAAAAAAGGGTAAAAAATATAATGCGCCAAAGATATAAGATACATAAATGGCCCTGCCTGGAGATTTCTTTTTATGTTTTCTGTTTATTTCATTTCAAAAGGTTCATGTACAGCACAGAAAAATAATAGGAAACACCTTCCTTTGTTCCTTTAAGATCTTAAGGAAAAATGAGCAAATCTTTGAGTTTCTGTCTCTAGATGACATATAGAAAAAAAATTAAAATGAAAAGCAGGCCTGGGGACATAGTTCATTGGAAGAGTGCTTGCCTGACCTATGATAACCTGAGTTTGATCTCCAACACAGTGAGAGGATTGAATAATTAAATCAAGGCTTAAATTATGGCCATGATACTCTTATCTTGATATTGTTAAAGACAGAGAAATAGAAAAGTGCAGCAGATAGAGGGTTTGGGCACAGTATAATTTGTCTTATGCTTTGTTGCTAGCGAAAGCTAAGTGCAGTTATCATTGAGAATTTTGATCGTTTTGTATCACTCAGCAAATGCTATGTTTCATTCATGTGGGCTGGAGTATAGATTGTGATTTGGTAAGGATATAATATAGGATACATTTATATGAATCTAATGAAATATGGAAACATGTAATCACATATTTTTCTAAACTTTCTGACATGTTTCAAGTAAATATGTTACAATTAAAATAATTACAAAGATGTTTGAATGTTGTCTAAAACTGGTGTGGGAAACCCTACTCCTCCTCTGCTACGTAGTAATTAAATTTACAAATAAAAGCGTATTCACATATTAAATCATACTAAAAACTCCTTACTTGGATGTTTAAAACAAAAACTTAGATGTCTGTTGTGCTAAAATAATTTAGATGACTTTGATGATCAAATAAAAACAAGAATATAAAAAAGTAGAGCTACACAGAATGAAACACTTGAAATACCTTTTACTTGTTCTTTGACAATTTCATATATGTATAAAATTAGACCAGATGTGCATCTTTCCACTCACTGCTTCCTATTGAAAACAGAAGCTCCTTTGATAAAGGTCGGGAGCAGCACTAACCAATGACTATAAACACAAATATTTAGAAGGCAGTTTGATAATGTGAAAAATATAGTTCTACATTTGGTAGAACAAAAGTAGGTTCCCTCTAGGGCCCATAACCTCCCCAGCTGTAGACTTTTGGCCAGGTTTACAGTTTCAGGTATGAGTTCCTTCTTATAGAGCAGGCATCAAATTCAATCAGAAAGTGATTGTTTACCCTTATAACCTTTGTGTTGCTGGACATTTGTTTAACTGTGCAAAGATGTGTTGCATTTGTTTATGTTGCAAAATATTTAACTATGTAAAGATTTGTTGCATTTGTTTAATTATGTAAGGAGGTCTTACTATTTTACCTTGCCTGCCTAAAGCACCTGGTTTGTCTTATAAAAAGCCGAATGGCCAATAATGAGGAAGGGGATATAGGCAGAACTTCTGGACATGGAGAGTAAGTAGGAGAAAGAATTTAGGCTCAAGGGAGAAGAAAAAGGAGACAACAGGGAGATGCCAGGGGCCAACCAGCCAGACATGGAGGAAGCAGGAAAGACATATAGAATGAAAGAAAGGTAATAAGCCCCAAGGCAAATTGTAGATGAATAGAAACAGGTTAAATTAAGTTAGAGAGCTAGTGGGATAAGCCTAAGCTAAGGCCAAGCATTCACAATAATAAGTCTCTGTGTCTTTATTTGGGAAGCTGGTTGGTGGCCCAAAGAAAATGCCAACTTGGTGCCACTATTGCGTCAGTAGACACATTTTCCCTGGTAGATCAGCGTTTTAGCATTCAAGATTAATCACTGGAGAATATCATTAAGTGATTTTTCTTCCACAATGAAATTTAATAATTACTTTTGATGTTCTAATTTATTTTTGTTGGTCATTTTTCTTTGAAAGATATGGAAAGTCATTGTTATCTTTTATCTGACAACTAAAAGACTCTTCAAGGATTTTGTTTCAGCCTAATCCATGATTAGGTCTCATTTTCTTCAGGGAATTTAAAAATTATGCTTTCTGCTTGTTAGTGCTAGAATTTCTTTTCTTTTTCATACTACTTGAAAAAATTACTCTCTGAAAATTTCATGCGTGCATACAATGGACCATGATTATATTAACACCCCCCACCCCAAGTACTTCTTCAACTCCTCCCAGGCCTCCCCAACACATCGTTGTGCCAATTTCATGCCTTCTACTTGGTTTTGCTTTTTAAAATGAACCACTGTGTCCAATTAGTCCAGTCATGTATACACGAGTGTGGGGCCAATCATGGAGTGCTGGCCACATCCCCAAAGAGGAGTGAGTCTTCCACCATCAGCTGTCAACTGAAGCAACTCCTCAGCTAGGGGTGGGGCTTTAGGAGCTCCTCCCCCATAAACGCTAGAATTCTGACTGACTTGATCTTTTATAGGTAACTGTGTTACCTATAAAAGCTGCTGTGAATTCGTGAATGGACTGGCCATGGCATGTTCAGAACAGTGTTTCACAGCTCTTCCCTATCATCTGGCTCTACATTCTTTCCTCTTTCTCTTCCACAAATTTCAGTGGAGGTTATCACACCTTATTTTTTTTCTCTAGAAAAAGGATATGTAGAACTGAATGGTATTGTAAAATAAAATAAAAGGAAAAAAATAAAGCAAACCCTGAATCAAAAGGCAAAAAAAAAAAAAAAGGTATGAATAAGATTGGTTATAAATAAGAATTATGGACTTTTCCTGGAGGCTCACCTACATATGCAACACTCCAGGGAACCTGTGCAGGCATGGGTTAGAGTCCTGTGCACTCCTGTGAGTGGCTGTGGTTAGTGCTCAGCCCGGCAATGTTAAGGGGGGGCTCAGTACTTAGATGACTGGCTGCAGCCAGCTCCTGTCATTCTGGTGTGGGTGCCCCCCCCCAAGCCTCCACATATTGCATTCCTAGCTTCCTAAGGCTTGAGTGGAACCAAGTGGAAAATCCATGTCTTTGATGGCTTCACAATCCAAAGATCCACCAAACAGGCACAACTCTCAGACCTTGAGCATCTAAGTGGCTACAGATATGAGAAATAAGTGTTCAATGTTAAGGGGGGGCTCAGCACTTAGATGACTGGCTGCAGCCAGCTCCTGTCATTCTGGTGTGGGTGGCCCCCCCAAGCCTCCACATATTGCATTCCTAGCTTCCTAAGGCTTGAGTGGAACCAAGTGGAAAATCCATGTCTTTGATGGCTTCACAATCCAAAGATCCACCAAACAGGCACAACTCTCAGACCTTGAGCATCTCAGTGGCTGCAGATATGAGAAATAAGTGTTAGACGTCAAAGAATATAAAGAAGAATTATGTTTTAACCAAAATATACCATTCGTCCTTTACTAATCTTTTCCTAAAAAAGCAAAGTGTTTCATGAAAAACAGACTGACACTTAATGGTTATATAATTTACTTATAATTAAATATGTAATTCTTGAAAGAGCCACAAAGATCTGTTGAGTAGGCTACAAAAGGATGTGCTGAGGAAGAAACTTAGTAATACTTTCTTTGTAGTATGTGATATAATTAATTTCGTGAAGTTAATCAGAAAGGCATGTGTCCTGTTTTGTCTTCTTGTCAACTTGTCTCAAGCTAGAGTTGGCTGAGAAGAGGGACCTCAAATGAAAAATTGCCTGTAGGCAATCCTGTGAGATATTTTCTTGATTGATGATTGACATGAGAGAGCCCAGCCCACTGTGGGCACTGCCACCCCTGGGCAGGTAGTTCTGGGTTCTATAAGAAAGCAAGTTGATCAACCCACTGATCAACTTGATCAGACTGAGAGCTATCCAGTAAGCAGCACCCCCTTCATGACTTCCATTCCAGTTCCTGTTTTCAGGTTCCTGCCTTGAAATCCTGCCCTGACTTTCCTAAGTGATGTAGTGTGACCTCTGAGTGTAAGCTGAAATAAACTCTTTCTTCTCCAAGCTGCTTCTTGGTCATGGTGTCTTATGACAGCAGTAGACTCCTAACTAAGACAACATGCTTTTACTCTGGTAAATATTATGCTTTCATTGGTGTTGGAATCAGAAGAGAAGAAGGATTACAGAGTTGATTTGTAAATTCCCATGTTTCTGTTTTTATACTTTCACAGTATTTTCCATTAATAAATACTTTCTTTCCAACCATACAGTTGATAGTTGTCCACTACTTATAACTTGAAAAATTCCAGAAAATACAAAATGAAACTTTTCTCTCAGAGGACATCACTTCCAACAGAGATCAACTCAGTTTAAGTTCTTCCTTAAAAGAAGGGTCAGTGTGTATCTAACACTGACTTCAGGCCCCATCACACCGTGGAAACCATTTATTTGATCCCACATCAAATTTCCTCCACATCAAGGTTTAGCAAGGCTGCACCAGGTATCTCTTCTGTGGTTCTGTCTTTTTCTCTCCCATGTGCACACGGGGAAGGAAGGCTCTGCTTTGTGTACTTTCCAGAGCTCCATTCCTACCTGCGCCACTTAGAAAGTGTACAGTAGCCCAAGGAAGCAGGTAACCTTCGCTAGAGCCTAACATACTGTATGGTAGTTGGTTTACCATTTTACTATTGGTAGCAACAAGTTATACAAGACACCTGACAACTGATGATGGTGAGTGTCGACATCTTGGGTTATTAACACTGAGTTGAACTAAATACAGGCATAGCCCAGCAGTGGATGTATGTTCCTGTCCCCAAATTCATAGGGGAGTTGTCTATGAGAAACTTGCTGGCTTGGAGGGCATTGATCACGGAACCGACTCCCAAACTTGTTTTACAGAATAGCCCCAATTTCAAATTTGACTTAGTTAAGTGAAAAATACAGTCTTCTAAGAAAAGTATTTAAACTCTTACTTATTTTTAACTCACCTTTCTCTCTGCTTCACTCTTTCCCTCCCTATCTTTCTTTCCTCTCTGTCTATTCATTCCCCTTGCCAACTTTTCTATTTGCATTTTAAGATTCACAAAAGCTCTTTAGACATTAGTTTATTATACTACTTATCATAAATCTCCATCAAATACTTTCCCCAGCTGTGTGATTATAGATTACATTTTTTCCCAATGAAGATAGAGATTTCAGTTAGATTTTTGTTGCTAGTTCTCAGAAGGAAACTTAAATTTTAGTCTCTATGGCCAAATTCATACTTTTTTGAAAAAAAATATTAAATTTTTATTTGCTTTATGTGCATGTCTGTATGTATGTGAGCATGCTCATGAGGTCAGAGGACAACTTGTAGGAGCTGAATCTTCCCTTCCAGCACACGGGTCCTGGAAACTAAACTCAGATTCTCACGAATAGCAGCATGCTCGTTTACCCACTGAGCCATCTTGCTGGCCCAACAGTATTTTCCGTTTAGCATTTCTTCCAGTGTGCTCGTGGTTAGAGAACATTCTCCACCCCTGAGATAAACTTAGTCTAGACTTGAGTGTCTAGGTGCAAGGTTCCAGTTTTTAATTTTAAAATATTTACTCATTCTATCATTTATCAGGGACTATGGGGGTCCAGTCCCTTGATAGTCCCCTCCCAGGGTCCGGGAAGAATCTACAACCAGCTGATAATTTAATCTTTGGTGAAATGAAATGAATGTACGTACATGAAACTCCTTAGTCCACACACTTTATTATTCTCTGTCAGTTCTTTCTCTACAAGGTTCTACTCTGCTCTCAAGTCTAGCTCCTTGCTTGTCTGATTTCTCTCTACATTAATCTGCTGTCTCCTCTAAGTTCTATCTTAATTCCTTCATCTTGGTTCTGCCCCATTTGGTTCTCATCCATCTAGTTCTTTCCCATCTTAGCTCCTCTCATCTCCTTCTTCCCCATCTCGCTCTTCCTCATCTTCCATCTTGTTCCTCTGGTACTTTCCTTTAGTCCTTCAATCTAGTTCTTTCCATCTAGTTCTTCTGTTCTCTTGTCTCTGTCTCATCTTCAAGTTCTCTCTTCAAAAATCCTCCTCTCTCTCCTTACACCTTTCAGTTCTCCTTATACTGTCAGTTCTCTATAAGTCTCTCAGGAACCCAGTTATAAACCCAATCAATAGCAATCCTCTTGCAGAGCGAGGTCACCAGGCTTGAATTCTTACGAGGTCATAAAGGCAGGTAAGA
Organism: Peromyscus leucopus; assembly: GCF_004664715.2. Lineage (NCBI taxonomy): Eukaryota > Metazoa > Chordata > Mammalia > Rodentia > Cricetidae > Peromyscus > Peromyscus leucopus. The sequence goes on from NC_051084.1 coordinate 59,226,988, forward strand.
ATTTTTCTCAGGCAGTAACCACCAGGCTTTCTTTTATAATCCAAAAGGGGAGAGGTAAAGGAGGAGGTCAATAGAGAGCTAATGATCAGTTAGTACATCAAGAAGAGAATTTATATGCTCAATCTACATTCCTAGAAGTGGTTAGGTAAGAAGTTAGGAGTTAGGGGTCTATTAGTAAGGTTGAATAAGAAAGGAGGGTCTCACCCTAAATTGCACAAGAAATGAAGCTATCCGCCTGACCTAGGAGACGGGTGTTGTTTCATTTGGCCTTGGATGCTTGATAGGTATTTTAGATAAATACTGTTAGGAGTTCTAGGATATACTCAAATATCACCAAGACTTCTTTTTTTTTTTTTTTTGGTTTTTCGAGACCAAGACTTCTTAAGCCATGGCTTGACCTTTGGACAAGTCCTTGACTTTTTCAAGTGGTAGCTTTTGTGATAGCAGCTGAATTCCACTACATTTTCCTGCAGCTTGTAACAATCACTTGTTTTGTTTTCTATTGTGAAAGATGGGTAGTGTTATTTTATAATTATTTATTTTTATTTTGTGTGCATTGGTGTTTTGCCTGCATGTATATATGTGTGAGGGTGTATTATCCCCTCAAAACCGGAGTGACAATTATGAGCTGCCATGTGGGTGCTGGAAATTGAACCCGAATCCTCTGGAAGAACAGCCAGTGCTATTAACTGCTGAGCCATCTTTCTAGCCCTTTATTTCCATTTGTTAAATAACTGTCTCAGACCATTAATAATGAATTGCCTTTTATATCTTGATTCTGATAATTTCACCTTTATTTCAGATCAAGCTCAAGCTTCTTATTTTTGTTATTTTGTTTTTTAAACTCGTAGAGTTGGCTTGTTGCACAGCTATTCTTTATCACTGTTAAATATATTTTCATATCCCACTGAGATGGCTCCCTTTATTAAGCTCTTTTTTTTTTGCTGATTTATTCCTCTGATAAACTTTTGGATGATTTTCAAAATACACTCTATCACACTCATTGTCCTAGAATTTATTTGGGGGCTTTGATGGATTGCATTAATTTTATTTTCTCCCCATTCAGCAGCAGATAGCCTCTTTACATGAACGCCTTTTAATTTCCCTCGCGGTACTCTATAATTTTCACTGTTAGCAGCACACAGTTATTTTAAAGATCAGTTTTCTAATTGTGCATCATGGTATTTTTTTTTAATTGTGAGTGTGTTTTACTTCATTTTGGTTGAAGGTTATTTTAACAATATTATTGATTTTTGTATATTTATTTTGGATTTGATCACTTAACAGAAGAGCCACTAATCCCAGTGATTTCTAAAGTCTTTATAATTCCTTTAGATTACTTAGGTAAACAAATATATTATTTGAATATTATTACTCTAACCCTCCTGTGGTTTTTTAATTAATGAATGTACCTTTTATTTCTGGGGATATTTGTGTATGTGTGTCTTGCTTGTGATGTCTAGAATATTTGGAAATGGTGGTGATCAATAATGATAAATACTGGTTTCTTTTACATTTTTTAAATTTAATTTTTTGAGAATTTTATATATGAATACTGTATTTATGTCATTTCTTCCTTTCTCCTCCCCAAGTCTTTCCATAACCCCCTTCTCAAATTCATAACCTCTTATTCTTTGTTATTGTTACACATACACACATACACATTTATAAATATAACCTGCAGAGTTCACTAGTGTTGCTCATGTGTATATGTGTTTAGGTGTCATTCTTGGGATTGGATAGTTTATCAGGGGCTCGTCCCTGGAAAAGATTGAATCTCCCTCTCTTGCAGTCATTAATTACTTGTAGCTCTTCATCAAGGGGTGAAGCCTTGGGAAAATTTGCCCATGTTTATTTCCCCATGGCATGTTAATTGCTATCGTCATTTTTCAAAACTCTTTAGGCAGCCGTATTGTTGAGATTTCATGGGTATAGCTTTCCTATCATATATAGAAGACACTATCTTGCAGCAGACATTCTGGTCCCCGGACTCCTACCACCATTGTCTCTTGTCCATGATCTTCCTTGAGCCAAGTGTAGGAGTCGTTTTAGACCTCTATCAGTTGGGACTAAGCATGCCACAAGTCAAAATACTGACTTCTTCATAATGTATCCAGAACATTAGAAAAGAAGATGTTGGCTATATGTCAACAATAAGTACATTTTCTTTTCATCTATTTACTTAACTTATTGAGACAAGATTTTACTGTGTAGCCCAAGCTGGCTTCAAACTGGCAATTTTCTTTCTTCCACCTCTCTACTGTTAGGTTTAGGAATTTTAACTACCATGCCTGACTAAATGTTCCCTATTATGTCAATGAAGTATCATTTTAGCCTGAGGATATTTAGTACATTTTAAAGCCCAAGACTGTCTATTAAATGTTATCAAATTATTTTCCAGAGAGAAATGTCTAAGCATTTACTTTGCAACCCTTTGGTGTGACCTTATCTAGCATGTATATATGCACATTTTAGGGTAATCTTTAAAAATTCATAGTAAATTATTATTTAAATGATTCAATCTTATAATGATTGAACAACCTATGCTAATCTTTTATTTAAGTTTTGAATTTTTACTAATCATTTTTAGGTTTTGTTTTTACATTTGGCCAACAACTTTTTTATTCATTGTTTCATTCACTTGATTCTCATTCTGAAGAATTTGAAATGTATTCAGGTAATTAATTTATATTAATACTTTAAAATCATACTTTAAAATAATATATAAATCCACTATTAAATCCTTTCAAAATTTTATGTTTCTTATTTCTAATTTTGTTTGCCTCCTTTTTTCATGATTATATTTGCTAATATTTTTGTATTCTTTCTTTCTTCTTTTAGAAATTCTGTACCATAGTTTATTTACCAATTATGTGGTGAGGCATGTATGTGTGTGCGCATGCATGCGTGCTCCCCCCACCCCAGCATACCCATACACATGTGTGTACATGCATGTAGAGGTCAAAGGACAATCTCACGTGTTGTTTCTCAGATTTGTCCCTATCTCCTCAGTGCTGGGATTACAAAATGCACCATCATACCCAGATATTTTACCAGAGTTCTGGGGATGGTCATCCTGTTATGGGACCTCACTTCACCAACTGAGTTATCACCCTACTTGCCAATTTTAGTGTTTTCCACGTTCTTTTGCATTAATTTCTATATTGATATTTTTCATGTTCTAACTATGATTCTGTTGACATCCTTAGGTTCTAACTTTTTCATTGGAGTTGAACTTAATTAACTTTTAAAATTTGAGCAACAATATTTCAGGTGGGGTATTTATCTTTGGAAGTATACCTTGATAACAAGGGTTTGATTTTCAATACACTAAAACAAGTTTGTAATTCTGTCTTTAAGCAGATATTTTGGAAAGCATTCCTAATTTGCAAAACGTGTAAGTCTTTGCTTGTTCCAGCTTTAAGAAGTCCGAGGTCAGACTGTGCTGTGGTTGGAGGACAGTCTCCATGAGCTCTGCCTTGGGAACTTGAGCACTGGCTTCCTGGCAGTGGTAGGTAAATAGTTATAAAACTGTTATGGCATTAATTCTGAAAAATTATGCATTTATGTTTTCTGCTGTTAGAACAGACAAATGAGTATATCTGTTGATTTTAATACTGATTATTTAGCAGGGACTAGTACATCATATTAATGGCTTCTATTACAGTTTAGGTTTCCGTTCACATCTCTGATGTTTTAACGTCTTGGCTTTATAGCTACCAAGACTATGCTGTTTTACTGACAAAGGCGAATGATGTCATGATTTCCTTTAAATGTGTACTCATTACGCACACTGACTCTCTTGGGTAGGATTGCTATCTTTATGCACCCTCTGAAGTTAGTGTTCTCTATTTTATTTTGTGAGTGGCTGATAAATATTTCACCCTCTGTGTACTGTCTGCTTTATTTATTTTAAAACCTCTCTTGTAAGCATCATGGATCTGAATTGTTCTTGCCTTATGTTAAATCCTTGTCAAGTATTCACTGAAATTGTTATAATCAACATGCTTATTTGTTTATTTTGTATTGGATTGCGATTTCACATATTTCCTTTTTGACACTGCCTCATATTTTAGAAGATAATTATTTGACGTTTTGTGTATGTAGTATTGAAATTGTATTCATTTGTATTTCCTTATGATCACAATTATATAAGAAAAGATAAATTTGGCCTCTCTTTACACAAAATAAAAAAGCTATCTTATTTTCAAACATGTGTTTTATTTTTCCTGCCTTCCTGTTCTCTTCACTATAATCTACACTTTTAGACACAGATATTTGTTGATAATATTTAACTTTATATAGTTGCTGCAGCGTTTTGAATAATAAATGTCCCCCATAGACTTATGAATTTGGACACTTTGTCCCCAGTTTGTGGGGCTATTTAGGGAGATTATGGAGCCTTTAGGAGGTAGAGCCTTGCAGAAGGAAGTACCTCACTGGGGGTGGGCTTTGAGGGTTTATAGCCTCACTCCATTTCCAGTTCTCATTCTCTGCTTTCTGTATTTGCTTTAAGATGTGATGTCTCAGCCTTCCACTCAGTCTACCTGCTTCCATGCCTTCCCTAGCATTAGATTCTCCCTCTGGAACCATTAAATATAACAATTTCTTCCTTCTATAGGTTGCTTTGGTCATGCTATTTTATCACAGGAAAAAAAATACACTTGCCTGAGCAAGAGTTATTGAGATTTACATTTTTTTGTCCACCTGGTTCTAATGGCTGCTTCTACTTGGGGTCCTCAACAGGATTCATCTTTTGGTCAATAAAGTACAGCCTTAATGTTTTCAAAAGCGGTATGTGGGGAGTTTATCTTCTGAGTGCTTGAAAACTTCAGGAATATCTCTTCAGGGCCTTTCATACCTAAAAGCAACATTATCTGGGATGGCGTTCTGAATTTCTGCCTCTGATTCTTCCCTTTAAGAGACATCCTACAATATTTTCTTTTTTTTGATTTTTTTTTTTTTGAGACAGGGTTTCTCTGTGTAGCTTTGCGCCTTTCCTGGAACTCACTTGGTAGCCCAGGCTGGCCTCGAACTCACAGAGATCCGCCTGGCTCTGCCTCCCGAGTGCTGGGATTAAAGGCATGCGCCACCACCGCCCAGCAATATTTTCTATAATTTTGGAGACAACAAGTGCTTTGATTTTTATTAGAAATCATTAATACTTTTCCTTTCTAGATGTTTGATCTTAATTATTAAATTATTCCCCCCCCAGAACATAACTTGATGTGGTTTTATTCACATTTTTTATCTCATACATTTTTGCCTTGAGTACGTTTGATTTTTCAAGTATGTATATGGAATGAGATTCACTGACGTCCATGTATATGAGGAATTTCAATCATATTTACCTGTATATTGCCCCTTCCACCTCTTTTCTTCTTCCCCCCTCCCTCCCATACCCTTAACAGTCCTTTCTCTTTTGTGTTCCTGATAACTTTGGATTCCACATATCAGAGAAAACAAGTCATATGCTTATTTTACTTAACATAGTATCTCCAGTTCTGTCCATTTCTGAAAACATCATGATTTTGCTCTTCTTTATGGCTAGATAATACTCCATTGTAAGTGCTTTTGTTCTTAGTGGACAAAGGCTTTTAATGGAACTATTCATATAGTTTTGCACGTTTCTCCCTATCTGGGGCATCATTCATGTTTGTAGCTGCTCTGATTGGGTTACTTCTTCCTGGCATTAACCCGTCTGAAGTTCTGGTTCTCTGTCTTTCCTGACTGCTTTTCTCTTGGGGTTTTAACTTGCTCATCATGTTCTTTTTTTTTTTTTTTTTTTTTTTTTTTTGGTTTTTCGAGACAGGGTTTCTCTGTGTAGCTTTGCGCCTTTCCTGGAACTCACTTGGTAGCCCAGGCTGGCCTCGAACTCACAGAGATCTACCTGGCTCTGCCTCCCGAGTGCTGGGACTAAAGGCATGCGCCACCACCGCCCGGCGCTCATCATGTTCTTTGCTCTCTGAGAAACTTCAGGTGTGCCCTTTCAAATTCTTTCATAATGACTTTTAACCATGAGGCTGCTGGGCCTTATTGTTTTATTATGAATTTCATCTACATAGTAAGTGTTCGAGTATCAAAACTCTTCATTTATTTCATAATGGAAGTTAAGTTACTATCAGACTTTGGCCAGCACAAATTTCTCTACTCTAAATGTTCACGCATGAAACTCCTGGTGTATCTTGTTAGGAACATAGCAACTTCCTCTAGGAGTACATGGGTATGCATGGAATTTCTGACAATAATTTCCATTTTTATGTTTTTCTATGCCCTTTTATCATGTTCCTTTTAATTGTATCTCATTATCTCTTTTGTCTTTATAAATTTCCGCTCCTATTTAACAGAGAAATATTTTCTTACATCCTATCAACGATGACAGGCATCATTGTAAGGTAGGAAAAACAACTTTATTTTTATTTTAATTTTATTTATTTGTTGGTTTGCTTGCTTGTTTTTTGAGACAGGGTTTCCCTGTGTAGTTTTGGTGCCTGTCCTGGATCAGGCTGGCCTGGAACTCATAGAGATCTGCCTGGCTCTGCCTCCTGAGTGCTGGGATTAAAGGCATGTGCCACCACCGCCCAGCCAGAAAAGCAGCTTTAAAAGACATTTTTATATAGGAGTGTTCCCACTTTTCTTCATTTGTAACATTTTCCCTTTGTTGTGGGTTTTCAGCTTTTTCTTTCTATTCGTAAATATCGACATTTCCCGTGTGTCCCCGTATATGTTAGCACTACGGCTTTCTAGGTGGGATTAGTCAGTATGACACAGGCTACTCTATGAACTCTTAACCCAGTCAATATCACCTTCTAATTGACATGTTTATTGCCTGGGATGGACTCTTCTCCCTAGACCAGAATTTCTGTCCCTTTGTTCATAGAGTAATATGTAGTCCTTGTTACCTGAATTCTTAGCATTGCTTTCTGCCCCTTAGATGGCATCCTTAGAGCTCCCTCTGAGAGAGTCATAGGATAGTCTTTAATTTGTATTTCATCTTTCAGGAATGAAGCTCTGACTCAGGATCTCACCATGTAACCCAGCCTGTCTTGGAATTCAAGATGCTCCTGCCTCAGCATCGAGAGAGCTGGAATTGGAGGTGGAAGTAACCATGTCTGGCTGTTTTCATCATTTTTCTTTAGCTTTGAGCAAATTTGGGTGAGAAGTTGGGGAAAGCTTCCCAGTCCCCGAAGTCCTGTAATACCTTTATTCTAGAGGACACGCTGGAATTTTATCTCCACATTACTCAATTATGCAATCAATGACAAAAATGAATAATTCAAAGAATTGATCACATGCATGCCAGTGGTTTGTGTTTTTCTCCAGCTTGGTGATTCCTGCTGACCCACTTCCTGATAAAATAACACACTTTCTTCTCATGCAGATGTTCTTGAAACTAACAAAGAGTGCCATCTGCCTCTATGTGGGGTGTGTTCTCCAGGCTCAACTCCACTTCTTTTGTAGAACACAAAACACTTCACATTTTTCTTTCATTAAATTTCCCCCCAATATCTTAGGCACAATGTATGAAAATTTAAAAACATTCTTATCTTCCAGAAAACCAGAACAAGGCAAAAAGCACTGATTGGGATGAGACAGGAAGTCACTCAGAAAATCAACAGTGTAATATAATTCAAATTATTTCCCTGTGGGCCATTTCCCCTTCTTATCCCCTAGTATAC